>NC_083357.1:65136515-66499015 GCF_030254825.1 Meriones unguiculatus | reverse complement strand
GACCAGTGCACACTGCCTGAAACGCCTCAGCTTATTTTCAGGATTTCCGTATGTTATGAGTTACGGTGCTTTTACTGTACCCAAGAGTTTTCTGTTGTTGTAAAAACATGGTTGAATTCTAGGAAATAAAGACTTTTAATATTTTTTTCTCCCACCATTCTTTTGTAAGTAAACGTCACATCATCATATCTTTACTTGTGTTGTGCTAGGAACGTTCCATTTCAAAAAGTGTTGCTTGAGATGCTGGCTTGAATTTCATTTTTTAAAATTTTAAAAGAACCTTGGTTTGGGATTAGGACTGATTTCCAATCGCCTCTGAGATGACCCTAAACATACTTCTGTTGTTTTGTGTATTTATGCAAATAGCGTTCTTAGCATCAACAATTATAATATCAAGGTGCTAATCAACTCTCATTCATCAAGATTTATTTCTTTACGCAAAAATAAAAAGTACACCCATCCGATTAGTATCTATGCTCTCTAGTTTTTATATTAACTTGACACAAGCTAGAGTCATTTTGGAAGCGGGAACCTCCACTGAGAAAAATGCTCCCACCAAATTGGCCTGTAGACAAGCCTGTGGCGGGTGCATTTTCTTGACTAATAATTGATGTGGCGGGGGGGCAGGTTCATTGTGAATGGTGTCCTCACTGGGCTGGTGGTCCTGGGTTCTATAAGAAATCATGTTGGGCAAGGCATGAGGAGCAAGCCAGTAAGCAGGACCCTTCCATGGCCTCTGCTTTATTTCTTGCCTCTAGGTCCCTGCCCTGAGTTTCTGGCCTGGTTTCCTTTTCTCAGTGATGGATGGAAACTTTTAAGTGAAATAAACCCTTTCCTCCCCAAATTGCTTTTGGTCATAGTAATAGAGACCCTAACTATGCAAACTTGACTTTATCCTTTATAAATGGTAACATACTCATACAAAAGAACTGTTGTAAAGTAAATGCGTGACTCATTGTTTGATTTGTGTGCCTATTTTGTAGACGCCTGTAGTTAAAGTCATGTGAAAATGTCTCAGGAGTCTCGAAGTGGAAAGGTTTAAGAATACTGGTCCTGTAGGACTGATTTCCAACAGAGGCAGAAATCCAGTTTTCTGGTTGGTTTTAATTATCAGCTTGACAGAACCTAGAATCACCTGAGCAGGGAGTCTCAGCTGAGGGATTTCCTAGGTTAGATTGGCCAATGAGCATGTCTGTTAGGTATTATCTATTGCTAATTGGTCCAGCCCGTGATGGGCAGTACCATTCTCTGGGTAGGGCTGTAGGAGAGTAGAAAGGGTTGGTGGAGAGCAAGCAAGCAGGCAGCATGCATACATTTGTCTCTTTCTGCTCTTGACCATGGATGTGACACTTTAAGTTCCTGCCTTGATTTTCAGTGTATACACTGGAATTAGGAGCCAAATAAACAGTTTTATTTGGTGTTACTTTTCATCAGGATATTTATCCCAGTCACAGGAATGAAACTAGAGCACAGGTGAATGTCTCAAGAGAGCATGGTCTGGAGTTTCACTTCCCCAAGTTCACAGAGAGAAAAATTTAAAACTAACTTCCCCAGGGAAGTCTTTCTTGGCCATGCACATGGGAGCATTTCCAGCTTAATTCCCAGCTAGCCCTATACTCCTCCTGCAAGTTCTAGAGAGCCTAGCATAGTGTCCACAGCAGTACTGGTGACCTTGCTCCCATCTCTGGGTCTCAGTGAACTCCAAGCTCACTGCCATTCACTGGAGCTGGCAGCCTCTGTTGAGCAAATCCACTTGACTTAATAAGGTGTGCAACATAGGGTAGGTTAAGGAGGGCAGCCAGGTGGCTGTGGGCAGCGAGGGAAAGACATCCGTCAAGAGACTTGATCAGCTGGCAAATACTTCCCTGAAAAGGCATGACAGGTGTGACAGTGCTCAGTGCCCAGACTTTCTCAGCACTGTGCTGTGACTCTTCCAAGATGTTGATTCCTTCGTGAGCACTGAGGACCTAGTTCCCTAGCTGCTCTGAGATGAATTGAGCAAGGAGTGGTCCATCATGTTTTTTCCTTCTGGGAAAAGGTTAGCTTCCCTTCAACTCAGGATAGGTAACTATACATAGTTTACACTCAGCTTGGTAGCCTAGAGGGAAACTAGGCAGACATAGAGCTGCCAAATATTCTAGTAACAGATATGGATGTCTTGGGTTCAATTGCAATAGGAATGATGGAAATGGAGCAGGAGAGTAGAAGTGGAGACAGCATTAGCCTAGCTTGGGGGAAGAAAGATCAAATACCCATGTGGCCCTCATCCCAAATGAGAGTTTGCATAATCCACACAGTATAGAAGTAAGGTGGACAAGTGGACACGTACTATAATGGTGATGTAAGAGGAAATGCAGCTGAGAACATGCTGAAAGGTAAAGATGAAGACGGCCTGACGGCCTGTGTAGGGCATCGAGAGCCCACTACCTAGGAACTGGGTATTCAAATATGTGAGTCTGTGAGGGCCATTCTTATTCAAACCACCATAGGTGGGAATACTTAACCCTAAACACAGGAGGCCTCATTCCATGGGCAAGAGTCCCCGACTACATGGAGAAGGGAACTCTAGCATTCATCTCTCCGTGTTTTCTGCTTGTGGCTATAACGTGATTAGCTATCTCCTATTCCTCTCCCACCCCTATGATTGTATCCTCAAACTATTAGCCAAAATAAACAGTTCCTTAAGTTGCTTCAGTCAGGCATTTGGTACTAAAACTGATACACATTCCTAAAGCTAACGTTTGCCTGTTTCCTCTTTACCATGTCTGTGGTTAGGGAGTAGGTATTGTTTGATCCAGCATACACTGTGACACCCCAGAGCCTTGGAAAGAGTGACTGATGGTTCCCTGAGCTCCCCTAGAACTGGACCAGGCGGGAGGAGGGAGAAAGGCAGCTGTTAGAAATTCTTACTTTCTGAGCAGGCGACTCCAGCACCGAACCGCACCCCACCCTCGGGGCAGGCCACCTCCTCATCATGGCGGCAGTGTGCCAGGGAGAGCTCCGTTCCTGAGCACTTCACTCCACTCATGACCACTTTGTTAGCAAAGATATTTCCATGCCAATACCAGGTTTCCTGGAGAAATCAACAACAACAACAAGTCACTCGCAGGTCACCTTGTCAACTTCTGGCTTCGCAAAACCCAAGGCTTTATGGCTCCATTTTCCAGACGGAGACTGCAGAGGACAGGGAGCCATTTATCCCAGCTATGTGATCAGCTGGCTACGGAATGAGTGAGCTTCTGTGACTAATCCTGGGTTTGCAGGAGAGGAGAAACCCATTCACGTGTGCCAAAACTTAGCCATCTTATCCAATTCAACTTCTGGATTTAATTCTAGGAAAAGCACTTCATTGGATGCTGACCGGAGCCCGTAAGCTTATGATGCTGAGATTTATTGGGCCCCTGCTCGCTACAGAACTTCAAAACACTGTTAGCATAAACTCACACACTTCAAGAAGTTTTCAGTAGAGAAAACAGAGAAGTGTGTGTGTGTGTGTGTGGTGGTGGGGAGATCAGGTAAATGAGCATGCAAGGAAACATAAGCTCCTGTGCTCCTGAAGTCTCCAAGGTTTATTTATGTGTCAACTTGGCTCAGTGACAATACCCGGATATTTGTTTAAACACTATTCTAGATATTTCTGTGAAGTAGCTTTTTAAAAGTAATATTAATATTTAAATTAATTGATTGGAGTCAGACAGATTGTATTTCATCATGGAGGATGGGCCTCATCCAGCCATTCAGTTGAAAACCTTATAAGGAAAAAGACCAAGGTTCATTTGTGAACAAGGATGCTACCTGCAGAATGCCTTTGGACTTGATCCACAACTTGACTTGTTCTTTGGGTCCTTGGCTCTGTGCAATTTAGGCTTGTAAGCCTCCCAAATACTGGGAGCTAATTCTCTCACATAAAGCTCTATCTGCTGACTGATGGGTAGTTTTAGATAAGAGTATAGAGATAGAGAGTTTTCCCTCTCTCATTGAGTTTTCTATAGCCATTAATTCACAGCCTTCGATGGAAAAATGAAAAAAAAATTTAAAATAGTGACTGTGCTAAACATGTATAGACTTTTGTTTTGTTTTTGTCACTGTTCCCCAAGAAGTACAATGCCACAACTATAAGCATAGCATTTATACTATATTAGAGATGACAAACCATCTAAAGATGAGGAAGTTGAGGGGAGGGCATGTATAGATTCTAAAGGAATACTGCACCCTAACGCCAGAGGACTGGAGCATTGCGGAGATTGGTATCTGAGGGGGTCCTGTACTAATGCCCCAGGGATACTGAGTGATGACTCTATCTATCCTGTTGGTTCTGTCTTCCAAAATCCTTCTAATTCTTCACAGGAAAAACTCCTGAGCAGAGATAGGGCTTGTCTTAGGTGGCTGTATAAGACCCTAAGCTGAGGACCAGGTGTCTTGGAAATGAACTGTCACAGAAGAAAATCAGCCAACCAGCAGATTTGTTACATGGAGAATTTGTGTGCATGTGCATGTGTGCATGGTGGAGGCTGGGGGGAGGCTAAGCTCCCACATGTGAGGAGCCACATCTCTCCTGGATACGAGAATGGTGAGCTGCAGACAGAGAACACAAGCATTCCTGGCTCAGGACTCAACCCATGTCAGTTCATGGGTAACTAACAAGCTCAGCAAGGATGCTAATCTCCTTCCTCTGGGCCCAGGAAGGGCTATGTGGGACCAGGAAATAAAGTCAGGTTAGCAGATAAGATGGACCACAAAGTCTTGTCCTGCTTCATGAAAATGCTCAGAGCCGGGATGCTGAGGATTATGGATCCTTCGTTCCATGGGGCACAGAGGAGTCGGTACTTTGCCTCAGACCATCATGCAGGAATGGAATTGAGTAGAACTAGGGCATCTAGTCCTGAGCTGCCTATGACAGGGGACTGAGAAGCAGAAATGAAGACCAGAGTGAGCTTTCAGGCTCTCTTGAGTCTTAGGTCATTAGAGAGTGGCCCTGGGAAAAAGGTGCAGCCAATGTGACAAGGTTTTAGGACACAACCTGGATATTTGCTAGCATCTCAGTAAAAAAAAAAAAAAAAAAGAAAAGAAAAAGAAAAAGAGTCAGAGATACCAAGCCTCATAGCAAAGAGAGCTGCAAAGAAGCAAACTAAGATATTCGGAGTGTTGACCCTGGGCTGGGTACTCCCCCAAAATTGCTTCCCTCTACAAACACTGTACAGGACACTTCAGGTTCAGCCCTTGGCCCGGGGAGAACCCCACCATGCAGACTGGAGTGGTCCACAGACAGCAGTAAGTGGCCCAGAGGTGTCCAACATGCAGTCAGTGGGCCACATGAGACCTTAAGGAGGCCAGCATGGCCACGAATGCCGCTTAACAAAAGCAAATTCACAAACTTCCTTAAAGCATTATGAGTTTTCTCTGTCTCGTTTTTGCAACCAAAAAAAAAAAAAAAAAAAAAAAACCAAAACCCACAGTTGTGGACTCTGTAGATGACAACTTTGTGTCACAATGATGTCAGACTGCTGGACGCACCTGGAGCCCCTTATTCTGTAGCTGGAAACTGAACTTGGGCTAGGACTTACTCCAGGCCGTGGGGGTGTCAGGGAGGGAGCGATGTCTACAATGAGGTGGGTAGAATGGTGGCCCAGGGTTTGCTTGATCGTGTCCCGTCTTAGTGGCTGGGGAGAGCTAGTTGAAGAGGAAGAGCTGTCTGATGATGGGGGAAGGCCAGGCTGGATGGAGGGTGCACGAGGCTGTGAGGGTAGGACCACTTACCTGGAAGGCGTTGCTGGCAAAGCCCAGGCCCAGCTGCCGGCAGACCACCATGGCCTCCACGATGCCCCAGTTCTGGCCGCATACGGTCCCCCACACAAGGGACCCATTCCTCTCTGTTAGTACCTCAACTCGGCCCTCGTAGGGATTGCGGCCTCCATTCAGGCGCACCTGTGGATAGCAGGAAACATGGTCGTGAGGATGAATGGGGAGTTCTCTCCATATTGCCAGTAGCTCCAAGCCAGGTGGTCCTACCTGGCCATCCTTGGATTCAGAGGGCCCTTCAGAGGCCCCTGTGTGTCAAATTATACCAGCATGAACTCAGTGAGGTCTCACCCTGGTGTCCGGACCTCCTGACACCACTCTTGGTAATGTAAGAGGTAATGTGAATTAAGTGTTTAGCATCTGGATTCTGCTGGATTTGGTCACTCCCTCATAGATACTAGGTACCACTGACCACTCACAGAGCCTCTCCCACTGTGGCTCTTTTCTTCCAGTGAGAGGAAATGAAGCTTCGCGTAGCTGGACAAACATAACCCAGCATGCTAAGCAAACAGCCTACCACCTAAACCGCATCCCAGATCCCATTCCCTAATGCTTAGGCATAAGCTCCAATGCTATTCGCTCTGCTTGGAGGTGTGGCCTCTAAGGGGACAATTAAGGTCACATAAGACCATATGCTATAATTCAACCAGCCTGGTGATGTCTTTATAAGGAGAAAAGAGCCCCTGGGGATGTAGCAGGCACAGAAAGAGGTTACATGAGGACAATAAGAAGGTGGCTGGAAACAGGTCAGAACAGAGGAGCTCCAGAAGACACTGAGCCTGGCAATGGCTTGGCCTGGCTGTATTCTCCTTGCAGAACCAGGAAAAGACCAATCCCATTGGTGAAGGTGATGGCATTTTGTCTTGTCAGCGGCAGCAAACCCAGGGTGATAAAACTCAAACGCTTTGATTCTGCCCAGCATGGTTGCTGGCACACTTAGGAGCCCCATGCAGTGCCTGGCTGGGCAACACGGCAAACATACACCCTCCTGCCTCCGGATTGAGCTCAGGCAGGATAGCCTTGAACCTGATCAGGCCTTTGGAAAGGTGAAAGCTCTGGCAGTGGGAATTCGGCCCTCCTGTTGCCACAATCAGGCATCTGGCCTGGCTCAGACCATCAGAAGGTTCTGGAAAGCCTCATTTCTTTGGCTGAGGTCTGCCACATCACTCAGTGTTGACCCATCTGGAGACTGACTCAGCACTTCCAGCTGGCCAGGGGTCGCATTTTATCAGGGCTCCCTTAGAATACTGCCCCAGAGGACAGAGTTCCCCGTGTGCGCACCCTAGCTCACCCACAAGGGAACGCACAGCTCAGCTGCCATGGTACAATTAAGGGTGGTGGATGGCCTCAGGAGTGCCTGGCTGTTCTGGTGTCGAGGTCCAGGACTGCTGTCTAAACATCCGTCGCCATGATGTTTCTGTTTAACTGAGCATACAATTTTAGCTCTATGACATATATACACAGCACCCGGCAATTTTAAGGCATAGCAGAGAGCATCGTGTAGGAAATCCCGGGTGTTTGCAGCATTGGCTAGTCTTCCTGAAGGACAAGAGGTGGCGGGTTCTTCTGTATGTGCATGGTGCAGCAAGCTTTTGAAGCCCTGCCTCAGGCAGGGCAGAGTCTGTCTCCAGTTGCAATTCCGCTGGCTTCTTAATTCCGTTTACACACTGCTGCCTGGGCCGTGCTCACACGGTGCTCTGGAGACATGCCATCCGTCCATGTGGCGCCTCAGAGTCCTTGAAGAGGACCTATGCCGAGGGAGTCAGAGGTATGGCAGACCTTGTAGAGAATCTGTAGAGTCCCTTGTAGAGAATTCTGAGCTGCCACCGTACCCATGGCTAGTCCCAAAGCAAAGAATAGTCTGCAGGGAGAGGTCAGATATTTGCCATACCAAGCGCGGTCCACGTGTGGGCTCATTGGCATGGTTAGAAATGTTGGGTGGCAATGACATCGATAGTGACGGTCACAAGCCATCTTAGAGCACTCTCACCTTAGAAAGTCCTTCGGAGGCAGGCGACCTGGGAGCCTTACTCTGTATCCCTTGGGGCTCTCTGCCATCACAGGTCCCCCTGGGCACCCCACCTCCTCACCTTTTTCTGGAAGCCCATGATGGGAATGTTGCATCGCACACCAGCATCTTCCTCGTGGTTGCAGCCTTGAGACTCCGTGTTGAGTTTGCAGTCTATGATGGACTTCTCGGTCCCTGTGCATTGGACCTCATTGAGGTGGATGGGTCCAATCCCTAGGGAAGGGGAAAAAGATAGGTACTGTAAGACCACCTGGAGGAAGTTTCCTGGAACAGGCAAGAAAGCAGACTCTGCCTCTTCTGTGTTCAAAACCCACCCAACCTGGGCCCCTGCTCCCAAGAGAGAACTGGGGTTACATATTTTGCCATAGGTGTAAATAAAATTCACTATTAAACTACTACGTAACCTTAGTCAGATTGCTTAATATTAGGGTTTTGAATATAAAATCTTCCCCACAAGCTCATGCGTTTGAATATCTGGTCACCAGCTGGTGGTGCTGTTTTTGAAAGATTGTGAAAACTTCAGGAGACAGCATTGCTGGAAAGAGGGAGACACTGGGGAATGTGGGCTTTGAGCGTCGAAAGCCAGGTCAGTCTTTCAGCCCACTGTTTCCTTCCTGACTTCAGATGGAGGCGATGTGACCAGCTGCCTCACGCTCTGGCCTAAAACCAAATAAATCATCTTCTTAAGTCAGGTATTTGGTCACACTGATGGGAACTCATCCCCGCCTCCCTGGTCACTGGGTTTCTCTCTTTAATAAAGGAGTCAGACTAGAAGATGCTATTTTAGCCTGCAACTGCCATATTCTGTGCATTCAGGAATCTGAAAGTAGTAATTGTGGCTGTACTTGTAAAAGTCCCTGCAGGCAACAGGTAGCCTGCAGAGACTCTTTAAAATACAGTTAAGGGTGAAAAGAGTGTATCTCACAAAGTACCTGGGGAACCTGTACCTCGAGAACCTGGGGCTTGGATATACCCCTGTGAGTGACAGAAGAGCCAACAACCAACTTAGGAGAGGCATAGAGAGGAGAAGACCCCTGACAAGAGCTGTCACGCTCCATGGAGGAACACAGCACTTGTGAAAACTGCCTAGGCCTTTCTCCTCTGGTCACCTCTAGTTCTCATCAGTGTCCTGTGTTTTGGCCAAGCCCAACTATGCCTTGAGGCACTGGGCATCATGGGTGAGGGTGGAGAGAGGACATGGAAGGGCAGACAGGAGACGGGCTGCAGGCGACCTGGACTTGGCATCAGGAAGCTTCGGAGGCTGGGATGAGAGTGAGCCTTGGACTGGAGAGAAAGGCTACCCAGACCTTTCCGCTCACGCCTGCCATTCTCCTTTTCAAGCATGGTGAAGTTTTCGAAGAGTCTCCTGGTTTTGCCTCTTTCGTCTTCCCTATCCTGTTTCTCCACAGACACTCTCCCCCCCCAACCAGGTAAAGGAACCTCCTAGCACACATGACATTGTTGGGACCTCAAGATCATCTCTGGCACCTCCGCCACCCCAGACAACCCACCCATCAAATTCTGCTCACTCGTTTCCCCAAATCTGGATGCTTAGTTCCCACTCCCCACTTCCCCAACACTGTATACAAATGAAAAAAAAAAAAAAGATCTTTAGCCTCCCTCTCTCTGCCCTATTCTAATAACTTCCCCCATAGGGTTTTAAATCCATGTCAAATGCCTCCAATGGCTTCTCACTGCTCTTAGGGAGCAGTGTCCATGATCCACTAGCACCACATGGTCTGGGAGGCCCGGCACTATACGGCCTCCCACTTTCCTTCTGGTTCTGCCCACGCCTCCCACCTCAGCCACAGAGGTCTCAGGTTCCTACCACCTCAGCCACAGGAACCTTAGGCGCCTCCCAGCTCAGCTGTAGGAATCTGGGATTCTGTCACGGAGCCAAGTGCTTCTCCCGCTGCATGGCTCACTCACCCTCTCACAGTCCACCCACTGCCACCCACCCATCCTTCATTTCCCCAGAGAAGTCTTTTTGGCCCTCACTTT
Organism: Meriones unguiculatus; assembly: GCF_030254825.1. Lineage (NCBI taxonomy): Eukaryota > Metazoa > Chordata > Mammalia > Rodentia > Muridae > Meriones > Meriones unguiculatus. The sequence goes on along the minus strand of NC_083357.1, from coordinate 66,489,186 downwards.
AATCTTGTCTGTGTTGCATTGTGTCCTGTAGCCCCATTTTGAGTGCTCTGATGATGTCATTCCTCCCCTCCTCCCCCCCATGAGGGCAGGGACCCCATATTTTCCTTCTGGATATTCCCAGCCAGTGCCTGGCAAAACAGGAAATTCCCACAGTGTCCACACAGATGCAGCTGACACCGCTGAACGTGTCTGCGACCTATCTGCCTGAATGCCATGGGTTATGGACTCAAGATAAGGCAGAATTTGCCCTGAAAAGTTCTTAGTGCTTCAGCAGGCAGGAGTCACACAAAGACTTATGGCATAATGTGGTCAGAAACAAAGAGAGAGAGAGTCGCAGGTTCCTTGGAGTCCAGGAGTGCCTTTGGGCCCTATTAGGAGAGCGGAAGGTCTAGAGACAGCCACCATCTAGGTGTCCCGGGGCTCCAAACTGACTTTCAGAAGGAAGAGTGTCAAATTTCTGCTTTGGGAAATTTATAAGTGAAGACATTTCCAGTCTCTTGGAATTTTACAAACTAGTAAAAACACTTAATGAAAAATCGCCGGAAGATTACAAAGTTCCAAAGCACAAAGGCTAAGACAAAATACAGACCCCCGCAAGGGAGCCAGAACCATAGGATCAGGGCTTGTGCTATAAATATGAAGATGGCGATAGAGAGATACCCATGGCTGACATTTACTGTGGATTGGATCCAAACGCCCAGGTTATCTTTAACTCATTTGAACACCACAGCAATCCCCTGCTGCACATGCAACAGGCCTGTCACAGGCACTTCTTACTGTGGACAAAAGGCTTTTGCAGCCACTTCTTTAACACTGCTGTGCCAATATACAGGAGCCAGTGGCTACTCAAAACGTAGCCCAGGATGACGACTCAACCTCTGTCCTTTCACTACCCATGGGTGTGGGTGTGGTTGCTTGTTCCATTGGCAAGGACATGGCTGTAAGCATCAAATACATGATGGATGACAAAGCTATACTATGAAAATGCAAGCAATCTTGTTAGCAGCGTTTCTATCAAGGACATGTCGAAATCGTAATAGTTTGGATATACTGGGTTTAGCAAAATATATTATTAGAGTTAATTTCACCTGTAGTTCTTTTAAAGTGGCTGCTAGAAAGTTCAAAATTACATACGTGGCTTGTTCTATGTTTCTTCTGGAAAGCACTGGTCTACAGAGTTGAAATGTTTCATCAAGTGTCTGTTCGGTTGACCTGTTTAACTGGAGTGTGCCTCCTCTTCCTGGGGTCCCTCCCTCCTTCAGTCCTTCCCTGGACATCTCTGGAGCAGCACCTGCTGGGCATGGACTCTAAAGACAGGAGATCAGGCACACTGGCCTTTCCTTCATACATGGTTCAGTTGTTGGGGAAGGTGAGTCTGTCAGCAGACAATTGGGACCTGTTGGGGGCCCTGAAGTACAGAGGGAAGAGCCTGCCCTACCATGGCGCCCATGCCAATGACGCTAGAGCCAGACAGAGCTGCACACATCACCTATCCAGCTATCTTGCTTTACAGCGAAGAATCTCGGAATCAGAAGGTTCTTCAAGGTCACCAGACAAGGATGTAGCCAGCCCAGGATGACGACTCAACCTCTGTCCTTTCACTACCCATGGGTGTGGGTGTGGTTGCTTGTTCCATTGGCTAGAGCCAGGACTCAGGAGCTGACCTTGAAAGTGGTACTTTTTCTTTCCTGACTACTATCGTCATCTCCCCAGTGAGACAGAAGGCAGATGTATCTTCCATGGTGCCTTTAAGGCTAACATCAAAGGTACCCAAGGACTCTTCTTCCAAAAATTCCTCAGGCACTTGTAAACCGTTGGCTGCTCTGGGCGGTGAAAGAATTAGGTCATACAGAACCCACTCACAACACATGGAATGTCCATGTCATCCAGTGCTTGCTTGTTTATGCCCCAGGATGGGCGGCCCTGGTCCTATGGACCTTAGGAAGGCACAGGCTTTCATGTGGATCAATTGACAGAGTGGACTATGGGAACTCTCTGTGAGGATCCTGACTTCCTCACTGGGATCTGAGGAGAGTGGGTTGTTGTGTGGCATAGCAGAGACTATCTTTGGGTAACACAATATGTTGCTGCTGTCCCGAACCACCTATCTGTTATTGTACACTTGGAACATCTGCATAAGAAAGGTTCAAACGCGACCAGATGGGTGGGCGAGCTGGGAGACAGTGTCAGAAAGAGGAAGCCAAAATTTTGGGTTAGGAAACTTGAGCTTCCATCTGCCTGTCAACTATTGGAGTGCCCTGAACCTCAAATCCCTCACCTGGTGGACCAGAGAAACTGAGTTCCTCTCCAACAGGGCAGGTCTATGGCCCCAGGACCTTTCCCAGTTCATGCCCAGGGCTGCTCGGGGCGTGGCACACTGCAGGACGGACAAGCGGGTGAGTTAGGAGAGATGAGCTGCCCTGCTAGGATGTGTGAATTCTGTGTTCTTTAGCTGAGCTGGAGGTGAAGTTCAACCAGGATGCTGGAGCCCGAGTAGAGGGAACCACTGTGTGGTGTCCAGGGCCTGGGTGAGTGGGAGCTGTTATTTCCCTCAGGCTGAAGTGACTTCACCAGACTCCTTTCCGTGGGGTGATGACTCCATGTGCAAAAATATGGGTTTCCTCTCACAGCCTAGGACAGTGGTTCTCAACCTCCCTAATGCTGCAACACTTTAAAACAGTTGCTCATGTCACGGTGACCCCCAACCATAAAATTATTTTCATTGCTACTTCATAATGGTAATTTTGCTAGTGTTATGATTCATAATGTAAATATCTGACATGCAGGATATCTGACATGTGACCTCCCCTTAGGGGTTGCAAACCCACAGGTTAAGAACCGCTGGCCTATGACATCCCATCTCTGTCTGTAGCCCAAGCCCCATCCTCAGTGCCATCGCAGCCTCCCTGATGGTCAGTGTTGAACAGAGTCCCAGAAAAGACCAAAAGACTTTCTTTCTTCAAGCACAGTTCTTCAGGGCTGGCCCCTAGCAAGGCTGTTTGGTCTCAAGAAAGGCTCCTGATGGACCAGGGCTTTCAAGGCTGCTGGGTTCACCCAGGGGAGGTTGTGGTCAGCTCTGTGGTCAAGGAGACAGAACTGCTCCTAGGGTCTCCCCACTGAAAGCCTCCTATACTTTTGCTCTTTACTCACACGAATGATTTAGTTGGGACACTCGATGAAAACTAGCTTCTTTCTCATGACTGTCTCATGATGTCAGAGAGGGCTGCCCTGTTTCCTTTCTCTGCTCTCAGTGTCCTGATATTGGCAAGGCAGCACCAGGGTGGAAAAGCAAGGTGGTAGTTCTTTTGTGGTGTCCAGGGCCTGGGTGAGCCATGCTTGATGGATTCTGAGGTCTTCCCCTGGAGGAAGGGCCAGGAATTCTGGCTTTCCCATTGGAGGGGCTGAGAGGATAGGTTGGGGGGTTGGAGACCTGGGCCGCTATGTCCACAAGTTGCTGTTCTATCATCTCCCTTTGCCCATCCATCCTTTCTCTAGGTGGCAGTTCCAAATCCATCAAATGGGGATTTTATTTTCTCTAAGGATCTTGCACTCTGGGCAGGGGTGTTCCAGGATTCCTAACGGAAGAGCCGCTGCAGCGAAGGAGCAGAGAAAGCTGAGCTTGAGGGGTTCATGGCCACCAGCTGGGCCTAGGTTCCTATGGCCATATTTTCCCCTAAAAAGAGGCTCCTACCTTTAGCTACCCCATTCCTTACCTTGGCCCAGCCTGGAGCCCGTGACAGCCTCTTTAGCAGTCCCGAAGCCAAGCTCTCTGCAGACCACACTGGCAGATACCAGGTCCCACTTGTCATCGCAGACGGTTCCCCATTCGCCATTCTTGAGCACCTCCACTCGGCCCTCCCCGACCTGGGCTCCTCCTCTCAGCCGCACCAAGGGTTGCTGGAGGGACACACGGTCCTGATGAGGGGGCAGAAGTGACACACACCCTTCGAGCTGCCCCTGCCCCACGCCTTTTCCTCTCCCACCCCCACGGCCTTGCCAGATCCCCACAGCTCAGAGTCTATAAGTGCTCAGCTTGTTAGCTTCCCATGGGCCTCTCTTTCCTGGACCACGAGGAATGCCATCCAAGACCCCCATCAGCTCATCATTCCCTCCCATGCTTGACTCCTAGACCTCCCCATCTGCCATCTCTTTCTACCCCCCAGTTCTGGAGCCTCCACCATTAGAGCTACAGAGAAGTTTCTACCTTCCCAGCCCACCGATTACAATTGAATCTTTATTTTCCACAGCTCATAACAGAGTTTTACAGTCTAATCCTGCAGGGAGCCCCCCTTGGTGAGGAGCCAAATGCAAGTGGCGATTCTGTTCATTAGGAGGGAGGCAAGAGGGAGCCTACAGGAAGTTGCGAGACAGAGAGTGAAAAAAAAAGGGGGTGCCTTATCAGGGAAGACAGACATAATCAGAACTTGACTCAAAGCAGGGAAGCTGCGAAAGATAGGGAGCTTTCCTACTGAAGACCAACAGCCATGGGAGTCCAGTTCAAAAGCTGGAGCCTGTCCAGACATGCAGACAGGGCAGAGAGGGTGGAGATGGTCATTTAAATGCCCCCAGTCTTACTCACTGTCTAGAAGCCTCAGCCCCCTTCTGGGACTTCTGGAATTACACAGGAGTAAGGCCTTCCCCGCCAGTTTCATGAAGTCTGTGGATTATGTCTTAAAGGATGGGGATTGGCTTCACCTGTCTACACAGCGGCTTTGCCTCAGTTTCTGTGCATGTGTACATACCCATGTTTGCTCACTCAATGTCTGTGTGTGTGTAAGTCTGGAAGGCTCTGAGTCTCTGCTGATACTCATTGGCTACGAAGCCACTGTAGTCAGACCAGACTAGAGACCTTGCTCTACTGCAACTTATGCGGTTCTCAACCCTGGCTTCCTTCAGCCCATGGGGATGGTCAGGCCTGCCTGAAGGTGGTATGTTTCAAGCATGCAGGACCTCTGTCACCTTGAGGACCATGGCACCAAGTAAGAGCCTGTCTCTCTACTCTCCAGCCACCTCTTGCTTCCCCACACTGGCATCTTGGGGCTAGCCTTGCAAGGTGGGGTGCTGTGACACCACCCAGATTCACAGACTCCCCCGGGGACTGCTGAGCCTGGCACTAGTGGGAAAAGTAAAAGAGGACGGATGAGTGTAAAACACTGAGTGGCTTCAGACACGTTTGTTCTTAGTTTAGAAAGCAGAGCACAGGGGGGGGAACCTCTGGCTACGGCCTCTGCTTTCCACAAAACGTGACCCTCTTTCCAAGCTCGTGAGTGGGCTGCAGGGGCCCCACACGCTCACGTGCGGCCACACCCTGACCACAGCTAGATGGAGACAGAATATCAGATAGCCTAGCCACAGACTCTGGAAGTGGTCAGGTAGCCATCCAGCTGGCCATGGAGTGAAGACAGAAACCAAGGAAAAAATGAGGTCAGCCTCCCATTTTTGTTCATTGGTTTGGTATAAACTTGACTCCTTTGAATTACACAGCACAGCAGAGGAATTCCAAAACAGTAGGATCTGGAACTCTGGATGACAGGGAAAGCTGGGGGCGGGTATATGTATGAGGGAGGCAGGGGAAGTGAGGGTTCAAGGCAGGGGCAGTTGGGGGCCTAGAAATAGCACTCTCCAGCTATGCCTGTGACACAGGGCTAAAGGTGTCTGATAAAGTGGTCACATTATCTCCACTTCCACAGTCCCCTGAGGGGACTGAGAAGGCGAAGCTCACTATTTCTCAGAAATACCAGTAAATTAGGAGTTTCCTTTAAATAATTCCCACAGCCTGAGCAGAAGGCTGGGCTCCCAGAATGCATCTCACTCCTCTCATTTACTCCTAGGACTTTTATTCAAACACCTCCTGGCCCAGCCTGGTTTACTGGAGATCTCCTTCCCTCTGATTTCCTATCTTTGTGGGGCACCTCAGAAGTAACTGAGGAAAAGGGTAGGGCAGGAGGAAGAGAAAGGAGAGGAGACACAATTATTATTGGTCCAGGTGGCACCTCTACTGTTCCACCACCTTCCCTCCCCCACCCCTTTTTCCTGGCAGGGACCTCACCCTGCCAATAAGGTGTCTACTGGGTACACAGGTCTCAAATGGCCTGAGGACTCAGCCCGTGGTGGAGGTTTTATCAGGCCTGTGACTCAACACCTGATTTGTGATCAATCCTCCTCTTTTCATGTGCTGTTCTCACCTAGTAACCCTATATTAGCAATTTCCAGAACACATACTCTTACATACACATACACACACACACATACACAGCCAGTACCCAACAACATATATGCATCCCAAATACACACATAGACATCTCCAATACATACATATCCCCAACACATTACACACACACACACACACACACACACACACACATATGAGCCTCTGCATGATTATGGAGGGAAGACAGAATAGAGGCCCTTTCTTTTTCAGAAGATCAATCTGCCCTGCTTGGGTTACTCACTTATTCTGGAAACTCAGTGAGTTGAAATAGAGGATCTAATTTATACAGGAAGATATCTACCTTGCCCTCTTGCCCCTGCCTAATTATGCTCACACCCTCTATACAAACCTAGGAGCATTTCCTGTAATGATAATGTGGCCATGGGATAGATGATTTGGGAATGATAATGGCAGGCTTTCTAGTTGGCGAAAGCCTTCTGCAGTTAGCTTTTCTTTTGTGAAATGAGCCCAAATGGGTTAATAACAACATAGCTGATGTCCTGTGCTTTGTAGAGTTGCATTCTACCTCCTAGAGCTCCATAGTCCCAGATGCTTTCTCTTTCAGGAACTTTATAGGCACACAAGGTCCCTGTCTGGCTACCCCATATCACTTGCTCATGCTGGGTCAATGGACGAAGTACAAGGAGTCTGTGCTGATCAACAACGGATGCCCTCCTTCTCTGAAGAGCCACAGAGGAGGCTCTGATTTTGACTAAGGCAGCAACAATGGTGGTCTCAGCTGGGGCCAGCTTTCTCTCTCTCCCGTTCCCTTTCTAATCTTGATTCCTACCAGTGGCCAAGCGGCCATGCCTTTTCCCAGTCCTTACCTCTGGCTTGTAGGCTTTTCGGAACCTTGAGGGTCCATCAGGGCTGAAGATCTGGCTAGGTACACAACTGACCACAGCTGGCTGTCCATTCTCACAGGTGGCATTCTTCACAGGGTCCCGGGACACTGAAGGGCCCAGCTTGCAGCTGGAGATGTGAGCTTCGGTGCCCGTGCAGTTCATGGAAAACTGCCAATAGCGCAGCTTCCTCCTTGAGGCAAAGGTTCTGCAGGGGAAAAGAACGGATGGGCAACCGGGGCATTCCAGCAGTCACCTGCTTCCTTCCTTCCTAGCAGATCCAGTTCCAGGAACTCAGTCTCCCTGCCTCCCTGCTGTGCTAGATTATAGGCAGCACCACCACTGCAGGCTTTGTTTTTATCTTAAAAGTGTAACAATTAAAGGATCATGGTTTGTAAAAGCCCCCTTTCTTAAAGAAACAGCCCACTGATAAAATAACTAAGCGGGTCCCATGAAAATAGCATCAGTCCTTTCAGGGACCGCCCTTTTTGCAACCTAACCACCCCTTGAAGGTACCATTTCTTAATACTGTTAATTACATTGCAATTTGTAGTAGAGGGAGACAGTCAAACCATAGCATTACCGTGATGGTGGGTGAAGGTTAGGGCCCAGGACTGCTGGAGGAAGAGCCATACTGGGACAGGCAGTGGCCCCTGGCAAGGGTCCCAGAAAAAAGACATCCCCCAGTTCTGCTAACTGGGGCCCACAGCTAATCTACATATGTATATTTCCTGGCTTTGGCTCTATCTTTTCTGTGAATTTTAACACTGTTGAAGGAAAGTTAAAAACTCAGGTGAGAATTTCTCTCTCCTTAGTGTTAGTCAAAACTGCAACTGAATCAGTTAATCTCCCAATGCAAATGAATGTTCAGATGGAGGGGCAGGGCTTACAGCCAGAAGTCATCATAAACATTGTGGCCGGTCAACGAACAAACGCTTGTGAAGCGCTTAAAACAGTGCACAGATCACGGGGAGCATTTTCTGAAAGGAATGAGAAAACGGTAGTGGTGATGTGGATTGAATGTGAAATGTCCTCCATGGACTCATACCGAACATTTGCTCCCCTGCTGGCCGCACTGTTTTGAGAGGCAGGGCCTAGCTGGAGGAGGTGGGTCTCCACAGGATGGGCAGTCAGAGTTTTAATGTGGACTTTCCTCTTCTGCCCTCACAGCTCCTGATCCACAGGGATGTGAGGCGTCCCAGCTGCACTCACCGCCACAGTGAACTCCACTATGCCACCATGACGGACTGTATCCTCCCAAACTGTAAGCCAGGATGAATTCTTCTTCTCTTGAGTTGCCTCAGTTAGGCATTTTGTCACAGTGACAAGAAAAGTAACCAGACGACAGAGAGATGGCTCAATGGCTAAGAACATGTACTGCTCTTGTAGAGGACCCAAATGTGCTTCCTAAAACCATGCCTGAAACTCCAGCTCTAGGGAAGCCCCTGGCCTCTGTAGGCATGGACACACACACACACACACACACACACACACACACACACACGAGGAAAAAGAGAGAAACAAAATAGTTTTACAAAAAAGAAAATAAAAAAAAATGGCCAAAGGAGGAGAAGAAAAGAAAAGAGGAAGGATCCATCAGCTCAGCAGTTAAAAGCACTAGATGCTCTTCCAGAGTTCAATTCCCAGCACCCACATGGCAGCTTACAACCATCTGCTACTCCAGTTCCAGGGAGGACATACATTCAGGCAAAACACCGATGCACATAAAATAAAAATAAGTTTCGAAAAAAGGAGGAAGGATCGTTGCTGGAGTGATAGGGCTGTTTGATGGAAGACCTGGCTATGAATGATCGTGGGGCTTAAAGAGGATACATATGAGGACGCTTGTCTTCTGAAACGGTCCAGCTTTTTAGAGCCTGTGTGCTTGCCTCTGCTTAGCAGGACTCAGAGAGATGCTTGAGGGAGCCGGCCATTGCTACCCTGACAGAGGAGGCTTTGTGGTGAGTAGGCGTTGGAAGGGACAGGTATGAGGTCTTGGCCCTGCCTGTCCAGCCTCAGAAACACCTGCTTTGTCTTGGGGTAAATGATAGGAGACATGGGCAGGGGAATCCACTCAGGGGAGCATGAGCTGTTCCGGGTCAGAGAGCACCGGACCCACCGCTGGCTTGGGAAAGTCCATCTGTTTCCAGCTGTTGGAAGGCACCGCCCTTACTCCCCCAGCACCAGTCTTCCCCCTGCTTCTGTCTTACATCAGCTCTCAGGAATGTGCCGCCCACCACGAGCCTCCAGCAGCGGGAGCACCATCCCGCCCCCACTCTCATTTAGTCACTCACACACTGGCTGAGCGAGAAGCAGTAGAGAGGTAGAGAGGAGGAAAGCATAGGCCGCCCCCAGGCCTGGACATGAGAGGGATGGCTGGGGTTGGAAGCCAAGCTGGAAGCCAGCAGGGCTGCAGCAGTTAATGAGCTGGAGTCACTCTAGAAGCAAAGAGAGTCCCAGTGGCTCTCCCCAGCCAAGGGAAAGCGAGATTTTGTGAGAGCCTGCCAGGGGCTCAATGTGTCGGTTCCATCTACACTTCCTGAGCCTGGAGGAATCACTCAAGGGAAGGATTGGAGTCTATGTGAGATGAACTTTAGCTAAGACCCCACCATTACCTTCCATGGACTAGTGAGCCACAAATACGCTACACGCTTGGGTCAGCTCAGAGCTAGCGCCCAGCACTCAGCAGATCTGATTGCTCCTTCCATCCTGACATTCTGGCATCCTGGGAGAGGGTCCCTTTGGAGAGGGCTGGGAGAAAAGCAATACAAGGTTTTGGCAAGGTACCCAGGTCCTCAGAAGGACGCACCTCCATTTTGCTCTGGGGCTCTGGGTCTGTAAACTGACCCGAATCTTAGAATTGATTAAGAGACTGTGCTGCTCATTGCTATTCAGATTAGACCTCTCACTTCTCACTTGACCTAGGGCTTACCTGTTGGGACAACCAAAGAAAAATTTAGTCAAGCTCTACTTTCCCTTCCAGCAAGATCTTCAGGAGCCAGAACATTCTGAATGTCATGCTGCTCTTCACAGGACCATGTCTCCTTGCTCTTAGCATCACTTGGGCCTACCACCTCTGAACTATTTGTGTGCATTTTGGGTTTCCCAATACAGGGATTGCTATTCACACTTAGAGGATGCATGCAGGGTCCCCCAGCAATCTTGGGGAAAGGTGTGTCTTGTAGACTCTTCCAACAGGAACTATTTAAGAAGATTGAAGAGAGTTGGCGGAAAAGGTCCTACTAGGAGCTCTCATTTCAGGGACCAGGCTCACCTGGCATCACCTCTGATGAGGGTCCACAGATAACCTTGCCTGGGGCCACCGTTGTTTCAGCCCCACTGAGCTGGTACCCATCCCAGGAGGTCACAGCTCCCTGGTGGAGACTGGGTGAGGAGCTGGGTGGGAAAACTGTCCATGGAGCCTATGTGGGCTGTCCTGTAGGCTCTATTAGTGAGTGACCCAACACTGGCCTTGAGGGCAGTTCAGGATTCCTTGCCATCATCTCCTTCTAGCCCCAGTTGGTTCAACCCCAGCAATGCTGTCAAGGCTCAAAAAGCATGCTTTCTCTGTTGAGATGCACGTGGAAACGTTTCTGCACCCTCCCACCCTTTATGAGGAAGAAGGCGGAAGAGGCTCTTGTTTCAGCAACCTCTGTTGACTCTCTCACGTCACACACAGAGCAGTGAAGGTGGAGGCCAAAGAAGAGGCACAGAGGAATGCTCACGGGTTTGCTTTCCAGGGCTTGCTCAGCCTGCTTTCTTATCAAAGCCGGGACCACCGTGGGTGTGGCTCTCCCACATCAATCACTAAGCAAGAAAATGCCCTGATGGAATCTGATAGAGGTGGGGGAGGGAGAGGTGGGTCTGGCAAGAACAAGTCTAAAAAGGGAGACTCTAGGAATCGTCTCCAGGGCAAGAGACACCCTGAACCATATCACTGTCCTGTCAAGCAAGTCTTAAGAAGTTTGTGTCATCCTCGCCCAGTCTGTATATTGCTCTTACACAGTCTATACATTCTTCAGTGGCTCCTGGAAGTGATGGGTGGGATTTCCCTGGGCTCAAGCCCTTTGTGCCTCAGTGGGTAAGCCTTTCTATGTACAATGCCAGGTCCATCATCTTGCTTGCTTCCCACAGTAGTGTGGATTACTCAAAAGCAAGGCATGAAACCACCATCACTAGGACTGGCACTGTCGCCACAAGAATAGGAGTCCAGAAAACCTTGCCCTCTTACTTGTAGGCTTTGGGGTTGTAGTTCTTCTCGGCAGGAAAGCCAAACATGCCACAGACCACGTGGGAATTCTTGGCCGTCCAGTGCTTGTTACAGATCTGCTTCCAGGCCCTGCCCTCCTTCACCTCCACGTAGCCCTCAGTCACAGGCTTGCGATGGCGGAAGGCAGAAAGGATGGGCCGAATCCGGATGTCTTCCACCTGTATGTTTAGGCTCTGTGAAGACGATATGGAAGGACAAGGGTTATGATAGGAGCCTGGCTCTGGACAGGTGCCAAACAGCAACCCCTGCCTCGGGACCACAGGCTGAGTTCTGCTGGCCGGCCGCTCTCCAGGCTCTAAAGAGGGGCCCGAGTATTCCCAATGGGCACATGGTACTATTGCCAATTGCTGTACGTTAGGAGGTGGATTGGCAGCAGGCACCAAGGCTGACTTGCCGTGCTCAGAGAAGTCTTGAAGAAGCCCCCGAAGCTCCCCTTTTATACAAGAAAATGTGGAGAGCCACAGGCAGTAGATTCTTCCTACATGAGCTTTATTAAATATAAAAGCATAAGAGAGAAATATTTTTGACTTTTCATCATCTCAAAACAATCCAGTTTTTTCTTTTTCTTTTTCTTTTTCTTTTTTTTTACATTTTACTCCGAAATATATGCAAACATACCAACAAATATGTATGTGTATATGGAGATGAGCCTCAGGCCCTTTTCTGTCACCTGGCTGACACATTACCTCACATCACTCCTCCTGCTGAAGTCCCTGAGGCCCTGCACAGGGCACGTGGCTTGCAGGAAGAGGCAAAGCCAGGGGAGCCTCAAACCTGGAGAGCCCTTAGGAAGCCACCTTCTAACCTTTCTAGGTCAGTGGGAGCAGCGGTTTGGGCTTGGGTTGGTAGGACTCTTCTGAAGAGAGTAGCAGGCTAGAGGGGAGGACGGGAGGAAGCGCCCGATCCTGGACATTTTCCCCTGTTCCCTGACACTCAATTGGAACGCGCTTGTGTGAGAAGTGAGACCTTTAGAGACCACAGTGAGTGTGACCCACAGGGGTCCCCAGAGTTACACTGACACTTTTCATGCTTTCTCCATCAATGTTCAAATCCAGAACCTCTCGCTTCCAGCTCCCCCCCCCCCGTCCCTCTGGAGCCATTGCCTTATCTTCTAATAGTCTCTAGCAGAATCACTGCCTCCGTCCATCTGCCACAGTACTGGCTAGAGAGCCCTGCCGAAAGCACTTATTTATACTTGTTCCTTTTTGTCTCTTACACACAGATGTCTTAGAGACGTCTGTAATCTTTCCTGGAGGATTCCAGCTATGCCACCCTCCCTACTTGATGTCCCGAGCTCCAGATTCATTCTCGGATACTAGGAACTTCAGCATATAATACAGACAGCTTTCAGCAGCGGGGAACTCTATGCCAAGAACTTCCTGACCCTTGAGCAGAATAACGAGGTCCATTGCCACTGACCACAATTTACAGATGCAAAAGCTAGCAGTTCTCATTTCTTCCTCAGACCACCCTGAGGTGTATTGTAGGACACACCCTGAGCAAGCCCAGTGAGGGAGAGTGGGGCTGGTGAGGGAGGGCCGAGCTGGAAGGAAGACTCCAGTGACCCAAGTGCCCTGTCCAGTCGGGATGCAAATGAATCAGAGATTGAAGAGAGCCATTATTTGGGTGCCTGGGGATTAATGTCTCCTGCCACAGGCTTCAGAGCCTAAAGCCAGGACCCACTCCACAGGCCCTGCCAGGCAGTGGAAAGTATTCGGCCCAGAGTAATGGCATTTGGCCCCAGTTCCCTTCACGCAAAACGGAAGGAAAGCTGCCGGGGCAGGATCATGCTTTTCGCACTGGATCCTTTACAGCCCTCACCAGGCCAGGAGACTCGTGCCACCTAGACACATGGGCGGTGATGAGCCTGGGGTCTAATCCAAGCCCACAGGCCAGCCCCCGCCTGCCTCTTCCCACAGCAGGAGGCCCCTGGCTTCCAGTGTGAATACATCATGCCCAGGAGGAAAGTTGTGGCTGTCCCAGTCATCCATAGCAGGCTGACATGGTTCCACTGAGGGAACTTTTCTTGGCTGTCAGTAGTTGTATAAGCTTATGGAGGGCAGATATGACCCCTAGCACGGTACTATAAAGAATAGCTGGCTAAGAAACTTGACAGCCACCCTGAGAAAGTACCTGCACAGACCCTGAGGCCACAAACAGCCACACCTGTTGAAATGCTTATCTCCTTTCCTGCTTTGAGGTAGGGCAGGATACAGCCCATTGGCAGACCTAAAGGCCTTCAGGGCAGGGATAATGAGCCTTAGGCATCACTGTCTTCATTCCTCTCCCAGCTCAGTCCATACATGTGTGTCTGTAATGCATGCATACGTGATTAGAGGCACGGGTATGTGGTATGCATGTCTCCCTGTGCGTCTATGCATCCATGAATTTAAATCTGTCTTTGTGTAACTGGGGGGGGGTGAGTACTATGTCGCTGAGTGTGTGTACATGATGTGTGTGTGTGGTGACAAGGCTGTGTGCCTGTGATGTGGGTCTTTGTTCATGTATGTGCATGGTGGCATATAACGGCCTGTGTGTGTGTTTGTATGTGTGGGATGTGTTTGAGGGATGGAGAGGACAGAAACGGACCCATTCCCCACAACACTTAAGAAGCAAGCAGTCAGAATGGGCTTTGCACTCATTTTTTTTTTCTGAGGTAGAACATCCATCTTTACCCATAGAAACAAGTGCTGCTTCTGGGAGGTACGTGGTGGTTTGAATGAGAAGGGCCCTAAGAGGATCATGCTTAACTACTTGGTTCTCAGTTGATGGAACCGTCTGGGAAGGATTAGGAGGTGTGGCCTCCTTGAAGGAGGTGTGTCACTGGAAACTGAAGTTTCAAAAGACTGCTGCCATTCCCACTGTACCTCCCTCTTGTCTCCTACTTGTGTATCAAGATGTGAGCTCTCGGCTATTCCTGCTGCCATACCTTTCTTCTGTGGTCATAGACTCTACCTCTCTGAAACGTAAGCCCAATGAAGCACCTTCTTTTATAAGTTTCCTTGGTATGGTGTTTTGTCAGAGCAATGAAGAAGTAACAAAAGACAGGCACCATCCATTTCACTCGCTCATTCAATTATTCACTCAACAAAATACAGTCTGTTCTCCACGGACCTTGCCAGACTTCTCTGCACCTCTCTCTGTATCCTATGTCTGCTTTAATGGCAACCCCAGTCAAAAACCAGTGCTAGCCAAGTGTCAGTCGATTGTACTTTTGAGGCCCTGTGAACACAGAACCTTACATCTGTTCCCTTCTTCAACTACCACAAAAGCTACAAGATGGCTAATGGTTTGGCCCTATTCATAGGTAAAAACGTGAGAAAACGTGGTGAGGTTGGGTAGCTCGTTCAAGTCTATAGTCTTATTAAGAAGCAGGTCAAAGTAAAAATGGAGCTGTCTCTAAGCCAGGTACCAAGTCTAGTGACCACAGCCCCTGAGCAGTCTCTGTTCTCACATCCCTTTCTTGCCTAATATCGGGGTGACTCTAAGGCTGGGGAGCCTCCGGCTCTGACTTCTGGGTGGTCCCCTCAGGGCTGCATGGCATTGTGTATAGTAGAAGTTCAAGACAGTCCCCAGAAAGGCTGTGAGTCAGAGAACTGTGGACGTGAGGGGTGAGCTGCTCTTGTCCTCAAGCCAGTAGGAAGTGGCAGGCAAGCTTCGGTGGCACATACTCAGGGCTCATGTGAGCTCAGCAGCTGCCCCGGGTCCTGGGAGGCCTCGGGGTTGGGAAGCACATGCCAGCATGCACCACCTCCCTCCTACTTCACTGCTATGGAATCCCTCCATAACCACAAGTGCTTGGATTTTCTTTTTCCCAGAACTTTGGTTCTCAAAGAGGTTTGTTTGAAATAACAAAACGAACAGATTTTTTTTTTTACCCCTGTTGATTTGTTAAGGTTTTGTTACACTTGTTTGTTTGTCTGTGTGTGTGTTGAGAACATGTGTGTGGGAGTGCATGTCACAGCATGAATGCCACAGCACGCATGTGGAGGATTGAGAATAGCCCTAAAGATTGAACTCGGGTCATCAGGCTTTGAGGGAGGCACCTTTATCACTGAGCCATCTCAATGATCCAGTTTTGTAGATTAAGATGAAGCCCAGGAACCTGGAAGCTGGTCAAGCACCTAAAACAAAGTGTCTCAGGGCTTTAATAATCATTTCTTCCACTTCCAGGGTCTTGCATAACCCTCTGCCCTTGACTAGCAATGGAATTAATCTCCTACCCCTCAGAGAGTCCCCATGAGTGAGTAATGTGCAATCTCAGCAGAGGAAATCCAAGACACATGAGGTCAGGGGCTGGCCGCCATGTTGTCACTGCTGAGCTGGTGTGAAGAGGGGATAAAGTGAATGCTAAGGAAAGGGACACCCAGGCTTATGCCTCAGTGCCATTTAACAGGCGCAGCGTCTGTTGATGACTTGAAAATCATATAATGTGGCAGTCTGGGATCTCTGCCCATGGGGAAATCACTCATTTTGAAAGGCTAGCTGGAATTGCCTCAGCAGATGATGCAAGGAGAGGCAAAGCAAGGGGGCACCCAACTTGCAGCCAGTGCCTTTCTAAAGAGCAAATAGCCTCTCCGAAGGCATTGGAACCAGGCAGTTCTTAGATCAATGCCTTGTCTCTTCCCTCTGTTCTAAAAGCCATAATTTAACCTCTCTTAAAAAAAAAGATTTATTTATTTTATGTTTATGAATTTTTTATCTGCATGTACACCTGTATGCCAGAAGAGGCCATCAGATCTCAGCATAGATGGTTGTGAGCCACCATTGGTTGCTGGGAATTGAACACAGGACCTCTGGAAGAGCAAGTAGTGTGCTCTTAACTGCTGAGCCATCTCTCCAGCCCTCCCCTACCCATCCCACCTCATAATTTAACTTCATACTGGAAGTTTCTGGGGGGCTGCAGACGAAGAAGTGGAGGAAATGTCAATACACTGACATCCTCCTGGGATGTACCATTGGTTGGGAAAGCCCACTCACTTGGTCTATCCTCCACTGCTAACAAGTTTCTGCATCTTGCTCGAAAGGACCTCAGCATGTCTTACTTGACTATTCTTTTTGAAGTGAGAAGTTACATTCAGATCCGTATTCTCTACCTTTCTCAACATCTTATATCCAAACAATCCAGGTGCCCACGAATCTTCCTTATACAGACAGCCATCAAGTGAGTCTCACCTGTCCGTCTTTGCAGACCACAGTTCCTGAATACTTTCTTCTGCTCTCTCTTCTTTACTCCTATGGCCCATTTGGCTCCACCAACACCTCTTCTCTATTGATTTCCCACCTACACTTCTGTGGCCCTAACAGGTAATGCTGGACGATTGTGGATATTTAACCTTTAGAATTCTACCACCTCAATGTCCTAAATGTCTTCTTACATCTGTTCCAGTCCATGGCCAATCTCTGATCTAGTCCCTGGCTACATTCACTCACAATGACAACAATGTACTCCTCAGACCTTCCTGGGTTTCCCCAGGCGACTGGCCATTCCCTGCCAGTCTCCCTGACCAACACTTGGGTTAAAAAAGCAGCCACTGATTGCCTGATGAACTCACACATACATTTTTTACTTCATATGTGTGTATAGAGTGCCCAAGCAAAGGTCAACTAGTCATGCAAGCTGCTTGCTGTTACAAAGCTTCTAGTAGAGAGAGAAGTCTTGCTACATTCTCCATGAAGAGCTTTCTCTGCCCTAAATATCTTTTCAGTCTTTAAGAACATTTATTTGCATGAGTGTGTGTATGAGTTCATGCATGTTTGCTGCCAGGTATGTGAAAGCCAGCGGTCAAAGTCTGATATCTTCACACTCCATCTTATAGATAAATATATTTTTTGAGACAGACTCTCTCACATCAGCTGAAACTTGCTGATTCAGCTATAACAGCTGGCCAGCAAGACCCAGGGACCCTTCTGCCTCCATCCCAGATCATGGGATTATAAACATGGGCTGCGATAGCTGTCTTTTCTATGTGAGTGCTGGGGATCAAGCCCCAGTCTTCACACTTGTGATCCACCTCTCCAGCATCTGCTTTCTCATGCCCCATGTAGTCCTTGGCTTCTCCTGGCTACTTTGTATTGACTTGTATTGAGGAGGCTGCAGCAGGCACGTAGTTTAGAGATACAATACTTGCTTAACCAGTATGAAGCCCTCAGTAGCAAACAAACAAACAAACAAACAAACAAAAAAACAGTTTTTTAATTAGTCAATGATCATTTTTCAAAGCTTAAGTATTTTGGGCACTAAAGCCAAGAAAATCATTACATTCTTTTTAGTCCTTGTTTTATGCAAAACAAACAGTCGGGCAGCCCTGGCCTCTTGCTACAACACGAGCACTTCTCGTGGGCCCTGTGGCTAGACATGGAGAACATGGGCGCTTCTTGTAACCAAGCTGTTCAACATCTCATCCCCTCTTCTCGCAAGACCTGACACCGAAGAGCTGGGGAGGTGGTTCAGCTGGTATAGTGCTTCCCAGGAAAGCATAAGGACCCAAGTTCGGCTCCTCAGAACACATATATAAGCACATGCCGTGAGCCCCCGTGAAGGAGGTGGACACAGGCAGATCCCTGGGGCTGACCGGCTAGACAGCCTCGCTTAAACAGCCAGCCCCAGATGAGAGACTGTCTGTCTCAGGAAACAGGGTAGACAGTATCTGATGGGGGTCGTCTGAGGTTGTCCTGTATCCTCCACTGGCATGTACACACACATGCACTCACACACACCCATGAACACACACACATTCACCTTCGTTCCCTTCCCCTCCCAGGATCTGGCACACGGTTACTAAGCAGAATTACCCCACAAAATCTGACACTCAGCACAGGCTTAGATAGACGGGGGAGGTGGGTACTATCTGTGAATGCTGTTAAACACTTCACAGAAGAAGAATCTGCCTATACGTAGTTGTTCGATGTTCATGATCAAATCAGAAATTCAGAGGTCAACAAGTTGCCAGTAACATTCTCTAGACTTAACACTGACTTCTGACTGGAACAGTGGAACAAAGGGAAAGAGGAAAGGTGCCTCTCTGATATTTGTTTGTTTTGATGCAGGATCTCCCTTGCCATGTGGATCAGGCTGGACTTGAACTCATCATTCTCCTGCTTTAGCTCACCAGGGATTAACAGCCATGTACTGCCCTGCCTAGCTCCATTTTTGTGATTTTCTTTTGTTCTCATTTTTTCAGTACTGGGTATTTGAACCTAGGACATCAAGACCCGCTGAGCAAATGCTTCACTACTGACCTACCTCTTTTGTTTTCTTTTTACTTTTTATTGTGACTCAGGGTGTCACTTAAGTCACCTAGGCCAGTGTTTGACTCACTCGGCAGCTGAGGGAGACTTTGAACTTGCAATCCTCCTACCTCAGCCTGCCAAGTAGCTGAGATCCCAGGCCTGCACCACCAGGCCCTGCTCTGTGGTTTCCATTGCTCAGCTCTGCACTGGACTGACTGCACTGGTAGTGGAGGGGCGGGGGAGGCAATGGAGACAGTGTGGAGAGCTGAACTCACACTGACGTGGCTAGAGAAACAAGCCCGCTGTCTGTCTGGACCTCCTATAAATCAGGAACTCTGCACCGCTGCTGGAAAATGCTTTCATTTTCCAGCCAGGAAGACTCTGAGCAGGTAACAGAGGCTTCTTTGGAGAGCAGGCCAGCCCTGCTTCGGGCAGGAAGCCGGCGGGACACCTGCTCCAGGCACCAACCCCTTGTGGCCCAGCAGCTTCTCTGACCTCGCCTGGGTTCTGAGGCCACAGTCTCCACAAGTCCTAGGCTGGGCCAGACTACAACACCACATGCCTTTGATTGTACGTAGCAATCATCACCATGGCAACGAAGCAACAAGTTCTGAAACCGTCCTTGTCCACTGCTAAGCAGTAAGCTCAAGAAGGGCAAGGCTATCCATTTAACAGTCCCTTTTGTCCTCATGCCTAGCTGAGGGCTCAGTGAAGTGGCACGCAGAGAATGAATGAGCAGCTCCCTGTTACAGCAGCCTCATGAGGATGAAGGGAGAGAGTCAGCGTTCATTTTCCAGCACGGCTCACGTACCTGAACTCCAGGGCACGTGGCAGAGCCAGCTTGGACTCCACTAGTGCTGCTACACTCGTGTCACCAGACAACCCTACAGGCCCAGAGAACAGCGCTACACACCCAGAGTCAGGGTGGCTTAGCCCACTCACCGACGCAAACTTCCCACCCACCAACACCATTCATCTTTTCTCCAAACCACCATTCAACACACCAGTCCAAGTCAATCTACAACGTTCAAAGTTGGAGTGTATACGGCTCATGTGTTCGTTACAGCTAAAACAAAGTGTAAGGTTTGCACAGTCTAGCAACTACAATGCTACTTGTTTGTTTCACCTCGTGGCTTTTTCTAATGGTATCTATGCTCTTTGCAAAGGGCAGCCTGGGCAACCCGCCAGAACCAAGTTTCCAGATTTGCTGGGATCTGCGCAATTTCAAATATTTGGTTCTGTTTGCCACATAAACACCCTTTGCTTTTCAGACATGGTGACCTATTTTTGGTTGAAAAAAAAATAATAAGGTACCGTAGAGCTTATTCTCTTGTGCTCCTAATGGTAGCCAATGGCTACACAGAGGTTTTCCTTGAATAGGGCACAGATTATAAACACAGATTAGGGCCCTATATGTCTTCTCATGCGTGCTCACAGAGTGGTGGCAAATAAAGATACTCTGGAGAAGCACATCCAATCACTCAGCCCCAAAGCTCAGCTGTCAGAGGGTGCCTTGCTTAACCCTTTTTACTCCTCTCCCAAGAGTCAGGCACGCAGCAGCATCGTCATCTTTTGTCTCTTACAGGAGGGAAGTTGTTCGGCTTTCCTGAAACTACCTGAGAAGCCTGGTCTACAAACTGCACCCTGACAGGCACCGGCCTCCTTTCTTTAAACACTCAATGCAATCCACCCCTCTGCCCTGGTGCTGGGATCAGAGACAGTGAAACCTCCTAGCTGGGAAGTGCCCTCTTTGCAGCAAGTCTATCTAGGGACCTTCCCCTGGGCCTCCAGATGCAGGCAGATAAGGCTGTGGTTGGGAGGGAGAGATGGAAACATCTGGCAGGGACAGTGACTAATAAAAACCTGGATACTTTGCCCAGTCCCTGTAGTTAAAGGAAATAAAAAGGACTTTTTTTTCAGGCCCCACTATCTTTCCAGAAGAATGTTAACCTGTAGAGTCAGGGGATATATATGATCTCCTGGTTCAGTGGAATCCCTCTGTTGACCCTTCAGGGTATCCTGGGCTTACTACTGTCTTAGTCATGATACTGTGGCCCAGGGAATCCCTCACAGAATAGGCACCATCCCTGGGCATTTCTAGTTTGTCCTGCTCACTCAGTTGTCAGCACACCCAGTTTCATGTGGTGCTGGGGCTTGAACCCTGGGTTTCATACATACTAGGCACTCTACCAAATAAACCACACCTCCAACCCCCAGATTTGCCTTTTGGGGGGAAAAGAACCTTTAAGAAATGTGTAGAAAAGAAGGTAGGTGATGAGGACTGCAGACACACACATTTCCTGACCTTACAGGCCCCAGAAGAGGCCTGGGAGGAGCGAGCATGTGATCTAGGAACTTGTACCAGCTGCAGCTCCGAAGGACATCTGGATTTGTCATCCCTCTCTTTATCTAATGCTTTTTCCACCCACCACAGGCAGGAAACAGAGCATCCTGGTTTAAGAGGCTCTGAGGTCCTAGGAGGTTTGCTGGGGCCCTGTTTTCTGTATTTAAAAATATCTGTATTGCACATGGTATTTTTTGCTCCCACCTAGCTTATTTTAAAAGTGTTTTAATGACTGACCCAAGATTCTTTTTGTCTCTATAGTCAGCCAAATAGAAGTTTTATGGTGTGAGATCAGGTGACCCAAGAGGGGTCAGCCATGCTAGACACAGTCCCAAAGTCTGTCTCCATAAGGCTAGATAGAACCCGCACCTTCAGCTGTAGGGTCTGAAGCTAAAGATCTGCAGCAAGGTGAGATGGTACAGTCTGTGTTGGAAAAGAGGGTAGATATACCGCTCAGTGAGTTTCTGTAGAACAAAGCTCCTATTGTCTTTCTTTGTCCCAGAGGATGTCTAGAGTGCATGCACGTGTCCAAGAAAGTGGTCAGTGCAAGTGAAATTCCTCCAGTTGCTCCAGGCTTTGTGACTCACACCTCCAGAATCCTCGAGACCCGTGAACTTGGTTGGCGACCTATCATAAGTCCTTCATAGTGTACAAGGCTTCATCGTTGAGCACATCTGATTCTCTCTTCCCCTCCCCTCACCCCCAGAGTGCTTATACTACTTGCCAATGACAGAGAGGGACCGCTGTCATGGGTGCTGGTTCTTTTATTGTTCTGGTTGCAGCCATCAAGGCCCTTATCATCAAATCTGTAGACTCTTCCTTGGTAGAGTCCTTTTTGTGAGGAAGGGGCTATTTTCCCTCCCCTGGAAAGGGATTTACTGTCAAGAAACTCCAAGGATGCCACAAGCTGACAGAAAAGTCTGGGGAAGACAATTAAGTAAGATCTCCTTTTCTACTTCCCTAATTTAAAAGCTAGATTTGTTAACCCTAACCCCTAAGCCTAGCACTAAGCCCTGAGCAGGGGTTGGGGCTAGCAAATCCTAGTTCTTAAGGCATGTGCTGAAGAGATCTGGTCTAGACTAGTGCTTTTTTCTCCCACTCTCTTCTCGGGAGATATCTGAGCACTCTAGTGAAGATGTAAGCCTATGGGGTCATCTGTCACACTGTGATTTGTTCTTGACCTCCAGACAATCAGTGAGGATGCAAAGTATACCTAGCTTCAAGGTCAAAGTTGTAAGGAAGCAGAGAAGAGACCAGGAGAGGGTCTGAGCACACAATCCACACACTATTCCCAGCAACCAACCATCTAACCCTAACCCTAACCCTAACACACACTATTTGCCATCCCTTCTCTGAACATGTGTGGCACACATTAAACACAAGTGATGCCTATTTGTCTGTTAGATGCTTCTAATGTGAAACGAATGCTTTGCCATAACTTCGGGAGCTTAAAATTTGGCGATCACCTCATCCCACTTCCTTCCCCATATAGGACTCTGATTACAATGCTTCTGGCAGGAGGTCATCTAGTGTCTGCTTGAACTCCTCCACCAATAAAAAACTCACTCCACACAAGGGAAGATGGGTCTGTGGTAGGACTCTGCCTCCAATGAAGCCATTCCTCATCACCTGCCTCCGTCACTCTAAATATTTGAAAAGAACTGACAGTGCCTCCCCCAGTATCTCTTCTTGACAGAAAAATCTTCACTCCCTCCTAGGATATGGTTTCCAGACACGCCTCTGTCCTCTTCGCCCCTTCTGTGGGTATCCCGGTTAAGAGATGGACGCAGAACTAAGCCAGTGATTAAAAAAAAAAAAATCAGCACCTTTCACTCACTGCCCCCTGTGACTGAACTGTTGGGCCTGATTTCTCTTCCCCACAAACATGGATATTGGATTGTACGGTCAAAGTCCCTTTGACCCCAAATTATAACACACCTTACATTTTGGGTAAATAACGGTCACATTTGAGACCTATTAGTTCAAGCTAATGCAGTTATCCTAAATCTTCATGTCATGATTTTTATATCCCAGCAATTCCTCCCAGTTTAATACCTTTCAGTACTGTGTCCAGTCCACATTTTTGTTTCCAGGCAGATTCTTTATGCAGGATGCACAAACAGGAGCAGAGGCTTAGGGCACACCACTAAAGACCATTCACTATGTTTATACACAATTAGCCACCAGATCTCCCTGGGAAGCCTTAGTGTCCAGCAAGTATGTTCTAGCTGCATGACACCAAAGCTATGTCTCAGTCACTCACCCACAATGATTTCATAGGGGCCATTTCTTTAGCCAAGAGGAATGCTTCCATGACTTCAGCTACTGACATGAGGCATTTTGGAGAGACTTCTCAGCATCCCACAAACATCCTGTGTAGGTGGTCTAGGCCGCTCCCGGTCAGACCCGAGCTACATGTGAGCATGAGGTTTAACCATGAAGCTCAGCACGTAGGAATCTTCTTATAACTCAAGGGTTTTCCTTAGGCATCTTGAATCTAGGGCCAACATGACCTACTTTCAAAGGGCGTGAAAGGGATGTTCCAGAGGAGACAGCTCACTAACTTAAGTTCCCTGTGTGTCTGTGGCTGGGCAAGGTAGTCTCACCCTGGCTTGTGTTACCAAACTGGTCTGCACAACAGGAGGCCTTTTGAGAAAAATGTTCACTTCAAAGGCTGTGCCTGTCATACCAGATGTCTGCTCCGTAGCCCTCTGGGTGACTGCGAATTCCCCAGGATCTGTGGCACCAGGCTTCGGCATGATGCTCCAGCTCTCCTCACGACACACCCTTCATCTTCCCAGCAACCAAGGATGGTGTTTTCTTTCTGATGGGAGTCTTCAGATCATGATGGATGCATTTTCCCCATCAAACATCAAAGCTGAATACTACGCTTGCTCATAGGCACGTCCAGAATGAGAAAGTTCTTCCCAACATTTCTTTTTTCCACTTAGTGGAATAGCTAGCATGTGTGAAGCCCTCGGGTTTGACTCTCCAGTAGCACATAAGCTCAACATGGTAACGCACGCCTGGAATCCTGACACTCAGGAGGTGGAGGTAGGAGGATCAGAAGTCGAACGTCACCCTTCTTGGCTACCAGCTGAGTTTTAGGCTCCATAAGACCCTGGCCTTCCCCTTAAACTAAATAAATAAACAAAATACATAAACTACGTCACATCTTAACTCCCATTCACATGCTAAACAGTGTAACTAGTGCACATTTACATACGGAAGTGCTGCCCTCAGGGTCCCCTTTGCATGATTATTTATATTGTTGTTATTATTTTGCTGCTCGCAGATGAATCTTACTCTCTCATAAACCCATACTGGCTGATAGTTTGGCATTTTTTCCCCCTTCTATTTGCACCTTTAACATCTTCTTGGCCTCTGAGCCTGGCCAGCTCTTCTCTCCACTCCAAGTGGGTAGTCCCGAGCTTAAGGCCACTGAAGATGCCATAAATAAGCTCAGTGTCTGCTGAGGCAGGGCAATGCCATGAAGGGACCTCTGCTCTGTGTGCTTCTCTTCACAGTATAGTTTAATACTTGCTTGATCTTGGGTGCTTCTCTGCCTAAGGGAACAATAATCTCTGGTCCACATTTCTAGGGAGAAGGAAATGCAAAAGTTGGAAATTTGTTCACATGCGGTACCTAGAGTTCTGTGTGTTGGATGCAACACACATTAAGATGATTAAGATGGAGCATCTGCCCTCCAGGAACTTCTGGTCTCATCAGAGACACTGTGGGCACTGTTTCCTAGGGGGATGTAGAGTGAGCAGGGAAAGTTCTGGGACCCTGGGCTGTATAAGCGCCCGTCCTCCTCAATGACATTTCCGTGGAAAACCAAAGTTTGGCTAGCAGTATTCAGTCCCTAAATTGCATGGACTCCATGGCACTCTTGTTATCATGAATGAACAAGCACATTTGAAGAAGATGACTAGAAGGGGACTCACACACCAGTGGAGGGGAAGATGGGAACTCAGTCCATGCTCCATGCAGGCTGGACCAGTTCCATTGTGTTCCATTGTGTGCTGTGGGCTCTGAGGGCAGAGCAGAGAGAAGTAGCTGGGCAGTGGGGATCACGGAAGGATAACAAGTAGGGCACAGTCTGGGGACATTTCCTGGAGCATAAATGGACAATTTCAAGTCTCTTCTCAAAAGTCAATCCAGGGGCTGGAGGGATGACACAGCAGTTAAAAGCACTGGTTTCTCTTCCAGAAGACCTGGGTTCACTTCCCAGCACCTAAATGGCAGCTTACAACCATCTGTAACTCCAGTTCCAGGGGACCTAGTGCTCTCTTCTGGCCTCCTTGAGCACCACATAGACATATGGTACACAGACATACATATGGGCAAAAAAAAAAAAAAAAAAAAAAAAAAACCATACACATAATAGTATGCATTCTCCAGAAATCCTTCACCAGGGAAAGGAAAATACATTCAAGTGAGTATGCTATTGAGAGCAGGTGAGGTTGAGAACACACAGCTTCTGGGGTTCCATTCTCATGATCGCATGTGGGGTGGGGGGAAGGAAGCATAGAGCTTACCTCTATTTGGTTGATCAATGAGTTGTCAAATTTGAACCCAGGGATCCTTTTCTCACTGCACACCACACCGACATCTTCCGTGTGCTTACAGTCGCTGACACCCCAGCCATTGGAGGAGCAGGCTGCCAGGGTTGCCTCTTTCCCAGTGCAGTGGGTATTGTCCAACCAGATGGGCCCTGGAGGAAGCAGAGGAGAGAAGGCAAGCATCCTGTCAGTACAGATCCAGGTGGCAAGGGTGTCCCTGGCACGGAATGCCCCTGGATTTTGGTGTGTAGCTGTCAGGTGATTTTTATTATACAAGGTTGTCACATCTAATCTTAGATCATGGTTAGGACAGAAATCAGGTTTAATCCTGGAAGCCGTGTGGTATATCTGTTGCCTTTCTCAATGGTACCTGGCAAAGACAACTTAAAGGAAAAAGGGTCAGTCCATCGTGGCGAGGAGGCGTGACATCAGGAAGTGAGATGGCTGGCCACACTGTGTCCCAGTCAGGAAGAGAGGGGTGAATTCTGGTGCTCAGCTGGCTTCCTTGTTTTTCTCCTTTTAATTCAGTTTGGGACTCCAGATGGTGCCACCCACACTTAGGGTGGGTGTTCCTTCCTTAGTTAAATCGAGATGGAAACACCTTGATAGGTGTGCCCAAGGCTGAGTCTCTTCGGAGATTTCAAATCAAGTCAACTTGACCATAGAGTTCATTTTATTTGTCATTACTATTGTGTATATGTGAGGGACATATGTTGGGGGCCAGGGGACACATGTCACAGTGAGGAAGTGCAGGAAGTGCAGAGATCAGAGAGCAATTTTTGTGGAGTTGGATCTCTCCTTCCGTGTTTATCTGAGCCCCCTGGGGATCCAATTCGGGTGGCCTTGCATGGAAAGCACCTTTACCCACTGAGCCACCTCACCCGTCTGACAATGAAGTTTTAGCACTGTGAGTGGAACAGGGCCTTTTGTGGGGAGTAAAGGAAGCCCTGTGTGAATGCGTAAGGAGCTGTCTAAATTGCTTTTCAGTTGCTGTCACAAAACCAAGGCAACTTGTAAGTGAAAGTGTTTATTTTTAGGCTCATGGATCCAGAAGGTTAGAGTCCATGACAGGAGCTTTGCTGCTGGAGTAGTAGTTGAGAGATCACATCTTGAGACACAACCATGAAGCAGGGAGAGAGATCTGGGAGTGGCGTGTCCCTCTGTGGCACATCTCCTCCAACAAGACCACACCTCCTAATCTTTCCCAAACAGTTCCACTAACTGGGGACCAAGCATTTAAATATATGAGCCTATGAGGAGTAGAGGGCAAACCATCACTGGAGCAGATGAAGTCTTGAGTGAATGTATATTATTGACAAGGACCCACGTCTCAGGCCCATAGCAACTGGCAATGCCCTCCTCTGATTCATGTGTGAATATTGACGGTGTGGGCAAAACCTAGTAACTGCAGCTTCTTTCTCTTGTATGCCTGCAACCTGAGATTGATTGCTCCCCTACAGAGATCTCCTACTGAGACCCTCTAGCCCCTCCTTCTGGGCTGCACATAATGCAGGGGCTGAAGTTCTGGATTGTTGTAATCCGTGCTGCTCCACCAGAACTAGCACAACCCACCTGATCTCAGATGTCCTGTCTGCGTGTCTGTGTGTCTTCTGTCCTTTCTTCCTTCCCTTGCTGCCCCAATCGAGTTTCCAGGACCAAGCCACTCTGGATGCACTAGGCTTTGGAGACTAACTGGACTTTGAATTCTGGTTCAGTCTCTTTTTGAGCTTTGAAACTCAGGTCAAAGCCCCTTTCCTATGAGCAAAATGGAGGCAGCAAGGACTTGTGAGCTGCAGAGGTGTGGGTTGACTAGAAACAGTTCATCGCTGCTCTGAAGGGACTTGAAAATGGGGACAATGACAAGAATGTGGGGTTTGGTTATACCCACAACACAAGCCAGCCTCCCCTGCCTCTGTGTGGGGCAGCTGTCTTCTAGCTGCTCACAGAAACGCTCATCTGCTCTGTGATCAAGGGTTTGCTGCTTTCAGGGCACATCCACATGCATCATTACCTTGACCTTTGGGAGACCTAGGTGACACTATTACTCTCTCTTCACAGACACAGAGCCTGGCTCAGATAGCTCAGCCTCTGGGCACCATGCCATCCCTGAGAACAGAAGCCTAGAGTCAGTTCTCCAACTAGTGCCTTTTCAATTCTGTTTTTTGTTTGTTTTTCACTGTGCCTGGTTCAGAGAGAGACCATTACATCAGAGCCATTACTACACATTCAGCGAAGTCACTCTGTGGTTCACCTCCTATCCCTTCACCTTCCTTACGCTAGCAGGGAACTCCTAGTTTGAATGCTTTCTTCCCAGCTGGAGGCACTGCTTTAGAAGCCTGGGAAACTTTTTGGAGGTGGGACCTTAACAGAAGGAAGTGAGTCACTGGGGGAGGACCCTGACATTTTATAGTGTGACCACAATTCTTGGCAGTTCCCTGCTTTCTGTTTGTCAACATGTGAGGGGATAGGCCAGATGGGTGGTGCATGCCTTTCATCCCAGCACTCGGGAGGCAGAGACAGGTGGATCTTTGCGAGTCTGAGGCCAGTCTGGTCCACATAGCAAGTTCCAGGGCAGCCAGGGCTACATAGTGAGACCTTGACTCAAAGAGAAAAAAAACAAAAAAACAAAAACAAAGATGAAAAGTGGAGAGGAGTCCCAGGATGCAGACCCCTGCTACTGTAGAGCCACCGCGATGGACTTTATGCTCCCAAACTGCAAGCCAACACGACCCTTCTTTTAGGATGCTTCTTGACAGACACTTGGTCACAGCAACAGGGAACGTATCTTCTGCAGGGAGCTACTGTCAAAAACACAGGAAACGGCGAGTGCACCAGTACGGATGAGGATGTGAAGACACTGAAGCCTTTGTGTGTCAGTGGTACAGCTGCTGTGGGAAGCAGTACAGTGTTCCTCAGAACCTGGGTTTCTCTCTTTATCTCTGGCTGACTTGGAACTCCCTCTGCAGCCCAGGCTGGTCTGAAACTCAGAGATATTCCTGCCTCCGCCTTCCGAGTACTGGGCTTAAAGGCTTGTCACCACTGCCCAACTTTCAAAACTTGCTTTTTGTTTGTTTGTTTGTTTGTTTAGTTTGTTGTAGTGGGGGCCATGCTGGGAATAGGATTCTGGGCCTTGTGCATGCTAGGCAATTGCTCTACCCCCAAGCTATGTTCTCAGCTCCCCCAAATTTAAAGCTGTCATATAACTCAGAATTCCAAAACTGAAGCCAAGTGTGGGGGTATATGACTGTAATTATAGCTACTAAGCAGACTGAGGCAAGAGGATCACAAGTTCAAGGCCAACCTGACTACATGCTGAGCTCTAAGTCAGCCTGGACAGCTTATTGAGACCCTGTCTCAAAATTTAAAAAAAGATACAGATTTACTCAGACCTGTGTCTATAATTCATAGCTCTCAAAAGACTAAGTCAAGATTGTCAGGAGTCTGAGGCTAGATTAGGCGACACAGTGAGTTCCTGACTAGCTTGAGCTACTGAGTGAGATCTTGTCTCAAAAATTTTTTAATTAAATTAAAAAGACTGGGAGTGTCCATGAGAGAGAGAGAGAAAGCTAACCCATGACACTATTAATGATACTCTGTTATGCTTATAGACAGGAGCCTAACATAACTGTCTTCCGAGATCCTTCATCCAGCAGCTGATGGAAACAGAGGCAGAGACCAAACAATACAGCCAAACAATAGGCCGAGCTCAGGGAGTTTTGAGGAAGAGTGGGAGGAAGGATTGAGAGAGCCGGAGGGGTCAAGAACACAAGAAAACCTACAGAGTCAACTAACCTGGGCCCATGGGGGCTCACAGAGACTGAAATACCAACCAAAGAGCATGTATGGACTGCACCTAGACCCCCTACACATATGTAGCAGATGTGGAGCTTGGTCTTCATGTGGACCCCCTAATATTTGGAGTAGGGGCTGTCTCTGACTCTATTGCCTGCCTTTGGATCCCTTTTCCCCAGCTGGGTTGCCTTGTCCAGATTTAGCGGGAGAAGATGGGCTTATCCCTGCTGTGACTTGAGGTGCCAGGATGGGTTGGTACCCCTTGGGGGCCTCCCCTTCTCTGAGAAGAAGAGGGAGGAATGGGGGAGGGGCATGAGGGTGGGACCCAGAGAAGAAGAGAGAGGGGGCTGGGATAAGGCTGTAAAGTGATTAAATAAACTCTTAAAAATAACAAAGGAAAAAAAAAGGCTGGTGGTGTAGCTCAGTGGTTGGGTGCTTGTCTAGTATCTACAAGGACCCACAACAAGAAAGAGGGAGGGAGGGACAGACATTGAAAACCAGGTGTGTTTATGCCAGCACAAGTCATAACTGCCAAAATATAGAAGCGGCTGACCTCTGCTGAAAAACTGCATACATGTATGCAAAACTGCAGAAGGACCTTCAACATCAGACCTTGAGGACGTTCTGCTAAGCGGGAAAAGCTGGTCACAAAAGACCAAATATGGGATGATTCCCACTGTTGTCAGATTCTGAGAGAGCGAGCGGAATGGGAATTGCCAGGGGCTGCATGGAGGATGGGGAAGGTTATTTAATGGGTCTGCAGTTTGTGTTTTGCAAGAATGTTCTGGACATTAGTCGCACAAAAATGGGAACATATGTACCACTCCTGAGCTGTATATGCGCTTCACGTGGTTAAAATGTAAGTTTTCTGACATGTGTTTGACTGCAATGAAAAACAGAAGACGTATGTCAGATGGTTTTCAAACAGTGATTTTGTACTTGAATGGACATGCATGTATGTGTGTACTGTAGCTGCATAAAACATGTGTAATATTGCCCACATGTGTACATGCACAGGCATGAATGCCAGAGCATCGCATTAGTATGCCTTCCTCTAGTGATCTCTACCTTACTTTTTGTGACGGGGTCACTTCCCTGAACCTGGAACTCATCAATTCGGCCAGGCTGGATGACCCAACAGCTTCTTGAGATTGGCTTTGCTCTCCAGTGCAGGGGTTACACAAGTACTGCCTTCATGTTGGCTTTTAGGTGGGTGCTAGGGATTCGAACCCAGGTCCTCACATTTGCACAGCAAGCACCTTGCACCTGAGCCTCTGCAAAGCCAAACCAAACCAAGCCTCTCATTTTTCTGTGGGTCCTTTTAGAGGCCTGAAGAAGAGCAGGCCCACAAACCTGTGTTTAAGTCTTATCTGCCACAGGCTTGAGTGATCTGTGACTCAGTCAACTATTGAAAAAAATTTTGTCTTTATTTTTAAAGTCAAAGTGATGTCCAACAGACAGGCTGCCATGAAGACCCAATAAGCTAATGAATGGGGTGAGGGACTCATTAGACCCTCTTTTCCTTCTTCTAAGTAAACAACAACAACAACAACAAAAAAAACCAATGTATTCTATGGTTCCCATAGTGAGAAAGGGAGGTGATGAAACCACTCCTGTTGCAGAGAATAGAAAATTGCTGTGTGAAGCTGAGGTTCTTCAAGGCCAAGGAGGACACGGGGCCAGTCTCCTGACTTGCAAGCCTTGCTACAACATGTGTACTCTGATGCCTGGCTGGTTGTGGCTCAAAGGAAAGAGCTTTGGACTCATTGTGGGAACAATGGGCTGATTGAAAACATCTGGACTGGGTTTTCCAACCACTTTCCCAATCTGGGCTGGTTTCCAAGCCGTCAGGCTCCACTGAAACACACGCTTGCTAATAGACGGCTGTTTCTATAGCAAGCTTGTATTTGTTTTACTGCGTACTAGCAACGGAAGGGCCCCTCCATCTTGCCAGCGAGGCTTCTTCCCCAGAACATTCTGAGCCGAGCTGCTGAAGGACAGACTGTGAAAAGAGGCAGTGCCCTTATTCCGTCTGTGGCCAAGGAAGCCACCTTCACTTGGGCATGGAGGATAGCCCAGAAGCTCTTTGTTTCCCACTGAGTGTGTATTCATTACACAAAATAATGCACATGCCTGTGGTGTGGTGGCACATGCCTGTAATCACTGGGGAGGCAGAAGCAGGAGGATAGCACATGAGTGTGAGGCCTGTCAGGGCTACCTAGCAATAGCCGCTCTCAAAGAGAGTTCTTTATGACATTCCTCTGCGTGCATATCATGACCATTGATAATATGCAGCCCACCGTCTCCTCCCATCGTTCACCTCTGCGGATCCCCTACTCTTTCCAAATAGTCTTCCCTCTGCTTTCAAGTCCTTCTGTGTTGTTGTTGTTTGTTTTTGTTTGTCAAGAAAAGTTTTCTCTGCATAGCCCTGGCTGTCCTGGAATTCACTAGACAGGCCAAGCTGGCCTCGAACTCACAGATCCACTTGGCTCAGCCTCTGAGTGCTGGGATTAAAGGCATATCCTACCATCACCTGGCTTAAGTCCTTTATATAAAATTTAGATTTCACGTATGAGAGAAAACATGGTATTTTTCCAGTTGGCCCTGGTTTGCTTCACTTCATATGATGGTCTCCAGTTCCATCCATTTTTCTTGAAAATGACATCATTTTGCTTTTGTGATGGCTGATTAATATTCCATTGTGTGTATATCCATTTCTCTTATTCGGTCATCTTTTTGTTTGTTTGTTTGTTTTGTTTTATGTTTTGTTTGTCTGTTAAGTAGCTCTGGCTGTCCTGGAACTCACCGTGTAGACCAGGCTGGCCTCAAAGTCCTAGAGATCCTCTTGCCTCTGCTTCCCAAGTGCTAGGGTTAAAGGCATGCATCCCTATGTGCAGTTTTCAATCCCCTCTTGATAGGCATCTAGCTTAATTTCATCACGTGGCTACTCTACAAAACTCAGAGCACCCTCAAAGGCACGGCGTGGAATAGCAAGGCGTGTGAAGTCATCACCCTGAGGTGCGGAGGGAGCCGTTACCCAGCAGAGCTGCTCTTTCCTGGATCTGTCACACTCCCTTCAGCGGTCTTGCTCTCTGTTATGCTCGACCATGCTGCTTTCTATTAGATGCAGGATATGCAACTTTACACTTTGCTTAAGATAACACGACATTCCACGGTTCGCTATTTGGTCTGGCTTCACATCACTGTTTTCTCCAATATATCTAGTACCATCAGCCAGACTGCCCTGATCCCAACACATCCTGCTTCCATACATTCCCTAGGTGCCTAGAACTGCCTCATATTCCCCCACCTAGGGGACATATGGATGCTAGGAACATGCCAACTTGGGACGTAAGATGAGGCTCATATTTGGAACACAAAAAAAGCCATCAGAAGCAAAATTGTGTTTTACTCTTTCCACTCATTCACAGAAACGCCTCTCCTGGTGAAAGAAGTATGTAAACAAATTAGCAGATGCTTTGGAAGACCATCCATGAAGTGGGTTTGCACGCTGAGCCCTTGGTTCCATCAGAGCAATGGAAGTTACTCCACGTCAGAACATGCAGGGCCCTTGACCTTGCAGTATTGGTACAGTTGGGTAGAGGGTCTCTATCCTGTTTCAGGTTACTGTGAAAGCCCATCAGAGGGTATGAAATAGGCTAGCTGCCCTCTTTAGAGCTCTCTGAAAGGGTCGTGGCTTGCCTGGGCTCACAGAGGCTTTGGGAGTTGAGACCTACTTGCAGGGTTAGGCTGAAAAATCCCGAGGGTCCCTGATGATGGCCCTATTTTCATCACAGCAGCTTGAACCTTGGAGGTGTTTGGAGACTCCAGGAGGGTAGCATGTTGTGGGGTCAGTTACACCGTTCCACTGCAGAGCCTAGCTCCCAGGCCAGACTCCATTAGGCACCACCAAGAGCCCCAGCCCCAGCCAGGACACTGTGGTCATCATACAACAGGCTGCTTCATGAACTGTTTTCTGTATTCTCCCACACCACAGCAGACCCGTCAGCTCGTATTTACCGAGCGCACACCATGTACCCTGTGCTAAAATAAAATCACCACCGTGCCTGATGGAAGGTAAATCTATTTATACTTAGAAGTTCTCTCATGGTACAAACCAAGTGCCACTCTGTGTACAGATGGCTGAACTCTGTGTGCACGTGTGTGTGTGTGCGTGTGTACATGAGTGTGCACACGTGTTTGTGTCTGTGTAAATGTGTGCACAGGTACATCCATTCCACCATGTCCAACTGCCACATCCTCCTCTTCCTGTGTGTGTGTGGGGGGGTGAGGTGGTTTTCAAACTTGGGTCTTCATAAGCTCTTAATTAACTGAGCTGTCTTCTCCTCTCTCAGGTGGCTTGTCTTAAATCCCTTGGAACCCCGGTGTTCAGTTTGTCTCATTTTTGTTGCTCTCCATCCTTTCCTTAAACTGCAGCTGCCATAAACCATGGCCTCAGTGCCCGCACAGATGGCCAAAGAAGTTCATTATTTGGCCACTGCATGTCCTCTCTCCAGAGACTTTCTTGCCCTTGGCTCCGGCTGCTCTTCAAGCTCATGGCTCAGCCCTAGCTGTGGTCAATAATATACTCTCCCCGATCTCTAGCACAAGGATTGTGTTCTGCACCTGGATCTCCCACCATCCCATTGTCCAGCACGGACTTGGTAGCCCTTCAAGTCTTCTCCACTCTCCTGAACACTTTGACCCTCTGTCACTCTTCGATAGCAAAGTCCTAGCAAATAATCCCACCTGTCCGGCCACCCCATGCTGCCTCCTGTGGGCAAAGACCCACAATTACCTCATCGGATGGTAGATTTGTTGCCAATTTGGTTAAAAAGTAAACTTGTCACGGGGTAAAAGCCATCATTGTTGGAGAGTGTTGGTCATAAAATTTTGAGGGCACACTGATCTGGAATGGGAAATGTAAATCTGACGTAAGCCCTGGCTCACTCAGATCACAGAATAAACAGAGAGGCAGACATATGGAAGCACACTGGAAGTGTAGTCAGAGGCAGGGAGTGATTCTAAAGGGCTCAGCTAACTGGTCTTGGCTGCTTTGGCTCTCGTTGCTGCCAAGGTACTCAGAACAAGCTTTCGGAACACGTGGCTCTAAACACGGGATCTCCAGCCAGTTCTTCCGTCAAGAAACTTCCCATTGTCTGTGGGGGAGGTATGCAGAAAGCGGGACACCTTTCTTCCCTTCGTTTCTAGAATATCTGGAAGGAGGGTTGCAGGGTTAACTTGTCTATCTCGCGGCTCCCTCAATCCAGCTACAGATACAGTCACAACCAGAAACTTTGAGAACAGAATGTTCTGGGTTGGGTTGGGTCGGAAATGTGCTGTATTTTATGCTCACCCAGGAGAGCTCTGCGCCGTTTTCATGGCATTGGCCCCCTGGTCCAGGGCGTGTGGATACAACTCACTGTAGTTCTGATTCATGCCAAGACATTTGGGCAGCTCAGCTGGGGAGCAGCTTGATTTGCCAACCTGGGGTGAAGGTGTAGCTCCTGGAGGAATGTGTGTGTGTGTGTATGTGTGTGTGTGTGTGTCATCTTCTACTTTATCTCTTGAGACAAAGTCTCGCATTGAACCTGGTGCTCACCAATTGGCTAGGCTGGCTGGCCAATGAGCTCCAGGAGACCCACTTGTCCCCACCCCCTCAGCACCAAGGCTTCAGGTACATGTCACTGTGCCCAGCTGTTATGTAGGCTGTAGATACCCAAATTTAGGCCTCCATGCTTGCACAGCAAACTCTTTACCCACGGAGCCATCTACTATCCCCTGGAAGAACATTTGTTCGCAAATGCTGCCTTTCACCAACACCTGCATGCTCACCAAGGAACATGGACTATCGGGGAACACTTTCTTAACGAGTCCATCTTCCAGATGTCAGTCACATGCCATACGGCACTTTGCTTAATGATGTTAATTAAACTGAAAACAAGTTGAAAAGGAGTCCGGTGGCACTCGCTTTTAGTCCCAGCCATAGGGAGGAAGAGTCAAGGGGGAATCCCTGGGGCTTGCTGGCCTAACACTTAGCCTACCTGGTGGGTTCCGGGCCATTGAGAGACCTTGTCTCAAAAGACAAAAAAAAAAAAAGAAGGATAATATTGTCCTCTCAATGCTCAATGCCACAAATACACACCTGTGTGAAATCACAAGGCGTGCACGCACCATAGATACGATGATGATGATGATGATGATGATGATGATGATGATGATGATGATGATATGATCTTCATGTGGGTTGAACTCTAGCCCTACTATTGAGTACTACTGAGAAAGTGAAAGCCCTACCTGGGAGGAGAAATCTGGAGGCAGGCATGACACTGCAACCCCCAGACACAGCATGTGGCTTAGTGAGATGAGCACAGGCTCCATTCACCTACTGGCTGAGGTCACCAACCATCTTGGCTTGCCCGAGATGTTTCACGCCCAAAGAAAGACTAGCCTGGAGAGTTCATGATGGTTGCTCCCTCTATCATTCCCCACCCACCTTCCAGCAGGACACAGCCTGCGGGGCATGTAGAGAACTCTTGGAAATTTGTGCCGAATGTGATGACAGCTTTCTTTGCAGGTTAATCAGGGAGTGTCCCCGGCCTTGCTGTGTGACATACACTTAGCTCCACAGCATAGTGTCTTACCTTCCCCTGGGCCGTAGGAGGAGCTGGCAGTCCAGGACTTGGCTTCCACATAACCCACTTCCCGGCAGACCACGTGGGCGGCATGGATGGAGAAGTCATCATCACACACAGTGCCCCACTGGCCTTCATAATAGACCTCCACTCGGCCTTCATTATGCTTCCTCTTCTGGCCCGCCAGGCGCACCTGGATCTTGACCACATCAGAGGGCACCTGGCGCTGATGGTGCTCGGGAGCCGGCTGCTGGAAGTACTCAGGGTACTGGAGCTGGTAGGGCCAGCTCTCATACTGTGCTAGGCTCAGGGAGGGCAGGAAGACGAGCATAGCCAAACAGACATAGAGGCGGGAGCCAAAAGCTTCCTCCATCCTTGTCCCGTGCTGAGAGGAGGTCGGAGGATGGCAGCAGGAATTTTCTGGAAAGAGAGAGAGCGCCATTAGTCTAGGATAAATGTTGCAGAGACCTGTGAAGTGTTCAGTGACATCACCTTTCTGGCTTAGCATGCAAAGTGCTTCTGGACTACTCTGCTTCCACCTCATGTTTTAGCCACACCAGTCTGAGTCCCCATCTTCCTCATCTCTGGATGTGGTTATCAGTACTCAACTCAATTTAAAGAAAACCATTTCTTCTCTTTTTATCATTTCGTTTTTATGTATAAAATTAGGGCCATTGTTTGAACGTGAAGGTCACAGGTGTGTGAGTCAACTCTGCTGTTTCTCCATGTGGGTCCTGGGGGTTGAACTCAGGTCATCGGCCTTGGCAACAGCCTTCTTTACATGCTGAGCCATCGCACCAGCCCTCTTTCTTTCCATTTTTTCCCCCTCAGGGAAGAAGTGAGTATACTTCAGGGGAACTGACGAAGGATGAGGGAAATGCCCTTGGATGTCAATAGAGGATATAGCCATTACTCCTTAGGGCTTGAAGAATCTCCGGAGACACCATTGGTTTATAGAAATGAGCACAGTTGGGTGGAGAAGAATATCTAGCGGCATCTGGGTTCTTTACTGACGGGTCTCAGGGGCACCTACAGAAGCCAGCAGGGAGAAGCCACGGAGCAAACATATCCAGGATGGCACTCTTCCCTTGGTTTCTAATCGCTCTCTGGTGCTTCTAATGGGAAAACCCAATTCAACCCAACCAAGAACCAGGTTAAGAGAAGCTGGAGAAGTCAGCATGGAGTGCAAGGCTGGTAGAGAGGAAGGACAGTGGGTCCTAAGAGGCAAGGGCAGGCTTCTCAGAACACCTTCCTGCTTTGCAGCCATCACAGCCAAGGCCCAGCTCAACCTGAGCCAGCTTCCCCATTTCCTGCCAAACCAGATTAAGGCACTGGTAATTTCCCAGGGATTTTCAACATGACTAGTTGAATGACAAACTTCTTCAGGGCAAAGTTTATATCTCAATCTCCTCTGGTTTATCCACGACAGATTTCATAGCTTCATAGACACATTTACTAAATGGGAAGGGGATCTGTCTGCAGGGACTGAGCCATGAGTGGGGCGTGGATTTTTGAGTGGTACCCAATGTAGCACTGCATCAGCAAGTCTGGCAGGATCCTCTGTGACCTGCACGGTCTTCCAGGGCCCGGTGGCCTTGTTCCCATTGGGCGTGTATGGGAAACCCTGCAGTGTCAGTGACTGAGGTGATCACAACGAGCTTGGCCTTGACAGTTACTCTGCAGATTATGAGTCTATGTGCTCTGTTGGCAGAGGGCTACTGTCGCTTCCTTTAAAAATGATGGAGCAAGCTGGGCATAGTGGCACACGCCTTTAATCCTAGAATTTGGGAGGCAGAAGCAGTTGGCTCTCTGTGAGTTTGAGGCCAGCCTGGTCTATGTAGTGAGTTTGAGGAAAGAAAGAAAGAAAGAAAGAAAGAAAGAAAGAAAGAAAGAAAGAGAAAGGAAAAGAAGGGAAGGAAAAAAAGGAAGGGGTCTGCAGACAAGTGGAATTCACTCTCAGAGAAGCTATGAGGGCCCTGTGTCAACTTCCTTCCTGTCTAAACTATCTCTCCCTAGGGTGTGCAGGGGTTTGAGATCATTCTGCTCCCAACTCATAGAAGGAGGCAGACTGAGAGATGAGAGACAACCCAAAAGGCAAAACCAGAAGTTGCCGTTGGAAACTGCAGGGGCATACACACTTCATTTTAACCATATACAAAGTACCAGAGAGATCATAGTCTTCAATTTAGAGGACTATCGAGGAAGGACCCTGAGATGGAGCCACCCAGAGCCACCTGTGATCTGCCTTGAAGAGTGGCAATCTTTTGTATGTTGGTGCCCTGTGTGAAGGCCAGAAAGTGGAGGGGTTCTTGCATCAGGTCTACAGTCTACACCTGGGTTATGCTTTGACACCCACAGAAGAGTACCTCTAAGCCTGCCCTCCAAAAAAAGAAAGAAAACAAGGAAGGAAGGAAGGAAAGAAGAGGAAAGGAAGGAAGGAAGAAAGAGAAAAGAAAGGAAGAAAAAAGGAAGGAAGGAAAAAAGAATGAAAGAAAGAAAAGAAAGAGAAGGAACAAAGAAAGAAAGAATGAGAGAAAAGAAAGGGAGGAAGAAGGAAGAGAAGAAAGAGAAAAGAAAGGAAGGAAGAAAAGAAAGAAAAGGAAAGGAAAAAAGGAAAGAAGAAAGGAAGAAAAGAGAGGGGAAAGAAAGGAAGAAAGAAGGAATAAAATAAAATAAAATAAAACAAAATAAAATGATGGGATAAAAAGGGAAGAGGTCTCCAGAGAAGCAGAATTCATGTTCAGAGAAGGGCCCTGTGTCAATGCCCTTCCTGTCTATAGCAGATCTATACCACATTCCTCAAGGAGACCTTGCCAGGCACTGTTAGGCAAAACGAAGGTCCGCTCTACCTGCTTTAAAATATCTTGTTGCTTGTGCTTTGCTCTGCTGTCCATCAGGCTTTGTGTCAGAGCCTCAACCCTAAGGGATACCACAAAGCAACACACCTGTTTCAGCTAGGCAGCCACATCTGTGTTAGATAAATCTTGACACAAACAACTATA
The DNA here is from genome assembly GCF_030254825.1 of Meriones unguiculatus. NCBI lineage: Eukaryota > Metazoa > Chordata > Mammalia > Rodentia > Muridae > Meriones > Meriones unguiculatus. The sequence goes on along the minus strand of NC_083357.1, from coordinate 66,450,292 downwards.
AAACAGTAGGTAAACATGATAAAAACATATATTATCATTCACTGCATAAATTTTTGTTCAGCAAAAGACCCTGCCTATGAAAATGACCCCGTAAAGCCAGGCAGTAGTGGTGCATGCCTTTAATCTCAGCACTTGGGAGACAGAGGCAGGTGGATCTGACTTTGAGGACAGTGGGGTCTACAACTGGAGCTCCAGGACAGAAAGAAAGAGAGAGAGAGAGAGAGAGAGAGAGAGAGAGAGAGAGAGAGAAAGAAAGAGAGGAAGAGAGGAAGAGAGAGAGAGAAAGAAGAAAAGAAAGAAAGAAAGAAGGAAAACAGGAAAGAAAAAGAAAGAAGGAAGGAAGGAAGAAAAGAAAGAAAGAAAGAAAGAAAGAAAGAAAGAAAGAAAGAAAGAAAGAAAGAAAAAGAAATCCCATGTTTATAGTAGAGATGAAAAGTTTCTATAACCTGGAAGCATAGTAGCCAGCACAAAGCATTATTGCATTATTCACATTTGCTCTTATGGTGGAAATGAGCCTGCTGTATTGCCTTTGTCTAAAAGTAACACTGAAGCATAATATACCTTTATGATAATGACTTTACTGCTTTATGCTTTTGTTGTATTTGTTTTTGCTTTTTTTGTTTGTTTGTTTGTTTTATTTGAGACAAGGTCTCACTCTGTGGCTCCCGCTGAATCAAACACACAGTGGTCTTCCTGCCTCACCTGGGACTACAGGCACGAACCACCGTGTGTTCATTCAGTACATGCTTCATCACTGCTTTGCAATTGCTCCTTCTGCTCATGAACAATGTTTAATATAAGACGTCATGCTGCGTCACATCAGCAGCAGCCTTACACAGCTTGTTTATAAGTCTGTCAATTGCATCAAGAGGCCATGAGGAGGGACTGGCGTCTGCCATTCAGGTTCGTGAGGGAACGTTCTAGGATGTTTAAGCAAAGCCTGAGCCACATGCTCCAGACACTAGAAGGCTACTGAGGCAACATGCGCTCAAAGAGCCAAGCATCCAGGGGAAAACGATGTGCATTAAGATGCACTCCTATACGTCTCTGCTTTTCCCAAGATGGTGGCCAGTAGGTTGTGGGGCTGAGTGAAATTTTCAGTAGCCTCCAATGACTGACACACTAAAAATCAGATGTCAGGGGAAGGGACTGATGATAGAGGCATATTAGGATGTGGAATGTAAATAGCATGTTGGGAAACCCAACCCCAAGAGGAGAGAAAAGAATGTACAGCAGAAGCATTTGAAGAGCAATGGTGAAGAATTTCCAACATCAATGAACAGTCGCAAGGCCAAGCAGTATACTTCATAGAGGAAACCACGTCTGGCCACATGGACTGTGGAAAGCCTGAGGCAGGAAATATTACATATAGCCATAGGGTCGTGGGTATGCTACATCTGAAGAATGTCAGGAAGCCTTCCTACAAAAATAAGGAAGCAAGAAGAGAGCAAGATGACATTGTCAAAGGGCTCACAAAGTAACAGCAGTCTATATTCATGGGGGCGGGGGGTAGGAGAGGATGAAGGTGAAATGAGAACATTGAGATTAACCAAAAATGGAGGTACTAGAAGGAGATCTTTGAGCCAAAGGTGCAAGGGAGTGGAGGTTTGGGAAGAAATGAGAGATGGACTAGAAAACTACATAAGCAAACCTAAATGCAAACGCACTGTATAAAACACTAACAATGCCGTCTGTTCTAAACTATTTGTAACTCATGGGTAGGGCACTTGTCTATCATGAGAAAGACCCTGGGTTTGGTACTCAGAGTTACAACACAAAGATAATAACAGCAACAATTCTGTGTGTGTGTGTGTGTGTGTGTGTGTGTGTGTGTGTGTTGTGTGATTAATATGCTGACAACAGCAGGACAAGAGGCAAGTGGGAATTAAAATGTCAGATTCTTGTGTGGTCTGAAGGATGGTGGAAGACTACTTTTTAACAGACTTAACAGGCCTTAATTGATGCATGCTATCATGTTTGTGTTCATCACCACGGGAACAGCAAAACAGCAACAACAAAAAGTAGCACAGGTTACCACAGTGGGTGAATAAACGAATTCTAAAAAAAAAAAGAAAAAAAAACTTGACCTGTGAACTTGCTGTTATCTGGGGTAATCAACTGATAAGGAAAAAAGATTTATGTTCCCTCATGGTTTCTGAAGTTTCAGTCCGTGTTCATGGTCATATGCAGATACTCCATGAATAATGAAAGGAGTACATGACAGAGAAGGCTACTCTCCTCCACGGAATAAAGAAAGAATAGATTGGGATTCCAGAGTCTCTCTCCTATCCCTCTTTCTCTTCTCTGGTGTTTGCTCTTGAAGGGAGGCCTGGGATAGACACTGAAGTCTTCCTCAGTTGCTCTCCATCTTGTTTTTTGAGACAAGATCTCTCCACTAAACCTGGAGCTCAGTGATTCAGCTTGATCGGCTGGCAGCAAGCCCACGGGATCCATCTGTCTTCACCCCTGCAGCCCTGGGGTGACAGGTCTATGCCACCATGCCCAGCTCTTATGTGAGTGCCGAGCATCCGAACTCAAGTCTCCATGCTTACTCAGCACTTTACCAACTGAGTCGTCTCCCAGCCCCCCAGTATTTCTTCTGAAGGCACCGCCACAATGTCCTAAGGTTCTACTAAACTAACTCCCAAAGTGGCTAGGACTGCACGCGAAATACAGCCTTTGGGAGACACGAACAAAGCATAACAAAAAGATTCCAATTAAAAGACAAAAATCACCAAAACCAGACTGAACAATATAATCAAACTACATATTTCCTACAAAAGACATAGAGACTCACCAGGAAAAGATGGAAGAAGATACACCATGTGCAGCTAGGCCAAAAGAAAGCTGACCCACAGTGGAGGTAACACCGACTCCAGGACAAGAGAACTACCACAGCTAACAACGGAGTCAATGTGCCGGGAAGCTACAATGCTGTAAATTTGCATGGATCACTTCAACATGCATGAAATAAATACTGACAGAATGAAAGGCGAATCAGAGCCATCAGCTGATCCTTACTGGCAGTGGCGACTTTCCACACAAGATAGCCGGGGCACTGAATACAGAAGCAATGAGATTAACAACCTGACAATTCACAAGTCTCTGGAGAATGTAAGTCTCTGGAGAATGTATTCAACAACTCCACAGGACAGACTCCCTTCAAGGACACACGGACTTGCCAAAAACGAACCCCAAGTTGAGTCAACTGGCAAGTCTCAACACAATCAATGAGACCAGAGAGTGGATGTTTGCCCATAGGAGAACTTAGCCCTGTGCCGGGGCTGAAAAATCTAATTATTTGTCTGTTTTGTTTCCAATAGCATATACCGTGGACTTGGTAAGTTCTGAAGAGGGGTGCTGATTGGGCGTGTTGGTAGAGTGCTTACTAGCATGCACAAAGCCTGGGGGTCAATCCTCAGTATTACATAAAATGGGCAATCCTCTAGTCTCAGCGCTGGGGAAATGGAGAATTTCGAGTTCAAGACCATCCTCAACTACATGACAAGTGTGAGGCCAGTCTAGGCTATGAAAGACATTCTCAAAACAAGTAAACAACAGATAGAAAGGGGAGCTTGTTTTATAGCCTAGCTCTGCTGGTTCAAATCAAGGTCACCTGACAGCGACTTTCTGCTGCCAAAGTTCAAAAGCAACACTGGACATCACATGGCAAAGGACACGGAACATACACGTGTCTCTTTTTGTCTCGTGCCTTCTTCTTATAAAGTCACCAGGATTAAATGAGGGGGTCCACTGTGATGACATTATCTAATTCTGGTCAATTCCCCAAGGCCCCAGCTCTGAACAGCACGGTCAGGTTCCATTTCTGCTTTAAACATGAAGCAAGGAGGGAGAGGAGCCTTGGGCACACACTTTTAACCATGTCCCTAGAGCATCCCCGAACTTTAGGGAGTGATTGACAATGAAATGCTCTCCTTACAGCTCACAAGGGCAAACACAGCTATTTGTTGGGCTAACTCTTGGACATCCTTGTCAGGTGAGGTCCTGCTCTGAGTGAACAGAACCGTTCTTGGCTGTGGCAATGACAGGAACCTGACAGCTTAGTTTGGTGCACCTCCAGGACATTGGTGAATACTCAAGGGCTGAAGGACATGAGCCTAGGTGACCTGACTTGGAATTCTGGGGTTTTGTTTTGTCTTGTCTTGCTTTTTGTCTTTCATGTTTCCCCTTTGATTTTTTTGAGATGGGTCTCATTATGTAGCCCAGGCTAGCCTGGAACTAGAAGTCCTCTTGCTTCCACGTCCTGAATGCTGGCATGCATTGCCACACCCAGCCTTGTGCTTCCTTTTTTTTTATTTTTTTTTTGGAAATTAAATGAAGTCAGTGGAAGTTAAATTAAATAAGTCAGTGACCTTTGACCTGCCAAAGGTCAAACTGAGTGATTTGCAGTCACTACATTAAAAACAAACAAACAAACAAACAAACAAACCCCTCTTATGTCTCTCAATACAAGAGGTATCCCCTCATTCTCAATTTTATGAGAAAACATTAAGTGGAAAATCCTAAGAAAAAAACAACTCATTCGTTTTAAATTGTGCAGCTATTTCAAGTAATGTACTGAAATCGCATGCTGACCTATGCCATGGCCTCTCTGCCTCCTCTACCTATGATGTCATTCACTCCTAGGTACATTGTACCTTGTATCTTGGCTGCCTGCACTACCCACCCACCCATTCATTAGGCAGTCAGTAGCTTATCTTATCATGGCTCAGATATTAGGCCCATCACAGCTTGCCGTACCTATCCGATGTTCAGGCAACTATTGTTTTCATAGTGGTGGCCACAAGGCATGAGAGCACAGAGGCTGGAAGCTCAGATATGAAAGAGAACAAAAGCCACACACGTGTGCTTCCTCAGGAAAGAGAAGGCTCACGAGCTGGAGATGCTAGGATCTGCCAGGAGAAGGAACCTCCACAAAACTGTGAAGACAGATGAAATTTATGCCAGAATGGTCAATACTAGCATGCTAAGTTGCTTTAAGAAAGAGTGCCCTAGTTAGGTTCCTACAGCTGTCGTAAAGACTGTCACCAAGAGCAATTTGGGGAGGAAAGGGTTCATTTGGCTGATACATCCCAGGTCATACTCCATCACTGAGGAAAGTCAAAGCAGGAACTCAGGGCAGGAATGTGGAGGCAGGAACTGAAGCAGAAGCTACAGAGGGATGCTGCTTGCTGACTTGCTTCTCATGGCTTGCTCAGCCTGCCTTCTTACTCGCTCCAGGACCACCTGCCCATGGATGACACCTCCCACAGTGATCTGGCCCTTCCCCCACTAGTCACTAATCAAGGAAATGCCCCACAGTCAATCAGATGGAAGTGATTCCTCAATTGAGGGTCTCTCTTTTCAGGTGAGTCTAGCTTGTATCAAGTTGACCAAAAACTAAGCAGCACAAGGAGAAAAGACAGAGATGGAGAAAGACAGATTCATTACAAGCTGTATCACAGTATATTGCTGCAATTGTTTTTTTTTGTTATACGCTGTGAATCCCTTACCACGCTTAATTTGCAAATAAAATGTCAGCATTAGAGCCAATCTCTGTGGCACATGCCTTTTATCCCAGCACTCAGGAAGGCAGAGGCAGGCAGACTTCTGTTGAGTTCGAGGCCAGCCTGGTCTACAAATCGAGTCCAGGACAGCCAGGGCTACACAGAGAAACCCTGTCTCGAAAAACAAAAAAAACGAAACAAACAAAAAGATCATCATTAGAATGCATCTACAGAGAAAGCATGAGCTACGTAGCATTCCATGATACCTCTAGACTCACATACCCACTGAGGGTCATCTTCATCTGAAGAGAGACTTGACGCACTCCAGGCAGGGTTGACCAACCTTTTGACAGTGCCTCTACCAACGTTCTGAGCTGCCTATAGCTATGGAAAGATACACATGGCTCGTGGGCTGCAGGTTGGACCAGCACTGATGTGAAGTCATCAACAGCAGCTTTAGCCCAAGGAAGAAATCAGGTCACAGAGGCTCAGTAAGTCAGGCTGTTCTGGTAGTAGTTATAAGCCAGGATCTAACTGTGGGTCACCAGGTGGCCACGGCTATGCCCCGCCCTGTGCTCTGCGGCCCTAGCCTGGCCCTTGTCCCCCTCTCCATGGACTTCAGAGCCTTAGAGATCCTCTAATCCTGTTCCAGAAAGAAGTGGGGGAAAAATGTGATCTTGTAATTTAAAAAGAGAACTCTTCATTTCTGGCTTTGCACGCCTATAGACTGCACACCAGCTCCTCAGATTCCACGGGCGTTTCCCTGTGCGGAGCCACATCCTCCCTAGAAGAGGGGCTCGTGGCGTCTTTGCTTCTTCCGCCTCGCCGTCATACGTCTGATTCAGCCACTTTTCTCTTAAAAATAAGCTCTTTGTGCTTTCCCCTCCCTGTCGGGAAAGTTTTACATATCCATGATAAAAATGTGAGAAAATGCAAACTTGTAAAAGGGAGAAGGAAAACCTGTAACGCAGCCGTTGCGCCAATCTCCATCAAGTCTGCCGTGCTCACTCTCCCATCTTTTCTCTGTATCTATTGCCTTTAAAAAACCTGAATCAGCCTGGTGCGCTGGCACTCGCCTGTAATCCCAGCGCTCATGGAGACAGAGGCAGGTGGATCTCTGTGAGTTCGGGGCCAGCCCATCTATAAATCGAGACCAGGTCATCCAAGGCTACCGAGAGAAACACTGTCTTCAGAAAACCAAACACCAAAATCCAATAAATAAATAAATATAGAAAATAATTTGAGTCTCTGAGCATGTCTATAGACCCCATATTCAAAAAGAAGGAGCAGGGGCTGGAGAGATGGCTTACAGGTTAAGAGCACTGAGTGTTTCTCCGGAGAACCTGGGTTCAATTCCCAGGCACCCACATCGTGGCTCACAACTGTCTATAACTTCTGTTCCAGGGGATCCGACACCCTTACACAGACATACAGGCCATCAAATGCTAGTGTATGTAAAAATAAAAAAAAATTTTTTTAAAGGAAGAATACTGAGAGTTTAAAGAACTCAGGACTGCATAACAAGTTCAAGGCCAGCCAGAGGTACAAAGTGAAACACTGTGTCAAAAAAAAAAAACAACAACAAAAACAAGGAGGGATGCAGCTCAGTGGTAGAGTGCTTGTGCCTGGCATATGCAAATCACCCGGTTCAGTCCTAGCAGTGGGGATCAAACCAGTTGAAATCCTTTTCTACACATTGCCTTGGAAACTGATCTCTGTCTCTCTCTTTCTCTCTGTTACTCTCTTTCTATCTCTTTCTCTCTCTCTCTCTCTCTCTCTCTCTCTCTCTCTCTCTCACACACACACACACACACACACACACACATACACACACAGTCTCATGTAGCCTGCCTGGTTAGTCTGGAACTCTCTATGTATACCAGGCTGGCCTCAAATCCACAGAGATCTGCCTGCCTCTGCCTTCCGAGTGCTGGGATTAAAGATATGTACCACTGTACCCAGCTTGAAAACTTCATTTTAAGGCTGGGTGTGGTCTATATAGAGTTCCATGACAGCCAGGGCTACATAGAGACCCTGTCTCAAACACACACACACACACACACACTGCTTTTTTTGGGGGGGCAGGAGTGGCTTCAGACAGGGTTTCTCTGTTTTATAGAGCCCTGACTGTCCTGGAACTCACTCTGTAGACCAGGCTGGCCTCGAACAAACATAGAGATCCATCTGCCTCTGCCTCACGAGTGTTGGGATTAAAGGGGTGCACTACCACACCTGGCTCACAAACAGCTTTTTATTTGGATACTATAATACTGATATCATGTCTAACTGCCCTTTTCTGTAGTTATTATGTATTAGCCCGGTAATCTTGATGGTGAACTGGAGTGGATTGAGAGCTACCTAAGAATTTAGTAAAGAGCATTTCTGTGTTGAAATGCTGTTGAGGCTGGTTGGCCAGAGAAGACCAAGAATCCACCCCTCTCCATACCTAGTACTGGGTTTTCAGACATACACGGCTATGTGAAGTGTCCATAAGCGCGGGAGAAGAGTGAGTGACGCCAGCCAGGAGGATGGCCCCTGGGTGAAGTACAGGAAGTAGCACAGCACAGGCACTGTCTCTGCTTCCGGTTGCCATGTGTGATATTCTCTGCCACGCCTTCCTCTGATGAGCCAGCCACCACCTCTAAAACCATGAGCCGACAAAAATCTTTCCCCTTGAAAATGTTTTTCTCTAGTGTTTTGCCATAGTGAAACAAAATCACACTTATAGAGTATTCAGTCACGTGGGTGGATTGTAATCCTGCTTCCGAATCTCTTTGCCATTGTATACATTGTTGAAATGGAAGTCCGTATTGTTTAATGTTGTACAGTCCTGGGATGCATTCCTAAAAATAAACTAGCTAGGCAAAAAAAAAAAAAAAAAAAAAAGGGCAACATTTCTGTAAACGATACTAACTGCCTAGCAGAAAAACGGTCAAGTCCCACTGCGGTCAGCAGTCAGGGAGGTTTCTCCACACTGATATGCAAACATGATATTTTGCTTTAATTAGCATCGCTTTGGCTACCCAGACTCTTTCTTTGGAGACTGTGTCTTTGTGCCTTTCCCCAACTAATTTCTCGATGCGTCCAACTAAGCCACAAGAGAGAAAAGTTCCAGGCCTCTCAGAAGACCAGACACCCAAAGTAGTGGGGTTGTGTGGACTCCCCCACTCTGGGCTTCCCCTTACTCAGGAGTAGTAGTCTTTTCCCTTCTTTTTCAACACCTGAACATAAACCAGCGTGGTAAATTCCCCAGATGCTTCTCCAGACACGAGCTCCATCTGGAAGGATGGAGGCACCTCTGTCTTCCGCAGACCCCCTCCAGCAGCTTCTGCCACCAGAGGTCAGGAAAAGGGCTGCAGAGGTGACTGAGCAGTGAAGAGTACTTGTTGCTCTTGAAGAAGACCCAAGTCCAGTCCCTAGCACTCACATCAGGTGGTTCATAACTATGTGAAAACCCCAGTTCCCAGGGACTCAACACCCTCTTCTGGTGCACACATACACACAGAGAGAGAGAGAGACAGACAGACACTTAAACAGATAAAATAATTAAAAGAAAAAAGGGGGGACTAGAGAGATGGCTCAGTGGTTAAGAGTGCTGACCACTCTCCCAGAGGACCTGACTTCAACTCCCAGCACCCACATGGCAGCTCACAACTGTCTGTAACTCCCGGTGCAGAGGATCTGATACACACACACACACACACACACACACACACACACACACACACAGGCAAAACACCAACATATATAAAATATAAATAAATAAATAAATACTTTAAAGAAAAAAAAAACGTTATGGAGATGGTACAGTGGATAAAGGTGCTTGCCGTGAAAGCAAGAGGACTTGAGTTCAAATCCAGATCAGCCTCATAGAAGCTAGGCATGTCCACGTATGCAGGCCAAGTACTGGATTTGGAGACAGGCGGATCCTTGGTACTCGCTGGCCAACCAGCCTAGACACAGGGTTTCAAGTTCAGCCAGAGACTCTCAAAAAAGAAAAGTCTTTTTTGTTTGTTTGTTTGTTTGAGGGAGACACCCAATGTCTTCTCCTGGCCTTAGTGTACATGTGTATGGGTACTGGTGTATGGGTACACATACACCAATGGGGCAAGGGAGGTGGGCGAAATTGGGGGGGAGGGGAGAGAGAGAGAAATATAGCCAAGATGGAGAGATGAAACCTCATCTCTCCATCCCTTTTGCGTGGTCAGACAAGAAGATATGACCCACTGCCCCTCTGAACACCCCTGAAGAGTCTCTTCATAGCCACAGTTTCCAAAAACACCCCACAGCAGGGAAGTTACATCACGGAAATGATGGAAATTCTGGAAACCTTGGTCTATGAGCAGAGGGTGTCGGCCAACTGGGTCAGTAAGGACCCCCCACCCCCCCCCCACACACAGCTCAGCTCAGTTCACACGTACTGAGACTACGGGGTCTGCTCCACAAGACCTTCCTTGAGGAACATCCTACTGAAAATCACCGGAGTGCGGACCTGGGAAGCTTGCAGCCAATGGTCGTGATTGCTCATACAGCGGAGCCCAGGAAAAGGTCAACCTCAAAAGGCTTCAGGCAACATGACTACAGGCTGAAATATCTGAGTGCTAGAAGGGGTTTGCTTGCCACTGTCGCTTATCAGAAAGTGATAAATTTTGTCCCCAGTATTTTCTCACTGGCTTGCGATTAAGTGGTTGAGGATATTCTTACATTCAGTTCAATCCATTTGAGGATACAACGTCCACTCAGCCTTCCTGACAGGGCCATCGGAGAGGTATGTGGAAAGGGACTTCTTCAGAAACATCAGCTCCCCAAGGCCTTGTATGTGGCTCTTGCCCAGCCATCACTGACCACTCGGCTGTCCCCACACTACCTCCACACACAACAGGACAGATCACTGCTGTGTTCTCACTGACAGCAACTGGTTCAAATTCCATGTCCACTGCCCATGAGCTCAGGAACACCAGGTGTACTTGGGTTTGCTAGTCTAAATAAGCCTGTAGACTTGAAAGGATACAGTCTTTAAAATAATCTTTGCAAGTCGGATGTGCACGCCTTCAATCCCAGCACTAAAGAGGGAGAGGCAGGCGGATCTCTGTGAGTTCAAGCCCAGCCTGGTGTACAAAGTGAGTCCAGGACAGCTAGGGCTCTGTTACACAGAGAAACCCTGTCTCCAAAAACCACACAAAAACAAAACAAACAAGCAAACAAAACAACCAACCAAAGAAACAGAGAAACCCCACCTAGTCGATAAGACTTTTTGTACAAAGAATCGAAGAAAAAGTTTCTCAAATCTCTGGCCCACAATTAGTGGTCAAATATAAGTAACTGGTATATCTTAGAACACACTGGCACTGTGATCCTGATCCAGTCAAGCTGCTCAAACGCCATCGATAGTGTGGGTTGATGCTCAGCTGTGAACGTCAGAGGGCTGGGTTTAATTTAGAACTTTGATTTCTCCAAGTGTGCATTGGAGCTGGGGAATGAACCAAGGCAGGTCCTTCTTGGATCCAGCTTTTATACAGCATTGTCCAAAAACCAGAAATTCTCATTTACATAGTATACTATATTGTAGAAGCTCAATTGCCTGTAAGTAAACAGGTGTTCAACTGTGCTAAGGGCATTGGGACATGGATTACATGGTGTTGAAGCAGGACTACATGAGCCAAGACTTGCTGTTCTTGCAGAGTTGAAGAAAGGATAGAGTCAGAGGGTGAAAACAGAGAAGGATGGGATCAGAGGATGAAAGGGGAGAAGGATGGGATTAAAGGGTAAAAGAGGGGAAGCATGGAGTCAAAGATTGAGAAGGGGTTCTAGATCTTCAACATGCTGCCTTTTCTGGGATGTCTACAGGCAGTGATATTTCAACTGTCCAAACAACAGCACTCGTATCTTTATCTGTCACCTGAGGAACTTCCCAATATGTCCCAGGATTCAATCATATTTCCAATATGATTCCAGGACCGACAATGTACAGACAGTATGTTTGAAAATCCTTCAAGAGGTGCACTGGCATCTGGGTGAGATGGTACACAGGAGGCTGTGAGAGGCAGCGAAGGGAGGGAGCTGGAACATAGAAAAGTGAACTTTATTCCCAAGAGAGAAATAGAGAAAGATCTTCAGAACCAGTGGAGGAAGTGAAACAGAAGGAATTCCGAGAAAGAACAAGAAAAAGACAGCATCATGTGCTATATTTTCATAGTTCCACAGAGGAGTAAAAAGAAATAAAGCTCCTTTCAGAAGTGTTTGGTGCCAGGGATTAAGCCCTCAACAAAAGGATGCCCCAAAAGAAGATTGTGCCCCACCACAGGGAAAACAAAACAAAAACTAAAGAGATATCCAACCAAGGGATGTAGAGATCACCACCCAGAACTGAGGACGACATGGCTCCTCTAAAAGAACCTAACTCAACTTCTAAACTCAAGGACAATGAAACAGGAAAAATGCCACAGCAAGATCTGAAACGTTATCTGGTGAAAGTGGTCAATGATCTGGAAGAGGATACAAACAAGCACACAAATTTAACTGAATCCCTAGACAGAAAAGTTGGAAACAGGAGAAAAACAGCAATGTGGACAAAAAAGTCAACACTCCAACCACAAGCGAGTTAGGGGAGGAAGGATTTTATTTAATCTTACAGATTACTGTCTGTCCTTGGAGGAAGTCATGGCAAGAACCCAAGCAGGAACTTGAAGTAGAAATGGTTTTCTTATATAGCCCGGGGCCATCTGCCTAGGGAATGGTGTCACCAGCAGTGGGCCGGGTCCTCCTACAACAGTTAACAATCAATAAATTCCCTACCCCCACCCCACCTCACCCAGACACGGATCATTCTGATCTGGAGAGTTCCTCATTTGGAGGTCTTTTCTCAGAAGACTCAAGGTTGTATCAAGTTGACGGTTAAAGAGAACTAGAATGGCGTATGGGGGCTCCCTTGTCTCCAAATCCTCACCAACATTTAAAGAAAATACAACCATTTTCAGGTGAACAGTTTTCATCTATATATATTTAGTGAATGAAGAAAGTTGCTGAGCTCCCCACTCCCCCGGGAAAAAATTTCTTGGCCATTTATATTTCCTCTTCTGTAAGCATCTATCCCAATTTTCACTCTTTTTTTTTTTTGGACTACTTGTTTTAACTTTTCTGAGTTTTCTTTGTATTCTAGAGGACATTAATTGTGAGATGACTAGGAGGCGAAGGTGCCTCTAGGTTGCCTCTTCACTCTGTGGTTTGCTTGCTGTGCGAGACCTTTAAAACTTGATGTAATTCTAGCCATCAGTTCCTGCTTGTTTCTTGCGTTGCACTTCGGAGTCCTGCCTAGGAAATCTTTGTGTGTTTTCTGAAACGTTCTTCTTGTGTTTTGCTCTAATAGTAAAAGTAAGTTTTTAAGTCTGCTATCAAACTTTCCACCTTGATTTGGGAGGGGGTGCAGGGTGAGATCAGGATCTAGGTTCGATCTTTTACATGTAGCTATACTCTCTTCCCATTTTCTGCTTCTACTGTAGAAACCTACTTATTGTAGTGTGTGCGTGTGTGAGTGCAAAAACCAGCAGCTGCAGCTTCTTCCTCCCTGATAACTACAACCTGAGGCTACTAGACGCCTCCTACAGATACCTCCTACTGGTTCTGCCTCTTGCAGTAGTTGATGGTCCACCATCAGTGTGAGCACAACCCATGTGAATAGTGAAACACACGAGGAAATAAGCGCCTTAAACCTGTCAGTTACGGAACACAGTTAAAAACCAGATCGCCGTCAAAACTGAAACTATCTTCCAGGATCTACTAGGTTTTATTAAGTTTTATTATAAAACAAGGAAATATGTACAGATAGAAGCTAGGACTCTCATAGGACTTGTGTGGAAAATCATGGGACTGGCTGGTACCCCGTGTCTGGTAGGCACTGCCACCTGTCCCTAATTTTGGCATGTGACAAATCTCCCCCGCCCCCTTTAGCAATGGTTGCACTGGGCCATAGCTCCCTTCCCAGAGTGCACTTCTTCCCTCAAAGCCTCCGCAAAACTACTGTTTTTGGCAATAGCAATATTAATTCCCCGCCATGCACAGATGAGGGGAACACATCACATAAGGATCCTATCCTGCATCTGCAGCGTTGTACTTTTTGGCTTTTCAAACTGTTCTTGTGGAACCTGATCTTTGTCTGACCCTCATATCTGTCCCCTCCCCCCAACTCAGGCTTGGGCTTCTCCTAAAAGAGATTTCTGTAGGCCCCCAACATATGTGGCTGTGTGTGACTCTATATGACTGTGTGTGATTCCACATCTCTCTGTGTGACTGTATGTGACTTGCCTTCTGGCCTCCCAGGCCACTGGTCAGATTACTCATTCCTCCCAATATATCTTTATTAGTTTGTCTGTCTGCCTGCCTGTCTGTTTTTTTTAGTATTTTTCATTTTTTAAAATTTTATGTGCGTGGGTGTCTTTCCTGCATGTACATCTGTTCATGATGTGTGTGTCTAGTGTCCATAGAGGTAGTGACAGAAGAGGGCACTAGATCTCCTGGAAGTGGAGTTACAGACAGCTGTGAGCTGCCATGTGGTTGGGTACTGGGAATTGAACTGGGACCTTCAGGAAAAGGCACAAGTGCTCTTAATCCCTGAAGCATGAATCTTTTTTTTTTTTTTTTTAATCCCACAGACGGGGTTTCTCTGTGAAGCCTTGGCTGTCCTAGGCTCACTTTGTAGACCAGGCTGGCTTTGAACTCACAGAAATCTGCCTGCCTCTGTCTCCCTGAGTGCTGGAATTACAGGCCTGCACCACTGTGCCCAGCTCAGCCTGTATCTTTATGTCTAGGTTCTAAAGCAACCACTCTAACCCTGCTCCAATACAAAGCATGCCCAAGATGAGCATACAGCCTCAGCATTGGAGAGCAGTGGGGACCAGGTTGCTCTCGTTCAAACAGCAGGGCCAGACCTCAGCAGAACTCTATCACCAGTGAAAGCATTCTATTTGACATCTCTAGAGATTTTGATTTGGGATCAGGGCCTGAAGTTAGGGCCGTCTCCTCCACTGGACTGGGATTCCCTCTGAGACCAACAGGAGAGGTGAATGATCCTGGCTCAAGGCCAAAGACTGCATTCCTGAGTGGAGGTCTGGGGCTGCTTCTGGCTACAGTTTGAGGAGGGAGGCTGTGCTGGGCAGATGAGGTTCCACAGAGCATGAAAGCCCTTGTGAGCACTCCAGACAGAAATGGAGACTTTTAGACACCAGACTGGTCCAGGCCTGATCCATTTTGGCCCTTAATTCCACCTCAGCCCTGTCTATTTCTGGTTACAGAGATGGAATGCTCAGGGCACAGCGAGGTGGTAAGAAGGTAGCCATCCAAAGCTAAATATTTTTCGGCCTTCAAAATGAGGGCTTTGTTGGCACAATTTGACATGGCCAATCGGGGTTCCCACAGTCCATCTCTGGCTGGCGTGGAATCTCCCTTTGACCAGGCTGTTTCCTGGGGAGGTTGAAGAAACAATTTCAGACACTTTCAGATGTGCTTACTGAAACTCTTAGATCGGATGAAAAGGTAAAAAAAAAACAATCAGGGGCCAGGGAGACAGCTCAGTGGGGAAGGTGCTTGTTATGCAAGCATGAGGACCTGAATTCAGACCCCCAGTGCTCACAGGGGATCTGGTACTCAGGGGAGAAGCTCAGGGTTCAGTGGTCAGCCTAGCTGACCCTGTGAACCATAGGACTGATAAGATATCCTGTCCCCAAAAATAAAAGCAAATGAGGAGGACACTGCAACAACAACTTCCGGTTTCCACATGCATTCTCATGGGTGAGCAAACCTGTACACATGTGTGCATACATATGTATGCATACATAACACACATGTAACGGTAAAGTGGCACCCCTCGTCATGTTCCCCACAGGGAAGGGTCAGGAAAACTCCCAGTCAGACTCAAAGACCACACACAGGAACTCACAAGGCAAGGATGCACCCTGGGTTCAAATAGCCAACCTACATCACCCAAGAAAAACGGGAAACACGGCTTGGTTACAAGATTATACATATTAAGAGCAGGATGTCCGCGCCCAAGAATAGCCTCAGATTCTGCAAACAGAGAAGAGTGATAGCGTCCTTGGGGTGACATAAAAAGTCCAAAGTATCCAGAGTAGCGACTGGTTCACAGCCAACACTCAAGGGGTGATGGCCAATATAATCCCAAATTGGAACAATTGGGACAAAGGTGGGGTGTCACCCTACCCACCTAACCCTCCATTTGCATTATATTTTTAAAATTAAATTTGTGTGTGTGTGTATGTGTGCATGTGGGTAGGGGTGCATACATGGGTGAGAGTGCATGTTGAGGCCCTACACCAACCTGTGTGTTATTTCTCAAGGCTCTCTCCACACTGGTTTTTGAAATAGGGTTTCTCACTGGCCCTGAAGCTGTTCAAGCAGCCCAAGCTGGCCAATCAACAAGCCACAGCACATCACCATGCTCACGTTTTAGTTTGGGTTCTCAAGACTGTATGTGGAATCATGGAGGTCTTCCCACTTATACGGCCTCCTATCAACCATTACTAACACACCACACAAGAAGTAGGTTTTAACCATCGTACACAGACACACACACACACAGACACACTTTCAGGTACCCAGTACCTTAGAGCTAACAAGTTGGGACTAATTAAATTGGCCTGACGTTCAGTGCCTCTTGGAAGGAGATGGAAGTTCACAGAAAGTAGTAAGGATAGATGAGAATCGAGGCCAGGATGATACACAGATTTGGGAATCACCCCCCCCCCCCATTCTGAATAAGCCTGGTGTCTCTGGGGATGAAACTGACTACAGACTTCATGCTACTCCCTCAGAGTGGAGTTCTCAGGGTCAGTCTAGGTAGAAACACATCGTGAAGGGGCTCAGACATCTGGGGTGAGCTGAGTGTGTTGAGTGGGAGATGGTGGGGGTCCTCGTGAGAGGAGCACACAAGGCATCCACAGCCCATTCATTGGCTCATTCCCTAAGTGACATCTTCTCCAGACTCTAAGAGAAGGCCTGGCCGTCCAAGGGAGACTCAGCCTTGGCTTCGTACACGTTGGGCATCTCTAGAAGCTGCTAGACCAGGTGCTCATCTGAGGGTCTGAGAGGAACAGCTTGGTCCAACAGTCCCCTGTTTCAGCCTTGTGCTCTTTAAGGGCCCAGCAACAGGAATCACAAGCCCAGAGACCACGGCCACATCTTCAGCTGGGAGCGCCTGGCTATGCGTGTAGGAATGCTGTGCTGAAACTGGTTTAAAGGCCCCAGAGTGAGGTCTAAGCTACCCGTGGCAGCCTTGGCTCCCATGAGAGAGCCCAGAGGCATTAGCAACAGGCACCAAGTGCCACATCAGCGAAGCTGGCTGGGCTTGGCTGCACAAAGCCAGCTGGTACCAAGTCTCCAGTGCTCACTCAAGATAATGGCATCTACAGGGTGGTGGCATGTACCCAGAGGCCTGAAAGTTCCCATTTGTACTGAGTGGGACAGTCTTTCTCAGCTACCACTGTCACTGATCAACATTAGTGCTTATCTAAAGTCCCCTTCTAAGATGGGTTCTAATATTCTTCCTGCATCTTAAGTCACAGCCTGGCTCCCAGTGCCAGCTTTAGCAAGCTTCCACAAAACTAACATCACAAAAACTAGCATCAGTTGCCACCCAGAGCTCTAGCCAAAGGGACTTTCACACATAGGGTTCCTACCTTCTTTCGAGTTCATCTGCCTCTGAGCCTGCTGTTCCCTAGAAGACCACTCATCCATTTCACAGACACCACATTCCTGTTTAAGGATGTGCTCACATGTGTACATTTTTTAAAGTCCTGAGAATCCAGAACAGCAAGATGGCTCGGCAGTAAAAGCACTTGCCAGCAACAAGCATCATGACCTTAGTTTCAGTCCAAAGAGCTCACATGGTGGAAGAGGACTGACTCCTGAAAATTGTCCTCTGATTTCCACACCAGTAGCTCCTGTGTGTACACACATACATAAAATATAATGCCTTTTAATTCCTTAGAAACTTGCTGAGAAAAAAAAGTTCAGAATCAATGAATGGGTGGGTTCATCAAGGTTATAGAATACGAGATCAATATCCAAAATAATGATATTTCTATATACTTTCTTTAAAATGTTTATTTATTTATTTTTATTTGTAATAGTGTGTATATGTATCTGTATGTATATGTGAGAAGTCCCTCTAAAGGCCAGAAGGGGGCATCAGATCCCCTGGAAGTAGAGTTATAGGTAATTGTGAGCCAGCCTATGGAGACGCTAGGAACCAAACTCTTGTCCTCTACAAGAGCAGTACAGGGTCTTAACTGCTGAGTCTTCTTCTGTCTTTCAGTGAGTGAACTAAAAATGAAATGGAGAAAATAATTCCCTTCATAAATAATAAACTACTAGAAATACTCTTAACAAAAGAAGCACAAATGTTTTTATGGGACTCTTCTGGTAAGGTTGAAGTCTGACATTCCCAGAGAGCCTCTGAGCTCGGTCTATAATGGAGGACTCCTTTCTCAGTAAGGTTCTCTCTTTGCCTGATCTGGGGAACCCCAGATCATATAAGGAGCACCACATAGCCCTCAGGGATGATTACAGGCCCAACCCTTTCCCCAGCAAACACTGGGGATTCTTGGAAATACCCCACCGTATCCTAAGGAGAGCTTAGCTTTCAGCAAATGACCTTCAGTTATACCTGGAGATTTTCCCCCACCCATAGGATAATTAAGTACTATGTTCTCCTTCTTTTGATAGGACCATGCTACTGCATGTAAATGAGGTATGTACCACTGCATGTAAATCAAGTATCCCCAGCACCTGAGGCCCCAGCAAAGCAAATACATTCACCCTTGAAATCTCTCCCACTGCCCAAGGTTTATAAATCACTGATTCACACAAAATAAACATGCTGTGAGATATCATCAGCTTTTTACCATGGCTGCCTGAGATTTGTCCTTTATTCTGGGAAAATGAGGGTTCTCCTCCTCCTTGGAAATTTGCTGCTGAACTCTGGGGCTTGGCTGCCTGTCCAACTGCCACCACCATGAGCTCACTCACTGCTGGGAAAGCACCTCACCAGGCTTGTGTTTCAGCTGCATTCGAACCAGGCACAGGCTTTCACCTGCACCCCTGCCATTAATGCAGCAGCTTAGGCAAAGGGCTGTCACACTTCAACACCATCAAGGGCTTTTGGAACTCCTGAGTTTCTACTGCCTGATACCAGCAATCTCGTTTAAAAGAGCTAATTGTAACACCCAGTGGAAGACTCATTTCCACCTCCTCTGGTGAGACCAGAAGCCTAGAGCCCAGGCTTCATCAAACGCTCTAGTCATTCCTGAGAGAAAAAGAACCTTTGCTCTTGGGGTACCGCTGTTCTCATCCGGAAACTGACACCTGAGTCCCAGTCTACTACCAGATGAAGAACAATATGCCATAATAGTGAAAATACAAGGCATTGTTGAAAGAAATTAAAGACCACCTTAATAAATGGTGCATCCCATGTTCACTATTCTCCGAGGTGATCTGCATATCCAACACCATCCTGAACTTAGCAGACTTCTTTGTGGACACTGACCAGCCAACCAATTCTAAAGTACATATGGAATTGCAGGAGATCCAGAATCATTGAGGCTACTCTAAAGAGAGCAAAGAAGACACATGCACACTCTGGTTTCAAACACACTAACAACCAAGATGGTATGGCTTAAAGAGACATAGCACCGAATTGAGAATCTGGGAATATACTTGCTTCTCTGTAGTCAGTTGGTTTGGATGAGAGTGCTAAGACTATTTGATGCTTTTTTCAGAAACTCACGCTGGGGATGGCTTTCTGAAATGTAGAGATGTGACTTAGTGGTAGAGCATTTGTCTAGCATCCACAAGGCCCTGGGTTCAATCCTTGGCACTACAAAACATGATAAAACAAACAAAAAACCTTAAGGTCCTGAGTTCAACACCCAGCATCACACAAACTAGACATCGTAGTGGTGCATGCCTATAATCCCTGTCCTTCAAGGTGCAGACAGGAAGGCCAGAAGTTCAAGGTCATCCACAGCTACTTGTAAAACTTGAGTCCAGCCAAAACTATTTAAAACACTGCCTTGAATAAAAAGGAAGAAAAAGGGGAGGGGAAAATCACTCTGAAAAGTTGGTCTTGGTGCTAGGGACTTCTCTGACACAGGCTTAGAAAATCAGCCACCTACCCAACCAGGTTATTGTCCCTGAGCGAGTACCACACACGAGGGTGGGGCACACCTGCCAGACGACCAGGATAAACAAAGCCGAAGGCTGAGATGTCCACCTCAAGTGCGCAGCCATCACTGCATCTCTGTGGGTAACTGTCCAGCTCTTCTTCTCAGCACAGAGTTGCTGGTCCAGCAGGCTCTGTGGTCCTGGGCAGTGTAGGCTCCAGCCATTTCATCTGAGTCTTTGGGGTCCAACTACCAGGTGGCCTGACCACAAAGGCTTTTCTCCAGCAGAAACTGACAGTAGTAGTAGCAGCAAACTGTTCTACTAAAGCCAGGTTTGGCCTCTAGAAGTAGAGACTGGTATCTCCTGAGTGTCCCCAAAACTTTACAAGGAAAGAAACAACACCCTTGTAACTGCAGTGGTGGATATAATCTTACCTAGGGAGGCTGCCTCCGTGGAGACAGCCTGGTATCTAAAGGAGAAGGGAATTATGGCTGCAGGAGAGCTGTGCTTTAAGGCTAACATAGACCTCTTCTGAGATCCTCGAGTTGGTGAATGAGGTTGGATCCCCCCACTTCTTAGCCTCTGACTGGCTGTATGGAAGGTCCGTCCATTCCCCGTCAGTCTCAGTGCACAACAAGACAGCGGATAATCTAGTACCGGAAACAAGAAGTTCTTTTTCCTACGCTGCTTGCCGAGGAAAGAGGATCCTAACCCGCGATCATTAATAAGATGCAAAATGACGTAACACTTCGTTTAAAAAGCAAATAAACATAACTGATGAAAATCAGAATAGCAAAACACTCTGGTGTTACCAATGCTTGTCAGACAGAGCCAAAATAAACCAAGATGTCTAGAAACTAGGGACTTAAGCGGGAAGACAGAGTGTTCTCCCTCTTTCTGTCATAAGAGTTAGGGAAACCAGCATGAAAGATGCCAGCAGCCAGGTGATGCTCAAAGAGAGATGGCTGTCTTCTCCAAAATTCTCCTCTGTGGCCTCTGTCTTTTTCTAGAACCCAGGTGCAATCATTTCCTTCATCCTACTTTTAGGCTAAGAAGCCAGAAAAGGACGGCAAGGACTATGCTGCCTAGTTCCAAAAGCCATGCACCTTCTCCCCAACGTGGGAAAGAGCACTGCTTTCCTATGGCAAACCCAGGCGTCCTGACTTTGTAGCTCATTATCTCAGGCTCCAAAAAGGCAAATTACCAAATGATTGCAAAGGGTCTTCTGACAGAACTGTGATTGGCTCCGGTGCAGCCAGCCAAGGGAAACTGCTTGTGCTCTGAGCTGATATTCTGAATGCACACCTTTATCCAAGGAATGAAGTCAGCCTGTCAGGTGCTGGGGTTTGCCCAGCAACCAGCTACGTTGTCCAGGGTCTGCACTGTCAAGTTTCCTTAAGAGTAAAATGACTTAAACACTACCCATCTCAGTCTATAGTGGGATTTTGTAAGAAGCAGATAGAAGGGGCTGGAGAGATGGCTCAGTGGTTAAGAGCACTGTCTGTTCTTCCAAAGGACCCGGGTTCAATTCCCAGCACCCACATGGCAGCTCACAACTGTCTGTAACACAAATGTCAAGGGATCTGACACCTTCACACCAATGCAAATAAAATAAAAATTAAAAAAAATATTAAAAAAAAAGAAGCAGATAGAAAAGCAACGGGATGTAGATCAACTCTAGAAAGACATTTGGGAGAAACATATAATATAGACTACGTAATAGATGATAGTAAAAAAAAATTAAAAATCATTGTTCACTTTCTTGAGCTTAACAACAGTATCATAGTTATTTAACATTGTCAGAACCGTACTGATATATGGATATACATATGGATAAAATCATGATGTCAAGATTTGCTTTGAAAAAAACCTCACTGAGAAAATAAAAAAAAGGGCATAATGCAAGTGGGGCAGTGTTGTGACTAATGAGAACATAACTTCATAATTTTCTCACATTTGAACATTTTCAGCCTGAGACAACTTAAATAAACAATTTATAATTTTCTAGGACATTAGTCAGCTTTCTGATGGTCACATCCACGGCCCTGAAAATCTGGTTCCCTCACAGAGCATTTCTCAACCAGTCATCCAGAAGGTCAGAGAGTTAGGAAGAGCCAGGGGAGGCTCCCAGCTGGAAAGGAAATAGATAAATGAAAGCGTCCTCCAAGAATCTTTAGGGAAGCTTCAAAATGCCAGGCTCCAGGGTGGGCTTCGTGCTTAGAGCTGGATTTTATTCCCTGTGCCGCCACTTAATGTGTAAGCAATTTTGCTTTTTAACACAAAGGTCACAGGGAAAAGTCAAAGATAGACAACTGAGACCCAGTCTCTTTAGGGACAGCCCGGAGACCGTCAGGCAGCCCTTGGCCTCACAGATGCTCCAAGGAGAACACAGGAGAAGTAGAATAAGAAAAAGGCAAAGACTGGGGAAAAGTTACGGTTTTCTCCAAGTTAAGGCCAGTCCAGGGAGTTGGGCTATTTTTTTTTTTTTTTCACATGTGAAGTGACCCAGGAAATGAATGCATCCTCCCTCAACCCAGTCCCTGGCCAACCAAGAACACAAGACACGATGCAGTATCGATTCTCCCGAGATGACAAATGGGCTTTGGAGGTTGCAGGCAACACACCCGGTGGTGATGTAAGCAAGGGCTCCGGCTAAGACATATGGGTCAGTCCTCAACACTAAACCAGAGCTGTTAAACTTCAGCCCTGGGACGTGGGGGAGGAGGGAGTACCCATGGGGCCGATTTTAGCGTCTCTTCCACCCCAAGGACTTGGGGGAATAAAATAATTTGGGCGTGTTCCTGACGTCATGCACCTGTCATCTGAACTGGAGGTTTCCCAGCCACATTGGGTAACTCAGTCCTCTCCTCCACGCAGGGGCACCCCTCTACCACACAGTCTGTTTTGTTGTGATATTGGTTGGTTGGTGGTTATTTGATTGGGAATTTTTTTTTTTTTTTTTGTAATCTTTGTCACAGTGGGCCAGAGGGTGATGGCGAGAAAGGAATGTTTGTTTCTTCCAGTCATGTCTGTTAAGGGACTAAACAGAGACACTTTGGGCAAGACACAACACCCTACGGCTTCAAAATTTAGGGACGGGCGGGGTGGGCAAGGACACCAGTAGGGAGCAGTCTGAGTAAAACAGAGGGACCAGACGCCTGCGTGTTTGTGGTTAGTATCGGGAACCTCAAGTCTAAACACACCGGACCCTACGCACCTCCCAGGGATTCACTCGTGCGGGTTCTTAACTACAGCCCAGTCTCCCCTGGATAACGGTGGTGAGAGGTCCCCAGCGCGACTTGGGAATGAATACTTGGCGCCCGGACCTTTCTCCCGCTCTGTTCACTGAGCTCTGACTCTCGGCTGAGCCTTTCCAGCAGGCGGGGTAGAAAACCTAGTTACAGGCTGTGCGCTCTACGGCTGCTGAACGCTCGACCCCACGATGCCCAAAGTCACAGTCACAGCGGCACTGAAGTGACTTCCTGACCCCTCCCCACCATGAGCTCCACATCTCAAAAGCCAGAACTCTGGCCACCACCCCAACTTTCCGAAGCACCTTCTCCACTCTGCAGCCAGAGCGCGCCCCAAGGCCCCACGCCTCTGTCCTGGAACGCCCCGGGTCTCCAGGAGGGAAGCGTCCAGCAATTTGGGAAAATCGACCGCCTCGGGGGACCCAAGGCAAGGTGGGACTGGGCGGGGCTGGTGGCTTAGGGTGGGAGTTAGGGGGACCTGTCAGCCCGCACGTCCTCCTGCATTCCTGGCCCTAGCTGGCTCAAGGGAGGAGGTGGGGGGGAGGGATGGAGCCCGGGGATGTCCCCCCCTAGCCCCGGGACCGCGCACGAGAGGGGATGACCAGGGTAAGCGCTCTTACTTGGCAGCAGGGCTCCGAGGTGGCCAGGCTGGGACTGGGCTCTCCGTGCTGGCCCCTCTCCGCGCTGATCGGCGCCGGGGGCCCGCCCGCCCGCCGAGAAGCAAGGCGAAAAGCAGAGCTGCGCGCGTTACGGTTCTGGGCAGGCTTTCTCCCCTCCGGGCTTTTAAAGAGAAACTTGTAGCAAACCCCTCCCCCGACCCCCTCTCGCCCCGAAGGCGGCCTCCAGTTTAGCCCGGCCTCCACCCTTTGTTGAACTTCCTCAGCTTATCCCAGGATGGGGGTGGAGGGGGAGCGGGGTGGAGAGGGAGCGGGGTGGAGTGGAGTGGATCAGCAGAGGTTGGGGCAGGCATCTCCCAAGACCGCGCGCGCGTTCCAGACAGAGCGCTCTTCTCTTCTCTAGAGGATTCTGCACCCTCCACCTTCCTGGCCCCGCAGTCAATTCCCCCAGGGTGTGATTTACCCGGGGCTAAGGCCGGCGCCGAATCCAGCTCCTTAACCTGAAAGCTAAAAGCTGAAGTCAGAAGTTTTCATTCATCTCGCTCAGGCACCACGTCTTCTCTCGTAGATGGATTCTGAGTAGCAGACCCAAACTGTTCGCCTTTCAGCCCCAGGGTCACATCTGTGCATGGAGGCAAGACAGAAAAGTTGAGAGAAGGTCGGGGGAAAAGAAGCCGGTCGTTGGAATCTGACTGGAGTTTAAAAACTTTATCACAACTGACAAAATTGAAATTGCCTACAGAAACAACGGTGGTCTTCCTAAAGACTTCTCCAGCAAAAAGTTAAAAATAAACTAAAAAGAAAGCAAGCTGGTTTAGGGCTCTTTATCTAAATACCATCTCCCACAAAACGACCTAGCAATTCTGTTTACAAATGAAATTCTTTCGAGATAAGGACTGTATGAAAACCAGCACATATAGTTTTAATTTGTCAACTTTACTTACACGCTGAATTTCGCTTAATTTTTAAATCTTGTGAATGACATCCTTTGAGCAACGCAGTTTAGAAAGCCACAGGATGAACCTTGGAGCCAGGGTGAAGGTACCTAAGGTGCCTGAGGCCATCTTCTCAACACCCTTGACTCTAACGTGTGTGTGTGTGTGTGTGTGTGTGTGTGTGTGTGTTTGGAGGACAGAGGTCGACTTCTGGAGCCGTAGTAAATCCCCACTCTTTTTTTTTTTTTTGAGAAATTCATGCGCACATACAATGTATTTTGATCATATTCATTCTCTGTTCTTCTACCTAATTTCTCCCAGATCCACTACCCACCTCCCCAGCTTCACTTCCTCTTTGAAAAAAAAATTTTTTTTTTAACTCAGTGAGTCCAATTTGTGCTGCCCATACATGGGTGTGGGGCCATCCACTGGACATGGCTGACCTAAAACCTTAACAAAAATTTACTCTCCCCCAAGACTGCATCACTTCGCAATAGCTCCTCAGTTGGCTATCCCTTCCCTGTTCCACGCTGGATCATTGACTGCCTTGGTCTTAGGGCCTGTGCAGACAAACACAGCCTCTGCAGGGCTCCATGGTGCCTGGAAGACACTTCTGCACAGCCCTTCCTGACCTCGGACTCTTAAAATCTTTCTGCCCCCTCTTTTTAGCTAATCCCCGAACTTTGATGAGAAGGGGCGTGATACAGATGTCCCATTTAGGGCTGAGCACTCCACAGATGTTTATTCTCTGTACTTTGACCAACTGTGAGTGTCTGGGTTAACTGCTGTCTGTTGCCCAAAGAAGCTTCTCTTTTGGGGTCTGAGCACCTCACTAATCTATGGGTGTAGAGATATGTAGAGAGCAGTTTGCTATCAAAAAATAATAGTAGTAGGTTCACCTCTGGGACATAAGAGCTCCCCAACTATGGGTTCTTTGCAATATTTATAGTGTGATTTCTCTGTGGATTGAGCCTTAAATACAACCAGAGAGCAGCTGGTTACTCCCATAACCTTTGTGCCACTATTATACTCACCTGTGGACATCTCTTGCCAGGTTTTTTCATTGTAGCTTTCAGGGTTCCCAGCTGGATAAGACTATTGACTTTTCTTACTGGGCAGCCTGCATAGACCTTCCAGTACTATGAAATCAAGCCATGCGGGAGGAAACTTCCCAGTTAGGACCAGCTTGAGTCCTCCATGTCTCCTGACTAATGTGGTTATCATTTCACTGGGGTCATGTCCGAGGCTTTTCTTGGAAAGACATGACCACAGACAGTATTTGGTACCCAAACAGGGACCAACAGAGCCAGGAATGAGTTGAGAAGGAGTAGATGCACCTACCCCTACAGTGGGTACCGAGACATCAACTAAAGCTGCCCCACAGAGCAGAGCACCCCAGGAAAGCAAGGTTGCCTAGTTCAATGTGGCTGAGTGACCCCACCTGCATCTAGAAACTCAGGCTGGTAGTCCGTCAGACCCTCGGTTGCATACAGCCAGGAAGGCCAGAGCAAAATCAAACAACTTGAGCTGATCCAGCCAAGCCCACTGGCGTGAGGAAACGCACAGAGGCCCCATGGAGATACCCCAGGATGAGGACGCCAGACGACTGATACAAGTGCTGGACTCTTTTCCTGCTGTATCAGAACTTGATAACATACTTAGAACATACTTATTAGAACTTGGAAACATTTTCTTTTCTTTTTTTTTTTTTATTCCCTTAGCTACTGGATGCCAAGGCCAGTTCACATTCACTTGGAATGGACCTTTATAGAGTGCTGTCCCAAGGTTACTTTTACATTCTCACTGTTTGTCATAGAAAGAGTGGCCTGGGTCCTTGCTTTCCTGTCCTGCCTGAGCTCTGTAAAATGATTTTAATGATGCCATATATAATGCTAACTTCTGAGTGTTTTACAGATTAAAAAAAATAAAGGTCTATGTTCAGGGCATAATTGGCACTTTGCCTTCAATGTTCAGTGTGTGGATGTTGTGTCTCCTCTACTGGTCTCATTTGCAGCTAGTTTCCCTGTTGCTGATGGAGTAGATGCCTGAATGTTGGCTTTTAGAGAAAACAAAAGAGGCCTTTTTTGGTGGGGAAGCATCTAAGAGACATACAAGTGCACCTAAAGGAATGAGAGTAGGAATGTTTACACAAGGCAGAAGGGCCAGGCATAGTTGCAAAGTTCCCGAGAGCATTATAGTCTGGTAAACCACATACACTAGCAGCCCAAGTTACTTTCAGAATTTAAAACAGCTGTGTCTGTCAATGTACAAGAGCTTCAGGCCTATTTGGACTCCTAGGACGTTGCTAGATTTCCATACCCCTCTCTATCCTAGTTGTCTGTCACCTGTATAACTTGACAAATTTGGGTTCTAGGTGTGATTAGGACAAAAAGTGTCAAGAGGCAGTTTGAGCCGGTGAAGATCCGATGGCACCTGTATCCACATGTGGGTACCACACACAAACGTTCCAACACACAATTGAAACCAAATAATAACAGGAGGACGATTAGAGAGCTGGATAGAGGAGGCTCCCCTGAACAAGTGGACGTGGCTACTCCAGAGGTTAGAATAAGGTGGTTAGATTAAAAACCTCAGTACCAGAGCTGGGGTACTTTTATACTTGGCCAGGGAGGCTCCTGAGGCCCCCCAAACCATGAAGGGTACATTCACTGTGGTTGGTCACATCCCAGGACTTGACAGAAAGACCCTATTGATGAAGACACTACATTCCTTGGTTACAGGACATTGGAAAATAAAGCTGGGGTTGCGCTGGCTTTCGTGGTGTCCCATGAAGTTGCTGTGTGGGCTGCTGTGGGAGAATGGACGGTAACAGTCCTGCTCAGCTATGGACCTTGTATGTGACATAACTGAAATGCCAGGCAAGCTGTACCTGCTCGTACAATAGTGGCCTGACTGTCATGGCTCCAACCGTCAGCTTTTCAACTGGATTTGAGACCCCACAGGAGGGAGTTCACATCTGGGACAAAACCGGACACTGGGGAGATCACAGACTTCTGGGGGCAGCAGGGGATGGGGATGCAACTGCTATTGATCAAACCATTGCTGTTAGCTGCAATCCATCATGGAAGGAGATGGCATGGATGGCATACTACAGACTCATCTCGTCTTGACTGTTAGTTGATGTATGAGGACCCAGCCCACTGGGGGTGACATTCCCTAGGCAGGTAGTACTGAGCTATACACGAAAGCTAGCCGAGCATGAGCCTTTGAGCCAACAAACAGATCTCCCCGACGGTGTCTGCTTCAAGCTCTTGTTGAATTCCTGCCTGGACTTCCCCAGTAATGGACAGTCTCCTAAAACAAGCCCTTCCTTCCGATACTTGCTTTCAGTCAGGGTATTTTGTCAGTGTGACGGAAAGGAAACTGTCACAATTGTCTCGTGGGGAGGCTCACAGCCTCGGGAAGCAAACCAACTTCACAAGTCTGCAGACACCAAAGCCTGTAAGATCTGGGAACCTCTCCCCAGGGTTGTAAAAGCAGAAAACAGCAGCCGGAGGAAGAGACTCTGAGCAGCTAAGCCACTATGGCCAAGGAGGAAGATGATGAGGCAAACTTCAGTTACACCCAAATTCCTGAATGTTCGTGCTTTTCTAGAAGTACCCTTTGGCGGAATCATCCCAAGAGGTTTTTCATAACTGGTCAGTCTACTCAGAAAAAATTAACAGACTTATCATCACTTTTCTACTTACCCAGCAAACTGCTCCTTGTTCCACAGCAGGGGCCACTGGCGGCCTCACCATCGCTTCCGCCATCACTGCTTCCCGCCCCCTCCCCAAGACGTTTGAGCATTTGCTCCTCTTTGCTGTCCTTTCAGAGGAGCCAGGTTCAGTTCCTAGCACCTACATGGTACCTCACAACCATTGGTAATTCTCGTCCAAAAAGGATCTGATGCTCTCTTCTGACCTCCGTGGGCACCAGGCATGCACACGGTGCACATGATACATGCATAAAACATTCATGCTCATAAAATCAAATAGATAAATCTTTCTAAAAATCTCCTTTGAAGTGAAACCGTCAGGTGGCTGCATGAGCTACATTATTTAGATTACGGGTATAAGACTTGCTCGTTCAGTTAAGCTCAACATTGCAAACCCTAAATAAACACGGGTTATTGCTCTTAACACCCTTCTTGTAGATGTCTTTAGGCTATTTTTGCAGGCAGTTTTGATCTTATCAGTTGTGGTAAGGTTTCACACGCCCATACAGATTCTGAGGAGCGGCTTTCCCTGCGCCCTTAATTTTTCCTGTCTTCCTGTGGTGACTCACTGTGACCTGCCCCCAGTGTGAACCTCAGAGCCAGGAATGTTATTATGTCTCTTTGAACAATGTCCATCCCCCACTCGTTGGATCAGCTTGCTAAGGCTGACCCTGACATGAAGCAAAGGACTTCAGAGGTCACAAGATCCGAAGCTCCGGTTTACAAAGGAGAGCTGGCCCTCCACGGGAAGGGAGGTTTGTTCCCTCCTTAAACAGCAGCATGTGCCCGGCACTGAGGCCTTGCATTTCCCCTAGTTTCTCTGTCACCTCTGTTCAGGTAAAGCCAATCCTGACTCCCCACTGTTGTATGGGAGAGTTTTCCTAGGGAAGCCCCAACACACACACACACACACACACACACACACACACACACACACCACCTACTTAACCCTAATACAAATACCCACAACAAAGCCCAACAATGAGTTTTACCTGGGGCAGGGCTAATGGTTGATGTGGGAGGGCCCGGCCATTTTGGGCAGTGCTGCTGCCCCTGAGAAGATGGTCCTGGACGGTGTAAGAAAGTGGGCTGCATAGGCCCTGAAGAGTGTAAGCACCATTTTTCCATGGTCTCTGCTTAAGCTTCTGACTTCATGTTCCTGCTTTGAGTTCCTGCTCTGACCTCCTTTGATGACGGTCCGTGATTTGGAAGTAGAAAGCCAAACAAATCCTCTCCTCCACAAGTTGTTTTCAGTTGCCATGTTTTATCACAATCACTGAACCAGGGCAGAGGCGCCGACCACTGCTCGCTTCTGTCTGATGCTGGCATACTGCTGCTGAAAGCTGAGGGTTCCAGGAGCCTCCAAGTGCTGGGGCCTGAGGAGCTCAGGTCAGGCCCCAGGCTGCCACCTGCAGCAGCCAGAGGGGTTCATTCAGGTAAAGATGGGATTCCTGACTTCCCTGCAGAAAGAATTTCAGGATGAGCTGGCGCGAGGCAGAGTTGAAATTTATTAAGAAGAGATTTGGGGGACCAGAAAGATTGCTCAGCAGGTAAAGATGCTTCCCTGCTGAACCTGCTGACCTGAGTCCGAGCCTCACACGGTGGGAGGAGAGAGCTGACTCCCACAAGTCCTCTGACCTCACTAACACAGGCTGTTGTATTGCATGCTCACACACAAACAGTGAATGTTAAAGAGAGAGTCTTAAACATAGATGAAAGTTTCATGGCAAGATCAGAGGTAGCAAGCCTAACATGCATGGGATTAAACAATATCTGTTATAGAAAGTATAGATAGATAGATAGATAGATAGATAGATAGATAGATAGATGATAGAGTTCAGGGAAAGTATAACACACACACACACATGAAATGTAGAAATGTGCTGTGGGCTTTTCTGGGGAAAGTTGCACTTGAATTGGTTTGTTTGTTTTGTGTTTTTTGAGACAAGATTTCTCTATGTACCTGTAGCTGTTCTGGACTCACTTTGTAGAGCAGGCTGGTTTCGAACTCACAGAGATCCACCTGCCTCTGCCTCTCTGAGTGCTGGTATTACAAGCACCGCACCCGGCAGTCATTTAGGGTGTTTTAATTGTAGCCACATAAACGAATTTGATGGTTCTCAAGTTATAACTTTCTTTTTTTTTTTTTTTTTAATTTTTTTGAGACATGGTCTTATTACACAGCTCTGACTGATCTGGAATTCAGAAATCAACCTGCCTCTACCAAAAAGTACTGGGATTAAAGGCGAGCACCATGCTTGGTCTTCTCAAGTTACATCTTGAAGGGTTGCCCAGGAACTTTCTATTGTCTCATTCTTAATAAATACAATTAGAACTGTCTTGGATAGATCTGCAATCTGATACAACAAAACCATTGATCATAAAGGGCTAGAAAAAAAGGGGGTTAAGATGTGTCTTTGCAAATAGAATTCCTTGCGAGATTCCTGGAAAGCTTTACACCCTGGAAAGGAGAAAGGCCATACTTCATCATATACACTTGGGCCTGGAAGCATAGGCTCATTGCTACTTCAGCATTCTTATTTGAAACATCTCAATACAAAAGGAATGCCATCTCTATGTAGGCAGCTTTCACAGAAACGTTACTCATGCTGGACTCTCAGCTGGCCAGAGGCTTGGAGAAGGCTCTAAAGCAAGATATCTCATATGGATGATATCTAATATATATATATATATAATTTAATATACAACCCCCAAAGGGGTCAAGATCCACAGGTTGAGAATCACGGCTCAAGGGTGAAGTGTAACTGTTTTTGCCCTTTCCATTTGCCTTCTCTCTTTGTCCTGACATGGGGTCCTGAAGCTGAAATTTGGAGTGAAAAGTTCGCAGTCTGCGTGTCTATCGCCAGGAATCTCTGGCATCTAAAGCCTGAACCAATAGAACCTTGGCTTTCAGGGCTTAGGGCTGTCTGCCTGTGGGTTCACCAGTTGAGCCACTAGATTTTGGGCACTCAAAAGGGTTCCTAATGCCCCTCTTCCTTACCTTCCTACTAGCCTTGCAGCCACCCTGGCATCTGCAGTATTCTTTGCAACTCACACAGTGTTTGTGAGGTGCATCCCATCAAACCCAAAACATAAACCTCTAACATGTGACTGAAGTTGAAATGGCGACAGTCGGTATCATTGATTCTCCAACTTCTGACGATGAAGGAAGAAGCTGAAACTCATACAACCAAAGATCTTCGTGTGGTCTAGTTGTTAATATAAAAGGAGATCAAGCAAGCAGCTATGCAAACATTGGTCCATCTGTTTGGGGAAGAGACTTGAAAACGTCTATCAGGGAGGGGTATCTGCCTCATCTGGCCTTGGGGAGGGGATCGTGGCCAGTTATATCACATATTCCATTTTGGGCAGACATCTGATCAGCCCTGTGATCTGGTGTCCATGTTTCCGGTGACCACAAATCTGAGACTCTTATCACAGTGCCTTTTAGTTCAATGAGTACTGTTGAGAATGAAGGTAGCTAGCTCTGAGGAGGCTGCGCCCTCTAGTGGCTGGATCCTTGCCCAACCATGAGCAATTGCTCTCCTACAGTATGAAATAGACAAAGTATCAAGAAAATTGTTCTTAAAGTTACTGTTCTCCTCTTGATAACATTTGTAAAAGAGAACTGGCTTACAGAATAAGATTTAATGTTCTGTTAATGCAATTGCTTATGTTTTCTGCTGCTTTTGTCAATCTTTGACAGCTCAGGAAGCCAAGACTTAAGGGCAAAGTTCATTTAATTGCTTGTGTACATTAAGGCCCTCTAACGTCCACATTTTAAACAACTATTACTGTAAGCTGACCCTGGTACACTTAATGCCCTATTGTTTCACATGCATTTCTAGGGGAGCACGCTTTGGGCAACCTCACCACCATCAGAATCATTTCTTTACAGCAATTCAGTTAGTCTGTCACTGTACAGCCTTGTGACTGCTGTCTGTTGGCTTTCTGCAGAAGCGCAACTCTAATGAAACAACACAAACAGCCTGTTTGGGGGAGGCTAAGACATCATCGGCAGAACAGAATTAACTCATTGAGCAGAACTATATGAGGACAGCTGGGTTTGTGGTACTGATAACAGAGCTGTTGACATGCCCTCGTAGGTAGGAAAGGAGAGGTGCTACAGTACCCTGACCTGAGAGTCTGGCTATGACTTCTTCCTACTGCCGGCCCTAGCTGCAAGAGATCCTGGGAGGTGCTGGAATACGTCGACCGGAAGGAGACTCCATGATGCGGCTTCCATGAGGTCATCATCCATGATGGAGTGAGACTTTGCAGTGATGGAGCTGTTTAGGGGAGGGGTGGTCACCACGCTCCTATACGAAACTCCAGTCCTCCGTAGGTGAGCCACGGACTGGTTCACTGAGTTGGACTTTGTGTGGTGCTGTCTGCCATTAGTTTCCTACCTAGGTGAAGAGATGTTTGCTTGCGTCTCTCTGGGAAAGTGGATGCAACAATCTGGTGCACCCATGTGGGGCATAAAAAAACCAAAGATGAGTGTGGGAGGAGAGACCACGTTGCCCTTGCTTCGGGCAGTAAGGCATGTGACTGAGACTGAACTCTCCGAGGGGCAGTCATGACATGGCTGTGTGTGGCACAGGTGGCCTGCTTTCCTAGTAAGACAAGCAACTGAGCCGTGTGGTGGTGGAGTGACCAAGGCAAGAGTCCCAGGGTGGCTGTTTTCTTCTTTGTGGTATGAATCGGGGTGCCCTCTTGATGAGCGGGTCTATTGTGTGAAGGCAGGGATGTCCTGAAACGGGTTGAAGGACTAGAGAACACATTGCAGTCTTTGTTGTGACAGTTGCATGGTTATTGCTATGGCTAATAAGACACGCAGCTGGGGCTGAAGAGATGGCTCAGCAGTTTAAAGAACTGGCTGTTCTTCCAAAGGTCCTGAGTTCGATTCCCAGCAACCACATGGCAGCTCACAACCATCTTTTCTGGCATGTAGGCATACATGCAGGCAGAATACTATATAAATAATAAATACATCTTAAAAAAAAAAAAAGACACGCAGCCAGGGCCAACATATTTTTATTCTAAAATGGAGATGGAATGATTGTGTTATGCCTGAAGAGAAAACTGTAACTAAAGCACCATCCTGGTTAGCTTCAGTTGTCAACCTGACATAGCCGAGAGTCATCTGAAAAACGAGTCTCAGTTGGGGGATTGCTTAGATCAGATTGGCCTACGAGCATGTCTGTGTGGGACTGTCTTGATTGTTCACGGATGCAGGAGGGCCCAGCCCACTTCCTAGAGAGGTGGTGTGGTGTTGCACTGTATGAGAAAGCTACCTAAGCACGACCCCTCGCAAGGAAGGAAACAGCATTCCTCCATGGTTCCTGCTGTACTCTGGCTCTGAGTGAGTTCCCTGGTCGGAGGCAATGCTTTGTGGGATAGCAAGCAAGTCTGGTCTCAAGTCCCTTCTTTGAGTTCCTGCCCCGATATCCCTCGATGGATTGACCGTGACCTGGAGGTGTAAGCCAAATAAATCCTTTCTTCCCCTCAGTTGCTTTTGTCATGGCGCTTGTCACGGCAATAGAGTGAAACTAGAACAAACCCCAAAGTCTCTGTGACTGGAAGTGTGCAGCTTCATTCACATGAGTTTCATCTAAATATTATGCCAAAGGCAGTAGAGTAAAAAGCATGCAAGTTTAATACATGCAAAGCAACCAGACAGTGCTCTTTTATGCAGTGTGTGTGGAGACTTGCAGCTCGTAAAAAGCCCGTCAAGCCTTTGTCCTTTCCACTTCTGTAATCAGCGCTTTTCAGACGGCACGATTGCTATCCAGGAAGTCCTGCTATTTAAAACCGGGTCCATGCGTACCTGAATTGACTAGATAGGGTTTTGTTGTATATACAAACTGGCTCAAATTATTCTAGACCCCCAATTTCTGCCAACTCTGAGACACAGTTGAGGCAGGGAAGGGTCATGAGAGCTTTTTTTCTACCAAGAAAGATGGGCTGGCATTTAGCCGGGTCCACAATCCAACTTGCAGGTCAGCTAGCCCCAGGGTTCTCCAAGGTATGCCAGTAGCTTCGCCCTGGTGGCTCAGGGTTGGCTGAGGACAGCGTCTGACTCTTGCATTCCAGCTGCTGGTATTTATGAGGCTGCTCTGTGCCCAGAGCCAGCTCAGCACCACAGGAGAGATGGGTGGATAAATCCTGTCTTTGCCTGTGTGCCCCCTGCTCCTTTTGATTTCTGAGCTCAGACGAAGTTAGACCTGTTCTGGGTGCCATAACCAGGGATGAGCCTTACAGCTGCGTTGCTTGAAGTAGCCACTGGTCTGCAAGAATCTGGGAACCAGGGGGACATGAAGAGGCAACTGCCAAACCTCCTCAGCATTAATCACCAAAGCAGCAGGGACACCTTGTGGTCTGAATGGGAACTGCAATTTCTATGATGAAACCCCAAATCCCAACGAAGTGGGATCCGGAAGTAGGGCCTTAGGGGGGCAATTAGGGTTGGGGGGGCTTTAGAAGAGACCTTCCTGGTAGGACTCACAACTGTGTAAGAAGAAAAAGGGGGAAAGGAGCAAAATGTCTCTGTGCTGGGTAAGACACAGGGAAAGACGGCCTTCTCTGAACCAGGAGCTGGGCTCCCATCAGCTCAGTGAGCCGGAAGTGCTTTATAGACATGTCTGTTGTCTAGACCGTCCAGCCTGTGGTGTTCTCTGGCAGCATTCTGAGCTGACAGATAGATCCACAGGGGATGCTCCTCCGACCCTCGCCTCCCAGCCATAGCTGCCATGGTACCAGGTCTACAGCTCTGCCTTCTTTCTCCAGTTACCCATGATTCCCACGCACAGCTCCTCTCTGGTGCTCTACAGTAAAGAAATCTATCTCTTGAATCACAGTCTGTCCAGAGATGAGGTGGGCAATCGGATCCCCTTTCCTCCAGTCTTTCAGCCTCTCTGTGACATTCTTCCTGACCCTACATCGGTGGCCTCGAGCTCCCAGATCTGCTCCAAACCCTGTTGGCCCTGCCTTCAAAGGCGCCCCAGAATCTACCCAGACTCTCTTTGCTTGGGGCCCTCTCTTCCAGACCTGAGCCAGCCCTACTGATCCTTCTATTCTTCCTTTGTCCTGGAACTCATGTTCAAGCCCAAAGCCACATCATTCCTTTGAAATATCCGTCTGGTCATGTCACTCTCCCGATGAGCACTTTGTTGTGGCTTCTTTCATGACACTGGCATGAAAGTCCACAAGCTCCTACCTTCTTCTGCCCGTGCACACTTTGCCAGCCTTCGCCTGCTTTGATTTTCTGCACAAACCCGACTCTTCACTGTTCCAGTGCCGAAATCTGCTCCCGGCCCAGAGTCTCTACATGTCTTGATGATCTCTGGCTCTAGAACACTCTTTCCTTGAGTTTCCTTGGGGTCCCTCTCTCTCCTCCTTCATATCGTTGCTCGATAACATTTCACTGGAAGAACATTCTTGGCTGCCTGTTCAGACCGTTACTACTCTTCTGAAGTTCCATTTCCACACTCTCCCACTCTCCGGCTCAGGCTCCCTTCCATTTTCTTCCTTACTGGGAGGGAAGCTCCACCACACCCCAGCTTTCTTTCACAGCTTCTCTTTCCCCTCACTGATGCCTCAAGTACCTGACACCCAGTCCTAGTAACTGTTTGCTGAATGAATAAATGGACTTCTTTGATATCTCTGGCTCTTTACTGTCTTGTAGATCTCTGGGGCAGTCAGAAATCCTTTCCCTCTGAAACCAAGTCCAAAAGCAACAACTACCAAAAAGAATGGCATGCTTTACTGTATTAAAATAAAATAAAATAAAATATAATAAAACTACCCATCAAGACAGTGCTTAAAGAGAGTGGGGCTATAAAACAGGAGAAGATACTTGTAATTAACATAACCCAAAAGTATGAATGCAGAGTTAGGTAGCTTTCTGAGCTGTGACCCAAATACCTGAAAGAAAAACTCAAAGGAAGGAATTATTTATTTTGCCTTAAGGTTTTAGAGATTTCAATCACAGCTGGCCAGCTCCATGTCTAGGGTGAGGCTTAAAATCATGGTTTTGGGGATGTGTGGAAGAAAAGGCTGCCCATGAGAGAGAGAGAGAGGAGGGAAGGAAGGAAAGTGGAAGAAGGGAAGGAGGGAGGAAGGAACGGAGGGGGAGGAAGACAACCCATGTCAACCTTTGGCCTCCACGCACAAGTATACTCACACCCACCAAACATGTGCTCGCACCCACACACATGTGGACAAGCATACATACATTCACACACGTGCCACATGTATACACATGCAGAATTTAAAACATTAAACTTGGTTCCCGCAACTTGCTCAGCTACTTAACTATAGCACCTCGGAGGCAGTTTTCAGAGTTCGTGCATTTGGAAGTAAATCATTCAAATTTCACCGCACAGATGTCTCAACGGTGTGTTCAATCGGCCATGGGTTGGGGGGGGGATGGAAGGTGTGGAAGGTGGTAGTGGTGGTGGTGGAGATTAACACACAGATCATGGAAACCAACACACAGATCACTCCATTTTGGCCATCTCCAAACAGCTCTGCGCAGCACCTGAGATCATTTGCCACGGTGGCGTTGCCCGGGTTTAAGTTCCAGCTCTTCCCTCACTAATCACATGCTTCACCTAAACTTCAACTCTGTACCCGAGATATGAAAAGGATAATAGGTGTTGGTTCCTAGGCTCGCTTTGAGGATTGAGCTCACCAATGTAGGAAAGGGCGCAGTTCTGAGTTTGGCCACCCTGTGCTTGTTCAAAAACACCGGCTCTCTACCCTGCAATGGAACCAACCTCTGTGTGTGTGTGTGTGTGTGTGTCTGTCTGTCTGTCTCTGTTCCTCCCTCCCTCCCTCCCTTTTGACAGGGTCACTATGTAGGTAGCCCATGGCTCACCGGACCTCGCTAAGGTGGAGTGTACCAGCCATACCTGGCTTGTTTCCAACTCTCTGGGGGAGTTCTGAAAGGCATGATCCACCAAAAGATAGGAGTGTTTTAGAACCAGGTGACACTTGCCTCAAAGGTTGACCCAAGTCTCTTTTCAAGAAACAACAAATGTGAGATGGCATGGCAGTTTCACCCTATATCTACTGGAACCAGAAGGTACGACTAGGTTTTGGTTTACCACCGTGACGGAAAAACTAGCTCAGTTTAATGTTTGTTTTTATTGGATGACCTTACTAGTTACGTATTTTATCTAACTCACTATATCTAAATATTATCTCTCAAATAACTCTGGGAGTTTGTGTTGTAGAGGGCCTTACAGGTAATTTTCATGGCAACTCTTCCTTCAAGTACAATTATAAAGCTGATTCAAGGTTTTTTGTTTCCTGGCCAGTCACATGATCTGAATTAAGTTTTGTGAGTTTGTTTGTTTGTTTTTTAAGACAGACAGCTGGGTGTTATTAGGCAGGGTTCTCTAGAGGAGCCATTCTCTCTCTCTCTCTCTCTCTCTCTCTCTCTCTCTCTGTATACATGATAATGGAGATTTGTTAGATTGGATTATATGATATGGGCTGAGGAAACAGAGAAAGAGAGAGAAAGAGGAGGAGGAGGAGGAAGAAGAAGAAGAAAGGAGAAACATGATATGAATCCTTGTGGGAGAGAAATACCATGATCAGAAAGCAAGGAGCTAGGGTCAGAAGGTATTTTGCATCTCCTCTTAGTGGAAGGACTACATAAAAACCCTCTGTCTTTGGTACCAAGGCTGTGCTTCCTACTTTTCTGACCTTCACATCTTCCCTTATTACTATCATTGCTGTGCGTGCGAGGACGAAGTCTGTACATTCTGGTACCATAGCACATGGAGGTCAGCAGACGACTCTGTGGAGTCAGTTCTCTCCGTCCACCTTACCTAGCTTCTGGAGATGAAACTCTGGTCACGCCTGAATGGCAATCGCCTTTCCCCACTGAGCAATGGCACAGGCCCAATTTTTCTTCCTCAGATTCAGTCCTTGGAGTATTTCCTTCTCTTAAATCATCCCTGGTTGATCTGCTTTAGCCTGCCACCCAGGAGACTAGGCCTGAGACAGTCTTGTAGCACATGGGGCGGGGAGGGGGAGGCAGTGTAAAGAAAAGACTTTAGAAAGTGTTTAGAAAAGCTTTAGAAAGTGTTCTGTAGGCAAAGTGTTCCATGGTTTAAGTGATACCGAGCAGCTTAGAACTGGAGTTGTATTCCAACAGACCATAGTCACAAAGATGAAACCAATTCTTCTGTAAAACAACCTGGGATGAACCTGACCATCTGAGTGCTATGTACTGAGTTGGGGTGGCCTGTGGCACTGTGGGAGAGTGCTTGTCTGGCATTCCTGGGCTCCACCCTCAACACTGAAAGCGAAAGAAAAGCCAAGCTCCCCCCCACAATAAATATGCTGGGTTATTATTTAGGAGAACGTATTTTTTTTATATTGTGCAAAATTATAAAAACACATAATAGGTATTTTAGGGATCATCTCAAAAGTCCTGAGTTCCTTCTCTAGAACGTCATTTCTCTGAGGTTTAATCATACAGAGTATCAAGAGTTGCATTTTAGCATTTTAGTTAGGGATTAAGTTTCTAATGTATGCACTTTGGGGTACATATTCAAGTCAAAGCAGAAGGCTGGCTGGATGCCTCAGAGCATCCTTTCATGCTACCATAACCTGCATAAAAAGATTTCACAAAGCTAAGCAGAGTTCATTAAATGTTAGGTGTCTGAACCTTTTTTTGTTTGTTTGCTTGTTTGTTTTGTTTTGTTTTTGTTTTAAAAAATCTGGGCAGTAAAACCTATGGCTAGAAAAAATGAACTCTTTAAGAAAATGCCAAGTCTGGTTCCTGGAGTTCAAGTCCTGTGTAAGACAAGGCAAGGGAAAAGACAGAGTGGGCAATCTTTTCAGAACTGTCTAGGTCAAAAAAGGGTGAAGAGTGGAATTCACACAGCCAACGGTAAACCTGAGAGGGCTGAACTTTTTAGGAATAATACACTAAGGGCCGCTGATGTGCCTCAGCAGGGAACGGATCGAGCTCGAGGGCCTGAGCTCCATCCCTGAGACCTACATGAGAGAAGGAAAGAACCAACTCCTTCAAGTTGTTCCCTAACCTTTGCGTGTATTCTCCAGTGTGTGCACGCTCCCACAAACATAAATCAATGGAATAAAAGAGGAGTAAGTCAACGAACATCAGCCCTCTGCTAAGCACTCCGAAGGCGCAGAGCTTGTCTTTCGGAAACTTTGTGATACGCCAATGTGCCCCCTTCCTGTCAGTCAGGGTCACTGGAATTCTGGACTCGCAACAAAAGAACGTGGTGCCTCGGACATTTATCAGATGAGCAGTTGGACAGGAAGGAAGCCCCTCCTTCACCCTCCATTTAGCTGAGATTATTGTTTAAACAAAGAGTACGCCTCTGAAACCCATCAACACCATAAGCCGCCAGGAGCTTTCTGGACTTTTCCTAAGGCCTGATTTTGGTTTGTTTGTTTTGTTTCGGTCTCTCCCATGTTTCAGTCCCAAGCTGTTGATGGAAGTGTTCAAGTGGCTGTGAAGTCTGGAGCCCAGGGTGATCCCCCTGTCTAACAGGACGGGAGCTAAGGGGGTGAAGATCAAAGACCGGAGCGGCCCTGCAGCGGGTCTCAGCCATTACTGCAGAGAATGAAAGCATGTCAACACATTCTTCCTTTGTGAGGGTGAGGTAGGCAGAAGGTTGGGGTCTCCAGACCCCAGACATGGTGGGCTGGCAAAGACTCTCTGCAGTATTGTGTTTCCAAGTGGACTGCCTCTTCCAAGAAGTGTTTGGGGATTAGCAGGGTACCCCTTTGTCCCCTGAAAGAAGATACGCTAGCTAACAGGTCTGGCAGGAACTTTGTTGCTCCTTGGCCACAACACCCCACCCTCCATAGGGACTATCAGCATTTTGGGATCTAGAAAAAAAACCGAACATAAATATATAAACCAAACAAAAAACCAAGGCTGTGTTTTATGATCTGTTAACATTGTTTTGAAGCTTTTGGATCTGGTGCCTTCCTTCTACCCAAATGAATAATCGATATATCTTTACTGACGTAGGTATTTCGTTTTTGTGGGGTTTTCGCTGCTGTCGTTTTGTTTGTTTTATGTGTGTGTGTGTGTGTGTGTGTGTGTGTGTGTGTGTGTGTGTTCAAGACAGGGTTTCTCTGTGTGGCCCTGGCTGTCCTGGAACTCTCTATAAACCAGGCTGGCCTAGGTCTCACAGAGAAACACTCCTTTCTCTGCCTCCTGAGTGCTAATCAAAGGCATGTACCACCACTACTGGCTGATTTCAGATATTTACCTCTAAGCACCGAGTCCTGCACTGCCTCAAAATAGGTTGTCTGTTTTCACACTCATATACTGTTCTTCCCCTCAGTGGTTAAGGCACCCTGCTTTAGGGCATACCTCCCCACTCCCCTTTCCCTTTCCTTTTTTCTCTCAACATCCTTCAAACAAATGTCTTAGGCTTGTTTTCCCCCTGTAGTTCCCATCAACCAGCCACCTTCTCTTCCCATCTGTCTCCACGTCTATTTTTAAGCACGGCTCAGGCCTACCCCTCCACCTTCAAGAAAAACTGTTTATATATCCTAAGAACGGCTGGAAGAGGTTTAGCTTCTAATTTGATCTTTTCTGGCAATTGGTGGTTGGAACTGAGGTTCTGTGAAGAAGTGACATGTGTGGTGACGGTCTGTCGGATGGACTGACTTGACTCCAGCTGTCTGATCATCAAGAGGTGGAATGTTGCAAGATTATCTTGTACTCCCTAGGCTTCTCACTAGCCACTTACTACCAACCCCCCATCTTTGTGACCACTGGGTAAATCTTTGGGAATGCACTGATAACCTTCGCAGACGGCTAGCCTCCAGCATCTCTACCGCTAAGACCGTTACAACTGTAAGAGCCAAAGTTAACCTGTAGGCCCCATTTGCCTAAGGACAAAGTAACTTCCTGGAATGCTGGGAGTTGTAGTTCTTGGGAAATAACAAGCCACATGTTTTACTGTGCTAACGTGAATGTTTGATCCATTTCCATCAGGTAGGTGGGATCATGGGTGGGCAGGAGGTATGTGGGTAGAAAAATATGCCAAGGATGTATGTTTGCCCCTGATTGGACCTAATGGGAAACACAATGAATTATGGCTTTTGCCTTTTTAAGCCCTGCAAAATGTGACTCATGGCCATTCCCTGGAAACCTGGGGTAGACCTGGCCTGTATTTAGTTAAAGCTTGCTTTGAATTTGGCTCAGAATTGTGGAACTGGTTTCCCACTCTCTAGAACCTGAGGACTAACAATAACATTTGAATCTCTCAGGAGAGGTTTTCCTGCCCTGCTATAAACTGCCTGACTGATCTCTCTACCCACGTATGTGGCAAATGCATTGACTTAGGACTTTTGTTCTCTGACTATAAATGTCATATGATCACTTCCACAACAGAAGCTATCACCCAGAGTAACAGAAATCCATGCTCCCACACTGTAGCTATTCAGATTTAGCTTACAACAAACTCCGAGCAAAAGTGATCGATCTAGTTTCACTTCTGTTGCGATAAAATACCCCGACAAAAAGCAACTTTGGGGAGGGAGGAGAGTCGATGTGGCTTGCAATCCTAGGTTACAAGTCCATCACTGAGGGCAAGTCAAAGTAGACACTTAAACAGCTAGTCACGTCACATTGACAGCCAGGAGCAGAGAGAAACGAACGCACACCATAAACACCTTGTGTGGCTCTTGTTCTCAGCTAGCTTTCTTCTATACTGTTCTAAACCCAACCCTGGGGAATGGTGTTACCCACTGTGGGCTGATTTTTAGCACATCAACTAACAATCAAGACAATATCCCACAGACATACCACCTGATGTAGGCAATTCCACAGTCAATATACTCTCTTGGTGATTCTAAGTTGTGGCACGATGACATTTAAAAGCACTAAGTGGGCTGGAGAGATGGCTCCACTGTTAATGGCTGGGATCAAAACAAAAACCAATTAACCAGTGGTGTTTTGCATCCATATTGTAACAGTAATGATATTAGAAAGTCTCTGAAAATAGAAGCTTCAAGCTTAGTGCTCTGTTAAGTTTTTCTTGTCATTTGGGAAGAGAGAATTGCCTTGATTAGATTGGCCTGTGGCCATGTCTTTGAGAGACTGTCTGGAGGAGGAAGGGCTCAACCCATTGTGAGTGGCACCATCTCTGGGAACATGATCCTGGGCTGTATTAGCCACATGAGCATGAGCTGGAGGGCAAGCCAGTACGCAGCATTTCTTCAAGGTGTCTGCTTCATTTCTTGACGGGGCTTTTCTCAGTGATGCACTGTGACCTGGAGGTGGAAACTGAAAATAAATTCTTTCCTCCTCAAGGTTGCTTTTGGACATAGTGTTTTCCATAGCAACAGAAACCAAATTAGAACACATAGAACTCATGGTGCCACTGGCAAACCCCAAGGGAACAGTGAGAGCCCACTGGGCATCTCTTAGAGATAATACAGCCAAAGTTGGTTCCACCCAAGGAACTAGAAAGGCATTTGCCATTACTATGGAGGGATACTGATGGAGAATAAAATCAAACCAGTCAAGAATTTAATTTGGGGCTAATCAGGCCTGCAACTGAAAGACACAGATTCAGTCCTGAAAGCAGGATCTGAGACTTTCCATAATGGTGGCTATATTGATAGCTTTGCTGCCAGGGCAGCTGGAAATCATACTATTTGTTTGTTTGAAATTATGATTGATGCTGGAAAAAGTCAAGCTGCCTTGTAGAAAAGGTTTTGGGTGTTCACTCAGTGAGTGTGCAGTTTGGTGGAAGGGGTCTGTTGTACTGGCTGGCCCAAGTTAAGCACGGTTCAGGTAACTGTTGCTCAGTTCAAAGGGTCGCTTTCAGGTGGCTAAGATCTGAAGAACCGTGGCCTCCCAACACCATGTTAAGTGACCAAACCAATGCTCCTCCATTTTGATTTTTTCATTGATGTTATTTTATGAATTTTGCCTGCATGTATATATGTGTACCACATGTGTGCAGTGCCCACAAAGGAAGGCACAAAATTCCCAGGAACTGGAGTTACAGGCAGCTATGGGTGCTGGGAACTGAACTCATATGCTTTGCAAAAGCAGCAAATGCTCTTAACTGCTAAGCCATTTCTCCAGCCCCGTCATTTCTTTTT
Source organism: Meriones unguiculatus (assembly GCF_030254825.1). Lineage (NCBI taxonomy): Eukaryota > Metazoa > Chordata > Mammalia > Rodentia > Muridae > Meriones > Meriones unguiculatus. Next base: position 66,406,969 of record NC_083357.1, on the reverse strand, counting down.
CTTGTCTGTGTGTAAATAGGTACTTCAAAATGGAAACCTTACTTTTGTGTGTGAGTGTACATGCGTGCCCATGTGTGGGAAGACCAGGAGGTTCAGCACTGTTCCTCAGGTGCTGTCCACCTTAATTTTTGAGGCGGGATCTCTTACTGGCCTAGAGCTCACCAAGCTGGGCTGGCTGGCTGGCTGGCAAGCTCCCAGAATCTGTCTCTGCATGTCAAGCTAGGAGACTTTGCCACAAGGTCTGTTTTTTTTTTTTGTTTGTTTGTTTGTTTGTTTGTTTTTAACATGGTTTCTGGAGTTGAAATTCAGGTCCTCAGGCCTGTGGGACAAGCACCTTACCAACTGAACTCTCTCTCCAGACCATAGGGACCTTATAAGTTGCTGTCTCAATTTGGCCATTACAGGCTTAATACTGCATGTTGATAAGCCTGGTTCCTTGTGGAGCACTGGGTTTCTGTGCTACAGAGCCTGTTGCTGCAGCACTCACAGTTGCTCCCTGCTGTATGTGCAACATAATAACGAAGTGTGTGTAGGTTATTTCGCTGAATTTCCACTCAAATTCAGCCAGTCATTCTAATGAGATTCAGAGAGAAGTCTATTTAAATCACAAGAAGACAAGCACACAAAGGCTCTGGTTCACTGGATGAGCGTTTATTTTCAGCACCCATCCGTGTCCAAGTACACGACAGAAGGCTGCCTAACCTGACTTAGGTTTCTTTTTTGGTTTCTTGCTGACACATGCTTCTCATAAGGAAGACTATCCCATGTAGACCTGGGCTAAAACTAGACAGTAGACATACAAATGCTTTCCAAAACAGTAATTCTTGCTTTGAAACAAAAACCCTGTTACTTAAAAAAACAAAAACATTTAAAGGTGCTCCTTTAGTTTCGTAATTGCTAACTGTAAAAACACCTCAGTCACACAACATTCTCCCAGGCTGGTCACATCAGTCATCACCTAGAGAGAAGTTTCTCAACCTGCGGGCCCCAACCCCCCACAGTGGGCACCTAAGACAATCTGCATATCAGATATTTACATTATGATTCATAACAGCAGCAAAGTTACAGTTAGGAAGTACTGACAGAAATGATTTTATGGTGGGGGGGGTCAGCACAACACAAAGAACTGTATGAAAGGGTCACAGCACTAGGAGGGCTGGGAACCACTGACCTAGAGGGGAACTCAACTCTGGAGAAGCACTGAAATAAATGAGTAATTTGCTTGCTGCACCGTACGTCATCACACAGGAGTAGAAAGCAGAAACGTGTCCTTTGGAAAGCTTGGCAAACACATTTGCTCTTTTTGGTTTCTTGCTGACACACGCTCTCTCTCATAAGGAACACCATCCCACGTAGACTTGGATGAAAATGAGTATCTGTTCAAGGCTGGTTACTCTGCAGTGTGCAGTTGTGGGCAACAGTGACCAGTGACCTACCTTAGGGAGGTCAGGCTGGGACCTATGATACCAGCCTTAAGCCGTCATTGCCTATGCCTGAGGCGGAAGCACAGCTAGAGCCGGAGGTTTAGGGATGAAATGAGCAAAGCCTGGAGGGTGCAGATCTGTGTTTGCCTTTTTCTCTGAAGTGCCTAAATCTGAGAAGAAGCCACGTGGTTTAAAATACAGCCACTGATATAAGCTACATAAGTGTGCATTTACTGCTGGGGCCTTTGAGCCAGGAGTCCATGCAGAATGTGTTCATTTGACAAAGCTTCCTAGCAACTTCCCAGGCCAGTGTCTTTCTACTTCGGACGTGTAGCTCATGAGCTTCCCGGCCAGCTACTAGGTGACAGGAATCCTTATCCCAAAGCAGCTTTGTCCTTGGCTGTCCCTCACTCACGACTCAGCACAGTATGACCTTCTGCATCGTATTAAGCACTGTGAGGAGCTGCAGGCCACCTCTGAGCAGGGATTTCTCAGACTCAGAACCCCCTCAGTGCCACGTGGGCTTCCTAAAGAGATTTTTTTGTGGTTCTTAAATTGGGGAAGCATAGGTTTCCTGATATGGAAAACAAACAAAATGAACCTTGGAAGTAATCTACTGTAGAGAAGTATCTAAGCAGACGTTTTAAGACTGACATGGGGTCACTTCCCATCTGGAGACTGGACAGTACACTTGCTGAATTACAGTGCTGTAGTTTCCCTCGAGGAGCAGTTCATTCTCACAGGCTGAGTGCTAGACTGAACCTGCAATATCCCCGGGGGGCTTCTGTGTTAGAGGCTAGACCCCTGACTTGGTGTTAGGGGAGGCAGAGGAACTTTTAAGACAGGGCTTAAACAGGATGTTCTCAGGTCACGAGTGGTGTGTCTTTGAAGGCAACTGTGAGGCCTGGAACCCCCACTTCCACCCTTGACTAAGAAGCAGGTGGTTCTTCTCTAGTCCTTGCTCTTACCACAGTGTGCTGTCTCAACACTGGCCCAAAACAGGGCCAATGACCACAGGGAGACCTTTGAAGCCACGAGATAAACAAAAATGTTTCTCTTTGTAAGTTGATTGTCTCAGGAATTAGTTATAGCAACAGAAAGCCAACATAGCAATAGTTAACAAAATTGTCTATAAAGGGACATCTGTAACTATTTTAGATCAAACAAAACCATGCAGTCTCGATTTTTTTGTGTTTTGGGTTTTTTTTTTTTTTTTTGGTGGTGGTTATGGGATCTATGAAGCCCATGCTGCCCTGAAATCTTTATCCTTTTCCTCAGCATCCCCATGCTGGGATTACAAGTGTGACCCACCTTGCCCCCACCCCCCCTAATTAAAAAGACAATCCTTTTCTTTTTTGAGATAGTGCTGGCCTATGTAGACCTACTTCCTATGTAGACCAGGCTGGCCTTGAACTCACAGACCTGCCTGTCCTTACCTCCCAAGGGATTAACAGTGTGCACCATCAAGTCCAGCTAAAACAATCCTTTCGAATGTTGAAATAACGTTCTTAGCTTAAAAGCCTTCTAGATTTGTCATGGCAACTAGGTCTTGCTCTAGGAGCTATCAGAGAAACACAGGTAGTGTGGCCCTGGGAACCCTAGCTAGGGGGTAACTTTGGAAAGTAATGTTGGTCCTTGCAGGGACCTGTTACAGGCTGAAAGGAGAATGACTGTTTCCACTCTGTCCCCAAGCTGCAAGAGCGGGGCCAGACCAGCACCCTCCAGTTAAAGCAGGGCAGGAAGTCTTAGGGAAGTCAGGTTTCAGGAAATTCTTAAACTGGCTTTTCCTTGCCTTGATTTTAAAGGCAAATGCCCCCAAACAGAGGCATTTACAGGTCTTAATTGCACAGATTATAGATTATGAGGCCTCAGGAGTCTCACCGCCTGGCAGTGGGAGAGGGGTCCTGACTAAACTCTAGTAGACACTTCCTGTTTAGCACCAAGCCCAGCTTGTTTACAGGGCAAACCCTTGCAGGAATTCAAGGGAAAGATGGCAGCCTGGCGGCTGCTAGGATTCCAATGACCGGCTTACCTGCGGCAGCTGGTGGCCAAGCCTTCAGAAACCAACCCTCTGAGATTTACAGAATGTTTATCCCAGCATACGTCCTCTGAGCATGAGCCACACATGGGCTGCTCAACACCATGCCCCTAACTCTCCACTAGTGTTTTTCATCTAGAATGGTCACTTTGAAGAGATGAGAAATTTGCATTTCTCTCATGAACGCCACATCTTTTCTCTAAAGGTAGAATCACCACTCTCATCTCTGAGTTGTGAGTAAGCAGCTGAAGGTTCTCCAAGTACCCATTTGCTACCAACTACTTTCACTCAAGTGTTGCGGAGCTAGGAAATATGTGTACCACCACCACCACCACCACCACCACCACCACCACCACACCAAAACAAAGCCTTCCAAAAACACCCCCCCGTGAACAGAAATCCCTCAAATTTCTAAAATAAATGAACACCATAAAAAACAGACAAAGGGACAAACAAATCTCCCACCAGTCCCACATGTCCTCCAGGTGTCCTTTCAAGTTTCTGCTTCAAATGTCAAATTTGTTTTCAACATGTGCATTTATTTCTTATGCTAAGTTCAGGCTCTTTCATGGTGTGGGCTTACAGTGGCATTGCCAACAACACCTGCAACCCCAGAGGTGACAACAAGAACTGTCAAGCAGTGTGGAGGGTGTTCTGAAGGAAAACACTGAAGAGATCTGAACAGCGTGGTGCCAACCGGAAGTGGACGGGACTGGAGCAGTCGAACGGCACAGCTCTGTTTCCCAGAGGTGCTGGGGCGCCTGCGGGGGACACTCCAGTCCTCAGACCATGAACCAGCAAACTTTGAAAACTTTCTGGCTTAAAAGCAAACAAAACAAATAAATACACAAAAACCCTAATGCTGCTGCAAGAGGGCAACGGAGCTTCTGAACACAGAAACAAGAACAGCTAATTTACAGGTCTGTGCTTTAGCAAGACAAGGCTCTCCTCAGTAGTTATTAACACTCACGACTCTTCAGTATTACCTCCCTTGCCAACATTTTGTCAATTTTTGCTATGAATGACTAAATTCTTAAATCTTCAAAGAAAGCATAGATGGTGACAGACCCGAGCAGTAAACAAAATCAAATACCTCCTTCTAGGCTGGAGGTTTTTGGAGAGGAGAGAGAAGATCTAACTCACTTCTTGGTTCTAACCCAGGACCACTGGCCCCACCTACATTGATGGGAACTTGGCCTTTGTCCCCTGACCCCCCCACTATCCAAGTGCATGTGCTGAAAATGCAGCATGTGCTAAAGAAAACCAAAAACCTTACTAATTTGTGGCAGATGCTACGCAGCACAAATTGAGTGAATTCCCTTTTTCCACTCTCCCATTTAAAGCTGTTTTCAAAATGGCAATACCTCTAGACAGTAGGGTTTACAGTCAGTGGGTTTTATCATAACAGAAAGGAAGGAGACAAACAAAACCATCCAAGCATACGAGAAACCCTGAGGCAAAAATGGCTTTTCCTGTAGCGTCTTCCTCAAGCCAACAGATACAGTTGTCACAAGGGCCCAGGGCCCTTCTGGGGGGAGGGCAGGCCTTCCTCCATCCACAGAGAGCCAGTGCGGGGCGCCCTGCGATGGATGCGTCGCAGCCTCAGCAGGTAGAGAAGGATGGACAGAAGGACGACCAAGAAGCAGCCAGAGAACAGATAGTGGTTGTAGACAAAGGACACACCCCGCCAGTGTGCATGGCCAGCTCGGAACACCTCCTGCCGGATGTCTCTGCAGGCATGGAAACAAACAAACAGTGAGAAGACAGGCAGGGCCTGCTGTCCCTGGCTTTCCTACCTCTAACATGGGGGGTTGGTAGGCCCAAAGTGAGTTCCCTGCCGATGCTAATGCTGTTAAGACTAAGGCAATGGCATGTGAAATTATATCCGTAAGATCCTAGTGTTACAATTTCAGCAACAAAAATCTAATAAACATAAGGGCCAGGGTTTTGCTCTAACAAGGAAGTTAATGGAACAAACTCATTCAAGTGGAACTATGTATAATCAGTAACAGCTACTACATAGAATTTCTGGAGCTGACAAACTTAAAATATTAGATAAATATAGTTTTTAATGTGGGTCAGCTGAGCTAGGTCTGAGACCTTGAATGGAGAAGGCTGTATGTCTTTATGTGACCAACTGTGGCCTGGAATTTAGTATCTCCTTGGGACATGAATCTACATAGACAATGTCACAGTCTTAAATAACACCTCAATGCTAAGAACAATGATTGATGGTTTATGACCCTTATGATGGCCAATGCCTCAGCTGTCAGTCATCATCAAACTGAAGGAACGGACATGATGGTTCCGCTGCCAGACATTACAAGTCAGTGTGCCTGTGTACTCCTGTATCATAGATATGTGTACTGCAACAGTGTCATAAATGCATTTCAGTACAGCGGTTTCCTCTGCAATCCTAGACACTGTACTATCCACTGGCAGGGCCCAACGGCATAAGGGTCACCACTAAGCAGACTCTTGTGCAGGGGTTAGGGAGCACCAGACTGTTGTGTTCTGAGGGACTGGCAGCTTGGGAAGAAAGGAAGCACTGGAGGAGGGAGGTGGTGAAGGCCCAAGTGCAGTCTGGCTGGGCCTTCGGCTCTGACAACACGCCCACAAGTACAGTCACCAGGAGGCAGTCCAGGAAGCATCATTCGTGATTCTCCCGAGTTCACGGCCTACCTCAAGGGCAGAAAGCGGGTCCTGTAGAGGATGGCCCCCAGCGTCCACTGCACTTCCTTGTCATACACCTGCAAGGCTGTCTTCAGGTTTTTGTACGTGACAGGAAAGGAGAAGCCCCTGTGGAACACCTCGTACATCCAGGCTGATTTGAAACACTGATACCTACAATGCCGAGCACAGGTATGAGTCAGACAGGCGCCCTGTCAGAACGCCCAGGCAAGGACTGCTCCCGGCCTGCAGCAGGCCGGCTCTGAGCACGCAGTGCATACGTGCTGCTAAGGGATTTATCTGGCTCGGGTCTTTGGCCCACACATAGGACAGTTCACCTGTCAAAACTGATTAGCCTGAAACAGTGTCACTTCATCGTTACTGTGCGACACCACCTCCATATGCCGTCAGTACAACATCATTTACTGAACAAACAGTGCCAAGGTCAAGCTCCTTTAGACCCCAGCCTCTTTGTGACAAAATGAAAAGGCAGAAGGATCCTTTTTAGCTGATCCTAAATGTTTATTAGGCTTTTTGTTTTTTACAAAGTACTGGACTAAGTAAGTGATAAAAACGGCAATAAATAATAAGACCCAGTCATTATACTTGAGTGACTTAAACAAAAGGGAATTTTATAAACCAAATCAGAACAGCTTCAATTCACCAGAGGAGCAGCATTAGTGTTCAGGAAGGTGGGGGGGGGGGGGGGGGGCAGGAGGGCCTGAGGGGACAGGAAGCCTGAAAGGGACAGCATCCCACACAACTCTGATGTTTGGCAGGACGTGAGCAAACAGATGAAACGGGGAATTTCTGCAGTGAAGAATTTCAGAACTGAGCAGAAAACCAGCAACAAAAACCTGTTACATTTGAAGGAGACCAAGGATAGTAGAGGAGGACAGTAAATAAGGAGGGTCACCTGGCAGGTTAGGACTTGACTGTCCGCTACTCACTTAAGTCGATGGAGGTCAGCGTGAGAGGCATACAGTCCTTGGTCAAAGCGCTCCCGCAAGATCGACCACTTTGTTGCGCAGTAATCCTAAAAACAGTTCCACCCTGAATCAATCATCCCTTATTAAAGTTTACTAAAACCTCTTCCACTTACAATTGGTTTACCAAGTTCATATTCGTAACAAGCAGAGCGAACACATAGCACAGCTATGTCTGTGCAGTCAACGTGAGACCCAGGACTTGGTGAGTCCCTGGCAATCAGCAGACTCTGCTCTTTATCCGGAAATCCCGCCCACCAGCTGCCTCTTCAAACCTGTTTAGCCCTTCTCTCATGTCATGGCACCAGAATAAACTTTGGCAAAGTGAAACAGTATTTGACCTGTTCAAACTGAGTCCTTATGTCTGGGGCAGACTTAGGACTGGGTGAGGATGGTGATGGAAGTGTCATTCAGAGTCATGTTAACTGAGCGCTGTGACCTTCTAAAGGACACCTGACCTACCAACATGGCTCCTCTCCTCACCTCTCTACAAGATGAAAAGGCTGAGGCTTAGAGAACTGGTGTGACAGGGAGCACAAGGGAACGTGCTTGGCCTGCGGCAAGAGGAAGGGAAAACAGAATGAAGAAGCACACGAGAGAAGGTACACACACGGCCATGATGCTTGCCACGCTGAGAGGTCACTGGGCTGGTGGGAAGAGGGAGGGGCAGGCTAAGATCAGTGGAATTCAGCCTGTGAAACTGCTGAAGGTTTTAAACAGTACAGCAAGGTGACTGCATGAGATCTTCAGACAGAACACCCCTGGGACAGCATGCACAATGGACACCAGAGAGCCCAAACACAGAGGACAATGGCAATAAAACAGGAAGCAGGGATAGGCTTGAGAAATACTCATGAGAGAAACTGTCACTGATTATAGGGGGCTAGGGAGGGCAGCTGAAAGAGGGACAAAGAGAAGTAAAGGGTTTGGGATGCAGCTCCATGAGACATCAGTTGCCTAGCATGTACAAGGCCCGGGATTCTCTAAACCCCAGCACTACAAGCAAAATAATACAAGAGCCATGCCTGGAGGAAGGGGACTGGATGTTGGTGATGCTACCAACTAAGATGGCACAAGAGATACAGAAAGAGAGAAAACTGTGGATTTGTTTGGAATTATGAGGACTGGAGAGATGGTTCAGTGGTTAAGAGCACTGTCTGCTCTTCCTGATGTCCTGAGTTCAATTCCTAACAACCACATGGTGGCTCACAACCATCTATACTGGGGTCTGATGCCTTCTTCTGGTATGTAGGTGTATGTACATGCAGTCAGAGTACTCATATACATAAAATAAATAAATAAATCTTACAAAAAAATAAAGAAAAGGGAAAAGGAATTATGAAACTCAGTGAGCTAAGATCAGAGACTGAGCATCAGCAGCCAGAGAACTGTGACATGGGTAGGACAATCTGTGAATCCGTGAGCTTGAAGGGGAATGGGCTGTGGCTGAAAGACAAGGGCCATCAAGGCTGATGATGCATGACAGGGCAAACTTCTGACAAAGAGAAAGCAGAGGGAACGAGATCATAGGCATATCCTGGCTGCTATGGGGATGGGAGGCTGCTGAAAGGATTTTGAGATGTGACAATCAAAAGTCAACTTAAGATCGATTTGTATATTTCTGGTGACCAATGTGGCTATCAGAGCTTAGATTTTCTCCTGTGACTACTTTCTACCCCGTGACAGAAGGGAAAGAACATGGCAATGGCATACTACAACCATCTTTCCCTCCAGGAATGATGGAGGCAGGACCTGTGGCCCACACTCTCTCCAAAGCATGAATTTCCTTGGCATATTACCTTGGCAGCTTTAGTAAATTTAGCAGCATTGTAGTCTCCTCCCATTCTCAAGACATCCTCGGTGCAATAGTAGAATTCGGAGAAGCCATAGAATTCACTGTTCTGGAAGTGGATGGCGGGCTGGTAGACTCCATTCAGGGAAGTCTGTGTCTCGTTGGTTTTGTTCATGAAAGGCTGGAGGGTCTCTCGACACAGGTCGAAGTCTCCCGTTCCCCGAAGGTACAGGGTCTGCCCATTCTGCTGGATCTCGTCTTTAATGTCCAGAGGTAAGCAGGGGTCCAGGAATGGAGCATCGGGAGTCAGACCAGTCTGTTTACCCAGGAGCCTGTGGCACAAAGAACCATTTACCATGAGACTTATGAGTGGCTGCAAGCCAGTGTTCTCCTAACATGGGTTCCACAGAACTGTGTGAGGGAACACAAAGGGTTCCAAACAAAGTTAGGAAAACAGTCACCCAACCCCTTGCAGAGCTCCACAATCACATACACAGTCATGCTGAGTCCAGGGAAACAAGGAGAGGCAGGCCTGACTCTTCATTTGTGTCTCGAGTGTGTGCATGTGTATGTACCACAGCATGTGTTGTGGAGATCAGGGAACAACTTGCAGAAGGTGGTTGTCTCCTTCTACATGTGGGGCCCCAGGATTGAGGCCCCTTAAGTTGTCAGGCTTGAGCAGCAAGTGCTTTAAGCTATGGAGCCATCTCAAGGCCTGACCTGATGCTTTGATTACCATCAGTACATCAACTTGGTCTTTCTTTTAGGCCTTCATGGATGTGTTGAGGTTAAATTGGTCAGGGTTGGAGAGATGGTCCAGGGGTTAAGAGCATGGGTTACTCTTCCAGAAGACCTAAGTTTGAGTCCCAGCACTCATGTGGAGGCTTACAACCATCTGTAACACCAGTTCCAGGGGACCCAGTGCCCTCTTCTGGCTTTTACAGACATTGCTTGCATATGATGTACAGACATACTTGCAGGCAAAAACACACACAAAAATAACTAATAAAGTGTATGAAAAAGATTAAAGTGGCCAAGGGAATACACTATTACTTAGCTCTAAAATTAGCATTTCTCCTTAAAAACATTCTATCAGAACAAACAAAGCAGATGCAGGAAGAACAAGGTATCTTACAAGCCCAAACTCCACTCAGATAATTCCAGACCATTTATCTGTTCTGATGGGCACATTTTAAGTAAGTAATTAGTATATAGTTAAACTTACTATTTTTCTTAAAGACAGGGTACTCCTGTGTGGCCTGAAACCACATAGACCAGGCTGGCCTCAAAATCACACGGAGATCCACCTGCCTCTACCTCCCAAGTGGTGGAATCAAAGGTGTGCACTGCCACATCTAGCTAAGCTTAAAAAATTCAATACGACAGGAGTGATGTCCTTCTTTCACATATTTTTCAAGCCCAGAATGTCACAGAAACTCATTTTTTAAATTTTACTCATAAAAATATGAGGTTTTGGTTTTGTTTAGATTTGCTTTTTGAGATAGGGTCTTAATATGTAGGCCTCAAACTAATAATATAATGATTTATAGGCATAGACCATGATACCCTGTTTAAAAATATTTTAAAACCCTAAAATTATTTAAGATCTTTCCTTACACTTAACCTTTTTTAGTATGGTTCTCCTCTATCTGTGTCCAGTATCTCTAGAATATTCCTTGTTTGAGACTCTGAAATCAGGGCACCTGCTGGTGTGGTACCAAAAGTGCTGTCATCGTCTGAGCTTTCCTCGGCCTTTGCAATCAGCCCAGTGTCACCCAGGAACAACTGTAGTCAGAGCAATGGTTTCCACTCTATTAGATGAAGTGAGAGAGAGAATGCGAGCACACACAATGGTGGGACAGGCAGCTGGTGCCAGGACCCTGAGGGCCTCTCCACCCATCCAGCACAGTGGCGGCCTGGATCTAGTTTTGATGAGGAGCAAGCTATGCCTGCAAGTGCCTGCTGAGGAGTGGCAGGTGCTGTACCTGTTTTTCTGTACCGTGCTAGCAAACAGTCTGTCTTCATATCTCTGTCGAGCAGCATTACCACCAAACCCAAGAAACGTGGCCACGTAGACTCGGTACACGTGCTCAGTCTGGTGGACATCACAGCCCAGGTTGAATTCAGCTAACAGGTTTTTAGCTACTTCCTCCTGTAAGCACAAGGGCAACATTTCAGTATTTTACAGCAATTCTAGCTCTAGTTAAAAGAGAAGGGTTCCAGAACAGCAGAGTCTGTCTCTCCACCTCCCAAGGATGCTCTGAGCCTCTTTCATAATTCAGTTATGCTGATTTTGACTGGGGGAACTGCAGCTGCACACGGGTGGTAGGGCTTTCTGAAAAGGAGGTTAGTACTATAGCTCCTCCCCCTCTAACCCACAAATCTATTTATGGTAACCCCTACTGTGAAAATAGACCCAAACACAGGTATGTCCTAATAAATAAAGACATCTTTATTAAAAACAAAACCAAAAAGAAATGGCAGCTGAGTACTCAACATTAAAGGAGGAAAATAACGGCTGTAGAAGAATTTATCGAGGAACACACTGTGCACTGTAAATAAAAGGCACACAGTCATACAAAAGGCAAAAACACAAAAGCCACACTTTTGAAATGATAACAGTAATAAAAATAATGGAAAAAGAATTCATCAAAACACTAGCAAGGCTATTTTTTTTTTTTTTATGACAGTGAGTCCAGGGGGAATTTTTAGTCTTCCGTTTGCCTTAAGCTTTCTCTGTGAGCATTTGCTACTTTACAGTGAAGAGAGAAAGCATGTGTGCCAGTCTCTAGAGGCATATTTGCAATGGGAAGTGGTTAACACAGGCTCAAATACTTAAATTTCCAAAGCACTTTTCCAAGGAGCTTAATAAAGACAGTGTGAGACCTCCTGAGCACACACTGGGGGCCTTGGTATTAAGCAGGCAGCAACCATTCAATGGCCCCATGCTGGAGGGGCCATTGTTTGCACTTTCAGAAGCAACTGGCTCACAGAAGAGACAGGACTAGCATGAGGTCACACAGCTAGGAGGAACAGGGCGATGCTGCCAGCTAGGCTTGCTCTGCTCCGTGTCCTAACTCTGAGTCACCGCCTGGTACATGACCCCTACTTTGTGGGACAGCATGCTTTGGTGTCAATTTATATCTGGATAGAAACACTAGTGAGAGACATGGTGATTCTGGGACACACGGAAATTGTTCTGGTGTCCTCTTGGCAAGGCACAGCCTGCTGAGGACCACAGACCCTGACTGACAGCACTGAAGTCATGGAGAAAAGATGGAGTGAACCAGATGTGAAGTACTGAGTACCAACTTCAATGTTTTCCAGAAAAGTTCAAAATTATTAAAAAACAAAAGTGATTCTCCTGACCATAACTTTTAACACCTAATGCTATAAGCATTTTAAAAAAGCGACTAATGAGAAAATGTGAACAAAAGCTCAAACATGCAACTGACATATACACCAGAGAAAAACTCCAAGAAGACAACTTCAGAAGACAAACCAGCTAGGCTCAATGTACAACCGTAACCGGCTTGGCTGAGGCCTGCCTCATTCTCCGGCCTCTTTCCTCCTGGGATGAGAAGGTGGAACCTCAGCAAGCAGAGTAAGGATGTGTTCAGACTCAGGAAACAAAACAAAAATGGATGGAGACATGTTAAATGAAAACTGAACCAAACAGAAGGCAATTTGTACAGATAATAACCTGCTGTGAGGAGGCAAAGCTTACAGTTTTGGGGACTTCGTACGCTATCTGAGTAGACACGCCTCCCATGTCAAGAATACCAGCTGTTCTTTTCCGGACGATGGCCTCACTGCTCTCACTACCAGGAATGTTGACTTCCACAACCGCCTCATCATCTGGAGAAAGAAGTGTCCACTCAGCAGATGCCTTCTGAGGCATCTCTGCTTTGAAAAGCACCTTTGAAAAGCACCCCATCCACTCCTCCCGATGAACTCCACTGTAGTTTAGACAGCAGCTCTGCTCACCCAACCCCACATACTCAGCTATCTCAGAACACTTAGCTCCTTCTCTGCCCTTGGGATGAACATAAATTCTGGTTGTAACTTCCAACTAGAATGCTAGTGGGAATGTGGCACTTACCCTCTTCAATATGCTCAAACCGCCCGAGGACAAAATTAATGCCGATCCAAGCAAATACACCTAGACATTTCAGAGCAAAATTAGGAAAAATCAAGTCTGACTCTGATCAATTTGGTCTCTGTAAGCTTTTCACTTGTTTTAACTCCTGGCAGCCTGAGACAGAATCACCAAATAACACATTTCTTCTGATGTTTTGTCTTTTCCCAGTGGTTTTACAAGAACTCTCAATTTTAAAGCTTATACTTTATATCAGATGTGTTAAAAATGTAAATTCTGCAGGGATTCCATACTAACTTTCTCTCATCTTTCCTGTATCTTTGTCACTCAGGCAGCTGCCAAGTCTCAGTCTATACCTGTCAACATTCTCTATGGCTCATTCTTACCCATTTCCACTGCCACCTTGATTTGTGTCGTTATGTGGTGGAGGTGACAAGCTACTTAATCTTCCATGGCAACCTCCTCTGAACTATTCTGTTAGGCTGGTCCATAAAACAAAAAGTTCAAAGGCTGCTAAGTCAAGTTGTATCCAGCTTTCAACATCACCACCACTTTTCCACAGGGCCATGATCCGGCTGAATAAAAACCTATGTGAGTCCACTGTGTCATCCCTTCCCATCTGCAGTAACAGTGATCATTTCTTCTGCTTGGACCATGCTTCCTCCACCTACAAAGAACTTCCCTTACTCTCTTCCCAAAGGTTCCACTTAGAACCAGTCCTAGCTGGACAGGGGAAAGGAGAGAGGCCTTTCCCTTTCGCAGGTTCAGGGTATTTTTTCTGTATCTTCCTTCGGGCACCAAAAGTGACCTCTTACAATTCTGAGAGCCACATTGGTCTATAAGGATTTCATGGCTGATGTGCCCAATTCTGCATTTCCCAGTGCCTTTCCATAGGAACACCTGCTGGAGTGGCGAGTGACATCAGAACAGATGCTGCATGTCTAGGTCTCTGCTACCGCACTTGTGGGTCTCTGCTTCTAGCAAATCATTTCACTGACTATTAAATAATTTCAAGTGAAATAATTTCTCTGAAACAGAAATGATATTTTCTCAGTTCATCAAAGGCAAGAATTCTTCCTTGCTAGAAGTCAGTCAGAGGTTCATGGCCCAGAAAGCTCTCTGAGGTAGGCAAGAAACACAGACTTCCTCCATCAGTCTCTTCAAAATACATCCCCTACATGTGGTAATCACAGATTAGTTATGTTTAACAGTTAGGATTGTAAAATAAAGACTTGCCATATAAAAAACTAATTTAGTGTTTTAAGAGTATCTCAAGGCTACGGTTTCCAGTGATTGGATATAATGCATGGTGGGGAAGGAGCCTCTAAAGGAGCAGCTTCAGACACTTGAAACTGAAGGTCTAATTAATACCAACCTTCTTGTTTTCCTGAGATGACTTCAGCATGGGAGTCAGAAAACAGGAAGTCAAAGTGCACAGGGATATCAGTCAGGAGGTCCTCCAGAATTGCTTTCTGCTGGCTTTAATGCAATCCAAAATTTACAGTCAAAATCATATCCTCAATTTTTTTTTTGTTTTGAAAACAAAAACAAAAAAACCCTGGTTCATTATGTCCTACATGAAATAGTTAACTGTAAAACAAAAGTAAGTCATTGAAAAGATTGCTTATCTTAGGAATGTTCTTTCCAAATGAAAAAGTTATGATCATGTGATTTCTGGCTCAGTGGGAGGAATGCTTGTCCATCCAGCAGGGACCAAGCCCAGAGCTCCATCCATGGCACTGTATAAACTGGGTTTGGGAGTGTAGGTCCCAGCACTAAGAAGGTGGGAGGCAGAGGGATCAGAAACCTAAGGTCAAGCTCAGCTACATATAAATAGTTGGAGGCCAACTTGGGATATAAGACTCTTCACTGGGCCCCCACCAAAGTTAACCTTACACTTTATAGTCACAAATAAGTAGATTAAAAGCTTTTTGGTGAGGTCTGTCTAGAAGAATGGCTCTGGGACTAGTTCAAACTCAAGAAAGGATTTTCAGTGCTGTGATGAGGATAGTGACAATGAGCAGAAAGCCACCCCCCCCCCAAGCACCCCTTCCACGCTTTAGGCTGTGGAAGATCACCTTTCAGGAAGGACCCTCATTCCAGCAGTGCAGAGAATGTAAAGAGGAGTCTCTTTGTGTTTTGCCCGTGGCACGTGTTCTGCAGCAAAGCTCAAAAGTGGAAAAATGTAATCGCTGACTTTTTCTGGAGAGGTAGCAAACTCTGAGATGCCTGCAGAAACAGACAGTGTGTTAGTAGGGACATGGTGGAGCGAAGAGGAAATGTCTTTAGTGTGCCGAATCTGGGGGAAATTCAGGCTTCACTCTGTACTCTCCAAGTTCTGCCTATTCCTCTGCTCCCACACACTCTGCTGTGGCATGAAGGGCTCCGTTCTATGCCTTCCTCTCTGTCATCAGGGGATTGATCCAATTGAGCATCTACCGTGTCCCACACAGGAGCACATTCTTGCCCTTGAGAAACGTGCCCCTCTCTTCTCAGGCCTTCAGATCGTAGTGCTCTTTCCCAACCTTCAGATTAGTTCAAGGTGACTGTCTAATGCACATCGTCACCACCTGTCCTCACGGACACCCCCAACATGACATGCATTCTACAACTGGCACTACAGATCTGTTTTTGCTGCTTGTTCCCTACCCCAGTGCCCAGGCTGGCATCCTGGGTAAAGTCTCTCACATGCACAGTGCAGAGTGCCTTCTGCCTTCACTGACCACTTCTCTTCTTGTTTCTTTGGACACCACCATCTGCTGCTGGCCTAGTATAACTCACTACCTTCCAGTCTCCACCAGTTCCTTCATCCCTTACACCAAGGATGGTATTTTCTTAGTTTTAAACCCTTCTATGGCTCCTCTAACCAAGTCAGACAAACTCAGCTTGGAGATACACAGCTACTCACACAATGGCCCATCTTTGTCTCCTCTCACCTCAAAGCACTGAACTAGCTACTTCTGTGATGCCTCCTGCTCTGGCCTTTGGAATTCTGAGTCTCCTGCAGGAGCCTTCTCTTCCCTACCTCCTTTACCCAGTCAACTTCTGCATGCCCAGTCAGCTCCATTTTCCACAGAAATCTCCCCAGCTGAGCCCTAAGGGGGCCTAGCTCTCCTTACAGCCTGCGCCCACCCCACTGCTGGCTATCTGTTCATCACACCACACTGTTTACTTATTTGTCTCACTTATTTGTCAAGGGCACATATATGTCCCGTTCAGTTCATGTCCCAGCACTTAACAGTGCCTGGCAAGTAGAGGTACTCAGAAACATCTGTTCAATATTTATTATTAGAAGTGAATGGGACAGCTCAGCAGTTAAGGCACTGGCTGCTCTTGCAGAGGACACAGGTTTGGTTCCCAGCACCTTCACGTGGCTCTCAGCCAAACAGTTCTAGGGGCTCCAATGCCCTCTTCTGACCTCTAAGCACTCGCATACATATGGTGCACATACACACACTCAGGCACACACACACAATAAATACATCTTTTTAAACAGTAAATGAATATTTACAGCTGTCACTGTGGAATACAGCCTACAATATTGTGGAGGCTGAGACCCAGAAAGACGGAATGTGAAAGGAAAGAGCAGAAAATGGAGTTAAAGGCAAAACTCCTGACTATGCATACAGAGCTATTTCAGTGGAAAACCAAATCCCAGGCTAACCAGAATCTATTTTTAATATGCTTAGAACCTTGCTTATATTAACACTGGGAGACTAAGAGTCACGACAAAACACTGCTATAAAAAGGGACACTGATTTCCATCTGGGTAAGAACTGCACTAAGCCAGATCTAACTGAGATTCTAGTGTCCACCTCAGTGAGGCCGCTTCACTCAGCTGATCCACCCGGTGAGGGAGAACGGGGAGAATGTTGAAGCCAGCTGTGACTAGGATCCTGGCATACACCTCTGTTGGAGGTTGGTCTGATGCATGTTAATGACCCTCAAGATCTGGTTACACCTATCCTTGTTTTGTAAGCCTGCCTAAGACATACTTGATTGGTTGATTAAATGGCCTATACCTGGGCAGGACAGAATGGGGTAGGTGTGGCTAAGGTTGGGGGGGTGGCTGAATTCAGAGAGAATCACGGGAATCATATAGACCAGACAGACGGGAAAAGAGGAAGGAGGACACTATGATGGGTTAGGTGGAGAAGGAACCACATGGGCGAGGATGAAGGACTCTGAGGATGGCATGGATGGAGAATGCAAGAAAGTATAAGATTATGGAAAGAAGATAGTTCAGATGAGGATGATCAAGGCAGATGACATTGGATGGGGGCTGACAGGTGAATGGTAAGGTAGAAATATCTGCCTGGCCCAAGGTAAATAAGGCAATTAATTATAAATCTAACAGGTGCCTGTATCTTATTATTTGCGATAGCGGGTTAAATAATACCGCCATGATAATCTTAGGGCTAATGATAAACATTATAAACCCAACACTCTTTTTTTTTTTTAATTTACTACAACACACTCCATAAGGACTTGCATTCACCCCACCCATGGAGGTGTCCAGCAAGGGCTGGAAGCTGTCACATGAGGCTTGGGGAAAGGCAAGGTGTTTTAGTGAGCCTTAGTTCTGAGGTTCCTGTTACAGCTTTATATGAGTAACATTATGTTAATCTTGAAGATACTTCTAGATTTAGTGTATATACAATTTTAAGAGACAGAAGAATGGAAAATAAAAAGTTACCACTAAATATTAAAATCTTTGTTTATGGAAATCCACCAATGTTATTTACACTTCTCAGAAAGAGGTTATTCCTTATCAATA
This sequence comes from Meriones unguiculatus, assembly GCF_030254825.1. Taxonomy (NCBI): domain Eukaryota; kingdom Metazoa; phylum Chordata; class Mammalia; order Rodentia; family Muridae; genus Meriones; species Meriones unguiculatus. The sequence continues at coordinate 66,389,183 of NC_083357.1, read as the reverse complement.
TTCCATTTTAAACTTTTTATGTCACGTTATAATTTATCTGTATTTTGGGGGTATAACATGATGGTCGACACATGAACAAAATGTAAAACAATCAAAGGGAGCAACTAGTGTGCCCATCTCTTTGAACACTTGCCATTTCTCTGTGTCTCTCTAACATTTAAAGAGAGTAATATTTTAGCACTCACGTACTAGTGAGAGAGAAGATAAAAGTTCAGTATTTCTGTTATGCTCTGTAGCCTATTGTCTTAAATCAGAGCTTATTGAGAATTAGGCACGGCAAGCTCATTTTGAAATGCCCCATTCCCAGTGCTTCTGAGAGGGTACCAACCACAGACAAGAGACTGAGTTCCTGAGAAGGTACGAGCCTGCTGCTTAAGCTACTTAATGAGGAAGCCAAAGCTTGATTTCACACTTCACACTGGCTTAGAAGTGAAACGGCCGTGACTTTAAAAACTGAGTGCATGGTTTTTTGAGGCAGGGTTTTTCTGTGTAGCCCTTGCTGTCCTGGAACTCACTCTGTAGACCAGACTGATGGCGAACTTAGAGAGCCACCTAAGTGCTGGGATCAAAGGTGTGCGCCACTACCTCGCTGTTACATTCACTCTTTTCAAGTCCCAAGGCTGCCCTTATAAATAATAAAAAACAAATCTGGGCAAGTGGAGTCTAGTGACCTGAGGCAGAAGAATTATAAGATGAAGGTCAACCTGGGTGTCTTAGTAAAATACTGTCTCAAAAACAAAGAGTGCTGGGGATATAACTTGGTGGCAGAGCATTGTCTAACAAATATGACTCCTAGGGTCAGTACTAGCACCACAAAAGAGAAAAGGGCACGGGAGGGAGGGAAGGATAGAGACAGGAAAGAGAAGGAAAAGAGAGGAAGATAGATATCTGGGCAGTGATTTTGTAAAAAACTAATATACATCAATATTTAAGCAAATAATATGTTAATACTTAAAGTACAGATTTTCCAGTTATCTGAAAATGTCTGTCTTTAAGGAAGAGCTACCAAATAAGAAAACAAAACAAAATCGCCGTGACAGTGTTAAATAGCATGTAAGCAGACATCGTGGGGCTGCCATGATGATGGCCACAGGTGACAAAAAAAATAGGCTGTGGGTGTTTGATTAAGATGTTGGTCACATATACAAAACAAAGAGAGAAGGAAACGGAAAGTGAAATGAAGTCAGCTGTTAGGCTCTGCCTTGAACTGGGAAGCAGGGTTAGGTAGTGCTGAGTGAGAGGAAGTGAGAGGTATCACACAATACTGGAGCCCAGAACCTGGTTCCAGTCCTCAGCCTTCTTATCTCATACCGGGTTTAATTTTCATCACCACCGGCTTTCGGTTCTTGTCTCTCATCTGTCTGATGTCCAGCAGGTCATGAGGATTGCCGTTGTGCCGAGGCCAGCAATAGACAAATATCCGGGACCCACTGCTGCCGCAGTCCACCACAATGCCATAGTTCACGTTGGGGTTGTTGGTGTCCGTAGCCTCAACGTCTGTGACTCGGGCCAAGTACCTTGTTTAGAAACACATGGGTTATTTAAGCACAGCACCATTGTACTTAAATAACCCATGACCTCCATGATGTGTGGTGATCTCTCTCTGGCATTCCCTCCATGGCCACATGATGAGTCAAAAGAAGGCCAAACAAATGCTGCCCAGAGGGAACCTCTAACTCCGGTACCTGCTCATTTCTTCTGAACACACCCCCCAAAGAGAAAACAGTCTCCAAGTTCATTCTCAGAACCGAGCTAAAAACAGACAGAAGGAGCTCCTGATTGTGTGACTATGCCAGGGCCTCTGACGACACAGACCCAGGCACTTCCACAGTCTAATTTATTAGTCAGCACAGGGTCTGGTTTCTACAGCCTCATGTTCCTCATGTGCCATTTCAGAGCTGACTGTTCCTCCCCTCTGAGGCTCATCTGCTGTGAGTCTCACCATGTGGGCAGCACTGCCCTCTGGGGAGTGATCAGGTCTGGAGAAAGGAGACACAGAGCTGCCCTACCCTTCCCATGTGAGAACAGGACACAGCCCTCCAGATACAAACTCTGCTGTATTTGCTCTTGGGCTTCCCAGCCTCTAGACCAGTGGTTCTCAACTTCTCTAATGTTGGGACCCTTTAATATAGCTCCTCATGTGGTGGTGAGCCCCAACCATAAAGTTATTTCATTGCTACTCATAACTGGAATTTTGCCACGGTTATCAATCATAATGGAAATATCTGTTTTTCCACTGGTCTTAGGTGACCCCAGTGAAAAGGTCACAAAGGGATTGTGACCCACAGGTTGAGAACTGCTGTTCTAGAGCTGTGAGAAATACAACTCTATGAGCTTATGGAAGCCACACAGTGCTCTGTTACAGCAGCTGGAACACAGTCAGCCAGAGGTATGACACAAAGTCTGTGTCTCTTACCTTTGAAATTTCTTGTCCCTCGACAGCCACCCATACTTGCTGCGGATTATGACAACAGAAAAGTATAAAAGGGAGACAGCTGCAGCCAGTATGCTAATGACAATGATTTGTCGTAAGTTGGTGTTCAGAATTCGAGGACAGCCCACTGGAGAGATGCTAAAATGCCAAGAAGCAGGAAAGAGACAGGAAATGCCAATCCTGAAATTCCAAAGAAGCAGATTTTAAGGCCACATGGTTAGAGGAGACCTGGTCTCACCTGAACAGATGTTCAGCACGGCTCCCCTGCTTCCTGTCTGCATGGCCTGCACTTAGTATGCTCCAGGTTGATGCTTGGTTATGGAGCACATTATTATAAAATGCCATAATGAGAAAGACTCCCTGCTAGTTATAATATTCCTCCATTTCCTCCCTTTCTTGGGAGTATTACAAAAACATCCTGCCTTTTTTCAAAATCAGTTCATAAGTTTAGTCAGATAAACACATAAATCTATAATGAAATCCAGTTAAAGGATGATGACACCAAAGGGAGACTGAGGATACAGAAAAGGCATGCTGTAAGCTACTCCATAAATGCCAACAGCCTAATGGAACAAACACTGTGCATTAATGAGTCAGGCTGAGGACGAGTGAGATTTTCTGAACATGCAATTCTAAAGTAAATTTCTCCCCGATGACCTAGTAATGGGAAAAACAGTATCTACATAATGAAGTCAATAAAGGAACTCTGATAAGTCCCATGATTTTAGAAAGATTCCTTTGAGATATGTTTTACAAACAGAAAGGGTTTCAATTTATGCCACGAAAGAGAAGCAAACTGTAGAGCCATCAGCAGGCACAACCTTTAGGGTAAATTTTTGATTATTTCATAGTTTCTGTCTTTTTTCTTTTGAAGAGTTCTTCATGGACTAAAACCCCTCACTGAAGGCTATACTGTCAACTCGCTGGAAACTCCCACTCAGGTTCCCTTCATACGAGTTCTGAGGACACTCCACGGCATGTGTCTTCTGCTTCTGAACTCCAGAGGCCCTAGACAGCCATCCTGTACTAATGTTAATCTAAAGATGCAGGCCTAAACTACAACTCACACCAACCTCTGTAGAGCTCACCTGGCTACTTTCTTTTTGTGAAAAGTGCCCCTCTAGGCTCTGTAGGAACAATGGTTTTAGTCTACTATAACATAACTTCGAATACTTTTCTCTAGGGATTTAGATTTTCTCTCTTAAGACCCGTTTCTTCAGCATCAGAACCTCAGGACTTACAGGCTAGTGATGAAGCCTACCACTCACCTCCCCATGCTGAAAGGCCAAGGTCCAGGCAATGTTGTGGAAGTCAGTTCTTGTCATCCACGATGACAGAATCAGAGCTGGGATCTTCATGGAGTCAGAGCCCCTCTGGTTCAGGGTGAGAAAAATCAGGAAGAGTGTAATCAAATAAAATGTCTATAGTCCTACCAAGTACATGCTTAAACTCAGCCATACAATCTGACTGCAATCCCCATGTGGAGATTACTAGGTTACCGCCAGCATGCTTGCACATCAATTTCATGCTGCTAGAAATCCAGGCCTCAGTCAAGGGATGCTAAGAGCCTGGCACAATTATTACAAGCATTACTGTAACCCTAACATTTCAGGGCATGAAATTATTATAGCACTGAGATGTTAAAGATCTGGGGTGGGGGGAGTTACACAGGATTAACTCAATAGGAATCAGAAGCATGTGTTCATTTGCTTTAATGGACAAAATGGACGAAGTACCATGCAAAGCGTCCTGTCCTTAGATGGTGCTCCATTCCTGTTACCATTCTCACTTTTCCTCCAGGCCCCAGCCCTCCTATCACAAAGCCAGGGACTCCTTCCAAGCTGCTGGAGCTTGACAGACACAACCCCCCACACCCTCAATAATCTCACAGCCTAGTCAGCTTCACAACTTTGCAATCCTGCTGGGGATCCTTGGCTCTGTTGGACCAAACTTGGTAGGACTAAAGCTGTCTGTTCTTGAGTCCCCCAAAATTCTGCCTAGACTCCATTCTCTCCACAACTTAATTGCTCCTGCTCTGACTCCACTCCCTCTTAATGCTTCCAGCTCAGCCTCATAGCTACAGCACATATCAGATAACTTGTCTCTTCAATGCAACTCCTCTCTGAGTCATGCAGCCTCTAGTCTACCCTTAATCCCTATACCTCCATCTGGACGCTGTGAGCTACTGTGAGCCACATTTTTAAAGGCACTCCCCATGATATTTAATCCCAACCACTCCTCTCCTTTGTCCTGATTCTTATTCCAAGCTACTCAAATTTCCTGTCTTGTCCTCTTCCCTGTCCAACTTCTTAGAATCCTTCCCTGAACTCCCCCTTACCTAAAACCTGTCCCTTTCACTTACCACTGTTCCAGGATCGGCTCTTAACCTCTTATCTGCACTGCCTTCTCCCTGAAGCTCCACCCGAGGACTCCCCAGTGCTTTCCCAACACCACAGGCACAGATTCTTTCCCTGAGGCTGACACACCCAGAACTCAGATCACATCAAGTCAGGACTCAAAATCTCCCAGTTTGCCCTTGCTCTTCAAACAAATACTGAAGTCTTCCGGTGATCTCCAGCTTTGCAGGCTCTGGCCAGCTGCTCTGTTTGACCTCACAGGCTGCTTTCTCCAGCACTCCAGCTGTGCTGGCAGTCTCTACCAGGTTTCAGAAGTCACTCACTCTGTTCTGTGGCCTCACTACTCCCTCTGCTTTGGAGCAACACTTACAGTTTATCACCTGATCTCCCTCAGGTCTTTACATAATGTCACCTTTTCAGGGATCAATAAGTACACACATTACTTTCCACCCAGCTCTCATCCTTAATGCTTTCTCCTTTTACTTCTTTTTTATTTGTTTGTTTTGAGAAAGGGTCTCTGTTATATTGTGCAGGCAATTCAACTGGTCTGTCCTCAGGGGCCTTGAGGGTTCTGACTGCATTCTGTGTCACCACCTGTGTCCTATGTCATCACCAGGTGCTTCAGATATAACACATCTGCCATTCCCGTCCTTCCTCTCCCTCCTCCTTCCTCTTTCTCTCTCTCTCTCTGCTTCAGCCTCTCTGACTTTTCTCTCTGGGAGGAGGGGGCACCATGCTCCTCTTTCTCCTCTCCCCTTTCCCTCCGCCAAATCAATCTCCTTCTGTTGACAGCATGGCATTTTAAAATCTATCCTAACAGTCTCTCTACATAGCCCTGGTCATCCTGGAACTCACTATGTAGATCAGACTGCCCTTGGACTCAGAGATCCACCTACCTCTGGGATTAAAAGTGTGTGCCACTACACCTGGCTTAGCAGTTACCTTTTTATTAAACACACATAGGGGTGCTTACAGCACTCGGGCTGCACTCTAAATGCTCATGGTTCTTCCTTTCTCCTAAATCCCCTGTGGGCTGGGACTGCTACTGTGATGTTTTATGGGGAGGCAGAGAGGCAGGACTGGTATTCACATGCGTGGCTCACACAGTCACACTGTGCAGGTGGTGTCTTCATTTCTCGACTCTAGAATGCATGCTACATGGGACCCTTAGCTGACTACTGCATTCAAACCACCCAACTTTGGAAAAGGTCCTGACAAGGTGGCAAGGGTCAGAGTTCGGGGAAGGAAAAAAACCTAAGAACCTCTACATTAGATTTATCTTTTCAAATCACACAGAAACCTCTGTTCCCCTACTTTTCTCTTTTAGTGAGGGGGAAAAGCCCTAGCTCCTCTGATATGGAATAAGGGCCCCAACACCTTGTAACTTATAAAGCGGCTGCCTGCGATGTGCAGCTATTTAAAGGAATGGAAATGAAACATATCATCCAGACGTGGTGGCCCAGGCTTGTAAATCCAGCTACTCAGGAGGTTAAGACAGGTGGACTGCAAGTGCAATGCCCTCCTGGCTAATACAGTGGACTCAAGAATGGCCTGGGGAAGCTAGAGAGACTGGTTTCATTAAAAAGTAAAAAGTAGGCTGAGGTATTTGCCTAGCATGGGCGAGGCTCTGGGTTTATGCCCACTGTAGCAAATAATAATGATAATGACATTAAATGTAAAAATATAAACACAGAATGTCTGAGATCTTCATTGCACTAGCCTTATTCCGACCCACGTGGCCTCTGCACGTTCTGTGCAGGTGCTGGACATGGATATCACAGCAAAAGCTCTTCAGGCAGCCATCATGGATCCCAGTAGATCTCCACACCAAAAGCAAGCTGTGAATTCCTCATCTTCTGTACAACACCCCTCTTGGGATCTACTGGCTAGAATTCCTGCACCCCTCAGGGTACAAAGGGAGCATGAGCTTCTGTAAGAGCTTCTAACATAGCAGGGGGCTCTGGTGTTACACTTGTGTTGACTTTCTCCTTACATCCATCCCAGGCAGGGGCCAGTACCTGCTACACTCGGAGTGAGAGCTACACAGGTAATCTGACTTAAACCCAACCCTTAAGAATTCATAACCCAGTACAGAAGAATACAACACAAACACATGCACACACACGCACACGCGTGCACACACACACATACAAACACACATGTACCCACGTACACATGTGCTCATGCCTGCTAAATTGGAATGTTTGTGTGGTGGCTTGGCAGTGGTGGCACACGACTTTAGTTCCAGGCAGAGACAAAGGTGGAGCTCTGTAAATTCAAGGCCAGCCTGCTCTACAGAGCAAGTTCCAGGACAGCCAGGGCTACACAGAGAAACCCTGTCTCAAAAAAAAAAAAAAAAAAAGTCATATAAAATTTAAAAATTATTTCAATTAAAGATGTTAAAATTAGTTTTCATGTATTTTGTAAAATAACTTTTAAAGCACTTTAATATAGTGAAAAATTCAATTCCCTAAAGATTTAAATATTTAAAAACCCAAGACAAGGGCTGAAAAGATGATTTAGCAGCTAAGAGCACTTGCTGCCCTTGCAGAGGACCTGGGTTCCAGTCCCAATACCCACATGGTAGCTCACAACCATCTGTAACTCCAGTTCCAGAGGACCCAATGCTTTTGACTTCTTCTGACCTGTGTGGCACCAGGCATGCATGCAGCACAGACACGTATTTAGGGAAAACATTCGTGGACATACAAGAAAATAATCTAAATTAAGAAAAAAAACTTAAGATGTAGGGACCGCACAAAACAACCAGTGACAGTTGAGAGGTAGCTGAGCTAAGACAAAAGTGTTCAATCTACTATTAAACACAAACTGGCTGCGGGAGAAGAAAAGCCATAAATGGCTCAGTACTATGAATGTGACAGGATAAGGATCATCAAATGAAAACTCTAAACAACACTCATTCGGGAAATGATGAAGAAAGCAACCAACAGCTCTGTTAAATTCTACAGACTCTTGGCTATGAGAGCTCAGAGCCCAGGAAGCCTGGTGCCAATAGGAGGTGGAGGTAGAGAAGAACTTGGATGGGGCCAAGAAAAGAGAATACACTTCTAAGATGCACCTTACCAAGGATCACAGCATACTTAGCAAATTTTACAGCTTCTGGCATTTGTCTTAGGACTTCATATCTTTTAAAAAATTTATTTTTATTTGTATATGTGTGTGTATGTGTGCATACACACTTGCCTACAGCAGTCAGAAGGGGGCATCAAATCCCTCAGAGCTGGAGCAGTTAGTTATGAGCCCCCTGATATGGGTGCTGGGAACTGACTGTGATTTCTCTGGAAGAGCAGCAAGCACTCTGAGTGATTAATTCTCTTCCTCTCCAGGACTTCCCTTTTAAGGTATGTGAGAATTCTGACAGAAAGGGACAGTCCATAAGTTACTTAATACTCTCACTGAGGACAGATGTAAGGCTGATTGTTGACAAGAAGTCACAATACTGTAACTTGATCTTAAAATGTAAACTCCAAAGGCTGTTTCTACACCTAGGAATCTTGGCACCAGAGCTCAGGCAAGCAAACTTCTAATATTGCTGTCATGTTTTAAACATGTTCTAAATTGTACTAGGCCTATTGCCAGAGAGAGCAAGAACCTTTGTGATTTTAGGTGTTGCGTCCCCTTAGCAGAACATCATGTAAGGAAATAAAGCCTGTGGCAGTTTGAATAAGAATGGACCCCAAGAGCTGGAGAGATGGCTCACTGCCTGCTCTTCCAAAGACCCCAGGCTCAATTCCCAGCACCCACATGGCAGCTTACAACTATCTGTAATGCCAATTCCAAGGAATCTGAAACCTTCACACTAATGCACATAAAATAAAATAATATATATAATTAAGAACTTAGATATTTATATAAATTTATATATATATATATATATATATATATATATATATATATATATATATATAAAAGAATGGCCCCCATAGGCTCATGTATTTGAAGGCTTCATCATAAGAGAGTGGCACTACTTGAGAAGGATTAGGAGGTGTGGCCTTCTTGGAGAAAGTGTGCCACTGGGGGTGGGCTTTGAGGTTTCCAAAGCCCATGCCAGGCCCAGTCTCTTTGTGCTTCTGGATTAGGCTGTAACTCTTAACTTCTGCTCTAGTGCCAGGTGTGCAGCCATGTTACCCCACCATGATGTTAATGAACTAAACCTCTGAAACTGTAGCCATGCCACTAATTAAATGTTCTCTTTTATAAGAGTTGCCTTGGTCATGCTGTCTCTTCACATCAATAGGACAGTGACTACAACAGAGCCCATCTGGTCCATGGGGCAATATCTTGGTGAGTCTCTCCCATTATGTCTGTGTGAGGGTGTCAGATCCCCTGGAACTGGAGTTACAGACAGTTGTGAGCTGTCATGTGGGTGCAGGGACAAGAGCTGCATGTGTTTTTGAATGCTGAACCATCTCTTCAGCCATGTCTCTCTAATGGAAAAAAAAAAAAAAGATACACATCAGCCATGAAGCTTACTTGGTGAAAAATATAGACACAGTAAATTTTCAGACTTGGGTTAGTCAGACTTTTCAGCCCTGTGATAAGCACCTTGGAGAAAACCTCTTACAGTGGAAGGACTTGTTTTAGCTCACAGTTTCAGAGGGCATGGCAGAGCAGGACACATCATGGTGGCCAGGAAGCAGAGAGAAAGAGGGGGCAGAAAGGCTCTGCTGGGCTAGGTCTAGTTGTCTTTCTCCTTTTTCTCTTTTTACTCCATTTATGTACCTGGCCTACAGGGAAGTCTCCCACAGTCAGAGTGGGCTAACGGGCTCTGCCGATCCTGTGTGGAAATGCCCTCACAGACATGGCTGAAAGTGGCATGCCTTACTAATCTCTGAGGCATTTCCCAACCAATCAACTTAACAACCAAACAGTAACCATCACAACACGCTTGAAAATGACCAATCAAATCACAAATACTTGTGAGCCAGAAAACTTGAGATGACATGAAGAGTATTTCAAAAGTGAATGGTTTAAGTATCAGAGAATTAAAGGAGAACCTTGAGCAACTGCACTGGCAGAGCTTGTAAGAAATGACTGCAGTGAGCTTTGAGGTGAAGGCTGCTGTGCAGCGGTGACTCAGCTCCTGGTGGAAGACGCAGCAAAACAACTTGGAGAATGCACGGAGCTGCACGCATGCTCCATAGTTCCCCGATATCCACATCAAATGGTACTTTTAAGCAGCAAGTCCTTGTCAATCTTGCCCTACCCCTACTACTCATGTACTGCCCTGGTGGCCATTCTGAATGGCCTTCTACAGACCACACTTTCCACACTTTCCCTATACCAGCTCTGCAGTCTCCCCCAGAATGACTTTCCTCCAGGCCCAGGTCCGTATCTTCAGCTTATTAAAGCCCTGAAACCTTAAGCTCAGTTAAGCCAAGTCTGGGTTAAATATTTCAACTCTGGATTCTCCAGATGTGTGAGGCACCACCTCCAGCATGGCTGCCTTGTCCTCGGCTTCAGTTCTCACTTCTCCTGTACCAACAGTCCATCGTTCATTAAGCCCTGTCAATTCTTTTGTGTCTGTATGTTCATGTGTGTGCAGGTACACGTGTGCATGTGCGTGTGCGTGTGTGTGTGTGTGTGTGTGTGTGTAGGCCAGATTAACACCAAGCATCTTTCTCAATCACTCCCTGCTTCCATATCTGAAACAAGGCCTCTCCATGAACCTGGAGCTCCCCGACTGGCCAGGCATGGATCCTCCTGCTCCCCATCCTCCCCCAGCGATGAATCTGAACTTAGGTCCTCACACTTCCAGAGCAAGCACCTTGCCCTCTATGCCATCTCCCCGGCCCCAGGATCCTGTCAACTCTTCATCAACATCCCACACATCTAGGACGACCACAGCAGACAACATTACTCCAAGACCGAGCTTGTGGGAAGCCGCTTCTGCTTTCACTGTAAACACTCTTTATGAAACACTACCTTCAGAGCCTGACCAAAGAAAAACCTGAAAGCCTGTAGATCAATACCGACTTCTCCACGTAGCACCTGAAAACCTCAGTCCATCAACTGTTCCCACACTGTATCAACAACCTGTTCTTGCCTCACTCTCAAGAATATCTCTTTGCTCTGGCAAGGTGGGCCTATTCCCACACAAGCCCTTCTAATATTGGCCTCTGTCTTTTAATAATGCTGCTCCCTGGGCTGGAGAGAAGGCTCAGAGGTCAAGAGCACTGGCTGTGCTTCTAGAGCGTCTAGAGGTCCTGAGTTCAATTCCCAGCAACTGCATGTCGGTTCACAACCATTGGTTCCCTCTTCTGTCACGCAGGTGTCTATGCAGGCAGAACACTGTGTACATAATAAACACATCTTAAAAAAAAAATGCTGCTCCCTCCTCATAACCTGCTTGCACACTTACACCTCTTTCAAGGCCACTGGGTAAAAACAATAAAAATAAAAAAATATATATATATATACACATACATATATATACATATATATACACACAAATATATGCACATACATATATAGTTGTTATACTTTCTACTATCTTCCCGTACTCCAAATCTCATGATTCATGTGTAGCTTATTTTAAATAAACATGCTGAACAAATACATAGAGAAGACAGATCCGTAGATCAATTCTCATGTTTGTCTTGTCTCAAAGTCTCTGATCCCACAATTCCTGATAGGGCTAATAGGATGTAAGCCATGCATTCAATGACATTCAAAAACAGGTGGTGGGGGCTGGCAGGATAGCTCAGCAGGCAGAGCACTTACTGCGCAATCCCAGTTATCTGAATTAATTTCCTGGAACCCCAAAAAGAGTTGTTCTATAAACCCCAGACCTGGGGCAAGGCATATGGATGGCCCCCTATCATCCACTCACACACATGTACGGTAATGATAAATTAAATCTTAAAACAGGTAGTAAATCAGCATTAAGAAGAAAAATAAACTACTCATCTAAATAAGCATAGTTCTGCGACTGACTACGTCAAACAATTAACAAACCAGATACAAAGACACCTGAAACATAAGGTAACACAACACAGACCTTAGCCCTCTCTGAGGATGGAAATGTAGGTAATTTCCTCTCACAAAAGCTGAATACATGAAAGACTGCAACCTGACGTTAACTGGGTGTCTAATTTAGTATTGTAATTGACCTCTAGTTTACTGTGTAACATGCGGATCTTGAATTATAAAGCATCTCTTTTGTTTGCTAGTAACATATGGTCTCTGCACCTGTGTTCACCTAGCTCGGGTCTGTGGTGCCCTTGCAGGTTCTGGGGTTATATTCCTGAGAAACGGGTAGACTTGTCCCTTTAAAAGGAGTCCACGCATGACTCAAGTTGAGAAACATAACCGTGGACCATCACTCTCTCTCTCTTTCTCTCTCTCAACCAGCTCCATTTTTTTTTCCACCGGGAAATCTTCCCAGGAAACTTCCCCAAAGCGCAGAGCAAAGCAAATACATGATGATACATGCGTCAGGGTCAGATTTCGGGAGGCAGGCAGGGGCCATCCAGGCCCGGGAGCAAGAGTCCTTCTCCCTCAGCCCACACTCGCCATGGGGCCAGGGCGCTCCGGAGACCCCGCACGGTGTCCAGGGACAAGCACCTGTCACCGGGGTCACGGGGCTCCGGCCCGGCCCGGATGTAGCCGTGGGGACGGCTGAACCGAACCGCAGCCTCCCGCTGCCTTCGCCCCTCGGGACCCCGGCCTCACCTGCTGGGCGGGCCGCGGCTCCGGGGGGGCGGGCGGCCACTAGGGCACCGCATCCCGGCACCAGCTTCCTGGAGGTTCCGCTCCTTTCCGGGAGCCACGCTGCGCGCGCCCGCCAACGTCACATCACCGCTCGCGTCGGCGCGCGCACGTAGGAGGAGAGCGCGCGCGCGCTGGGGAGGGTGGGAAAACGGGCCTGCGTGGGGGCGGGGCCTACCGAATGATTGGCACGGGGCGCCGGGCTGGCTTGCAGACTCCAGCCCGGCTCGCTTAAGAGGTCCGCTTGGTTTCTGGCCACCCCAGGCTAGCCTGGTTGTCCCCAAGCCGCAAGGTGATCGTGAGACTGCGGTTTATCTTTCCTTGGTTTATCTTCCCAGAGGATTCTAGAAAACATCACATCCTAGCAAGGCCTAGGTCCTAGGGCCAAACCCAGAACACTATCATTCTTTCTTTCTTTCTTTCTTTCTTTCTTCTTTCTTTCTTTCTTTCTTTCTTTCTTTCTTTCTTTCTTTCTTTCTTTCTTTCTTTCTTTCTTTCTTTCTTTCTTTCTTTCTTTCTTTCTTTCTTTCTTTCTTTCTTCTTTCTTTCTTTCTTTCTTTCTTTCTTCTTTCTTTCTTTCTTTCTTTCTTTCTTCTTTCTTTCCTTTCTTTCTTTCTTTCCTTTCTTTCTCTCTCTCTCTCTCTCTCTCTTTTTCTTTCTTTCTTTTCAATTTCTTTCTTTCTTCCTTTCTTTCCTTTCTTTCTTCTTTCTTTCTCTTTCTACCTTTCTTCTTTCTTTCTCTTTCTACCTTTCTTTCTCTGTCTTTCTCTTTCTACCTTTCTTTCTCTTTCTTTTCTTTCTTCTTTTTCTCTCTCTTTCTTTCTTTTCTTCTTTCTCTTTCTTTCTGTCTTTTTCTTGTGTGCATGATTGGAAGGAGGGTTCACATGTGCAGCAGCTAGCGTGTAGACATTGTTAGGCCAGAGGTTTTGGGACAAAGGCAAGATGGCCTGGGCCGGTAGGTCCCAGCCCTTCTCTTTTACCAGAAGTCTCCGCTTTCAAAAGCCTGTGCCAAACAGTAGACAAAGCCAACTCCTAGTTCCATATTCTAAAGTGACCACTGGACCTAACCTCACTAAATAAGGCTATTAGCTGCCTACTTCACCATCACGTCACAACTCCCCCTTCCCCTTTAAGAAGCCTCTAACCCAGCCCAGGCTTTCAACTTCACTGAGCCGGTCCTGTGAGGTCAGTGAACCACAATCAACCTGCCTTTTTACTCTAAATTTGGCCCAATTTCATTTATTATGCTGAGGGAGAAGCCATTCAGACATGTTGAGGATAACTTTCTAGAGAAGATTCTCACCTTCTGCTCTAAGTTACAGGAATAGAATTCAGACCCTCAAGGCTTTCATGACAAGCAGGTTTACTCACTGGCCCTTCTCACCCATCCACTTCTGTGCATTTTCCCATTCTGCCAGCGACTGTTTTTGCTTCACAGATGGGAAGGTGCTCAGTCAGTGGTGCCATCTCTTGGCTTGCTCAAGCCAAAGACCCATCCTGTGCCCTGGTTCTGAGGAGAAATATGGCAGAATACACGGTCCTGCATACTGACTCCATGATCTGTTCCCTCCCTAGCTCAGTTAATTGCTTTGAAGTTGCAGAGCTGTGTAACTGAGAGTGGAGACCTGGGAATAAGGATTAGACCACAGATGGTCTAATCACCTGAAAATATTTTTATGCTTAGAGCTTTAGAAAGGTTTACTTGTCAAGTAAAACCCGCTGGCACGGAACCAGCAGTTCTCCATCTTAAAACAGAACCCTTGGTCTAGCACCAGCTTCGGTCGCCTGGCCTTTCTGGTGAAGTTACACGGCTGGACTTGGAATTCAGTTAAGTGAGACTGCAGGCAGAGCAACTGGAGCCTTCCTGCTGAGTGCCTCAAGGCTTCTACTCAGATTCTGCTGGGTCCTTGATGTCCTCCACAGAAAACAATGTCAGGATGAGTCAGAGTGGAGCTAAGTCAGCAAACTTACATGACCTAGCTGAAGAGACCCAAGAGCAGGCATCAGGAGCAGAATGCACCTCAGTGTTCCAGAAGAAGCTGCACATGTGACCTTGGGGTTTGAGCAACCCCCCATACAACTAAGTTTAGCTGTTAGGCAAAGTATATGCTGGTATGTTTCTTTGTGTTACCCTTAGAATTCTACCCTTGAAGAAGGGATTTTTGAAAGGTACATGGTGTGGGCTTGCAGGTAGAGAAGGGAATGCTGATCCAGATAGGTACTCTGATCAAAGGTACACTTATTTGTGCACAGGTCACAAGAAGGTTGGGCTGCCATTTTGACAGTCTTCTCTGTGATGATTCTCTGGAAGTGGAGAACAGTTCTTTTGCAGGTGGCTGGTTACTTATGAGGAAATTCCTGGGGCTCAGGCCAAGAGAGACAAAAATAAGAACCAGGGGATAAAAGGGCCTTTTCCTGCCTCATGCTCCCTTCTATTTCTAACTAGCTATCCTCCTGCTTCAGTTCCCTGATCTGAGACTTTGATCTCTTAATCTTAAGACTTGATGATGCCTGAGGAGTCAGTGTTCTGTACAGGGTGTAGCTTCTGCCTCTCCAGGGATTGTAATTGTGTGTGTCTGTGTCTGTCTCTGTGTGTGTTCATGGATGTGTACCTGCAGGTGTGTGTAGAGGCCAGAAGCCAACTTTGGCTATTGTTTCTTGGGATGCCATCTAGTCTATCTTGTTCATTCATTTATTTTATTATTTATTACTTATTTTGAGACAGGGTCACTCACTGAGTGTAGAACTCACTAACTCAGCTCCCCTGGCTGGCCACAGAGCCCCAGGGACATCTGCCTGTCTCTGCCTCCCCTTCTCTAAAATTACAAGCATGCACCATCACGCCTGTCTTTCTTACGTAGGTTCTGAGAACCAAATCCAGCTCGTGCATGCACAGCGAGCTCCGTGGGTTTGAAACTCTTAGCTTGCGTGATCTAAGGTCAGCTTAGAGATCGGAGGATCCTGCTTTAGGAATCTGGAATGCTGTCATCTGTGACAATGGACTGTATAGACAATAACACACAGAACAGATTGTTATGGTCGGCTAGTCGGCTAGTCTTAAGGTCAACCTCAAGCTCCTTGTGTGGGAAAAGATCCTTTATTTTGGGTGTTGATTTTGAGTCTAGGAATAACAATCTGTGCTGTGCTTTATTGTTTATACAGTCCAATGTATCAGGAAATGATATAATTTCTTCCAGAATTTCATGGAGTTATGACCCTCTATTCTCCAAGATCTGACCTTCTCACCCTACCTGTCTTGGATATAAACACCCATCCTGTCCTGGATGTAGACTTTCAGTTTCTGGATAGTCAGGATCCACTGATCCTGAAGATCATCCTCCAGAAGGCTAATCTTCAGCCACGGTCAGCCCTGAAGTTTAAGGCATTCAAGCCCCATTGCGTTGACATAGGGTAGCTTATCAGGAAATAGAGGAGACATAAGGAAGGAGGCCCCTCATCTCTAGGTTCTAATTCCTGTCTCTACCTGAATGAACCCTGGAAATTCTTTCTACTTCTGTGGCACCGAAGTGCATTCCTGTCCTGATGTCCGCCCTTGAGTCTCTTCAGCCGAGTCTTGCTTTTTTTCTGTTTAATCAATAAACTCTCTGACTTACTCTGAGGTTTTTTCTGTGGAAGATATCAAGGACTGACTCAACAGTGTCTAAGGAGAAGCCTTGAGGCTCTAAACAGGACTGCTTGGACTTGCTCTGTCTGTATCCTTGAATTGCATTTTCTGTTGCCAGTGGCAGACTGAGCTGCCACTGAGTTCATAGCAGTGACCAAGGCTTTTGTGCTTTACATTAAATAACACCTGTCTCTCAGGATCTGTGGGGCATTAATTCCACAACTTCCACCGGTATCAAAATCCACCTATGCTGAAGTCTCTTGTATAAGTAGTATTTTCATATTCCTCATGAATACTTTAACTCATCTCTAGATCGCTTATAAGACCTAATATGATGTAAGGTCTATGCATGTAGCTATACTTTATTGTCAAGGGATAAGGACGAGGAAAAAGAACCTCTGTACATATTTATTACTTTTGCAATGTATAAGAAAGAGTTCCAGACCATTGTTAATTGGTCCCATGAATGTAAATCATGAGTGGGGAGCTGAGTGCACCAACTCTGAACTATTCATCTATAATAGAATCATAAAACCACAAAAGCTTAGAGCCAAAGGAGTTGCCTCATCCTTTATTATTTTCCTTTAACAATGCAGGAACCTGCACATTGGGGAGATTGGAGTGATTTGTGTAAGAGCCCCAAGGGGAACTCAGGTATTCCAACTGGAGTGTTTCCAATTCCTACTTTGGTGCTATTTGTTGACAATGTGTTGCTATAAAAATAAGTCACCAGTTGGGATAATTCACATGGTAGAAAATTCCATGATATGTCTCTAAGGCCAGCTGGCATTCAGACACTGACCTAGGTGGCCACTGTGATGCTCTGACTTAAGAACCAGGCTACCTCAAAATACCCTGCCCTTTAAAATTCTTATTTGATGAACCAGTTGGGATTATGATGCTATCTTTCAAGGGAACCTCTATTGATATTCTAGACTGGCATGCATCATTACACCAAGTATTATTTTCTAGTAATTCATATGTAACAGTTATTTGGAAAGATGGAAGAAAAATATAAGAAAAGGTGACAGTATACAGGCATTCATTTCTTAGAGTTGCCATCACTTACCCTGAAGTGGATACCATCAAGCAACAGAGAGCTATGATCGTCCAGTGCTATAGGCTTGGATTTTAAATCAAGGTGCCTGTGGGAGTGTACATTTGCTGGAGATTCTAGGAGAGGATCCTTCACCCAGATCTTCCCAGCTCCACCCCTTTCCCTTCCCACCCAGTTTTGTCAAAGTCAATTTGTGCTGCCCAAACAGTCTTCACTGAGTGGCCTTTCCACTGGCGTGGAGTCAGCTTCTTAGGTGCTATCCCCTTAGAGCAAATCCCGGAGCAAACCGACTCTTCTTCTAGCAGCTAACAGTTGCCAGTAGCTCCTTGTCTAGCGATGGACCTGGGTGCCCATCTCCCCTCTCCATGCTGGGGTTTGGTCTGGCTTGGGTTTACATGGGTGGTCTTGCGCATGTTGTCACAATCGCTGTGAGTTCATATGTGCAGCTGCCCTGTTTGTCCAGATGTTTCCTTGTAGTTACCAGCCCTGGCTCTTCCTCTCTTTCATTCCCGTCTTCTGCAATGATGCCTGAGCCTTTGGAGGAGGCGGTACGGTATGTACCGTAGCTGCAGCCTCTTATTCTCTGCACCTTGTTCTTTTTTTTTTTTTTTCTTTCTTTCTTTTTTTCTTCCCACAAAGCCACTAGTCATATGAGTTCTCGCTCCTGTCCAGTGTGAGCTTATCTGAACTTCATTGGATCTGCAAAGACCCTGCTACCCATAAGATGACATTCATAGGCTCTGGGTGGACAGGACTTGGGAGGAGATACTCAATGACATGAGAAGAACATTCTAGTGTGAGTTGTCAAGGAAGACTTTTTTGAAGAAACAAACAAACAAACAAAAAACCTCATCGTTTCATGGTTGTCTAAATGTTCCTGATCTGCCCAGGCTGGCAGAGTTGAAGACGTTCTAAGGAGACACCGTGTGCTTCTGTTTCACTGTCAAATTGTTCAAACAATGGACCAGAGAAATCACAATTCCCCCCCAGGACTCTCTTGCTGGAAGAAGAGAAAGATTAAAGCTTGGACCAGCCAGAGAGGAAACCTATCTTCTGGAACGTGTTAAAGCACTGTGGAGAAGGACATTCCAGCCCTCCATTTAAACTGTAACCTCGGGTCGGGACCCCAAACATGGACGTGGAAGGTTGCTGGATCTCATGGTCTCTCTCTTCCTAGTATAGTCATATTGAATTACTTTTTTTGCTTTTGCTATTAATTTAGATCTACTTATCTAAACAGATGCCTGAACCTGGCTTGTGACAGTGTAGGCTGTGACCTTAAGTCCAGTGACACTGGTGTCTGCATCTTCATGAACATGCCTGTAGATCATAAATGTTCACGATGTGTCCTTCACTGAGGATCTTTTCTTTCGATCTAGCACAAACACTGCAACTGCTTCACACGGGGAAACTGAGGCATCTTTCGGGAGGCAATGCAACACACCTGCTTTCAGTTAACCCCATGGAAGCTGGGGAGACAGATCGGGGACAGGTGCGGCTGTCCCTCTGGGCCAGGTTTAACACGACAAAAGTTTCTCTTACACCCAGAGGGCATCTGTTCAGGCTCTGGTGGGACCTCCCAACGCTGGCCCCACTTGGGAAGTGCCCTGTCTGTACAGCTGGCTTCCTGCCCCCTTGCTGGAGAGGAGGCTGCCCTTCTGACCTGCCAGGCTGTTGTCTGTTGTGTCTCTAAACAGCGCCTCCAGTCCTGCTTCCTCCCTCGTGAATCTGTTTGCCTCCCAGCACTGCTGTCAACGTTCGGGCGTGAGGTTTTACGTTTCTCCCTGCTCTATGCTTAGGGTCTCTACTCTACTGACTACAACTGCAAGGTGACTTGAGAAGGTTAAGTAGAGGGTTTAACATGTCCTAACACGATAGGCTTCCATCACTAGCACCTCACTTCACCAGCGCTTCAGTTACATCTTGATGGTTATAAAATGGCATACCTCCGCCTATAAGAGGAGGGAGTGTATCTTCTTGATGGACGTTAATATTAAGAGCTTGGTGTTGTCATGCAAAAGCACAGCTCTCACCTCAAAGGGGATAAAGAGATAATTTATTATGGAGGTCCATGTAACCATGGCCCAGGAACGCAGATTTGAGTTATCCCAAATTAACAGATCACAGATCAAGGTACTTTTCAAATACATTGCTGAAAACAGTAAGTAGGAGGTTACAGAAATTACAGATTCTGAATGCATTTCATGTTTCGCCCATGACCCCTGCCTCCATTTTCAGAACCAGCAGCTGTCAGATCTCTCTCTGGGAAAAGCCTAAGGTGGTTTTCTGGAGGACTGGGGGTGACTATGCGAGGGTGGTCTTACGATGAGGGAGAACAAGCCAGAACCTTGGCGGGACAGAGGAGACATTCTAAACTCTAAAGAGAGACACTTGTGTTCCACCGTATAGAGGACGGAGTCAGTGGAGGCAACCCGAAGCCTAGCAGCCTTCTCCAAGGAAAGGACCTATTAAAGGGCCTCACAGCTAAACCTGTGTGTTGGACAGGAGTTGGCTCCCTGTGAGGGCAGGGGTGCATGGCCAGGAACAAAGAGAGAACATAGTTTAGTCAAGGACCAGTAAAACAAGCTGAGGGAGAGAAAGAATGAACTGAGATGGCTGCAGCACGTGACTATCCCCATGACTGGGTAAATAGCACATAGTCACGTCCCCGACTATAGGGCAAACAAAGGATGCGGGAGTCCACATTGGCTTAAGCTGTGATCAAGCCAGAAGAGAATCAATTTCAATATAATTAGCTCAGTCTTTTCTCAGCGTATGCCATACGTCTAATAAAAAGAAGTCTCTGGATGACACAGCATGGTGGGCGACCCTCTCTTGGGACCTCTCCTGCTCTCATTTTATCTCAACTCTCACTCTGTTGAGCTTCCTCAGCTCGAGAGCCACCTTCTCATTGTGGCTCTGGTCCCCTGGTGCCCTGCTTAAAGTTCTCCTGAGCCAAGAAAGGTGCTGTTGCTCTCAACAATCCGATGCCAGCATCTCCTGGCCTTTTTCTCATGATCCCTACAAATTGTAAGACTGCCACCGACGCAGAAACAGCCTCTCTCTCCTCATATGCCCAAACTGCAAATGAATTCACTTTTCAAGACCAATTTACTTCCTAATCCCTTTCGGAATCCAGAGAAAGTACAGTGGAGTTTTCTGCACCCGAGTGTCCAAGATCAATGACAAATCCTTTTCCCCATCTCTGGTCTTTAACAAAGCTCTCTGTGGTTATGTGACATAGTGGGTGGGGACAGGGATTACTTTCACTACAAAACCTAAAATGGAGATGATTTTCTTTTAATTAAAGAAGATATACAGCCATTTGATATATAATATGTAACATTATTCGTCTACTCACTTAATGAGTGGCTAAATTGGATGAATCAAGCACAAACACTTTCCAAGCAATCCCCCGCCCCCACCGGAGGTTTCACTTGCTGTGGTTTCAATTACCTGTGGTCAACCACCGCCTGCAAATATCCCACGGTAAATTCCAAAAACCATTCACAAGTTTGAAGTTGCACACCTCTCCGAGCAGCGTGAAGAAATCTTGCACCATCTTGCTCTGTCTCACCTAGGATAAGAGCCACCATTTTGTCCAGTGTTTCTGTGCTGTGGACATACCTTCCCGTTAATCGCCTGGAAGTCAGCTCAGCCGGCACAGTGACGACCGTTGCGCTGCCGTGCTTTTGTCCCAGTAATCTTTATTGTACTCGAGGACAGCCCCAAAGCCCAAGAAAAGCAATGCTGGAAGTTTTATTCTGATGTATAGTTGTAAGGTTCTATTTTTTTTTTTTTTTAACGAATGCTAAATTTGTGCCTAATCTATAAACTAAACTTTATCATCGGTATATATGCTTTGGAAAATACTTAATATATATTTGTATGTATGTATGTATGTATGTATATGTCTGGCTGGCTCCGGGGGTCTTGAAAGGTGACCCCCGGCGATGGGTTGACTACTGTATACCCCCGGAGAACTCTTCACCAACTCGGCTGAGTCACGTAATTCCTCTGAGACACCACGTGGGTTCTCTATTGCCTCTGACCCTGTGGCCTGACCTGTAGCTAGGAGCCCCCGTCAGCACCTGTGTCCTTTCTTTTCGTCTGCTCTCAAGCTCTGCACGGCAGCCTGCCTCTTTCAGAAGGTTGGGGCGAGGCCAAAGTGTCATGCATTGTGGTACTAGGTGGAGAGATGATCTGAGCACAATGGAGGTCTCAAGATGGCCACTTCCTCAGACCCCAGAAATTGCTGAGGGTGTCCTGTTTCCCAGGCTTTCGGCGTGAACGGGACTCTGTGATCCTCCTGTGTCTGTTCCAGAGCTCCCAGGAATGTTGGGATTTTGCTCGCCTCCGTCTGTTTAGAAAGAGATCTCTGGAGAGAGGCTGAGTTTGATTAGCATAGAGAGGAAACAAAGAGGAAAGCGAGGCAGGACAGTCAGAAGCTCTTCTAGGAGCTTGGGAGGTTAGGGCATGGCGGCTGGAGGCTTCTAGACTCAGGACGTGGATGTTTTGGGGGCTTGGACATCTTTTGAGATACTTTGATGAGTGAAGCTGAGAACCCATTACAACTGACTCCCAGCTTTACCAGCTTTGCCGGCAGCTCCTCTTTGAGCCGTACACTGAGATGAGGAATGTGCCGCTAGAGGGCACTGGAGTTTGTGTCTCTGCACCTGGGCTCAAGCAAGGGAGCCAACGTGGGCAGCTGTTACTGCCCCTGAGTGAAGGCATCCGGATCAACACCGGGACAGTTTTTAGGGACGGTGAACGCCCTCCCTCGGAAGAAAGCCCACTTCTCCACTGGACACTGCTCCATGTCGCTCACCCCAAATCTTCCTCTCATTTCTACTCCCAGATGCTAGGTCAGTACTGAGAAGACACAGCCACTAAATGGCCCTGGTGTTTGACCCACCAGCATTAAGCTACGAGGTTTTAGCTCTATGTCCTGGATCCAGTCATAAGGAAAGTACTTCCCCTCTGTGCTTCCAGGGGTGGGGGCGTCCCCAAAGGAAGGGTGTCTTTTTTCTCTACAGGAAATTCAGCTGTTTTGTAACTGTGCATAACTTATTTGCTTGTAGGCAGAAGGAGGGAAGGCTTGGGTGGGTTTGAGGTTTGGGTCTTATTTTATGAATAAAGGTCCTTTTAGACCTAAAGTCCTTGTGTGTGAGTTGGGAAAGGGCAGCCTGCCGTGGTGCATGCCTAGAGATCAAAGGAGAACTGTATGGAATGGAATCTCTTCTTCCTCTTTTACATGGGCTCCAGGGGTCAAAGCTACTGAGCATCTTGATGGTGCCTGGTTTTTATTTTTATTTTCCTAGAATTCTCACCAGAGAGGGTTAGGGACAAGACATGACCTAATGTAGTGTGCATAGCACAGTGTGACACTCAGTAGAAGCTGTCTCACAATCTCACTGCTCCTTCTGAGAGATCCAGACCCTGTTTATTTACATCTGTCCCCTGCTGACTATCACCGAGTTTGTCATGTGGCCCTTCCTTCCCCCATATGTTTGTAGCAAATAATTGAATTGCTTGCAAGTAGACTTTGGACACATGGTTAACTAACTGTTCTTTAACTGATGAAAATTTAAGCTCTGTGGAGGATTCAGAAGGTTATATTAGGCTAACAGGGTAGTGCATGCCTGTGGTCCAGCACTCAAGAGGCAGAAGCAAGAGGATCCAGATTTCAAAGTCATCCTCGGATACATATTGAGTCAAAGACAACCTGGGCTTATAGGATACAAGAGACCTTGTCTACCTCCTTCTCTGTGAAAGAAGGCTATTATAAAATTCCCACCATGGTTCTTGTGGGGTGTTCACCAGAGAAGACTGCTCAGACCCGGGCTTAAACCAATGAAGAGTCTTTATTACTGTGCTGGCAGTTACACTGGATGTTTGGGATCCTCATGTTGCCCCCAAGCCTTTCTTAGGATGAACTTTCAGGCAGAAACAAAACAAAATAAAACAAAACAACAACAGCAACAAAAACACATGTCCTGGGTTGACATACTTCAGTTAACAATAGTTAGCCAGACACAGAACTACAGAAGCCAAAAGGCAAGGATGGTACATTTAGAGGCTATCCCATAGCTATTGACTTTGACGGATTGGTCTTTGTTTTCATTTTTGGCGGGTGGTGCTATCTATGTGCTAAGTCTTACAGCCTAAATGGTACTTCCACCAAGGAGTCAGCTGTGCTAAGGTTTGCAGGCCTCCTGAGATCCAGGGCCCTGCTACAGTTCGAATTGGATTAACCGGAAGAAGCAAAATTTGACAGCGAGCTGTGTCAAATGCTCGAGTTGGAGGGAAAGGGACTAAATGTATAGCAGAGACAGTGTGAGGGGGAAGCAGATCTGAGGGTCTAGGCAGTATTGGGAGAGCACTGGACTGCCAGCAGATGGAGTGGGGATGCCTGGGTACAGGAGGGAGAAAAAAGCCCCAGAAAAGAGAAACTAGGGAGGAAGGTACCATTTGGTTGTTGATTTCTTTCCCTCCAAGGTGGAATAAGGTTATATAATTTAAATCTGGCTCCGTCTCACACCCAGGGTAAGAAGTCTTCAAGTTGAGCCACCCTGTCCGGTAGCCCAATAGGGGGCCTCCATCCACCTGCTTTGCCCTCGGTGTCTCTGCTATGCCACGATGCACACTAGATGGCGATGTGGGCAAGAGCACATAGCATGCTCCAGGACTCCAGGCTAACCCACTATGATCCTTCCTAGTCCCGCGTTCTTGAGTGACAGCCCCTGGGGTGATTCAGAATGACTACCCCTCATCCCATCTCGCTCTGGTGACGAGGATACCAGATGTTTGGCTTCCCAGCATCCAACCCTTCATTCCACGACAGCCGAGAAGTTTTCCTTTGAAGAACCATTTTCTCAGATGACGTCCTGTGGTTCTTGCGGGTTCTGACACTTGCAGATGCGTCCACATTAACCAGTGTGGCTAGTCAAGGTTGTAATGGATGCTGCTACCGGGACCAGGGCGAAGCAGGACAGAGACCACATCCACCTGGAACTGCTGGACAGCTGTCTGTTGTTATCTGGGGAGAAGCTGCCTGAAAAGGGAGCCCAGTCAGAGGACTGCACAAAGGGAGGCCTCAAGAGAGCTCCTGGGAGGGTGCTTTGTGTTCCCTATCCAAACAGGCCTGCAGCCAGCAGCCCATTGACTTCTGGTTAACCTGCAAACAAATTAATTTTTCTGTCTTCAGCTTAGGCTGGTTTGTGGTATTTCTGACATTTGAACCTGAGGGTCCTAACAGAACCCCTTGGATTCCCCACCCTTTCCTTCTGGGGTGACAATTTGTCATGCTCACTTGGCATGATGGGTGAGCACCACAATCTCATGTACTCTCATCCCCCTGCCTAAATATTCTGTCTGCCTCCTTCTTTGGATTAAAAGCGGGTTTTTCCTTCAAGATACCAACTCTTAGGAAGACTCCAAGAAAACTGTAATTCTGTGACAGTCACTAAGGCAGTCCCTTCATCATGAAAGTAGGGGCTGTTTTAGCATTTGCTGTGGTGTGTTGTAAAGGGAAATTGGGGTTGAGGTTGAGAAGGAGTCCAATAACAAGTGGGAAGGGACATACAGGGGGGCATCCTGTGGTGACTGAAAATCATGGTCAAGGAGCTGGGGAGCTGGCTTAACTAGTTAAGGTATGAAGATTGGATCCCTATGTAAACGAGTGTCCACCAGCCTATAATCCCAGCGCACAGGAGAGGAAGACGTGATACCTGGCACCAGCTGGCTACTTAGACCAGCTGAATTGGTGAGTTCTGGGTTGAAGTCAGAGGCCCTGCCTAGAGAACCATCTGGGAAGACTCCTGTTTAAATCTGACATCCACACATATGTATCCAATCTCCCTTGTGTACACACACACACACACACACACACACACACACATACACACACACACACACAGGAAAATATGTTTTAGAAGAATTTTTAAGGATGTGCAAAAATAGATTAAGCAAGTACAATTTTTATATAACAAATGATTCCAGGAGAGCAGGGAAAGAGGCGGGTACCGTCATGTCCATCTTTTGTGGCCACAGGTTTCATGTCTGTGGATTCACTCAACCATGAATGGCAAATACATAAGTGTAGGAGGCGTATTTGCACTGAAAATGTACAGATCTCTTCATGTTATCCCCTGTAGGACACACTATGGCATTTATATGGCATTTCCATGTCATTGAATATGGTGAGAGGATCTGAAGTCCACAGGACACGAGCTCAGTTTATGGCAAACATGCTATCATTCTCTGTGAGAGAACTGGATTGTATTGACTATGCAAAGGGAGTTTTTCGAATACTTTACAAATGCCCACCTTGAATCTAAGGGATGACTTTATATAAAAGAGTTACTATTTTTTAATGGCAGAATTATTAGTCATTGTGTCTCTGTATTTTGACATTTTACAATGAGAATGTATTATATACACCATAAAAAGAAAACTAGAATGTATTTTGAGATGTCTTATATAGTATTAAACACTTAATTCTTTTTAAGAATAATTTATTTCATTTTACGTTCATTGGTCTTTTGCCTGCAGGTGTGTCTATGTGAGGGTGTCAGGTACGCTGAAACTGGAGTTACAGACAGTCGTGAGCTGCCATGTGGGTGCTGGGAATTGAACCTGGGTCCTCTGGAAGAGCAGTCTGTGCTTCTTAACTGCTGAGCCATCTCTCCAGCTTCAAACGGTTCATCCTCTACATGTTTATTTGCATTAAGTAGATGGATTCCGCCTTGGAGATTTCCTCTAAGGAAGTAATTGAAGCTATAAAATATGGTATGTTAACATGACCTTGTTTGTAACCATGCAAAACTGAAACAGCCTAACCCTATAGAAATGACAGAGGATGTATCACCTCCTCCAAATCAAAGGAAGGCTCTTAAGCTTATGTCTGTATGGCCAGGCATCGTGGTGCCTGCCTTTAATCCAGCACTTAGGAGGCAGAGGAAGGCATATCCACCTTTGAGGACAGCCTGATTTACACAGTGAAGCCCTATCTCAAAAGAAAGTTATGTCTATAAATTTTGTTGTAGCAAAGACAGCTTGTGAGGTACTATGAGGTAAGAAAATATAGAATATAAATATATTCTGATTACTGTTATGTCACTTTAAATGGCTAAAGGTAACACACTGAACAGTTCTAGGATACAGATTATTTTGATTGGTGTGGCTTACAGAATTATAGAATATTATTTTCTCTCGTCAACATTTTCCAAGTATGATCATTAACCACTTATGTAAACAGGAACAAATGTACTATTAGTTGAAAACATGGCATGCAGGGTTTATCAGTCTCTGGAGAGCCTCCTCCAGCTGGGTGGAGACAGAATGATAAACGGCTGTTTTTCTGAGTCCTGGGGTCCCACCACCCAGGAACAGGGCCTCCCCAAGCTATTCTTTATCACAAGGACCACACTGATCACAATCTAGCCTGGGCTCTGGAGGTTTAGCTCAGGGCTGAGGTCCCTCCTAGGGTTGTCTACCACCTCAGAGAGCTAGAGTAGAATCGTCTATCAGCTCAAGCCACCATAGGCAGCTCCACTACCATGGGGTGAGAGAGAACTCTCCCCCATAGCTTAGTCAACATCACTGAACTTGAGCCTCACCCAGGTCTCCCCACCATTCTATAAATGGCCCACCCATGTGGGTGCTGGCATGGCCCTTCTTATCTCTAGGCCCAGCTGTGCCTTGAAGTACCTTTGAGTGCCCCGAGCATCTTGCTTAGGCTGGAAGCAAGTTATAGGCTTGACACACTGAAAGAGCCAGCTGCCAGGGGAGCAGGGAGTTGAGAGAGGAGTGTGTTGTTAAAGGAAATCTCATCTACAGGTAGAGCAGGGGAAGCCAGGCCAACACAGACACTGATGAATGCTTTGGAATTGTCTTGAAATAATAACCTGCCTCTGAAAGCTGTGTGTGGAAGCCAGAAGCACCCCGGCCCCATGTTTCCTTAGGGATGGTGTTGGAGTCACAGGCCACTTATAGCTATCTCTATGACTCTAAGCCTCATAACCTCCATAGAAACCCACTGTGGGCTTGGGCAAGGACACGGGGATGAGCCATATCCCTAGCCTCCTGTGAACCCCAATTTCCTTATGTGCAAAATGAAAGGCTTGTCCAAGAGGATCATACTTTTAAAAATCGTGAAACATCTGAACATGCTTCACTTATAGGAAAGGCAGGGAAACCAGGTCATGACTATCCCGTAAAGAAGGTGGAGCACAGGCAGAAAAGAAAACAGAACAAGACAGAGCTTCTACTCTCTCTCTCTTTTAACTAAGAATAGAACTTCACATCCAGGAAGGCTTGCAATGGGACCCTGGGAGAGAGAAAGGCTGGAGACTGATCCATAGCAATCCAGATGTAGCTGGTGAAGACCTGGGGTGGGTTTCACCTTAGGTTTTGTGTGGTGGGAGGGAAGGGATGGGTGTGCTCGGACCTCTGTGCGTGTGCACGCAGGCTTGTGTGTGCAGTTGGCCATGCATGCACACGCATCTTTATGGGGGGCAGAGATCAATTTTAAGTGTCATTCTTCAAAAGCCATCCTCTGTGTGGCATCTGAGGACAGTTTGTGGGGTAAGTTCTCTCTACCCTGTGTGAATTGGGGATCAAAGCCAGGTCATCAGGCCTGGCAGCAAGAGCCTTTATTCACAGAGCTATCATACCCATGCTTTGTCTTTCTTTTCTTCTTTTCTTTTCTTTTCTTTTCTTTTCTTTTCTTTTCTTTTCTTTTCTTTTCTTTTCTTTTCTTTTCTTTTCTTTCTCTCTCCTTCCTTCCTTCCTTCCTTCCTTCCTTCCTTCCTTCCTTCCTTCCTTCCTTCCTTCCTTCTTTCTTTCTTTCTTCCTTCCTTCCTTTTGAGACAGGGCTTCTCTGTGTAACCTTGGCTATCCTGGACTCGCTTTGTAGACTAGGCTGGCCTGGAAATCACGAGATCAACCTGTCTCTGCCTCCCTGAGTGCTGGGACTAAAGGCGTGCGTCACCACGCCCTGCTCCTGTGTATTTTCTTTAGTCTATAACCCCACATACTTTGTATTTCTTTTTTCCTATCTTCCTTCACCCCCTTGATCTCTTTACGTCCAAAGATGTTCTGCACGAAAATTTCCATTCACCCGTCCTAATGACATGGAAACCAACGTCAAACTCCACTCAAGAAGTCAGCTCTCCTAGTTTAGGAGGAAAGCGTGACAGGAAGGTAAACTTCATCCTCTTCATTGCGTGCAAGAACATGAATTTATGCTGATGTGCTGCTTTCAACCTTCATAAAGTTAAAAACAAAACAAAACAGAGAGACTCACACATTTCATGTCATCCCAGGAGATGGAGAAGGAAGGACCTATGGCATGCAGCATGGCAGGGGTTGTGCCTGCCCTCACCACCCTACCCCACCCCTGTGCCTGCAGGTGGTATGGCTTCCCAGATTAAGCCAACAGTCAAGTGTACCCTTTTACCAGTTGCAGCAGGGATTCCCAAACAGGCACACCCGTGTCTAATGGCTATACCGTTTTTTTCAACGATGTCTTAGTGGGACTAACTCAAGCCTCCTTGTCAGTCCAGCATCTTTTATAAACACCAGTGCACGTTGTCGGGTCCAAAGGGAACTCCAGTCCCCCAAACTCCAAAAGGCAGTGCAAATATCCAAAAAGAAGCTCAGCCTGACCATAGGAGGATCTCTGGCGCTTAGATAAAAGCCAGCATTCCTCAGGAATGCCGTGAAACTGGTTCCTGAGACACCAAATGGAGTCATTTCCCATGCGTCTGGCAGAAGAGGCATGTGGCTACCTGTGGGGCCTACCAGCATTTCAAAGCTCATGCTGGACTCCAGGCTCCCTCGGTGTCACAAGTACACATTTCAGAGTCTGTGCTCGCATCCCAGCCCTTCTCACCTCCTCTCCTACCATGAACTCCCTCCAGCTCCTGGGCTTCCCTCCCTCCCCCAGCTACTCATTCTCCTTATAAGCCTGGTGTTCTTGCTACGTTTTCTCTACGTTCTGCTCCCGCTTCTCTCACTACGTTTTCTTTAGGCTCTGTCCTCGGCTATTCTCTCCTTTCTTGAAGACAGCCGTGGCCAGGTCCAGTCTGCTGGCCATGTTCAGCCTAATTCTTTCTCTCTCTGCTTTTGACTCTTCCAGATGCTTCTGACTGTTCCGTCTCTTTCGTATCTACGATCAAAAGGACCACTTCCTTAACCATACCGGGGAGCAGATGTGTCAGTTTATATACAATATGATTGTGGCTTGCCACATTCAGTTATCTTCTTACCATCACTGAAAGAACACATTTGGTAATGTCTGCTTTAAAGAAGACCAGACAAGTATTGGACTTGGCTGAATAATGACCTCTGCCAGGTATGGTAGCACATACTTTTAATCCCAACATTTGAGAGGAAGAGGCAGAAGCTGGCAGATCTCTGTGAGTTCGAGGCCGTCCTGGCCTACACAGTGAGTTCAGTGGCAGCCAGGGCTATGTAGAGAAACCCTGTCTCAACAAACAAACAAATAAATAAATTATAACCTCTAACAAAGATGCTCTTCTCAGGGCTGGAGAGATGGCTCAGCAGCTAAAAGCACTGGCTGCTCTTTCAGAGCACCCGGGTTTAATTCCCAGCACCTGTTCACAACTGTCTGTAACTCCTGTGTGAGGGATCCAACTCCCGCATACATGCAGGCAAAACACCCAAATGCTTTTCTCCTAACCCCTGCAACCTGAAGGTCTACTGCAGATGGTGGAAGGGACTAGAAACTGTGACTTAATTATGGAATCGAGATAAAGGAACTACCCTACAGGAACTGTGCTGGTCCTCAGAGTCAGCACAATGGGTTTTGGAAAAGGGAACAGAGAAGTTAAAGCAGGATGCAGATTGAATTGGAAAGCGGGGAGACAGAGGCCAGGAGTCAAGGATGGCAGTGGTTGCCAGTCAAGGAAACTTCAGAAGGGACCACCCAGCCCTTCTGAAGATTTAGCCCAGTGGTGGCTATTCAACTCTGGCGCGCGTAGCTGAGGAGGATCAGTTTGTGTTGGCTTTCTTGTGGGGATTAAACCTATATGTTGTGGATGTAAACATGTTTTTGTTTTAATACCAGTTGTGGGATATGCGATGGACTCAGATTGTCCATAGCAGCAGGCCATTTGCCTTGTGTGGGCTCTGAGAAGGGCTCTTTACCAGCTGGAATTAGTTGAATTCTGAGGACTTTGAGGGATATAAATAGGCTAGCCCAGAGGAAGAAGGGGTGACAGCTTGGAGGAGTAGGAGGAGGACTTCTTGCTGGCTTTATCTTGCTGCTTTGTCTTGCTGGCTTGCTGGCTTGCTGGCTTGCTGGTTACCTGGACTTTTGAATTTTCTGATGACAGAGATTGCTATTTCCCCAAAAAGAATTCTAGGACCCTACCCAGCAGGAAGAAGTAAAGAGGGTGACATTTCCTTTCCCTTACAATCTTCTTTTTCCCCTACCTGGGACTGGGGGCTTGGGAGGAAGGTATAAGCTTTAAGGAACCCCCAAATAAAGTAGTGTTTGAAAAGCCTACACCTACAGCTTCCTATATGCTTCTCAAGCATACTGGGCCACACCTCACACCTCACACCCCACACCCCTGCACTTTAACATTTTTTACTTTTTATTTTGAGGCAGCAAGGTCTGGCTAAGGTCCCCTGTCGGCCTCAACCTCATCCTGCAGAGAGGTGGGTCTTGAACTTGGAATCCTATTTCTCACCTTCCCAAGCAGCTGCATTGTTTTAATCCACCAGTTTGTGGTAATTTATCAAGGTAGCCATACGAGGCAAATGCAAACACTACCACTTTATTAAGGAGAAAAGCCACTTAAAGGCTTCTAAATTTCTTTTAAATGTAAATAATCAAAGACAATTTATTATAACAAAAGGCCAAGACTGTTAGGTTGGCTTTCGTATATTTGAATTAGAAACCAAAACTATTGAGCTGGGCTTTGCAGGTTTCATTTTGTGCTAGAGAAGTGGAATTTTAAAAATTTGTTTATGAAGTTTGCTTTTTAAAAAAAGAAAAAGAAAAAAAAAAGGACCCTGCCTGTTCTTTTTCATACTGGATCCTAGACTATAATGTATACACACATATATGTAGACATATGCAGAGGCACAGTATAACATGTAGAAAGAAGTTAGGGTAACATCAGGTGATGGGAGGGATGCAGAGAAGGGACTAATGAGTTACGAAGGAAGACAGAAAGCTATTTGACTTTCTAATGTTAGCTGCAGTGCATTTTTCCTGTGTGTGTGTGTGTGTGTGATGGATAAGAACATAAAATGTAATGAAAGTATAAAATGTGGTGGAAGTGTAAAATCCAATGTGAAGCTCCACAGCTTCAGAATGGCAATTCTAACTGTTTAGAAGTTCATTGAGATGTGTAGACTGTGTGTCTAGCTAACTTTCACTTGAAAGCTCCTTATAATAAAGCAGCTGCTATTTTTTTTTTAAGCAAAAGTTACAAAGTTCTCTATAAGACCTCTACTAAGTCTGTCTGAACCTGTGAAGAAAGACCACTCAGTACATATAGCGAAGACTAATGCAAGGTGGGAAAAAATAGAAAAGTGACCCATCTTGCCTCTATGGGTCTTTCAATTCTGATGGAGAATTATCCCTCCATTTCTTTTTATTTATTTGTGTGTTTGTGTGTGTGTGTGTGTGTGTGTGTGTGTGTGCCTATGGGGGACAGAGGGAGTTGGTTTTCTCCTTAAACCACATAAGTTGAGGGGATCAAACTCGGGTTGTCAGTCCCACTGAGCCATCTTGCTGGCGCCTCCACCTTAATTTTTGAGATAAGTTCTCTTGCTGAACCAGGTGCCCAACTTTACAGCTGGACTGTCTGACAAGCCAAGCCCTGGAATCGACCTGCTTCCACTCCCAGCATAGGGCTGCGGGGATGGGCTCCATGCTGTTTTCTGCATGGATGCTGGGGAGTAGGCATCAGGAAAGAGAGTCAGGGCATGGGAGGAGAGGGTCTAGGTAGAGCTGGGTGCTCCTGGCCTCCCTGGTGCTCATTGGCCTTCTGGGAGCTGGTGCTATTGTGGTATTGTTAGCATGCTGGACCAAGGCAGATAGCTCCCATCAACTACCGAGTTAGATATGTACATTGAAAACAATGCTTTGTTGTTTGTATATGTGTTTGTTTCTTTTCCCGGAAGGAATAGTCATGTGGCTTTCAGCTTTGAAATATTTCCTGGGCTTATTTATGCTCTGTGGGTGGTTATTATTTATAAAGATAGTGTGCGTATGTGTGTTAACTTATAGAAAATGAACACTGACTATACAAATTGCTATTTATAGTAATGAGTGTTTGGGCTATAATTCTTTTGTGGATAAATATGGGTTTGGACAATATAATCCCTAAACCTAATTGCACAGTTGACCGTACAAGTTATGGGTGTTGGTTGCTCTGCCGTGACCCACCTGCTTTCCAGAGCTGCCAGCCAACCAGCTGGTAGTGACAGCACAGAGATAATGACTGTGGGCTCAGCATGCCATTCGTGGTTATGTTTCTGATCCTCAAGTTTTCTTGCAACCCCATGTTGAGATA
The DNA here is from genome assembly GCF_030254825.1 of Meriones unguiculatus. Taxonomy (NCBI): domain Eukaryota; kingdom Metazoa; phylum Chordata; class Mammalia; order Rodentia; family Muridae; genus Meriones; species Meriones unguiculatus. The sequence goes on along the minus strand of NC_083357.1, from coordinate 66,356,422 downwards.
GAAGTCTTAACTGCCACTCCCTCTGGAACCATAGCGTTTATTGACTGAAACCACCACAAACATGACTGTAAAGCACTGACATCAGGTTTTCACCTAAGTGTGATGTCAGCGGGGCGGTTGGAGGCATCAGTGTCAGGAGGAGGAGGAGGAGGATCTGCGAGGCTTGAACCTAGCATTTGAAAGAGACTGAGGTCACTAGAGAGCAAACACCCCGCTTTGGTGTTAAGTAGAGAGAGGTCTGCATGTGACAGGCCAGAGCAGCACGGTGTTTCTCAAGCAGACTGAGGTCCCAATGAGCTTCTGTCTTCTACCCTCCATCATGTCCTCCTGGAAGAACGCACATGAACATGGTCGGAGTCATTTATGAAAGGCCTCGCTGCTGCTGCTGCTGCTGCTGCTGCTGCTGCTGCTGCTGCTGCTGCTGCTGCTGCTTGCCTCAAGAAGATTCTGGAATCAAGTGGGGGCTCAATGTCTCCTGCATTCTCATGCAAAGGACTCCGCATGCATCCTCTGGCCAGGATGGGGCAGGCGTACAGAGTGTAGTTAGAGTGGATTTGGGTGGTGGTGGTACACTCTTAGAATGGCATCAGTTGATTCAGAATCTGTCCTTGAGGTGCTCTCCTCACCTCCTCTGGATTTAGAGTCTATGAGATCAAAACATATTCTTGACCCTCCTAGGCCCACAGGAGTACAAACAAAACCTTCATCTGTCTGGGTACTGGGGATGGAACCAGGGTCCTTTGCAAGAGCAGCAAACACTCTTAAACACTGAGCCACCATCTCTCCAGCCTTACCTGAAGCATTTTTAAAAGGTTTTTTTTTTTTTTTTTGGTGGTTCTATTACATCTGGAAGAAAAAGGACCCAAAGCCCATTTGACTATGAGGCCAATGGACAGATCTGTGAATGTCCTCCTGGTCTCTGTAGACCTGTGGAAAGACTGCAGTGAGTGACAGCCACTCACATAGAGCTGATTGCTCCCAAGTCATAGAGCTGGTCTCCCCCAGAACAGCCCCCATTCCCATATACGGAGAGGACACAGGAAGCTGACGCAGGATGCAAACCTACTCTGTGATGTCACTGAGCTGGAAACTATCTCTTTACCTATAGACCCAGGAGCAGCCAGTTTGAATGATAGGTTAGTTATCGTCGTGACTTCCTGATCCAAGCAGGCATAAACAGGAAGTCCTGACTAGATGACCATGCTGTGGTCAACTAGCAGAGAAATAAGAAAGCCTTCTTCCCCGAGGGAAGCATTGGCTAGGGAAGACACTGTGCCTTGGATTCTATAGTAACAGGCAAGGGGTGAGACAAGGACTGTTGGCTGTGACTTCTGAATCCACTGTGCTGCGAATTGTCCCTCCGCGTGAGCCTCTTGGTTGCTCATCAAATCCATCTGCTCTGCCTAGAAAAACACTTGGCTGGCAATTCTCCATACGGTCTTATCTCTCTCCACCCCCACTTGTTTCTGTTGTTTGGTTGTAGGCACAGTCATCAGGGAAGTAGATCAGCCCTTCCCAGCTGGGTCTCTATCACGGACGGCCATGTCTGCCTTCAGGGCTCACCGTTCTGTAACAGATAGCTACTGAAACACAGGGATGCTGCTGAGAGACATCGCTATCTCACCATCTGGAGTGGCCCAGCCACCTGTGGTCCACAGCTGATGGCTGGCCTCCTGTTCCTATAGATTGCTGGGGGTGGCTGCTGAGCACCCCTGTCCCTGGGGCCCATTTCTTCTCCTGGGACTCCTTGCTGCTCTGTAGTCAACAGGGAGAGGAAAGGCTCTGTTGTTATGTGACCTCTGTGGCCTCCAGTCTTTAGTGACAGTCACACCTAACCTCGTATAGCCAGAAAACCTCTCATAGCCCAGGGTCACTCTCTGAATCATCTTGGGAAGACAGAGCTCTGAGAGGAGGACATTAAAAATAACAGCCTCCCTTTAACTTTTTGCTGTTTTCATATGTTTTTGTGTCTGAACTGCAATGTGTGGGCGATCACGTCTCCCACCTTTAAACAAGTCTTTCCCCACTGACGAGTAATGCGTGCCCATTATGTAACAATCAGAATATGCAAACACACACAAAAAAGAAAGCAAAATCATTTCTGTTGAGAACTGACAAACTATTTTGATGAATATATTTGGTCTTTTAACAAGTATACCATAGCAAAAATAAAATAATGCACAGCCTCATGTTTACATATTTCTCCTGGCTTTCTTCTTCCATATGAATCAGTGTGAACAATTTTTATAGCCGTGACAGACTGACAGACAGGCAGACAGAATATGTATATGTTCGTATGTTGCTAGGGCTCAAACCCAGAGTGCTATGCACGCCAGGACAGCACCCCATCACAGAGCTACAGCCTTCGTTTTATAGGTCAGCATCATCCCCACGTGCTGTCTCTGGTTTAGCCAATTTCATCTTATATCTTCAGCCCTTCAGTTTGGTTCTCATTTCTCCCTGTCCTAAACAGGGCTCACGGCTGCTGAACCTTGATGTTCTTCTTGTTCTGTTGTAATACTTCTGAGGCACCCAGGACAGCTACCTTTCAAGATCAAGGAGAGATGGTATCCCAGGACTATGGTGAAAGTCTCTTGCAGGCTTGTAATGCAATTTTTATGTCAACTTCATACAAGCTAGGATCATTTCAAAAGAGAGAACCCCAACTGAGAGAATGCCCCTACCTTCCAGATAGATTGGCCTGTAGGCAAGCCAAAGCACATTTTTTTTCATTAATTATTGGTGGGTATGGGCTCATCCCATTAAGGTGATGCTATTCCTGGGCTGGTGGTCGAGGACAGTATAAAAAAACGAACTGAGCAAGCCGTGGGTACCAGCCAGTAAGCAACACTCCTCCCTGGCTTCCGTGTCAGACGGAAATAAACCTTTCCACCCCAAGTTGGTTTTGTTCATGGACTTTATCCCAGCGACAGAGACCTAAGGGGGGGCCATCGTTATCGTGTTGAGTCAATTTGGAGAAATGGTGCCTGAGCTAAGGAAGGAGCAACGAGAGCAAAGCATGTGGCAACTCTTCCGTGCAGGTGTGGTTCAAAGTGCTTCCCATTAACTGAACAGACTATTTCCTGCCTCCGTAAAGAGGAGCAGAAGGTTCTGCGCTATCCCACAGTCCCCTAACCGACACCTCAACTCTCCACTCCCTAGTGCTGCCCCACAGCTGACGAACTCACAGTGACATCATGGCTGCCCTGAACCCACTTTATTTCTTTATTTTCTGGACTGTCCTAGAATGTTACACACCTGGAATTATACAACATGTAGATCTTTTAGGGTAGCTTCTTTTGCTTAATAATATGTATTTAGGTTTCCCCAGTGTCCTTTCATGCCTTCAAGTCTTTTTTGTTTTGTTTTGTTTTTTGAGACAAGGTTTCTCTGTGTACTAGCCCTGGCTGTCCTGGAAGCTGATTTGTAGACCAGGGTGGTCTCGAACTCACAGAGCTCCGCCTGCCTCTGCCTCCCAAATGCCAGGATTAAAGGTGTGCCACATAACCTGGCCTGATCACTTATTTTTAGTGCTGAGTAATATTCCATTGTCTGGATGTACCATTGCATCTTAATATATTTAATCCCTATGGTATCTTAGTGAGGTAGGTGCCATTGTCTAACCTGGCCTTTATACGATGACTCATGGAAGCAAAGAGAGAGAGAGAAAGCATCTCACTCAAGATCACACAGTCAGGAGTCAGTGGAGCACAGGTCCTAACGCAGCAGTTCTCAATCTGTGGGTCATGACTCCCTTGAGAATTGCATGTCAGATATCCTGTATATCAGATATGTATATTACAATTCCTAACAGTAGCAAAATCACAGTTATGATCTTATGGTTAGGAGTCACCACAACATGAAGTGATATATTAAAGGCTCGCAGCTTTAGGAAGGCCGAGAACCACTGTTAACCTGTCTGGCTTCTGAGCTTATGTCTGGGCTTATACTTGTAAGACACCGGTGCTGCTGAGAGCAGGATCCTGGAAAGGGGGGTCATTTAGAAGAATGTGAGTTTGTGGTTCCAGGAATGCTGAAGGCACAGGAAAGACAGGCCTGTCTTAGCTCAGCAGCCTTGAGGGCCAGATGACGGAGTGCCTCGTCATGAGCATGCATGCGTCATTTCAAACAAGAAGTATTGTTTTTGAAAGACACGCTCTGTACTTTTGGGGTTAAAATGACACAATACGTTTTGTTTGCTTTAAGATTATCATTGCAGGGGGATCACTGCTGAATAGATGATGAACAAGCGATAGTAAATTAGCCCCTGGCTGAATTTGTCGAGGCTGCCTGGGTTGAATATGTAAAGAATACTCTTTCTCTCTGTCTCTCTCTCATTGTCTGTGTGTGTGTGTGTGTGTGTGTGTGTGTGTGTGTGTTGTGTTTCAGTGTATACAGGTGCACATATGTACATGTGTGGTGGCTAGATGACAACTTTGGCTGCCATTTCTCACTACTTTTATTTTCTTTTTCTTCTCAGACCAGACTGGCCTGGAAGTTGCCCGGGGGATCTGTTTGTACTTCCACGGTACTAGGATTACAAATATGTGTCACTGTGCCCAGATATTTCATGGGGGTGCCTGAAGTGGAGCTCAGGCCCTGGAGTATGAGGCCCAACTCTCTCTTTTATTATATTTGCTCACAGTGTTTTTATGCTAAGACATTTTAAAGTGGCGGGGAGGGGTTCACTTCAACCACTGGATGGTTGGCTTATAAATTCTCCTCTCAGGAGTCTCCCTCCCCAAAAGTCAAAGGTTCAGCAAGGACCCTGAAGTCAAACCCAGCTGGACGGCAGCTTTCTCAAAAGCTTTGCTCATCCCTATCGGTACAGGGAAAGAGTTAGCAAAAGCCATACTTCTTCCCATTGGATTTGTGGAACAAGCCTAACAGGTTTGGTCATTTGGGTGTGGGAGGGATGATAATTTTTCCTCTTGGGGACCACTGTGAGGAAAGAACAGAGTTTGGGGAGTGCTTAGATAATGTAAAGCTAGATAAGAGATAGCTCATCTGTCCAGACCTTAGGGGGAGGTAGAGGGCTGCTGATGGCCCATCTCCACCCCTGCACAGTACTGAGCCGAGTCTTGTGGGGAACAGGAGAGGGGTGCATGAAGTCCCTTTCTCATCCTTTGCATGAGAGAGTGGCAGGGTAATGGGGAGGCTGAGTCGCTAGAGGCTGCCACTCCCCCATCTATTTTTATAACCATGGCCTTGGGCTCTGCTGTCCAGGTTTCAAAGGGAGGCCGACTTTCCAGCCAGTGGAGCCCGGCAGAGTCCTTTGGCACCTCCCCTCTGCTCTACTGCATGGTCAGTGTTAAGAAACCAGGCTGTTTTGTATTTTGTCTGTGATTGCCAAAAGAATAGTAATGAAAGGGAATATGTGTAATGTACTCCAAAAACACCTTTTGTATCCCGGGAGGACTTGCAGGAGTTGTCTTCTGTAAGACTTCTGGGGGGACTCCAGAAGCGAGGGGGCTGGGCACATGGCAAGGAGCAGGTTGGAGAAGGTGCTGGTGTTGAGGATCGCTCTTCCTCTCCTTCCTTCCCTCACTCTGTTCCTCTCTGTTTTGGAAGCCCACACACACAGGTTTAGCTAGCTGATCCGGATTACTATGATCTATGCCAGGATTAAGGGTAACAGAATCCAGAGGTGCCTTGCCTTGGGTAGGCCTCCTTCTGGGGTTTGATCAGGGCCAACAACTTACTCATTTTCCTGATCTTTCTAATCTAGAGCCATCAGGAGAGATCTGATCAGGTAAGAATAGGAAGCACCCCCCACCCCCACCCCCACCTCTGCATCTTTTTCTTTTTTGCTTTTAATTGAAGATAGATTTTTTCTTATATAACATATCCTGATCATAGTTTACTCTCCCTCTCTTCCTCCCAGTTCCCCCCTCCCTTCTAGATCCATTCCCTATCTCTCATTAGAAAATAAGAGATAACCAAAAATGGCAAAACAAAACGTTATTATGGTTATTAGATGAAGAAAAAAAATTATCATATCGCCTTTGGACCTGACAATGCAATAGTAGGAAAAGTGTCCCAAGAACAGGCACAAGAGTCAGAGCCACTCCTTCTCAGTCATGTGTCCCATAAAAATACTAAGCTAAAAGCTATAATGTATGTGCAGGGGACCTGCTGTAGATCCATGCAGGCCCTGTGCTTTCTGCTTCAGTTTCTCTGAGTTTGTTTGTGCCTTTCGTGGTTGATGAAGAGGGCCTTTTTCTCCTGGTGTCCTCCATACCCTCTGACTCTTAAAATTTTTCTGGCTCCTCTTCCATGGGATTTCCTGAGCTCTGAGGGAAGGGATTTGATGGAGATCTATTTAGACTCTCTCTCAGCATAATGTCTGGCTCTGGGTCTCTGCCTCTGTTTCTCAATTGCCTTCAGAGGAAGCCTCTGATGATGACTGGAAAAGGCACTTATCTATAAGTATAGCAAAGTATCATTAGGAATCATTTTATTGATACTTTTTAAAAGACAGATCCAGAGTGTTTGGTTTTATCCTAGGTCTCTGGCCTCTGTGTAGTTTCTGGTTCTTGGTTACCAAGCAGTGCTGAGTAATGGGGGGTCCTTCTTGTGGCCTGGTCCTGAAGTCAAATCAGACATTGGTTGGCTCCTGTGTCACCATTGCCCTAGCATATTTTTCAGGCATGACAGGTTGTAGGTCAACAGTTTTGTGGCTGTCACCCCTGCATCTTGAGCTGCATCCCAGAGTCCTGGCTCTGGCTCACCATAGTCTCCGGACACGGGATACCCTCAGCCTGGGATACCTCTGCCAGTTCTTTTGAGAGAGGGAGGGAGATATGGCCAGAACCCTGTGTGCATAGAGAGGATGGACCTGAGTTAGGCTTTCCAGGGCCTCAGAGGCATTGACCACGGGTAGCTAGTGTCCTGAGTCCATTGCCATTGTGCACACAACACTGCATAGATTGGAGAGCGGCAGAAGATGGACCCTGAAAAAGACAAGATTATCTGCTTGGTTGGCAGACGCACTGGCTCCTCATTGGCACACAGGACTCCCCCTTCTGTGAGCCCTGAAACTCCTTTCATCCCTGAACTATACTCTCCTACTGAGATTCTTCAAGGTTTTGTCAAGGGATTTTTCCCCCTTCCTTATCCTTGGCTTTGAAAATTCTTTACAAATGGTTTCCTCACCCCAGCAAGTTGGAGGCCATCTTCCCACTGTGAAGATCACCCTGTGGAACATGTAAATGGGGCCCAATGGCAAGGCAAAGAGAAACTAAAGGCAGAGTTCACTAACCCCAAATGAATGCAGCCCCGGATTCATTCGACCTTAGATGCATTTGACCTCAGATGCATTTGTTTAAGGCATGGAAGTATTTGGAATGTGGAATGAGAGTCTCCAATGTATTGCATCAGTCGGGTGGACTCGAAAGCTGTGTTAACATCTGTGTTTCACATCTGAAGGGATGGTAAGCTATTTTGCAAGTTTCCAGGAAGAGACACTAGGCTGTTAAAAAGTCTGAAATATGTGCTCAAGGGAATAGTTTAAGAGTCAAGAAGAAGCAAGATGAACAAGATAATACTGATGGGGGATGTAAGGCTACCTGCAGTTCAACAAAGGTCTTGGCTGGTTCTTAAGGACAGACAAAGGTCTGAAAGAGAAAAAAAAACCTGGCAGATCAAACTTGACGTCACAGCAGCAAGAATTTTCTAGAAAATTACACCTGTAATCAGGTGCTGCATAATAACAGATCCCAGGGCATGGCGGTCACACACAACTCCACTGTCTGATGATGGCCCCAGATATTCTGGTTTGCGCAAGGACTGTCTTCTTAAGTACAATGAAACTGTCCAATGTATTGCACTGAAAGCATCTCTGTTAGTAGGTGATGGATAAGAACAATGAAGAATGGAAAGAATCGAGGCCGATGGAGTCAGGGCCTCCTTCAAGAGGGCCATCAGGGTTGGACAAGCCAAGGCTGGACAGCTACTGGAAGAAACGCTGCTAGAAGGCAGCCAGTAGATGAAGTCTTTTCTCTGAGGCCCAATTCTAGTAGCTCAAGATAAGGAAATAGGCTAAAACTTTCATGCATTCTTAGAAACATTTATGAATTCAAAAATTCTAAGTGAGAAAAAAAAAAAACACCAAAAGCCATGGTAATATTTCTAGTTCACTTTCAACATTCTGTATGTCTTTGTCTTTCTCCCAGTTTCAGGGCACATTTTCTTCAGCTCTACCCATATTACTACATCTTCCCTTTGTGGCCCTTTGCCTGCCCTCTTTCCCCTTCTGCCAGTCCCCTTCCACATGGAAGGTTTTCACTCTGTGCCTCAGTGGCAGGATTTTATAGTTCCTAGAGGAGTTTCATGGTTGGCTGTGCTTCAAATGTCTCTTGTCTAGTCTGGTATGGTTCCCCATTTTTCTCTTCTCTCTGTCTTCTCTTCTCTTTTCTCCTCTCTTCTCCTCTCTTCTCTTCTCTCCTCTTCTCTTCTCTTCTCTTCTCTTCTCTTCTCTTCTCTTCTCTTCTCTTCTCTTCTCTTCTCTTCTCTCCTCTCCTCTCCTCCTCTCCTCTCCTCTCCTCTCCTCTCCTCTCCTCTCCTCTCCTCTCCTCTCCTCTCCTCTCCTCTCCTCTCCTCTTCTCTTCTCTTTCCTTCCCTTCCCTTCCCCTCCCTTTCAATGTCCCCAGATATCCTGGTTTGTGTAAGAACTCTCTGAAGTACAATGACATTGCCTAATGTGTTGAACTAAAAGCATCTCTTTTATTAGATGATGTATGAGAACATTGAAGGTTATAAAAATCAAGGGTGATGGTGAATCAGGGCATCTTTCAAGAGGGCCGTCAAGGGTTGGACAAGTCATCAAGGTTAGACAGCTACAGGGAGAAACACTACTAAAAGGCAAAAAAGGAAAGAAGAAAAAGAAAACAAATAATGAACACTAGATATACAAAATTCCATTTAAAGTCCACTTAATGAACATTAGTCCATTTAATGAACACTAGATATACAAAATTCCATTTAAAAAAAGTGGCTTGTTCCTGAAATGGTAGAACCCCAAAAAGAGCTTGACACCTACCTTTGCCTTCAGAATAGAGTTTCTAAATAAAACTACAGTATATACAGAAAAGGGATAGGTGAACATTTATGTAGTCTTTGCGGAAAACAAAAAAACAAAAAAAACCAACCCAACTTTTTTCTCAATGAATGAATGAATGAATGATGGTATATTGATATGTGTTATGATGTGTGTGAGTGCTGGCACACTCACACATGTTGACCAGAGGATGAACTTGGGTGTTGATCCTAGCCTTCTTCTTTGTTTGAGACAAGGTCTCTTACCCTTCCTGCTGCCTACACAAGGCTAGCTGGCCTGAGCTCCTGGGGATTCTCCTGTCTATAGCTTCCATCTCACCATAGGAGAGATGGAGTCATAACATCTGGGACTTGGAAGTCGGGGACCCATGCTTGAAAAGCAAGTGTCTCAACCAATGAGCCATCTCTTCGGCTAAAACTTTCTTTTGAAAAAAAAAAAATTTTTTTTTTTTTTTTTTAAATTTTCTCAGGTAGGGTCTTGTTGTGTAGCCAAGAATGGCCTGGAATCTATGATCTTCCTGCTTCAACTTCCTGAGTTTTAAAATTGCAGATGTGTGCTACCCTGTCCATTGTCCAGGTGCAGAAGAACATCTCCACCAAAGACCAAATTGGAAATGAAAACCATGTATATTTAACCAAAAGATTTCTATATAAAAAAACCTCAGTTTCCATAAAGGCAACTGGCAAATAGAAAAGGGAAATAAATACTGAACAAACACTTACTGTTAGCTGAGGCTGGGGAACTCGGACATTCATGTCCTGACTTGTAGGTATAAATTGACACCTTTTTTAGATGTGTATCTGGCCACATAGTTCACAAACGTCGAAACTTTCAGGTTCTGACAAAGAAGCCCCATTTGTGTGCGGGGGTTTCCTCTTTCCCTACATGTATGTATGTATGTATGTATGAAATATATTATTTTTAGAGTGTGTGTTTTATGTGTGTGTGTAGTGTAATATGCGTGTGGGCAAAGTGTATGTCACGGAACATCAGAAAAGTTCAGAAGGTAATTTATGAGTCAATTCTTCCCTTTCATCACACTCGCCCTGGCGATCTAAGTCAGGCAGGTCATCAGGATCAGCGGCAAACGCCTTTATCCATCTTGCCAGCCGAGGACAGGGCTTTCTAAACAGCAGCAGCAGCAACAACAACGAACGGTCTTTAGGGCCATGTGTTAATGTGAGCTATAAGAACTTCTGCCCAGCACCACTTACGATGATTTGAAACTGGAACCCAGGTTAGTGTCTACAAAAGGCCATGGGTAAGTAAGTCATTCCTGTCTCAACCATGGTATGCAGGGCCCAGTGCTGAGGAAGGAAGTCTCATGTTGACATGGATACTGGGATGAAGGTGTTAGAATAACTGTCCTTTCTTGTGTTTTTATTTTTTGACATGAACTCTCCCTCTATGGCACAGACTAGCCTGTAACTTGTGATCCTCCTGCCTCAACCTTCCATGTGCTGTGATTATGGGCATGAGCCACCACACCTGCCCTCAGTAATTGTTTAGTAGTAAGTTTTGAGTAGAAGTGAGATTTGGATGATTAAAGAGCCAGAGTAGAACCAGGCTCCAGGGGTCCTTGCTACCTCAGTCTGCCCTCACTGACGGTATCCAGTCTAACACAGCCCTCCATTGAGAAGCAGTCTCCCACAAGGAGCAGATAAAGGAAACCAGGCTCTTTGGCAAGGTCACCTGGGTCTGGGCTTTGTGTGGGAAAGGCCTGTGGGCAGGAGGGATGCCTGGAAGTTGCACTGTAGCGCTCCTGGCACTGTCCTGTCAGGTGACTTCCCTTCTCTTCCAGGCCTGGGGCTGTTCAACACACAGTTTTGTGAATTGATTCAAATACCATCAGCCCTACCCTCCAGTTTACAGTAAACACACATTCAGGCACCAGTGTCTGGAAGCTGCCCAGTGACCCCAGGGCAAATACTGAAAAGTACCAGAACTTCCTTAAGTGTACTAGCCTTCCTCCCTCCCCTTCTCAAGTCCACATTACAGACACAGACACAGATACACAGACACAGACACAGACACAGACACACACACACACACACACACACACACACTTGTGTATCTGTATAGAAGCTAGGAGCTACTACTAATGTCTGCTTTGTTTTGTTCGCCCTTCTGGTCCCTCTTTCTCTCCCTCTTCTCTCTGTCCCCCCCTCTCCATGTAGAGTTTCAGGCCAACCTGCGTTATATAAGACCCAGTTTCAAGAAAGACTGAAGAGGATAATTTGGTCTACCTCAAGCACATAATACACTCCAGTAGGAATTTTAACTAGAGGACACGGGAAGAGACATAGAGGATGTTTACTGGCATGCTGTTCATGGTAATAAGAAATAGTAACCGTATCTCTCTGCTAGGTTGTTTAATGCCTGTCTCTCCCACTGGCCTGTGGGTTCTGTGAGGGAAAGCCTGCTGTTTATCTTCTTCTTGTGTTATTTTTCAGGGCCTAAGATATAGGAGCAAGTGGGGAAAACAAAGAAAAATGGAAAAATGAATCCAACCTAGCTATTACTCAAGTAAAATATGGTATTATCCGTAGAATGGAATACTAGACAGCACACAAGAGATTACTTATATACAATTACTTATATATAATTTAAATTACTTATGTATAATTTAAAATTCTGGCAGGAACTATACCTATATCCCCAGAATGGTTGGTCTTGTGGGTGGAGAAGGGCTTGGAATTACGGGTAGTTTAATTCTGTGAATAAATGCCTATTTTAATGGTGCTTACATTTATGTATGTCCTTCTCAATTAAGATTACTTTAATATAAAAGGCCAGAAGAATGAATATTTATAGACCTATTTCTTGAGAATAAAACAACCAATGATTTTTTTCATTGTGTTCTTTTTTCCTCATAAACACTTTCTAGATTATTCCCAGTGTTTTGTCTATCACATTTGTAATAATAAAAAACAGTTCTGTTTAAAAATTTCAGACATTCTCAAAAAGTTAGTGTGAGTTCACCTTAACTATTTCCACCCTATCTCCTGCTGCTTGGCACCCAGAACTGTGTTTACAAGGGGTGCCATGTTTCACTGAAAAATTATACAAGGCTCCAAAGTCTGGAAGTATAGAAAAAGATCCCAGGATTCATTTGGGCAAGGCTGGCCTCCGCTTGCAGTTAAATGTGCCACTTTATGGCCTACCAACCAGCACAGTCCAAAGAGTCACCTTAGGAATGTCCACCACACAACTCCAGCTGAATGAACCTACACTCTGGTAGTGGTTCTCCTTAGGAAATAAGGGTTTTTCCTTTGACTCCTTTGTTGTTGTCCTATTTCAGGGATTTGGGAGCAGAAATAGTTGCAGAGATGCCTTCCAGCCTGTCTCAGGAAAAGATATTTTACTAAGGGCTGGTGACCAGCGTTTGCCATTGGACTCTGCTGCCTTCTCTCCATACCATCGGGCTCAAAAGATAACATTGTGGCATTGTTCATAAGAGATGGAGGAAGGGCTCACACAAGGATTTCGCCCAAGATGAAAGAACTCAAACTTCGAACATCTCATGTGTTCCCTTTTCCATTCCTTTCCCTCTCCTCTTTTTCACCACTACCCGCCCCTCCTTTCTTTTCTTTCCTTCCTTCCTTCCTTCCTTCCTTCCTTCCTTCCTTCCTTCCTTCCTTCCTTCCTTCCTTCCTTCCTTCCGCCTCACCTCCTTCTAATTTACAGTGATGTTTGAAGCTCTGGCTTCAGCTCTAGCAAGTGGTTCAAGGTAGAAAGCAAGGAACTGTGCCTTCTGTCAAGTGGGTGGCTCTCCTGTTGGCGCAGAGATCTTGCTGCAGAATGAACTGTCTGTAAGTGACTAAACCTCCAAGGAGGCAGACAGGGCCTGCTGTGAGGTTTGGATGCTTCAGGCAAGAATATCCCAAGATGCGTAAATGATCTGGAACAGCCTCCATAAGCCATATGTGTATCTATAGTTCACACCTGCCAAAGGCCCAGAGAGGTTGCACAAAGCCCCTGGGCTCCTCTGCCCCTCACTCTTTGCAAATCAGAAGGAAGTGAAGTCAGAACACGAGGTAAGTAAAGACTATTCTTCCTGTATGTCAGAGAGGAGGTGATTCACAAAAGATTCCAAACCTCTGAGTCCAGGAAGTTCTGGCTCCCTGGATGGTGTCTGGTGGGGGTGGGGCAGATCTAATAAACCACAAAGGATGAAAATATCTCACACTCTCTGGAAGGAAGGAGTACTCTCATTCTGAAGAGTACAGGATCTGCAGTTGCTCTTATGATGTGTTTTTCCAAATAGGATAGGCTTAGAGCTAAAAAAAAAAAAAAAAAAAAGTTCAAGTAACGGCTGTCAGCAATGAGCCCTGTTTCTATAATAAGACATGGATGGTGAGGAGAGAGACCTGCTGCTCTTCTCAAATCTGCTCTGACCATGGGTGAATATCAGCTATTCCTAGCCATTGCTGTAGAGCTAGGGATTGTGCAGAATTTGTGGTTATCCTTGATTCTTTTCAAAGGCTTGATCTCAGGTGAGGGCATCTGCTTGGCCTCACTGACCCTCTAGGGTGTAGTTCAGTCTAGGGGACAGATGCTGTGAGACATCCATAGCTTTGGCAGTGTCAGGGGTGGTGGCAGGACACTGTATGACCAGAGACCCAGGACTGGAATGTGGAGGCTCTTATGCACAACTTGAACTTCCCATGAGTCTGAGACAGAGCTGCTTTCTTTCCACTCCACCTTGTTTCCTCATAGATGCTATAGATGAGTAGCAGCGGGGGCGGCTAACAGGTCTCCTGGAGACATATTAAAAGCCAGTCCTGTTGTCGCCACTTCAATTAGCCATGGTGTGAGGAATTGGTTTGATGTCCTTTAAGCCAAAGTCACAAGGTTGAACATTCTCAGTAATCAAAGCACACTTAAGAAGTCAACCTTACCTCTTCTTTTCCCTGTCCGGGCTATTTGCCCCAGCTCTGCGATGGGTGTGATCCACCCACAAGTCCCTCCCCGCTTATCCAGATGCACCTGCCACATCTTGCTTCACAGATAGGCCTCTGGCCTGCGAGCAGAACCCATCCACTCGTAATCAAGCAAGAAGTCCTGAACAAGTTCATGAGAGATAATTGTGGCTGGGCTCTCATTAGAGAAACTTCCGTCTCCTGGTTACTCACTCTGGTATGTGAACATTTGATGGCCAAGGCCAGCAGCTCCCTCACTGTACCCATGAAGGGGCATTTGATGAACTATGGTGGGCTGTGCCGCATACTCCCAGCCAGAATTAAGCTCAAAGATTAAACCTCTGAACCCAGCTGGGCTCTCGTTCCGTCACTGCCCAGATCCTCAGGGATGATTTGTCTCCTGGGTTCCGGAATTCCAGAATGCTCCAGCTGTCTCCAGGCATGGTCTCACCTGGAGTTACCATTTTTTGGGATGGTGGTTTTCTTGGTCCTACATCCAAGTTGTACACAACAAAGACATAGATCTCATGAAGGGTGCTACTCACTCAATGAATACTCTTGTTTAGTATACATGACAGAAGCTTCCTGCAGCCTAAAGCTACCTAGTTATTTCTTTTTTATTTGATTTCATTTATATGGGTGTTTATCTGCACTTGTGTTTGTGCATCACTTGTGTTCCTGTGTCTGGTGCTCACGGAGGCTAGAAAAAGGGCACTGGATTCCCTGGAACTGGAGTTACAAACAGTTGTGAACTGCCATGTGGGTTCTGGAAATCAAACCTGGATCCTAGAAGAACAGCCAGTGCTTTTAACTGCTCACCCATCTTTTCAGCTTCCCACTTGGATTTTTTAGAGATAGCCTTGACATTCAGGGGGATTGGAAACAAACTCAATTTAAATTTGTCTAAGCCGACTCCCAAGAAGTAGGGGCCTGGTAACCCTCACCCTAACTCAGCTCAGGCCCTCCATTTTCAAAGTGTTCAAATACTATTTGTCAAACGAGTGAGCCACTCTTGGCTGTTGCCCAAGATCATTACTTCCTTTCGGATATCGTTCACAAACCTTTTTTGGTGACATAGAGTGAGGCTGCAGATTTTTGGACTCAGCATCCTGCTTTGGTGGGCATGTTGGGGAGACTTCCATTTCCATGGCACTGGTTTGTGCTTTAGATTTCTAGACAGGACTAGAAGGCCAGCCATGGGTTTACAGAGAGAAATGAGTCCCTGGAATGTGATGATGATGATGATGTTGACAATTCTTTGACGGGGTCTTCTTATAAAATCTAAGGTGATTGTGAACTTACAACTTTCTTGCCTTAGCCCAATATGATATAACATTTTGGTGATAAAACATATATATAGCACAGCTCTCGCTTTTGCACTTTAAAATGCATAGGAAGTACACTTACTAAGTATACTTACTGAGTACATTCTAAGTACATTCACATTATGAGGCAACCACTCCCGTTAGCCAGAACATTTTCATCACATCAGACTAAAACTTCTGTTCACTAAACCCCAGATACCCATTTTCCCCTACCCTCTCAGGGCCTGAGAACCACAGTTATTTCCATGTCTGCATCTCTGACTCTCCTAGATACCTCATATAAGTAGAATCACGTAATATTTGTTCTTTTTAAAGAATGTTAGTAATTACTGTTATGTATATGCATTATGTGTATGTGGTGTGGCTATGGGGATGTATGTGCCAGGGCCAACATGCCAGGGCCAGAGCCAAACTCTGTAGAATTGGATTTTCTCCTTTTAGGTAGGTTGCTGGAATTGAACTCAGGTTGCCAAGCTTGTGCAGCAGGTCCCTTTACCTGCTGAGCCATCTTGATAGACCCATTTGACTTTTTTTTTTAATTCCTTATTTTACTTATCAAGATTCCCCCAAGGTTCTTCCAAGTTGTAACATGTGTCAGTCAGAGTGCCTTTCCTTTGTGCGGCTGAGTCATCATCCTTGGGGATATGCAGACCACGCCTGGTTTATCCATTTATCTTTGAGGGGAACCCCTCAATTTTGAATGCTTCTCTTGGTTCCTCCCACCCCCCAGTGAGCTGATATAGATCTTCTCGTGACTCCCAGCTACTGCTCATCTCTGCCTCCGGGGACCCCACAGCTTCAGAGCTGTTTCCTTCCCAAAGGGATCAGTGGATTTGAAGAGAGGTCCTGAATTCCCTTCAAAGCCGGAAGTTACGCTGAATGTTCCATAACTTCCAGACAATTTGCCTTTGTGACTTAAGTCTTTAGGCTCATGTCAACCTGCTCATCTCTTTTGGAAAAGAAATCAGCCTAAACTGGGATGATCTGTAGCTGCTCTGGGCACAATTTCCCTTATCTGGACACTTTACTCATGCAGTGTAAGAACGAACGCCCTCCTTTGGCTATCTATCGATTCAGTCATTAAACATGTTCTATGGGTTGTCTGGTGAAGGCAATGAATGCAGTATCTTGGAACTCGACCTTTGGACCCAGACTTCCTAGGTCAGGATTTAAGTTACACCCTTTACCACCTGCCATTACCACCTGTGGGCTTCCATTTCCTTATCTGACCCAGCTCATTGGGCTGTTGGGAAGATTAAATGAACTGGTGGGGTGAGGAGGTAAGAGAGGTCTGGCCCTCTGTAAGTGTGCCGTTTCACTGCACAGGCAGGGCACTGGCCTGGGTGCTGAGAACGGCAGCCAGCCAGGCTGACCAGCAATAGACCCTTCGTGGTTTGCAGTCTACTGAAACGGCAAGGCTGGTAAGCCATTACATGACAGCTTGGATTTAGGCCCAGTCAAATGTGTAATTAAAAGATACACTTTTCATGTAAAGGCTAACCTGCGCCTATTGCACTCCAGCAAATCCTGAGATCAGAGAATTACAGGGTTGCAAGAAAGTGTGAAAATGGAGGCTCTAGTCTTTCTCATTTACCCACTCACCCATTTGTCAAAAATGAACACCTGTTAGGTTTTTACAGTGCAAAGACCTTAGAAAATGTCAGTGAAAGAAAATAGAAGAAGAATCCTTTCCCCAAGGGCGGGCAATACACTATAAACATAAGCAATCCGATTAAATAATGTATGAATCAAAGAAATGCAAATGTATTATATAATGACACATTATTTAGTTATGTGTGTGCATGTGTGTTTCTGTAGTGTATTCATGTACTACATGTGCATATGTATGTTTGTGTAGTGTGTGCATGAGTGTCCTGTGTGTGTGTGTGTGTTGGGGTGCCTGTGCCCAGGCATGTGTTTGTAGAGGTCAGAGGTTGATGTCAGATCTCGTCTATCACTACTTTATTTATTGTTTTTGAGATGGACTCTCTCACTGATCCTGAAGCTCACTGATTGGCTAGGCTGGCATCAAACTCTTGTGAGCCTCTTGCTTCTGCTCCCACTAACTCCCACGATGGGGTTATAGGCACACCCAGCTCTTGACCTGGGTGTTAGCTGGGGTCTCCCTGCTTTCAGGGCAAGCATTTTACTCAGTCCTGGAAGGGAGTATGCTTAGCTCAAGCTAACTTGATTCTTGATAGATGGGGTTAGTGTTTTGTGTGAATGACTTGAGACTGGTGGTTTGAGCTACTAAAAGCAAATCCTGGAGGTTAGAATTGCTTCCTAGGAAAGGCAGCTTCTGTCTTGGAACTAGAAAGGGGATCAGCATTGACCTAGCTGAAGAAAGGCAGTAGGGGCGTCCTAGTGCGCCCTACGCATGCATAGACAATGTGGAGCCCCACCAGTTCAGAACTACTTTGCCCTGCATAACATATTTTTTGTGTTCAGAATATAAGGGGAATGTCTTATATATTTTAAAAGTATTTATTATGCATTTAAATAGATGTATGTATGTATATGCTCATCCATGAGGATGTGTGTCTGTGCATGTGGAGACCAGAGAATAACTCCGGGTATTGTTTCTCAGGTGCTTTCACATTCTTTGAGGCAGGGTCTCTCTTGAGCCTGGAGCTCACTGGTTATTCTAGACTGGCTAGCCAGAGAACCCCAGAGATCTCCCTGGCTCAGCCTCCCTATCCCTGGGATTATAAGCAAACACCACTGTACCTGGCATTTTTACATGGTTTCTGGGAATCAAACACAGGATTTCATGCTTGCAAAGCAAGTCCCTTTACTAAATAAGCTATTTATTTAGCCTGAACATCTTAAATTCTTTTAAAGATTTAAAGACTTTTAACATCCCAAGAAGCATTGTGTCCTCTAAGAGGCAGGTGAGTCTGAAGTCTGGGATGATTTCCAATAGTTGGTTAAATAAACAAAAGTTGATCAGAAACTGTTCAAGGACAGAGTTCTGTGTCATACTTCCCTTCCTGCTGATAGTGTCACCCTTAGTCAACTTTCATTGGCTGCAGATACTCATGGACTCAATCTATTTATCTGGCTTGCATGTCTCCATATTATTCTTTATTAACAGTCCTTACGGAAGGAGATAAGAGACGTGAAAATGCCTGAGAGTTATCAAAAGTTATATAAGCTGCCATTACTTAATGTCTCCCAACCACCCACTCATGGGAGTAGAGAGACCTAGGGATTAACTGAACACACTGCTGTCTTAGGGCAAATGGTGGATTAAGGTCGAAGGGACACACAGCAATGCTGAAAGAGCCTGCCCACCCCCACCTCCCATCCCATTTCTACCTGTCTCAATGGCTAAGAGATAGTATCCTCAAACCTGGGCAGGTGCACTGTCATGAGTAATATGTATACACCTTTCGATGCATCAAATGTAAGTTTCTGGTGGGTTCACATTAGGAGTAGAGATGTGGGTTATATACATGCTCAGCTTTAGCAGAAACTGCCAGACTCGACTGTCTTCCAGATTGGCTGCATAACATTAATGCTGGTTAGTTTTAACAAACGGGTTAAAAATGCAGGCTGTGTTCAACAGCTGCCCTGATTTTTGATAAATGGTCCTTTGTGGGCAGAGTTCCAGGAAGAGACTTCTACAGAACATTCTGCTGCCTAGACCATCTGGGTGAATTTGGGTTACATTTTAGAGGGTGTATTTATTACATTAAGGGAACCCCGTAATTGACAAAGCAGAATTAGAACTCCACAGTTTATGTGTAGTTGGAGCTTTAGCCAAGGGAAGAAGAACCATCCAATTGAGCATACTCTATTGGGAACCTTAGATATTAGATCCACCTCCAGCAGGTCATTTTGGAAGCTTGAGTCTAGGACTCTTCACAGTCATCCCTGTGCTATCCTTTCTTCTTCCTTCCCCTTCCCATCTCTCTTTTCTTTTTCATTTTTTTTTTTTTTGCAAGTAAACAAAGTTTAAAGAGAGGCGGAGGAACAGCTACCTGTAGCAGGGAAGGACTTGAAAAGGGGTTGCCCTTTTTGTTTTGGAAGATTTCTTTTTTAAAGTCTCAATCTCTCTCTCTCTCTCTCTCTCTCTCTCTCTGTGTGTGTGTGTGTGTGCACGAATAGAGGTGATCATGAAGATCAGAAGCTGGTGCCACCCTTGGAGTTGAAGTGTGTGTGTTGGAAATTGAGCCACCATCACCATCACCATTTTTTCTTTCTTCTTTCTTTCTTTCTTTCTTTCTTTCTTTCTTTCTTTCTTTCTTTCTTTCTTTCTTTCTTTCTTTCTTTTTCTTTCTTCCTTCCTTTCTTTCTTTCTCTTCTTTCCTTCCTTCCTTCCTTTCTTTTTTATTTAATTTAATTTTATTAATTACACTTTATTCACTTTGTATCCCCCCATAAGCTCCTCCCTTCTCCCCTCCCAATCCTCCCCTCCCTCCCCCTTCTTCACTAATGCCTCTCCCCAAGTCCATTGATACGGGAGGTCCTCTTCTCCTTCCTTCTGATCTTAGTCTATCAGATCACATCAGGAGTGGCTGCATTGTCATCTTCTGTGGCCTGGTAAGGCTGCTCCCCACTCAGGGGGAGGTGATCAAAGAGCAGGTTAATCAGATTATGTCAGAGGCAGTCCCTCTTCCCATTACTATGTAACCCACTTGGGTACTGAACTGCCATGTGCTACATCTGTGCAGGGGTTCTAGGTTATTTCCATGAATAGTCCTTGGTTGGAGTATGAGTCTCTGGGAAGTTCCCTGTGTTCAAGTTTTCTGGTTCTGTTGCTCTCCTTGTGGGGTTCCTGTCCTCTCCAGCTCTTACTATTTCCCACATCTTACATAAGATTCCATGCACTCCCTTCCTTCCTTTCTTTCTCTTCTTTCCTTTCTTCCTCTTTCTCTCTTTCTTCCTTTCTTTCTTTCCCTCTTTCTTTCTTTCTTTCTTTTAGATAGGATCTCCCTGTAGTTCAGGCTGGTCTGCAGCTCACTGTGTTTATTCCATTTGGGCCTTAAACTCATTACAATCCTCTGGCCTCCATTTTTGAAGGAACTATAAAGATGGTTACCATGGTTAACCCTTCACCATCACCAGAGTCTTTGATGCTGACCCCACACCGCTTTGTCAGAAGGTAGCACAGGGTTTCTTTGCATTCTATGCTCCCATGGATTCACAGCTACTCTGCCGTGGTCCTCCATCGGCAGCTGAAAGTTAGGAGAAACATGCTACACGTAAGAAGATGCTACTAACAGAGAATACCAGCATGAAATCCACAGGTACAACGTTAGGGGTTGGTGTCCCTGATCACCAAGGGATGGCCCCTCACAAGGGCAGCTTTTGGAAGCAGCAGTGTTTCTTTACTTAATCCTGGCTTGTCTCCAAACCATGTGCCTCTGACACTCCTGCCCCTCTGTCTCCATTCTCCTAAGGTGCACCGCTTCTTTGCTCAGTGGTCTTTCTTCCTGGAGGATTGTAATTACTAACTGTCTTATTTATAATGTGGAACCTCAATGTAAACCATCTGGCGGAAGTCAGCCAACATGGCTGAACTCTAATGTGCTGTGTCAGGCGAACTTGGCTGGAGTTACAAATAAGTGGCTATTGGTTTTTAGAGCACATATCTCGGATATGATTAATGACAGCAATGAGGAATCTTATCAGCCTCAGAGTTTATTACAGAGGTGAGAATGTTGACAGGTGGGAGTGGCTTATCTTTATAATTTCAGCAATGGGGAGGTTGAGGCAGGAGGATCACAGCAAGTTTGGGGCCACCCTGGATTACAGAGTGAATTCAAGGCTTACTTGGGCTATAAGTTAAGCTCTTCATTGATACAAAACAAAAACAAAATAATACAAAACAAAATGAAAACTGAGCATATGAAGGAGTTGGAATCCACACCTGAAGTTTGGTACCAACAATCTATTTTGTACTTCTGAACAAGTTACATTACTTTTCCTGGCCTATTAAATGGGATATAGAAAGTAGATTACATTCTAGGTCTCTTCCGGGTCCTCAGTTTCGTAACTCCGTGCTATCCGAAGAGAGGTGGCCTCTTACTTACCTTTTGTAATAGAGACCTTGGAAGAATAAATATGGCCCTTCTGCCTTGTTTCTCCATAATCTGTCCAGAGCCTCCAAACCTGACTTACAGCATGCTTTTTTTTCTTCTACAAACCATTAATGCCAACAATACTTTAAGGCTATTATACAGGAATGTGGAACTCTTTTTCCAAATAAATTTTTATTATGTTAGGAATATTTCTGGTCCACTCGATGTATATCCTTAAGGAGTTGGCCACACACTGAGAGTGGTAAGACATACCTGAACCATACTAAAGAGCGAAAGGTTTACGGAGATAGGGAGAGTAGGGGATAGGCAGAGTCAAGGGTCAGGGCTCATCTCCCTACTGAGAAGTCAGAGAAGCTTCATGGGAGATGGGCCATGTGCCTGATACTGCCAACTGGATACCGCCTGCAGTTTTGATGGGTAAAGATGTGTACGCTTTTCTAAGAAAGCATTAGAAGATGTAGGGGGATGGTGGAGGATAAAAAGCAAAGAGTGGCTATGATTACAATGACCTATACCCTGGCTTTTTCAGAACATTCAGTTTATCTTTTCTGTCCTAAAGTGATTAATGAGGCCATTTTCTTATTCCCAAGAGTGGCACAGTTTTGGGTGGTAAGTTCTAGACTCAGTATGGCTCTAAGGAATGCCATTGCAGAGGCCAGAGACGCTTCTGGCTAATATCTGAGAGGTGAAAAAGGAGAACTAGAAAAATCCTACATTTCCTAGCGTTTTGGACGGTCAAACTCATGTAAAGTGTGTGTGTGTGTGTGTGTGTGTGTGTGTGTGTGTGTATGGGGGGAGTGAGGGGAGAAATAGTGTTGGAAGAAGTTGGTTTCCCAGACCGGTAAACCCAGGTACTTGGGAGGCTGAGATTGAAAGACTGTAAGTCAAGATTTTCCTGGCAATGAAGCAAGCTCAAGAGCAGCCTTGGTACGTATGAGACTCTCTCTCTCAAAATGCAAACTAAAAAGAGGACCAGAAATTTAGCTTAGTGGTAGAATACTTGCCTACTAAATGCTAGGTCCTAGGTTCAATCCTTAGTATTGGAAGAGGAAAAAAAAATCATGGTTGTGGATAAAGGTTATACATTTAGTATGAAAGCAGAACTGTAATGGGCTCTGCCCCAACTGAGCCTAACCCCAGATCAGCATTTTTTTTTAAGGGGTAATACTAGTCAGCACTGGATCCTGGGACCCTTGGATTCTTGCCTGTTCCCCACTGTTTAGAATTGACTCACGTGTCTCCAAATTCACACCCACTCAGAACCCATGAGTATGGCTTTAGGGTCTTTGCGTGTATAATCAAGTTCTGGTGAGATCATGCTAGGATCGGGTAGGCCCTAAGTCCAGTGTACCAGATGCATTTACAAGAAGAGCTGGAAAACCCACAGCAGGAAGGCTGCACAGGAGCCAGGCATTGGAGCAATGTGCCCATGAACTGCCTATGGCCACAACATTTAGTAAAACTCCCCCATTTTGGTTAAACAACAATTCCCCAAACCAAAAGAATTTGGCTTCCAGAACTGAAGTAAGGTGCCATGCTCTTGCCTGCCCACCCTGTTGACCCCCCCTTGTAATGGCTGCCACAGATGTTTATATATCCCCTGGCTTTTTTCTTTTTTTTTTTTTAAATCTATCACCCAGCTTATGCCTTAGCTACCTGTAGCAATGGCCAAACATGAAGAGGGAATTAGTCCCTTTTCCATGTTTCCTTTCCTGTCCTCTAACTACCCCAGCCTGTAAGTAAAAAGGGACTCCCTGGTTGCTCAGAGACTGGGTGGAGGGTTTTCCCAGGACTGAACTGCCACTCTACCTCATGACTTGTCTCTCACGGAGCAGAGCCACGGGGCTTCAGGGACACTCTTCCTTTTATCCTGCTTCTTGGTGAGAAAATCCTCCTTTTTCACTCTTCTCAGCCATAGCCAGCAATCCTCTAAAATGCCTGGCCACTTGCCTTTTACTCACAGAGTTATCAACCTTGTGACTGAAAGGTTCTGTTAAGTCACTATGACTTAACATTAACTCACAATGTTAAGACACAATGACTTAACTTTCTGTTAGGTCATAGTGTTATACTGTATTATTGTCTTGGCCAAGGTACCCCCTTGACAATGCTTACTGCTGGCCAGAGGAAATTATGCCTGACTGTCAGATTCCAAAGAACCTTGAAAATTTTCTCCAGCTCAGTGGAGAATGGGCCAAGGCCCTTAACAGCCTCTGTGGGTCTCTCTATGCTCTACCTTTCAGGTCCTTCTGGTACAGCTGTCCAGGTTCCCCTGCCACTTTCTTAAGCTCTATCCCTCTCTTCTTAATAAGACCACCTTTTTGATTTACCTTTTTTCTTGGACTCTCATCCTGGAGATGAGACTTCTCATCTGCGTCTGCCACTGTACCACTTCTAATGACAGCATCCTTTCCCCTGCCACTCTTCGAGGCCACCAGACTCCCCAGGCCTGGCACTAATTTTTAACCTACCAGCCTCCTCTTCCAAGCCCCTACCCAGCTCTTCTTGCCTCACCCCGTTCTCATTCAACACCTCCTCCTGACCAGGTTTACCCTATTCTGCTCTGTGAGGTCGCCTTCCCTGAAGGCGCTATGCTTGTCCGTATTCCCCTTTATGTCACATGTTCAAGCAGAAACGTGTTTGAAGGCCTTTGTCTCCAACCCAATGCCTGTCACAAAGTATGTTAATATCTTACCCAGTTCCTTGAGCTGACATGACATGACATTTGTCACCTTGACCTCCACCCTTTCTCTTGTCGACAGGGAGTGTATCTGGATGTCAGCTCATGCACATACCAACACTCTTCATGCCCAGGCAGTGGCATGTTTCAGACATCCCCTGGAACAACCATGCAATTCAGATGAGTTCCCAAGATGGCTGCCTGCCCCTCCCCCCCGGGCAAGAATGGAAAAGGCTGCACTTAAGACAGTCACTTATGAAAACAAATCAAAGAGCTTACTCAGGGATCTGGTGAAAATCCAGCTTTCTTTTTCTCCTGCTCACCCGAAACCATGGGCGAATACACTGGTTTGACCCCTGATGGGAGAAGATTACATCTCCGCCTTCATTTTATCTCTCTGCTAGTACCCGCATTAGGAAAAAAACTCCAACCATTAGAGGAATGCCCCTCATACTCTTCAAAGAGACTTTACAAAATAGCCTCTAAGGTCTTTAATAACAGAGAGGAGGACCTTAGACACAAGCAAGATCAGGCAGAATACCCAGTGCTGGCAGGATTCGTCACGTCACGGGGTAACGCAAATGGGGGTGAGACACCTTCCCCACTTAGGACTAGCCCACCTAGAGGCCTGCTTTAAATGTGCTCAAAGGGGCCACTGAGCAAGAACCTGCCCTGGCCTACAGCTGGTGTTCACTCCTGCTCCTAGGAGGGGAGAAAGGGACCCTGGAACTCAAACTGTGCTTCACAAGAAGCAAGTTCCTTTCGCGTCTCCAATCACCAGACTCAAGCTTGGTGAGTTTGCTGAGATTGACAACTGCTGACAACTGACTGGGCCCTGGCAGGAACAGCGTCTGCCATCACCACCCTCACTCCATCCAGGGAAACTCTGTCCGTAGCTGGTAAGACTATCTTTCTTTCTTTCTTTCTTTCTTTCTTTCTTTCTTTCTTTCTTTCTTTCTTTCTTTCTTTCTTTCTTTCTTTCTTTTCTCTCTCTCTCTCTCTTTCTTTCTTTCTTTCTTTCTTTCTTTCTTTCTTTCTTTTTTAATCTCATGCAAGAGTGAATTGTTCAGTTTTACCAGAATTTGCTGGATCTGTATGGGGGACCCCTTCCTCTGTGATGGGGGTAAAGCCATTCCTGCCAAGGCTAAACAGACTGGTCAGTGACTGTGTCATCTTTTGGATCATCCTCTTCCCTGTTCCCAGTTTTCCAGCCACTCTCCTGGGACATGACATTCTGGAAAAGCTCCACGCTTCTTATCTTTCCACCACAAAGTCCCTTCAAAGTAACTTCCTTCTTACTATTTTACTGTCAGCCTTTATTGGGTCCCAGGATACCTTCACTATTCTTTATTCTTCAGTCATCCTCTGGTCTAGGATACTATCTACCAACACAGTTGCTACCTGTCAAACCTCCATACTGATTAAACTGTAGGGATTGTAGGACCCTTTTGTGTGGGTTTTGTTGTTGTTTGTTTTGTTTTTAATGTCAGGCCCAATACCCTTTTACCTCTACTGGCCTCAGCGAACTTAAAACTGTAATTATCAGAGTCCATAAAGCCTGCATTTCGGGACTTACCAACTCTACCCACAACACTCCTGTTCTGGCAGTCTTGAGGCCAGGTGGCTCTTTGTCACCTAGTACAAGACTTGCCTGATTAACTAAGTTGTAAATTCCCCTTGCCCTGGTGACCCTCCATCCTTACACCCTTCTATCCCATCCGTGTTCCCCCTCTCACCTGTCATTTCTGTCCTGAGTTTCACAGATATGTCACTGTTCCTCCTCGTCTGTTTTTGGTAAGACCTTTCTGCATTAACTTGGACAGATCCTGACATCCAAATGTCCATTCAGCTAACCCTGATGGTCTTCCCCAAAAGGATTCCATGATGGCCCTCATCTCTTTAGCCTGTACATTCTCCTTGTGATCTGCTAGGCCTCAAACTCCTTTCTGCACACTTCCAACAGGCTGTCTTCTCTGCAGACCCTCTTTATGACCTGTCTCTACAATATAGCTCCAATTTCCTCAGTTTCTGAGCTGACCAGGAATACCCAGATAGTCTTCTCCCAGGTACCCTATCTTGGCTTCACTGTAACCCCCCTCTTCCAGAGGCAATACCCCAAAGCTGTAAACCATAACCCAGAACATGCTCCCTCCATCAGAAAACAAAACAACAAAACTAAATTGGATCTTTTATCCTTTCTAGGCCTTGTGGGTTACTTTCTTTTTTTTATTTTATTTTATTTTATTTTTTTTATCAGTTACATTTTATTAACTCTGTATCCCAGCCGTGTCCCGATCCCTCATTCCCTCCCAGTCCCTCCCTCCCTCCCTCATCTCCACCGTGCCCCTTTCCAAGTCCACTGATAGGGGGGACCTCCTCCCCATTCATCTGATCCTGTTTTATCAGGTATCTTCAGGACTGGCTGCAAAGCCCTCCTCTGTGGCCTAACAGGACTGCTCCTCCCTTCGGGGGTGGGGAGACCAAAGAGCCAGTCATTGAGTTCCTGTTAGAAATAGTCCCTGTTCCCCTCACTTTGGGAAACCAATTGGTTACTGAGCTACCACAGGCTACATCTGAGTGGAGGGTGGGTTACTTTCTTATATGGATTTCCAACTTCAGGGCCAAATTAATTTATCAAATTACTTATAGTACTCTTTCAGAACCCCTGAACCTCTCCAAACCCATCCAACCTACCTTTTCCAAGCCTAAAGACACCCTTCTGTCTGCTCTGCGCCCCTCCAAACTCTTTGTTCTATTTGTACACTTCTCTCGTAACTTAGCCTTAGATCTCTTATGCTAATGGAGAAACACGCTCCAAATAGTAAACCACCTGACTAACACAGTTAGATCCAGTAGCATAGGATTAGGACTTTCACTAAAAGACACTCAGACACTCCTGTCTTAATGATAAAAGCCCTCAGACTCAAACTCTGATTCTTCATTACTATTTCTGCCTGCAGCAGTCTCCTTGGGATCATAAGCTGCTGATCTATTTTCTTTCCCTTTCACGTTCAGTAGACACATGCACCCTTTTTATCTCTCCGCCTCCCCCAGTCACCTTTCAAAGGTATAAGACTCTCAATCCAGCCACCCTCCTTCCTGAAGACTTTAGTCCTCCAAAGGACTACCAGTCTTCTCACTTTTAGTTACCTGTCAGATGCTCTCATCGCTGAGGCCTCTAACTATGTCATTGGTGGGAGCTCCTTTTTTGTAAGAATTTATCCTTTATTATTTGTAGTTGTGTGTAGGCCTGTATGTATGCATGTGTGTATGTGAGTACAGGTCCCCGTGGATTCCTGAGGCATTTGGATTCCCCAGGGCTAGAGTTACAGATGGTTATGAGCCACCTGATGGTGGGTTCTCGAAACCAAACTCTGGGCCTCTGGGAAACAGCCAGTGCTCTTAGCTACTGAGCCACCTCTCCAGCCCCATGGGAGGAGCTCTCTTAAAGGATCCCAACAAGCTGTAGGCTCTGACACTGTCACCCCCACCACCTCACGTCAGCATGAAAACAAAGGCTAACATCTACATCAATTCCAAAGACGCGCACCACACTCTAATTCTCACGCCACAACTTGACAAGGGACAGAGGCTTTCGCACTTCACAGAGCACCGCTTCGTTAATGTCAGCGTCTTTCGGGCTGCCTTTCAACAGTCATCCACTGCACAGGCCACCAAGGCATTTCTGACCAGACAGCCAAAGGCAACTCTGGAAGCTGACACCCTTATTAGACAGGTAACGTTGGCCTCCGCCTCACATTCTTTCAGTCCTCTGGTGTCTGCTCACCCAAAGCCCATCTTTTCCTTATCCACTCTCTTATCTTTCCAGCCCTTGTCTTCTTTCAACCTAGCCACCTCCCACGTGTGTATGAGTGGTGTTAGGGGTAGTGGTGGTGGGGGTGGTGGAATCCAGTCACCCTCAAAGATTCTAGAGAATCCCATTGTCCCCCTTTCTCTTCAGGAATCAGCCCCCCTTTTCACGTGCATAATCAGTCCCGTGTCGGTATCAATTTCTGCTCACCTTCCTCAAGACCTATCTCTCCTCCCCCACCTTGTCACAGACCTTCCATACCAAGCTCCCTTCCTCACTCACCGAGCCTCAGGGCATCTCCTTGAACAGAAGCAGCAGATGGACTTCCCCCACAGGCTGCCCTCTTGGTTTGGTGGTGTGGTATCTGCTCTGCTGGTAGACTCTTTCTTGGGATGGACAGAGGCTTTCCCCACTGGGTCTAAGAGGACACAAGGGGCTGCGCATGTCCTTCTATTTCAAGTCTCTCCTTGCTTTGGCCTGTCTTCATCTCTACTATCTGATAATGGACCCGTTTTGTTTTTGTTTTTGTTTTTGTTTTTGTTTTTCCTAAGGTAACTCAGCCCTTGACTACCTCCTTAGGCATCATATACTCTCTTCACACTCCCTACAGACCCCAGTCCTCAGGCTAGGTGGACCATGCCGATGCTCTTCTTCAACAACACTTAGCTCATGCTTGAAGTCAAACTGCCCCAGCCAGCTCTTCTGCCTGTTGTTCTCCTTCATCTTCAGGTTCTCCCCAGAAGAGCCCGGTGACCTCAGTCTCTCAGAATTCAAGCACAGCTGGCGAATCACTGCCTTCTCTTTAGCACCACATCCCCGTTTCTGGATGCATGTTTTGCTTTACATCTAACCAGCCACATTCTGCAATCATTCGCCTCACATATACCTCCTAAACCCATGCTCAGCTGATTCTTCTGGGCAGGGATCTTACCAGGTAAGTGTGACTTCTCCAAGAGCTTTGCTGGTAAAAGACAATTCTAACTGGCTCTACTACTCTGAGCCCAGAAGGGCTCCAGATCTTAACTTTAAAACTCTTAACCCTTCTAGCGACCTTCCCCCTACTTATACCTCTTTCCTCACAGGTCTGACCTCTCCACGCAAAACCTGCCGAGCCTGGAGCCACCCTGACTAACCAGCCACCTTTGAACACCCAGACTGAACAAATTTTAGGACTGACGAATCCACAGGACCAACTTCTCTGCACCCCACGCTACTGCTGGCCACTCCCAAAACACCATGACACGCCTTTGGGTCCTCTGCTTTGTCCTTCTCCCCTACTCCCTGTCCTATCCCGAAAGCTGGATGCCTCTTATAAACCTTACTCACCGCATCCTCCGTGATACCAACTCATCCTTGTTTTCCAACTGCTGGGTCTGCTTGTCCATGCAAACCCAAAGGTCCCTAGCAGTCCCAGCCCCTCTGTCCACTTGGACAGATACACCCATGAAGCTTCACCTTACCTACTCAGTCAAGTCCTTCGCCGGCACCTTTCCCATTACTCAGATTGAGAGGCACCTCCGCCTCTTCCACCCGCTGACCGCCTCCTACTCTTTCCACAATCCCGACCGAAGGGCTATTGCTTTTCTTCAGCTCGTCAGCTCAACAGGCATATTCCCCATCATCACCCGCCTGACGCCTGTGATATATCCTGATAAGGACCGCTTCTTCGAAGCGACCCAACGCCCTTTATGGGGACCACTCTTTACTGAGACTCTCCTCATGTCACAGGCCCCACTCTGCATCTCCCGCTTCTTCAAGGTCTCAGCGCATGCCGCTTTTGTAGGCACCCTCTCTGCCTCTCTCTGCAACTACACCCTACACCTATCACCTTCTGCCAGTCACGAGAACCTAGATCTGTCCACCATCCATCTATTCAAACAGGCAATGAGAAGACCCGATGCCAAATGGAGAAACCCACTCCGCTTTTCGGGACCCCCCTCCCTAATCTTCTCGAAACCCTCTCCCTATCCCTGTCCAACAGACACTAAATACTGCCATACCTCCCCAGCCACCCCCTGGATGCGCTGTCCTCGCTCTCCCTCTGGAATCTGCAATAAACTTACCCTATATGAATCTGACAACTTAACCCACCCCATTACTGTGTCGGTGGACCCTATTCACCTCAAGGTCAAACTCCAGGGACACGGAGACCCCTATCCACTCACCCATTATCAGCCCCTCACAGGAGCTGCCCTGTCTGGACAATATTCAGTGTGGGAAAATGAGATCACTCTTCAGGAAAACTGGGATGTCACCTCAAACATATTCTCACATCTTCTTACCTTCTCCTACGCCTTCTGTCTCAACTCTTCAGGAGTTTTCTTCCTCTGTGGAACATCAACTTATGTTTGTCTCCCTGCCAACTGGTCCGGTGTCTGTACCCTTGTCTTCCAATACCCAGATATTGAACTCCTCCCCAATAACCAAACGGTGTCTGTCCCCCTTTTTGCTTCGGTTCATCCCTCAGACTCAGCTTTTCGCGGGAAGAGGTCCCCTCACCTCCTCCCCTTCCTTGCAGGCCTGGGCATCTCCTCTGCCCTTGGTACAGGCATAGCTGGCTTGGCCTCCTCAACTTTCTATTTCCAACAGCTTTCTAAGGCTCTCTCGGACACCCTGCACGAAATAGCCGCCTCTATCACCACCCTCCAGAACCAAATAGACTCGCTCGCAGGGGTTGTTCTCCAAAACCGAAGAGCTCTGGACCTCATCACTGCCGAGAGAGGGGGCACCTGTCTCTTCCTCCAGGAGGAGTGCTGCTTCTATGTAAACCAGTCTGGCATAGTTCGAGATGCCGCAAGGAAACTCCGAGAACGAGCGTCTGACCTCGGCCAACATTCCGACTCTTGGGGACTGTGGCCCGACACTGGACACTGGCTGCCCTGGCTGGTTCCCTTCCTGGGACCTCTCCTCTTCATCTTCTTCCTGCTGACATTTGGGTCTTGTCTCCTAAACTGCCTAACCCGTTTTGTGTCCCAGAGACTCGGCTCCTTTGTCCAGGACACCGCCAGAAGGCATGTGGACAGCGTCCTCCAAAGTTCCCAATATAAGAGACTGCCCCAAGACTCCCCAAATGAGAACCCCATTCCTGTGTAAAAGGGAGAAGTTGTGAGAGCACCAGCTCTGCCCTCCTTTCTATCCGGTTAGTAGAAACAAATTCAGGAGTGTTAGTCATGGCCACAGTGTTTGTATCAGTGACAACTCCAGAAATTAATTAGGCTTCCAGAACTAAAATTACTTATTTTTTTAAAGCTTTGAGCCTTTTCTGCCTCATCAGTCAATACCTTCACCCCGAGATGGCCATGAGAGATGTTTTTCTATCACCTGATGTTCTTTAATCCATCACTTAGCTACTCTTAGGAATGGCCAAGTGGAGGCCAAAGAAGAATGTTTTCAGTGCCCTGTCTGTAAGTGGATAGTGGGCTCTAATTTCTTATACTAGAGATCCCTGATTCCCAGGCCAGTGCTGCCATGAAGTGGTTTGTTCCCTTGTCTTTCTTGCTTTCTGGCCTCAGACAAAAAACATCAATGTAGCAGGGAGCTTACAGAAGCTGGAAGGGACCAGCACGGGTCCTCTATGACAGCTTTCACAGAGAGTAAGACCCTATTGTCCCCTTGACCTGAGACTTTATCCTTCAGAAGATAATAAACATCTGTCACTTCCAACTGTCCCCAAAAGCAGCAGTTTGGTGTAGCAGGCCCAAGACACACTAATCAACTCTGCGCTGTAGCTGTGGTAGAATATTCTGGTAGAGCTGACTGGGAGTTTGTGAACCCAGTCGTGGAGAGCACAGTTCGGGGTAGGATGTAAAACTGAGGTGGGCTTGGAACTTGGGATGGGCAAGAGGCCCACAGGGAAGGGAGAAAAGGATACCAGAGGCCCAGGAGGGACGAGAGGCCAAGTGTGTAGGGGGAAAGAGTGGAAAACAAGGGAGGCTTTCCAGAGGTAGGAGCTAGAAGCTCACGCTGGGATGTTATCAGAGTTGTTAGGGGCAGAGCATGGGGCCCTGGCAGTCCTGTCAAGCTAGGTTTGGCCACTTGTCCTCAATAGGACAATTATTGTCACAATTAATAGCAAAAAGCAGAAAAAGACTTATTCAATGTGGACACATTGGGAAAAGGAACAAAGAGGTCTGTGGAACTCTCTCCCTCCCCACGTCCATGCTCCAAGTTTAGGTTTAGATAGAAAGCAAGAGGTATGAATAACAAGGCAGTCCTGTGCAAGGCACAGTCTCTCCTGAAAGGTGGTCTGACACGTGAAATCTCTTCCTGAGAGGCAAGCTCCTCCAACCAGCACTGGGCCCCACCCCAGCCTTTTTCTTCAACTAGCATGAGACTCCTGGGGAGATCCATTTTGTACAAGTCCTCCTCTTAGAACACCTTCACTCCTGCCAGGACAGTGACAGGAGCTGGGGTCAGGTGCTGACTTGGCATTGAAGTCACCGGTGAACCTCCTAAGACTGAGAACCTACAGAAAACTGCAGGGGGTTAAACATTGCCTTGCAGAGGCTTGAAACGTGTGCCATAAGGAGGGAGGTAGAGGAGATAACTCTTTCAAGGGCTTCAGGATGGGGGAGGGGATTGGCAGCAATTTAAAGTGTGAAACTGGGCAAAGAGATTTTATTAGGTAAAGGAGGTACCAGGATGTTTGTGGAAATGGGCTGGAAGAGGGAAAGATTATAGACGTCAGCTGACACAGTGATGGCTAGTGGATTGCCTACAGTCTAGCACCCAAAGGCACAGGTAGGACATGTTTCAGCCATAGTGCGTTCACTGCTCTGCCTTCCCTGGCACCAGCACTGCACTGCCATCCTATTTGGCCACCCTGGGCCTTTAGCCTGATGGAAGCCTGGCTCTGGAGTGACAGTAAGGGCAACAATGGTGCAGACACATGGGTCCAAGCTGGTGTCTTCAGGTCAAGCAGCATGGGGCAGGCATCCCCAGGAGCAGAACAACAGGACCATCTCTCAGCACTTGGGTTTGGCTGAAGTCAGGAGTCACAGTGATATGTGGAATTTAAGGCAGAGCCAGGAGAAGAGGCAGGCTCTTGAGAGGTAGAATAGGTTAAGAGGTTCCCTCAACATGGGATCCTCAACTCTAATCCCTGCCTGTCAGTACCTGCTATCATAGGAAGCCTGGTTAACTGAGGCACTTCTGTCGCACCTCTTCATTTTGTCTCGGTTTCATAGTCTGTGTCTTGGGGAAACATGCCTGAGGATGAGTCACAGGTCAAGAGTCTATAAATAGTACTGTCCTTGGAAAAGCAAGGGATTCTGGGATTATAGGGATAGACATGTGCAGTTGTGAGGGACTGTATTTGGAACTATGTAGGTTCAGAGGCCTTTGCGGTCTCTTTTTGTTTGTTTTTCGAGACAGCGTTTCTTTATGTAGCTTTGTTTGTCCTGGACTTGCTTTGTAGACCAGGCTGGCCTCAAACTCACAGACATCCACCTGCCTCTGCCTCCCAAGTGCCGTTATTTCAGGCATGCACCACCGTGCCCAGCCAATGTATCCACTTGAGTTAAAATTAGCTGGCATGCGGATGCTTTCATTCTCCCTCCACCAGTGTATTTCACTGAGCATGCGGTTAAGTATCCGTGGCTGTGGCCTTTGGAGGAAGTAGGCCAGTCCAGAGACCAGAGCCTCATTGTCAGTAAATGGTGGACCCAGAGTTGGCACAGACCTCTGAGCCAAAGTTAGAAGCTGTGCACACTGCATGCTCAGCAACTTCCTCTTTCTAAGCTAAGCTTGGATTCCAGTTGACCCGGGGCAGATGGCGTGCTGACATCTCCAGGCCTTCAACAGTCTGGAATTTTTTTTTTTTTTTTCAAGATTCCAGCAGAATCATCACCCTGAGTCTCCCGGCCTAACCCTGGAGAGAATATCTACTCCGCAGGCAATCTTCTGTTTCTGGGTTCCTGGGCTCCTGCCTTTCAAAGAAAGAGAGGCTTCCTCTGTTCAGGGTGTGTCTAAAACACAGGGTTCTAGAGCTGGAATGTGTACGTTGTCCCAACAGGCCTTCCTCTCAAGTGGAGGAGCAGGGCCGGCCGCCGGATTCCACATCCAGGAGTGAGTCCTCCACCATCAGGCCCTTCTATGTTGTGCGTGGCATTGTTGGCGGTGTGGAGAACAGACTCCAGGCTAGGTCTCTGGGGTTAATTCTCAGATGCACAGGCCTGGGGGAGGAGGTGAGGTGGATCAGGAGGTCACAGATGACCCTATCGTGAAGGGACTGGGAGGCTGGTGGCCAGACACTGCAGTGCTATTGCAGAGGGAAGCCACTATCCTCCCCAACGTCAAATGTCTGCAGCCTTCCCAGGGAGCACAAAGCAGCGAGCAGCAGAAAATGTGGCTCTGGTCACACTTCTGCCTTCCAGATCTCTCCAGGTCATCTATTGGTAAACCAGCCCATCTAGACCCCTGGCAGCAAGGCCATCTTAGAAACGTGGCCATTGCAATACAGTGAGTATAAGATAAACATCGGGTACACAGGCCTTCGTATGGAGAAGTAGGAAAAAAAATCCCCCACAAATTTGCAGTTGGGCACAACCTAAATTCTTTTCATATTTTGATTTTTAATATTTATTTTGTGTGAATTTCATATATAAGCTCTGTATTTACATATTTCTCTTTTTCCTCCTTTCACAAATCTTTTTGTTTTCCCTGCCACACACACACACACACACACACACACACACACACACAGAGTCCTCAAATTAATGGCCTCTTATACTTTTATAAAAAAGATGTATATATTTTATGTATATTGTCTGCATGTACATCTGCACACCAGATCCCATTATTGGCAATTGTGAATTGCCATGTGAATGCTGGGAATTGAACTCGGGACCTCTAGAAGAGCAGCCAGGGCCCCTAACTGCTGAGCTATCTCTCCAGGCCCAGCCTCTTACTTCTTATTATTGTACTAACAGTTACATATATACATATACATTTATAAACACAACTTGCTGAGATCATTTCATGATGCTCCTCTGTGTTTAAGGATGACCTCTTGGGACTGGATAGCCTATCAGGGGGCTCATCCCTGGAAAAGACTGAATCTCTGTCTCCTAGCAACCATTAGTTGCCTGTAGTTATTGATGTAGGAGCGGACCCTTGTGAGAACTCCCCCATCCATGCTGTCATGTCAACAGGTGGTGTCATTTTTCAGGTCTTGCTTAGGCAACCATATTGTTGCAGTTTCCTGAGTGCCACTTCCCTGTCGCATGGAAGACACGGTCTCCCAGTCTTCTAGTTCGTATAATCTTTCTGTCCTGTTCTACTGTTCTCCTTGTTCTCTGAGCCTTAGAGGGGTTGTGTCGTAGAAATACCAATTGGGGTTGGGCACCCCATGGTCGGTTGTTCTTTGCCATTTGACAAGCTGTGGCTTTCTGAAATAGTCTCCGTCAGCTTCAAAGAGAAGCTTCTTTGATTAGAGACAAGAGCACCATAATAAATTTTTAAAGAAAAAAACCAGAAATTTTCAGACTCCAAAGATTATAGTCGTATTTACAAGAACCTTTTATAATTAAAAAAAAATTCCCCAAGAATATTCTTAGTCACTGATAAGTTGAATTTCTTTCACCAATGCCACTGTTGTGAATTTGAAATGTTTCTCCGTCCATTAGGAGGTGGTATATGAATACTTTTATTTTTAAATCACAGAAATAACGTATTAGCCGAATTCTGAAAAACAAGACCAAATAGTTGCCTGTAATCCTGTCACCATCACAAGTCATTTCACTTTTTTTTTCTTTCCTGTGCACAAACATCTTGTGAGTGTAATGGCCACAAAACTGTGTTTTGTTTTGTTTTTACCCAACAGTATGTGAATCATTTCCTTTGTGATTGCCTAACAGACAGAACCACAGTTTTTTTAGGGGCTATGTAATATTTCACATCATCATTTCTTCATTTCCCCTCTTCTTGAATATTTACATAGCTTCTAAGTATTTGCTACTACAAATAATGATTTAAAAAAGCTTTATTTGTATCTCAGGTCTTCATGTCTCAAATCCAGAAGTGGAATTGGAATTTCATATGTATTGGTTAGACTTTTTTTTTTTTTTTTTTTTTTTTTTTTTAATGTGTGTGACATATTGAGCTCAGGCTGCTCTGGAATCACCATATAGCACAAACTGGCCTCAAACTAGTGGCGATATCCTTGCCTCAGACTCTTGGCTGCTGGGGTACACTCGTGAGAATCAACAACTGCTGATCAACAGTGGAGCCACACTTCCGTTGCCTTTGTTGAACGGTGGTCTGGTATCTACTTTCATAGTGTTAGGACTCACCTGGAAACTACGAGGGCAGCTACCCAAGACTGGAAAATGGTGCCTTCGGCCTTGGAACCTTTACTGTCCTCTTCAGACGTGCCCGCTGCTGAATCTCGGATCCCTGGGAGCTGCGTGAGACTTTTGACCTGAAGCTTGGCAGGCACAGCATCTACAGGGGTTCTCCGGCCCCCTGAGCATCTCATTGCCGGGCCTTGCTGCTCAAAAATCTTCTCTACATAAGGCAGGGAGGCCCAGGCACTTCCGATCAGCTCTCAGCTCTGGGTTAAATCCTAAAGCATGTAAGGACAGAGCCTCCCACAAGTAGGCCAGACGGAGCAAGGCAATACTAAGTTAAAATAAAACATCTTGGGCTCCAATTCATTGAAGGAGACGGAAGGGATGGTTTTAAAAGAAGTCTTCAGAGACAGGAAGGCTATGTAGCAGAGTCACTTGGGCGCGCCTGTTGTGACATCAAGCCCATCTTGCTGTGACCTTACAAACCCAAAGAAAATGACCCAGGGAGCTTGCTTAGCAAAGGGTTCTGTTCGTGCTACTATTGTCTTAGTCAATTCAGGACAGAGTGGACTTGCATCTTCAAGAGAACATGAAGAACACACTTAGTCCTTCGTTGTTTTCAGAGGAGAACCAAAGCAAAGCTGACTAGAAGGGAGGATCTTGAGTGTTTACTCCCTCGAATGTGTCCTAAGAGCACAAAAGGTGCACCCGCTGATAGGTGTGTCCTTGATTCCAGAACACCCTTTTCCAACGACCACTCCAAGGTCCAAGCATCCTGCTTCCAAACTGACATTCCTGGTAACCGCCCTCCCCCACCTACTGATCCCCAGCCTTAGGAATGCTAAAGCTGGCTGACCAGTGTCTGCAAAACCACCGATCCTGGGGACAGCCCCTGCTGCCGATCTTGCAGCTCTCTCTGTTCATATCCCTTCTGCTGTCTCTCCCCAGGGACCTGACTGCCCCTTGTAGATGGTCAACAACCCCTAGGTAGTACAACTTCCCCGGACACCCCAATGTCTGCTCTCGCCCCCGTCCGGTTGCTTGGAAATGTGCAGCGGGCAGCAACGTCACATAGGGAGGTGGGTGCCCGCTGCCCGGCGCACCAATAGCACGGCCACGGTCGGCCTCTTCTTCTCCAGCCATTGGTGCTTCGGGCCGCTCGGCTCCACCCCTGCCCGCCATGGCGTCAGCCGCCGCAACCCGGGGGAGGAGGTTCCCACTTTAAGAAGTGAAGTTTTCCTCCCTCACCCCCTCCCCCTCCTGTCCACCTCCTGCCGCCTCCCGCGCCCCGCGGGGCCGCGGATGGAGCTCCGCCGCGGCGGCGTGGGGAGCCAGGCTGCGGGCCGGAGGATGGATGGGGACTGCCGCGATGGCGGCTGCGGCAGCAAGGACGCCGGGTCGGAGGACTACGAGAACCTACCGACCAGCGCCTCGGTGTCCACCCACATGACAGCGGGAGCGATGGCCGGGATTCTGGAGCACTCCATCATGTACCCAGTGGACTCCGTGAAGGTGAGGCACGCGGAGGACTGTGGGGAGGGGGAAAGGACCGCAGGAGAGCAGCCGCAGCAGCAGCGCGCGCGTTTGCATCCCGCGCGGCGCCAGACCGGGGGCAGCGCCGTGAAGCCACGCTGCCGGTTCCCCGGGACGCGGCGACAGGCCAGGGCTCTCTCCCGGATTGGGCGCGTGCAGCCAGGGCTCTGGGGAGTGCATCGTGACGCTCCTTCCGCGATGCCCTGGGGGGGAGTGTACCCCAGAACCCACCAGGGAGTCCCGTGCTTCTGGCCCCCACCGCGGTCGCGGGGGACAAGTGCTGAGCACTCTGTGTGCGGAGGTGGCTGTGGCTTTGCGCCGTCCGACTGCTGGGGCGCTGCACGTGCGCGGCTCCCGAGGGAGCTGGCGGCGGGAGAGCGCTCGCCGAGCTGCTCCGAGAAATGTACTCTTTCCCCCAACCCCTCACCCCCGTCCCCTTTTCCCCCGGGCCGGGCGCCCTCTGGCCCCGGCGCGTGCCTGCTGCTCTGGGGTCGTTTAGGGGCTGGGGATGAGCCAGCGGCACCGTCTTTTGGGGTACTAGATCAGCCCATCCAGTTCTACTGGGAGGCAGTGGGACCTACAGGGTCATTTGCTGTCTTTCGCTTGCTGCAAGGTGGACCTGCAGGCTTGTACTATACGGCTATGGCTATGGGTTGTGTAATAGGCTTCCAGTTTGACCTGGTCACTTCCCCCAGGTAGTTTCGCTTGCGCTTCTGTCAAAAGGCGACTTAAGCCGGTGAGATTTGTTAGCCGGAGAGCTGCCTGTGCTGGACCTGGACGGGCCCTGCGAGAGATGCAGGAAGTACTACCTGTACTGACATTTCACTTTTAGAAGCGGAACTCATCTCACTGGGGGGGGGGGGGGGGCATCCCTGGGAGTTAATTTATGAATAAACCGAGGCGCAAGGGAAGAGAACAGAGGCTCTTGCTCTGACGCTTAGCCACTCGAATTCAGGGCTGCAGCTCCAGTGTGCTTTGGGGGAACTTGGGGACCTCATTGAGGAGCAGTTATTTTGTAAGGCAGGGAGCCAGGGCTGTACACGCAGAACAGTACCTTATGGCTGATGCTGGCCCCACCTGAGCAGGTGTGAATATTTGGGTTTTCTCAGAGCTGGCAGTCAGTGGCTGCACAGGCCGAGTCCAGTGAGAGCAAATCCTGGGCATAAGGCAAGGCCTGACTTCCAGCTCACTGCCAGACCTGAGTCATCACTTCTGTCCCTCCAGTGCCCTACTGGGGCACTGCTCCTTGCCTGCCTCTCTTGAGGAGTGAGTAGGGGAAACTTGTCCTAGATTTTAAAATCACCTCAGAAAGGGCTGGGACATATACTAGATGGTATTAGTATAGGAACGAATGGATCAAATGTAATGGCATTTTCTGCAGTCTAATGTGTATTGATTGCTTAGAGAGGGGAGAGCTAGGAGCTATTAATTTGAACAGGCCATAGACTTAGAGATGGCGTTCCATCAAAGGAACCCTTCCACCTGTGAGCCCTGGTGCCTCTTTGCCGTGAATTCTGGTCCAAGTGTCACTTTAGCTTACTTTGAAGGTTAGAGACAATTACTGATGCCTTTTAAATTTGTTTTGACAGTCAAGGCGTTTGTCTCCTCTGTAATACTCTGTGTGCTCAGTTCTCCCACACTTTTCCCTGCCTGCTCCGATTCATGCTTCATGTGTGTAGTCTTTTCCAAAAAAAAAAAAAAAAAAAAAATCCATTTCTAGATGGACAGACATAGGGTGTAAGTGTGTGTGTGGGGGGGGGGAGCGAGAATGTGTGAGCTGTTAGTGTGTGTGAGAGGGCATGTGTGTTTGCGAGTGTGCGAGCTGTGAGCACACACTGTGCGTGTGTGAGAGTGAATGTGCAAATGTTGTGTGTGCGGCTATCTTGACGGTCATAGCAAGTATCCACCTTCTGGGGCTCGCTTGCAAAATGAAGTTTTCGTTGCCAGTCAGCAAGCTCTTCTAGTTCTGAGACTCTGATCCTGGCTGCCCGCAGTGACGCTCTTGGCTCTGCAGTTCCTCGACTCATAGGCTTGGGTGTGAAGTTCCTTCTGTGTTCTTCTGCAGCTTTCTTTGGGTAGCAAGGATTTTTTTTTTTTTTTCTTTCTAGTTTTGAGCAAAGGCAAAAGGGCACAGAGAAAGTAAGTGGCGCAAGCTATCTGACCTGTAGGCAGCCGGGAGCCAGTGTCTACTCAGCGCGTCACAGCTGTGTGGGGTGTCAGGGACACAATTATGTCCTAGTCATGGAAACGTTTCGCATGGGAAGACCACAGCTGCGTTTCTCTTAAAATATTTTGGATGATGAAGAGTGAGTAATTGAGTCTCGAGGCCTGAGTTGGGCTCACAGCCCTTCAGCCCACTTGCTCTCTGCCTCAAGCACTGATGTGTGCCTTTGTTTTGTTGTGGGGGAAATGGGCCCTCCTTCACTTTTAACCCATCCCCCTTTCTACAGCACTCCTATTGTCCTTTCATGGTAATTATTATGACTGAAACCAAATGCGTGTAAATCATACCTCGAAAAGAGAAAAAAGGTTGTTTGTTTGTTGTTTTTTTTTTTTTTTTTGAGAGACACTCCTTTATTCCGATTTGACCTTGTCATTGTTAAATGTGAGTGTTGAGACAAGCTGCTATTTTTCAGATTTGCTCCCCTAGGATGTGTGAGCTGTGGAATCCAGGGCAGGTCCTTTGCAACTCAAAGCCTGCTGAGCTCCTTGGGTTCGTGGTCTTAGGTACAGAAAGAGGACTTACAGATGTATACTGTTCTAGTAATGAACTTGCTTTTTCATAAGATTCTGTCACCTCCTAATGCCACTTCAATGCCCAGTGTTTTCCAAACTGTGGGTTTTGATCTGTCAGTGGGCCGAGCATTTGGGAGACAGATTGGTGACAGTATTTTTTTTTATAAGCAGGTATGGCTTGGATAGGAAGAAACACTGATGAAGTTCTGTCTGGATCATGTTCCCCAGAGAGGTTGTGAAAAAGCACTCTGGCCAGGCCAGATAGTGCATGCATTGAATCCTCTCTAGCACATGGAGGCTGAGATGGGGGAGGAGGGGATGGAGAATGTGAGGTCAGCCTGAATTTCATAGTGAGTTTAAGGCCAACCTGAGCTGCCTAGCAAGGCTCCATTTCCACACAAATTCTGAGCATTGTAGAATTGAATGCACCATAATTTTTCTCCCAGCAGCAACAGCCTGCAGTTAAGTTCCTATTGGGAAGACGTGCATCATTTCCAACCTCTCTTTCTTTAGTCTTCACAGCTTGTGGTATATGTGAATGCTTCATTTAAAGAGCCGGTGGGACTGCCGAGCGCCCCTATGATTACAGCAACCAATAGAGGGATACCAAGTCAGGATCTAGGGTTGTCTGGGTGTCTGCAAACTCTTGTCCAACCGTGCTTCTCCCTAACCTGGGCTGGGCAGCATTTCCCTTGGAGCCTCTAGATGGTGGGTAGTGCTCTGGTAGCCCGAGGGGTGGAATGCTAGGGTAGCCCGAGGGGTGCTATGGTAGCCCGAGGGGTGGAAGCAAGAGCCCATGCCTAGGAGTGCTCAGGACTGTAGGGAGCATGCCAGGTGGGTGGAGGAGGAAATTCCATCCAGATTAGGCAGAGACCATGCAAGTCAGCTTGGTAAGCACCGGGAAGAAAGGAAACAGGAAAGATTTGAAGTGGGGAACTTCCGCTGACCCTTTCACAGCCCTTCTTTGAGTGGCTTGTCAGGAAAGCCCTGCTCCAACTCCCCCTGGGTGAGCCCTCTGCCCTCCATGCACCAGCTAGCTGACACTGCTTACCGTGGCTCCTCAGGTGGCCCTCGTGAGCGTCCGTGGGGCATGGCCTAGGCACGGGCACAGGCTGGACTGCCTTCGGGGACGCCACACAGCCCGTGAGTTTTTCCGCTTGACTGGTAGGGAGTGTTAGCAGCTGCCAGAGCCCCTCTGCCACTTCCTCATGCTTCAGAACAAAGTGTAGGACAGGTGAGACCAGATCAAGAGGTCATGAAGTCCCAAATTACTGTATTCCCTGGAGCAACATAAAGAGTGCTTTCTCCCTCCCTCCGTCTTCCTTTCTCCACCCTTCACTGAGACTCGCTTTTGCACTGGTGGACATCCAGTCAAAAATGGGCGCTCATGAACTTGAGTTCTTCCCTTCTTTCATGACAACTGAATGCACGCTGATGCCTGCATCCCATTGCAAAAATGGAACTTGACCCCCACACACATTCATTTTCCTACCCAGGAATGGAAGGACAGGCTGGGTTGGAGCACAAAGATTGGAGGATAGCACCCAGAACAATAATGAGTAGCAGAGGGGGCTTGGCATTTAAAAATAAACAAAAAACCCTTTATTTTTATATTTTAACATAGACTTTAGTTAGCTAGTTTATATTTAGATAGT
The DNA here is from genome assembly GCF_030254825.1 of Meriones unguiculatus. Taxonomy (NCBI): domain Eukaryota; kingdom Metazoa; phylum Chordata; class Mammalia; order Rodentia; family Muridae; genus Meriones; species Meriones unguiculatus. Next base: position 66,314,367 of record NC_083357.1, on the reverse strand, counting down.
CTCTATATAGCCCTGCTTGGCCCAGGACTTACTATGTAGAAACAAGCTGGCCTAAAACTCAGAGAATAGCCTGACTCGGTCTCCTGAGCGCTAGGATTAAAGGTGTGGGCCGTTACACCCAATGTCATAGTTAGGGTTACTATTGCAGTGATTAAACACCACAACCAGAGAAACTTGGAGAGGAAAGGGTTTATTTGGCTTTTCCTGCCACAGCACTGCTCCTTGTCGAAGGAATTCAGGAGAGGAACTCAGGCAGGGCAGGAACCTGGGAGGCAGGAGCTGATGCAGAGGCCATGGAGGGGTGCCATTTACTGGCTTGCTCAGCCTGCTTTCTTATCGACCCCAGAACCACAGCCTAGGGATGGCACCATCCACAACGGACTGGGCCCTTCCCCACCAGTCACGAAGTAAGAAAATACCTTAGAGCTGGATCTTACGGAGGCATTTTCTCAGCTGATGTTCTCTTCCTTCCGATAACTCTTGTGTCAAGTTAGCGTAAGACTGAGCCAGCACGCCTGGCCACTTTAGCTTTTTAATATGGAGTGCCACTTGAGGCCTTTGACTTGTTTTTTTTTTTTTTATTGTTTGTTATTGTGTGTGGGTATGGTGTGGGAATGCGGGTGTGATCATGGCAGGGTGTCCCATGTGGTTGGAGGTCAGGGGACCGCTTTGTGGAGTCAGTTCTCTCCCCAAGGGGATGGACCTTTCAACATCAAGCGCTTTATCTGCTGAGTCATCTTGCTCATTGTGCATCTGGAGTGTGTGTGTGTGTGTGTGTGTGTGTGTGTGTGTTATTGACTGCGTTTCTTAAGCCACACAGGGGCAAGTGTTTGGGTCTTAACAAGCTTTTTTATTGTTTTTTATTGGCCAAGTCTTTGTCACCTTGACCACCTTTTCTTGGAAGAGGCTTTTTGTCTGCTTTGCAATGACCTACATCAGGCATCTAATCCCACTTTGCTTTGCTTTGGGCTTTTATATGTATGTATGTATGTATGTGTTTAAAGATTTTTAAAAAGTTATATGTATGTGTACATGCCTGTGTGGGTATGTGCACGTGGGTGTAAGTGCTCATGGAGCCTAGAGGCATCATTTTCCCTGGAGTTGTGAGCCACCCAACATGCATGCCGGGAACCATACTCATGTTCTGTGCAGGTCCTGTCTCCAGAACCTCCCTGCCCCACCTTTCCTTTAGAGACATGATCGAGACTGACCTGAAGGTCACTAGGTAGCCCAGGCTAGCCTCAAACCCATGTCCCACCGTTGAGTGCTGGGATTACTGGTGTGGGCCACAGGGCCTACTGGACTTTCGCCTTCTGGTTGCAGAGGACTGCTTTTCTGGGATCATTGGGTCAGTTACCTGGCCCTACCCTTCTCTTCCCTTCCCCCTTTTTCATTAAGCCAGTAGGGGCCCTCTCTGGAACCCCAGTGCTTTTCCTATCTTCCTTTTAACTCAGTCTTTCCTTTTGGGGGCACTGGTGTGTGTGTTTGTAATCTGAAGCAGTCTGGCCCCTATCCTTGCTGCCCAGGGACATGGCAGCCCTGTGGTATGGCCTTGCTATTTCCTGCTCTGTCTTTGTTGACCTCTCCGAGGCTCACCTTAAACTGGCCTTTTCTGTTCTTGGAGTTCACATCCCAGTGTTTGGTTTTACACGGCGGAGGCAAAGGTCTTAGATTTCCTGAGTTCTGATTTCCTGAACTATAGAGGGAAAACCCTAATTTCCATCTTGCTTTCTCTTTCCTGGCCCCACTGCCCATTGATTGCTTTGCCCTCATCTGTTCAGCGGGACTCTGTGGGAGTGTCTGGTTGACATCTTTGTCAGTTGAACGTTGCTACCTTCATTCCCATTCTTTTCCCATCTCCCTTTGCTGCCATCATAGAAGGCTCTCTCCCTTCCTAGTGGTCACAAAGTATGAGGACCTTTTCCCTATCTGCCTGTCAATGGGCCCCAGTTCTCATCTGTGTAATCTTGAAATAGTTTCTTAGCCTCTCTGGGCTGTTTCCCCACTTGTAGAAAAATGACACTCTTCTCGGAACTGGAGAGATGGCTCAGAGATTAAGAGCACTGACTGCTTTTCCAAAGATCCTGAGTTCAATTCCCAGCAACCACATGGTGGCTCATAACCATCTATAATGAGATCTGGTGCCCTCTTCTGGTGTGCAGGCGGAACACTGTACACATAATAATAATAATAATTAAAAAAGACACTATTCTCTTGGTCGGAGGGTGAGGTCTTTTCAATGCTCAGGACAGCATTTGGTACAAGGGGAATGTTCTCCAACAGTGAGCCTGCTTCTTGCTCCTCCCCCTCCCCTTCAGTAATGTGGCTATAGTCACTGTTCCTCCTCCAAGGACTTGGACACATGACAATCTGGTTCTCTCCAGATCTCCATGGATATACCACCTGACAGTGCAGGCCATTGTGCCTGCTCCCCATTCTGTGTTTGTGAAAACACATAGGTACATGCATGTGTATGAACCTCATTGGCCTGGGACTTGCTGAACTTGCTGATTCATCTAGGCCCCAGGGACCTGCCTGCCTCTGCCTCCCCAGTGATAGGATCACAAACACACCAACATACCTAGCTCTCTTCTCTCTTCCTCTCACTTTCTCTCCCTCTTTCCTTCTTCCTCCCCTTCTCTCTCCCTTCCTTTCCCTCTCTTTTCTCTCTCCCTCTTTCCCTCCCTCTTCCACCCTCTCTTCCTTTTCCCTTCCTCCTTCCCCTCTCTCTTTCCCTCTCTCCTCTCTCCCCCATTTTATTTTTTTATTTGTTTGTTTGTTTATCGAGGCAAGGTCTCAATGTGTAGTTCTGGATGTCCTAGAACTCACATGTAGATCAAGCAGACATTTACAGACATTTATAGAGATCAGCCTGCCCTTTCTCTGCTGGGATAAAGGCAACAGGTTCTGGAGATCAAATACGGGTCTTCACGTTTGCAAGGCAAGTGCTTTACCAGCTAAACTTTCTCCCTAGTCCCAGTCTCCCCTTCTTCACACCCTGAGGGCCAGTGCCCCTCACCTCCCAGGGTCCTTGTTCTGACCCTTCCTGCCTGCCCTGCCGTCTGATGTCTTGCTCCATTACTGCAGCTTCTGTCAGGCCCTCAGTTTCTCAGCCTTTGCTTCTTTTTACTTAATTCTGGAACACTCCTCTGCCTACTGGGCAGCACTGCCCCCACTGGCCCCTTTGGGCTCTGAGCACTGGGTCTGTCCTCCCCAGGCCCCATCACTGTTTCTGAACACCCATATGCCTCTGCTTTCCTCACTGCCACAGGATGCCTCTCTCCCTGGATTACAGAGAAACCAGGACTCCAGATGGGTTCATCTTCCAGTCAGTGACCTTCAAGTTCTCTTGCTTTCTAACCCCCATTGTGAGGGAGCGGGGGTCTCTTGTTCCTCCTGGGGGAGTTGATAGTGGCAGGGAGGGGTGATGTGAGAACCACCCAGATACCACAGGATCGAATCCTTACTCTACACCTAGGGTGCAGGACTGAATATCTGTCACCTCAGGTCCATTCCCTGCTGACTTGGAGTTGTTAATCCCAGACCCACTTTGTGTAGGGTTACCAAAAGAAAAAAGTGACAATGTGTATAACATGTCCCCTGCTGGGAGGGTCTCAGTAAACTATGCCATGTCCCCTGCCTACTCAGTATACTGGATTCCTCCCTTCCTTCCTTCCTCCCTCCCTTCCTTCTTTCCTTCCGTCCTGTTTTTTGAAACAGTTTTTCTCTGTGTAGCCCAGGCTGTCCTGGAACTCAGAGATCCACTTGCCTCTAGCTCCCAAAGGCTGGGTTAAAGGTGTGCACCACCATTGCCTGATTGGCTCTTAGTAAACTGTTCATGAGGTAGTTTCGCCTTCTTCGGGTGACCCATTCCAGGGTCTTTAGCTCCTCCCTCACCCATTGGATCCTCTGTAGACCTGTTGTCTAAAATAAGGAAGCCCATCTGAAACTCTTCACCTGGGCCCTGTGGACCCCCAAAGTGCTACTTTCATGTTTTCTCTTGTAAACAAACAAGCCCCAGTTGTCCCTTTTCCTCCTTTGAAATAACCAGTGAGGGTGTTGTTTTTCGGCCTTTCCTTCTTCACCTCTTTCTTTCTTCTGTGTCTGTCTTTTGTTTTGAGACGGTGTCCCTCACAGTCCAGGACATCTTTAAGCTCACTTTGTAGCCAAGGATGACTTGATGATCCTGATCCTCCTGCCTGTATCACCTGAGGGCTGGGCTCACAGGTCCTCCGCATGGCTACCCTGGCTTTTGCACCCACCACACTATGGATTCTGTCAGTGAGCCTCTCTTTGTTTTTTGTAGCTGACTTTCTCTTGGGCCTTGCGTACTTGTCCTGTATAGTCCAGTCTCTCAGACACACAGGGAATAATATTAAGGTCTTAGTTTCCATCAGGCCTGAAAACTCCCCCATCTCTGCCTCTCCATCTCCAGTCCTGATTCTCAGGAGTTGAAGCCCCACTGCCCTCGCAGACGTCTTGCATCTCTGCTTGGCGCCAGCTACACAGCGTGTCTGGACATCTTTTGCTCTGTTGGCTCATCCTCCCTTTCCCTCGTCTCAGTGCTCTTCTGAGAGCCTGTCCCCAACTCCTTAGTGTGGTACCTTCAGCTTCTCCCTGACTCCTGTTTGTGCATCTTCAATGTTCTCCTCCCTCCCTGCTGCCATGCTTTAGGGTATCCTGGACTCCCTGGACTCCCTACCTCTCCTCTATTTTGACTTACTATTTTTCGTTTTTTTCCTTCTAACACACATTACCATTTGCTTGTTTATAGGGTTTAGATTTTATTTGCAATTACAGCACTCTTTATTGCTGATGGACTCCCTCATTAGACTTTCAGCATCTGGTATGTGGGGTTTGTGTCCCTTCAATCGCCATGTTTTCATGACCAGAATAGGTGTTGTGAAGCATTTGGTCCATTCTGCAGAGACTACCCCTTCATAAGTGTTCTCGTGCACCTGGCCTCAGAGCCCTGCAGGTTTATCCATCTGAAATCAGAAGAGTGGCAGCACCAGATGTATGTCACATCTGGTTAGTCACTATGGCTATGTCGGGGCTGTCCATGGTTATTTATGATAGTCAAAGTGAGATCCTGATGTTAAGATAAGGTTGGCTCCCTTTGGTCATCTAGCTGGTTTTCATGGTGATAGAAAAACCCTGGGGGATGGACACCTCAGTCTGGTGACCCAGGTCTCTCTACACCTGGGAGCCCATTCACATACAGCAATGCTGAGTGTGGCTTCCTGGACACAGCTTCTGTCCACATGCCAGATTGAGGCCTGGAAAGGCATTCCTGGAATATTAATGGAGGCAAGGCATGGCAGGTTTTTGTTTGTTTGTTTTTTTAATACAGCATTCTGCCTGCATGTGTGCACCAGAAGAGGGCGCCAGATCCCACTGTAGATAGTTATTAGCCACCATGTGGTTGCTGGGAATTGAACTCAGAGCTTTGGAAGAACAGCCAGTGTTCTTAACCTCTGAGCCATCTCTCCAGCCCCAGCATGGCAGTTTTAGAGAGCTATAAGACCCAACTAAACAGAAATAAAACAGACAAATATCTTGTGTTATTAAACAATACTAATGTTGCCTTTGTCTTAGTCTGTATTTTTTTGAAATCGTAATGTATCTTGGCCACAAAAAAATTAACTACCTTAGTAATTTTGTTAAGGTCCTTTCCATTTTTTTTTTCCTCCAGTGGGAGTAACTTGATCCTTCTAGTGACTGAATAAGAATTGCCCCCCACAGGCTTTATATTTGAATGCTTGGTGTCTAGTTAGTAGAAATGTTTGGGAAGGATTAAAGGGTGTGTCGTTGGGGATGGGCTTTGAGATTTCAAAAATCTCATGTCAGGCCTACTTTCTCCCTCTCTGCCTCCAACTTTCAGATAAGATATAAGCTCTCAGCTACTGCTCCAGCACCATGCCTGCCTGCTGCCACTGTGCTCCCTGCCGTGATGGCCACGGACTCACCATCCAAAATCCCCAATAAACTCTTTTCTTTTATAAGTTGCCTTGGTCATGGTGTGTCTTTACAGCAATAGAACAGCAGCTCAGACAGTTGTCATGAGACTTGTCCCTTCAGCTGGTCACTCGTCTTGCTCCGTATTTGCTGGTCCCTCCCATCCCATACCCCGCACTAAACACCAGGCTACAAAAATAAGAATTCCTGGCCCTCATTCTCAGAGTAGGCGTGCCCCCTCCCTGCAAGTAGACCCCAAGCAGGGCAGAGGGTTGGTTGGCTTCCTTTAAAGAGAAAAATCTTGTCTCCATGTAGACAGCAGCCCCCTTTATCCTGGGGGAGGGTGTGGTGATACAATCTAAGACATTCTGCCCATATCTAGAAACACACTGTAAAGAACACTACACACACACACACACACACACACACACACACACACACTGTTTTTTCCATCTGTAATACCTGTGATATAGTGTAGTTTAGAAATTAGACACCTTAAGAGATGAACAATAGCCAATGATAAAAACAAGTTCTAACAAGACACTGTAACCAGTTGTTTAAAAACTTATAAATACAAACCCAACACTTGGGAGGCAGAGGCAAGTGCATCTCTGAGTTCGTGTCCAGTCTGGTCCTACAGAGTGAGTTCCAGGAGAGTCAGGGCTACACAGAGAAACCCTGTCTAGAAAAACCAAACCAAACCAAACAAATAAATAAAATAAAACCAAAAAACTTATAAATTATTTTTAGCATTTTTCATTTAATATTTTCCAACCACCTTGATCCCCCCCCCACCCCTGCTCAAGGCACAGGAACCCGAAAAGGCCAATACTCCATTTGGGCTAGAAGGAGGAGGTGGGAGTTGCTGGATTCTGAGTGGCTACTGCTGCTGTCCTGAATGCTAGAGCAGTGTCTAGAGGAGTGTCACCCCGCTTCCTTTGGGGACACTGTTGAATAGAGACAGTGATGGTTAGTCCTGACTGCTCCTACCCTATAATCTTTAGTCATTCTAGAAGCTCACATTGGCTCCCAGAGGTGCCTTGGAAAATTATCCCCCACCCTGTGTGTAATCCCAGACAGCCCTGGATGCTGTTGGCTTAGTCACTAAGGGGCCACAGCCTTAAACTGGTGTCTTCTTTGCCGAGAAAACAAAACATGTTGAAATTGGGAGAAATCCCAGCCTGCTTGAGGCAACAGTTGCATAACAGGTTTAGGAAATGTCTGTCCTCCGATGGTCAAGCTTAGCCTCTGTCGCCGATGGCACTTCCTGTGTTCCATGAGCTTCTGGGTCCATCAGAAATGTCTGGGCAGAGCCTCAGAAAGTTCCAGGACCCTGAGGTCTGGCTGTCCACGGGGATGTCCAGGAAGGATACTTCTGACATATATCTGTGGGCAGGGCCTCAGAAGAGGTGTGTTCATGTCCTGCTCACGCTGGAGCTGAAGCCATCAAACCAAGAGACAGCCTTAAGTATTTAATTGTCGGTCTTGCCATTAACCAGCTTCAGTGTTGGGCAAGTCATTTCTTTGAGCTGGGTTTCACAGGGAACCGCTTATGAATCTGCTTTACGTTTCTGACAGGGCTATTGGGAGGCTTAGGCAAGATCATGTCCTCAGTGGCTTTGGTAAGCTTGAACATTACAAGGACAAGTTGTATAGGGGTTTGTAATGTGTAAACCCCTATGATTGGAGGCTTATATCTAGGGACAGCCTCACAGCTCTGGGGCCAGAAAGAACCTGACTCCACTTATTCAAACCTTGTGTCTTACGTTTCTCATCTGTAAAACAGAGATAAGAATATGCACTTTGGAGTGCTGCTGTGAGAGAAAGTCTTGACGTGGTGCACGGGATGTTCAGAGCAGAGCCTGGCTTTGCCTCGCACAGAATCCTTAGGGCATCATGGTTATTTCTGAAAACCGGCTTACCAGAATGCCCATCCTTTTTTTAGCTGCTTGTTGCCTGTCTATTGGCTGCGTCTTGCTGATACAGTGGTCTCTGTAGAATGTTTGAATTGTTATTCCCTCCTTTTAACCGTCCTTCCGAGGCATGAAAAGTGCCTCAGTTCATAAAGGAGAGAAAAACGGAACTTCAGAAAACTCAGGTATCCTGGGTACACGGGCCTTCTTCTGCTGCAGAGTTAGGGTAAAAGAACTGAAGCAGGGTGGCAGGTAGGCACAGTATGAGGCGTAGACACCGACACTTGTGATGTGCATCCTGGTGCTAGGTCCTGATGGATAAACAGGAAGGGCTGACATTCATGCTGAAGCACAGCTGCAGGCTTGGGAGGGCAGAACTGGAGGCCAGCAAGAAGTCATGTCACAGACTGTGGGGTTCTGATGTGTGGCTAGTTCTTCAGTCATGTGCTCCAGGAAGGAGGCATGAGGAGGAGGAGGAGGAGGAGGAGGAGGAGGAGGAGGAGGGGGGGGGGAGGAGGAGGAGGAGGAGGAGGAGGAGGAGGAGGAGGAGGAGGAGGAGGAGGAGGAGGAGTGGTTTTTATGGCTGTAAGATATTTTTGGCTCTATTTGGCTTCTCTCTTCTGGAACATGTTGCAGTTTTGGTGGCACTTTCTCATTGCACCAGGCTACTTTGGCACTCAGTATTCCTATCTGGATTTGAGGTTGGTCTGAGAATCCCTCTTCACACTACAGGCAGCCTACTGGGACCAGCACAGTGTCAGAGTTCTGTGGTCCACTAGGGCTGCAGGCTTCTTATCTGAAATTGGGAAGAACGGTCATGCTTGGCCTGCCTTCCTTTTGGTCCGCTCGAATCTCAGTAGATGATGCAGCCAGTTTTGTCAGCCCAAAGGTTTTTGTTTGTTTGTTTGTTTTTTTGCTAATTTAAAATGGGCCTTTGCAATTGTAGCACAGGCTGGCCTCCGACTGTCAGCCTTCCTGTTTCAGCTTTCCAAAGTGCCTGAGATTACAGGTATGTATTAACATAGCATGCAGAGAACACAGTTTTTTTTCCCTCCTTGCCTCCCTTCCTCGTGCAGGTGTTGGTGTTACCATGCGTGCATGTGCAGAGGTCTGAGGTTAACTTTGGGTGCTGATGCTTACCTCTCCTCTTGTTGAGACATTAGTGAGACAATGTTGCTTGTCTGCCATGGCACTCACCAGGCTAGCTGGCCTGGAAGCTTCCAGAGAGATTGTCCTGTCTCCACCGTTCATCTTGCAGTGGAAGCTGAGATTACAGACAGTACTGTGTCTGCCTCTGTGTGGATCTGGGGATCAAGACTCCGGTTCTCACCAGCACGACAAGTGGCTTTTCACTGAGCTGCCTTCTGAGTCTGGGAGCACAGCTTTAAAGCTCGATGCAGGCTGCTCCGCCATGTTATTTATTGTTAAATTGGGCTCTAGGGAAAGGGCTAAAACCAGCCCTGTGCTCCTGTAGGACTGTAAGATTCCCTGTGGCTGTGTAGCCTTAGGGCTTTGACCTCTTACCCAGGTGAGTCCTCAGCTACCTACCTGCTGGACACAAGGGGCCATCAGAATGTACAAGACTGTTGGCTCAGGAACCCTCTATGGATTTATGATTGCATATCCTCATTCTACTTTTGAGTCTGTCCTCTGGAGCACCAGGAAGATGAGTCCGGGATGTCTTGAGGGAGGGATACCCCCAAAGCATCTGGCTTTTGTACTGTGTACTGTCCTGAGTCCTGAGCTTTGTCTGTATAGAGATAGGTGCCATTGTCTCAGGGTCCCCTGACTTCCCCTTCTTTCTGGTTCTTGCTGGTGCTTGGTGTCAGAAAGTGAAGGCACGGGTGAGTGCTGGGTTGTGGGACACAAGAGTTGCCTGCACAGCCTCAGACTCAGCTGTGGCCTGAGTGCAGGGTGCTCTCTGTAGGGACATGGCAAGATGGTTAGGAGTGTCCCCTGGTATCTGGATCAAAAGTGTTGGGTGGCTGGTAGATAATTAGCTTTATGAAGTTGGATCCAAAAGGATGCTGCTTTCTTTGTGTGTGTGCGCATGCGTGTGCACCTGTCTGTCAGTCTCACTTACATACCCATGAAGAATGGAGAGGTGGATTTCCATAGTCATCATCTGTGGATTTGGTTTGCGACTGTGGTCTCCAGTCTGTTGCCTCCCTAATTCCTGGTAATGTCCCTCCTGGGAAGACTTAAGGGCCTCTGTGAAGATGCTTTATGCCCTAGCTGCTGCCGTCAAGCAACACATGGTAAGATGGATGCCTCTCCCAATATGCCCAAGAGGATAGATGCATATTACATCAGTTCTTCGAAGGGAAATGGACCATTCTTGGGGACTCTGAGCCTCAAAGGGAGGGAAAGGGTCTGTGCAGCTTCAGCACTGTCTCGGTGTGTGTCTAGGCCCGAAGAAGTTGTAGATGTTAGTTAGAACAGGGATGTTTGTTCTGACGAATCCCAGCAGGTCCTCCAGATGCCAGCTCTCCGGGATCTCCTGATGATCTGCTTTGTGGACTGATCCCTGGTGCGAGTGCTTTGTTGTTTCGGGGTTGCCGAGGCTCAGCTCAGTTAGAACTCTCCCTCGGTTCCCTGTTGGGAACTTTCTTGGTGCATTGCAGGGACCAGCCTGTCAGGGGTGAGCACCTTCACTGCTGAGCAGGGGAAGGTGGAAATAAAGGGAGGAAAAGGGAAACACTGCTGGATCAGAGGCGTTCCTTCTCAGAACTGGGCCAGAATTAGTGAGAGGAGGAGGGGCCATGAAGTTTAGGGTTTGCTTAAGAGAGCCTTCCTGCCCCAGGTGCGGGGAGAAGTGAGAAAGTTGAGAAGGGTGCCTTCCAGAGGAACCAAGTAGTGGGGCCTTGCCCTAGAGGCTTGGGCTCCTGTGTGGTTCCTTGTCCGCTGGTAAGGTTAAGGTGTGGCCGGGCATACTTTCCTCTTTCAGGTAGCTTGCTGAGTCAAGTGCATGACAACTTCCTGCTGATCAATAATCCTGGGTTAGAGAAGGGGTACCTGAAACAGCATGCACTCGATAGAAACAGAGTCCCATTTCCCCTGGAGGCCAATCCAGCAACACGTGTGTGGACCAGTTGACCACAACACCCTGTAGCTGTGGCATTCCCTGGCACAGGAAGCCTTGGTGACTCAGCTTGTTTTCTGGGTGCTATGGTTGGGAACGGAGTTATCTACTACTTAATCAGAAGAAATGGTAGAAAGGAAGATTCAGCCTGATTCAAGTAGAGTCCGAGAAAGCACCCAAGTGTAAGCTGGGAGTCTTTCTCCCTCACCCCTTCTTGTGCGTATATAAGTGGTATCCACGTGTACATACGCATGTTTGCATGTGAATGGGCACATATGTGTATGGCAGATGCAGGCGTGGTTTTATGGAGGCTCAAGGTTGATATCAGGCAATTTCCCTCAATTATGTATTGAGGCAGCGTCTCTGAACTGATCCCCAGAGCTTACTGATTGATTCAGGTAATCTAGCTAGCCAGCTTGCTCCAGGGGACCACTGTCTCCACCTTCTCCGTGCTGAGATTATAGGTGGGGCCACTGAGTCTGTCCAGCATTTACCTAAGATTCCGGGGACCCGAACTCTAGTCCTGGAGCTTGTGCGGCAAGTGCTTTGCCTGTGGAGCCATTTCCCTTGTAGCCCTAGGGTAACCCTTCCCCCCCTTTAATGAAACTACATCAAACTTTTTTTTTTTTCCTTTGTCCTCTTAGCTTTTCCAGAAACATCTGAGTTCTAAGCACTGTGCATACTGGGAAAAGAGTAAGGGGGTCAACAAACTTACTTCCAGGATTATGGAAGATTGACATATGCACCTTAGAGCTTTGAAGATGTCAGCTCAGAAATGGCCTTCAGATATAAACAGAGCAACCCTCATGAGCTGCAAGTTGGACTAACTCTTAGCTACTTGTTTGCTTCAAATTTGGGTTGGAATTGGAGAAGTAAAAAATGCAGTAGGCTATCGTGGGGTTGCATAGCGCCACGATTACAGGTAGTGGTGGGATTTGTTGACCCTCAAATGTAGGGTTCCTCTCTCAGGCTTGTGACCTGACCCTCCTCAGTACGATGACATGACCCAGACCTCGTTCTTTGTGTTGTATGACAATGACATTCTAAGAAAGTTCCTGAGATTGTCCTTCAGACCCTGGAAATCGAGTGACTGCAAAGCTGGGCTGTCCCCAGAAGCTGCTTCATAATTGAGAGCACATGTCTGATCTCAGAGCAGCAGCCAGAGAGAAGGGACCAGGAAGCACAGGGGAGTGGTTTTTTTCATCCTCTAGGGAGGGACCCCGAGAAGGAGAAGTGAAGCTTGTATTTACTTACAGTGCAAGGTAACTAGGGGTGCACTGACTGAGCAGCAAGTATGACTTGAACTCATGGCCTCTGTGTTCCTTGGGACAGGGTGATAGCTAGGTACTCTGTTTAGGCTTGGCCATAAATGTAGACTCCTAGCCAGAGCAATTCTGCCTTGAGAAGAAAGCTGGGAGGGAGAGTTGCTTGCAATGCATTCTGGGAGAGGAGCCAACTGCTCATGTCCCATTTTGGGCCTGCCTCGTCCCTGAATTCCAGAGTGCCTGCCTCGAAATTATAGCTTATTTTGTCTACTTGAAATCACCAGCAGCCCTTCGAGACTGCAGCCCCTTCATTCAGGCAGCCCTAGAACGTTAAACGCCTCTAGCCCCGCCCTGGGACCTGGGGGAGAATGTCCCAGATGTTTCTGGAGGGCCCTGTTTATAGCTCTCTGACTCTTTCCTGCTTGGGGACCTTTCACAAGTTCATCACCAGGAAGCTGAGTCATTCAGGGGTCAGCTGGCATGATCAAAGGTCACCCAGTGCTGCCAGCAGCACAGTTCGGGTTGGCTGGGCATTTGGGGGGGGGCAGCTTAGGAATGACAAAGTGGATGAACCCATGGGACCCCGTAGCATTGCCCTCTGGGGTGGAGTGGGCGGGGTAGTGGGCCGTACCTCCAAGGTATTTCACATCGAAGAACCCAGTTCATTCACTTGAATTTCTTTGCTTCTTCTCTGAATTCAAGGCCAAGGCCAGAACCAAACAGAAACAGTGCAGAGGATAAAATGCCTTCCTATCCCTCTCGTTTGGAGTTCAGCTCAGGACCTCTATCCCTGCCCTGTGCTCCCAAGCAGGTTTATGGAACTCCAGCCCCTCAGTCACTCAACCACAGTCCCACGTGCCTGAGTCCCTTTCTCCTTCTTGTTTGTGTGTGCATGCACAATTATGTGTGTTTCTAGAGGCCAGCAGACGATCCTGGCCACCATTCCTCAGGTACTGTCTACCTGTGTGTGTTTCCCACACATCAATAACTAGCTTCACCCGCCCGAGCCTCGGTGCTGTTGCTGTTTTGAGGCAAGCTTTTGTTATGTAGCCCAGGCTGGCCTAGAACTCACAGAGATCTGCTTGCTTCTACATCGTGAGTGCTGGGATTAAAGACCTGTGCCACCATGCCTAGCTAGCATTACCTTGTCTACTTGAGACAGACTGTTACTAGGCTAGACAGATTAGTCTAGGCCATTAGGCCAGGTCTACTAATCTTCCCTTCCCTGATGCTGGGATTGCAAGAGTGAGCCACTGTGCCTAGAGTTTTTTGTTTTTTTTTTAAATGTGGATTTTGGGCATTTGACTCAGGTCCTTTGCAAGTGCTTTACCAAATGACTGAGCTATCTCCCAAGCCACATGCAACTTTCTTTCTCCAGCTTAACCTTCCTCAGCCATGGTGTCCACGTGGACATCATCCCCAAATCTAAATTAAGTGCCCTGCATCTGATCTCACAGCACCTCCTACTTAGGACGTCCAGAGTTTGGAAATTATTGGGGGGTTTCCTCTCTCTTCCCTGCTAGGTCATAAATATCTCAAAGACCAGGATCCCACCCACCCTGCTGCTCCCACCCTCCAACAGTGCACTAATAGGTAGTTTGTAGGAAGATTTCTCTGGTAGAACAGCTTGACATTTTCCCTGCTGGGATCTCTGCAAAGTTGAGTCATTCTCATCCTGGTCCCTCATCTGTCACTCCTGGGAGTCCTTCTCTCAGGCAGCTTCAGTTTAAATCATGCACCCAAATTCTTTTCTTTTTTTTTTTTTTTTTTTTTTTTTCAGGGAGAAGAGTTTAAGTTTTTAAGATTTTAAGAAGTTAGCCTCAGCTCTCTCCTGTAGCAGAGGCTTTTTGTTGTATTTGCATCCCAGAGAAACCTTAAATCTGTCTCACTCCAAAGTGTCAGGGGTAAATTGTACACGTCACATAGCTTCCATTTAGCAAGCAGGGGGCCCAGAGGCTGAATCCTGAATCTTCTGATTGATCCTTTCGGGTTTCTTTTCCTGAGGTCTTTGAATGTCATGCTTAGGGTTTCTGAGAGGGTGTCACCTTTTTTGGATAAGAGGTCCAAGGTACTTGAAGTAAGTGTTTAGGTAGCCGTGACTGGCCTGATTACACATGTGTCTCCCTGTGTTGTAGAGATAATTTAATAGCAGAGTTTGTGTGAATTCTGGCCTCAGGAACTTTTTTCTTACCCTCAAATCTTAGACCTCTAGCACCCCCTGAACTCTGGGGTTCAGCTTTGATGGTGCTCATGCCCTTGGCCATTTTCTTGTGTGGGGAGGGCATAAGGCCGTGCTTTGTGGGTGTAGGTGAAAACCCGTTGGGCTATTGTTAGAGTGTTTTAGTGAGGTACAGTGAGCAACAATGGATGATTCTCACAGGAGACAGACACACAGATGCATCACCTGGTATAATTATAAGTAGAGGAATGAGCAAGCGAGGCCTGGCGACAGGACTGCTGTGAATCCTGCTTTTTTTTTTCCCCTCTCTTTAATGGGCTAATCACTGGGCATGCTTTAGAAGGTGTGTGAAGTGAGGGTGTGGAAGCCAACCTTGTACAAGCTGGCCGCACCCAACTTGGAGGCATGAACGGGGTGCCTGGCTCCCAGTCCAGTGTGGATTCCAACTGAGCTGAACCCACTGAGTCCTGGGTCCCCTCCCTTCCCTGGTATCAACGCCGAAGGCCACCAGTCTTGTCACCCACCTGGTCTCTCACACAGACACATAGCTGGTTTTTGTCAGTTCCCTCATGCCTGAGCAGCCGGGATGTGTTCTGGGGAGGGTGTCTTTTGTGGTGGCAAGAGGCTGGCACTTACGGGAGAGGAAGTGCTGTGTCATCCAGCCAGGTTGGCCTGTGGAAGGAGGGTTTTGTGGCCTAAGCATTTTGTCTTCCTTTGCAGAGGCCTGAGAGTCCTTGGAGCTGAATACAGGTATCTTAAAGGTGCAAAGAGGTCCAGTGTGCATTAATGTTAGTAGGCTTAGCCTCCTTCAACGAAACACCCCTACACACTGATGTGCTTTTGTTTATTGGTGGTGCTACCAGTTACATAGATTCTGATGTTTGACATTCTGAATGTTTCCTTCGAGGCAGTGGGAGCCCCATTTGTTTATTCAGCATGTATTTATAGTTGTAATAGACGGTGAACAAAAGCACCTGTCAAGTTTCTGTATTGGTGGGTACCCAGAGAGATGACTGATTGCTCAGAGTCCCTTGGTGGCTGAGGCTGCACAGGAATTTAGGCCTCCTAACCTCCATAACACCTCGGAGGACCACCTGTTTGCAAAGTGAATCCCACTGTGCCGGCATTCACACTGGGCGTGCATTCCTAGAGAATCTCAGGCCAGAGCACCAGTATCTCACCTCTGGGTTATGGGGCAGTCCAGCTTCTCCAGGCCCCAGAGGACATGGGCAGTGGAGGGGGGGTCCCCCTTTATGCTCGGTCCTGCAGCTGACCTGGACTCTCACCTGGCTGCCACCCTGGGGCTGTTTCCCCCGAAGGCACCGGGAAGGCATTGAGGGAGGCCAAAGGCAAAGGCTTGCCATGGGAGGGGACCACACAGCAGTTTAAGGGTGTCTTAGTACTCAAGGACCCTTCTCCAGTCCTGGGCTGGAACTTGAGTACCCGGTAAAGGTGAGCAAGGAGGCCAGGTGAGTGAGCTTCCTGGAGCACTTTTGTTTGTGACTTTTTTAGCCCATGTAAACTGATATTAGGGACAGCTCCCCATCCCCCATGCTAGTTAGCTGTCCAAGTTTCCTTTGTTACATAACCAGGATTAATTTAAGCAGCTCTGTCTCTTCATTCAGAAATGACAGGGAAGAGGAGTGACTGGGAGTGTTGGTGTCCCTCATGGGACAGCCTGGGTGATTCCCCTCAGTTCCCTGGGACTTAGCTTTCCTCCCGTTAAGTGGATGTCAGAATGGAATGGCACCTCAAGTGTGCGGGAGTCCGTAGGCAGTGTTTATGGGAGGGTCTGCTCCCAGCCTGGGCAGATCTTGAGAGCACCCTTCTTCGAGCAAGGAGAGTTGGAGGAAGGAATTAGCACAAATGACAGTTTCTAGGAATCTGTTCTCCCCCCCCAAAAAAAAAAAAAAACCCAAACCAGGAGCATTAGGCAACTGCTTGCCAGATCTAAAGTAAAGGGCTTGAATCGTCATAGCTTTTCTAGAAGGTGGGTGCTGTGAGGAACCCCACACAGACACGGAGACACACTGAGGAGGTAAGTCATTGCCTGAGGTTGAACTTGGTGGAGGAAGAAGCCAGAAGGAGCTGCCTCCCTGGCCAGTGGATCTGTAGTCATCAGGATGTGGAGGTGGCCTAGCATCAAGCTCTTTTGGTCAGAGGATAGGAAATTAATGCTGAGGCCTGGAGCCCCCCCAACCTAGGACCCTGTGGGCGGTGGTTTATCGTCATCCTATTTTGTAGTCTAATGGGACTACAAACCTAATGGGACTGTTTCAAACCTGTCACGAAGTTTTGTATGCCAAATCTCTAGTCCTTTAGCAGCCAGCTAAGAGAAACATTCCTTCAGGCAAGGTGAAGCTGGTCTTGGTGGTGGATCTTGGGGAGAGTCTAGACATCCACATTAACAGAGGTGGCCTTCCCTCTCTCAGGTAGGGAGCACAAGCTCCCTCTCCACGGGTAACTGCAACAGAGACAAGGCCTTAGTGAACACTTGGTCTCTGTGCTAGCTGATCAATCTGCTTCTATTTCCTCCTTCCTGCTTGGGAAGCACAGGTGAGCAGCTGGAGGTCAGAGAGGTGATGTCATTGACCAGGCTGCAGAGCTGAATTAGGCCTTCAGTGACTAGATGGTAGAGGACTGGGCCACCTTTGTATCCTTGGATCTTGATCTAGGTACTCAGCCTCAAATCACCTCTCGCTTTACAACTGATGGATGAGTAGATAAATGGGTAGATGAACTTGTAACTGTCCCTGCCAGGAATGAAGGCCATCTAAGGAGTCTGCCTCTCCCTTTGGCTGTCAGAAGATTGAGACAGTGCAGCCTGAGGTATTGGGATTTCCCCCAGGAGTCTCATGCTGGGAGAAAGGAAGAAGCTGAAGGCTGGTGCCAGCCAGAGGGGGAGCTTGTCTCCAGGCAAGAGATTTCACACAGTTCCGACAACTTGTCAGACCTGCCTTGCAGGAGCCTGGAGTTGAGGCAGTGATTGACACTTGGCCTAGAACTGCTTAACTGTGCATTGCTCTTCTGTTGTGTAAGTCTAAACCCAGAGGTAGGATCTCCCCCATCCCTGAAGATGGACCTCCATGCTTCTCTCCCCATCGTGGCCACATTGAATAAATCCCCTTTCCTCTGCTTTTCCCAATTACTCATTTCTTTAATTGGCTCATTGAAGATGGGTGCCTGAGCCTAGGTTTGCTGGGTCTTCTTAGGGCTCAGGGTCTGTCCTAACTCAGGTAGCAAACTTCCAACTCTTCTCCATGTCCCACTGTCCCCAGCCTTGTGCCCAGTGACCCAGAGCAATGCCACCATCTTGGGCATGAGGCGTCTCATGGTTGACTCCCCAACAGACTGAAATTCCTTGAGAGCAGTGGCTGCCTCTGAGAGGCTTTGTGGGGATGGCTGAAGTCGATTTCCACCAGACTCTTGGACTGGGTTTTCCAATAGAGTTTTGGAGGCTTGGCGGAGGGTAAGATCCCTGGTTGCCTCTGTTATAGGAGGTCCTTGGGTGGCAGATCTCTGTAAGTCAAATGAAAGCTCTCAAGATAGCCCCACCATGACAGGCTTCTGTGGTGCTTGCATGGGGACTCTTGTGTTAAGTTTATTCTCTACTGTGGCATGCCAAGCTTACCTCGGCTTTGCAAAAGAAACATGCCGTTTCTCCAGTTTGTCTTGACATCTTGTCCTTACTTGTGAATGGAGTGTTTACAAGCCATTCAACTCCTCAAGACTCGCTGAGTCAGTGGGAGGCCTCAGAAGTTCACTTTATTAGCAGGTAGATGAGCTGTGTGTCTCCTGGAAGCATTAGCCTTTGAATACTGGTCTGTTTTCATATCCTGTCTGAAAAAAACAATATTGAAGCTGAACTGCTGCTCTTTGTATTGTGGCGTTGGCAAGATGGTCAAGTGTCATGGTCTTCATACTGCCAGGAAGCTTTGCAGTCACCAGTGGGATCCAAAGTGGCATGAAAACAGTATGGGAAAGCCCTCTTGGGCACAGCCCTGAAGGCCAATCCTTTTCGAAGTGCTTCTCATGTAGAGAGAATTTTGCTGGAAAAAGTAGATGTTGTACAAATTCTGTTGTCGGAATGTATCAGGGGCAACTCATCAAGAAAGGCAAGGTCACATTGTTTGTGCCCAGTGATGGATGATTAGACTTCACTGTTGGATTTGGTTGAAAAGGTCACGTGCTAGGTGGTGTTCCTGGAGTCTACTTTAAGGTTGTTAAAGTAGCCAGTGTGTCTCTTTTGGCCCTGTACAAAGGCAAGAAGGAAAGACCAAGACCTTGCATTTTGACAATGGAAACACTAACAAGTTCACACATTTTGAAAACAAAAGAAAAATTAAACTGCTATTATAGCATAGTTGGGAAACAGGTCCTCGAGGGCTCTGACATAATGAATGGATTGAAAGCCCCTGATACGGCAATAGGTTAGTTACCATGGGAGTGGGTGAGTTTCTGATGAGAGTAGCTTTGGCTGGATTTACTATCTTGCATGCATTTGCCCTTCTGCCTTCCACAGTGTGGGGGTCCACCTGTATATTGGGGTATACTGTTGGACTTCCAGGGCTGTATCACTGTGACACCCCCCCCCCATACTGCTGCTGTTACACTTAGTCAAAGGTGTTCTGTTATAGCAGAAGATGGTCTGAGACAAATACTGATTCGACTCCATGTTTTCATCCCTCCAGATACCCTTCCTGCCCCTGACCTCAGTGGACATCTGGCTCAATTTTTTTTTTTTCCAGAGACCATATGTCATGTTGGTACAGTGCTACATCTTCTGTTGGAGATGTGTGGCCATGAGGACTTTGGGGGAAGCGGCTCAGTGCTTGGCCTGTGAGGAAACTGGTGCAGGCCATGCACATAGACAGAGTCCACTAAGGCCTGTCTGGACTTGAACTTGGGGGAACTTTTGACAGTCAGTGTTGCTCTCCCATACCCCAACACTGGGCAAGTAACTTAGTGTGACAGGTATTGTGCGCACAGGCAGGGATTTGGAGCCATGTTGCTTGGTTCATTACGTTGGTTTCCGCATTTATAAAATCATTTTTATTATAGTATTTTTGGTAAATGGAGATACTAAGGCCTCAGAGTCTACCAGTGACAGAAGCAGGTCCAGGGCCCTGTTCTGAGTGGGAAGGAGTGACCCGTGTCTCAGGTTTCCCTTCTATCTCTCAGTGAGGTCACTGGTGCACCCATGAGATCCCAGCCCTGCTATCTGGTATCCTGGGAATTTGCCCCACCTTAAGAGTCGAAATCTTTGGGGTTAATCTTTTCAGTGTGTCTCACATGGGAAGTTCTGAGAGTATCCTGAGTTAACTGGCCTTGGGCCAGGCATAGATTCTTTTATCCTTCCCTGCTTGCTGTGGGTCCTTTTGGATAAAGGGAAGAGCCTAAATCCGGCTTTTGGGGTCAGGAATGGGACAGTAACCTTGGAACCATAGGCATGCTGTGAGCTGCTGCCCTAGGTAGAGGGGAAACCTGAGTGGTTCCCAGCTTTGGATAGGGCAGGCAACCTGTCTGGGAACCCTGAAGGGAGGGCTTCTGTTGTATGTAGCTGCCTTCTGATTCGGGGAACTCATCTTGTCTAGCTCAATGCCTGACATTTCCTGGTGTCCATCCTGTCACTTCTATAAGCAGCATATAGCCATGCATGGAAAGTCACCGGATTAAAATTCTAGATTCACTGGCTCAATTCTGGTCCTCCTCTCTATGACCTGGTCCTAACCTGCCTTTCTTCCAGCCATTTTCAGATGATCATGTAACGTTCCAGCCATTTCTCCAAGTCCTAACTGGTGCTATTCCTTTCCCCATGCCTTCCTGGGCGATCTTGTTTCCCAGATAGCCATATGTCCATAGGGTCCTGTTTCCCCACCTACCCCAACATGTCCATGGCACCCAATCACTAATTCATTGTTCCCTTACTCTCCACAACTAGCTTTCCTTATATTTTTCTCAGAGTAATGTACCCTAAAAAATTAAATGGTATACAAAGAGCTGTAGCGACAGTTGTGTTCTGACAGCTTGCTGTCCTGTCACTTTTCCTAGTTGAAGCTTACGTGGTCCCCTTCTGGCCACCCTCCACCTTGGAGGTGTGAGTCTTTGTACCCTGATGTGCCCCACAGTGGCCATGGGAGGAGAAGCAGGCTTGTACTATGGTTCCTTCAAGCAGCCCGAGGAACTTTGTCATTCTAGCCAAGCTGGAATTCCATCCAGCACGCGATGAAGTTTGTCCCTAGGAGCAGCAAGTATCTTGGCTGGAGGTCTAGCTTAGTCGGTAGCATGTTTGCCTAGCATGCACAAGGCCCTGATTTGATGCCTAGCACAGCAAACAAAACACAGCGGATGAAACAAAACTAGCAGTAATTCCTAAAGCACACCCCTGGTGGGCCCTGGAGCTTTCAGTACTGTTCCTACAGGGTGTGGGGATAATTCCGAGTCATATGTAGCTAGGAAGGTAGGACTGTGGAACAGGGAGAGAGAACACTTCTGAAAGGGGAGATCCCTGATGGCTGTGTATGAAAATGCTTTCTCTCAGCCGCCTCCTAACATCGGGGTCACCTGAAGAGCTTCAGGGACTCTCCTGAGGTTTCAGCATCCTCCAGGCTTCCTCTTTCACTGTTCCTAACTCTGTCCTTATAACTGGTATTGCAGGTGGACTAGCCTTTTTGCTTGCTCCCAATTAGAGGTTCTCCAGAGGGGCATTTCAGCATGCATGGGAGGTCTTCGTGTAGATTATATGTTCTGGAACAGCCATTGTGTGTGCTGTGTAGCTAGGCTATTTTCCACCTTTTGAGAAAACTGTAGTGGCCACTCCTGGGGTAGTCATTTTCTCTTGCTGTTCCCCAAACACCAAAGGAACACAGTTTTCCTCTGTGTGTGTGGTTTCTAAGTTGAATGACGTAAAAATCAAAGCACGGGGTGGGGGGGGGATGAATGAAAACGTGTATTGACTCTTGTGTGAAAGTGCTGTAATAAAGTTCTTTACTTTGTATGCTAATTTAAAAAATCAACTTTGAAAAAAACAGCAAAGCATGAGTTGGAGGTTAGAGCTCGTGGGTGAACTCCGGTGTGTGTGGGGGTGTATCATGGATGTCAGGAAACCTTTTAGTGCACTCCTCACTCTTGGTTAGCGGGTGTGTGAGAATGATGTTGGCTGGCAGTTCCTTACACAGGATTTCAGAGGACTAGGATGAGATCATTAAAGGCCCCATGATGAGTCTGTCTTCTGTAAAACAGCATGAAAAGGGTGTGGGTTCTAATTTAGGGATGCCGGTGAGTTAGGGGTGCTGTTAGGTTAGAGGTGCTGGTGGTTTAGCTGTGTTGACACGTTAGGATTAGGGATGTTGATATATTATGGGCATTGGTCATTTGAGGGCTTCACCGCACATGCTGCCCCTTGTGTTTTAGAATTCCGCATGTGTAGTATGTACTTGAAGGAGTCTGGAAGAAGGGACATGACTCTCCAAGGCTTGGGTGAGTTTATGGTTTCACTCCAGAAAACATTGCTACCCACAGAACACTTGGCCGGAGGAGTCTCTTTCTGCTGACCTTGGGCTTGAGATCTGTAGTGGGCTGAGTCACGGGGAGGCCTCGGTATGGGAATGAGCTCCCGGGCCCCATCCTCTGTGTTGTGAGTGGCTGTTGGCGGAAGCTGGCCTTGTGTGTCTGCAGAGGAGCCTCTGCTCTCTGTGGAGGGAACACAGTACAGGGCAGGAGCTGAGCACGCTTGTGTATATGGGAGAAAGAGTTGGAGGGGAAAGAGAGGGAGGGAGGGAGAGAGACATGTATCTAAGTGGGTGGTGTGTGTATAAGAGAGAGATTATCTGTGTCTAAGTGGGTGGTGTGTGTATGTGTGACTGGACATAGTAACAAGCTTCTGCTGCTTTTTCGACAGCTGGCAGACAGCTAGTGTGGAAGTTACCAGTCTGATTTTGTATTTCCAAGCGGGCCCTGGCAGTAGAAGCTACAGCTGTCTGGCCTTCTTCTAGCGCTTCCCGGGTGCCTTGCCTTACTTGCGTTTATTAGGGAGAGCTCTGGAACACAGGAATGCCCAGCTTTGGTCCCTAGGGAAGTTGTGTGTATGTTCACACCAGGCCCTGGGAGCCTGTACCCTGGCCATATCCCCATTGTTGTTGGCTTTCACATTATCTTTTGATCCCGGACGCACCACATGTACTTTGAACAAGGGAAGGTCCGAGCCCCACCCTCTTCTGAGTAACGTGAGATGGAAGGTTGAAAGTCGCCAGCTTCTCTGGGTCGGGTTAGGAGTCAGTGGCTTAGTGATGGCACGGTGCTGGTGTCTGGGCTGGGCCAGCGTCCTGAGCTGGCTCTTTAGGGAGATCTGAGGCCTCCCTTCCTCCAGGGCAGAGCCTGGCTTGCACAGTCCCCACGCATCAGGTGATGGGGAAAGTGTATCGGGGTGAGGGCGTCCCCAGTTTCCTATCCAAAAACAGGGCTGAACTCCACGGGCTCTTCGCTTCTGGTTATATGATCCATGAGCTCACCTGGGGCAGCAAACACATTTTTCCACTCTCCCTCCTCCTCCCCCTCCCTCTCACAGGAGACCCAGCAGGCTTGGTCTACCTATCTTGCCGTCCTGGGGAGGCTCGGAGAAGGAGATGGCCCCTCTCCTAACCTGTGTGGAAGCTTATGGAAGGAACCTGGCCCGTGCGTGTGCCATTCATTGCCCGAAATACCTCTTATAACTCATGTGTCTGAGCATGCCATACTCTCAATGACAGAGCTAGGCTAGAGCGCCAGAGCCACTTGGCTATTTGATGCCCCCATGAGAGTGAACGGCAGTAGCATAGAAGGAGGCTGGACAACGCTGGGCCGCAGCACAGAGGGCACCCGCTGCTTGCCGCTCCCTGTTGCCTCCCAGGTTGCTGACCATCCTGGTCCTTCTTTTATAGGGGCCACCCGAGGGTCCCTGACACATATATAACCCCTGTATCTCCTGCCTCAGAGGTTCGCCTGGTGACTCCAGCTGTGTTTTCACAGGAGTGCTTGGCCAAGTGTAACTGCTCATTAAATGAAAAAAAAAAAAAAAAAAAAAAAATGTGTGCGCTGCCAAAGACACATGTTTAGGAAGTGCGTGGTTAAAACTAGCTGAGCGAGTTTCCTTGCTGAATGGCTTCTTCATTAGCCGCATGCCGAAGCGTGTGATGAATTCCTAAAGAGGTAGGAATTAGAGCCCACACGTGGAAACTGAGCGCAAGGAAAGGCAAGCCAGGCCTAGTGCAGGAGCTGACATCCAGATGGGACTCTTGAGTGAATAAAGGCACCTGCCATGGTGCCTTGTGGCCTGAGTTTGAGCCTCATTACCCACTTGGTAGAAGGAGAAAATCCTTACAGGTTTGCCTCTCGCGTTCACATGTGCACCATGGCACATGCTTACCCACAGATAAATGTAGAAGGAGAGAATAATAATAATAATAATAATAATAATAATAATAATAATAATAATAATGAAATCCAGATAGGGAAATTCTTTCTCTGAGTTATGTGTGTATGTGTGTGTGTGTGTGTCTTTTCTGCATCTTCTTTGTGCAACCTCATTTGTTTACTTCCTTCATTCTTGTCTTCCTTCTCATGTCTTTTTATTTTAAAAATTTTAGTTTCACATATAAGATATAGGTTATGTGTATGTGTCATATGTACGATATCTAGTTTTTTGGGTTTTTCTTCCTGTCTTAGCCATTTTAAGCTAGGGTTGGAGAGATGGCTCAGTGTTAAGAACACCTGCTTTGCAACCATGGATTTGGATTCCAGCATCCACAGAATAAGACAGTCTTCCTGTGCCTGGCCGTAACCTAGTCTTTGAATAGGTAGGAATAGGTAGAGAGCAATAGATGGCAAACCCTGATGCTCCTTTTGTGGCCTCTGTGCATTTCAAACACACCCACCCCTCCACATGTACACAGGCACACACGTTCACACACACACCGTTTACCATTTTTAGGTACACCGATCGGCATCGTCACGCGCATTCATGTTGCTGTGTAGCCATCGCCACTCTCAATGTACAAAACTCTTCCTGTTGCAGAACCAAAACTCGTGGGCCCATTAAACACCAGTCTCCATCCTCCACTGCCCTCCACCTCTGGCTGCCTTCCCTCTGCTTTGCCTGGATGGATCTGACTGTGGTAGGTCCCTCCTATCAGTGTAGTATCCCACGGAGCAGACAGCCACATTTTTTGCTAACCCTTTACATCTTATAGACA
The DNA here is from genome assembly GCF_030254825.1 of Meriones unguiculatus. Classification (NCBI taxonomy): domain Eukaryota; kingdom Metazoa; phylum Chordata; class Mammalia; order Rodentia; family Muridae; genus Meriones; species Meriones unguiculatus. The sequence goes on along the minus strand of NC_083357.1, from coordinate 66,289,741 downwards.
GAGTTAACTGGGAATTCTAAAACAGGAAGTTAAATTGATTACATTCCCTCCATCTCTGGCATCCTTCTGTCTCACTCTTTTCCCTCCTGACTCGAACCCCTCCTCTGAAGCTATGTTTCGTTTTCACCGCTGGACTCTTCTGAGCCTCTTTTTTTTTTTTTTTTTTTCCGGCACCTCATCGGGTTATTCTCTTCCCTTCTTGTTACATACTTTCCATCCCCCTTTCCTCCCCTCCCCCCATTGCCTTTTTCTCTTTCTGTTCCAGTGTCTGGCCTGGGTGTTTGCTCTTTGCAGGTTGGAGAGGCCTTGACTGGGCCCTGCTCCATGCACACAGCCACCTGCTGCACTCCAGGTAAGCATTGCCGAACGTCCCCTGAGGACTGAAACATGCACCAAAGTGCAAAGATACCAGAGGTCCTGGTTGGGGGCCTAAAGGGTCCGGTTGACTTTGTGTTTTTCTTAGGTTGGTGCACTTAGTTTCAATAGTGTTTGGCTTGAGGGCTACATCTTTATCAGAACCGGAGGTGGGAACGCAGAGTCGGTCCCCGGCTTTCCTTGTTGGCGTCCAGTGAGCTGACAAGGATATGCGTGTAAAGGGCCTAGGGGGCGATGCAAAGAGGTGAAGGAGGTTGTTGACCAACAATCATTCCAGTGTTCCCCAGGAGCTCTTTGGGGGAGATTATTACAGCTGAGGATAACCACATGCGAGGGTGAGCTACCTCAGGTTGGTTCTGAAGCCTCCGCTGTCCAGCCTGCTCTCACCCTGCTTGGCTCTGTGCCCACACCATCCCTCAACTGCTAAGGATATTAGAAAGTACCAGGGGGTTGGGTGGGCCCTTGAAGGGACATTTAATGGGTCTTCCTACCCAGAAGTGATTAGAATCATCAGAGGAATTTAGGAAACATATGTTTTGAATTCATGTGTTGGGGTTGGTACTCATGGATCTTGCCGTTACCACAATTTCTCCTGGGTGATTCTGCTAATCGGCCCCTGCTTCACTCTTCCCTTTCATTTTCAAACCAAATATGCTGGGGCCCATATAAGTAACAGAACAAAACAGAAGTCCCTTGTGACTGCAGACTCTTTTGGAGGCGTGGCCAGAGTCATTCTTTTCCATAAGCCTCAGATTCGTCTTTAGGGACAAGCTTGTTCAGCAGGGCACACCACAGCTTGAGGAAATTGGTGGAATGTCGACTTGACATCAATTAGGAATGGATGAATGGTGGTGATGGTGAAGGATGGGCTTAGTCCCCAAGAACACGGTTCTTGCACAGGGAAGGTGGCCCAGGCAGCGGAGAATCCCTTCACCCCTTGCGTCATCAATTCATGTATCCATTAGTTCAGCAAATATTTGTTGGGTACACAGGATTAGTACATCTACAATGCCTGAGTCCTTGCAGGGAATGAGAGCTAGAACCCAGGCTAGGGGTGGTGTGTCTCATGTCTGGGAGATTACATCCTGGATCCATGTTAGTCCCCTTCATATATGGCCCCCCTCTTCCCTCATGGTGACCCCTTTAGCACTAATTACAGAGATGGAAATAGACATGATGTCATTTCATTTCCCCAGCCACTCTCCCAGGGAATGGACACAGGCTTAGAGGAACTGACTGACCAGGGTTGCAACAAGAGCCAGGAGATCTGAATCCACCCTAGTCCCATCCTGCCAAGACCTAGGCCGCAAACCGTACATTGTGCTGAGATTTTAGCTTTTTGTCACTGACAGCCACAGGACACACGGCCTGGTGAAAGACAAGACCCCATTTGCCTGAGATATCGGGTGATTTTAAACCTCCCACACGTTAGTGTCTGAGCGCTTCTTCAGTTCCCAGGGACAGTGGCCTTTTTCAGCCCACATGAACACTGTGTATACCAGAATATCTCTAGGTTTATTATCCAGCAGCTCAACAGAGTGATAGCCATGATTCCGCTCTCCTTTTGGTTGTCATACCCACTTGTTCAGCTCTTCCACCAGGCTTTGTTGGGATATAATGGACTTTCTAATTAGACCAGAAACCAACATTTAAGGCTGTCCACTCTCAGGGGGATCCGGATGCCGAGATCTTCTCAGGGTGGGCCAGAGACTTTTCCCTCAGCCTGTGGGAGGGAACTTCTGGTAAGGCTACATTTAACTTGGCTGTTTTACCAGGGACATAGAGAAGGCAGCCTTCCTGCTTATTTTCTGTGGTGCTGAGGACTGACTCCAGTGCTTGCTGGGCAGGTTCTCTACCACTGATCTGTATACATGGCTTCTTCATTTTCTTTCTAGACAGAGTCTCACCAAGCTGCCCAGCTACCCTTAATCTCACTGTATAGTCCCAGAGAGATCGCTTTGGACTTTAGATCTTTACTTCTTAGCCCCCTGAATAGCTAGGATTATAGACCTTATAACCACTAGACTTGCCTTTCTTTCTTTTTCTTGTTCTTCCCCTTTTCTTTCCTTCTTTCCGTCCTTCCTTTCTTTTTCTATTAAGCAATAAAAAAATATGCACGTATTTCTTGAGGAAATGATAAGTGTTGCAAAATGACACTCCCTCCAAAGGTTGAAGATCCCCCTCCTCTAGGCTGGGGTGGGGATGTGTGGAGGAGGGAGAGAAGGAGGGAGGAAGATGGAACATATGTCCACCGTTTGTTAGGTGTTTTAGGCATCTCCTACTGATGTGACAGAGGACTCTCCAGAGGAAAAGGCCAATAAAGATGATGTGTATGCAGATCGCTTTCTCTGTCTCTCTCTAGAGAGAGAATAAGCCTGAGAAAATTTGTTCTAGGTAACTAGCTCATACCACCCGTAGGGCTGTACATTCCTAGCCTGCAGGACAGGCCAGCAAGCTGGACAGCTACCAACACCACACAAGTGACATGCTTAGTCAGAGGCAGCCGACTTTAAATGTTAACCTTATCTAAACAAAACAAAACAAAACAAAACAAACATTAGAGGATCATCTAGAGTACACCGATGTTTGATCAGGTAGTTGGTTAGCTCAGCCTAGACAGGTTGGAGTATGAAATTAACCCCACTATCTCCTTAAGGGCTTTTCATACCTGTGAAGTGTTGGGAGGGCCAGGGAAGCCATAGCCTATCCTCACACAGACCATTTTGTGCTCAGGAAGTGGTAAGGTGATGATAGACATGAGGCCCAGGGGATCTGGGGGAGATTTCAAGGTAGGACCTGAGGAATAATTGTCAAGAGCACAGAGCACAGAGGTTCAGGTGGAGAAGGGTGCATAAGACTTAGGAACTAGAGTAGACTGGAAGATGCTGGTAGCTCACTTTGGCTTTCTCTAGATGAGCAGCTGCAGCCAGCTGTGCATCATAAATACAGAAAAGTGGGGCTGGAGAGATGGCTCAGTGGTTAAGAGTACTGGCTGCTCTTCCAGAGGACCCGGGTTCAATTCCCAGCACCCACCTCGCAGGCAGCTCACAACTTTCGATAACTGCAGTTCCAGGGGATCTGATACCCTCACACCAATGCACATGAAATAAAATAAAAATAATTAATAATATAAATACAGAAAAAAAATGTGCACCCCTATGAAACAAGTTCAGACTGTTAGAGCTTGCCATTAGTCCCTGAGCAGTGCATGCCTATAACATTTCTTTTAGTGGAGGAAGCTACTTTCTACTTATTTATTTATTTGTGTGCATTGGTTTTTGTTGTTGGTTGGTTGGCTTTGTTTGAGAAAGGGTCCCATGTAGCCTAGCCTGGCCTTGAACTTGCTGTGGAGTTGAGTATGTACTTGAACTTCTGATTCTTTTCCTACATCCTGAGTGTTGAGATTTCAGGCATGCCCAACCATTGCTGGTTTATGTATGTGGTGCTGGGGATGAAACCCCAAGGCTTTGTGCATGACAGGGGAAGATTCTACCAGTGGACACTATATGTATAACACCTAATATATTATATATTGTTATATTTAACAATTTTGTTACATTAGGTATCGTCTGGGACATGTGCATGGGCTGTAAGCATTATAGCATTTCATACAAGGTTAAATGGTCAAATGTTCATGATTTTTGGTATCCTTTTTGGGGACTCCAGAATCAACCCTTCTACAGAGACTGGGGGGCAAGAGTCTGGGCTCATGAAGGACTTTCAAAGGCATCATTTCAATGCTTCCTCATAATAAATATGGCTTTTCATTAAAGATCCCAAGGCCCAGAATGTTTAAAGGCTCATAGCTTACCCATGGCAGGACTCAGCAGGGAACTCATGTTCTGTTCCCCTTCCTCTTTGCGTATCTTTCTGTAAGCTACGAGGCTTTTCAGCAAAGCTGTGAAGACTGATGGAAGAGAGAATGTTTATATATATATATATATGTTTATTTATTTATTCTTTGGCACCAAGAAGTCGTGAGAACCAACTTTCCCCCTTCTATTCTCTGGATTGTCTATTCTGCCTTACTGTACATATTAACTCCCCTATTCATACGTATTTTCTGTTTCCCCACAGACACGAATGCAGAGTTTGAATCCAGATCCCAAAGCCAAGTATACAAGTATCTATGGCGCCCTCAGGAGGATCATGCACACGGAAGGCTTCTGGAGACCCCTACGGGGCCTGAACGTGATGATAATGGGTGCAGGGCCCGCACATGCCATGTATTTTGCCTGCTACGAAAACATGAAAAGGACTTTAAATGACGTTTTCAGCCACCAAGGAAACAGCCACCTAGCTAATGGTATTTTGAAAGCGTTTGTTTGGAGCTAGGAAGCTCGTCAGTACTTGCTCCCTGGGCCTTCCTCCCCCAGGACCCAGCAGCCTTCGTCTTCGGCAGCTTGCTCAGGAACAGAGAACTCTAGGGTCACGTGAATACACACACACACACGTTTTACTCAGTCCCTCTTTTCTCCGGGGGAAGCTGGTGGTAGAGGCGTTTTGGTGTTTATTTGATATTTATTATTGCATTGTCTTTTTTTTTTTTTTTTTTTTTTTGCTTTTTGCTTAAAAAAAAAACCACTCAAAACAATTAATGATCAGTCATAGGAAAAAAAATTCTTTTGAATGCTGGATGCAAAACAAAACACAGGAAAAGGACAGCTTCTTTGAGACTATTTAAAAACTGGTACAGCAGGTCTCTCCAGCGCCAGGATCTAACTAAGCTTTGAAAGGTCAAGACATTTTATGCCGACAGAGGACTTGTGCCACTGCGGAAGGCCTTCCCCACTTTAATCTGCAGGAGAATCGGGCCTTTGACTCCCCCAGCCTCCTCCGTGTGTCTGAGTCGCATCTTTCTGCAAGCCAGGGCCGAACTAGTTTCCTGTGGTTGATCCAGAGGGGGGGGGGGTGGATGGGAATTGGGCATTCGTGGGCCACTCTTATGTAAGTCAGAAGTCAACAGGTCGGGCCCCGTGGCAGCATGGGCCTGGACGTTAGCAAGCTTTTCAGTGGGTGCAGAGCAACATAAAATACGTTTATTTTGACAAAATTCATTCCGAGGCAATGGAGGGGTGGGCGTGATCAGTGGTAGTTCTCTCCTTTGCTTTTTATTCTACCCAGAGCAGAACAGCCACCGTTAGCCACCCCTTAGAGACAAGCATCCTCGGCTGCTTTGCTCACGTCCTTTGGCTTTTCAGCTGGTGACCATTTGTACTTCCTGCTTCAGTCACCAAGAGCCATGCCCTCGTGCTTCTGAGACGGTGGTAACAAACTGCCTTATGTAGTGGTTTGGCTCCTCGAAGGAGACTTGACAAAAACCCAGTCCCACACCAGGGTTGGCCCTGTGCTGTCGCTGCAGCATCTGTGCTAAATGCTGTGGCCGCTGTCATGGGCATGACTGTGTGTGTGTCTATGTCAGCAGCAGGCAGGAGCCGCTCGCTGCCTCCCTGAGAGGTGGCCTCTGTAGCCTGTCTGTCAGGCCCTCCACTGATTATTGTAATTAGCAGGCAGCTGTGGAAGGCACCGGGAAGCCAGAAGCAGAAATTCCAGGACCGATTCAGGCTTTCAAAAGCCAGGCTGGAGGAGATCTCGGATGAAGTCATTCACTCACAAGGCCAGTCCTAAGAGTGCTTGGACTTCAGCTAAGGCAGCCAGCCACATGCATGATATGATCCCCTGCGGTAGCCTGAGCTTAAGGGCGCAGAGTGCTCTCTGTACCCGAAGGCTGGAGACGAGAAGATTAAAATGGAGGCAGTGGGGAACGCCTGGAGTGTAGTTTCTGGGTTCTAACCTTTCCCACAGTTGACTTAAAGGAGATTCCGTGAGCTTAGTGCTCTGGATAGCCTCACTATCCCTATTGCTGCTGAGCATTCCCACCGTTGCTTTGGGATTTTAAATTGTGCTCACCCAGGCTGAGCCGCTAGGCAGTTTTGAGCCTTAGAAAGCTAAGTCCAGGGTTCTTCTGACTTAAGTTCAAGGAACATCCCAGAACAGCAGGTGTCAGCGGGTAATTTTCTGGAGTTTGTTTTGCAGGGATAGCTGGGAGTATGGCCACCCTACTCCACGATGCAGTAATGAATCCAGCAGAAGGTAATGTTCCATGGCTCCAGGGAGGGACAGTGGGGATAAGGTAGAGAGGCCGGAGGAGCTGGGGGAGGGAGGCGGGCAAGGGCTTCGTCGGAGCCTGCAGGAAGATGGCATTCCTTATCACTGGGGGTCGGTCTCCAGAACAGGTAAGCAGAGCTGTCTGCCTACCTGGAGAATCCTGGGAGGAGTTAGAACCTAATCTTCAGGCCCTGCCCCAGGCCCGCTGGGGCAGAACACGTGGGGACTGGTTCATGTGCCTTTGACCCACTGTACCACCTGTGAGTTTAAGGGTGTGTACGACAAGTATCCACACACACCTGACCCTGTTAATTGCTTCACAGACACAGTTAGAGGGAACTGTTTCCACCTCAATCATTGTGGGTTGCATCACCCAGCCCCATTAATATAGAACCTCACCGTGCAGCCCAGGATGCCTTGGAATTCTCTCTGAGGCTCAGGCTAGCCCAAACTCCAAACCTTCCTTCCTCAGCCTCCTGAGTACTGGGATTATAGGTGTGTATCAACACACCCAGCCTTTTTTTTTTTTCCTTCTTCTATTTGTAACGATTGTGGCAAATTTCAAGGAAACAGTAAACATATAGAATCATTAACCCTACGTACTTCTGAAATTAACATGTGGCCATTTTGAGGGGGGATACCTTCTTTTGAATTTTGTGGGGTCCTCTTCCAAGGCAGTGTTTATAACTCACTTGGCATCCTTATGAATACTCACTCCTAGGGTTCAATGCTGTGAGTAGATGTTGTATGATATCCCTTAGGGAATAGTGCTAAGAAGAAGAAGATCTGCATTGTTTGACACAGACTATTTTCTTTCCTGGTTATTTTGATGTACAGGTGGTTGAATCTGTGGATACAGAATCATGGTGTAGAGGAACTGGCTAGCCGTATATATCTTGGGATTCTCTCTCTTTCTCTCTTTTAAAGCTATCCAGACAAGGACTTGGAAGTGACAGTCACTTGGTCGGTGTTAGTTAAAAGCAAAGAGTTTGTTTATCTAAACAAAAAAAAAAATTTTTTTTAAAGACAAGTCTATGTTATGTAGCTCCTGCCTCTCAGCCTTCAGATTTTTGGCATAAGTAAACGCTACCGCTCCTGGATTTTTGTTTATATTTAAATTTTTTTTTGTGTGTGTAATGGGTGTTTTGTTTGCATGTATTTATGTATACCTGGTGCCCACAGAAGCCAGAAGAGGGTGTGGGATTGCCCGGAACTAGCATTACAGACAGTTGTGAGCCTCTTTGTGGGTGCTGGGAATCAAATCCAGGTTCTCTGGAAGAGCAGCAAGTGGTCTTAACATTGAACTATCTCTTCCCCACCCCCATTTTATAAATATATATAAATATTTATATATATGCTTTTTTTTTTATAACACTTACATGAGGCTCATTTCCCTTCCCCCCTTGGCGTTACTCTTGACTCAACCAGGTCTCTATTTAAAGATGGAGCTCATCATGTGGGTGATCTCGGCAGTGTGTGGGTGCCGTTAAAACTCTAGGGAACACATTTCAGTTTCTCTGGTCCCACGAACCATTCGTTTATTTTGTCTTAAAGCCAGGATCTCCACAAGGGGATGTCCCTCAACTCAGACAGATGTATTTCTAGTGTTGTCCCAGGTATACTGAGATACAGATTCAAATCAGAGAAGACAGGTCACTGAGAGGTCAAATATATTCTTGTAGGTTAGTGATTGCTTTGGCTTTGAGACAGGAACTCACTATGTAGCCTGGGGCAGCCTGTGTAGACCAGGCTGGCCTTGAGCTCATAGAGATCTAACTGTTTGTGACTCCTAAGTGCTAGAATTAATGGCATGTGCCACCACGCCCAGCTCAGAGACTCTCTTCATAGATGGGTCAAAGGATAGGTCATGGAGAGGGAGGTATTTTCGGGGCTTGTGTAGAAGGCTAGGATCTTGGGGGTCAGGTCAGCTAATCTAGCCTGAAACAACTGCCTGATTTGGGAGTCACCTCTCATTCAAGCTTCAGACAGGAAATTCTCTAGAAGTGCCCATTTTCCTGGCAAAGGGTCCTGGAGATAAAAATGAAACAAAGCTGAGGTGGGCTGCCTGGAGCTGGCTCTCCCTGGCTTCTTGTCTGGGGCTATATGTGTGCTGACATGGTTCCTGTCACGGTGTGTGTTCTAACATGCTTGTTTCTCTTTATTGGTTGGCTTCCCATTTCACTCCCATCTGGGATGGGGGCCAAACCAACCTCCTGCCTGCTGGTTGCTCATCCCCCACCCGGACACAGTGGTGAAACAACGCTTACAGATGTACAACTCACAGCACCAGTCAGCCCTCAGTTGTATCCGGACGGTGTGGCGGACCGAGGGGTTGGGGGCCTTCTACAGGAGTTATACCACACAGCTCACCATGAACATACCCTTCCAGTCCATCCACTTCATCACTTACGAGTTTCTGCAGGAGCAGGTCAACCCCCACCGGGACTACAACCCCCAGTCTCACATCATCTCAGGAGGCCTGGCCGGTGCGCTGGCTGCAGCTGCCACCACCCCGCTGGACGTCTGCAAGACCCTCCTCAACACGCAGGAGAACATGGCGCTCTCCCTGGCCAATGTCAGCGGCCGGCTGTCAGGCATGGCCAATGCCTTCCGGACCGTGTACCAGCTCAACGGCCTTGCTGGTTACTTCAAAGGTATCCACGCTCGAGTCATCTACCAGATGCCTTCCACCGCCATCTCCTGGTCCGTCTATGAGTTCTTCAAGTATTTCCTTACGAAGCGGCAGCTGGAGAATCGAACTCTATACTAAAAGGAACGCGGCAGTGGGAAGTGGTCCCAGCATCTTTTGTTCCTGCCTCATCCCTTCGTTCTCACACCCAGGTCCTGTCCTGCAGGGTGCTCGCGCGTGCGCGCCGGGCCCTCCGATCCCTGGTGCCTTAGAAGGGGAGGACCAGCCTCCACTGGTCAGAATGCTGTCTGTGGGGACATCCAAGGTGATGGTCGGTTGGGGAAAACTTGGGGAGAGCGAGAAGTCACTTTTTTCTCCTCCTTCCTCAGGAGAGGAATGTAGCTTTTCTGCCTCACTGTGGCCTTCTCCTCCCGAGATCTTTACACCAAAACCGCGGAGGAGAACAGTGACATGGTGAAGAAAAAGAGTTTATGTACATAAAAGTACCATTACCCAGTCTGAAATAGGTGGATAATGTTTATACTTTATTTTTCTACATAGAGATTTTTGAAATTGTGCGTGCTTGTGTGTGTCCATAAATAGTATTAGAGTTGGGATGATGGACCTGTTTTTTTTTTTTATTTTTGTTTTTGTTTTTTTTTAAATGAGAGAGTAGAATTCTTCCATCGTGAGAAGTAAAACAAACAAACAAATGGAAAAAAAAAGGCACCAAAGTAATAAATGGCTTTATGTGGCCGGTAACTGTGTGTAGCGCCCTCCTGTGGGAGTTTAACTTGAATGTAAAATAATAAACACAGAGTTTATATTTTGAATTTCTCTTTTCATGGGGGAAAAAAGGTACGATGAAAACAAGTCAAAATAATTAGTCTGTCGCTTGGACTTTTTTTTTTTCTTCTTAATAGTCACGCCCTGTGCCTTTCTGACTTTTCCTAAAACTTCCAGGACCAATGATAGGGTCCTGGAGCATTTTCCTCCCTTCGTGGACACACCCGTACAAGACTTGGCAGCCTGGTTGTCCACACTGTTAGGGTAGTGACCCCAGCAGAAGAAGAATGGCTGGTCTTAACCTCTTATGTTAGGGAAGTGAGTGTGTGTCTCCCTGGGCAGCTCTTAGCACTGGAGATACCACCATTTGCCTAAGCGCCCCCATTCTCAGGCACTTCAGCTAACCTGATCTGTGTGTGTTTTTATTAGTCCCCATGTCCCCTGCAGTCGAAGGATTTAGAAAATCCTAGAAGATTTCTGACACTCATCTGTCCCCTGCCCTGCTCCGGCCCCGTGTCGTTCTTATCACAGCCTCTTTCTGCACTGAGGCCGGCCCTCCAGCCAGGACGGAAGCCTGCTATGACGGAAGCCTCTCTGCCTCTCCAGAGCTGCTCAGTAGCCTTGTCTCTTCCTGCACCACCTTGAGAACCTGTGTCCCCTCTGCTCTGTTTTCGGAAGTGGAGTCTGAGAGAAAATGCAAGCCCGTGTCTGCCACTGTCGTGGAGCTGACAGAATGGCCTCAGGTTCCCTCTTCCAGCTTTATCTATGAATGAGCAGGGGGCACACCAGTGTTTTCATTTCAGTGGCCCTGGTCTCATTTGGAAGTCATGGCTGGCACCCTCCCTGTCACAGGGGAGCCTTGGACCTTGGGTTCCCGTGGATGGTCCCACTGCCTGGGAGGAATTCAGCTGGTACTGGGAGAATTTTCATCTTGGAATGATGGACCACCCAGTGCTCTTGGACACAGGGCACTGTGTTTTTTTGTCCAGCAGCTGAGAGAAGTTACATGATCAGCTGACTTTTTTTTTTTCTCCCGAGAGAGCCACCTCAAGCACTTACTTACATGTACGCCACGAGAGCTTCCTGGCTGGCTGCTGAGCTGTCATTTCGTGGGGTAGCAGGTTTCTGGGTTTAGTGGTGTCTTAGGCTGGCTGATGTTCTGTTCCCACTGAAAATGTTTCTGCTCTCACCCTGCTGGTGTTGAGCAATGTTAACTTCTATAAATGGAGGGGAAGGTCAGGTCGTAGAGTCTAAAGTAGAATTTAAATAAAATTCTAACCATCAGCACCCTCTGATTCATTGGTGACCAGTCCTGCAAAAAACAAAAACAACAACAACAAAAAAACAAAACAGTATTTCCTGTTGGATTTCCTTTATAGTTATCTACTGCTGGGTTAGCCCCCTTTGGTCAGGGTGTGGACCAGGACTTGAGGACTCTGGGCTTGAAGTCCAGGGGTCCACTCGTGGCTATCCCTTCCTTGTGATGATTGGTGGGTTTGCAGGAAGGCAGCTTTTTAACCTGCCTGCCCCATCCAGTGACCGGAAGGTTGAGTGAGTAGCGAAAAAGTTGTTAAAAGTTGTGAAGCACTGAACAAAATTGCTACGTCTGTGGGCGTGAATCCCCCCGCCCCCACCCTTAGCTCCAAAGCTGGGATTGTCCTGGACCCTCATGCACATTATAGCCTGTGTGTTGATTGCGATTTTTGACATGGAAAAGTTCTAAATAGGAAAATGCTTCCTCCACCCAGTGACCAGGTTAATACTTGGTCATTGGCATCTTCAGAGCGACATTCAGGGATGGGCCATGCCACCTGGGTACAATGTTAATACCCTAGCTCTGTGTGTATGTGTGTGTGTTCAGACCATGTGACAGTCAACCACTTAATAGCTGAGTGTTAATTTATTATGCACTAAAACGTTGATCTTTTAAAAATGGGACGTTCTTGATTCAGGACTATTTTTTTTTTTTTTTCAAAAATTTGGATTAAGTATAGCTACTTTCATGTGCGCTTGTCCCCCTGCCTCCCCCCGCCCCCATCTCTCTGCCTTACGTCTTACAACCATCATGCTCCAATGTCACTCCAAGGCTGTATCTCCAACACACCGCTATGCCATTAAGGTTTTATTTAACTCTATTTAATGGATAATTGTGTCTGTGAACAACAAATGTGCCGCTGCCAGTCGCACAGTGTGTGGGATGAGGGTGGCCCCAGTGTTACTTTCTGAAGGTCTTAAAAATGCCTGTGGTCAAGATTGTTCGTTTTTTTTTTTTTTCCTTGTGACCTCTGCGTACGGGGAGCAACTGTGTTCACGCGTGTGTGTTTGTGACCGTGGCGCTGCTACAGTTTTTGACACTGGAGCTGGAGAAAATAAAGCATTGATCCTGAAAGCGTTGTGGGGGTCTTTGTGGGAATGGAGAAGGGACGGAAAAATGGCCTCAGAGGAGACGAGAGAGAGAGAGAGAGAGAGAGAGAGAGAGAGAGAGAGAGAGAGAGAGAGAGAGAGAGAGAGAGAGAGAGAGAGAGAGAGAAGGAATTAGCCGAATTGGAAGCAGAGCGCCTCGCCACCTTGCCAGCAGAGGGCGCGCACGCACATCACATTTAGTGAGATTGTGTTTCAAAAAGTTAAAAAAAAAAGGGGTGGTGGTGGTGGCGGATGAGAGGCGTGGCTCAGTGACTTAAAGCACCTACTCCTGCCAAGGACCTGGGTTCGGCTCCCAACCCCATAGGTGGCTTACCACCGCCTTGATCTCCGGCTTTAGGGAATCTGATGCCTCTGGTCTCCTTTTCATCCCAGCCTATGGTGCCTGCGCTCGGGCCTGGTTCCCCAGCGCTTTTCTTCCCATGCGGGGATGTTAACGTTGGACACGCGATCTGCGCCGCGCCGGCGGGGCTGTATTCACCACAGACACGAGCAGTTTCCACAGATCCGGGCTTGAGCTTCTCCGAGAGCTGGCAGCACACAGATTGCCACAGCACGTGTCCGGTGTGTGGCAGTCTGGTGAGTGGCGAGCGATAAAGCTGGTTTTCACCTTGGGGTCCTGGTTCTCCTAGCTCCGGGCCTTTCTTCTATTGCTCAGGGCCCTCTCCGGAGCACAGTTCTTGCCCTAAAAAGTCCTTAAAAGGAAGGTTTTTTCTTCCCCCTCCCCTCAGCTACCATGTCCTGTTGTGACTTCGTGGGCTAACTAACCACTCTCCTGGGAAGACCTCCACGCTATCCTTTAGGGGCGCCCTCAGCGGGGTGAATGTCTCGGAGGAGAATACTGTCCTAAATGCTGCCCACGAGACTCAGCTGGGTGCGTGCGTGTGCGTGTGCGTGTGCGTGTGTGTGTGTGTAGGGGTGGGCGGAGGAGAGGAGGATTATTGCCCAGTGAGCGTCCTGTCTGGTCTAAGGCTGAATGCGGGTGGTAGCTTTAGGGTGAGTGTGGGTTGGGAGAAGAAAGGCCCGGACATGTTGGCCTGCATTTTTAGACTTTAGAGCAGCTTTGGGTATGTGGGGGAGGCATGTATGTGCACGTGAGTGCAGGGGCCAGTGGTGTCCAGAAGACTGCTGGAGTCCCCTGAAGCTAGAGTGACAGGGTGCTGGGAGCCATCCGGTGTGGGCACTACAGACCAAGTGAAGTCCTCTGCAAGAGCTGTGTGCGCTCTTATTCACAGGGCCAGCTTTCAAGACTCTTGGTTGTTTCCTCTTTTCCATCCTTGTGCCCTTTCTCACCTCTCCTTTTCTTTCTCTCCCTCGCCTTTTCACTGTGATGAAATACCTGGCTAAAGCCACTCTTTTTTTATATATTTTTTCTTTTTTTAAATTTATTTTCTATCCCTCCATTCCTCCCAGTCTCCCCTCTCCCTTTTCCCCCAGAAAAGAAGAGCCCCCCCCGCCCCACCCCTCATCAACCTTCTCCAGCACATCACATCAGGACTGAGTACATCTCTATCCCCTGAGGCCAGGCAAGGCAGCCCTGCCAGGGAGGAGTGATCCAAAAGCAGGCAATAGAGTCCATGTTAGAACTCCCTCCACTCCCAAGCAGCCCATAGACTACATGCGTGCAGGCAGCCTAGGTCCAGATCATGCATGGACCATGCATGCTCCTTAGTTGATGTCTCAGTCTCTGAAAGCCCCCATGGGACTGGGTTAGTTGTCCCTGTTGGTCTTGTGAGGTTCTTGTCCCCTCCAGGTCCTTCCATCTTTCCCTCAACATTTCCACAGGACCCCTGGAGCTCCGCCCCATGCTTGGCTGCAAGTCCCAGCATCTACTCTTAATGAAGGAAAGATTCATGGTTTAGGGAGATGTGATCCATCAGGGCAGGGTAGGCAAGGGTGTGTGGGGGGCTTGCTCACTTCAGAGAGAGAGGGAGGGATGGGGGAGAGCAGAGGGAGAAGAGAGCAAGAAGTAAAGAGCAGCCAGAACCCTTGGTGCAATCCCTATCCCTTCTTCCATGTAGGTGCCACCTACCCCCAAGGCTCTACAGCCTCCCGAGAAGGTCACCAGCGGAAGAGCAACAAAAACTTGAGTTGGGGACATTTTCATAGTCAAATCATGCTTTTGCCTTGGCAAGAAGTTTGACCCTAACTGGTTATAAGGTGATGTTGAGGGTCTTTCGAGAAAGCCGTGGGACAGAAATCACAGTGGGGTTGGGTTGGTGGGCGTCCTCAGTTGTTTGGTGACATAATGATATTTCCTAGAAGAGTGGCTAAGAGGCAGGCAAAGAAGACTGGAATTGAATGTCAAGTATTGAGCTGCCTGGAGGTTTGTTTAGGAGCTGGGGCTAACGGGCTAGCTGAGAAACACCGCTGAAAGGAAGGACCTTACTGAAGAGGGCCAGCAGGTGGCAGCAGAGGGCCTGCAAGCCAGGGCTCTCTTTTGGTCTGTTTCTGTTTTGGGGTAACACTTCAAGGTTCTCCCTTTAGCTTTCTTGCCCTCCTCCAGACCACCCGTGGCTGGGATCAACTTCTTCGTTCTTCTCACTGGCTTCAGGTGCACCGAAACCACTCAGGCATAGCTACGTGCTGGGGTTCTGCCGTCTCCGTCCTCTCCCAACACTGACGGGCTCCTCCTGGAAGCAGTGCCCTCAGATGGGCCATAGCGCTCAGGCTCTTGTCCTGAGCCTCACATCCGCAGGTCACAGAGCCACTGGAGATCTCTGAACTTGTCCCGCTTTCTTGAGAAAACACGACATTCCCTTGGCGGAATGTCTAGTCTGAGCCGAGACGGCCATACGTGCATATCCTAAGGCATGTTTGGACTGTGACCTGTTGAAGTATTGCAGTAACCTTCCCTGCTCTTCTTTTGATTGCCTCAGTGTACAGTCTGGGCCGACATCATGTTCCAAACACTCCTTTTATTTTGTTCACGTAGCCCAGGCTGGCCCCCGACTCCTGATCCTCCTGCCTTTGACTCCTGAGTGCTGAGACTGCAGGCATGCACCACCGCCTGGGTTGAGAAGCTTCTGATTTAAGAGAAATACATGTGACTGTGGGAATGGTTATTTTAGTATTACTTCATATTCATCGTCCGCGTGTTCTGAGTGGGGTGGGGAGGCCACAAGAACAAAAAAAGGGACAGAGGAGGGCTGAGGAAATAGGAGAGAAGAACCACGAAACATACTTTGTTCAAAAATACCATAATGCTATCTCATACATGTTGAATAAAATATATAATTTGGAAGTATTTATTTTGCGTGTATGAGTTTTTTGCCTGCATGTATGTGTGTGCACCACTGGTGAGCCTAGCACCCTAAGAAGTTAGAAGAGAAAGTTGAGTTCCCTAAAACTGGAGTTATGAATGTTTGTGAGCCACCATGTGGATGCTGGGAAAAGAAATATATGGGTCTTCATCAAGAACATCTCTCCAGCCTCATATACTGAGTAATTTTTTTTAAAAATTGATCAGAAGTGCTCATTTGACCAGAAGTGCTCATGAAAATAAAACCTGCTGACATAACAATTTAGAAAATGCACAGCATTTATCAGCATATTTTGCTGAATTTGTATACCATTCCAAATATGAATTCTTTTTTATTAAAATGTTCTGAATTACTCCAACCTCATTATTTCATTTAGCCACCTTGTTGGAGGATAGCCTATTCCTTTGCCCCTGAGATGTTACACACTGAAATTGTATTACTCCCAGTTTTCTTTTTTTTATTTAAATTTACTTTAAAAATTTTATTGCCTTTACAGCTCCCAGTTTTTATGGAAGCATGAGTAGTGTCATCTTTTTCACAGATGAGCGTCCTCCCTGAGTATTTGTCGTGAGTAAATCCTCGCAGGTGTAAGTAGAAGCGATGACCACAGATGAGGGCAGGGAGTTTTGGGAGCTTGGAAACGTATGTGCATTAGGAATCAGGGCTGTAAGGGGGTGCATATTAAAGACATTTAATTTTTTTTTAAATTTATTCTTTGTGAGTTTCACATCATGTACTCCAATCCCACTCATCTCCTGTCCCTTTGTATCTGCCCTCCGCCCTTGCAACCCCCCAAAAGAAAATTAAAAGCAAAAATAAAAAAAAACAAAACATTAAAAGAAATATCGTGTAAGCTGTAGTGTGTCACAGTGCCTCCCACAGTATACCCGTTTGTCTACACAGCTTTGCTTGCAAATGTTCACTGCAATGAGTCATTGGTCTGGTTTGAGGGCTCTGTCTTGTGCGACACCATCAATACTGAATCCTCACCTGGACTCATCTTAGATATTCTGTTGTTGCTCTGTGTCAAGGAGATCCTGCAGGTTTGAAGGACTGGCCCTTTCAGGAACTCTAACAAACAGTTCATAGATGAGGTAGATGTCGGAGAGTGAGTTGGTCAGACCGCTAGCTCTCAGGCACCCACACCGCCAGGGCAAACTCTCCAGCACTGCCCCAGCTAGCTCACCCAGCGTCCCAGCTGGCAAGGATCAGGGCCAGCTCTCCCTCTCTCATGCCCTCAGGGCCGCTCACCCTCGCCCCCACCGCTAGGGCCAGCTCTACCGTGCTGCCTCGGTGAGGGACAGGGCTGTAGCTTGTGAGGGGCAGGGCCAGCTCTCCTGACCCCACGGGCCAGCTCTCTGCACTGCCACGGGTGGTGAGGCTTGCGGGGGTGGGGGTGGGGTATCTCCTCCGCCCTCACACCACCTCACGGCAGATGAATGGTAGGGCCCATATTTAAGGTTTTAATCTGCTTATGTACTATTCTCACTGGGCTAGTTAGTGCATGTAGCTTATGAAAGGCGATTTTATATCTGCTTCCCGACAATTCTGTATCTGGCCACAAGGGGGTATCTGATCATCACTAGCGCCAAAGTCAAACAGCTCATCATTTGTAGCTCAACCTGGGAACCCACCCAAATCCAACCCACTTCTCTGTTTCCATACCTTATTGCACCAGATTTTTGTTTCTGTTTTTCCAAGTGGCAGAATTTCTAAAGAAAATTTGGTTAACATGTGTTTGTCAAGGAGACCCAATCATATCTATGGTGAGAAACGCATGCGTACTTTTGGTGTTTTTTTTCACCCCTGATCGTCTATCACAGTCCTTCTCTTACAGCCTAAGATAGGAGCCGCATATGGTACTTTTGCAAGTGCCTGTCCTACACAGGCTGTACACCAGTTAGCTTTCGAGTGGAAAATTCCAGAGGAGGCTGCTCGGAAGTCGACGCTCTTGCTGGGTATACTCGAGACACTTGAGATGACCACAGAAGGAAGCACTCGAGTCCAGTTGTCTCAGTTCTAGGCTTGGGTTCAGCGTGAAATCACTAGATCCATGGGGGATTAAAAAAATTAGACCAACTTATTTGTGTATGAGTTTTTTGACTATGTATGTATGTATGTATGCCATATACATACTGGCAGAGGTCAGGAAAGAGCATCAGATCTCTTGGACTGGAGTTAAAGATGGTTATAAGCTAACGTATGGGTGCTGGGAACCGAACCCAGGACTGCCGCCTCCAGCCCCTCCCCCTAATTCTCCCACCTCACAGGGATTAAGATTGATGTTTTACATGGTAATGTTATCATATGGGACTGAAAACAAAAATAAATGGACTGCATCACCGAGAAAGCTTTCACAGTGGGGGTTGTTGATTCTGGTTTAAAATAATGGCTGTGCCCCAGTTTCTCTAATGCTGGGATTACAGGCAAGTGTTACCACCATGGCCAGCTTTGATCTAGAAAGGAAATTTTGGACAAGGAAATATAGACCAGGGAGAACAAACAGCTTCTAAATGTCATAAACAGAGCTATGAATGACAGAGGTATGAATGGGAGAGCATTATGTAATCATCGAGGCAGGCTGATCTTTTTCATCTATACACCTGTGTGTGCATTTTCACAGGTATGTGTGTGTGTGTGAGTGTGTGTGTGTGTGCACACGTAGAAGCCAGGGACAGCCTCTGCTGCTGGTCTTTGGATGCTGTGATTCTTGGTTGTCAACCTGACATACTCGGGGATAATGGACGCTTAACTGAGAAATTGCCTCTATCAGATTGGCCTGTAGGCTTGTCTGCAGGATATTTTTCTTGAGTGCTCATTGATGGGGGAGGGCCTAGCCCACTGTAGGTAGTGCTACCTTGGGCAAGTGGTCCCGGGTTACACAGAAAGTAGGCGAGCTGAAGCAGGAGGCAAGCCAGTAGGCGGCATTCCCCCCTGGCTTTGCTTTAACCCCTTGCCTTGAGCTCCTGTCTTGGCCTCTCTTGACGAGGAACTGTAACCTGTTACAACAAACCCTTTCCTCCCCAGGTTGCTTTTGGTCACAGTGTGTGTCACAGCAACAGAATGCAAACCAGAACAGTTGGTCTCCACCTTGTTTTTGAGACAAAGTCTTTAACTTTGGCTTCAAGCTTGCCAAGTAAGCTAGGCTGGCTGACCAGTAAGGCCCCTGCAGTCCACTGTGTAGGGTGTATAAGTGTCACACTTTGTGTGTGTGTGTGTGTGTGTGTGTTTTCTAGATGGTTCTGGGTCTTGAACTTTTGCACATGTGGCAAGTACTTTCCTGGGTAAGCCATCACCTCAGCCCCACAGCCCTCAAACTGACCAAACTCTTTCTAACTAAATGTCCTGAGACACAGCTCTGCCCTTCTGCTGTCCCTGCAGGAGCTGGGACTTAGTTAGCTATTGGGTTTGTAGCCATGGGACTTGGGCCTGAATGTCCACTCTCTGGTATAAGAGGCTTTGGGCAAGTCATCGTGAATTTCTGTGCTTTATTTTTCCCCTGGGCACCACAAGGATAATTGTTCCCAGCTCGAAAGTTTGTATCATCAAGGAAGATACTACAGACAATACAAGTGCAACCATTTGACTTTCTTTTGATTCAGAGGTGTGGGGTCACAGTAGGCTGAGCCACAGTGAGCTAACGGGGCCTTGGAAAGGATCCATTTCTGGGTTCTTGGGGCATTTTGTTTGCCTTGTGTACCAGAGGTTTAGCGCTTAGGAATAACAGTTTTACAGAGGAAATCAGGAGTGCCCTAAAAGCCACAAAGAAAATAGCTGGGTTTCAAACCATGAAAACAAACAAAAATCCAAACTTATGACCCTCTCATTTTAGTGCACATGAAACATTTAATCAATTAGATAACTGTGAGTTATTACGTAGCCACATAGAAATTGTATTCCATGTGAGAAATGGGTAACTTTTAAAATGTTGCTTTGCTGTGAGACCAGGACGCCAAAGTAGAAGACCCATAGACCTATAAAAATTGTTCCCATCCTGTGGTTGGCAGAGGTCAATAGATTAGTTTGGTTCCCACCCTAGCCTTTTTCTTGAACCAATGGAAAATTAGATAAGTAGGGAGAGCACTGGATTATTCATGCTGCCATCACAAATTTGTAGGCACCATTCTGAGGCTAGGAAGTTCAAGGTGACCAAGTGTCCAGCAGACTCACTTCTGCTAAAGGCTCACACAGACAGAGCTCGCTCTCGCTGGTCTTCACATGAAAGGAAAGGAGTCTCTCTTAGCCAGTTTCTGTAAATGCGTTAATCTTATCCCTGAAGGCTCCACCCTCTTCCCTCATCATCTTCTGTGAGTATTTGTTTTGGTTGTCAGTGTTCCTGGTGAAGTTCATCGGTGGGCACATCCATGGGGGTGTTTCCAGAGAGAGAGGGTGGCGGCGGGGGTGGGGGGGGGTGATGAGAGAGCAATACTCTGAATGTGGGCAGCACTGTCCTATACAGCAGTGGCCCGAAGGAGAAATCTGGAGGAAAAGGTTGTCAGTGCTTATGTGGACTCTATTCATTCGAATCAGTTGATCTCTTTACTAAGGAGTTGGAAAGAGGACTCCGTGGTTAAGAGCGCTTGCTGCTCTTATGGAGAACAGGGGTTCGATTCCCAGCATGCACTTGGTGGCTCCATCTCCAGGGGCTCAAACACCCTCCTCTGGCCTCCTTGGGCACTTCACATCCAGGCAAAACACTCAAACACGTAAAATGGAAACAAATAAATCTTCTAAAATTTTAACTGAAAGTTTAGTAGTCACTGATTCTACCACTGCTTCTCTCCCCTCACCCAAACAAAAGGAAGAAAGAAACGAAGACTTAGTAGTATCCATTGTTATAAGGCCCAAAAGTCCAGTGACTTCTTTTTACTTACTAAAAATATGCTGTAAGTGTATTCTTCCCCAGTGGAGTGATGGTCCCACTTTCCCTTTTAGGACAGCTCTATTCTGTAGGTGGGACCCTGATGAATCTGTGGGTGCTGCTGGGTAGAAGAAGCAGCAAGAGGAAGAGGAAGGAGACAGAGAGAGAGCTGTCCGACCAAGGCTCCTAGACATGGTTCCGACATCCAGCGATAACTTGAATGTCCACCTGCCCCCTAAAACACTGTGTGCTAAGATGGAGTTAGCAGCGGGAGGGATTGGCAAGCATGTGTGCATACTTTTTTTTTGTGTGTGTGGTTCAGGAGAGGCCTAGGTTGTTCCTTTACAGAAAGAGACTTTAAATGGTAGAGGGAACACCCCGGGCTTGCCTTAGGAGGCACTCCCTGCACATTTATTATGGTGCGTGATTGGTAACAATGGGATTTGCATCCGCTGTTTTTTCAGGAAGTTACTGAGCAAAGTGGGGAACACCCTCCTGGGAGGGGCCAAGGCAGAGGTGTCTTCCAGTGTTTGAAGAACCACTGAACCTTAAACATAACTTGGGGAAGCAAAGGCCTGAGGAAATGTGTCCAGGATGTACGGACTGGCCAGGTGGAGCACCTGAGCTAACTTCCGGCCTGAAAGAAGCCAAGAACAGGAGTGGAGGGTTTACCCGGTGCATTGAACAGGTGTCATCTCCGACATACATCACTGAGCACGGTCCTGAGACAAAGGAGACTTCCTCCTTCTCGTGGACCTCATGTTTGCACTTGACATCTGGGCAGTTCTAAAGCTGCCAGGACGGTAGGAAGGATGTGGCTGTGATCTGGCTCGCTGGGGCTCAGATAAGCTGTGAACACAAGTTTGAAAAATGACAGGGCACGTGTGCTCTGGTGGCCCACCTACACCAGAGGCCTTAGCCCTGTGTTTTGAGAATTAGATTAAGAGTTGTCTAACTACCATAATATCCGAGGCACAGACTTGCTGTCACCTCTCAGAATTTGCTTGTGCTGCCTTGGCATTGCCCGTCACTCCTTCTGCCCTTAACCCTTAGCAAAGCTTCCTCATTCTCTACAGACTCACCTCCTCCAGAATGCTTTCTGACACATGGACTCTCAAATATGTCGGTTTATTAACCCCTTTGCTAATAAAAGCTTATTTATATTGCTCCTGCTTAGGCGCGATTATGAGTAAAATGGAGCTAATAACGTAGAAGTAAAATTTTGTGTCAGCGGTAAGTTTTCTTTTTTTTTTTCCTATTTATTTTCAATGTGCATTTTTGTGTTGTTGCTTGTCTGTATGTGCATTGTGTGCATGCAGTGCCTGTGAAGGCCAGAAGAGGGCGTCGGATTTCCTGGAACTGAAGTTACAGGAGGTGTGCGCCCGTTGCCATTTATGGATTACTGCTGAACTGTGGGCATTTCCGGTAAAGGGCCATTAGGGCTCTCAAGCCTGGGGAGCTTCTGTGGACATGACTATGGAAGTAGTTGGGCATGACCTGACTTTGGAGAGTCTGCCCCAGAGGCCAACATTCATTGGTTGCCCTGGAGATGGTATGGAGGAACCTGATTGGTCGCCCAAAGCCGTATAACCTCCTGTCTCTTTTTGAATAAAGGAGTCTGCAGCCGCTGGTCCTTGATTTGCTTTCACCTGGTTCCTGGTGTCTCTGTGGTGAGTCCATGCTGCTGGACGCTCGGGAGGAGGAGCCACACTGAACAATTTCTCCAGCCCCAGATTTTCTTAAAAGAAAAAAAAAATCACTGTATGTATCCACAGTACATATCCATGTTACATAACATTTTCATATGAGTACATATTGTATGAAACATGTTCCTTCCACCCTCCCCATTTTCACTAGGTCTCTCCGTCCTTTCATGTCATATATACTCGGGTATTTATTTTATGTATTTGTATGAAATCAAGTAACCACATCTGAGAAAATACACATTTGTCTTTCTAAGACTTGCGTAATTCACCTCATAAGATTATTATGTCCAGTTGCGCCCATTGTCTTGCCATCAAGATACCTTTATTCTGCTTTATGGCTGTAAAAGTTCCTGTTTGAGACATTGATCCATCGATCTCCATGTCTGTCTGTCTTTGCACCAGTACCATGCTGTTGCTAACTAAAAACCAGGTACAGTGATTTCCTCTTGTCATATTGTTTTTCTTGCTCAGAATTGCTTTGACAATCTGGGGCCATATGAATTTTAATTTTTTTTCCCTCTTTCTTTAAAGAACGACGCCGGAATTTTGATGAGGATGTGTTTGACTCTGTAGACTGATTTTGATAGTGTAGTCATTTCCATAATGTTAATTTTTCCAACTCATTTTTCTCATTCTTGAAAATATCCTCAATTTACATACAGGATGGCGACATCTCTCTTTCAGCACAAGAGAATTGTTTCCGTTTGTCCTCAGGCTGCCAGGGTGCCTTCTGAGAAATTAGTAGTCATTCAAACTGATGTCTCACATCTATTATTTGCTGTTCATGGGGCTGTTTTAAATACTATTTTCTTCATATTTGGTTTTTATCAGTTTGGCTACAGTTTGTTGGTTTTCATTGAGTTTGTGTTGTCTCATTGGAAAAAATTTAAATTTATAAAATGCTATATTTCACAACATTTAGGACCTCATGTTGAGACTTTAGTTGTTCACAAGTCCATCATCTTTTATTCTGTGACACTAATAGCATGAATATTAGAACTCTTGTTTTGAGGTGTGTTGGGAGGAGAGAGAGGGGGAAGACGACGACCTCAGATATCACCCTCTGGAATACTGTCTGCCTCCTTTGAGGCGGAGTCCCTCCTTGGCCTAGAGTTTCCCAATTATGTGAGCTTGGCCAGTGAGTCTCAGGGCTGATTTTGTCTCTGCCTCCCCTGTGCTGAATTACAACTGCATGCAATCATGCCTATCCGTTTTCTGTGGGTGCTGGGGTTCAGACTTGGGCCTTTCAATGACTACCCGTCCCTCACACACTAAATGTTAGGACTTTTGATATCACCTCACAACTTTCTTAGACATGATTCTCACCTTTCATTTTCTTTCTTTCCCTTCCTTCCTTCCTTCCTTCCTTCCTTCCTTCCTTCCTGGGAAATTACTGTTGACCTATTTCTAGGTTCACTTATTCTTTCCTGTTTATTTGGTTTCTTGAATTCCGATATTGGGCATGGTGGAACACATTTGCAGTCCTAGCACGTGGTAGTGGTGCAAGCCCAAGGCTACCCTGCACTGCAGTCAAGACACAGGGGGGTTGGGGGACAGGGAAAGGATGAGGGAGAGAACTATTTTTAAGTTCTGTTCTTCTAAGGAGGAAGAAAATGTCCACTGAGTCTTCAGAGCCTTTGTTGTTCACTGGGAACCTTCACACCTAGGTGTGTGTACCGACTTCTTAGTCTTGGCTGTGATCAGTGGAGGTTTTAATCACAGTTCTGTCTTCAAAGCCTTTCCTGTATTTCCCTCTGAGCTCTGTTACATACCTGTGAGAGTCAACGATGAGCTTAGGGTTGCTGGTGGTTCACCCAGAATCACAATATTTAACTCCCTGCTTCTCTTTCTACAAGATTCTCCCATCCTCTGATGCTGTAGACTTCCTTACCTGACTCTTCTGGCCAGAAGTATGGGTTCTCTATGAGTCTTAGCCTCCCTCCTCCTGTGATGTCACACAGTTGTGTGCAAATGAACTACCGTGGATACAGAGTAATTGATAGGAACACGGTTGGGAATTGCCTCAGTGTGTCAGGAACTTCCTTCCTGTGTTTTTTGACTCCATGTCACTGATGTCCCTGTAGTGGTGGTAGTGCTTCATGACTGAGGCTGATGCTAGCAGAACACTTAGAGAGAAATGAGAGAGAGAGAGAGAGAGAGAGAGAGAGAGAGAGAGAGAGAGAGAGAACGAGGAGAGATTCCTTTATATTTTTTTCTAGGAGTCCTTTTGTTCCCTAATTTCCTTTGCTTTGCGATAAGTTTCTTGGCATTTGTGCTAGCTGCAACCACTGTGCAGTTCAATCAGTGTGGTTCACCCTCACTGCCTTGGTCAGTCTTGTCCCTTCCCTAGGAGGTAAGGATTGAACCCAGGGCCTTAGTATTTGCTAAGCAAGTGCTCTAGACTAGTGAGCCCACCCTACACTGGTCCGTCTTTAAGTTTGTCTTTCTTATCTACCTGCTATTGTGGACTGTTCAGAGCCCAAAGGTAGTTGTGTTTTATATCTTGTGGATTTTTATTTTATTTTATTTTATTTTATTTTATTTTATTTTATTTTATTTTATTTTATTTTATTTTATTTTATTTTATAATCAGGGAATGAAATAGGATGTAGTGAGGCTGCTTCCCTTTACCCAGCACTGGAATCTTTAGGCTGCTAATGTTTGATGGATGGTGCATTGTCTGTCTGTGCTCCTGGTTTGGGCTTTCTTAGAAAGGCTTGAAACTACCAAGATGGCCGCTTTTCTCCAGCTCCACACTTGCCTGAGCACCAGGGAACACAGACACTGTTTTTTCTGGAAACTTTGCAGCAACCAACCTGGCCTCACAGCCCCGCCAGTCTGGGTCAGGTCCCAAGAGGAAGTGTCTCTGCTTTCTGTCCTCTCCAGTACTCTCATGTTCATATTGCATGGAGCCAAAAGTCTACTTCTTTTACATCTAAGTTCCGTCATACCCTCTCAAAACAAAGCAAAATAAACATCGTAGTCGCTTCTCACAATATCCCATTTACTTTCTTGACAACTAAAGCCCAGGTTTTATTTTATTTTATTAATTACACTTTATTCACTTTGTATCTTGCCATAAGCCCCTCCCTCCTCCCCTCTCGGTTCCACCCTCCCTCCCCCTTCTTCACGCATGCCCCTGCCCAAGTCCACTGATAGGGGAGGTCCTCTGCTCCTTCCTTCTGATCTTAATCTATCAGATCACATCAGGAGTGGCTGCATTGTCATCTTCTGTGGCCTGGTAAGGCTGCTTCCCATTCAGGGGGAGGTGATCAAAGAGCAGGCCAATCAGATTATGTCAGAGGCAGTCCCTTTACCCATTACTATGTGACCCACTTAGACACTAAACTGCCATGGGCTACATC
Organism: Meriones unguiculatus; assembly: GCF_030254825.1. Taxonomy (NCBI): domain Eukaryota; kingdom Metazoa; phylum Chordata; class Mammalia; order Rodentia; family Muridae; genus Meriones; species Meriones unguiculatus. The sequence continues at coordinate 66,264,227 of NC_083357.1, read as the reverse complement.
TGTGCAGGGGTTCTAGGTTATCTCCATGCCTGGTACTTGGTTGGAGTATGAGTCTCTGGGAAGACCCCTGTGTTCAAATTTTCTGGTTCTGTTGCTCTCCTTGTGGAGTTCCTGTCCTCTATCTTACTATTTCCCACTTCTTACATAAGATTCCATGCACTCTACCCAACAGTTGGCCATAAGTCTCAGCAGACCCTGAGATTTCACCTTACACCCATCAGAATGGCCAAGATCAAAAACTCAAGTGACAACACATGCTGGAGAGGTTGTGGAGAAAGGGGGACCCTCCTCCACTGCTGGTGGGAATGTAAACTTGTACAACCACTCTGGAAATCAATCTGGCGCTTTCTCAGACAACTAGGAATAGCGCTTCCTCAAGATCCAGCCATACCACTCCTAGGCATATATCCAAAAGGGGCTCAAGTACACAATAAGGACATTTGCTCAACCATGTTTGTAGCAGCTTTATTTGTAATAGCCAGAAGCTAAAAACAGCCCAGATGCCCCTCAACTGAAGAATGGATGCAGAAATTGTGGTACATCTACACAATGGAGTATTACTCAGCAATGAAAAATTAAAGCCCAATTTTTAACCCAAGAACACTTATTTCCACTCTCTTCCATGAAGGCATAAACCATCAGGAAAGGAAGGCATGCACGCTTTCTTTTCTATTAATTTTTTCAAGTTGGCATCCAAAGTAACTAGTTTCATTATCATACACACACATACATAAACACATGCTTACATCCAATATGTAATTTGCCATGGGCCTTTGTTTTTACTCATCTTCCTCCCCACTGCCATTTCCTGTACCCCAATGCCTCCCATTTTGGTCTCCTTCCTTTCCTCAAATTGTGCCCCTTCTGCTTTCATGTCACATGAATTCCAACACCGTTCACCCTTTTTCCTCAGGGTTCTCCTGGCTCAGTGATCAGGCGTTTGGGGAGAGAAAATACTGGGAGAAACTAATGGAATTGGGGGGCCTTTTGGGAGAGGGAGGTAAAAAACTCCATGGAATCTATAAGAGTAACCTTAGCAAAAACTCTTAATAATGGGGAGCACAGAGCCTGAACTGGCCATCCTCTGTACCAGACAAGGCCTCAAGTGGAGAGACTGGGACACCAACCCAGCCACAGAACCTTCAGCCTACAGTTTGTTCTGCCTGCAGAGTGTGCTGTGAGCACAGCCTGAGCAGACAGACTCTTCAAAGGGACCAGAGAGACTTCATCGAACAACTAGTGGGAGCCGATGCAGAGTACCAAGTCCACCTGAGGGAGATGGGAGGAAGGACTGGAGAAGCCAGAAGTGTCAGGGACAGTAGGAGAACAGGCCCACAAGATCAACTGAATGGGACTCCTTGGGGCTCACAGAGATCAGGGAGCCTGTGGGGGTCTGACCTCCATCCTCGGCATGTATGGTATAGCCGGGTAGCTTGATATTCTTGTGGGATTCCCAACAGTGAGAGTGGGAGCTAGGTGGGGGGTGGGGGTAGAAAGTAGAGCTTTCCGTTACTGTTTTCCTCCCGTGGGATTCTATTCCTCCTACTGGGTTGCCTGGTACAACCTTGATGTGATGGCATGTGCCTTGTCTCATAGTAGCTTGTTATGCCACCTTCAGTTAACATCCCTAGGAGACCTGCTCTTTTCTGAGTAGAGGCAGAGATGGGGGTAGGTAGTAGGGGGATGGGGAGTAGGGAGATGGGGAAAATGGGGAGTTGGAGGGGCTTTGGGGGTGGTGGATCTAGGGGAAAAGGTATGTAAAGGGAGGCTCGCAGAAGGGAGGGAGGGAAAACTGCTGTCGGGATGTAATATATGAAAGAAAGTTTTAAAAAACACTTTTTCTTTCTGACTTTGTCTTATTTTGTTTAACATAACAACCACTAACTCTATCCGTTTTCACACAAATATAATTTTATTTTTGTTTATAGCTGAGAAAAGAATTACATGCACAGAGCACATTTTCTCTTTTTCACTTATTTATTTATTTAATCACTTTATAGCCTCATCCAAACCCTTCTCCTCTCCTTTCGGTCCCACTCTCATGCCCCCTTTCCCCATTCCTTCTTCTCAGAGAAGGGAGGCCTCCGAAGGGTACCAACCCATCCTCAAGGCACAGCAGGACTCATTGCAGCTTCTCCCCCTGAGACATGACAAGGCAGCCCAGCTGGGGGAAAGGGATCCAAAGGCAGGCGACAAGAGTCAGAGACAGCCCCTACTTCCGCTGTTAGGGGACACACGTGATGACCAAGCGGCACATCTACTACATATTGGTAGGGGGTCTAAGTCCAGTCCACGCACGCTCTGTAGTTGGTAACGTCACATTTTCTTTATCAAAGCTTCTGTTAACGGGCACAGTTGGTTTCAGTTCTTGGTTGTTGAGACCGGTGTGACACTAGCTTCAATGGGTGGCATTGCTGTCCTTCAGCTTCTACACCCAGAAGTCTTGTAGCCGAGTCACATGGTAATTCTGTTTTCAGTGTTTGTGAGGAATCCTCACACAGACATCCAGAGTGGCTTCAACAGTTTACATTCTCTCCAGCAGTGGTTATTCTTTCCATCTATCATCACCAGTACTTGTTATGTTTTTTTTTCCCTTGACGATAGCCGTTCTGACTCAGTAAGAGGAACTCCAAGGTAGTTACACATGTATGAAGATGTCATGATGAAACCATTGATTACATAATTGGCTTATGCTAATGAAAACCTGTCTTTACTCACGTTTCCCTGGTGTTTAAGGATATTGAACATGTTTTTAAATATTTATCGGTAGTCATTCTTCTTTTGAAAATTCTCTATTTCGTTCATTAGCCCACTTATTGATTGATTGGTGTGATTTTTTTTTTTGCTTATATAATTTTTGCAGTTCTTTATACAGTCTGGGAACTGATCTTTCATTCCATCTGTAGTTAGCAAAGATTGAGTCTCTAATCTGCAGGGTGTCTCTTCTCTTTGGTAATTAGCTCCCTTACTATGTAAAACCTTAATTTCATGCAATATCATTTATTGCTTCATTCCTATGCTATTGGAGTCCTTTTTAGACAGTCCATACCAATGTATACATTTGAAGTGTTTTAACATTATTTTCAGATTGTTTTATTTTATTTTATTTTATTTTATTTTAATCACAGGTCATTTACTTGTATCCCAGCTGTAGCCCCCTCCTTCTTTCCCTCCCAATCCCACCCTCCTTCCCTCAGATTGTTAAATAGTAAGGAATCTTCTTATATTGAAGGTTATTAGATAACTTTTTTAGCACATGAAAATCAAATAACAAAAGGTATAAAAATAATAAAACTTTAAAAAATAATGTAATGCTTTAGCTGCAGTTATTCTATGATAGTTTTATAGAATTCTTCTGTAACTCCACCTGGGCCTGAGTGGCTTTTAGCTGGAAGGCTTTTTCTTTCATCTGCTTGAGTCATTGTTCTCTTCTTGGTTTAACCTTGGTGTTTCAGATGAATCTAGAAATTAATTCAGTTCTTTTGCATTTTCTAACTGAATGAAGTACAGGGTTTTTGAATTATTCCCTGATAATGTCCTGCATTTCTTTGGTACCTGTTATAATGTTTTCCTGTTCTTCTCTGATTCTGTTATGTCAAATTGGGTCTCTCTCTCCTCTCCCCTTTTTGTTAACTGTACTGAAAGTCTGTCTATCTTGTGTATCTTGGATTTGTTGAATCTATTACGTTTGCTTAAGAGGGGATGAAAATACATCTTTACACCGCTGATGCATGTAAAAGAGAAATACTAGAACAATGCACTGAACGCTGGTAAGAATCAGGATAAGGGTTATAAATGGCTTGCAACTGGGGGATGAAGGCCAAGAGTGAAGAGGAACTTCATGGATGTGATGAAATTAAATGATAAGCCCTTTTTGCATCATAAAATGTTGTTCTTGTTGGAAAGCATCCAATGAAACTCCATTGGAAGTATTTGAATCTTTAAATCCCTGATTGCTAGGAATTTTTTTTAAAAAATTAACAACAGTTACAAAGAATGTCCTGCCAACACATATCATCGGAATCAGTCCTGAGATTGTGAACATCGGAGAGGAGGCAGTGAGATGCCAAAGTTAAACCCAATCTGTAAGTGATTCGCATTAAAGATGGCCAGAGATAGGAGTGAGCTTGCGTAAAGAGCAAGATCATTAGAAGATGGGAATACAGTGGCAGTCTGAGGAGTTTTTACAGGGCTTGGGGAAAGCCATCAAAGCCTTTGAGAGTTTGTGGGGTTCTGGCGATTAATTATATACAGAGAAATGCTCTGTCTTGGTTTGCCTTGGCACAGTCTAAGAAGTCATCTGAGAAAGAGTCTCCATTGTAAAGTTGACTAGATGAAATTGTCTTGTGGGCATGTCCGGGGGTCTCACGACTATTAATTGATGCTTTTGTGAGAAGTGGCCCAGGGCTATACAAGAAGGCTAGCTAGCATTCCTCCGTGGTTTCTGCTTCAAGATTCTGCGGCTGTTCTTGCCCTGACTTTCCTGCGTGATGGGCTGAGACCCAAACGTGTAAGCTAGATAAGTCCTTCCTCTCCTAACTTTGTTTTGGTCAGAGTGTTCTATCACAGCAAGAGAATCAAATCAGAAAGGCTTCCTAAATGGCCATAGGAAATGATGGCACCCAACCATCTACCGAAACTCAGAAGAGGACATGGAGCCTCCGCTTCAATAGTAACTCAAGTGCATCATACTCTGTGAACATTCACTTGCCTGAGGCTAGCGGAGCTGCCACATATGCCCTTTGCCTTTGCCTGAATGAAGCACTCACTCTTGATTTCATCATGTGGTTGACCATCACCAGATAGGACTTACAGAGCTTAATCTTCTGGTCCGTGAACTTCAGCATAGTCGAGAACACAACATTAATATATGAGAAACACTGATAAACACAACATACTTAAAATAAAATGAGAGTAAATCAGCTTTCTAGAGTTATCAAGGACCGAATCACTTAGGAAAGTTGCATTTCCCGGGTGTGTGAGAGGTGGTCTGTTTAAACACGCAGCGGCATTCCTGAAAACTTGCAGTGGTATTTAGTTCCAATACGGTAGCTCCCTAAGGACCTGCTGAAATTTGTGCAGAGGACAATTTGTTTTTGGCATCAGAATTATTTTTGCTTTATTGTGCCTGCATTTTATGACTCTTCTACCTCTTCCTTTGTAATTGGTTTATCACTGTACCTTTTAATTTGCTGATAATTATCTAAAATGGGTTTGAGAACAAACAAACCCTTTTTATGAGGCTACCATGTCAACAGTCCAACAAATCAACCCTAAGTAAGTCTATGAGTTTCTCTTCTACTGGAAAATGTTCGAAATGACAAACACTATTCATAGCTCTCCCTCATTACTCTCTACTATTTCCTGATTCTTGATTCTGTTACAGAGAATTCAGACACCAAGTGGCTCACTCAGTATAGCGCTTACCTTGCAAGCATGAGGACATGAGATTGATCCATCAGAACTCACGTAAGGAAAAGCCTGGTATTTGCAACATGCTCTCACAATCCCAGGGCTGAGAAACAGAGGCTGGTAAATCTCTGGGGCTCATTGGCTAAGCAACCTCACCTACTTGGTGAGATCCATGCCAGAATGCTAGAAACCTCATTGTCTGATGGTACTGGAAGATAGGGCCTTTAGGGAGCTGTCAGGGTCACATGAGGACATTAGCATCGGTGGCTTTGTTAGAAGAGGAGGAGAAGACAAGCTGTCTATGTGATGCTCTCTGTGGCATGAGGCCCTCACCATTCTTTTTTAACTTCCCAGCCTCCGTAAGTACAAGCTAAGTAAGCCTCCGTTCGTTGTAAATGACCCAGACGATGGCATTTAGTTATAGCAACAGAAAACAGATTGAGACACAGACTAAATAAAATTTAGAATTCCTTTCTTTTGACAAGCTACCAACCTCATACCGAGGGAAAGTGTAACAAAGAGAGTTTGTTGGCCTTCAGAAAAACTCCAGATGAACTCTTCTCATGGCCATTCTACAGTGTTTATCAGCTACCTTCTTTGGACCAGCACTGGGTCTGTGGGGGTACAAAGGAGAAGTGCTCTGGTCCCTACGGTTTAGATTTATCCCTAGCTGTGTGGACAGATCATATCAAAGCATGGTCCAGGGACATGATGTGAGGATGTTAGGAACTCAGCCAATGCCAAGGTCTTTGGGAAACGTTTCAGAGGACGTGACCACCAAACCCAACCTTGAACAGTAATGATATTGGCTGCAACATCAGTTTTGCTTTGGGACTCCACAGGGTGGCTTGAACTTTGGCACTTGCATTTTAAGTTCCTTATTATCCTGGGTGGCTTTTCCCTAACTTCAACTCCATGTACTTCATCAAATGATTTTGGAGTATGGTTTGTGATTGTCATTCGGTTTGCTTCCATATTTTCTTCTTCATCCCATTGGATGTCATAATGGAAAACTGAAGGAGTCATGTGATTATTGCCATTAGATTGCTGCGCTTGGCAGCTCAGATTCCCTAAATGTTTCCTTCATGGTTTCAAACTGTGCCAACCCAGCGTAAACCAGATAGTCTTAAAGCAGCAGTTCTCACCATGTGGGTGGTGACCCCTTTGGGGATGAGGGACACTTTCACAGGAGTTGCATATCAGGTATCCTGCATATAAGACATTTACATGATGATTCCTAACAGCAGCAAAAATTACAGTTAAGAAGTAGCAATGAAAATAATTTCATGGTCGGCGGTCACCACAACATGAAGAACTGTATGAAAGGGTCGCAGCATTAGGAAGGTTGAGAACCACTGCTCTTAAAAGAAGAAATGAATGACTCATTCTTTTTTTTTTCTCCCTCGAACAAAATAAATTTTAAAACATCAAAGTGTCTCGTGAGCTGGTCTCAAGCTCACTACCAAGCTGAGGATGACCTTGAACATCTCATCCTGTTGCTCCCACCTCCTAGGTGATGGAATCATGAGCGTGTGTCACCATGGTCCAGTTTCTGTGGTGCTGGAGATCCAACCCAGGGCTTCGTGAATGCTGTGAGCTCTCTACTGCTTGAGTTATATCCACAGCCCAACAGTCCAACAGATACCGTCATTAATTTTTAATAATTAACGAAAGTTAATTTGGGCATGCCATTGCCAAAGAGAATTTCCAGTTACCATGAAATACCTGATTGGAATTCACCCAATGTAGCTCAAATTAAAAAAAAGCTGTAACCAGCATGTATCAGAACTGACTCTAAGCCAGACACTACCCTAAATTCCTTACCTGTATCTCATCCTGTGAAGGATCCCAAGGGTTGCTGGGACGTGATCAGATACAGATGCAATACATTCGTTACTAATATATAGAAATGGACTAACCACCATTACTAACTGCTGTGCTTGCAACCTAATCAAACTTCATTTTTAAAAGCTGCACCTGGGTCTGGAGGGGCAGCCCGGTGAATAAAGTGCTGGTCTTGCATGCTTCAGAACATGAGTTCAGCCTCCCAGACCTATATATGAGAAAAGAAAATTCTGCCGGGCGGGTGTGGTGCCCGCCTTTGATCCCAGCACTCAGGAGGCAGAGGCAGGCAGAGCTGAGTTCGAGGCCAGCCTGGTCTACCGAGTGAGTCCCAGGACAGCCAGCGCTACACAGAGAAACCCTGTCTCGAAAAACAGGCAAACAAACAACAATAACAACAACAAAAATATTCTGGACATATTGACACCTGCTTGAAATCTAGGTTCTGGGAAGGCAGAGACAGGCAGACCTAGGGGACCAGCTGGCCAGTCCTTCCTGTACTCAGTGAGTCTCAGGCTAGCAAGGGTCAACATTACCTGAGAAGCAACAACTGCGGGTTTTTTTGTTTTGTTTTTGCCTTTGAATGCACTAGCACACACATGCTTGTGCACCCGCACACACTTGCACAAACATGCATTTGCAGGCACACACACACACACACACACAACACACCTATATGAAAGGGAGACACTCCTGCCCTAGCCTGTGATCCTGCAAATATGTATTCAGGACATCTGTGGTGGCTTTGTTTACCTAACTATCTCTAATGGCAGGCAACCTTGGACCCAAGACAGTAGGGTATGTAAACCTGGCCCTTCAAGCTTTCTCAGGATGGGTTTCTGGCCCAGTGGACCATAACCACTGGTTCAAAGGACAGGATTTCCTTAAGGTAAGGTGTGCTGAGCGCCGGGCAGGGCACACAGTGTTTCAGGAGCTGCTCACAAAGCCGTTTCAAAGGGCTTTCGTCAGAGCTGCCAGTCAGGAAATCTAGGCACTCCTCACATCTGAATATCCATAAACATGAAAGCCAAGCGCCCCTTGAAACAAATGGGAACAGGGTCAGCATGATTCTTCACGGACAGTAAATAGATAATGGGTAAGGAGAACGCAGTTAAAAGAACTTGTACAGCCAAACCAAATATCCGAGGCGGCAGAGTCATGATGACGCTGGTGACAGTCAGGTGGAGCATGGGTTTCTGATCACGTGTAGAGCCAGATCTTACCCTAACGATGGCAGTGTCCTAAGAGAGGGTGAACTGGAACACCTCTTCCCACTCACGTGTCCCACCCCCTCTCTGGAGGCCAGCTGCCTGAATTTAGGGTGTGTCGAATACCAGCTCCCCATCTAGAACTTTCCTGGCTTCTTGCTATTTTCTGCTGTTCGCTGGTGGTGCCTCGCCATCCTGGCATCGCTGCCCACATTGTCCCGTGGCATCTTATATGTCCTTCCCTATGTGTGAATCTGTCTTTCTGTGGCATTATCTCACCATGCCTCTCTCAATCCTCCTTAAAACGAAACCAGTCATACTGGATTAATCACCTACCCTGATCAGACGTAGGGTTATCTTACCTAATTACATGTGCAAGGATCCTGTGCCCCATAAGGCCACAGTCTGAGGTGTTGGAGGGACAGGGAGAAGGTCTTCAACATACCTCTTGAGACCCAATCCAACCCATCATAGGTCTTATCTCTTCAATAGGTCTTTATCACCAGGTGTGGTGGTACACATCTGTAAATCCCAACAGTAAGAAGGCTGAGGAAGGAGGATCATGAGTGGACAACCAGTATGAGCTACGTTGTGAGACCCCATCTCAAATTACAAAGAGAAGAATGTAAACCTTAAGCAGCAAATGCCCTTTCTAGCCATCACTGCCCTGTATTTGCATGAGACCCAGTGCTCCACCCACCAAACGGCACTTGTTCCTTCCTCATCCCATGTGCTGTCTAGACAACTCGTTACGTGTTACTGTGTATTGTCTGCCTTGTTTCTGACTTTTGCTAGGGTCTTGAACCTAAGCACTTGGGCTTCAGAGGCAAACACATGACCCCTGAGCTACACTCCCTACTGAAGTGTTTCCTCTGTATTGTTTGGTTTTGTTCCTGGTGCTGGAGGTTGAAGCTTGAGCCTTGACTATGCTACCCAAGCATTATAGGCTCCTCCTGATTTGATTGCAAACTCTTCGGTAGGTAAAGGATTCTTGCTGGAACTTACTTCTCCCTTGGAACTTATTTTCCTCTTGAAATGGCGATCTCATAGTGACAGGAGCATCGGTCTTCGGGCAACTTGATATTTTCCAAGCTTCACATTCAGCCCGGTGTGCTCATGTGGATTCCTGACATATCCTATTTTCACATCAGAGAGCATGAAGGGATGTGACAGGTGATGAGATAGGTGGCTGGGATGGCCACCAGCCTCCTTTCATTGAAAAATTCCTCCTTGATCCTTTCATTCCTAATGACTAGATTATTAATGAGCCAAGAATCCTCTGGGGAAACAAAACAAAACTCCTCCTTCTTGTCAAGGTGGGGAGAAGGAGAGGAAAGGGGACACACACACAGGGATCCCAAGTTCATCTTTATGAGCACAAGCAGGCTGGAAGAAAGCTACAGAACCAGTCAGCGGCCGCTCTGCTCTTCTTCAACTTTCAGTCTTTTTAGTTTGTTTCAGTCTTTGAGGCTGGGTCACAGGCAGCCCAGGCAACTCTCTCTATGCAGCCAGAAAATGGCCTTGAACTCCTGATCCTCCTCCCTCCTGAGTACTGAGATCACAGCTCTGTGTCACCACACTGGGTTATTTGGTTCTGGAAATCAAACCCAGGAATTCACGAAAGCCAGGTGCCATTCCTCTTCGAATACGTCACAAAAACAGAACGTCTCTACTTGGCTCAAACTTAAAGCTTGCTGTGGAGACTTCTTTCCACCGTCTTCCTTTTCTTTCTGGGAGTCACTGGGAGAGCTGGAAAAGTTGGAGTTTGCCAATGGGAAAAGAGGGGAGAGGGGAAATAAAACCGGGAGGAAAGGGCAACCGAGAGGAAGGATGGAGAACTAGAGGGAGACACTGGTGCTAAGAAAAGTCACTCAGCAGCTTTTCTCTAGGAAGCTGACAGCATGAAGTGGCTGCTGCCATCTGCTACTCCTAAGGGCGTATTGTAGCCAGACTTTGTGACCTTGATGTTGGTAGCTTTGCCTTCAGATTCTTTCTGTTCCTATAGGATGAGCATCACTTCTCAGTGAAGAGTAAGGTACATTAAAGATTTACTTAAGTATAGGGAAGAGACAGAGAGGGGAGAAAGCGGAAGGGAGGGAGGCAGAAGAGAACCTAAGGGAGAAGAGTTGAAGGCAGCAGTAAGTAGAATAATTTAAGCTGCCTAGAAATATGTATCGAATTTATATGAATGTGGTGGTTTGAATAAGAATGGCACCCACTGGCTCATATATTTGAATGTTTGGTTCCCAGCTGATGAATTGTTTAGGAAGGATTAGGAGGTGTGGCCTTGTTGGAGGAGGTGTGTCATTGGGGGTGGGCTTTGAGGTTTCAAAAGCCATGTCAAGTGCCCAGCCTCTCTCTCTGTGTCTGTCTATCTCTGTTTCTCTGTCCCTGTCTCTGTCTCTGACTCTCTCTCTGCCTCTATCTTGCAGATCGTATATAAACTCAGCTAATGTTCCAGCACCTGCCTGCCACCATGCTTCCCACCCTGCTGATCATGGATTAACTCTTTGAAATTGCAGGCAATCCTCGAATTAAATGCTTTTATAAGTTTTGTAAGTTGCTCTGGTTATGGTGTCTCTTCACAGCAATAGAACAGTAACTAAGTGTGTGTGTGTGTGTGTGTGTACATATAGCCATACAAACATATAATTGTTTTTGAGACAGGGTCTCTGGTCCTGGCTAATCTGGAATTCATTCTGTATCCAGCATTGACTTCAAACTCGTGGTGATCCCACCACCTAAGCTTCCAAAGTGCTGAGATGACAAGCATGAGCCGCCTTTCTCTGTGGCAGCATGCAGAGTACTTTCCAGCACGGTGACTCTAATCAATAGGGTGAACTAGGTAGCTGGATACCAGCTTGACTTCTCTGTGTACGGTGACATAAATACATGTTATCTTGAGCAATAGCAATAACTGTCAGGGTGTAGATAGAAACCAGCATCTTTGGTAGCCTGTGATGTTTGTGAGGTGGGGGAAGGGGTCTCATGGGAACCTTTTGGACCAATTACTCAACAAGGATATAATACATCCTGGTATTTGGTGGTGTGGGATGTCTGTTGGAGCATTGTCCTCCTCATTACACGGTGAACAGCCATATCCCCAAGCTATAAACCCTGCAATCTACAACAGTGACCTGCCTACAAGATATACTGGTACAATAGTGGCATAAATGCTATAGAAATAACCACATTTTGAGTGGATTTAAGGCCCACTCCATGAGATGGCCTCCATTCTGACACTGCTAAACGGTCAAGAACCTGACGCTAAATAGGGTATAGGCCTAGGGAAAAACTTAATACCATTATTCTGCTAAAGGAACAAAGCAGTAAAATGACTCCTAACGACATATTGCTGCACATACAGATCAGTGCCTCATTCAACCCTCATCAGAGAAGTCTCTTTTTGCAGTAGATGGGAACCAACACAGAGACAGACCCACAGCCGGACAACTTGCAGAGAGTGAGAAACGTTGGAGCACTCAGTCCTAACTGGGATGTCTTCACTGAGCCCCTCCCTCGAGGCTCATGAATCTATGTAGAAGAGAAGGTGGAAGGCCTGTGAGAACCAGACAGGACTGAAACACATTTGAAACCGCAGAGACCATGGCAGAACTCACAAGCTCTGCGTAGGCTTAAGACAAATAAGTTCCCAGCACTGAGAGGGGGAAGTGGGCACAGGCTTCCACTTCTAACCAACAAGGTTTTTGTGATTGATAACTTCTGGCAAAGGGAAAAATCAGTTTTCTACAGTGGAGTGTCACTGGGTGTATCAGCTGCTCTCCAGGCCAGGCCTCATGCCCAAGAGTAGTTGACAAATATAAAATGAACCTATGGGTTTTGTTGTTGTTTGTTTGTTTATGGACTTTTTATTCCATTTGGACATTTTTTTTGTTTTATTAGGGTTTTTTTTTGTTTATTTTGACTTTCATTTTTGCGTTTTTTTTTTTTGAAAGAGAAAAAGAACAAAAAGTTGGATGGTTGGATGGTTGGATGGGTAGTGGGGTGGGGAGGAGCTAGGATAAGTTGGCAGAGGGGAAAAACATGGTCAAAATATATGAAAAAATTTGATAAAAAACCCAAATGTGAGCCACCACACCTGGCTTGGAGGTATAATCTGTTTGTGAAAATGAGTGGTGCAAGGAACATTTGGAGATACATTTCTGAGACTGTATGACCTGCCAAGCTGGCTGTTGAGTCCCTCAGAGGAGTGATGAGGGAGCAGGTTTAAAGAGTCGCTATTTTACAAGATCTCAGCTGCTAGGAGTCCACGTGCCACCTTTGCCTGCATCAGAAATGAGGGGGTCTCTTTAAGCCGATGCAGCTGCAGTGGCCTTTGTCAAGATAACCCCCTTGCTACACAGGTTGGCCTGTGAGGGCTCCCAGCAACTTGCAAGGATCCGTTGATCCTTTGCTGTCTTTGAGAAGCACATGAGCTATCCCGTGGTACAGCTCCGACCTGACTGCCTGCAGAGCAATCCTGACTACTGTGAAGATAGTCTCATTCTAGTACTCCGCCTCCTTCAAAGCCACAGCACACTTAGCCAAGGCTACAAGGCTGTTCTCCCCCAACACACACACACACACACACACACACACACACACACTTTTTTTTTTTTGAGTAATAATATCTGTTTTTTTGACCCTGCCAGGATGATGTGCAAGAACGAGCTGATTTAGTCTCCTGGTTGCTTGGGTTCCAGAACACCCTTAAGAAGCTTGGAGATCTGTGGAGATCTGTGGAGATCTGTTCCCTCTACCATCTCTACCATTTCTGCCGGAGTCCTTGCCTCCAGAGCTTCAGGCTTCACATCACTTACTACCCCACAAATTTAAACGGCTAAGTTCTGTATTCACTCTCAGGGTGGGGTTAGTATGTGATTTGCGCCAATCCTTTGTTTCTTCATCATCAAATCTTCTTCCTTCAGAAGAGACCAGAAGTACAAGCCAATAGCCAGGCTCCCCAGGTGGTAGCTAACCTTGGCTGCTGAGTCTCAGCCCAGCACAGGACTGCAAGTTTCTCCCAGATTGCCCCGGCCAAGGCTGCCTCTTCATTTCTTGTCTATCACTGGGGAGACATACAAAAATGCTTGTCTCCCAAGTATTCCTGAATTATTCTCTTTATAACAGCCTTAGGTCAAGGCTGGGAGAACAATGAGCTCCAGTTATAAGAAGCACCGTAAACAAAGTTTCGAGGTAAGCTGTCCTGGGCCGCTGTGGATGGGCTGTTCACTATCTCCTGGGAAGAGGGCTTCCATCAAGGACAGTCAACTCTGTCTTCTTGAAATAGCAGATTAAAGGGAGCAACAAAGTAGCCTTCAGGCATGGCTGCACTAGTCACGTGGGCGGCTGCTACTACACAGCAGGGAAGATTCTTCTAGTTTTAAAGGTCGAAGACTCTGAAATAACAATGTATTTTCCCTTTATGTTGAACAGAACATAATGCTTTTTTTTTAATTTAAGGATTTTTTTTTTTAGGTAGATAAAATAAAAGGCCACTTCAGAAAACAATCTGGCACTGCCAAGTGGCACCAGATCTTTAGAGTACCTGTGACTCAGCAGCGAAGCTTCTTTGTGCTCGTCCTGAGAAACTCACATAACGTTAGGCAGGAATAGTTAATTACAGCCTGTCTTACCTTCCGAGTCCTCTTTCACTGAAGCTGGAATGGGCTGGCCAGGGAGTCCCAGACAATCTCCTGTCTCTGCATCCCCAGCATGGGAATTACAGGCATGCACCACTGTGCCTGGCTTAAGAAATTATTATTGTTGAGATTGTGATATAATCACATCATTTCTCCTTTACATTTTCTCCCTCTAAACCCTTCCACTCCTTGCTCTCTTTCAAATTCATGGCCTCTTTTTTCATTAATTTTTGTTAAGGCACACACACACACACACACACACACCACTCTTTCCCTCTCTCTCTTAATAAGACCTGCTCAGTCTATTTAATGTTATTTTAAGCATATTTTTCAGGAGTGACCAGTTGGTAATATATAACTATTGCTGTGCTCTTCCCTGGGGAAGACTATCTCTCTCCCACTCAGTGTTCCTTAGTTGCTGGCAGTGTGGTTGAGGCCTTTGTGGCCTTTCCTCTGACCTCCCATGACTGTTGCTGTTGTCCCTGTTCAGCTCATGTTTAGGCAGTCATGTTGAGAGACTTTATGGGTGTGGCTTCTGACATTCCGAGGAGGCCCAGTCTCACAGCTCTTACAATCTCTCTTGGCTCTTAGAGTCTTTCTGTCCTCTCTCCCACGGTATTCCCCGAGCCTTAGACTCAATGAGTTGTTTCACAGATGTATCCCTTGGGACCCGGCTCTTTATTTAAATTGGTTGTGCTTTTCTGTAATGGTTTCTCTGTTGCAAAGAGAGAACTACGCTTATCTGTGAGGATAAGGACGAATGTTTAGAGTGTAGTTAGGGGTTATGCTGGGTTAGTAAAGGGGTAATTGTAGGTTCTCCTCCAAGATCCATGACTTCACAGACCCTCTTGTTGGGCGGGTTTTATGTACAATTAGAGCATTGTTAGTTACCGCCAAGGTATGCGTGTCACTACTGCATCCTTAGCATTATTTGCAGCAGAAGTTTTGGTTTCTTTAAAACTCAGTTATGTTACATAAATGGATTTCTGTTTTAATCCCAAGTGTGGGGGTGTGTGGAATTGCTTTTAGTTTGTCCACAGTAGATAATTGCCTCATGTGGCTAGGAGAGGGGCATGGTCTTTGACAGCTGCTGATAATTTAATCTTGAGGATTCTGAGAGGGTATAAATGAGCCCAGAGAGAGGCAGAATGCTTCAAGAATGCTTCATAAAATAATGCTTTGAGGGGCACTCTGAAAGAGGGAGGGAGAGAGGCTTTGAGGAAATGGACTGGAAAAGAAGGCTGCTGGTTTTTCTGGACTGCTGGATATCCTGACAACTGAGATTGGTATTTTTCCAAAGAACCAGCCTACAACCCTAACCAGCCATAACTAAGTCTACAGAGGTCTATTTTCCCTGTCCCTTCTAACCTTCTTTCTTGCCTGACTAGTGCTGGGGAGTTGGAAGGGAGATAGAGGTATTAAGAAACCCCAAATAAAATAGAGTTAAGAAGTAGCACCTACAGTTATTGTGCCGTGTTGGTCGTTGTTGGGATTCATAGGCATCATTGCTGAAGCTTGCCTAAGACAGTCCTCAGGGAGGAGTCATTCAGGTCAGTTCCAGCTCACTGGCCTCTAGGCCTTGTGTCTGAAGCACATGGTTTTGGTTGGTTGGTTTTTACATGAGGGCTGGGAATTGAACTCAAGTCCTCACTTTAGTTCTATAGGCTGCAAAATGAAATGAATAGATTGGTCCCAGCATAACTTAAATGGACTGGATAGACCAGGCTGGTAAATGCCGGGTGGTGGTTGGGAGCTGCAGTCTGTTTGAACTGGAAGGTCCAGTGAGATGATTGTCTCTGCTCCACTCACTTACTAGCATCATCCTCACAAAGCAATCTTTCCCCAGGTAGCTTTCCAAGGGGGTAGGAGTAGGCATTGCAGGCTCTCTGGAGGGTTAGGCTTGAAGGGCACATAGTGTCACCTCTGCCTCCTTCTCTTGGTAAAGTAAGTCACAGCATCTTCCAGGTTTGGGAGATGGAGAAACAGCCTTCACTTCATGAAGCTTGAGCCTTCTTTGTAACGAGTGGCACTGCAAAGAAGTGCGGATGGAGATGCCTAGAAAAGTCATGGCCATTTCGAATTTACATTCCCCCTTCCTGTGCCAACCTGACCTCTAATCTTCCGCTTTAGCATTTGCTCCATCTGTGGTCTTCCCTCTCTAAGCCAATGAGAATTTGAGCTTTCTTGGTGGCTCAAGTGAAATCCTTGGGTTTGTTCTTGACTTTTTTTTTTCTCTCACATGCCACATTCTAGACAATAAGGGATGACATTGCTAACACATAGAGAAACATTTTGTTGTGTTTTTTTCCTCTTCCCATCCTTGTTGCTTCTGTTCTGGTGTGAGCCACTGTCATCTCTCACGTGGATGTGTGGAATGGCTTCCTAATTGTTCTCTTTGTTTCTACCTTTGCAAACATGCCTTAAAAACACAATTATCCCGCTTGTGATAAACTGAATAATGGTCCCCTAAACTGAGCCCCCCCATAAAGATGCCTCTATCCTAAGGTTTACAATCAGTAAATGTGTCACTTACATGAAAAAGGGACATTGTGTACAATAATTCATGACAGAACCATTGCCCTCATAGAATGTGAGCCACAGGCAGAGGCTTTATAGGAAAGAGAAGACCAGGAAACAGAGTCTTTTCTCTTGCCTCCAGAAGAATCATCCTTAAAGTTTGACATTAAACTAGGAGACCACAAATAATTTCTTTGGTTACTGAAGGACATTTTGGTTCTTCCTGTGTTTTGCCAATTGTAAATAAATTATTATAAACATCATGTCTGGAGTTTTGTGAGGATCATGCCATAGGTTTTTTTTTTTGGTTGTTGTTTTGTTTTTGTATGTGGTGTGTGTGCATGTGTGTATATGGAGGAAGATGCATGGAGGCCAAAGAAGAACGTCAGGTGTTCTAGCTCTCATTTTCTGCCTTATTCCTGTGAAACAGATTCTTTCACTGGAACTGTCTCCATTTCCCACACACTGTTGGAGTTAAAGGTGTGCTATGCAGACCAAACAGACCTCAAGCTCACAGAAATCTTCTTGCTATGTCTCCCAGTGTTGGGACTAAAAGCATGGGCTACCATGCCCACCCATGCCCAGCTATTTATGTGGGTGCTGGGACTCTGAACTCAGGTCCTCCTGTCTGCACTTCATGTGCTCTTATTCCCTGAGCCATGTCCTCTGTCTGTGGTTGATTTTTTTAACTTTAATACAGCAGTTCTCCAACAACACTGTAAATTTCTCAATAATTTTGATGGTTTACTTGCGCAGTATTGTTCTCTACACAAATAAGCATGCCCTTTATGGGTGCTGTTCTTTATTTCCTTCAAGCTTTTTTAAAAATCTTTCCCTTCTTACTTTCCTGTGCTGCAGAGACTCCCAAAATCTGTGAGCATACTCTGTCTAGGAGAAAGGTTTCAATTTCATGTTTGAATGTGACATTTAAGTTATTTCAAGACATTTTATTTCAGTAAGTATATTCCTTCATATTATTAGCTTGTTATAGTTTTGTAGAAGGAATATAAAAGGAAGAAGTGGGCTCCAAGATTCTGAAACCTATTGTTCCCAAGTAAATAGATCCAAAACATGGCACTGAAAGAGTGTGGGAGAAGGCAATGTAAGGACAGTGAGGAAAGGCAAGTTGGGAGTGGGGGTGTGTGGTGCTTTAATGGCCTATGGGGGACTACAGGTCAGGCTGCACTCCCTGAGTTTGCCCACAGAAGAGAATTGCAAGCCCTGTAAAAACATCTGGGAAACAAAACCAACCAACCAACCAACCAACCAAACAAACAAACAAAAAGGCATGTATTCTGTTGAGAAAGAAGGTAACTGGTTTAAGAATGCACAGTACTGTTTGAGTAAGTGAGCCAGTCCATCTAGGAATAGGCTTAGAGAGAGGATAAACAGAGGAGATCAAGGGGGTCTTGATAGAACAGTTGGCTTTGCCTTGCTGAGGTCTATAATGAGGAACATCAGGCCTCTTTAGTGTCCAGTAGTCACAAGTCCCCCGGATCCACCAGTTTTCCTGCTCAGCAGGAGAGTTGAAAGGGGTGAATCTGGAGGGGGGAGGGGCAAATTGGTGACTCTTTAATCAAAGGCTTTTTAAGTTATTTTTAAAATATTTATTTATTTTTATTTTTTTATGATTTATTTACTTTATACAACAATTGTAGCCCCCTCCCTCATCTCCTCCAGATTCTACTCTCTCTCCCTGTTCATCTTCCCTCCCTCTTCCCCCCATTTCCCTCTTCTAGTCCACAGAAAGGGGGAGCCCTCCTCCCCTACCATTTGACCCCAGCCTGTCAAGGGAATAATGCTACCTCAAGACCCAGTAATACCACTCCTGGACACATACCCAAAAGATGCTCCACCATACAACAAGGACATTTGCTCAACTATGGTCATAGCAGCTTTATCCATAATAGCCAGAATCTAGAAACAACCTAGATGTCCCTTAGCTGAAGAACGGATAAAGACATTTTGGTACTTTAACACAATGGAATACTACTCAATTAATAAAAACAAGGAAATCATAAAATTTGCAGGCAAATGGATTTTACTAGAAAAGATCATCCTGAGTGAGGTAACCTAGAACCAGAAAGACACACATGGTATATACTCACTCATAAGCATATGTTGGACATATAATACATGATGACCATACTAAAAATCCACAGACCTAAAGAAGCTAAACAACAAGGAGGAGCCCAGGAAGGATACTTAATTCTCATTTAGAAGGGCAAATAGAATAGACACAGGAAACAATTGAAGAGAGGAAACAGGATGGGAGCCTTCCATAGATGCCTTCTAAAAAACTCCACCTATTAGGGATCGAAGAAGATGCTGAGACTCACATTCAAACTTTGGGCAGAGTGCAGGGAGTCTTACAGAAGAGTTGGGAGACAGAAGGACCTTGAGGGGACAGGAGCTCCAAATGGAGACCAACAGAGCAAACAAATCTGGGCCCAGGGAGCCTGCAGAGACTGATGCACCGACCAAGGGCTGTGCTTGGAGAGGGCCCAGACCCCCTGCTCAGATGTAGCCTATAGACAGCTCTGTCTCCATGTGGGTTCCCTAGTAAAGGAAGCAGGGGTTATCTCTAGCATGGACTCTGTTGCTCAGAGACCAACTAGTTTATACAGTCCCTCATTCAGACCCCCTTTCCAGGTGATTCTAGAACTGCGCAGAATGAACAATTAAAACTAGCTCTCACCGTAGCTAAAATCATCATCAGACTTGCTTGAAAAGTCTTTTATAGTTCCTTTTACTTTTCCATCTGGAAGTTTCCCTACACTGAACTTTACATGTAATGCAAATAAATTATTACTACTATTATTGGGTATCAGGATTCTTCTTAGAGGAAAAAATAGCATTGTTTGGAAAAATATTTTGATAAGCTGCTTAGGACAGAAGGTAAAACATAGGGAGGGGTGAGCCAAAGTTCTCTCTCTCTCTCTCTCTCTCTCTCTCTCTCTCTCTCTCTCTCACACACACACACACACACACACACACACACACACTAATTAGTG
Source organism: Meriones unguiculatus (assembly GCF_030254825.1). NCBI lineage: Eukaryota > Metazoa > Chordata > Mammalia > Rodentia > Muridae > Meriones > Meriones unguiculatus. The sequence goes on along the minus strand of NC_083357.1, from coordinate 66,244,592 downwards.
GCAATATGCCCCACCGGAACCAAGCATGAGACTCTATGTCCTTAAGAGGGAGAGAACAGAGAGAGGGGCAAAAAGAAATAAAGGGAGCCAGGAAAAAGAGCAGATGACCTGATAGGGAGGTTTAGGTGCAATGAAACAACCAGCGACTTAAATTAAGACATTCAGTTTGAAAATCTCATGTCACTGTGATACACTGACCTCCACCTTGATCCATTCCATCAAAATCCACCACACTCATGAACACTTTGTGCAAAAGCTTTATTACCCTTGATGGATTCAAGGAACACAACTCCATTTTGTTCCAACCTTGGAAAAACAGGGCCAACATTCCCAAGCAAGAAGAAAGGAATTAACAGTCATCTTGCTGAGGGTATGGATTTTGTCGCAGCATAAGTAAATGATAGCTTGAGATAAGCTTCTATGGCTCTCAAGGGACCTCAGTCAAGCTGGCATGTATATCACACCATCATCAATGTCACACTGGCATCTACATCTCATCATCCTCAACATCGTGCCATCATGTACATCACCCCAGCATCTATATCACACCAACATCTGTATCATACCAGCATCTATATCACACCATCATTATTTACATCATACCAACATCTGCATCACACCAGCATCTATATCACACCAGCGTCATTTACACCACACCACTATCTACACCACACATCACAGTAAAGAGGCCTCCATAGGTAAACAATGACTACTATAAAGTATTGTTTTTCTTTGATGCTATTTAACAGCTACATGAAACTCTTCATTTAGGTTGGAAGAAAATCTTACTTGGCTGATATTAGGTTGGCTGTTGTGATAAATGAGTAAGCGTTTTCCTAAATAATGTTTCGTATGTAAATTTTGTGATTATGAGAAGGGTCTCATAGCTTCAAATAGACTGGTAGCTGGGCGTGGTAGTGCATGCCTTTAATCCCAGCACTTGGGGAGGCAGAGGCAGGTAGATCTCTGTCAGTTCGAGGCCAGCCTGGTCTACAAAGTGAGTCTAGGACAGCCAAGGCTACACAGAGAAACCCTGTCTCAAAAAACAAAAACAAAAACAAACAAACAAACAAAAAAACAAAAGTAGTCATGGCTTGAATGGAAAATGTCTTCCATAAATTCACTTTTGGACACTTGGTTCCCAGATGCTGGTAGTATTTGGAGGAGAAGTTGTGGAATCTTTAGGAGATGGAGCCTCACTGGAGGAAGCAAGGTCATTTGAGGACAAGTCTTAAGGTTTCAAGAATGACTCTATTCTGGTCTGTTATTTGCTTCCTATGATGCTAAGCTGTGAGATTAGGAGCCCCAGAAGCACACTGCTGTCACCACGGAACCACCTAGTCCTCCCCAAAACACAGTGGACGCTGCCCATTTAAACTGCAAGGCACAACAAGCGCTTCCTCCCCTAAACTGCATTTCACAGAGATGAGAAAGACAACTAACACACTAGCAAAGTTGAAAAAGGTCCCGAAGGCTCCAGAAAAGGAAGTGAAGGCATAGAGGAGGGAAGGGCTTCTCAAGATCATACGGTGTTCAAGCAGTCCAGCCCTTGTCTCCATTAGCAGAGAGAAGCTTCTGTTAGCAGAGAGAAAGCCTTGCTGCAAGACTTTCTGCCACAGATCATTGTTTCTTCCTGTAAAATTAAGCATCCGACTTGGCCATAGGAAAGCCTCCGTTCAAGAATGTTTCCGTCAGGGCTAGAGACAAGGCACAGCAGTTAAGTGCTTGCATGGTGCTTGCATGGTTCTTGCGGAGGACCAGAGTTCAATTCCCACCATCCATATTGGGTGGCATAAGAGTGCAAGCACCTGCACCTCCAGCGCCAGGGCATCTGACACCTCTGGGCACCTGCATTTAAATGCCCACACCTATGCACACACATACCTGCACACACACCTACATACACATGCAAACACACACATAGACACACACACATACACACACAGATACGCACACAACTAATACTAAAGAATAAAATTAATTCAATTTTTTTTTACAAACAGGGTCTCTCTGTGCAGCCCTCGCTGTCCTGGACTTGCTTTGTAGATCGGGCTGTCCTCAAACTCACAGCAATCCACCTGCTTCTGCCTCCCAAGTAGGTACTGGGATTAAAGGTGTGAACCACTATGCCCAGCTTCAAATGTTATTTTTAAAAGGATGTTTATGTCTTTGGTATGATAACATTTATTTTATTATTTATGATAATGTATAAAAGCAATGGAGAAAAAGAGATGATCCACATAGCCATAAAGTCCTTAGGGTCAACTTTTCCCAAATTCCGCTATGTAGTCCAAACTTCAGGAGATTTTTTTTTTTTTCTTCACATGGGGCACTGGCTTACAATCCTCTCCCAGAACTGGGAGGGTCCACTGAAAACCAATCAATACATGTTTCATTTTTGTTTTCTGTATAAATAGTTGTCTTATCTGAAATGACCTTTTTCCAAGAGCCAACGGTCATAAATTTTACAGCTAGACATGTTTAGAAATGCCTCTCAGCTATTTTTGTTGATTTATTTTCTTTGTCTGTATTTGTGCAGTTCAGCTTTGGACATGGTGGCAAGCAGCTTTGGTCCACCAGCTAATGATTTAAACTCAGAGGATAGAGTCCTTCTCAGATGGGGAAGGCAGCAATAACCACGCATGAAGGTATAGCTCAGCCAGGAGAAATTATTGTGTCTGGAAGACTTGTCCGCATATTTCTTTGTGACAATTTTTGCTGCATTACCCCCGCTCCCCAAAGAATTTCTGAAATCTGTCTACCTACCCACAGACTTTTCTACAATATAACATGGTGATTCTAGTCAAAGGAGTATTGGTCTTCTGGCATATTAAATACTCTCTCTCACACACCAAACCCAAAGCAAAATCTGGAGCATAATTTGGTGCATTTGAAGTAACTTTATTCGGTTGCCCCAAAATCTGTAAGGATGTATACATTTTAAAAAGAAGGAGAACATGGAAGGCAGACAGAAGAGCTTTGTCTTCAAACGATTACTTGTGTGAACGGACAATTCTTTGTGGGCTAGTATATGTTGGCTTTAGCCCATTTACACGTCAGAAAATCTCTGCAAGTGAGGCCCTCCCCTCTTAATTTTTCCCTGCAGATGAGGATTCTGAGCCTCAGTCAGTCTAAGGTCACATGACTAATATGAAGCTACAACCAGGGCGTCCCATTGCTCCAAAGACACAGCCCACATTGGCTGCATTATGCCATGTTGTGTGCCGGAAAGCCTGTGCTACTGCTGGCTTAGGAAGGGACCTCACAACAACCAGAGCTGGGTCTACCTATCATAATATAATAATACAGGAAATTAATAGTCTATAACGTAACACACATTTGCTTTATTATTAGATGTTTATTTTGTAATCAAATAAAATAGTAATGCCATCTAATTTATATGAAGATATTTTTGTCCTCTGCCACCCAGCATCCCTGCATGATTCACTTGTGAGTTAGGGAAGTTATCGCGAATGAGACAGTACAGATACGTCATCATTCTTGTATGTCCTTCTGCTTCTGCCGCAGCAGATCTTCCTCAGGGTAATTTCCCAGGCAACAAGACACGTGTTCCCACCCTCAAAAGGATTCCAGGAGAAGACTGCGATCGTTGAGGTCCAGAGGGTAACACTAAGCAGAAAGACAACAAATTTCCTTTCCACAGAGGCAGAACCAAACTTCTCTGTTGTTGTTTTTCCATGCCTTAATTTCATACTTCATTATCGATCCGTTTACATTCTTCTGAACCTGCCAGGATGCCTTCCTGAATACAATGCTTAGAACCAAGCCTAATACTCCAACAGTGGTCTAGGCTCACTCACTCATTCATTCATTCATTCATTCATTCATTCATTCATTCACTCAGGTATCTGACCATTCAGCAGGTTCATGGTGGCTCAGTATGGACTGACTCGCACCCAGTGGGGGAGGGGATGCTTAGATCCACTGCTTGGAAACATCACTTTTGTTTGTTGTCAAAAATCAAATGAACTCTGGTCTTGAGGAGTTTCCCATGGCTTCCTGGGAAATCCTAAGCCTGACCCTGCACTGAATAAATGCTTCTGTGTGAAAAGCTGGCCTCGTTTCTCTGCAAAACCATCCTGCTTCTCTGGGATGTTTGCCGGCACAGGATCTTATAAAACCCACTAGGGTTGTAACAAGGACACCTTCCCTCAGATCCCCGTCCAGCTTTTGTTCCTTCCTGAAGCCACAGTTGACATGCCCCTAGCCTGTCTCTAATAAAACCTAATCTCCAGGACGTGGAGCCATCGCTCGATTGCTCAGGGGTCAATGGGGAGCCAAGGAGAGGAGCCATGAGCTCACATGTATACTGAGATGCTTCAAGAGTCAGTGGAAAATTACCCAGCCTGCTCTTTCCCCCTCACGCTAGACTCCTCCCTCTCCTTTGCTCTTCCCATGAACTGCTCCAGAGGAAAGAAAAGCAGTAAGTCCATCACACGGGACCCAGCTTCTGGAACCGGAGGGCTCCTGGCTCTGAAAGCTGTACCATTCTTTAAAGTGTGATTATCCTTCTCTGCTGTACTTCCCTTTCTATTTGAAGAGGTCTTTCCATGGGAATTCCTTAACGCCACTTGTACTTGTATAGAGGGTCTCGTTTCTCTCTCAGATAGATCTAGACGTTTAGTTTGTAGGAGTCATACTGGGGATTGTAAGATCATGTCCTGCCTCCTGCCATCAACTGTGTGTGTCACATTAAGTGGGCAAGTAAAAAAACCAAACAAACAACAATAACAAAATTCCCCAAACCCTGCAGCCTCTGAAAGTGTGTTGCCGCTCTGATTCAAACCTAAAGTCTTGGGGCTGGTAAGATGGCTGGCTCAGAGGGTAAAGGAACTTGCTACCAAATCTGAGGACCTGAGTTAGATTTCCTCAAGACCCACATGGTAGGAGGAGAAAACCAACTCTTGCTCGCTGTCCTCTGACCTCATACGTGTGCCACTGCACATGGGTTTGAGCACAGCCCCACCCCCAAATTAATCAAAACAACAACAACAAACCGTAAAAGTCTGTGTGCTGATGTCTCCATTAAACGAGCATTCCCATAACGCTCATCTAACACACACAGCGAGGAGATGTGGACCATCTAGCTAGCGTTCTGCTGAAGCCAAGTATCCTGGCAACCCCTGGAGCCTATTCCCCACACCCCCTCAGCTCCCTCATCTTTGTAAGTCACAAGCATCTGCACATGCTATCTTTTGATATGTTGTAGGCAGCCTCCAACCGCCAACAGGGCCCCCAGCATGGGGTAAAGCAGAGATTCCAAAGTTTTCCATGAGCAAAGATGGGTCACTCCCCACCCCCAGTTTCCTAGCGTGAAAATGCCCTGCATTCTTCTCCATGAAAGTACTGGCCAGAGGGAACTCATTTTCAGATACTGTTAAGTGTCTGTCAAGACTGACTTGGGTTAGGGTTTGAACGTCAACCGTGCGTTTGCTGCATGCAAATTTTAGTCAAAATCATATGGCCACAGGGCATATTCTGTCTCCTCCTTGGATAACTTGTACCCATGTCCATCTCAGTACACACACACACACATACACACACACACACACACACACACACTGTAGGAAAAATGTTTAATATTACCAGTTTGGCAGAAAGAAGTGTAAATGTGTTGGTGGTAAGGCTATTTAATCCTGATAGAGGAGGCACTAGGGACAAACTGACAGTGTTAAATTGATAGTGTTAAATGGCACCTGCTGTCCCTGGTGAGCCACGAAGGTGTGTGGTTCTGGGCTGCCATTTCTTTCATGTTGACGGTCCAGGGCCCTTGGGGCGGAATTGGATGAGGGTGCTTGGCTTATCAGGCTAGTGAAACAGCCACACGCCTTGGGTCCCTCAGCTTTAATGAGTGGCTTTTTAGAATGCTCAGGGGTTCCTCGGGGTTTCAGAATGAATGCTTGGAAAGAAAAAGTAGATAGGCACTCACCGAAGGTGGCTCTCTGTTGGCCTTGTCACCATCAAGGCTGAGAAGCTGAAGAGGCAAACCAGTTTTTAAAAGGCTGAAAACGTGGTTGTCACCTATGGACACCAGCACTAAAAATACAGGCACCGGAGCCCTGCCTCCCAGAGCTCCTTGCACAGCGGTGGCAAGAGAAACGCTAAGCCTTTGTCTGTTTTTCAGTAGATAATGAGGAACGTGAACCTGGGCACCATCAAAGTGCACCTGGGGGGTGGGGCCCACTCCTGGGGCTTGAGGTAAAACGTGGATGCTGGGCACCTACCCGTAAGAAAGTAAAATCCGCATTCATTCTGCTATGCACCAAAATGCATGCCGAGGTTATTAAAATTATAACCTTTTCCTTTTTTCTGTTGTTTCAGTGAGATTCCTCAGGCTGGGCACTTTACAAAGGAAGGAGGGTTATTTCATCTCTCAGTTTTGGAAGCCAGGGTATGAGGGTATGAAGCCAGCCTTGGCTTCTGCTGAGGAATTCGTTGCATGGCGGGGAGATGTGTGTGCTATTCCCATGGAGAAATAGAAAGCAAGAGACAAGGAAAGGGCTAGGATCATTCCTGTATGGCAACCCATTCTCTTGGAAACTAATCCATTCCCTTGAGACTCGGCCTTCTCCTACAAGACAGTGATAATTTATGAAGGTGGAGCTCTTACGACCTAATTACCTTCCATTGGACCCAATCTCTTAAAAACCGGTTACATTTATTTACTTATTTGTGTGTGTGTGTGTGTGTGTGTGTGTGTGTGTGCTCCTGCATGTGCCTGTGAATGTATGCATGTGTGGAAGTCAAAAAACAATTTTCAGGAGTTGGATTTCTCTCTCCACCATGTGTGTCCCAGGGATCCAACTCAGCTCATCAGACTTGGTGGCAAGCACCTTGACCTGCTCAACCATCTGGCTGGCCCTGATGAATCCCACCCCTTAATGGACCTGTACCTTCAAACCTGAAATACCAGGGACCAAGCTTCCCACACTTGTGTGGGGCATGCCATATCCAAACCATAACAAGTATCTTAGAGTTGCTAAATTAGCAAATGAGACTTCTGCCTTTTCTCTTTACCCATCAGCTCCCCAAGATGGGCCCAAGAAAAACAGGCGGAGACTGCCGGGATAAAGGGGACTATCCTGGAAATTGATTGGCTGGGCCTCTAACTCTGTACTTTTAGCCTCTCCTCTCACCCAGCACAAGCTCAGGACACAAGTCAAAGCTCTCTCAGGTGGCTTTCCAGAATCGAGGAGAGGCACCATGGAAATGGAGGCTCTTCCCTTTTCTCTGGCAGACATGGGATCAGCCTTTTCATGGGCTGCTCTGTCTGGGAAAGCCTGCAGGGAACTAGGAGCCGTTTGTGTCCCAGGACTCTAACGCATGCCCTTTCTCTTGAACAGTAAATTACTCTTGGCATTGAAAAACATGCTTTGGTGACATGTTCCTGACGGCCATGGGAGGAACAGAGCCTGGATGTCTGAGTTTTGGAAGCCATCACTCCAAGCCCAGTCAGACCCACCTGACGCCAAGTCTGTGAGTGCGGAGAGCGTCAGTGACTGGCCCTGACTGATCAGAAAAGGGATCCATTGCTTACAGTGGGTTCCAGCGTGTGCAACTGTGTCTTCCCAGATGGAGTTGATGCCCTCTTGACCAGCGGCTGAGGACGCTGCCAATCATATGTGACAATGTGATGGTGACTGTTCACTGTGTCCTTTGGTAGTCCCTGCTCTACACACACACACACACACACACACACACACACACACACACACACGCACGCATCAAACAGAACCAAAACCAAACCAAACGAAAACCCCTGCAATGCTCAAGGTTCCTCCTTCCTTCTGGATGCAACTAATGCTGAGGTCAAATGTCCCATCCCACCACTCTTTTCAAAAGCAGGCAAAAACTCCCTTTTTCTCAAAAGCTTGCCTTTCCAGCTGCATGAAGCGGTGACGAACTGAGGTCAGGGTCTCACTTCTTTCCAGGTATATCTGCTAAGACCCTCAAAGTCTTGGTTCCTGGACCTCCAAGCTAGGTGACCTTCTCTTTGTGGATGTTCTTTCTCCTAGGTTAGCTGCACAGTGGGTGGCATTAAATCATCCCAGAAAAGTGATTGGATTTGTATGGTTAAGACTAAAATAAATCTTGTTGGATATAGGTGTCTGACACACATTCAACCTTCTGGCCTCAAAAGGCTTAAGGGAGGCCTAGGGAGATCCAGCAGTGTAAGAATAGACAAACCAGCCAGGTGCGGTGGCACAGGTCTGTAATCCCAGCGCTCAGGGAGGCAGAGGTATGCTGATCTCCATGAGTCCAAGGCCAGCCTGGTCTACAAAGCAAACCCAGGACAGCCAAGGCTACACAAAGAAACTCTGTCTCAAAAAATACCAACCAACCAAAGAGACAAACAAAAAGAATGGACAAACCTCCACAGTTTTAGAAACTTCCAGAGGAAGTCAGCTGAAAGGCAGGTTGACAATGTGTTTCATGTAACATGAATACATGGCATGCCAAGGGGAACCACTGAGGAGAAGAGGGCTGTGAGATCAGCAGAGATATTAGGGAAAGTTGGAAACGGGAGAGAAAAAAAAAAAAGGCAAAGGGGACTTTCTTTTAAGATGGGAGACTTTTGTTTAATTTCCTGGATTAGTTCTTTTTAAATGATTTACTTAAAAAAAAAAAAAGAGGACATCTGTTAATCTGCTGCAAGAGGCTCTGTAATTAGAGAGCTACTGGCCTTCCATGGGATGAGAGGGTGGCTATAGATTTGTGCAAATTAAACGTCCTGATTCCGTGCCTGCTACAAGAAGCCCCGCCTGTGTGTACAATGTACTTAAAGGATTAGGGCACACTTTGAAATTATGCTATGTTTTACCTAGACTAGGCATCTTCCCCCTTAAGCTTTTATTTCCTTGAAGGAGGGGAGAGACCACCAGCCCTCACAAGCCGTCAAGCCCCAGGAGGTACTTTGTGGGAAGGTTTAAGTGCAGGGGGGGGAGGGGGTGCTATTTACATGTCTCAGCGAGGTAATAAATCTTCTCTTCAACACTTTCGATCCCATTTCAGACGAGATTGGGCGCGTTCAGGGTAGGAAGGCTGTGGACTAGTGATTTCATTTCAGGGACATTGCTTACAAGAAGTTAATGGGGCTCTGGACACAGGTGACAAGCTTGGGAGTACAAGGGCCAGGGAAGATGAGAAAAGGGAGTTTTTTCAAAGTTGCTGGGATCATCCTGTTCCTTCAGGATCACTAAATACGTGAAAAGTCTTCATTTATGCACAAGGTGTTCCAAGACGGATGTGGGTGATCGTTTTTATTTTTGAGGCAGGGTCTCATGCGGTCAGGTTGGTCAGAAACTCAGTCCGTAACCAAATAACGGCTTTGAACCTCCGAGCCTCCCGCTGAGTGCTGGGATTACAGACACAGCAACAGCTCCAGGTGACCGGTTAGCAGAAACGCCTTTTACCTCCCCTTGATTTACCAGGATTGGAGGAGACTTGGCACAGCTAAAGAAACCCTCTTGGCTACTTGCTTTAACTGCTGCTTTAATTGATTTGGTGGCCCGTGGGCTTGTCAGGTCAGCCACGGGTGCTGTGAGAACGTGGCCACCTTTGGGAAAAACGCAAGCTGAAAAAAGTAACCAGTTCTTAAGAATCTGAAAAGCACACGCAGGTGTCTAATAAAGACATAGAGGCTTTATTTTAAAAACACTCATTGGTCGAAAAAAAATCCCCCATGAAATACATAGAAAAATAAAGTTTGATTAGGGTGGTCTACCAAACTTCAAGCCACAGAACTTTACTGTTACAGGGCAGAGTGGACTTTGCTAACTAATGACTTACAACGCAGGGTAGACTCAGGTGATATGGCTGAAAGCACCTTCCCATTCACGTGTTGGGAGTCAACAGCTTCTGTTTCCCCAGTTGAGGTGTGGGTGAATGACTAGTTCCAGTGGGGAGAAGGCAAAATGGAGCTGGACCCCCCAAAATAATTCTAAACACAAGCCTCTCCTGACTATACCCATGCTGAAAAGGATTCCATTTGGAGTACCGGTGACTTTAAAAGCTGGATAAAGAGAAGTGAATTGGACTCCTCTGCCTTTTGTGTGGTCTAACGCTGCCACAGCAATCAGCCACAAGGCGCACCGAACAATACTTCACATGGGGGGCCCCGGTGCTGTAAAAGAACAGGGTGCATGCAGCCAACTTTCTATCAACTTCCTTTGGCAATTTTGCCCCCAACAGTAAATTGGCCCATTTAAAAGGAGGAAATTAAAAGATTTCTCAAGGCACAGAACTGAGTGGTGGGATAAAGGGATTTCCTGGCCCCACAAAGTCTCATTTGTAATAGTCATGTTCCCACCTCTCACATCTCCCGTTTGGCAGGTTACCTGACATAACAGGGTGGAAATAAAAGGGCACTTTCACTCTTACTGTTTTAGGTAAGTCACCGCGCACAGTTCTCCAAAGCATTTACACATTTGTCTGTGGATAGAAGCCGCCATGATGCTGCATTTTGGATACACTTTCCCTACCCTCATAGCATATTCCTGCAAAGCTATTAGCCCCCTGCTTGCTGGTTGGCCTGGCTGACGGCCCTGCCCTGCCCAGGTCCCCTCCATCTCTCCTAGACGCCTCAGCAGCGGCAGCCCTTTCTTTTGTCCTGTTCTTCCTTCTTCGAGAAAACCAGACCCTCCCAACCTCCTCTGCCTGTGGGGATCCCCAGCACCCCAACATCTGTCAGCCTTTGAACTGTAACACACACAGCCAGCAGAAAGTCCTGTGAGGGAAGCTGTGATCGTCAGCTCTCTTTCCATGGGGCTTGGGATTGAATGCTGGGTATTTTTGAAGGGAAGAAACAGGAGTTGCTGGTTAAAAAAAAAAAAAAAAAGTATGTTGTTTGGTCAAATCATGATCTGTCTGCAACTAGTTAGTTGTTTTACAACTTGGGGGGAGGGGAGCAACACATCTTAGGCTAAATAAGACACACATGCATAGATTTTAAAAGCCTGAGCTGAGTTCTGTAGGGGAAAAAAACAACATAAAAATAAAAGGGAAGGAAGATCCTTTGTTCAAAAATGATGACACCTCTTAATTCACTTCATAAGAATCGTGAATTCAGACCCGAAAGCTGTCCTGACCCCAGGAAGGCAGGAAGGGTGTAGGCAGAGGCCTTATTGCGCTGGTATAAAAGTCAGGGTGAAGGCACTCACCTGGACAGGGAAACCCCACGCCCCCAGGGCCTTGTCTTGGACAGGAAGAGACTGTTTTGAAGCCTACCCCTGCAGGCAAACTGTTGACACAGCTTGTCTTAAGCCCCTCAGCGTGTGCATCCTGCCCCACTCAGGCTGCCCGGCTAAGAGGCTGAGAATGCCGCCTTCCACCTCCTTGGTGTCCAGGGCCAACCTGCCTCTCCATCACTAAGGGTTTTTGTTGTTATTGTTTGTTTTGTTTTCCTTCTTCTTCAAATCTTCCACTTACCCTCACTTTTACACGGGCAGAGAGAAACCCTGGCTATAGTCCAAGGCCAACAAAAGACTTTTTAACCCAAAAGACGTTTTAATTCAAGAGGACACCTTCATCTAAGGGGTCATCCCTCCCTTTGTTTGGCCCTTTCATAGTTACGAAAGAGGATGGAGTTTCAGCAACAGGATTCTTAGGAATGACGTAGCCATTCCATCGATAGCCACCCTAAGCTCTGGAAACAGACTTGAACTTGCCTGGCTCTCTCTAAACCGGGAGCCGACAGCAGTGACCTACAGAACACATGGAACTGTGACTAGAGACTAAAATAGCTGCCCCAGATCTCTCGCTGGAACCATCAGAGAAGAACTGGAGTATTCCCTGGGAACCCCTAACAGTTTGGGTGTGCACACTCCTTGCTCCCGACTCCTTGACCTCAGCCACTCTGGCTTTTTCCCAGAACCCCCCGGGGGAAGGCAGTTTCTGATCTACACAGTTGTCATCTGAGCTGCTGTTACCAGAAAGTTGGACACCAGCTGCCCAGACAGTAAAGGTAGGGGTAGTAGGGGTAGCTGGTATACATGGAAACCAGTGAGGTGCTGGACAGGCTGCCTTCTTTCAGGACGGGCAAGGAGACTCCCAGGTCTTCCGACAGCTGCTTCCGCTTAGTCTTATAGCGTCTGTTCTGGAACCATATTTTCACTTGGGTTTCGGTGAGTTTGAGGTTCTTGGCCAGGTGAGCCCTTTCAGGGGCAGACAAGTACTTCTGATGGCTGAACTTCCTCTCCAACTCAATGACCTGAGTGTGAGAGAAGGCAGCTCGGGAACGCTTCTGCGGCTGCTTGGTGACCTGGGGGACGCTTGACAAGTCTCCTGGAGTGTGCTCACAGTCCAACACATAAGTCTCAAAATGTCCATCTGGAGAAGAGCAGAGGAGAGAAGAAAAAAAGTTACACGTTAGCCTGGAATTCAAGCCACCTTTCTGATTTTTTCTGCCAAGCTCACTGTCCTGTTGGATCATTTAACTGTTTTTTTTTTTTTTTTTTTTTTTCTCCACACGAGCAAGGAACTACCCGGAGGAAGTAGGTAGCAAAACTATATACTCCGTTTTTCTAATGACCAGTGGGAATTAAGTTTAGGTCTTTGCGTTTTACAGTTGGAACTTTCTGCCTTGTTGTTTTATGTCGGTGAAACCCGGATCCCGGATGTATGTAGAAGAGAGAGGAGAACAGGGAAGACAGGGGCATCATGGGGACATTGAATCGGGTGACTGAGGCTTGTGGGGGATGAGCCAGGTGGTCTGGCTTGGTGACCAATAATACGTCTTCTTTCAGCACTTTTTGTAACTCCTTCTCAGCTACCAGTGATGGGGGGGGGGGTTGAGACGGGTGGCGGGGCCCGGGGGGGGGGCAGCAAGGGGGAACAGAAGCTGACTCGATGCTATTTATAAAGACCTAAAGGAACATCCATTATTTTTATGGTTCGTGGAATGGAGTCGCGAAAGGAGCCCGGGGGTGGGCTTGACTTATGAATATTAATATTCGGAGCCCAGCGGTAACTGGCCGGAGCCGCTGGAAAAGAGTCAAGCAGATGGCAAAATTGTTAGCTGCCCTCAGGGTTGACGTCCAAGGTAATTCAGTGCCCAGGGCGGTGAGGTCCTTCCTGTGGCCGTGGGCCCCCCACATCCGGAGCTCGGGGCCATCAGCCTGTCCTCTCCTGTGCAGCGTGCCCATCCCCAGGTCTGCTCGCTTACCTGACTCGGGCTGAGCCGGCGTCTCTGCGGGGCTGGGCCGGATACTTGGCGGGTCCCCCAGAGCCCCGCGACCTCCTGCTTCCTCGGGTTCTAGCTCGGGGCTCCTCCTAGGGTCCGGCTGGCGCTGGCACTGGCGCTGGCGCTGCGGGCTGCCCGCGTGTCCCCCGCGCCGCTCCGCGCGGTCTCGCAGGATGTCTTGGATGAGGAACGAGGTGAGCCGCTTGGACTGCGTGGGCGGCGCTGCCCAGGGACCGCGGCCACCCGCCTCCCCCCGGGCCGCTCGGGGCTCCGCCGCCCTGAGCATCCCGCCTCCGCTGCGCGCCGCTTTTGCTTGCCGCCGGCCGCGCGCACTTATAGCCGTGGGGAGCGCCGCGCCGCCCGCCCATTGGCCGTGGGGACACGGCTGCGCCCCGATTGGCTGCCGCGGCCTCCAGGTGACCGAGAAGAGGCGAGCCCTGCGCGGAGCAGGCTCCGGAGTCCCTCCTTGCTGAGCCCTTGCCTTTCCTGGTTTCCCTCTCGCCACAGACGCCCAAACCCTGGCTGTAATCGCCCCGCGGAGGACCCGCGAGTAGCTCTTAAGAGAGATCGGTGACAAAGCCACATCTACTGAGGCCAAGGCAGTCCTGGGTCTGGCAGCCAGGTGCTCGCTGGCCCCGCGCTGGAGTCCCAGCTGGACACATCTGGACAGCCAGCAAAAAAATCTAACAGGGGAGGTCAAACTAGTCTGAGAATGTCGCATTTGCTGAGTTGATCGCGCACTGTGACCCCAGGAAAGAATATTCTTAAAAATTAAACACTCAAGCTGGATGTGGGTTACGCATGTCTTTGATCCCAGCGAAGGGAGGTGGAGACAGGAGGAGCGGTGCTGTGAGTTGGAGGCCAGCCTGGTCTCTATAGAGTTCTAAGTCCTCCTGGGTTACATAGTGAGGTCCTGTCTTAAACAAGCAACAAACAAACAAACAGACAACAAAAAACAATAACACACACACAAACAAGCTGAAAAAAGAAGTGAATACACACGCCCAGGCTCCCTCCCTATGTCTAGTTAAGTGTCACTCGTGGTTCAGAACAACGCTATGGACTGGTGAGTAGTACCTATCTGATAAAAGAGAGGAATGCGCTAAAATACTAACATTCGGTGGAAACGAGGAAAACCTACACTGATGTTTTTGGTTGTTGCTGCTTTTTTATTTATTTTTTATTTTTTGCAACTAGTGTCTGTCTGTGGTCTAAGGCACTGGAATCTGCTCAGAATGCTACTTTGTGAGTCTGAGGAGAAAGAAAGGGGAACAGGTTGTCGAGGACACAGCAAATGCTGAAGGAAATGGAGATAAATAACCAGAAAGCCTTCAGAAAAGCTGGCTTTCCTCTGCATTTTACCTAGACTTATTTTCCTTTAAAAATGAAATATACTTTTGAGACAGTTCTAGGTTCATTGAGAATTTGCAAAAATAACATCCCTAATGGCCCTCATGATAGCATCTTTTTATCTTATTTATTTATTTATAGTGAGTGAGTGAGTGTGTGTGTGTGTGTGTGTGTGTGTGTGCTGTGAGTCCCCCTCTCTCCAAGGCCCGCACATAAATGCTGCCCCACCCCACCCCAAGGGTGATACCTTCGGGAGGTACTTTGGACTTTTAAGAGCCAGAGCCCAATGAGAGCCTCTCAGATCTTTGAGGACCTAGGGATTGTAGAGGCTGGGCTTCCCCTCCTTTCCTGGCCCCCTTCTCCCTGACCTGGGAACCTGTTTTCATTCCGGTCACAGGTTGGTTCCACTTGTAAGCGGAGCTGTAGAATCAACTGCATATGTATAAGAGTAGCTACAAGTGAGCCCTATAATATCCATCCAGCCGAAGATAATGCCCGTGTATTTATTCAGCTGGACAGCCGTGCTCAGTGACATGGAGGCAGGCTAAGAGAAGGGAAGGGGAGAACCCAACAGGGTCTATTTCTTTGTACTCCTTTATAGTTCTTAAAAATTACAAACCTGGGGTTCCAGAGATGATGGCTCAGTGGTTAAGAGCACTTCACTGCCAGGCGTGGGGGTGTGCACCTTTAATCCCAGCACTTGGGAGGCAGAGGCAGGCAGCTCTCTGTGAGCTGGAGGCCAGCCTGTCTACAAAGCGAGTCCAGGCTAACCAGGGCTACACAGAGAAACTCTGTCTCAAAAAAACAATCTGAAAAACAAACAAACAAAAAAAAATCAAGAAACAAAAAACAAAACCCTCCAAAAAAAAGAAGAAAAGAGAAAGAAAGAAAGAAAGAAAAGAAAAGAAAAGAAAAGAAAAGAAAAGAAAAGAAAAGAAAAAAGGCACTTGCTGATCTTCCAAAGGACCTAAGTTTAGTTCCCGGGACTCACATCAATTGGTTTCATACCTGTCTGTAATCCAGTTCCTGAGAATCTGAATCTGATACCTATTTCTGGTCCCTGCAGGCACTCAACTGGCATATATGCACACACACCCCACACATCATTTTTAAAAATTATATAGATTAAAAAAAATTAGATAGAGATGGCTCAGTCCTTAAGAGTGCTCACCCCTCTCTCAGAAGACCTAACTTTGATTCCTATCACCTCACAATGGGCACTTTACAGCTGCCTGTAGCTCCATATGTAGCACATATTTACACAAATAAATAAAGAGTAAACATAAATCTTTTTTAAAATATTAATTAAAAACTTAGAGGTGGAGTTGAAGTGAACTCTTATCCTATGCCATGACCTCCCCGGGTTTCAGGTGCCCTCATTATGGGGACCCAGCTCAAAGCAGTGCCTCATCATGCTGTTTTCCTCCCTTCATGCTTTGTCCTTGGGTTCTACGGACAGTTCTCTTCATTCATTAGACATTCGCTCCCTGAAGAGAAACTGGTTCCTCCTATTCTATCATCACTAACACGTAGCTTTGTTTTTGGCATACAACAAGCGATTAATACATGCTCACTATCTGGATATCTGGTGTCTGTGACTATGAGACATCTCACTGGCTGGTAGAATTCTCCATAGTGTTCCCAGGCAAGTGACAGGAAGCTGGGTTGGCCTCGTCTCCTTGTTGTGCTTGTGCAGCTTAAACTGGGCGAGAATGACCAAGGGCAAGCAGGAAGCCACACGAGACTGTGGGGAGCAGACGAGTGGGCACCCACAGATGTCCGTCTATGAATCCCCCAAGTCTGTGAATGTTCTGTGCAGATGGCAAGTGACTGTTACACTTCAGATGGAACTAAAGTTGCTATTGAGCTAGGCATGAAGTGGAAGGATTATCCCGGAGGACGAGACAAAGGAGGTTAGCCAGTCAGTCAGAAAGGAATTCAGGTCATCTGAAGTAAGGGTGAAAGAATGGGTGTGAGAGATTCTACTGGCTGCAGTTGGCTTTGACAATGAAGAAGGCCATTGGTCAAGGAATCTAGTAGCCATTAGAAGCAGAAGTGAAGACATGGCCTGTGGCCTACAGAGATCCAATTGGGACCTAACTTCCAAACTCAGGATTTATGCGGTTTATTAAATTGATATGACCTTTGAGTTCTTTTTTTAATTGAAATACATATTTATTTGCACAGTGCTAGCTTTTCATCCAAACTGCCTTTGCTCCTTGTCTTTCTGCCTTTAGTCATATTAAATCCGTCAATCCACCAAATATTTTAGAATTGATCCCAGACCTTTATAGTGGTTTGCATGGGTAGAAAGGGAGAGGCAGGGCATGAGTCCAGCAGGCTGGTGAAGAGATTCTGGGCAGCTCGAATGTGGGTGGCTTGGCTCTGGAGGGGCCTTGATCCTCTCTCCCATTACCTCTGCCTCGCTAAAAACCATTAGATTACCTGCCAAAAGCTAGCCACGAAGGCCTATTCCATATTTGGCCACTTCCTCCTCCTGAGGCTGACCAAAATATTAAAGTCCAGCAATCAAAAGTCCCCTTTGGAGCATCTAATGAACACGGCCAATTAAAATTAAACACCTCATCATAACATGGGGCTTCCCACTTTACCTTTATAAACTGCCATTTGCCTATGCGCCGCGTCTGTCTCCTCTCTACCCAGAGGCAACCTTTTGTCCTCCAGGGCAAATACCTATTTCCTCTCTCTCTTGCTTCCTTTCTCTTCTCCCTCATCCTCCAGCTCCTATCCCTTATCCCTACCTTCTGTCCCTTTGGGACAAGTAAACCTTCTTTGTGCTGAGAACTTGGTCTTGGGAGTTCCGAGCCAAAATCAAGGCTGTACCACTCCTTACAGCCAGAAGCGTTGGGCAGCCGCTGGCTGTGACCCTGGTTGTGTGGTGCCTGAATCTGTGTTGACTTGGAGCAGGGAGCATATTGGCTTAGTTTGTGAGAGTTAAAGTGTTTGGGATCATAGTTTCCGGTTGATGAGGAATGCGCCACTTCCGAGAGGCGCCATTCCTCCTCTGCCGAGCCCTAAGATGTTAAACTATCATAAAACACAGGATGAAGACTCTTCTTAAAGTTTGATGAATATGGCCTAGCAACACGGCTCAGTAGGGAGAGAAGGGATCCTGGGAGAGAGGAGTAACTCATGAGGAGCACTCCCAGCCGATCCAGATCAAAGCAGGAGCAAGGCTGCCATGCAGTTGCCTGAGAAATGCCCCAGCCATTTCTTCCATGCACTTTGACGTTTCTTTCCCTCCTCCCTCTCCCTTCTTCACATTTTCCACAATGCTACCCTTCTCCTCCTTCTTCTTCTTTTGTATCCCTACTTCAACCTTTGCTCCTGTCCCCAGTCCTCTCTCAGAGAGAATGTGCTGTGTTTTTTCTCTCAGAAGAAACCTTACCTTCCAAAACATAAAACCAAACTCCTGGCACAGTGCCAGGCCCCCTGACTTTCACATCCTGGGGTCCGGCGGAGAACGCTTTCCCTGGTTTCCTAGCTCGGCCATACTGGTATTGAGACTTGTCCCTTTGTTATTTGGAGTGCTAACCTGGAATACTACATTTTGGGGTCTGTTACTACTAAAAATGTGCTTGTGTGTATCTGTTACGTCAGTAGGCTTGTGGTTCTACAGCTTCAAAGCCCAGGCTCCCAAGATTAAGGGGCTGCACCTTCGAGGACTTCTCGCCTAGTCACAATAGAAACCTAAGAAGAGAAAGAGGAAGGGAAGGGGAGGAGTTACAGGCCAAGCTTATCCAATCGGGAACCTACTTCCCCATTAACAGTGTTAGCCCATCCCTGAGGACTTCTAGAACCTTTACGGCCTTCTGAGATTCTCACCTCCTTATATTGTTACCAGGGCAATGACTGCATTTCACCATTAGGATCTGAAGGGACATGTAAACCTTAGTACCCTGGGAGGACAGAGATAAGACCCCTGTGCAACAGTCTGTCCCAGAGTCCAGGGCCTTTTCCTGCTGCAGATTTCTCCTCAGCAGGCTTAGGTGGGCATTACAGGTTTGCATTTTGTCCCAAGCAATACCCTGGTGCTTTTGTAGGAGATCCCTACCCACCTCTAAGGGGTGGGGGCTGAGGACACTGAGCGCTCTGCAGGGGGTTTCACAGTAAGGAGCGGGAAGGTGAGATCCCTGAGCAGCTCAGTGAGGGAGCGGAGGATGTGATCGGGGTGATGGTGCCTATAGTGCCCTCATGTCATGAGCCCCTGCATGCCTGAACCTCTCACCCCGACAGTGGCCCCAGGGCTCCTCTCTCTCTATCCCAAGACACTGTGAACCTCCAAGTGTCTGGGACTGTGCCTGTACCACCAGCTTTCCCTCGAAGGCCTCTCTGCATGGCCCAGGGGATCGGGCTTTGGAGAACTTCGGTGGGCAGATGACAGCTCAAACGCTCTGACGCCCCTCATCT
Organism: Meriones unguiculatus; assembly: GCF_030254825.1. Taxonomy (NCBI): domain Eukaryota; kingdom Metazoa; phylum Chordata; class Mammalia; order Rodentia; family Muridae; genus Meriones; species Meriones unguiculatus. The sequence goes on along the minus strand of NC_083357.1, from coordinate 66,225,610 downwards.
TGTTCACGTTTAGCACCCAAGAAAAGCCATGGAGAAGATTCATTAAGCCATAGGAGCTCAAGACTATTTTGCTAAGTGTGCCCTGGTCACCAGCTCCCCCCCCCCCCACTTTCCCCTGCCGCAGCTGCTAGGCCGTGTCTGCAGAAGTGTCCCCTTCCTCTGACTGGGTGGCCGACACGATCTGTTCAACAGCTTAGCAGAGGCCCTCACCCGGGAGACATTGGGGATGTTTGTCTAGGGGCGGGGCCTCTGACCTTCCCCCTGCGCTGGCTACCCCTGGCAACCGGATGCCGTCCCCCTGTCACTCTTTGTTGCTCTCAGAGTCTCCCACGACACTGAGGAGGTTTTGTGAGAACTTGGTGGTTGCCCTAGAATGCAGAGGGCAGGTGGCCATGTGAGAAGGTGGCAGAGCTGTTGCTTAGACGTGGGGCGATGACACTGCATTGCTCTGTGGAGAGTTCCGCCTGCTTTGAACTAGACAGGTCCTAGGGAATCGGGGGGGGGGGCTGTCCCCAAAGAAAACTACTCCCTTTTAGGACTGCACCCATCCAACAGATATTTTCCAAAACCCCATTATGGGTGGCGCAGCCTTGGCCCACAAGGCAGGTGTGGAAATTGCTAGCCATGTGTTGGTATTGTGCCTGAGTCGTGGCCTGGCATTCCCGGTGACAACAGTGGGACAGGCTGAGCCCGCTCGTGTTTGGACAGCTTGGAAGGGAAGCGGCCACCCAGCGCTGGGGTTGGAGGGAAGGGCAGACCCTCCAGACCACCCTGCAGCAGTGCCCAGGGCCTGTGCAGCCTTAGAAGAGAGGACACCTTGCCTTCTGATCATGTGTTTACCCAAGCCCCCTCCCCCACGGGAAGCTGGAGAGAGGAGGGAGTCAGAGCAGAAGTCGAAAGGCAGGGTGTAAACAGGAAGTGTGCCAGAGTCCTGCTTACTTACACACAGCGAGGCTTAGACATCCTCTTGGAAGCAGGGAAACTGAGGTTCTCAGAGACTTGCCTGAAACCACACAGTAGTGACTAAGTCAGAACTTTGGCTGTCACTGCACAGGCTGGTTTTGTGTCTGTCTTCTAAAACATTGTTTTTAGTTTTCTAAAAACTACGCAGCGCTCTCCCCCCCACCCCCCGTTTGTTTGGTTCTTGTTTGGAGGCAGGATCTCATAAGATGTAGGTTGTCTTTGCTCTGAGGCTGATGTTGAAAGGATCCTCTTGCCTCCACCTCCAGAGCGCTGGGATTACAGGCCAGAGCCATCAAACCTGCCTCAGATGCTTTCTAAAGGGGGCGGGGGAGGTGGCAGGCAGGACAGAAGAGGTGAAGATCATTTCATTTTTTTTTTACTTTTTTGAGGGGGCATACGTAAAATTTTGGGCTGGAGAGATGGCACCAGTGGTGAAGAATCCTTGCCATTCTTCCCAGCATCCATGGGCAGATCCTAACTGCCTGAAACTCCATCTCCAGGGGATCCAACCTCAGAGGACACACACACACACACACACACACACACACACACAGCAGACACTCACAGACATACACAAAGAAGTAAAATGTTGCAGGATGAGGGTGGAGAGAGAGAGAGAGAGGGAGAGAGAGAGAGCGCGCTACATACCATGGCTTGTGTGTGGAGAACAGTGACAACTTTGAGAACCCCAGACTGAGTTCGGATCGTCACGTGTGTAAAGCAAGCAGCCTCTGTGCTGCATTGCTGCCTTTTGGGTGTGATTTTAAATGGTCCCCTATGTGTGGGAAGGCTGTGTCCAGTGTGGCAGTGGCAGGGAGAGGGGGTGGTTTGTTGAGGGGGGAGGGTTCCTGGGACATACTACATACTCTCAAAACAGTGACTGTTGGTCTCACGGAAGTTGCTTCCAAGAGGGAGGTTATGAAAAAGCAAAGGACACCCCCACCCCAGGTTCCTGCCTCACCTGCTCCTACCTTGTGGCGATCAACCTCATGATGCAGATGGGGTGGGGGAAAGAAGAGGGCCTTGCCAGGGCAAAGGGGGTTACCTGATCTTGGATTTTTTAACTTAAAAAAATGTGAGCTTAATAAAGCTTCTTTTTTACACCATTCAGTCTCAGGCATTTTGTTATAGTAACAGAGAAGAGTCGCCTCCTTCTGGTAGAAGAGCTAAACCAAACTCAATAGACTCAATGAAAGCCATTCTCCAAGCCACCCAAAACTCAGGGAAAGTTAGGTACCTCTGAGTCCACAGCAGTTCACCAGGAAGGACTTGATAGGAAGATTAGGCTCTCCCTTGACGTGTTTTTTGAGACGGAGTAGGAGCATAGAACCAAGTTGTGGTGACATGTGCCTTTAATCCTAGCAGTCAGGAGGCAGAGGTGTGCTGATCTCTGAGCTGGAGGCCGGCCTGCTCCATACAGTGAGCTCTGTTCTGAGTCTTTTGCAACATAGTATTATTTTTTTGGGGGTGTGTGTGGTGGCACCAGCCTGCCATCTCAGCATTCAAGAGGCTAAGGCAGGAGATTGGTGAATTCAAGAGCAGCATGGACCATTGTCTCAAAACAAGGAAACCCACAACAGACACAAACAAGAATCAAAACCAGTGACATCTTAGAACGAACGTATGCTCTCTGCCCTGCACAGAAGACCTGCAAACAAGATTAGTGGGTTTATGGTCTGGTCTGACACATTTCTTAGGGTGAGTTTACGTAAATCCTTCAGCTTCCTTAATTTCATCAGCTTCGAAGATACTTTTCCTCACCTGGCAATTAAGCCTGACTGTTCCTGGAGGGCACTCAGCTCTGCTCCGCACCCAGTTTTCCTAGGGACTGTTGTGCTTATGGGGTACTATGTCTGCCGGCCACACTCAGCCATCAGGAAATGGGTAGGCTTCACCTGACGGAGAAGAAACAAGGAACACTGCTCTCACAGCAAAACCTGGAGGGTTTGGTTCAAAGAATGTGGGGCTGTCTCTCGTCCTTAGGAGGAAAATGGAGGCAATGGCGTCCCCTGGTGGTCATTTGAAGTTCTGCATGCAGTGTCAATTTCCTCAATTCCAAAGGATGTTGACCTTGTTTGTGACTTCCACACAGGATTTTGAGACTGATTCCCAACACAGGTGTACCTAAACATCCATCCATCCATCCATCCATCCATCCATCCATCCATCCATCCATCCATCCATCCATCCATCCATCTATCTGACATCTGAAAGTCAGGTAATTCCTTATTTATTGGACTTTCCCCTGTGAGGCTGTGATGAAACGCCATGTTGAGTCAGAGAGCAGGCACCAGATGTGAATCCTTGGTAAAATGGCTGCATATATGTTTGGACATTATCCTAAAAGTCAGGGCTAGCATTCTTCAATGAACGTGGAAAGCCTCAGGGTTTAACAGGAAGCAGAAGCCTCAACTTGGGCATCTCTGTGTCCTTTCAGGATGCATTTTTTAATCACCTCGAGCTTGAGTCTGCTGATTTGGGAGGTTATTTCTCGCATCCTAAGCCCCTGGTTTCCGTGAAGTTTGTGCTCTGTCTTCCCCTCCACACTCTTTTATGTAACTATTCTGGCCTTTTCCTCCACTCATCCAAATTCTACTCTGCCTCCCAAGGGGCCTTCTCAAGCACCTCTTGTCCTCTTACCTGTTGCTTTTCTAGTCACGTGTTTATGTTCTTTGTTAGTTAAGAGGCCTGCTGTCACTGTAAAACAGACAGGCTAGCCGTGGCTTTAAAAAGAAGAAGGTTATGTCTCCTCTCAGGTACCAGTTGAGGGGTAGGCGGATAAAGCTTGATAGGATTTCAGTTTTCATCCATTTATTTGTGGTGTTTTGGTATTGGGCTTCACCGATCTTTTTCAGCATTTGGGATCGATGCTGCCGCTCCCACCATTTCATCACTCCTCCAGCCAGCCTCAGGAAGTTGACAGAAGGTCCCTTTCACTGAAGACTAGCCTCCTGGAAGGTGCCACTCATTATTTCTGCATACATCTCTTCAGGCAGAACTTGGTGGCTTGACCACTGCCAACTGCAAGGGAGGCTGGCGAAACACCCTCCCCAGCCCAGAGCAGATGTGCCGGACGACAACTTGGGGTTCAGCTACTGAGGAAGGAAGGAGAGGGAGAGTGGGTGATGGCAGAACCCCTCTGTCACCTGTGCTCCCGCTGAAAGCACCTGTTTAGGAACTAGTCTCAGCAGCGAAGTGAGGGAAGTGTTCGCTAGGGTTCCGTGTATCCGTCCCCGTGCCCCTTGCAATGTTTACAGCGTCTTTTCTCTCCATCAGCCTCCACATCTTGAGAACAGGGCCCTGTTTTATGCACTCAGGCCTTTCTCATTGTTCTGTCCCCTTTCTTGGTGCAGGGGAGAAAGTGTGTTGAGCTCAGCAGTGGGTCCTTTGTGGATATCTGTGAGGGTGTTCATGTGAGTGTGTGCTCTTACATGTGTGGTTAGGGGTGCATGTGGGTGGAGGCTAGAGTTCAATGTCGAGTGTCTTAATCACTCTCCTCTTTCTTTCTTCCTTCCTTTCTTCCTTCCTTCCTTCCTTCCTTCCTTCCTTCCTTCCTTCCTTTCTTTCTTTCTTTCTTTCTTTCTTCCTAGCAGGGTCTCTCACTGAAGCTGGTGCACATCCATTCACCTCTGCTGGCTGGGCAATGAGCTCCAGGGGCCTGCCTGTCCCCTTCTCTGCTCCCAGCACTCGGGCTACAGATTTATGCCACCACACTGGCTTCTTGTGTAGTTGCTGGGGACCTGAGCTCAGGCTCTCCTGCTGGCGAGGCAGACACTTTGCCAAAGGAAACATCTTGCCAGCCTTTGGGGTTAATTTTGAATGAGACTAGTCTTAGCCCCCTCCCTTGCGATGCTCAGTGAAATATCCCTTGATTCTCAAGATCTGAACTTAGCTTGACCTACAGGAGAGCAGCCAGAGGGACAAAATGAGAGACTTTCTTCCATGGCTGTGGCCCCTGGATGACACAGATTCTTAGGGCTCCTGGTATTGGGGCTCAGACAACCTCCACCAGGGGTCAGATGGCCATCACAACAAGAAAGGGAGTTCTTCTGCAGGATTCTGGCTATGCAAGTCAAAGCCTGAAAACTTTGTGGTGGTGTGTGTGTGGGGGTGGGGGGAGATGTGCAAGAAAGCCAAACAGCAACAATTTGCTCAGCTCCTGCACAGGCTGAGGGAGGAAATACACTGCCCAGACCCTCTTTGTTTAGAAATGACAGACAGGAAAGGTAAGTGCTTTGTGACACTGTCCTCAGGGCTCTGAGAGCAGCCTGGACAGCGAGACAGGCTCCCCTAGGGACCGTGGAGATGAGGCCTGTGTGTGTGTGTGGGCAGGTGGAAGACGACAGGGAAGGACAACAGACAGAAGCCATAATGAAAAGTTTGGCTCACTAAAGGCCTTACTTAGGATTCCATTTCCTGGGGCACAGGTTTCAGGCAATTAGGCTGGGCTGGTGACAGAAGGAGGCAGAAATCATCTAGGCATGGTGGGGAGGAGGCAGGCTGGAGTGAGGTCAGCCTCAAATGCCCGCCCCCTGAGACAGCACTCAGGTTCCTGTGCACTTTTGGGCAGCTCTTGTCTCCCTTACCCTGGAATCTGGACATTGTCACTGAGATCCAGCCTTCCTTTCCCTTGGGTTGTGGCTGGCAGTTTGAGAGTGGCTAGAAGTACCTAAACAGAATGTGGAGGGAGGCTGAGAGCCCCCCATGAAGCTTTCTCCCTGTGAGGTATGTGAGGAGGAGGTATGGCTAAGGAGGAGAAAGAACTTGGGAAGAGGGGGGCTGAAAATTCCCACTCAAGAGCCAGCCACTGAATGCAGGATCTTCACCTCTGAAGGTTCGGCATACATAGAAATGTATACAAAGGTGGAAAGAGAATGAAACAAACTCACAGTTATCCCTGGACACCTAGTGAGTGCGAGGCCAGCTTAGGAATACATGGAACCTGTTTTCTTTCGAGTGTCTTGAGGAGTGTTTTTGCTGTTGTTAGCACTCACTAGGTGTCCAGGGATAACTATGAGTTTTGACCCACCTACATGTGATGACATCACATGCAGGCTTGAGCCACCATGCTTTCCTCAAGTGGTGCTGGGGGCTGAACCCGGATTACTGCATGTTAGGTGAGTACTCAGTCAACGGAGCCACACCCCAGGCCCTTAACATGATATAATCTTTTGATATATTTTTTTTCCTGAGTCTTCATATTTTTGGAACTGGATACTGGGGTTTGACCATCCAGAACCCATCTTCCACTGAGCTCCCCACCTAGACCTTATGTATCCCTTTTGATGCTTTCAAAATCTATCTTCTGTAGTTCTTACTTGTAGTACAAAGGAAACAAAGTCAGTTGATAGTTACCGGGTGGGCTGAGGTGGGGTGATAGGAAACTTTGGGAGTAGCCACTGGGAGTTATCTAGGACCGAGAACAGAGCAGAGCCACAGTTACCACTAGATCCTGTGTGACTGTCCCCTCTGGGGCCCTTGCAGATAACTTCTGTTGGATGGGAGTAGTAATCCCTCGGGGTGGATGCGAAATTGTTTTCTGGGTACCGCTCTTTAGATGCCCGAATCCAAGTCTTTTGTTAAAACAACAGTGTTTTCACAGACACCCCTCCGTATACACCTACCACCCCGTATCTGCTAGGCGTCTCTAGGTGCCTGAGGGGATTCACTGCAGTACTTAGGTATCAATTCATAGGAAGGGACTCAGTCCAGTATTTAAGGGAAGGCAACTTTTGCTTTTTGGAAGTGCCAGGAGTTTTTGCAAGTATTAAAAAAAAAAAGTATATCTAAAGTCAGTTAAATGTATGGATAGCGAGGCCAGCTTACCTGTGTCGGATGGAGAAGGCGAATCCTGAGTGAAATGACAAAGTAGATACAAGAATAGAACAGTGGGTTTTCACCACACCAATAGAAGGCCAGCCCTGGGGATGTTCTCAGTGGTTGAGCACTTGCCTGGCATGTGTGAGGCTCTGGATCCAATCCCAAACACACACACACACACACACACATGCACAAATATGCACTCCTCACAAATGAATAGAACTCCTTCAACACATAGATCATTGCCCAGCAAGTCACAGCAGCAAGAAGAGACAAGTCTCAGCTATAGAGCTATGCCCTTGAGAAGCAGTGTAACCTCCCCAGCTCTAAATGACCGGCACCTCCAGTGCAGTTCACACATGCATTAAAGTACACACACCTAGTGCGGTCTGATGCAGCAAGCCAACTAACCCAAGCTACGCCCCACAGCCTGGATGAATCCCCACGCAGCTCATGGGATAAAAGAGGCCAGTTACAAAGGAATCCATGCAGAATGATCCTCCCCGCCAATACCCTTCAAAACCAGACGCAATCACACCACAGCTGAAGGAAGTGTCCACATGACCAGATCCATAACGAAAAAACATGGAAATCTACATCTCAGCAGCTTGGACCTCCTCTGGAGGTGGGGACAGGGCTGCAGGGGAACTGGTACCCTGTGCTTGACTGTGAGTTGCTGACAAATCTGTTCACTTTACAAGTGTCCCTTAAACAGTCTAGATGTTTTGTGTAGCGTTCTGGACATAGCATCTACCTATGTCCTAGTTTTAAAAATTAGGGGGCAGGTGAACCAACAGAGAGCCAGCCACCCACAGTTAGAATAATGGCCTCGGAGTTCTACAGGTGGAGAGACGAAGCACAGAGAGTTTAGACGGCTGACGCCAGGTTACACACAGAGCTTGCTCCTAATTAAACTAGGACCAGAGTAATTGATAGAACTAGCTAGCTAGTTCTCACCCTTCTGCAGGGGATGGCCAAGGGGGCACCCATTTTGAACCCTTCTCTTCCAGCAATTCAGTCATTGTGCTGATTCATATAAGGAACACATATGAATGCTGGGAATTTGAGGTACTTTCCAAATGGAAATTTTAAAGGATTTAAAGAAACTGTCCAGATGAGAATGATGATGATGGTGGTGGCGGTGATGATTAGGATGATAACGTTTCAAAAGTAAATGCCTCAACTCTCCCACAACTCCCGTCTAGACTCTGTTTGGTACAGGGCCTGGGAACCAGTGGGTTTAAGGAGGGGGATGGGCAGGGAGATGAAGGATCAGGAGCCAGGAAGTCTGCAAATGTATTGACTTACCCACCTGGCCTAGGTGAAGCCCCTGGCCCTGGGACAGTCAGGACAGGAACCTTTGCTATCTCCCTGAGAGCTTTTTTGTTTTGTTTAGAGGTCAATTACTTCCCATTTGGGGGACTTGTGAACATTAAGAGGTGACTGGAGTGATGGCTCTGAAGGATGCAGATAAGACGAGGATTGCTTACAGAGTGGTCCCCTCCCCCGTAAAAACCCAGCGAGGATAAGCAGTTGCCAGGGAGGGACTCACAAAGCGGGCAGCTTTTAGTAGTGGGCAGATTACTGGGAAGACTGACAGCTGGGGGTTGGGAACTTCCCAAGGCTGGGGTGTGTGTGTAGGGGGGGAGGGCACTTTTCAAAGCCATTTTGGGCCCAGTGAGGAGAAGGAGGAGAGTGTTTGCCTTGTCCACCTTTCCTTGAGGAAGAAATCCTTGGTGTACCAAGAAACCCAGACTTGCTTACTGTCTTCAGAAAACTCCGTTTTTATGTTTTTATGTTTGAGGCTAGCCAACGAGGGGTGTCACGGTGATCTGCTGGGTGTGACAAAAGATGACGGTCCATAAGGTTGACACGGGGCTGTCACATTACTGTGTGCCCTGTGCCTTCCTCAAGCTTGGTTATGGCATCATCTCTGGTCCATTTTGAAAGAGAGGGGAGGCCGATGGAATATCAGTGGATTGCCTGTAACTCCCAAACTCCCAAATGCATGCTTTGATTTGCAGCTCAAACCACTGGGGCAGGACATTTGAACCTCTCCACAGCAAAGACCAAAAGTTACCTGCCTCCTGTCCATAGCCTCCCCTTAAGTACACCATCCCCTCCTCCCTGGCTGGCTGGATTTTCTTTCTGGAGCTTATGTCTGCCCTATCTGACACACAGTATACACTCACTATCTTCTATTTTTAGATACCTTTCTTGCATTGCCCTTCCCCAGCCAAATCTCATTTGCTCTTGTGCTCCCTACCAGGAAGGTGTAGCCACGATGGCAGCCCGCCCCATGACAGAACCTGCTTGCGGCTTTCACTCAGAGAGCCCCCATGCTCTTGACTTTCTTCCACAGCCTCCCCTTAGTGAGAGGGCCTGCAAGTCTAACTTGCCTTAATCCAGGAGCCAGGACCTATCCCTAACACAGCACACTGTTGCTTCTATGGCTTTTCCAGGCCAGAATGACATGAAAGGGCAAGGGAATAACATGTATTAATTTCATACTCTGTTCCAAACACCTAGAACATGATATCATATATATATATGTGCATGTGTGGTGGGACCTATTCAAGGGAGTTTTGTTTGTTTTTAAATGAATACACATTTTGGAACTTCTTTAAAAAAATCTGAGAGGCTTCTTTGCCAACCCTGGATTGAAAGGCGTCTGTCCTGATCAAAGATCAGTATCCAAGCATTTCCTCCTTTGATAAGCAAACCCCTCACAGCAAAAGAATTAGGAGTCGCCCTTTGAGGAATCTCACAGGATAGAGATTTTAGCTGGAGTCTCTTTCGATTAGGTGAGAGGAAATCTCTTACTGAGATTTTCAAATTTGAAATACGTGTTCTGCTTTTATTTGGACAGGGCCTTATGTAGCGCAGGCAGGCCTGTACTGGCTTCATAGGCTTCAGAGAGGATAGCCTGGAACATCCGCCTCAGCTTCCACCTCCAGAGAACCGGAATGACTGTGCTTTTGTGCTCAGTTTCTTAGTGGCAGGGGACCCAGCTCATCTCCAGCCATTATCCTGCATTTTGTTTTTTTTAAGTCCCCCCCCAGGGGGGGCGACACTAATTGGAGGACACTGATGCACTCCTAAACACACTTTTATTAACAGTGAAGAAATGAGCAATAAGAGGAAGAGAACGGAAGGAAAGCACAAGGAAGTGATGCTGGACCACGGGGACGGTTGTTTCTGTGGACAAAGGCACTAGCCACCAAGCTTGGGTTCCAATCTCAAGACCTGCCTCCTTCACATCTGACTCCACAGGCACCAGGGCCCGCACCTCCTCCCTCCCCCAATGAATAAATGTAAAAAAAAAAGGGAAAGTGAATGTAAAATAAGAGCAGTGGCTTTGTTTTCCCCTAGCTTAGGCATGTAACTCTGAAGACATGAAACCCCCCCTCCCCCAACGGTTGAGCATCCTTAGAGATCAAATCCCACCCTTCCTCACTGTAATGGAAACATCCCGGGAGGAGTAAGCCCTCCAGGAAAAATTCCAGGGCGTCCCTTTTAATTAAACGCAGGAACCTGTTCAATAATAATTTAACTTTTGATTCCGGTCGAGGGGGTTAAAGGATTGGGGTTTTCATTGTCTAAAATGGAATCCAAGGAAGCTGATGTCACATTCTTCCCCACTACTCAGTGCCTTGCTCTATTTGTCCTACTGAATTCCCATTTGACCCCGTGCTCAAATGGGGTGACTTGAATTTTCAGTCTTCAGGGTAAATGACTTAAGATTGTGTGTGTGCGGGTGTGTGAATTTTTCATTTTGGAGACCACACAGTTAAAGCATCTTTTTAGATCTACCTGGGGTTGGGGCAGGACTCCTTCCCTTAGGGGACTTTAAATGTCCCTTCAGAGTATCTACAAAAAGGGGAAAAGGTGCAAGGAGAAACCCCATAACCTACCTTCAGGGCTGAATCGGTTTTCATCTCCCTAGACCTATTTTATTTCTCCTTGGATACAGGGGCTCCTTATGCAGCCCAGGTTGACCTTGAACTCCCAATCTTCCCGCGTGGGTCTCCTGAGTTTGGGGACCACCAAGGCAGGCACTCACACCGCGTGAGGACCCCTGGAGGGCCTCGGTGGCTCGAACAGGCAAACACACCAAAAGTAGTTAGCTTGTTTACTGTTCCCTCCTCAGAATGCAGTCGCTGCGAGTGGAGGGCCTGAATGGAGAAGCCGCCAGCGATCGCCGCCGGGAAGAGTACCCTCTGCTAGATGTTCCCAGAGGTCCTGATGCTTAAACCCGCAGCACAGCGTGGCTCGCCACAAAAATCCTGGCTCATCTCCAGCGGCCTGGCATCCTCTTCTCAACCCCACGTCCCTTCTACACCCTGCGCTCGCTCCCTTAAGGGCTGGAGGGCGGACAGCCTTGATCCCCGTTTAGAAGGGGTCGTGGCTCGGGATCTCCTTCCTCCAAACCATCAAGCCACCGGGCCGTTCCCTCTTCACAACATCTAGGTGGCCAGACCCAGCCAGGTTCCATCTCAGAGGGAAAGAAGGTTCTCAAGCCTGCTGGGAGGCGGCTCCTCGGGGGCAGTTCGGTCCCCAGATCAGTACCGGGGGCAGAGCAGACCGGGCGCCGCTTTCCAGCTCCCCGGAAGGATGCTCAGCTCGCTGGCCACCGGCTGGAAGGGGGGGGGGGGACCAGGCCCCAGGCCCCTAAGGGCAGTAGCCGAGCTCAGGCTTTTTCACCAGGCCGTGACTCCCTGGAGCGTGGGGGGCAGATGGCCCTGCGGGGCGGCGCTCGGGCTACCCGGGCTGAAGCCAGAGCTGGCGAGCGGGGCGAGTGGCCCGGGGCGGGCGCCGGGGTAGCCTGCAGCGTAGCTGGCACTGTAGGGAGCGCCCGCGTAGCCGCCGCCGAAGCAGGAGTAGGGCGCGGCGGCCGCGTAGGGACTCGGGAACGCGGGGGCGTCGGGCCCCAGGCAGGACTTGCCGTCCAGCACCAGGACGGGCACGGCCACCCGGCGCGGGGCTAACGGGTGGCCCGCCAGCTCCAGGCTCCGGTCCTGGCGCTGCCTCTTGCATTTGTAGCGCCGGTTTTGGAACCAGATCTTGACTTGCGTGGACGTGAGCTGCAGCGCGCTGGCCAGGTGCTCGCGCTCGGGCGCCGACAGGTAGCGCTGCTGCTTGAAGCGCCGCTCCAGGGCCAGCACCTGAGCCTGGGAGAACAGCACCCGGGGCTTCCGCCGAGCCCGAGTCCGGGCCGGCTCTGGGCCGCCTCGGGGCGAGTCCTCGCTGCGCTTGCCCAGGCCGCCGAGCTCCATCATCGGGTGCCCGGCTCCAAGCGGGGAGGCCGCGCCCCGGGGAGGCTCTAAAAAGTGACATAGAAGGACACACCATCAACAGCCAGCATCGGGCTCAGGTTGCTTTCGACAGAAGCTTTTGCCCAGCGTCCCTTTGTCACCTCACCCTCCTCTACCCGCCTCCGAATGCCTCATTCCTCCGATTTCCGTGGCTTCTGTACCCGCCAGGAAAAGTGTGAGGAATCTAAAAGCGTGAGTGTGCAGGCCCGTGAGAGTAAGGCCGGGTCACAAACGCGAGGATGCTGTGCACTGTCAATAAGAGTGAAGTATTTTCCCCGAGCAGATTAAAAACCAGGTTATTTCCTGATCCCTACACTCTCAGTTTGGAAATAGAAGTTCTCTTTGATATGTGAGGTTCAGATCCACATTTTTGGCTTTTGGAAAAGCGGTCTCTTCTTCCTTGAGGGTCTTTTTGGGAAGCAAGTGGCCTTGTGGTTACCTTGCAGTCTTTCCTCCAGGCGAGATGTGTCTATGCCCACGTCGGCCTAGATACAGCCCCCTTCCTGCCCACTTGTCCTGGTTTAAGATCCCTTTGGTCCCCAAGGAGGGTCGAGAACAACTCACACCAGGAGAAATCCAGGGGCACAAGAAGGGGACTTCCAGGGCACCAAGCGAGTGCAGGGCGAAGAGGTCCCGCTGGCTCGGTTTTAGATCTTGACTCTCAACCCCTAGCCCTGCTCACAACCTCTGGGGAACTAACAGCCTTTAAAAGTTTAAGGAGAGAGTATTTTTCCTCCAGGGGCATCTACGCCCAGAGAGATGGAAGGCACCGAAGAGACTGATCTCCAGTGAGACTACAGAGCAAGCGAGAGATGCCAGTTGAAAGTCACCGTCAATTTGAAAGTCACCGTCAATCGCTTTAAGTTGAAGCACAACGAGAGAGCCAGGGCAGTCATAGTTTCAAAGTCGCCATTAGGGAAAGAGCCCCCATACAGCTAAATCCAAAAAGATAGTAGAAACTTTAACTGTGGGATCTCCAAAATGATGAAAACTTTACTCTCTCAACCTAAGGTCATTCAGTCAACTAGGGACTGAAAATAAACTCAGTTTATTAATGGGATCCCTGGGTCAGACAGAATTTGGCTTTGGAAGGACAACCAGCAGGGAGCCGAACAGGAAACGGCATGGCATTGCCTTCCTCGAATTTGATTTTGAGGGGAGGAAAATTGATTCTTTACTTCCCCACACACCAGCTGCTGCACTAAGGGTTAAATTAAAAAACCTGATTCAACAAATGAATGGATGGATGAAAGAATGACCAGGTAAACGTTCGCACCCCATGCCCTCTTAGAAACAAGCTCTGAGCCCCGCTTTCAGAAAGGCTAGAGATTCCGAAGGGGTAGCAGCGCGTTGCTTGTCACGGTGAAGCCTACCAGACGGCACCGAATGGCAGCCCTCAGGGCCAGGCTAGGGCGGGACCCGGGTGGCTCTCACAGCGGCTGAAGACTAGCTGTCATGGCTGGAGCAGTAGAGAGGGAAACAGCCATCGCCCCCTTCTCAGCAAAGCTGAAAGGAACTGCCGGCTAGCCGACCCGTGCCCGGGGAACTGGACGTTTAGCATCCACTGAAGAAAAACCCCATAGCTCTCTTCCAGAGCACAGCAAAGCAATGTTCTCCAGGCTTCTGGGATACTGTCGATAAACAGCCTCTAGTCCAAGGAGAACTCGGAAGGCTCCCTTTTACTTGGCTGGATCGTGCCATAATTTATACATGGGTTGGTGGGGAGGCTGGTTGTGCCCCAGGTCAGGCTGGCAGGAACACTCTATGGCACAGAGGCTGGGTGGGAGGACAGTGCCATTCTATTCCTTCCAGGGGCTGGCCCTTCCTGCCTATGTTTACCACCTGGATTGTAGAGGCTACCAGACGGCGAACTCCATGTCTTCCTCTTTTTAGGGAAGGTTAGTGGTAATGGAGCATAAACTCAGTAATGGTAAAGAGGTGGGGGCGGGGGGGAAGGGGGTGGGAGAAAGCAGCTCTCAGACCTTTATCCCTTGTTTAGCAAAGAAGAAACAGCCTGAAATTCAAGTCCTTAGGAAGCAGGTCTAGGTTGCGCTTTGAACTCCAGTGAACGGTGGTAGGGTGGGACCCCCAAAGAGGAGGCGTTTCCTCCCTCATGGACGACCCTCTCCCTCAATAGGAAAGACCAGAGCGCTTACTTACGTGGCTCCCTCACAGGATTTGAGTCCATGCTGGTGGTCACTGTCTCCCAGAGGCACCTAGAAGAGTCTGTCCTATCACCGCTCTCTGAGCTTCTGGATTCCGGGTCCATTCTTAGGTCCTGAGGCTTTTTTGGGTTCCTAGTCAGCTCCCATTGTGACGGAGCCTTGGCGTCGTTCTGCTCTCCCTCCAGCCTGAGGATGTCTTCTACGGAGAAGGGGGTGGAGGTGGCGGGGCTCAGCAGCATCTCGAGGACCGAGGGGGCGGAGCTGACAAGTTTTCGACCACTGCCCCGCGTCTCGCCCCTAATAACTTCCTCTTCTGTGATGGTGGTCCTAATTGACTCCGGGACGCTCGCTCAAGCTCCAGGACCGCACCTTCCTTTGGTCCCGTGCGCCTGGCTGAGGGGGGACCAGGTCACAAGATGGATCTCGGTCCTCCATTGGTTCCCACAGGAACCACGTGCTAACTCTGAGCCTCCCTCCCCAAACTCGGGCTGTTTGCGCCCGCTGTCCCTCCTCGATCCTCCTCGAACACCTTTTTTTGGGAAGGATTGGTTCCTACTGACACTTCTCAGAAGCAAGATGGAGAAGAGAAGGGCTTGACCTGTATCTCAACAGGGGTACTACCCGGAGCTTGCAAGGGTTCTGGTATGAGGAGCGCTTCCTAGACGCTGTACCTGGTGTTTCATCTGGTTTGTTTTGCTTTTCCAGGAAAACCTATGGGGGGGGGGTTGGGGGCAGAGGGTGGGGTAGAAAGCTGGAGAGTCCCCAAGCTGCGAGAAGTGCTGGGTTCTCAGCGGGTCCCTTCTCGGTACACACCCACACTGCAGAAGGAGCAAGTCCCGCGTAGGAAGCAAGCGCAGGCTACTTGTCGCTGGCCGGGGATGAGAAACTGAGGCGCAGAGGCTGTGTTTGGGGCATCTTTTGAGGGAAGTCAGGTAAGTTCCTGACCCGGGGAAATTTAGAGATAGGTTCATTTTCTACGCCCCCTCCTCCGTCCCCCCTTTCCCCCTCTCCGCCTTAAAGCTTGAGCAAGCCTGTGTGAGAAGTTTTGCCCAGTTTTAGAGCTTTAGAACAGCTCCCGGGACGCAGCTTGGGCGTAGTGCAGTGTATCTTCATGGTGTGGTTAGGAACACGGAGAGGGTGGGCAGACATGGCCGTGGCTTGGGGACGAAGGTAAGGAAAAAGACGCGTCCACGCATCCACCGGAAGGAGTAAGACGTGTGTTAAACAAGAATGTTCCCGCTGCCGGAGCGCATGCTAATGAGATCAACAAACCCGGACGAAAGGAATTTTAAAAATCGTTTTTTTTTTGTTTTTTTTTTTGTTTTTTTTTTTTAAATAACTCACTAGAGATTTAAAGAAATTACAGATCAAATGTTTTCTCTTTTTAAAACGTTTCAACAAAAATTCAGTTGCAGGAGAGGTTTAGATGTTATTTCCTGAAATCCCGGCGGCGAACTGAATCCACCTCCCCTTTTCAGCCAGAAAGCACAAAAATTAAAAACAAAAACAAAACAACAACAAAAACGCACTTTTTGGAAAGAGAGGCTGCAAGCCCAGGTGTGGAGATCAGACAGCAACTAGAGGTCGTCGGTGGGTCCCAGGATCCAGTCCAAGCATCCTTAGTCTCTGAGCATCTCCCAGGTCTCGACAGCACACGATTTTGAAAAACAGAAGTTCACAAAAATGTCAACAAATCTGTTAATTTTGCTGCTAAGTGATTGTGTAATTATTTCATACACATAATATGTAATCTTTATGGTGAAGCTGTATGTTTCATTTTTTTTTTTCTGGTAAAATACAGATGGGAGAGGAGAGGGGTAGAGAAGACCGCAGAGGGGGTCCTGCGGTCTTATTGGCAAATGCACCCATCGTGTTCTCACCCCCCCAATGTCTTCAGTACTCCCCACCTTTTGCCCTCAGGGATCTCAAGTCCTGTGATAACCCAAACACTTGTTTACATTTTCTCTTGTGTTTCTGATCAAAGTATTATTCACACTCTGGAAAAGTGGGAGAATTGAAAATGCCTGTGCAGAAATATTCTATTTTTTGCATGCATTTAAACTTACATATCTATTCATTAGTTTTTCTGAGTACGATTCCAAGTAACAATAAAATGTCCTAGATTAGAGATGGACCTTAATAGAATGAGTTCATAAGTTTATATAATCTCTATTTTTTTTCATAATAAGGCTTTATCGTGTAGAAATTTTATTCCTTTATCCTCTTCCATATATTCTAGGTATACATATGTAGAGGAAAAACTGAAGTATTTTAATGCTAATTAAAAACTTTTCCTGGGACTTCCTTGAAAGTTTGTGCTCGTGCACCCTCCCGTCAGAGGTGCTGGGGATGGCATCCTGATGGATGCTTACTCAGGCACACCCCCAACAACCCGTGATTTTCTTGGGATGTTGGAGAGCGGTGGCCCGGAGCTCTGCCCAGCCGCTCCAGATAAGCTGAGCTGAATCGCTGCTTTCCCAAGTCTGGGGTGACCCTAGATAAAGCTCTAAAGCTCGAAGCTTGTAGCCATTTGCCATTCAGCGGCTAAAAAGCACTATTAGGGAGTCTAGAAGAAAAGGATGCTATGGATTGGACTTGAGGTTAACAGCCCTGAGTTCAAATACTTTGCCTTCCTGGATTCCTAAGAGCATCCCATGATATTTGCAACTTGAGAAAGGTTTCTAACCCAGTGGTTCTTAGCTTGTGAGTCAGGACTCCTTTGAGAGGTGGAAAAACCTTCTCCCAGGGATTGCCTAAGACCATCGAAAACCGGATGTTTACCTTACCATTCATAATGGTGCCAAAATTACAGTTGGGAGTCGCCACAGCCTGAGGAATTGCATTAAAGGGTCGCAGCATTAGGAAGGCTGAGAAGCACTGTTCTCAGATGATGAAAAGCATTCTTATAAGGAGGAGCGCTATTCAAACTAGGGGCAGATGACAGGGGAGGAGGTCCTCCCCAATCAGTGGCCATGGAAAGGGGCAGGGAGGAGATGAGGGAGGGAGGGAGGGAGGGTGGAATTGGGAGGGAATGAGGGAGCGGGATACAGCTGGGATACAGAATTAATAAAATGTAACAATAAAAATAAAAATAAAGTGGAAAGAAAGAAAAAAGAATGCAGAAGCTGAGAAGTCCCTAACTCGCCCTCAAAATCCTTGCCAGAGTAGAGATCAACCTTGGTGTAGCCAGGTCCAAGAATTCGCCAAGTGGTGTTCTGTATTCAGTTCTTTCTCAGCGGGAGTTCTCTAGCCAAGTCACCTCTCTTTCCTGCGCTAGGGGCCTGGCTTGGGGTCCCAGCTGGGGACCCAATTACAGTTGATTGGTAGCTGCCTGACATCCCAGGAGCAGTGGGTGCAACTGGCCTAGTCCAGAGGTTCTTGGGTAGTACAATCCTCACTGACAGTGCAACCCAGGTGAGGATTGTGGTATTCCTTGCTCTTGTGTGAAGACTTCGCCAGTGTGTGTGTGTGTTTGTGTGTGTGTTAAGATTTATTATGTTCAGCTGTGTTCTTAAATGGGATGGATGGGAATGGCTTTGTCCTAGGCGTGGGAGTAGCTCACACAAGCTAACATTCACACCGAAGGATGAGGTTAGCTTCATGTTTTGAGTGCCTGGGGCTTTTCTGCCCCAACTTGCATTCTTTTAAGAAAGACAATATTATTATTATTTTATATTTGATTTGATTAAGAGGCAAGGTCTTGCTATTTTGTTCAAGCTAGTCTTGAATTCTCGGGCTCAAGCTTTCCCTCCTAGAGTAATTGAGACAACAGGTGCATGCCCCTGACTGTACTAGAAGACAGATTTTGTTTTGTTTAATCTTTTTTTATTTTAAATTCTTTATTAATTACACTTTATTCACTTTTAGAAGACAGATTTTTTAAATGCATCCCAAAATGTGTTACTTTTCATAACTATATGGAATTTGTAAGAAGTACTTATTGGCATTCTTCTCATCTGTGACAACAAAGTCCTTTTCAACTTTCTTCTTCCTCCCTTTCTTTCCCTCTCCCCCCTTTTTTCCCTCTCTCTCCTATCCTAGGGAATTGAACCCAAGGCTTTGAAGGAGACACTTTCAAATACAACCCACAAAAGTGGACTTGCTAATATGGGGCCAGCCTGGGCTTATAGGAAACCAATGGTTTTTAACCTCTTGCCTCCTAGCTTTGTCCTCAGGGTTATGCTGGAACTGGCACTGTAAGTACTTGCTGGCTAAAGGTGTCCGTTTTGTTTGGCTGATGACAGTCCCTAGGTTGTCCTGGGGAGCAGCCCTCCAATTGGAGAGACTGAATTGCTTTGCTATACATAGTTCCTTTTGCCAAAACCCATTTCCAAATGCTGAAATAACATGATTATTTTAATATGTGAGACATTAAAATTGTTCTAAAGCCAAAATTGTGCATCAAATTGTCCTTAAAGAAATAGTGCTACCATTGGCATGGGAAACAAATTCCTGAACAGAATACCAATTGCTCAGGCAATAAGATCAACAATTAGTAAATGGGACCTCATGAAACTTAAAAGCTTTTGTAAAGCAAAAGACACTGTCAAAGGGACAAAACGGCAACCTAAGGAATGGGAAAATATCTTCACCAACCCCACATCTGACAGAAGGCTGACACCCAAAATATATAATGAACTCAAGAAACTAGACATCAACAAATCAAAGAATCCAATTAAAAATGGGTACAGATCTAAATAGAATTTTTGACAGAGGAATCTCTTAATTTCCAAGACACACTTAAAGAAATATTCAACATCCTTAGCCATCAGGAAAACACAAATCAATGACTCAGATTCTATCTTATACCCATCATAATGGCTAAGATAAAAAACTCAAGCAACAGCTCATGCTGGTGAAGGAGCAAGGGGCACCCTCCTCCATGGCTGGTGGGAGTGCAAACTTGTACAGCCACTTTGGAAATCAATTTAGTGTTTTCTCAGAAAATTGGGAATCAATCTTTCTGAAGACCCAGCTATACCACTCCTGGGCATATACCCAAAAGATGTTCTACCACACAACAAGGACCCTTGCTCAACTATGTTCAAAGCAGCTTTATTCTTAACCAGAAATTGTAAGCAACCTAGATGTCCCTCAACTGAAAAATGGATAAAAAAAAGTCACAATGGAGTATTTCTCAGCTATTAAAAATTACATCATGAAATTGGCAGGCAAATGGCTGGAACTTGAAAAGATCATCCTGAGTTATGACCCCAGATCCAGAAAGACAAACATGGTATGTATTCACTTATAAGTGGAGATTAGCCATAAAGTAAAGGATAGACATACTACATTTCATAGACCCAAAGTAGCAGCAAGGAGGGCTCAGGGGGGGACCCATGAATCTCACTGAGAAGGGGAAGTAGACATCTTGGATGGCTGAGGGGAGGAACTGAGTGGGGTGGGGATGGGAACAGGAGCGATCAGGTAGGGGGAGGATGGAGGGAGAGCATATTGGGAGAGGCAACTGGAAGGGAGGTGCTTGCATCTCTGGGATGAGCAAGAAACCTAAGACAATGGAAACTCCCAGGCAGCTATGAGGGCGACTCCAGCCAAGACTCTCTGCATTGGGGGATATAGAGCCTAAACTTGCCATCTCCTGTCACTGGGCAAGAGTTCCAATGGAGGGATTGGGACACCAATTCAGCCACAAAAACTTTGACCTAAAAATTGTCCTGCCTACAATATATACTGGGGTAAAGATGGGGCAGAAACTGAGGGAATGGCCAATCAATGGCTGGTCTAGCTTGAGGCCTCACACTATGAGAGGCAGCCCACTCCTGACAGTGCTAATATTATTCTGCTATACTTGCAGACAGGAGCCTAGCATAACTGTCATCAGAGAGGCTTCACCCAGCAACTGACGGAAACAAAGGCAGACCCACAGCCAAACATTAGGTGGAGCCTGAGGAATTTTGTAGAAGAGGGGGCAGGAAGGATTTTAGAAGCCTCCAGGACACCGCAAGAAAACCCATAGAATCAACTGATCTGTGTTTATACGGGCTCACAGAGACTGAACCAGGAAGCCTCCATGGGAGTGACCAAGGTCTTCCACACATATGTTGTAGTATGTAGTTTGGTCTTTTTGTGGAACTCTGACAGTGGGAGCAGGGGCTGTCTCTGACTCGGTTACCTGCTTTTGGGACCCTTTCCTCATACTGGGAAGTCTGGTCTAGCCTCAATAGGAGAGGATGCTGCTAGTCTTACTGCAATTTGGTATGCCAGAGCTGGTAGATATCCACAGGAGGTCTCCATTTTTCTGAAGAGAAGTGGAGGAGAAGTAGATCTGGGATGGGTGGGTGGGGATGAAGTGGGCAGAGGAGGAACTGGGAAGAGAGAAGGAAGGGGAAACTGGCTGGGATGATAATAAATAAATAAAATAACTAACTAAATAAATAAATATTTGGCCTTACATTATCTCTATTCCTGTTCACTTTTATTCCAGGTTAGCACAGCCTCAATTTCATTATTTAACCCCTCCATGTTTGTTTTGATATTGATAAACACAGGAACAAATGCACACGTTTTTCTAATTTTAATTCTCTCATTTTCATGTAAGGACATTGCTAGTGTGATAGCAATGAGGTGTTTTATATCATAATTGTAGAGTGCAACAGGTTCAAAGTTCAAAGTGAAGACTAACCTGTATGGGAGTGCTGGTTTAGAGAATGTTCTGTTTACAGCAACTATGCTGCTGTGTAGCATGCTCTCTACCTGTCTCTCATTTGTTTAAAATATGTTATTCTACAGATACATAGGATTTGGAAGCTCTCCCCCTGCTTCTCCTCCTCCTCCTCCTCTTTTTCTTTTCCTCCTCTTCTCCTTCTCCTAAACTCCAGCTGCAGATTTTCAGACAATATTCATATGCTGTATATTATAATTTACAGGCAAATCATCTAAACCTCAGCTTAGGTCCCTTTCTTGCAGGTAGAGAACACAAAGGTGATTTACGACCCCAGCCGTGAACCGGCTGGTGAAAATCAATAGCCAGGCTCTTTCCCTTCCAGCCCTTCCTCACCACAGTCCTGCATCACCAATGCAAGCCCCGGCCATCCTGTACCACCGGCTAACACCTCTCTTTCCCTCTACAGCTCCTGCTCCCACTCCAGTTACTTCCAGAACAAAGACCTGACAAATGCCTCAAACCGATTTGGAAAGCAGACCTGGGTTATTTTATATGTAGGTTTTTTTGTTTGTTTGTTTTGTTTTTGTTTTTGTTTTGTTTTTAAATTCAGTGCATATGTGCACCTTGTCTCCTAGAATAACTCAGTACAGTGTGGAAATAATTATCATTCCAAGCAAACAGAAAAGGAATTCTGGATAAAGCAGACTGTGGAATCTGCGTGGAACTCCATGTGTCTCCTTGACTCCATCACCGGCACTTTCAGGCTAAGACGGATGCAGCCCCCTAGTGACCATATCTTCCTATATTTCCTCCTACTTCACTCAGTACATCTTATTATGTTATGCTTATTTCTAAGAAATGTCCATTGAATTTTGTTGACCCACAGACAGACACGAGACTATCATTTTAATACATTCAAAATTAGTCCGCTAAATATTTCTTGAGGGCCTCAAACACATGGAAAAGGCAGTACTTGGGACACTTTTAAAAGGTAAAGAGATGTAACAGATAAATAATAAAATAAATAAAGTACAGCATAAGCCATGACAATCATAGGCAAACAAGACACAAAGTCAGCATCTCACTATATATCCCATCATGTCCGCCTCAAACCACCATTCTTTCTGCCTTTGCTTCCTTCCTGAGTGCTAGGATTTTAAACATCTTGGGCCATTCTCAGACTATCTAAGGCACCAAGAGTGCAAAGCTGAAGACCATACAGAGGTGTCCAGGCTAGCTGGGAACAAGACACACAACGCCTTGTTTCAGTGTTTCACCGGCTTCTCCAATTTCCATCAATGGGGGTTAATAGTTTAAATTATGACGCCACCGATACCACCGGAACCTAGGGTGTGGGCATGCTTACTATCTGTAAGGTTGACCTCTGGTGCGGCGACATGAGAAGCTCACCTACAGCCTCTTTCAGCTCAAGCTCTGTCAGTAACACAGGCCTTTCCTCCAGATAAGGCTGCCCCCTAGCACCCATCCACTCCTGCAGACTCTCTTTTGCAATTTGCTGGCTGTTTTCATCTAACAATATATGCTGGACGCTTCGCTGGTGAACAGACAGCAACCCTGCTCTTTTGCTGCAGCTGCACAGCATGCCATTGTGTGAACAGAATGTGCTCCATCCACTACACCCCTAGGGCGGAACCTCAGATTTTCTCAGTGTTTCCAAGTCACAAAGGATAATGAAGATCTGCACGTGTATTTGTATGATTAGAGGCACTCTGTCCTTTAGTGTATTCTCCTAGGCCTAGGACTGAGGGTAAAGACTGAACATGTGTATGCATGTTATAAGAAATTGTCCTCTCTCGAGTAGTCACACGGGTGTTAATGTAATCTAGTGATGTGTGTGGGAACCTGACAATGGGATTCACGGTCTTCTAAGTTCTCAGTCATCTGATGGAAAAGAAACTGTACGGCAGTGACGTAGCCAATTATATTTGAGGGGCATGCACATGTGTCTATGTGACCGTTTATATAGACAAACATAACGGACACAGCAAGCATGTTACTTTGCATAGATTCTACCCCCCCCCCTTTAATAATTTTTAAACCACTCTAGAGCAATGATTCTGGCAATGATTCTACTGCAAATATTCTCTTCCCCTCTGTTGATTTTCCCATACATTTTTGCCCTGTTTTTTTTTTTTTTTTTTTCAATGTCTCCTGTATTCTTTTATCCTTTCCCTTTGGATCTAAGTCATAGTAGGAAAAGTTTGACTGCGGTTAACTGCCTTAGCATTCGTATGTTTTCATTATTTTCTTCTTAGTGTAGTAGATGATTGCACATTGTTATTTTTTTTAAGTTTTGCTTATTGTGCATACAATGTTCTTTCTGCAAGAGGGCACCAGATATCATTACAGATGGTTGTGAGCCACTATGTGGTTACTGGGAATTGAACTCAGGACCTCTGGAAGAGCAGTCATTGCTCTTAACCTCTGAGCCATCTCTCCAGCCCTCACATTGTTATTATTATTCTTACTGACTGTGCTTGGACCATTTTAATCATTTACGTGCTGGCAACTTCAGGTAAATGATTCATTCTTCCCCTGAATCCCTGAAAATCAGTAAGAAAAAATCAGAGGTAAAGAAAGGGCTTAGGTGGAGAAAAGGATAGTGATTTCCTTTGTCAGTTTTTAAAATTTTTTTAATTAATTATAAATTGTGTGAAATGGTGCTTGGGGTCCTTAGTAAGGCACTGGGCTCAATCCCCATCTTCATGAAATATATCTGTGTACACATGTGTGCAGCTATGATGGATGGCTCTGTTTATCTATCTTCTAGCGTCTGTGTACTTATCTATCATCTAGACATCTGTCAGCTATCATCAATCTGCAGTAGTACTTTACCGCTTGCCCGGGAACTCAATTTCCAGCTGCCACATGCTACACCAGGCTTTCCTGCCTGCCTGGCTTGGCAGAGAGGGTCCAGCCCGTGTGTCCTGCCTCTCTCGGATGCCTCTAGCTTCCAGCACCCTCACCTTCTGCGCGGAAAAAGGAACTCATCACAGTTGGCAAGACCGAGTTCCAACATGCAAGGGATTCGGAGGTTGCCAGGGATGGTGGAGAGACTGTGGCGGGCTGTTAGGCAACCGCTTATCAGCGTCAGCTCCCAGCCCCACTTCACAATTAACATTCCAGCGCCCTCCGCCAAGAGCTGATAGGGCCAGGCCACCAACAAGCCAGGGAAAAATAAACTCTCTCGAACTGGTGTGTGTGTGTGTGTGTGTGTGTGTGTGTGTGCGCGCGTGTGTGTATCCAGATCAACTCCACAGCCCAGCCCAGAGGGCGGTCCTCTAAGGGAATCTAAGGTCAGCGATTCCCAGTTCCGAAGTTCTGCCTGAGTAACAGGGAGCAGGAATGCCAGGATAGGCTGCAGCTTGGTCTGGAGGACCCGCCTAGTGCAGCCGGGGTTTTGCAAACAAAGGTTCTCTATAGAGCCCAGCCTGACCTGGACCTGTGATCTTTCTACTTTTGTCTACAGCAGTGCTGGGATTGCGGGCCTCTCCGTGTCTGCCCCAGGGTGCAGCTGAGCCCTTGCAGGTCTTAAGAGGCAGGAGTGCTGCCAGGACAGCCTGGAGAGAGTGCTGAGTTTCATACACACTCTGGGCCGTTGTTTTTTTTTTTTTTTTTTTAGCACCGAGAATGTTATTCTGAGTGGGGCTTCCATGATGTCATAGATCTCCCTTTGAGATAAAGGACTGGGATTTTGAGGCACTGAGGGACCAGCAACTCATTTAGAGCCGTCAGCCTAGTGCCTGGCGCTTTCAGAGCCGAGTTGACTGCTGCTCTCCTTGGAGGTTAGCCTTATTGTGATTCCGGGTGAATACATAAGATGTCATAAATGCATGTATGCAAACAGAAGAATAAGAGCTGAACTGGGTGCGTATGCCTGGAGAGGGTTGATTTTATTTTCTTGTGGTGCTGAGGATAGGAATCAGGACCTTTGCACATGCCAGGCAAAGGCTCTATTGCTGAGCTATACACTCTCATCCATACCTTCAGTCTTTTGTGAGACACAACACTTTCCCCATATGTCTCTTTCTCTCCCTCCCTCCCTCCCTCCCTCCCTCCCTCCCTCCCTCCCTCCCTCCCTCCCTCTCTCCCTCTCCCTCCCTCCCTGCCTTTCTTCCCCTCTCCTGACCTCCCTTTCTGTGTCTGTGTGTATACCCTGCATACGAAGGTCAGAGGAAAATTTCAAGAGTCAGTTCTCTCCTTCCACCATGTAAGTCCCAGGGATCAAACTCAGATCGCCAGGCTTGGCAGCAAGTGCATGTACCTGCTGAGCTAGCTAGCCAGTCCCAGGAGTTTAATTTTTAAGCGATAGCTTAAGCACACCCCCTAGAAAACAGAAGCCTGGCCTGGTGATGATGTAACTTGCAGGTCAGAAGCTGTTGTAAGAGACTGGGGGCAATTGTGAGGTGTGTGTAGATTCTCTGGCTCTTGGTGAATAAAATGTGAAGCAGGTCCCAGGAGGTCATTTAGCACATCTCCCTTCTACATGGCATTGCTGACTCCCAAGGCAATTGGCCTGTCTGGGTGGCCCTCCTGAGGTGTCTGTGGTCTACCCATTTCTACCTGCTGAATCTTGCCTGTGAGGGATTTGTGATGTGGATGCAGGCTTCCATGCTTCTAGACTGTGAATGGACACTGGGAAGTGGAAACTCTCCAGAGATTCCCTGGACCAGAACTTGTACACGCTTTCCTCCAACACACAAGGAGGAGGGCAGAGTATGGAGGATCAGGCCTCAGTCTTGAGGAAGCCGAGGTGGGAGGATTTTGAGTTTGAGGCCAGCCTGGACTACAGAGCAAGCAAGACTTCCTCTTTATCTCTTTTTCATCATAGAAACAGGTTATCCCTTTGTGACACTGGATCTTGGCTTGTAGATGAGGCTGGATTTGAACTTGCGGAGATCCTCCTGCCTCTGTCTCCCCTAAGGGATGCCATGCCAGCTCACTCAACTTCAAGATCCTTTCCCAAAACAAAACAGCCATGGGGGGGGGGATGCATGGTTCATGTACTGCCAGGGAGCTGCTGGAGTGTAGGCCATTGCTTTGTCCCTAGTGGCCACTGGCCGTAATATTCATCTCCCTTGAAGGGTTGGGGGTGGGCTACCGGATAGAGCAGGCACACACACAAGTTAGTATTTGGTGCCATGAAGATAAATTATCACGATAACCAGGAGTGTTATCATGCTTCCACCTGCTCCCAGACAGCCTGACGCTGGTGGAGCATTACAGTAAGAGGACTCATTTAAAAGCCAGCCAGGGAGGGGCTTTTGTCCTCCTGAGCAGAGAGAGCCACTTCCTGCAGCAGATTTATGCCTGTAGGCCTGACAGCTAGTGTCCTTCGGTAGGACTCTGCGGGCCTTTACTGCCATTTGAGTCCCCTTCCAGTGCCTGAGTGCCTTTCTGGGGCAGAATGGGGCGGACACTATGATCAGAGGTCCTAGGGTATGCTTGTTGAGGGCTAGCTAGAGGGAATTTACGTAAGCCAAGCTGGTAAAACACTGTCCTTTCCCAAAGTCCTGGCAAATTGGAGCGATTAGGAAACAGTGGTAAGTAGAAAGGTCATAAAACGCTTGGCTCTGATTAATCATGCAACTGTTAATTTTTCATATCTTTAAATGTTTACCTGGGATCTCCTCTCAGCCTCTCTGCATGTCTGGGGACAGATAGAAGGGGATGTGCTGAAACTGTGCTCATAAAATATGTAGAAGAGACAGGCCCAGAGAAATCAAACGGGCCTGAGAACATTCTTAGAAGTTGGAGGACAAGGCTTCTGCTTGGCTGAGGACCTAGGATCCTCTTACTTTCTTAGTGCCTATACTGTTGCCTCTGGGATTCCAGTACAGGACATTTCCTTCCTAGCAACTGACTTCCTGCCAAGTAGCTATATATAAATACAGTTTACTTACTAACAAGTCATTCATTTAAAATCACAGCATTCCTTTTCCACCTTGAACAAGGGATGATTATTAGTAGCAGTCAATACTTATTTAATAGTGACCAGGGACTTGGTTTTCTCCCTGTGTTTATATAAACCATTACCTATACATGGCCTTCGAATGTCCTTATAGATCATTATGGTCTTTGTTCAAGTCATCTTGATTTCTCTTTTCAGGGTGTTTATATGAATGGAGCCAGCCAAAGATTAAAAAAAAAAAATTCTGTAACTCATAGTTGTCCAACATGTTAGGATTTGATACAGGGTATGGAGGGAAAGACAATGGGAGCATTGTGGTTAGGTGAGCAATTGCAATTTTAAGAAGGAAGGTTACATACAATAGCCGCCACCTGACATCAACCACATCGGGGAAAGATTTATTTGGGCATGGTTTCAGATACCAGTCCACAGTCCTTGACCCCACTGGTTCTGGCCCACGATGAGGTAGAACATCAGGGAAGCTATAGTATGTGACAGAGGCTTTTCACCTTGTAGTAGACAGGAAGCAGAGAGGATATGACATGGGGCCAGGTATAACCTTCAAAGGTATGCCACCAGTGACCTACTTCTTCCAGAAGGAGGAAGACAGGGAGGAGAAAGATGAAGAAGGAGAAGAAGAAGAAGAAGAAGAAGAAGAAGAAGAAGAAGAAGAAGAAGAAGAAGGAAGAGGAAGAAAGACCCTATCTAGCCTCCTGAAACTGGACCACCAATTAGCCACCAAGCATTCAAGCATTATGAGCCCATGGGGGACATCTTATTCTCAGACTGTAACAGCCTCTTTCAAGACAATGCCACACTGTGAGGAGGTGTTACGGTTTGAAAGTACAATGTTCCGCAGGCTCATGTGTTTGAAAACTTGGTTCCTGACAAGCAGCACTATTTGGTCAGGAGGTGAGCATGGTGGAGGAAGTGGGTGTCTGGGAGCAGAACTTAACTTTATGAGTTAACCCAGCCCCAGTTCCAGTTGGGGCTTTCTTTCCTCGGATACTCAGAGACGTGGCAGTTCCTGGTCGCATGCTTTCTATTTCCATGAGCTGCACCATGCTATCCCTGCATGGTGCATAATGGATTGCATCCTCTCAAAGCATTGATCACAATGAATCCTTTCTCCCTTAACTTGTTTCTGTCAGGCATTCTGTCATAGAAACAACAACAAAAGCAACTAATGCAAAGAGTGAGACAAACAGTTGTCCCCAGGTAAATAGCTAGAGCAAAGGCCTGAAGCTGGGATGTATACAGAGCATCCATGTGTTAAGAGCAGACAGGGTACAGCGAATGGAAATGGGGGTAGCAAATAAGAGATTAGATGAGGGGAGAGGGGCTAGTGAAGGGCTTTCGCTTTTCCATTTGAGGAAAACTGGGAGCATTGGGAGGTTTTAGATAGGAGAAATGTGGTGTGTCTTCAGTTGGGGTAGACTGTCAGCTCCTTGTTTAGAGCAGCTATCAAGAGAGTATAGGTAGAAAGGGAAGGAAGACTCCTTTGGAGGCTACTTTGGCAGTCCAGACAGCAGACGATACCTGCAGACCCAGGGAAGAAGCCTTAGAGATGATGAGAAATGCCCCGATTTTGAGGTCATTCTGCAGGACAGCAAAAAGGATTTCTAGGAAGACTGGACATGGACCCATGGAGTGGAAGACAATGGTGAATCGAGGAGAACCAAAGAGATTTTTGGCTTGAAAAGAGAGAATGGTGTAATCTAAAAGGGAAGCATTGTCAACAGGGGAGGTTTGGGGGAGAATAGCAGGCATTCAGCTTGATGATCTGAGCTATTTATGAATATCAGGGAAATATCTAGGCCCAATAAACATTAGAGGCCTAGACTAGAGGAGACAGGCTCAGGCCAAAAATAAATATTTGAGATAATTGACATATAGATGATATTCAAAGCTGCGAGCTCAGATGAAGCCACTGTAAGTAAAGAATGTGATGAGAGAGAGACACTTAAAACCAGCTTTCCACGAGACACAGCTTGAGAAGTCAGAGGTGCCCTCTCCCTTCTTTAATTAGGAAAAAAGAATCATGAGTGTGGGTGTTTTGCTTACAAGTAGGTCCATGCACCACGTGTCTGAGGAGGCCAGAAGAGGGTGTTGGGTCCCCTGAGACTGGGGTTACAGATGGTTGTGAGTCACCGTGTGGGTGCTGGGAATCAAACCTGTGTCCTTTGGAAGAGCAGTTACAGTGCAGCCACCTCTTTAGTCCCCAGGTCAGAGGCTTTGTAAGTGTGTATTTGTGTGTGTGTGTGTTTTTTTTTTGCATTTGTTTGTTTGTTTGTTTTTCTTTTGATTTCTCAGATCTATTTATGTATATGGGTATTTTGTCTGCATGTGTGTTCCCATACCAGAAGAGGGCATGGGATCCCTTGGGGATAGGTGTAGATAAATGGTTGTGGGTTGCAGTATGGGAGCTGGAAATTGAAGTCAGGACCTCTGGAAGAGCAGACAGTGATCTTAACCACGGTGCTGTCTCTCCAGCACCAAGGTCAGAGATTTTTAACAAGAGTCATTCACAAACTAACTGGTCTGATTGGTGTGTGTGTTGGGGGACGGGGGAGGGTTGGGATTGTGGAGAGGAACCGATGTCATTGTCTTAGTTACTTTGCCTGTTGCTGTCACAAAATACTCTGACAAAAGCAACTCACATGAGGAAAGGTTCATTTTGGCTTACAGTTCCAGGGTGCAGTCCATGATAGCAGGGAGGTCCCAGCTGCAGGACGAGTTTGAAGCATCTGGTCATATGTGCATCCCGAGTCAGGGAACAGAGTGACGGATGCTGGTGCTCAGTTCACTCCATTTTATACCGTCTAGGATTCAGGTCTTCCCACACTGACAAGCCCAGTTAGGGTGACCTCTCACACACATCTCAGAAGCTAACCACAAGCTAGATAATTTTTACATGGGCCTGGGTGCCTATTTCCTAGTCAAGTCTAGATCCCATCAACTTGACATTAACCCTGGTTACCACAGATATTTTATTTTTCATCGTAGAATCAATTTTTAAATTATAGTTTAAAAACAAGTAAATTAATCTAAAATTTAAGAAGAATGTTAAAAAAATAAAGCAACCATGATGGGTATAAATGTGCATATTGTGTAGGTGATCTAAAAGACAAAATTTAGGAAGTTATCTCAAAATTTACTATGGCCAGAACGCAATAGTACTTCAAGTTACCATAGTCATTTTTTAAAAAATGGATTAGTGTAGACTAAGAAACCAAAGGAGCCTTAGCTGTAAATACCTGGGGGAAATGGGAGAATTTTGTTAAAAATTAGCTTAGCTTCAGGTGTCAACCCAACACACCTGGGAAGACTGGGGAATTGCTTCCAGATGGAAGAATCTAATTGGCTTGTTGACATGTCTGTGGAGCATCTTCTTGGTTGCTAGCTGACCCGGGAGGCCCAGCCCACGGTGGGGAGGACCATCGTAGGCAGGAGGGCTAGCAGTCAGCCTGGAAGCGAGCCAGTGAGCAGCATTCCTCCATGGTCTCTGCTTCAGTCCTTGCCTTAGCTTCCCTCCATGATGGCCTATCATTTGTAAGCCAAATGGACTCTCTCCTCTCTCAAGTTGCCTTTGGTCTTTTTTTTTTTTTTTTGGTCACAGTAACAGAAAAACAAACAAGTGAAACTATTACTGTTAATTTTCGTAGATGCGATAATAGGAGAGTGATTTCAGTGGAGCTGTTTGGCAGCCAAGAGAGCACAGGGTTTGCAAGTTTCAGGTGTCTTGATAAATTCATGTGGAGACAGGGCACGAGCATGGGGAAGTGGCAGTAACTGATGAGTAGCTGACTATCTGAAGAACGGTAACTAGGTCTGCTTTATGCCTTTTTGTAAGTTCTCTCTCTTTCTGTAGCTTAAAAAGTTTCAGGTTAAAGAGAAAAGGGTTGATAGAAGAGGAATAATCAGTAAGAAGAATGTAGAGGGAAGCAAAAGTGCCAGAGAGGGTGGTGTGTGGCTTGGGAACCAAGTGAAAGAAGTCTGTGAAGCAGGGAGGAATAAAAAAAGACACAAAATTCCACTGGCAGGCCAGGCAAAACAAGAGAGAAAGGAAGCTTGGGGTTAAGGACATCTGGTGATAATGGTGGGGATTGGCCCCTCTGTTCATGAAGCCTTAGGGATGGGCTTCTAGAGACCAGGAACCCATGCATATGCCTATGTGTGTGCCTTTGTGGAGGATAGGAGTGGAGGAGTGAGCTGTGGGAGCATACCAGTGGAATTACCCCAGTGCTTTCCAACAACTTTGTGTTAAACACGGGTATTAGCTTTTATTTCACAGCGTGGATGCATTCAAGTGGAGGCAGGTGAGCAGGAAAAAAATGAAATGACTAGAGTACAGTTATATATTTGTTTCTTTGTTTTGACAGCTTTTAGGAATGTGATTCACAGTGATAGTTTTGGGTTGTTGTTCAGGCAGTTAGATTAGAAACAAAAATTCTGTTCTTCCCCAACAGGGATTCCATACTTTTTTCCTTCTCCTCCTTCTTTTCTTCTCCTTCCCTTCCTCCTCCCCTTCTTCATTTTCTTTTTTTCCCCTTCCTCCATTCCTCTTCTTTCTTCCTTCTTTCCTTCCTTTCTTCCCTTCCTCCCTCCTTCCCTCCTTCCTTCCTTCCTTCCTTCCTTCCTTCCTTCCTTCCTTCCTTCCTTCCTGTTTTTAAATCCTAGACTTGCCAACTTGATAGGTACTAGAACTGCCTAGGAGCCAGGCCCAGACGTATCTGTGAGAGCTGTCTAGATTGTGGTTAGCCTCTGAAAATGTCTGTAAGGGATTATCTTGATCTGGTTCATCAATGTGGGAAGACCCCACCTTCACCTCAACAAGCTGTAGTCATTTTTGAAACATCTTGAATCAATTTCCATCCCTCTTCTCATGCCTTCCCTTCTTCAAAGCCAAAGCAGCATTCATTTGTGGCAAACAAAGGAAATACATAAATACACAAGAGTTCTACTCCCACTATATCTGATAATATCTGTTTATTGTTTTGATGTTTTTGTATAATAAATTTATTTTAAAGAAGTATTACTTATATGATTTTAACTTGTCTTTTAATGTTATATTCTGAAAAGCTACATGTCATGATGTTTTCTTTTGTGACGTTATTTTGAGTAACTACATTAAATATCATGACAGAATATCATATGTATATATATATAAATTTTAAAGCTATATTTTATGTGATATTTGTTTCTTCCTAATTTTTTCTTTCATGAAGTACAGACACTTTTCAACCCTATAATACACATTTTTTGTTTGATTTTTAGATTGAGTTCTTGACACAAGGTAGGGAAGAAGAGGAGGGAGAAGGGCATCAGCTCTAGAAAAATGAGGTATGTTGGTGAAACCTGCTAGAATAAAATTGAAATCTGTTGTGGAAAATGGTTATTAATATCTACTATTAATGCATAGAATTACTGTGGCAGTTATTATTTAACCCACTTTCATATCAATAAAAGACACAGATACTTGTTAGATTTTTAGTATGCTTAAACACTGGGACTGGGCAGAAATATCCCCCTCCCCAACCTTATATTGTTCCCGCCCAGCTCCACATCCCATGCCACCTGTTTTAATTATTCCTATTTGGGCTACTTCCCGCCCAAAATCTCAGAAATACTTGCACATGTTTTTTATTTGTTATCTCCATCTCCCAATTCTCAGAGCAAGCTCCTACTGAACAAGCGGTTCCTCTTTACAGTAACACACGGCTACTCCATTTTCTCCTTCCTCTTCTCTTCCCCCTCCCATGATCCTCTGTCCTCCAAGCTTGCAAACCTTAGCCCCGCCTACCTCACTTCTGCCCATCCCAGGTATGTAGGCAACTTTACTTAGCCAATCAGGGATAACCTGGGAGGCAGTAAGAATCTTGAGGAGCAACCAGTTAACTTCCCAATTTGTGGTGGCTTTAGATCAAACACCATAGAAATCACCAATTCTCAGAAAGATGCCTAAGGCACCTGAGTCCTCCTCTCCCAACTCCCTACCCTATGTGTTCCAAGAAGTCAGGATGTGGGATGGAGGGACTTACAGGGTCCTTTCACAGCTCCTCCTCTCTGGGGGTCTCTCCTCATCTCCTAGGATACCATGGTTTCTAGAGGAGATGATCCTGCCTTGAGGAGACAGGGTACCAGAAAGTAATACTGGGACATGTACATTGAGTGGATTTACCCTTGGTTCTCATTTACAGAAGAATGCTTTGCAGTCAATCCAAAGTGAGAAGTAAAAAAAATACCACCAACCAGCAAAAATACATAAACGACAGTGAAACACAGGGCTGTGTTTTATTTTTCTTTCCTTCCTTTCTTCCTTCCTTCCTTCCAAAAAAATTTTTTTTAAGATAAGGTCTTATGTGCCCTAGGCTAGCCTAGAACTTGCTATGAAGAACAGCTCCTGATAACCCTGTCTCTGCCTGCCAAATGCTAATAGGTGTGTACCACCATGACTGATTTCTGAGGTTCCAGGAATCAAACACAGAGCTTCATGCATGTTAGCCAAACATTTTCTCAACTGACACCACCAGCCCCAGGCACAAATCTTTTTATTTGTTCATTCATTCATTTGTTTGTTTGTTAAGTTTTGTTTGCTTGTTTGTTTTGTTTTTCTTTTCCCGAGACAAGGTTTCTCTGTGTAGCCCTGGCTGTCCTGGAACTCGCTCTGTAGACTAGGCTGTCACTGAATTTAGAGATCTGCCTGCCTCTGCTGGGGCTAAAGGAATGCGGGCTTCCAGGCATGAATCTGAAGGGCATCATACTGAGCAGAAATGGATCCACGTGTGTGAAACTTCATTTCATTTTATTTCTGTGAGACCAAGTCTTTCTATGTAACCTTGGCTGACCAGGTTATGCCTGGCTGTACAGAAATCTGCCTGCCTGTGCTGTGGATAAAAGCATGCTTCGCCGTGCCTGGAGACAGGAAGCATTGAGGGTAGCAGATTTAAATCACCATATGACTTTTATGATTTCCAGTCAAAGCAACCACTAAGGGACAGACCAGGAAAGCAGAGAGCTAAGCACAGGAACAGCCAGGAGGTCCTCACTGCTGAGGAGAACGCAGAGCGAGGGGATTACATCAGAGGTGTCTTATGGGTTTCTGGGTTATCCTGCCCTGGGTGGGTGTTTTTCTAGTGTTTGGTTTACAATAACTCATCAGGTTTGGCATTTAAGTTTTGTGCAAGGTTTTGAAAGCTTGCTATATTTTATCCCCTGACTAATTAAAAAAAGTGATAAAGATGATCTGGGGCAGAGGTTAGGGAAGCCGTTCCTGGTAAAAGGATAGAGGAGTGGACGCTTTTCCTGTATTCAGCTCTGTACCATAAAGTAAATTTTGTTCAGGTCCCTGGAAATCATATCATTTTTCAGTATGGATTCTTGAAAGGCCGTTTTGTTTCTAGTTCTGCAGTTGGGGAGAGAATTTGTAGTTGTTTGACTGTAATGAAGGTATGGAGACTTAGGCAGAAATAGTGCCTCAGTTTTATATCATCTGCCCATTGATCAAGTTAGACAATTCTGGGCTAAGATAATCACTGCTTGTGATACAGTATTTATGTCCTTATTTCTGCTTGTTTTTATTTTTTGTTTTCATAAAGCAAAAATCTCCACAGACAGAGTAAAGAATACTTCAGTCCCAGTAGCTGAGGGAAGGAGGGAGTTTGAGGTAATTTCCTGTCTGAATGTGGTGTGCCCAGAGTTAAGCAGGCCAGCTCTGCCTCTAACCTTGGAAACTCCCCCAGGTGGGAGCCCCCACACTCACTCTTCCCTTTCCCTCTCTAGAAAGAGCTCTGGTCCTGGGTGTTTTCAGGAATTGTGCATCAAAATTAGGAGAACCCAGGGTGTGAGAAGGGTTCACAGGTAAGGCAGAGTTCCCTGGGTGACTGGAATTTTAAAAGGCAGAATTCCTTGGGTAGCCGAAAGTTTAAAATGTAAAGTGGTAAGTAGTGGTGGTCCCTGAAAAATTATTTGTGTTAAATTCACTTTTTTTTTTTTTGCATTCTGTATGCTACGCACTTTTTATTATTTTAATGGAGCTGTACACTGTAGTCACACAAGTCATGTATTTAAAAGCCTGGATTCCTTTTTTTTAAATAATAAAAATCAGGTTTAATGAGGATTTTGCTGTTTCTACACAAAAAGTTCTGTGTTTGAGGTATCACTATAAGACATGCCAATATGGCACATTGGTAAATCGACCCAGGATCGACCCCAATAATCTGGACCAGCACAGAATCTCCCTGCCAGACCGTCTAGTAAGCCAAGTGATTCTCTTTAAAAAGGGGATATTTTAATTGTTATAGAAACATAAGAGGCAAGTGCTAAAAACATGCCTTTCCTGAAACAATGGCACTTTGTTATAAGTACTTTCATTGTTCTCTTCCTGTAGCTCCTCTTCATTTAAAAACTTACTACTTAAGGTCATTAAAGCAGTTTTCTCCTTAATGATATTATTTAAAAAGCCTAGAGATTTAAGAGCAACAGTGAAGAACCTCACTCTCTTCATACCATTACAGAGGACATAAAGCTATTAAGTATCAAGAGCAAGTCACTGCCACCAAAGTAGCTTCATCACTGGAGAGTGGACAAGGCACAGGAGCTGCTGTGTAGATTGTTTGACTGCAGTAAAGCTGTGTGCTAGTTAACTGACTAAGCGACAGAACTAGTTTAACACACAGAGACACAAATAGCCAAAATGGTGTGCTTTGTATGTATACATATCTATACTTGAGGCACAGCTGTCAAGTAAGAAGATGGATTTAATACAGACAGGCAGAGAGATAAGGGCCCCAATGTGTGAAAATGTTTTTAAGGAAGAGGCTGGTATTTGCTGTGAAGTATAATTATATAGCAATTCCAAGGTAGGTACAATAATTGGAAAAAAAAGAATTCTTCAGTTTCCTGAGACAGGCCAAAGACTGTTACTTTTTGGTGAATTCAGAATGGCTAAGGGAAGAGTGCTGTTCCTTTTTTCTCTTCTTTTCCTTTTTTTTTGTTCTTTTTCTTTTCTTTTTTCTTTCTTTTTTTTTTTTCTGATACTTTTGTTTCTAAGAAAGTCCTCTTCAGTGGAGCTGGAGTAAGACCTTTCCTCTTTTTTTTTCTTTTTCAAGTTAATTTTCTCCTTGCTCTTTTCCTTTTTCTTCTCCTCTTCTTCATTTATTCTCTTTTCCTGCGGGGCCTGCAGTCTGCTCAGTTCTTCATTCTCTTCGTCACTGTCCTCACTACTTGTGCTGCCGACATCCAACACAATGTCCCTTTTGGGGTCTACCGGGAGAAAGTTGAGGCACTCAAAAGTCAGATGACCAGGGTAGCCACGTTTTCTGCAGCCTGCTCTGACATTGTCCTTGTTGCAACCTGGGACTGCCATGACCCAGGAGAGTGGGGTCATCCTAGGCTTTCGAGATTGTGAGATTGTGTTGGGTTCAGGTCCCTTGGGAAGACAACGCACGATCAGAGCGATCGCTCCCACTTGGCCACAACTTCACGCTCTGGGGAAGGTGATGCACTTCCAGGGATTGGCGGAACTAAGGTGCTGGGGATGCAGTCTGGATTCCTTTTTTTTTTTTGATTTTGAGACAAGGTCTCACTACATAGCCTAGGCTGGCCTGAATTTCTCTATGTAACCCAGGCTGGCCTTTAACTCACAGACATCTGCTTTCCTCTGCCCCCTCAGTTCTGGGATTATAGGTAATGCACCACCACACCTGGCACATTGAATTATTTTCCCCTGTGTTGGCCACTTTTCTTGTTGCTTTGACAAAATATCTGACTAAAACAAAACAAAACAAAAAAAACAAAAACAAAAAACCTTGAAGAAGGAAGGGTGGGTTTTGAACTAGGAGTTGAGGGCAAATAGTCCATCGTGGTGAAGAAGCTGTGGAGGCAGGAGCTGTGTGCCACCTAAGGCCACTGTAAATCCAGTCGACTTGGCACTGGGGATTAATCACCTCTAAGGCTCCCGGCGGCTTCCTGCCACCTGCCCCTTTGCCAAACAAGGGAAGCTGACGGTGCTGATGGCTTAGCTTTCCCTTATTTGCCTGAGGGGCAGTTGTGGATAGAGATCATATCTTACCCCAGATGGCTGAGTATCTCTGCACCCGGCCTGGACCTAGATTTTAACAATTCTAACCTAAATTTTACAATCTACCCAGGCCATTATTTTTTTTTAAATGTACATTTTTTATCTAGTAGCGGAAAGCCCGAGAGTCTGAATTTCCCAAAATTTACTGGTCCACGGTGTTATGAAATATAAACACGGTGAAGGAGTACCATGGAGGGCCCATGCCGAGGTGTGCCCCTGAGAAATCACGCCGTACAAATGACCTGGTATAAGGAGGTTTGTTGTGGGAAGGAGAGGAGTGAGGACCGGGAGAAGGGGTGGAGGCAGAGGACATGTATACTGGCAGAGAAGGGGGAAGGCAGAAGGGGGGGGGAGAAAGAGAAAGAGAGAGAAAGAGAGAGATAGAGATAGATAGAGAGAGAGAGAGAGCGCTGAGGTGATGGGTTCTCACCCCTTGAAAAAGGACATATCATGGTTATGCTGACTTCCCGATTTTCAGAGTTTCACCGTCATTTCATGAGAGTACATCGGCTTAACACATCTATGGTACCTGGTGGCTCCGGCTGACAGGTCAATGACTACAATTGCTAGGTTCCCGAGGGCATGCCAGCAGAATCACCCGCATGCGAATCCACAGGACACAGGTTGGTTACAGGGGGCCTAAGAAATGATTCAGAGTCTTTGGCTTGGCTCCGGGCACATGATTGTATCCTGTGATAGCCTTTCATTGACGCCTGAGAAAGGGAGGAAGAATCAGGGAAGGCCCCGTCCTTCTCAGAGCTCCCGGAGCGAGTGGTGTGCCTGTTGTCCTTTGACTGTGGAAAGGTTCGTGACCATCCCACCGAGCTTGCAGGGGAGAGGAAACAGACTCCACCACCTCATTGGTAACAGCAAGAATGCTCTAGAGGATCACAAGAAAGTTAAAGTATCACCAGGGCAATTTTTGGAAAACACATTCTATTACAAGCTTATGACGTTCATGATTGCCAAAAGTTAAAGCTGAATAATTTCTAGAATCAGGCTAAAAAGATCCAAAACATGTTTCTTTTTCTTTTTTTTTTAGCTATAAAAAGCATTATTAGCAAAGTTAGTGAAAAGTGGGCAATCATATTTATGTTGACTTCCTGATTTTAATAATTTTTCTGAGATTTTTATGAGAGTACGTATATTTAATTTATTATTTTGTATGTGTGTACCGTAAGGTGTGTATGCGTGTGTTCCTGACCTCTGCTTCCAGTTGATCAGAGTCACTTGATCTTTCAAAAAAATTTTATGCAAGAGAAACAGTTAAACTTTAAAAATATAGTTCTGTGACGATAAAAATGAACGGTGTGCTATTTTTTTTCCTTGAGTACCTGTGGTGCAGCTCCAGCAGTTGGCCAATAGGGGGAGCAGCCTGGCCCTAGACCTGGGAGACCACGCCGCTTGCTCTTCCTGTCCAATTTTGACTTTTTCAGACTCTGCTGTCGTCATCGTTCATTCCCAGCTCTCTTGTAATCGGCTCGAATGCTGAGCAGCGTCTCAGGTAGACTCCCTCAGCTTCTGTTCCTCTTCCAATGTTGCATTTAGATTTCCTTTTTCTTTTGCAAAGCCCTTCCCCCCACTGCTCGGCCCTCCCAGGGCAAGGTGGTTTTATTGTCCTCTCCATCCCCCTGGATGAGCTGCCTATTTTTGCCCTTGACAGAGGGGTGTCACTTGCAAAGCCTTTTCCCCAACAGCGTTTTAACCTTCCCTCCCTTAGACAGTCAGGTACCCCGCCCCCACCCCCAAGCTCAGTTTGAGACTGTCCGGGAGATGGTGACCGCTGATCTGGAGATAACGTTAACACAAGCAGTTTAGCTAAACGTCCTCCTTTCTCCTAACGAGGACAGAAGGGAGGATGAAGACCCAGCAGTTAACCGGCAACAGCCCTGGCTTCCCCGACCTTGTCTGTAGGGACTGTGAAAGGCGGAGACAATAAGGTTTATGAATTTTTAAGTCATTTATAAGATAAATAAACAACACACTTTAAAACGGCGAAACATACAGTGTTTTAAAAACAATATTCCTTTGTCTCAAAGTATTTGTAGTAAGAAAAGTAACGTGGTGACAACCTAAGTCCATCAGGGTCTTCTCTCCTTTCACGCTGCGCGTCCCGGGGTCCAACTGAGGCAGGCTTAATGGCGAATTCCTTCACCCGCTGGGCCATCCTGCTGGGCTTGCTGGAATTCGTTTTAACGCACGGCGTATATCAAACTATGTTTAAAGATGATTCAAAACTTGATGATCTATAAAATAAAACGACAATAAACAAAAGGTGAGTCTCAGGGGCAGAGCGCTTGCTCTGGGCCCTGGGTTCAGTCCCCAACACCGAATAAATTTTGAAAGTATTTTTTCTTTTCTTTTTTTTTTTTTAAAAAAAAGCAAATAACTATGTCCTGGCTTTAAAATCTCTGCAGTTTAATTCCAGGATTCATAAAGATTCATGCTCAAGGATGGAAAATGTAGTAGAAATTAAAACTGAAAAGTTAAAACTATTTATTAGTACACTTTTTTTTGTGTGTGTGTGGTTGTGACAGTAAACTGTGGGTGCAGAGGAAAGATGCTCATGATGTATTTATTTAAGCAAATAAAGCGTGAGCTGTGAGCCCAGAAGTTTTATATGTTACATTTGGGAAAAAGAAGGTTTGTTGGAGGATATTTGTGGATGTGTGTAAAAAAAAAACATAACGGGATTAATTAAAAAAAAACCTATTTATTATTTTCTGTGTCTGAGTGTTTTGTCTGCATGCAGGTGTGCATACCACATGCATGCCTGGTTCTGGAAGAAGGAGGAAAGTTTTGCATCCCCTGGAACTGGAGTTGGAGATAGTTGTGAGTAGCTCTATGTGTCCTGGGACTTGAACCTGGGTCCTCTGCAAGAGCCGCCAGTACTTCCTCCAGACCAATGCAGTGGATTCCTATTTAGCTTTATGAAATGAAAGGTTGAGGAAAAAAAATACAATTAAATGTTAACAGCCGCCGACTTTCAGAAGGTGAGGATGGACGGGAGGTGTGCATTTATGTAACTTGAAAGAAGTGATGGGCTTATGGGTAGATTTATGATTTTCTAATTGTTACTGAACAAATATGTCAGGACGTTACTACCAGGCTAGGGAGAAATGCAGTACTTTTGATCCAATACTGCCCTCTGCTGGAAATACTGTGTCATGGTTTGAGTACCTTCCTGGGTCCTGGGAAAGGCCTCTGGCCCACAATGTTCTGAAAACCCAGGGAAGGAGAGTGCCTCACCCAGGCCACCCACCCCACATCTGGCCTGCCTGACAGAATTTCTCCAATATCACCCAATGCAGTTTGGATTTAACTACCTGTTTGCAGCCCCAATAAATCGGCACTGAAACCTTTCAGCAGAATCATACGTTTTAAAATTTCCATTTAGGGTGAGATTTTTAAAACAGATTTTTTTTTTTTAATTCACTCTATCTCTGTGTGTGTTTGTGTCTGTGTGTCTCTCTTTCTCTGTGTGTGTGTGTCTGTCTGTCTCTATCTCTGTCTTTCCTCATTCTCCTTCCTTCCCTCGCCTTTCTCTGTGCAGCAGGTGGC
The DNA here is from genome assembly GCF_030254825.1 of Meriones unguiculatus. Taxonomy (NCBI): domain Eukaryota; kingdom Metazoa; phylum Chordata; class Mammalia; order Rodentia; family Muridae; genus Meriones; species Meriones unguiculatus. Next base: position 66,185,148 of record NC_083357.1, on the reverse strand, counting down.
TCTTAGCTACTGAGCTGTCTCTCCAGCCTGAAGCTGAGATTGTTCCATGATCATGTATCATGTCATATATAGTCTGGTTAGAGAGGGCCATCACATTTTAGAATGCACATTTGCACCATGTAAAATAAGTTTGTTTATGGGCACTGATGCTATTATAAAAAAGTTTTATAGAAGATACCTCAAAATGTAAGTTTATTTTAAAGAGACTTAAAATTTAATGCACTAATGCATGACTAAAATTCAATTTTCTGTGTCTAAAACAACAAGGCTTTCTTAATATTTTGCTGCTTTTGTAACATTTGCAAAAAGCAACTGGCTTTTGTGTTTTATGAAGACATATGATAAATATATAATTGCTTATGTCAGACAGTGGTGGCATGCGCCTTTAATCCTAGCACTTGGGTGGCAGAGGCAAGTGGATTTCTGAGTTCAGAGCCAACCTGGTCTACGGAGGGTGTTCCAGGACAGTCAGGACTATGTAGAAAAACTCTGTTTTGAAAACCAAAACCAAAATCAAACCAAACAAAGAGACGACTGCTTATGTTTTCGCTGATTTCATAAGGTTTTTGACTACCGAGGAAACTGTGTATTGACAGAGTGAAGGTTCATCTAAGGGTCTGTTTGTGTGCAGATCTTTCAAATGACCACTTGTAAACAGTGGCTATTTTCAGGTTGGCTCTAGTGCACTTACTGTCCTGCAATCAGTGACTGGACCCATGTAGATCTATGAGCCTGGGGTGGTTTGAGTGAGGATGTCTTTCACAGGCTCAGGGCTTCGAATACTTGGTCCCCAGTTGTTTGGGGGTGGGGGAGGTTTAGGAGGTATACAGTCTTGCTGGAAGAAGTAGTCACTTGGGGAAGGCTTTAAGAATAAATAGCCTGGCCCTAATGCCAGTCAAAGATGTGACCTTTTAGCTTCCAGCTCCTGCCTCCCCATGCCCCCCCATGCCTCCCGCTGGCTTGCCACCCCCTACCCATCATAATGTCCCCCAGGAACCATCAACCCAAATAAATTCCTGTAAGTTGTCATGACCATGGAATTTTATCAGAGAAGCAGAAAGGTAACTGATACAGGTAACTAAAATTTATTTAGATAGTATGCAGCCATTTTCAGAGTTACAGGCATGTTAAGTTTCATACAAATGAAGTGTCCAACTCGTGTTCTGCATCATACAACCTGCAGTGTGCCTGGGCTTCTAGCAGCAAAACGGCCAGTGAAATCTTTGTTGTTTCTGCTCTTTGTAACCAGTAGCAGTCGGAAGAGAAGCCTAACATTTGGGCAGCCCTGCTATTTAAAGCTGGCTCTGTATTTCGTTGCTGTTGAACGAAGCATACTTGCAAGCTGGGCGTCTCCACGCAGTCTCTAGCTCTGTCCCCTACGTTTGTAAGAGATGTGGAATTTAGAGTCTTGCTGTTTCGGTAGTTCTGCCATCCTACTGGGACAAAGATTATGCATTTGGTAAGTTTTTGTCGGGGTGTAAGACCCACCCTCCTTCCAGTTTGGCAGAATTTGGCAGAGTTCTGTCCCCACGTCTATTCCTGTGATAGATAGGGAGAGCCGAGGGAAGCCTTTTGGATCTTTTCTTTGGAAAGCTTCAGCTTTCCTGTATGCCTGACAAACATGCTAACTTTGCAAGTGGTGGTCGGCCCCGGCAGGGAAATCTGATCTGAAGTTCCTGGAAAAAAGCCACACCCGTGCTGACAGGTCTACAGGGCTGATGATTATATTTCCTGATTGTGCAGAGCTGCAAAGTTGCAGATCTAGAACGGAATGAGCTTGGACTGTCTTTAAGTCTCCTTAGGAGCCATTTTCTACCGGCCTCTGCATCTGAACCATCATCCTTGCGACTACCAGGAGAAACCTCTGGGAAAGTAGCAATCCACTAGACCACTGGCTTCTACAAACTCATAAGGCAAGACTGTCACCAGATAGCACCTAAAACCACCACGGAGATCTCTCCCATTTTATTTTACACCTGCCTACCTCAAATGCCTTTACTAACATACTCACAAAGTGCCCTGATTTGTGACTTTCTTTTGTTCTGTAACGGTAACTGCTACACAAAATGTGTTATTTGTGGCAACCTGATTTCAAATTCCTGGGCCAACGTGACTCACCCAAGAACAAACCATCTCTAATTCCCTTTGAGGGGAGAAGCTGTGTTTTGTTTCAAGAAAACCCCTCTTTCAAAGACTTTCTCTCCCACCCAGCATAAGAGCACAGTTACAGTTTAACACCGCAGTGAGATTAGAAAGCTGGACGATACCACCCCTGGCCTTACTGAACAAAGTGAACAATAACTGTGTTGACCTAGTTTGCTTAGAAGCTTGCATCTGTTTGTCTTGATAAAATCCTTTAGAGATAGGGAAGACATAGAAACAAAGGCATTTATTCACTGCCTCCCAAGTTTGCAACCATGTTGTAGCAGGAAAGCAGGGTGCAGAGTAGAGTCAAAATTAGCATACAAAGAAACCAGCCCGGCAATACACGCAGAATAAATGACCCACAAAGGTTCCAATATGCTGGGCATGGCTGTCATTAAACTTTTTGAAATCTCATTTTCTGTGTATGAGTTCTTTGCTTGCATGGATGTATGTATATCACATGCTCACCTGGTGCCTTTAGAAGTGGGGTCAGGTCCCCTGGAAATGGAATTATGAATAGCACCCATGTAGGTGCTGGGAAGTGAACCCAGGTCCCTGAAGGGAGACCAATGATCTTAACTGCTGAGCCACTTCTCTAGCCTGCCATTGAACACCCTACCTTTCCTCACAGCTCTAGCCCACTCCTTTCCTCTGTGAGTTTTCTCATTCTTACTGAATTCTCCACGCATCTCTACCCAACTTCATGGGACACATGAATGTGGAAATACCGGCTCTCTGGGCCCCCATAGCCACCTACAACAGCCAGCCTGGAGCTAAGACTTAGGTCTTTAATTTTGGGGGTATGGGAGAGGAGGCTACTGTGCTTTCTGTTTCTCCGGAGCATGCCATGTTGGCAGGCTCTTGGCACACAGAAAATGGTGGCCCAGGATTCAGAGAGCCATGGCCTCTGAGGGCATGTGCCCCGTGGTAGCTGAGCTCAGATCAAGAGAATGTGTGTGCAACGGAGACCCAAGGGACACCGCACAGCCTACTAGTGGTGGGGGTCTGTGTGGAGGAGCAACAAAGATGGCACTGCCTGTGTGGGGGCAGCCATGACCATGTGCTGGCACGTGATGGTACTCGGTCCAACCCACACCTAGACACTAGCTGCTCTAACCACTTACCCCTACATGTCTGTGCTGCCATGACTCCTTTGTGTAGCCCCATTTTCTTCCTTCTGGGTGTTCCCCACTATTTCAGCTCCATGCTGACCTACCTCCTCCTTGTGCTATTTTTTTTTTTTTTTTTTTTGCCTTCCGATTCATCATCTGTCCCTGCTCACATAGCCCTCCTGTTCACTTACTGTACACAGCCGATACCCGAGGCTCCGGATTTAGCCTGCTAAGTGGAAAGGCTTTCCCTTAAGTGTGAAGGCCAAGAGAGAAGAAAGCTCTGCTCATTTGCGTTGTTGCGTGGATGGCAAGCTTTTTTCATCACCCTGCATGTGTGACCAGAAGGTACCATAGCTCACAGATACGGACAATTATTATGTGAGTAAAAAGTAGGGATGAATCTCACTCTCGAATATGGAGCTATTCATTATCCTCATTACAAATGGTCCCTCGGGAAAAGACCCTGCAAATACGGTCTTTCACTTTTTAAAAATACCGCCCCAGAACCACGGTAGTCTAATGTTGTCACATTCCTTATGCTCTCTTAGGTGCTCCAAGCAGACCCGCTTCCGAGGTGCCATACTGGCAGTCTTATGGACTCTGTCAAGTCTATGCAGTGCTGGGCATGCGACCTCGGGTGGGTGTGTCCAGTGAGACCCACAGGGAGATGGCAAAATGTCTAGGTTCTAGGCTCCTGTAAGTGCCACCGAGTATGGTGGGGTGTACTATTCCCAGGCTGGCCTATTCTCGAAGAAAACTTTTACCTTCCAAGCACCCTAGATGGCGCTCCTTGTTAATTGTGAGTCTTTGTCTCTCTCTCTCTCTCTCTTTTTTTTTCTTTTTTTCCTCTTTGGAAGCTATTGGCACCCAGCCTTTGCCCCAGGCTCAAGTTATCTGCCATTGTCCAGCGGAAAGTCACAGCTGTCAGACGCAGGGAGAGACGTCAGAGATGCGTTTTGCTGGAAATAACCCCCACCTGTGGGTTATTTCAGAGTGGTTTATAGTGGTGGGACTGTCACGGGTGACTTGTTTATTCGAAGGGCATGTAGCTCTCCTTCTTCCGGGCATGACAGTAGAATTCTATGTACACAGAGGGTTTTCATGGTCAGTGGCTGATATTTACATGGAATGACCTCTGAAAAGTTTCGGGAGAAGAGGCGTGGTGAGGTGTCAGGGTTTATAAGCAGCCCATACTCTTCTACCCGCCCCCCTGTGGTTCAAAGTTTCTTTAAACGAGACAATTCCAGGAAAAGTCGCATTCATTACAAGGATCCAATGTCCTCTCATCTGGTCTCCATTCCATTTGAGATGCAGGATGCGTTCGTTGTCTGGGTCATCAAGAACTTTCTCATCAAACAGGCATTCGGTAACACCAAAGCTAGCTGAATGAAATTCCACCAGTTTCAATTCTTTTCCTTCCAGGCTGAGGAGGACAATCTAAAATCTAAAAATCGCCCACCTTTGATTTGAGGTATTTAACACAATGCTATATGCAGTCAATATAACATAATGACTGTAGTCAAGTTAAGTAGCATATTGCCACCCCACTAAGCTCCCATTCTGCCCTTCTCCCCTTTACATTTTTTATTTTATTTGTGTGTACACATGTGTTTGTGTGTGAGAGTACATATGCCCCTGTGCCCCTGTGGCGGTCAGGGCACTGTACCAAGGTCTCTAGAGTTTAGGGAATCAGACTTTTAATATTAGGAAGAAGGGATGATTTACAAATACAGAGAAACTTCTTGTGACAGGGCAGAAAACTTGTGTGGCGGTTTCTCAGGTAGGATACTCTGGCCATCATGTGTACTGAAGACCCCTGGGGATGCCAGATAGTGGTGAGAAGGGAAACAATTGGGATGTCCCCCTAACAGCTGATCCTGAGGGCTGCTGGCCTCCAACTTGGATGGGACATTCCTGACCTCACCCAACAGGTGAATCCTGGGAGCTGGTTCTCTGTGGAAGATGGAGTCACTGTACTTTGCTCTAGTTTCTAATGCATACACACGTCTGTCTGTCTATCATATCATATCTATCTATCTATCTATCTATCTATCTATCTATCTATCTATCTATTTTAATTAGCCTGTTGGTGGAGAGATAGGGAGGATCTAGGAGGAGATAGGGGAGGGGAAATATATTAGAACATATTGTATGCAAAAATTCACTGTCAATAAAGAGTTAAGTTCTCCTTTTGTTTTTTTTTAATAATTTATTTAATTTTCATTTTATGTGCGTTAGTGTGAAGGTGTCAGGTCCCTTGGAATTTGTGTTACAGACAGTTGTGAGCTGCCATGTGGGTGCTGGGAATTGAACCCGGGTCCTTTGGAAGAGCAGACAGTGCTCTTAACCACTGAGCCATCTCTCCAGCCCCTCCTTTTGTTTTATTTTAGTTTCTCAGACATAGATTTGCTTTGCAGTCTGGCTGGACCAAAACTTGAGGTCCTCTTCCTCCCCTGAGTGCTGGGTTAACAGGGACACATTCTATTACCCAGCTCACCAGCTTTATGTTTAAAAAGAAATATATCATTACAATATAACTGACTCTGTGGCACCTGTCCTGTTCCTGCACTTTAGAAACATCAGGAGGGAGAGCATGGCAGGGCTGACTCCTTCTGGAGACTTATGCTGAGGTCCAAGATGCTAACGTATGCTGGAGTATGGGACCGACTGTGTGGGGTCACAGAAACTACCGCTGGGCTGGGTGTCACCCCAGACTCCCACAGAGAGAGCAGACTATGAGCAAGAGACTGCGTGTGGAATGCTAACTGTATTCACAGACTTCCTTCCCAACATGTTCTCTGCTGGGACTCTGTTGGGTCCTGGGGATGGAGGGCAAGGCTGTACAAACAGGGTTGAAGTCCTGTGGATGGAGAAAGTCCTCATCGAGGTGGAAGACTAGGAGGTGGGATGTCCCAGTGCCTCGCAGAACAGACCCCCCTGGTTGCCCAAGTCACCACTTCATGGTAAGATGGAAAAGGGACTTGTGGTACCTAGGGTTGACCTAACTCCACAGTTACTACAGTCATTGCTCTGGAGCAGGTCCCCTGCTGTCCTCAAACTTGGTGATGTTCTGGGTGCTCAAATACACATTCCTGTGCCTCTCTACTTTTGCTCTGTGTCAGGCTGCTGGCTGCAAAGGGTGCTACCCGGCCCTTCCCAGTGGTGCAGGAGAGGCCGGGGAGGTGGTCACACCTCTGCTTCAGGAGTAGGGATACAGTTTCGGGGAGGGGTTTAGGAGCCAGGTTCCTCGTGCTGACTGCTCAGGGAGTCTCATCAGTGGTGTGCTAGTCTCCGAGGGACTGAAAATCAGCCTGCCACTCTGACTTGTCTTTTCAGACAGGATCTCAAGGGGTTAGAGAGGAAACAGGCCACGTGTCATAGGCAAAGTCTCTGCGTAAGTACAGGAATGGGGGCTGGTGGTGTGGAAGATGTGAGCAAAGACATTCAAGAAGACACCCTCCCTCCCCCGCATCCCTCTGGTGGTTGCCTTCCCCCTCTTCCTCTCCCATACCACCACCTCACAAAAGGGAAGTGATGTCATCACATATGTGCATGCTTGCCCTTCGTGTGTTGCCTCTGGGTCACCGTTTCCTGTTTGAGTCATCAGGAAGGGTAATTTCCCCCCTGATGTTCAAGATCCCCCCAGGATACTGTCATCGCGCAGAATCTCCCCTCTTCTTTCCTTTCTGTAAGAACAACAAGAGACCCTGTCTTAAAAATGAAATCACTAAACAGTGCACAGCTGCTGATGAGCTGCTGCACGCTTACTACAGTGCGTGCCTCTCCGCCCTCAGAGCTCCCTGGAGGTGGCTGAGGGCCTCGACTATTTGAATTTGAATTCAAATGAAGGTGGGTCTCCAGTGCCTCTGTCCTAGACCCCACCTGGGAAGTGACACGGGAAGACTCTAGCTGTCCCTGTCCCCCAAGATGAAGAATGACTTCCAGAACAAGATACTCCAGGAGGCATGGGGGGGGCGGCACTGGAAGGGGGGTGTCGCATCTGCTGAAGGAGAACCCCAGGGGGTGGTTCTGTAGGTATCCTTCTCTTTCTTTCTGCTCCCTCCCCTTCTTCTATAACCCTTCTCCTTCCATCTGTCCTCCCTCCCTCCCCTTTCTCTCCCTCCCTCCCTTTCTTTCTTCCTTTGGTCCTCGCTAAATTGTGCCTTTCACTTTTTGCTGTTCTCTAGTTTCCCCAGGAAGGGTCTGACTAGCGGGATGAGTGCTTGGAGTTCAACAGTTCACTTAATAAACATTTATAAAGTAATATAAACTGGGCGTGTAGCTAACCCAGGTGCGGAGCTAGACTCCAGCGCTCAGACACGCTTAGGGTCCCGCAGGAGTCTCCCATTAGGTAGAGTGACACAGAGACTGATAATTGATATGGGGTGGGGAAAATCCCCTACTGATGACAGCTCAGAGAGCTGTGGGAGCACAGAGAGCAGATGTCATAGTACAACTGGGCCCCCGTAGATGATTCTAGGACATCTGAGCAGAGGTGCACCAGAGCATCGCTAGAATAGTGTCTAAGCAGTTTGGTGGCTGCTGGATGAAGATGGATTGGGAAGCAAAGAGAGATATAGACAGGAGAAGAGGCTGAATGTGGGGAAGAGTTGTTTGGTGCAATGGCCGTATGATATGAACTTACTATGTGATAGATATTGAGCTTAGAAGGCTCAAGGGAGGAGTATTTAGCTTGGGCCCTCAGCATTCCACAGCCACAGATAAGCATGCACAACAGACATTTTAAATAATATACAAGAAGCACTGTGACTGTGGCATTGACAGAGTCCAAAGAGTTCCTGGTAAAGATGGGGGTTCAGACATGGCTGTTTTGCAGGGGAGAGAATTTTAAATGATTTTCTTTTTAACATTTATGTGGCATTAAAATTTTTGTATTCATTTTTTTCGTACATGGTAGAATACCTATGCATTTTCTTGGTCCAGGCAGGTGGGAGCTCATGGCCTCAGTTTTCTTGGTGGATGAAGAAGTGAAGGCTGACCTGCAGAGGAAGCCTGAGGTGGGCATAGAGTAGCAGGGACATGCAGGGCCAATTTGATATGAGCTAGGGTCAAGAGCAACACACAGTATAGGCCATCCAGGCTCTGCTGTTGGAGTCAGGGACCCTCGTAGGTCAGGGGAGGCCTGGCTTCCTTTTTCTGGTCCCAGGGACTGTCTCCATTCTTAGTTTCAGATTTGCTTTTCCTACTGTCAAACCAGCATCAGGACTAGAATTACATGATATTAAAACAAGCACCATGGAAAATTCCAACAGGGACAACCCCAGAGAGCTCATTTGTTTAAAGATTTATTTTATTTGTATATTTTATGTGTTTTGCCTACATCCCTGCCTGTGCAGACACATATACAGTGCCTGGAGAGGCCAGAAGAGGGCGCTGGATCTTCCTGAGGCTGGAGTTAGCTATCCTGCAGGTTCTGAGAAGAGGACACAGGTCTTCTGCAAGAGCAGTTAGCTTAACTTAACCGCAGAGTCACCTCTCCAGCCCCTTCAGTTTTGGGAGACATCTATGTTGCTTAGGTTGGCCCCACACCTCTGAGGTCAAGTGATCCTCTTTCCTCAGCTTCTCAGGAGCTGGTATTGTCAGTGAGCATCCCATACCTCAGCTGGGAGAATCTCTTCACAGGCTCAAGTTTTTTTCCAGGAACACCACCTTGCATCCCTGCGTCCAGCACCCCACATCTGACTTCCTTATGGCTGTGGCCACTCATGGACAGAGGCCTGGCTTTGGAGAGTGCTGTCCAGCCTTCGGAAGGCACTGATGAGCAGTGTGCTATGGGCAGGCTGGTGGCGACTCCACCTGCTAAGGAGAGATGATCCCAGGGACCGTGGTGAATGAACACAGAAAAGAGTGACTCGGGATCCCGGTCTCCATGACGTGTCCCTTGCGTTCACTGCAGGGCTGTTGTCCCAGGGCTCAGCCGTTCCAACTGCTCCCCTCTCAGTTGGTCACACTCCAGCCTAAATCGCTGGAATTGCCCCCCCCCCCGTCCATTTAATCCTAATCCCTTTTCCAATCATTCTTTAGTGGTGAGAAACTATCAGGTGTCTGGTCCGGCCTAGCCATGCCCCTCCTCCTGTGTGAGTGTGTTTAGTCCAGGCAGGCCGGATACAGTTTCATGCATTATTTGGGGCTCATTCACAGGGTATTTTGGAAAGCATGGCTTTGTGAAGCTCTGGGGGCCCGGCTGAAGATTATGCAACTGCTTCAGTCTGGGGCACCGGAGTGACTTGCCTGGTAGCAGAAGGCACCAAGCTGGGAAGTGAAAGCTTGCTGGGAAAGCCAGTGAACTTAGGATCTGGGCAGGATAGAGGGGTCAGAGAGGAAGAGAAGAGAGGGTTATGGGCCTGAGGTGGAGCAGAGGGAGCCTCAGAGCTTGTTTTGTTTCTGATGACACTGTTCCCGAGGCAGCAAGTTTTTCTCTTTAATTTTTTTAAAGATTTATTTATTTATTTTCATAAGCATGTGTGTGTGTGTGTGTGTGTGTGTGTGTGCACCTGAGAGCAGCTGCCCTCAGAGTCCAGAAGAGGGTGTTTGGATCCCTGGGACAGGACTTCTAGGCTGTTGTGAGCCACCTGATGTTGGAGCCAGGAATTGAACTCCGGTCCTCTGGAACTCTGGAAGAGCTCTTAACCACTGAGCTACCTCACCAGCCTCTTGTAGGGTTTTTTAAGGAAAGGAAGGGGAAGAGAGGGGTGGCAGATAAAGGTGTGGTTGCTAAGTGGAGTTTAAGTGGCAGAGTCAGCTCCCAGCCCAGCTCTGGCCTCACAGCTGCTGTTGCCCGGCCCTGCCCCGCCCCACCCCGTATCCTTCCTTCCCTTCCTTTCTTTTCAGTTCTGGTGATTGAACCTGGGGGCTTACACATGCAAACACCCCACCATCTAGCAGCACCCCTGATCCTCCAAAGCCGTTTCTTATAGTACTTCATAGCATTCAAATGTTCTGGTGTCTCTGCCTCCAAAATACGTTTCATTTCTGCTGACTGCTCTATGCATAAAGGAGGTACCCAAGCCAGGAGGCACTTGCTGTGTTATGAACAACTCATGGCACTGCTCCCATTGACTTGGAGGGTCTGTCCAAGCTGGCTCTGCTCCCTCATTGGCACAGTCTCATTAGTTCCACTGTCATTACGGCCTTGCTCTCTTCAGCAACACCAGATGCCTGAGTCTTCCTCGACTCAGGACCTTTGCACGTACTGCCTTCAACTTGAAATCCTCCTGCCCACCACGTGCCGGGATTACAGGTGTCTGCCACCAAGCCTGGCTCTCGAATGCTGCTTTCTGGAACGAAAGAGGCTCCCTTTGATCCTCATCTAGCTAATTCCACCCCTCCCCCACTGTTTTGGTCTCAGTTTATGTCCCTGGAGGGGGAGATGTGCTCCCGACCCCAACTAAACCCTTCCCCGTTGCTAGAGTTTTCTTGGCAGTTTACCTTACTTTCCTGTTGCTGTGATTAAACACCCGACAAAAGCCATTTAAGGGAGAGTTTATTTTGGATTACGGTTTCAGAGAAATACCTAGTCCGTCATGGTGGGGAAAGGGAGCAGACACACAGGACAAGATGGCGGGAGCACGAGGCCGGCTGGTCACATTGCATTCACACTCAGGAAGCAGAGACTGAGCAGGAAGTGGGGCTGGGCTATAAAGACTTAAGGTGGACCCCAGTGACGCGCTTCCACCAGGGAGGCGCCACCTTCCCAGGAGTCTACAACTTCCCCAAACAGCACTACCAGCTGTGAACCAAGTGGGCCTGTGTGGGAAAATTTACATCCGGGTCACTACAGTGGGCAAGGAAAAAAAAAAAAAAAAAAACATGGCGGGGCCCTAAGGTCTCATGATTGTGGAGGAGGGAAGAACACTAGCTCTTGGCCTGAGTGTGAAGAGCGGCTTCCTCCTGGGGTCCTCTATAGAAGTCACTGGGTCACAAAAATGAGCGGCCTGGCCTCAGTCAAAAAACTCTTGAGTAAGAGTGAGCAGAGCATGTGCTGTGGGCCCCAGCGGGCTCCTCCAGGGCTTCAGGGAGGTAGTGACCGTCTCTGGTCAGGAGGATTTGGAGTAGCTGGAGGGGAAGATGGGAGAATAAACCACGAGAGAAGTAGCTGCGGTCGGGACAACCTGTCTGGTCTGGGCATTTTTCTAATCCCTGAAGACGACTGTGTCCACAAAACGCCCAGTTACTGTGGTGTCCTATAGAGTGGTGTCTTTTGTTGTTGTTGTTATTTAAAAAAAAAACTTTATTTATGTGTAGGCGTCTGTGTGAAGGTGTGAGGCCAGAAGAGGGCATTGGTTCCCCTGGAGCTGGAGTTGCAGGTGGTTGTGACCTGCCTGACCTGAGTGCTGGGAACCGAGGTTCACAGCCTCTGGAGGAGGAAGTGCTCTTGGGCCATGGTCTCCAGTTCCATCCAGTGTAGTTTTTAGGCGCTTCCTCAAAAGGAATAATTCCTGATTCTCCCCCTTCTCTTTTCGTTCAAACACTTTACCAATGCGGCCCTGTAGCAAGGCACACGGACAGGAAGAACAGCCCGTTAATGTGACATTCTCCTGGGTCCTCGGACCTGTCGCATAGCTAGTGTCTGACTCATCTGCCTACATTTGAACCTGGATTCAGGGGAGGAAGCCTGCAAGGACCATGGCAAAGGAGGGGCCCCGGGCACATCTATTTCACCACTGGTTCCACAAACATCTGACTTCGTTTCTTTACATTGTCAAGGAGGCTTTTAAAGTCCAGCTGCCTCTTATTAACACTGTTTGGGCTGATCCTCTCCCCGCCAGCCCTGCTGTGGGCTGTGCCAGCATAAACCGCCCGGTGGAAGTGGCGGGCACGCCGAGTGACGTCAGCGGCTGGTCTGGCCTTCAGATCTCAGCCCAAGCAGCTGAGAACACAGCGCCTTGGGCCCCTTCCAGAGAGGAGAAAATACTCGGTCCCGCTGCCAGTGAAGGCTAGCGAGTCTTGGGGAGGCCAGGGTTCGAAAGGACCTCCAAGGCCAAAGCCGGAAGTGGGACTGTCTGACAAGAACAGGGACACCTCGGGGGTGATCCCGGGGGCTCTGGATTTCCCTCAACACAAGACAGGTAAGAGAAGGTCTCGGGAGTCCTGAAGAGCTGAGTTGGAAACCTGTATTTTCTAGTCGTGGGACCTTGGCCGGGTTACCCAATGTGGCTCGGAAGCGTTCCCTCACGGATCCTATGAGAATAAATGCTTCAGCCAAGGGGTTTGCCTGGCCTTAGTGAGGTGGGCCCAGAAGAGTGTAGGGCCAAAGAGGTGTTCGACAAAGACCTGCTTTCCCAGCATCCCTTTCCTTCTCCTCCTTCCCTCTTTCTGTCCCCCTTCTTTACTATCTTCCTTCTCTGCTCCTTTCTCCCTTCTTTTCATCTTCCCTCTTTTTTCCCTCTCTCCCATCCTTTCTGCCTTGCTCCTTGTTCTCCCTTTTCTCTATCTGCTTCTCCTTCCCGCTCTCCCCCTTTCCTTCTCTCTTCTCCCCCGACTTCCTTCCTTTTCCTACAGGGAAAGTGAACACCTGACTATCAGTAGGGGCGGAGAACAGGATGGAACCAGTAAGCAAGCCACAGGGCTTAGGAATAAGTGGCCAGGTAGCACTGAAGGGAGCAAAGAACGGAAGACAGACAGGGTGGGAGGGTGTTTGCCTAAGGAGTGGTTAGTTAATGCTCGCTCTGTGCGAGCGTATTCATGCTCTTAGGCAGGCCACTTGTCTTCTTCTTACTTTTCTCTCCACCTTCACCCCATTCCAGAATCTAGCCAGCAGTTCTGGCGCTACAGTGTTGCAAGCAGCATGCTAAGTGAAGCTTTACCGTAGGGACTGTAAGGTGCCCCTCCGCCATCCTAGAAACCCCTGCTCTACACAGGGGAAGAGAAGAAATCTGGAAAAGAGATTTCTGGGAAATCTGGTTCTTGGCACAGACCACACAGAAGGCTGGATCTATTCAAGAGGTACCTTCAGTGAATAATTGGAGCTTAACCATTAGATATAAAGAGTGACAATAGAACACCAAAATTTTATATATGCATGATTAGATATGAATGAGAAAGAAAATGTGGCAGAAAAAATGAATAGTAGAGAATGCATTAAAAACGCAAACTAGGGTGTCTTAGGGTTTTTATTTTTGTGAAGAGACACCATGACTACAGCAACTCTTATAAAAAGAAAGCATTTAACTGGGACTGGCTTACAGTTCAGAGGTTTAGTCCATTGTCTTCATGGTAGGAAGCATGGCATCTTGAAGGCTGGAGAAGCAGCTGTGAGAGTTCTGAGTCTGGATCCTCAGGCAGCAGGAAGAGAGTGTGACACTGGGTCTGGCCTGAGCATTTGAAGTCTCCAAGTACATCCCTAGTGATAACACCAACAAGGCCACCTCTCCTAAGAGTGACACTCCCTATGAGCCTATGGGGGCCATTTTCATTCAAATCACCACATAAGAGCTAGTGAGATGCTTAGTGGTTAGAGGTACTTGCTTTCTCAGGCTTTTGACTTGAATTTAATCTCCAGAACCCAAGTAGATGTGGAAAGAGAGAAATGACTTCATATATGCTTGGAGGTTGACACTCCCACATCAAACCCACACATGTAAAAATAAATGACTAAAAACCCATGAACTATCTGGATGCTATCTAGGAATTTAGAAATATACCAATGAAACAAGAACAGGATTTTTTTTTTTTTGAGAATTTCATGAGGACTGTATTTGCATAATTTCTCCCTTCTCCTTCCCCCAGATCTTCTTGTCTTCTTCTCCCCGCCATGTTCTTTCAGATTCATGGCTTCTTCTTTGTTGGTGGCAAGCACACATATGTATACAAAAAAAATACACATATACATCTACTGAGTCCAGCTGGTGTTGCTTACGTGCACGTGTTTAGGACTAGTCACTTGAGACTGGATAACTGTTCAGGGAGCTCCCACCAAGGGGAAGACTGGCATGTCAACTGCTGATGTCATTTTACAGATCTGATTTAGGCAGCCATATTGTTAAGACCCCAAGAATATAGCAGCCCTGCCATATATAGATGACACTATCTCACAGCAGATGCCCTAGTCTCTGGCTGCTATAGTCTTTACACCCCTTCTTCCTCAGTGAATCCTGAGCCTTAGTGATAGGGCTTGTATTGTACAGTACCTCCTGGGGTTGGGCTCCCTACATTCAATTATCCTCTGTATTTTGACCAGTTGTGGCTTTTTGTAACAGCTGTTGTTAAAAGAAACTTCTTTTTGGATGGGGATGGTGTGGAGTGTTAGAGCTTCCCTTATTTGTGGCCATGAAGATAGGTATTTAGAATGTAGTTGGGAATTGTACTGGTTTGAACCCTCTAGGGTCCATGGCCTCACCAGCCACAAGGAGTTGGCTTGGCTTACAGTGCCAAGCATGATTTCCCTTCCATTGAGCTGCCTTGAAGTCCAATTAGATGGCTGTTCGTTATTCCCAAGATATAAGATATATTACTATATCTTTTGGGAATATTTTGCCATGCTGGCCGTTGTTGTGATTTGTGGTCATCCCAGCTGGGTAGGACTAATGATTGCGACCCTCCATCAGCAGCTTGCATAGCACCTTTCTCCATTTTTCCGAATTTCCCCTGTATACTAACCATTCCTATTATGACCCCTCCCCCCCAGCACTCCACTCTTTCTCCCCCTACTCTGTGGTCCGTGGGGCCTCTTTACTTTCTGGGCTTCTTATGTTACTTCAGGCTATATACTTAAATCTAAAGATTTGAATCTAGGAACCGTAGGTGGGAGAGAAGATGCAGCCTTTGCCTCTCTGGATATGATTACCTCACTCAGTATAATAGTTTCAGTTCCATTTATTTATTTGCAAATTTCATGATTTTCTTTTTTTTTCTTTAAAGATGAATAACATTCTATTATATACTTACACCATATTTTTGTAATCCATTTATCAGTTGAAGGACACTTAGGTTGCTTCTGTTTCCTAGCTGTTGTGAATAGAGCCATCACGAACATGGCCAAACAAATATCTATGGAGTAGGATGTTGAGTCCGCGACAAGAAGTGGTATAGCTGGGTCGTATGATAGACTTATTATTATTTTTATTTTCTGAGGGTTCTCCACATTGATTTCCATGCTAGCTGCACCAGTTTGCAATCCCATCAATAGTGAATGAGAGTTCCCCTTTCCCCTCATCGTCACCACCATTTGTTGTTGGTTGCTTTTTGTATTTGGGGTTAGATAAATTCTCAAAGTTAGTTTAGGTAGCATTTTCCTAATTGCTTAGGTTGGCAAACACTTCTTGAGTTCTTTCCCTAGTCTGGATTGGTGGGCACTAATTCCCTGTCAGATGGATGGCTAGTGAAGATTCCCTCATTCCTACCCTAGGGGCTTCTTCTTCACTTGATCGTTCCTTTGCTGTACAGTAAGCCTTTTAGTTTTACGAGGTGCCAATTTATGCCATTGTTGGTCTTAATTTCTGACAGAATAGATTCCTATTTTGAAAGTCCATTCCTAAACCTATATCTTATAGGGTACTGCCTCTCTTTTCTTGTAGAAGTATCAACATTTCAGGTTTCACAGAGAAGTCTTTGGGGTGTGTGTGTGTGTGTGTGTGTGTATGTGTGTGTGCACATACCTGCATGCAGGGTAATAGATAATAGGTCTAGTTTCATTCTTCTCTGTATGACTCTCAGTCTCCCAGCACCATTTGTTGAAGATGCTGTCTTTTTCCCCAGTGCATACTTTTGGGGAATCACTATCAGTTATGTGCACTCATGTTTGGGCTACAATTCTGTACTATTGATATTTGCACCTAAGAAAGGCTGTTATTTATGGAAAGACTCTGAAGCAGAAAAGAACTTTTGAAGACTAAATTATGTTAGTAGAAACTTAAAAGCAATTAGACAATGTTCTGGAGTACGCCCCAAACAGAACTAAAAGACTCATTGATAAGAAGTAGAAAAGATGGGGGAAAAAACCAAAATAAAATAAGTGAATAATCATCCCAGGAGGTTAAATATCTGACCAGAAATATATATATATGAAAAATCTTTTGGGATATTTTCAAATGGAAAGGGACAATGACAGTGTAGAATAATGGATGAAAAATGTTCAGTGTCCTGAAAATATAGAGCCTTTCCCAGCAGCTCCCACTGATGGGCAGAGCCTATGACTTCCAACCTGTAATTTTTGTTATAACAAATGAAGGTAGATTTGCCAAGTCTCCAAAAGGAAAAACAAAACAAAGCAAAACAAAACCAAAATCTTTCTTACTTCCTTTTCTAGAAAGGCTCCTGTAGGGTGTGGTCATTAAAATGAAGATGTAAATCAAGAACTAGGAAGACTTAGGACCTTTTGAGAATAAGATGGAAGTATGAGAATTAGCTGGAAGATACTGAAGGAGAGTGTGGAGAAGATTATCAGGACATCCAGACCAGAGATAACCCTTTCTAATGGAGCTGAGGAGGGAAAGATTATGTGAGAGAGACAAGTGGTGGATTTCCTCATGTTTCACTGTATGGAGATTTTGACTATTCTTTTGCATAGTGTGGGGCTGATTCAGATAAATTGGAGAAAAAAAATCTACTTGTGTAAAAGAACGTGTACCACGAAAGATAATCGCAGTGCATTGAACTATAAGCTATAGAAATGCATTTATGGATGTGTTGAATAGTTTATCCAGTGATCATGACATCCCAACCCGGGAGAGGAGGAAGATAAGTTCAGAAAAAGGGCATTTATGAATCTGGTTAGGGATAAGAGGAAGGAATTGAGATTTCATTTTCTATAGCAGGAAGATTCAAAAATTAATTAGGGGACTGAAGAGCTGGATCAGCGGTTAAGAGAACTGGCTGTTCTTCCAGAGGACCTGGGTTTGATTTTCAGGACCCACGTGGTGGCTCATAGACATCTATTTGCAACACCAGTTCCAGGGGATCCAGTGTCCTCTTCTGGCCATGGTGGGCACGGCATGCATGCCATGTACAGACATAACGTGCAAACGAAGCACCTATGGGTGTAAAGTCAAAGAAAATAAAAGTTAAAAACAATCAGGAGTGGGGCTGTGGCTCAGCTGGTAGAGTGGTTTCCCAGAATGCATGAGGACATGAGTTCAGTACCCAGAACTGCACAGAACGAGGTACGGTGGTGGCACGTGACGCCAGCACTCAGAAGATGGAATCAGGGGGATCTAGGTTCAGTTCGTCCTCGGTTATATAATGACCTTGAGAACAGTTTTGAACACACTAGAGAATATTTAAAAATGTTTTTAAAAGTAATATGTATTATTTTTTTAAAAAAGAAAATTATAGAGAATTTAAAAAGTTAACATTTATTTGTCTATGCCTTTGTGTGTGTGTGTGAGTATACATACATGTGTGTTGTCACAGGACAGGTTATTATTAGAGTTGGGGTCTAGGGTTCAAACTCAGGTGCTCTTTTTCTCTGAGATGTCTTACCAGCCCAATTATAGAAACTTAAAAAGTATTGTAAACCTTATATTTGTATTTGGTTTTAGAAGCTGTGCTCATGTATCTGATGAAGTAATTGGGAGTGTTTATTGCCCATTTGGCTATGAAAAGTATCATCTAGAAATGAGATCTTGAGGACCAGTGAGATGGCTTAGCAGTTCAATGCACTTGCCACCAAATGATGTCCCGAGTTCAGTCCTTAAGACTCAAATAATGGAAGAAGAAAACTGATTCTCACAAGTTGTCCTCTGATTTCCACACATGGTCCATGCATACATACACAAAAGAATAAAATGTAATTAAGATTGGGTGCTATCTTGAGACAAAGTCACTTTGTATTTAAAGATGTGAGAAGCTCAAGAAAAATTAAAAGCTTAGATCCAAGGAGATGGATGGAGATAAGGTGATGGGTGAAGGTGGAAAGTACAGAAAAAGAGGAAGGATTCATGCTGCCATGGTATCCAAAACAGAGGAGGAATGAAACAAACTGTCTGGGGAAGGAAAGTAGATCTAGACTGAGAAATATTTTGGTTTTGGAGACTGAGGGAGAGTAATTGGAAGACATCCTTTCATTTCAATCAGATGCAAAAATGCCTTATGGAGAATGGAGGTACCTCGTTGCCAGGGAGAAGGGTCATGGAGATTGTGGAGCGTGGAATCTAACTGCAGACCACAAGGAAAGAATACTGACAGCGGAATGTGGCAGGCCTGCCGAGCAGAGGCTAGACTTCAGCTGATATCAGACACTGTGTGTTGGGAATGGTTGCTCCCCACAGTTGCGTGAGCCCTGCCTTCCATCCTAGAGAACATGGAGCTTGTGTTCTTGGCCTCTAGATGAACTTAGCGCAGAGGCAGGATGTGGAAGAAGAGGCTGGGAACAGAGGGTGGCAACATTCTGCTGGTCTGGCCTGGTCTAGAAGAAAAGGAGATGAAACAGGAATGTGAACAACCTCGAACAAAAGGCACCAAGGGCTTGGCACTCTGGGGAACTAGAGTGGAGACAAGGAAGCAGGCTGCTGCCATGACAGGGTGTTTCCCTGGAGGAGAGCCCTGAAGTCTGACTTTGGAAGTGAAATAATTGTGGTGTAAACAAGTGACTTAAGAACATAGGAGCTGGGAGGACTGTCATCCAGGTGGGGGTAGTGTATAGGGTTGGGATGAAGGTGACAGGCTACTTGGCAGTTTTTAGGGAGTGCTGTGTAATTTTTCTAGGGTAGACGTGGGTGCTATGAAGAGAGTCGGGGAGGAGAAGACCCAGGCAGCATGGGCGCAAAAGGGAAGGGATAGTGAAAAGTCCCATGTCTCAGCTCTAGTGGAGGAGTGTGGGAAATGTATAGTGGCATTCCAGCAGACCATGGAAAGAAGCCATGACCTCACAGAAAGGTCAGCTTTAGCTCGGTCAAGTGGCAGAAGAAACTTCTTTCTAGAAAATTGTTATATTTATACGTAGTTATGGGCTTCATGATGACATTTTCAGACATGTATATAGTGGATTTTGATCACATTTATCCCCATTATCTTTTTTCTCCTATTTATCCTCTTCCTCTTCCCAATAGCTGCCTTCCTTCCTTTCTTCCTTCCTTCTTTCATTCTTTCTTTCCTTTATTCATGTAACCCCATTCTTTATTCTTTCTATATATTCCTGGTGACCGAATGAGTTTAATTAGCAGTGCTTACATGAGCACAGGTAAGGAGTTATTTACAGGACTCTAGTTACCTTATCAATGACTAGACCTCTAAAAAAAAAGTCTTTCCCTCCCCCCAGCAACCATTAACTGATTATAGATACTCTGGGAGAGATGGGACTTCACCACAATTGTATTATCACATATTATCCCTCAAAGCCCCACTTCTCAGAACCATGGTTGGATTAAGTTTTTAGTATCTTAATACCCCACATAGGGGTTTAAACATCAGCATGAGTTTCAGAGGGGAAAAACAATGTTCAATGAATAGCATCTTGCCAACTCCATTTTATAGAGAACACTAATTCAGATCTTTTTTCAACTTATGATGGTTTCCTAACTTATATCTGAGTCTAACCTTGTTTCTGGTAGGTCTGCACTTAACTAGCAGGGGGAATTGTTTATAGTCCAGATCTTATCATCTCACCCACCCTTAAAAAACTCCTCACGCAGGATGACCTCTTCTAGACCCATTCATTTGCCTGCAAATTTCATGATTTTTTTGTTTTTAATAGCTGAGTAGTATTCCATTGTGTAAATGTACCACAATTTCTGTATCCATCCCTCCATTGAGGGACATCTAGGTTGTTTCCAGTTTCTGGCTATTACAAATAAAGCTGCTATGAACATGGTTGAGCAAATGTCCTTATTGAATGGTGGAGCATCTTTTGGGTATATGCCCAGGTGTGGTGTAGCTGGATCTTGAGGTAGCTTTATTCCCAATTTTCTGAGAAAGCACAAGATTGATTTCCAAAGTGGTTGTACAAGTTTCCACCAGCAATGGAGGAGGGTTCCCATTTCGGCACATTCTCTTCATCATGTGTTGTCACTTGAACTTTTGATCTTAGCCATTCTGATAGAATCTCAGTTATTTTGATTTGCATTTCCTTGATGACTAAGGATGTTGAGTATTTCTTTAAGTTTCTATGCCATTCTATATTCCTCTGTTGAGAATTCTATGCTTAGCTCTGTACCCCATTTTTAAATTGGATTATTTGGTTTGTTGATATCTAATTTCTTGAGTTCTTTATATATTCTGGATATTAGCCCTCTATTAGATGTAGGGTTGGTGAAGATCTTTTCCTAGTCTTAAGGCTGTCATTTCGTTCTGTTGTCAGGGTCCTTTGCTTTATAGAAGCTTTTCAGTTTCAAGAGGTCCCATTTATTAATTGTAGATCTTAGAGCCTGAGCTGTTGGTGTTCTGTTCAGGAAATTGTCTGCTTGGTATCCACTCACTTATAAGTGGATATTAGCCGTATAATATAGGATAGCCATCTATAGACCTAAAGAAGCTAAACACTAAGGAGGATCCTAGGGAGGATGGTTAAATATCATTTAGAATGGAAAACAGGATAGACACCAGAAGCAGTAGAAGAGAGGAAACAGGATGGGAGCCTACAATAGAGGATCCTCTGAAAGAATTCATCTAATAAGGGATGGAAGCAGATGCTGAGACTCAGGGTCAAAAGCTGGACAGAGTGCAGAGAGTCTTCTGGAGGGAATAGAGGGACATGGAATGGACAGGAGCCACAAAAGGAGAACAACAAAATTAAAAGATTTGAGCCCAGGGGGTCCTGCAGAGACTGATACAACAGAGGACCATGCAAGAAGAGGACCTAGACCACCTGCTCAGATGTGGCCAATTGGGAGCTCAGTCTCCATATGGATCTCTGAGTGAGGGGAGCAGGGGCTGCCTCAGTCAGGATATATAATGAATAAATTGTGAAAAAAATTAAAATTAAAAAAACCCTCTTCCAACAGTTCTCTTTGTCTATAGGTTCAAGTTTAACTTCCTCACAGCATGGACATTCAAGCACTGACTTCATTAGGTCTTTCTGCATTCTTCATTTCTTCATTAATACAGTCCAAGATCCTATCTAGGGAATGGGGCCACCTATAGTGGATGAGTTCCTCCCCCCTCCCCTCCAGTGTAATCAAGATAATCTACTGTAGGCATGCCCAGAGGCTTGTCTTCCAGGTGATTTTAGATTCTGTCAAGTTGACAATCCACATTAACCACCTCATCCAGCACGGTTGGCTGTACCTTTGGATAAATAAACTCTATCCCCCTTAAATTGCTTTGTCATTGTGTTTTAGCACAGTAGCAGAAAAAGTAACTGCTGCATCTTTTTATCTTCTTTTTTTCTTCCATTCCTTTCACTTTCCTCCGTACCTTTTTTTCCTTGTTTCGTGGTTATCTTCCAGTACCACAAAGCCATTTCTTCTGCATTTTTTTTTTTGTCCTGGTTACACTCCTTTACACACAATGCTTTTCTTGGCTCTTGGTAAAGAGAATGTTACTCATTTGCTTCACTATCTGTGAATATTTATCACCCATCCCTTAGAATTCAGTTCAGGTAAAGATTCCTTTCAGAGTTCTTGGGCCCTAATGTTGATTCCTGCCAAAGTCCGTGTGTGTACTTAGGAGCTTTGGGGTCTAATGAAGACAGCCAGGAGAGTAGTGGGAGACTGACTTCGATAAAGTGATGCCTTGAGAGTAGCGAACTTGTGATTTTTGACCCCAGGTTTTTGCCGCCCATTGACTGGAGATGACATATTTAAGTTACGGTGATATCGCAAGGATCATCTTGATGTGTGAGTGGTCCAGGTGTATAGCTGCCGCTCAGTAAAGGCAGCAGCAAAGCAACAAAGGGAGGAATCAGTTCAGTGTTTCCTAGAGGTTCTCCCCGTCCTCTGAAGGGGTTCTCTTATCACAGTGGCAGAATACGACTTTCTTTTGAGGGGCCGTGTAGATGACAGAACGCCGTAAACGGAGGCACCCAATGGAGCATCTATCTGTATTGAATCCGCTTGAACAGGAAGGATGCTTGGAAGATTAGGTCTCATGTTACTTCTTCCTGCCTTCTAACCTCCTATTTTCTCCTCCTTTGCCCCATCAGAAAACTCCACCCTCTTCTCATGGGAAATGCAGAGAGCCCCTCCCACTTCCTTGTCCTGGTGCTTTGCATAGTTGAATATCTCTTGCTGATGGGGCCGGTCCACTTTTGCAGCAGATGGGCTCTAACTCTTGAAGTAAATCTTGAAATGTCCCCAGGCTTTCCACACCATTTTGACTAAAACCAGGCTTAGTTTTTTGGAGGGGAGTGGTGGTAACTGGACAGGGGTTCATTTTCAGAAAGTCTACTTCCTCTTTTGGTGGACCCTGATTCAGTTTGTTGCAAAGCAGTGAAACCCAGCAGGGAGGCCCCTCTCTGCAGAGGCTATGCATACCTTCAGACCTTGGGCAGGTTTATGTGTTTATAGCAGAGCGGTGGTAACGCAGGCCTTTAATCCCAGAACTTGGAAGGCAGAGGCATGTAGATCTCTGTGAGTCTGAGGCCAGCCTTGTCTATAGAGAGAGTTCCCGGAGCCAGGGCTATGTAGAGAGACTCTGTCTTGAAAAAAACCAAATAAATAAATAAGCAACTAAGAATTGGAGGGGGGTATGGAAGGCTATACCTACTTTTGGCACATGTAATTATCTGCTTAATGAGCTGGTGTCAAGAGTAGATGGTGAGCTTGAGTGGGGGCTGGTTTTATGCATCCTGGGACTCTGTCTCATAGCGGCTCCCTCAGAGAATGCTGAGTACCTCAGGAGTCATATGGAAGATGGGAGAGAGAGAGTAGGGGAGAGACGCTGGCTTCTATGGTTATGGAAACTGAAAACTCACACAGCCTTTCCAGTGCTCGTTGGGGACCCAGGAAATTTCTGGTTGTAGTTCTGAGGCAGGAGAGAAGGGCAGAGAATGAGGCCTTGAAGGTCTTACAGTGTGAAAAAGCTGTAAAATATTGTATAAAACCCTAGTTGGCAGGGGAGGAAAGCTGGAAATCCTCAGGCCGTGGTCCCCTAGGACAAGCTGGGGCTTCTGCTGAAAGTGGGACGGTAGCATCACTCCAGGCACCTGAAGGCAGCCTGTGAGTTTGCAATCACGGTCAGCAGAAAATGTACAAATATGCAAATCACCTCAAAGCTTCCAGTGCTGGGATATTTGAGCACCATTCTTCCCAGAGAAGGGCTAGAGCTGCCAAAACTTCCTCCTGCTGCAGCCTGCTTCCCACTTCTTGGAAGCATGCTTTTTCTCAATTTCTACCGTAACTGCGTGTCCCCGTTCAGTCCTTTGTTTGGAGATACTGTAGCTACATGTCTCCACTTGAGTCTTTGTCTGCAGATCCTTGCAGAAGCTCACTGAACTCTGAACTCTAGTACTCTCTGATGTCAGTTCCAGTTCATGACCCCCAAAACGAGAGCCAATAGCAGAGGTGGTCTAAGTCTCAGCCCAAGGGGAGGAGGAGATGGACTCCTCTGTTCAAGCATTTCAGGCAGCAAGTGAGGGTCTTAATTGCTTTACTCTTTGGTTCCTATCGGATTGGATTAGATTGGGTTATTACTATTAAACAGGGCGGTTCAAGATTCAAACCGAGGGCCCCACTCAGTCTTCTGACTGAGATACAAATCTCATCCAGAAGACACAGATACACACCAGGACATAACATGTAACTAGGTGCCTGTGGTCTCCATAGCCCGGCAGTGCTGTGTAGAGCTAATTATCATAGAAGACAGCTCTTCTGTGATAGGAGCGCAATCTAGGACCAGAATTCACAGCTCTGTGCTTTGCTCCCTGCTTATAGAGGTGACATTCATGTGTTTTAGGGATGAAGTGCAAGCCTCAGACCTAAGACGTCAGCTCTGATATGTGAGCCTTTGCCTTCTTCCAACCTACGGCTCTCTTGGCACATACCTATGACCTTAGTCTTAGGGCAGGAGAGTTTCCATTGTTGTAATTAGCGTTGACCTTAGCCCATAACAGCTAGCTTAGGTTAGGCCATGCCATCTTTTTCACTTGCGCTGGGCACCTCACAAATCATCTTTTTCACCTGGACTGGGTACCTGCAATGCATTGCGGCAGTTTTTCAGAAAACTTTTGACATCCTTTTATTTAAAATGTATTATTGATTACCTTCAAAAGGTAAATTCAAAAGGCTAATTATGTTGTTTTCTAGTATGACGTGTTATGGTATAAAACCCATGTTCCTGAGGCTGGAAAAACTGCTCAGTGGTTAAGGTTGCTTGTTGTATTTACAGAGGTCCTGAGTTCAGATCCTAGTACCCATACTGGATGGCTCATAGTCAACCCTAACTCCAGTGCCAGGAGATTTGACACTCTTTTATGGCCTCTACACAGCAAATGCACAGGACACATACAAACACACACAGATGATAATGATGATGATGATGATGATACTAATAACATTAAACAATCATGTTCTTCCCCAAATCTTTCAATCTATGCCTCCTATGGGTTGTGAGCCACTATGCACATGCTGTGTCTTCTGGAAGAGCAGCCAGTGCCCTGAACTGGTGACCTAAATCTCTGAAGCCCCCATCCTTCCCAGTGAGGAAGAGTTTCCCCACACATTCCTGTGTGCTTCCAGGCCAAGACTGGAGAACAGACCTTGCTCCCTGTCCGTGTATAGTTAGACAGTGCGAACATGTGATTTTTCTGTTGTGATCTCTGAACATGTCTGGTTAAACATGTTTAGGGTGAAAGAAAAGTTGCAGATTAAGTTGCTTTTCAATTTGAAGAGTTAGGCCAAAATTGACACCCCATTTAATCATAAGCACGGGCACAGACTGACTGTTGCCTGGCTCTACTAACAACATCCTAAAGATACTTCCTGTTTGCTCCAAGGCACAAACTGTCCGTGTTTATATTTTGGAGCTCCTTGAAGACCTTTCCCCTATTTTCTCTTTGTTTTCTCCTTCATTCTTATTTATCAAAAAAAAAAAAAAATCCTGAAATCCTTCCAAACCTTACGAATGTAGAAAACATGCCACCCTCCATCCTACAAAGAAAAGCAGTTTGTGTCTTCCTCTTAGAAGGACCTTCATGTTATGGAGCCTGACTAGATGCTGGACTTTGTAAGCAAAAGATGAAAGCAGTGTGGCTGGGCTCTGGGGCCTCTCCTCCCAGATCCCACAGTTCACATCGGATGACTCTGGATTGCCTTGGACTGATATGGAAGACTTAATGAGCTGTGGTAATTTTTATTTATTTATTTTTGTAATGGGTCAACTGCTTCCTGTAGGCTTGTCTATGTGTTGGAGTCAGGCTTCTTTGAGAATGGTCACAACCACACAAGGGCCTGAGAAAGGACAGGTGGCTGGAAACTGTCAGCACGTTTACAGGCGTCCTGGCCAGCATACCCTGTAAGGAAGTAGATCTCCAGGAATCTCTATCCCTTGTCAGAACAGGTCAGGCCAGTCGAAGGTGAAGTATACTTGGTCTGCTTCCTCAGATTCTTCTGAAAGAACCAAAGGCAAGCCTTCAACTGGAGATCTGACTTTCTGGCAATATTTTGTTATCTGATGGTCCATGGACAAATGCTGGAAAGGCCTAAGTGAATCATTTTGAAATCTGCTTTGTGGCTTGGTCATTTGTTCCGATGTCTACTGTCTCTGTGTGGGCACAGCATGGAATAAAAGCACGCCATAAACCGTCCAGCGAGCTAGCTAGTTACCGACCTGTGACCTTGGTGAGATAGTTCATCTGTAAGAGGACTGTGTTAGCTTCTTGTTTTGCTGCTGTTACAAAATACTTGACTAATCATCTGAGGGAGGAAGGCTTCAATTTAGCTCACAGTTTGATGGTATAGTTTGTCACAGTGGAGATGTCATGGTAAGCGGAAGCGGGGGCAGATGGTCACATTGCACAAGGCACAGTTGGTAAGCGGAGAGAGAGAGGAACGCTGCTACTCAGCTTTCTTTCTCATTTATTATTTATCTGTCTATTTAGTCCACAACCCCAGCCCAGAGAAAGGTGCTTCCCAACGGAGAGTCAGGCTTTCCCACACCAATTAATCAAATCTCAAAACTCCCTCATGGACCAGGCCAGCAAGTTGTCACCTATGTGATTCTGGGCTCTGTTATGTTGACAGTCATTACTAGTCATCGCTAGGTCATAGGTGGACTAGAAAATGCATTTAGCACAAACATGCTGTGGTGTTTATGAGATCCTTTTAAATACTTAAGGCTGACTTCTAGAAAGTATTATTAACTCATGATGAGGTCAGAGAGACCGAAAGCTGTAAGATTCTTAGGGCTCCAGGGATAGCTCAGCAGCAGCATGTTTTCCTAGCACTCACGAGCCCACCCACCTGGTCTGGCTGCCAGCTCTAGGACAATCCTTTGATTCTGGATGAATGAGGACATAACTGTGCAACAGTTGACATAGTTCGAGGGCCGTGATTGGCTGTCAAAGACTTCATTTCTGGAACCTACGTGGTGAGTCAGCCAATGGGCTCTGTTAGGTCATTAAGCTTCTAAATATTGACTAAAATATTATTGCAATGACTATTGCTATTTCTGGTGATAAACTTGTAGTCGGTCTCTGATGGCCATCTCTCTGGCAGGAGGAAGGAAGAAGGAGCTACCAAAAGAATCTTCTCGAATGGCTATAGTCATGTGATATGAGCACCAGCCTTCTTCTGCCCTGTTTGGTACCTACTATCTAACAAGTACACCATACCCCAGGAAAACCTGCCTCTTCCTCCAACTCTCCATCCCATTTAATAGATCAGATAACAACAAGCTGAACTTATTCCTGATAAACTTAACCTGAACTCATTCTCCAGAAATTCACTAAAGGAAACAAGGCCAACAATCAGAAGCTTTTCCCTGGGGTTTGGTTTTCTTGTGTTAATAATCTAAGGGCATCAGAAATAAACACCCTAAGTGGAATTTAGTTTTTCAGCGAAAGTTAATTTTGATGGATCACTATAATGTTTTAAGAGTTGTAAGGTGAAGAGGATTTAAAAAGCAGAGACATTAAAAAAAAAAATGTGCTCAGGCTTACACACCCTGAGAGCTTGCTTTCACTTTGATGCTTCTGAGTTTCAGCTTTAATCTGTAAAGAACTGTGACATTTTCACTGTGCAAACAAAAGAAGCACAGGAGAAGAAAAAGAAGGAAGGCAAAAAGGAGGGAGAGAGAGAGGAATATGACAGTTTTCAGTGCTTTTAGCTGGAAATAGTGGTAGCTCAGAGACAGTCATGGACTTTAGACAACGGAACACAGGAGTATTTCAGTAAGTGGCTTTACTTCTTTACAAAGGCAGGTGTGGTCAACACAGCTACAGCTATACTTTCAGTTGGCAATTCAATTAAAAACGTGTATTTATTTTCTTCAGGTTTCTCTCTCTCTGCATGCGTGTTTATGTGCACACGTGTGCGAGTGTCGATGGTGGCTAGAAGACATCGATTTGCTTGGAACTGAAGTTACAGACACTGACCAGTGGTCAGCGGATTCTTCCAGCACTTACCCCTGCTTCACTGTGGTGTCTTGGGAAGTTCTTGGTACTGGCTCTGGTGGAGGACTCAGGATGGAGTCACTGCATGGTAGCTGGTTTCTGCTGCTGAGGAATCCCTGTTTCTTCCGCTCTGTGCTTCCTTATGTCACAGAGGGGAAGGTAACAGTGGGTGACATGTCTCTCGTGACCAGAGGCCTGAGCTCTGGGTATCATTATTCTGAAATGGAGATTTCATGGGGACTTTTAAGGAGAAAAGGCAGCCATTTCTGAATTCCCTTTTGAGGCTGGGAATGCAGAGGAATATTACAGAGCTTGTGTTTCGTTAGTTACATACCTTTAGCATTCCTCAGTGGCCAAAGCATTTTTATTAGACATCTCGGAAAGTCTTCCTGAAAGTGTTTCTCTACATGTGTGACACAGAGCAGACAACCGAGCCAAAGGGAAATAGGGGAACTTCAAAACAGAGATCCTAACTAACACCATGACATGTGGTTTGCACAGAAACAACTACAGAATACCTCTATTACGTTGATTTGTGTGTGTGCAGGGGAGAGGGCACACATGCCACAGCATGCATGTGGAGGTGAGAGGGAGCACATGGGAGCCAGCTTTCTTATTCTACCATGTGGATCTAGGGATCAAACTCAGGTCTTCAGGTTTGTTGAGCAGCATCTTTGCTCACTGAGCCATCTCACTGTCCCTGGGAGGATACTTTGAAGAACATTCCTCTCTATTTTTTTTCCCCTAAGGCAGAGATCACCTAAAAGCATCTGTTCTTGTTTAATTAAAAGAGAATCATACCACAACCACAGTAAATTCATCTTGGAAGCAAGAAACACTCTAGGGGCAGAAGTTAAAGGCCTTAGAGGCCTGCCTTGGAGGGGCGGTTCTTCCTGCTTGTTTTCCTGCTTGTGCTTTGGGTGGTCCCTGTGACGCATGGGTGAGGGAGGCTGAGTTTCCTGAGAATATGGCATGAAGCACCTCTGAGCTCTGATTGTGCAGAGGGACAGGTGTCTGTCATTCAGGCATGCTTTCAGGCAGGTCCATTGGACACCCTGTAGCCATGTTCCTGTCACCTTCACTCACACTGTCGGTAAGCCTACAGCAGTGCGGACAGAGGTGCCTACACACCAATTAATACTGCTTTCATGTTGGTAGTAGGAACTGGCCACATGTCCTTGCCCAACCGCTGGCCACTATTATACGATGCCTATTTTATTAAGGGAAAAAACTGCTGCCGGGAACTACTTTCCAAACTTAGTTTGAGTTATTGCATGGAATTTACGAAATTATATTTCTTTTCTTCTGCTGTTCATAATTCTGAGGAAATTTCTGTTGGCTTGCCAAGAGTTCATTTGATTGTTATGTTGACCAACAGTGTCTTGACAGGAATGTTTTTATTTTTCTCCTCTTTGGATCTTTCCTTCCATGGCTCAGGGCCTGCCAACTTTATATGCCCACCCCTTAGTCACTTACTTGGTGGTTGAGCATGGAAGGAGAATTGGACACCATTGTGGAAAGACATCTTCTCTCTCTCTCTCTCTCTTTCTCTCTCTGAGAAAAAGCTGCTTACAGGAACTGGCCTGGTCTTCTTTTTTCTAATGTTGGGGGTGTGAGCCTGGCCCTGCTGAGATGGTCATCATCCAGGTTTACTAGACTGAGGGACATCCTGAAGTGAGGAATATCCGGTTTAACCTGGGAAATTTTGGAATCCAGGTCTTGGAAGCCTATTTGTTTTATATGAGAGCCCCATTCCTGGCTGTGGTATCCTTCACCAGTGAAGGCAGTCTCTTACTCACCCATTGAGGGTTTTATCTCAAAATGGAGACTTTCCAGAACAATGCTACTGTGGACCTTCCTAAACCTGGACCTCAGGGTCAGACCTCCCCCTTGAAGATCTCACTATGGATTGACTTGGAGCTCTCCCAAAAGAGTGAGTCCAGATCTGAGGCAGCACTTCTCCAAAGTAAACATCCCCGGGGGACTACTAAGTTTGGTTTCGTGGAGGTTGAGGATAAGCATTTATTTATCTATTTGGCTTCTGTAGTGTAATTTCTCCAAAGTCCAGTAATGTTTAGATAAACAGTCCCTTGATGATTAAGGGTTAGGGACATCAGATCAAAGCAGGGGCAGAAGATTTGGGCTGGGTGGAAATGAGTCAAGCAGGATGAGGGCAAGGTCTGGGACACCCACATCATACCAAGGTGGGCTTAGGTGGTGGGGAAAGTCACACGAATCTTTTTACTTGGTTGGTGAGCAAGGTAGCCATGACGCAGTGAATACTGTTGGTGGCTTCACTTTGTATAAGGAGAATAGCGAGAAACAGCAACAGGCTAATAAGATTCACTATAGCTGTTTAGACATCATCACAGAAGTTGTTTTCTTCCATGTCCCTTAAATTTCCACATATCTTGGGTAAAGCAAGTATGAAAAGGAAACAGAAACTCATCCAGTTAAGCGGAGGACCTTCTAACCTCTTCTGCTCTGCACATTCACTTACCTGTCCTTGTCACATCTAGGGGCCCTCGAACCACCATATTACCAGTGTTCAGTTGCTTTGAATATATCCTTGCAATGCTTATAGTTGCAATATTCAACAACCAGCACAGCACAGGCACTGGCCAATCAGAACAGAATCAGGTTTGGGATCTTATGGCCCTTGGCGGTGGCTTTCATTATGTCCACAAACATGCTCTTGGGTATGGGGAATGCATCCGAGGCTCTCCCAGGTCTGAGCACACATCTCAGACAGGATCTCTGCAGACTGACAAGAGCTGGATCAGGCAATGGTTCAGTTTCCCAGCAGCCACCACATCTTTGCTTCAAAAAATATTAATGTTCATTTGTTGGACAAAGTGATGGATCTTTCTTTTTTTAAAAGACTTATTTGCAAATTTCTTGTTCATGGGTGTTTTTGTCTGCATGTATTTCTTTGAGCCACATGTGTGCAGTGCCAGCAGAATTCAGGAGAGGACATCAGGTCCTCTGGAACTTGGAGTTGCAGGTGATTGTGAGCTGCCACATGGGTGCTGGGAACCCAACCTGGATCTTCTGCAAGAGCAGCAAATGCTCTTAACTGCTGAGCCCCATAACCACTGCTAAGAGATTCTAAGATAATATCTTTAAAAAAAGAAAGACTTATTTATTTATTTATTTATTTATTTATTTATTTATTTATTCTGTATAGTGTCCTGACTGCATGTATGCCTGCATGCCAGAAGAGGGCACCAGATCTCATTATAGATGGTTGTGAGCCGCCATCTGGTTGCTGGGAGTTGAACTTTGGAAGAGCAGCCCACGCTCTTAACCTCTGACCCAACTCTCCGGCCCAAGATAGTATCTTATAATGACATTTTCATTCTATTCTATCATGTACTTTGACTGTATTTAGCCTCCACTATCATCTCTCATCCTCATTTCCTCACATACTAATTCTCTTCCTCTTCTAAAACAGTCACCCTCTTACATTGATGGTGTGTATGTGTGAACAATCTAGGACTCGCATGTGAGAGAAAACATGATCATGTGATATTGAGCTTTTTGGGTTTGGCTTATCTTACTTAATGTGATGATTTTCAGTTCCACCCATTTCCCAGTGAACAATATAACTTCATTTTTCTGTATAGCGAGTCAAATGCCATAATGCACACATAAGTCTAATAGTCAAATATTTCACATTATCTTTTTCCATTCATCTGAGGATAGACGCATGGGCTGATTCTATAAGTTGGCCATTATAGTGTGGCCTTTTCTATGTTGTCAGTGTTCCTAAGGTCTAGGAGAAGTCTAAGGATTGCTCTTGACTTTGTTGTAACTGAAGAGATTAAATTTGCATAAAATGAGAAAAAAAAGAAGCAGTACAAAGAAATAGAAGACTGAATTATCCAAACTGCTTGTGCTGTTGGAATTCAGAACAGTGTTCTAGGCACAAGAGTTGCTAGCTATGGCGTCTAAGGGAAAATGGACAGGAGCTTCTGCAACCTTGAAGAATCTGTGAGTGCAGAGTAAGTAGACTAGGAAGAGAGGGAGTTAGAGATGGGAGGAGTAGGGGATGCTAGGTGGGCCTGGGTGGGGGCGAAGAAGGTAGGTTAGGAATCAGCCTGCCAACAGCCAGGGAGGCATCGGGGTCTTCAGGGAGCAAACTGAGAAGCTGAATACGAACACCAAACAGGAAGCGGGGAGGAGTGTATGGGAGGTGTGGAGGCAGTGGTGTTTAAAGAAGGCTTCTGCGGTTTAGTGAATATTGTTGAAGGGCGTAAGGTTTCAGGAAAGCTAACAGCTTGGCGATGACCTTGACGAGCTTGCCGAGGAAGGCTCAGAGCTTCCTGCTGGATGGATTGTCTTTTCCTGATTTACCGCGATGGTGATCTCAGAGATGACAGTACTTAGTATCCTTCCCCCATGTGTAGGCCCTGAACAATCGGCAAGCACTTGGCCCCGTGCAGAGGATGGTGCCTGAGCTGTCCTAGGTGCCACCCATTAGTTCTGGATCATGTTAGGAGGGAATGGCTGTAGAGGGAGGTACTTGGGGTATAGAGATTACAGAAGTGAGTTAAAAAAATTTTTTTTTTGATTTATTTGTGTGTGTATTCACGTGCCACTGTGCACACACGGAAGTTAAAAGACATCAGTTTTCTTCTTCCACTCTGTGGGTCCTGGGGATCGAATTCAGGTCTTCAGGCTTGGTGGCAATCACCTTTACTGATTGAGCTATCTTACCTGCTTGAAGAAGTGAGTTTATGGTATATCCATATCTTTCTTTCTTTCTTTTATCACCATGGGCATATATTTATATTTTAACCAGTAGCACAGTTATACTGAAAATGTCTGACTGGGCAGTCTCATTCATATGTAGTTCTAAGCGAAGCTTTCCTCATTTTGTGGGTGACTGTACATCGGAGAGAGGCTAAAGGATACGTCCTAAATCGTACAATGAGAACAAAAGGAAAAAAATAAATGATAGTTCTTCTATCCTTTGGTTGCTAGCCGGTTTTTATCTTGGTTACAGATTTCCTGAATTCATTCCTTTTTGGGTTGAATGAGAATTGGGAAGGGTGACAGAGATGGAAAGGAAACAGAATAATCTAGAGTAGAAGTAATCAAACATCATCCATAACTAATAGCTTAGCAGATGACCCCAGTCTACACGAGACCTGACGCCCTGGGAGGCTTTGGTTCAGTTGAGAAAGTCTTCCGTGGCTCAGCATCTTGTCACCGAGTGGAAGGCTAAACTTTTGTCCTATGTCTGCTGCAAGGCAGCCATGGCCCGAGGGGCAAACCTACCCTTCTGGAATGTTCTTCCTTGGAGATAATTATTCCTCAGGTGGGGAGAAGTGCTCCTTCACTTGGTAGGGGCCTACACATGAGATCACATGCTACCTATTTGCATCAAAGTTTCAGGGGAAAATGCGCATTATCTACAACCCCGCCCCGGCCCCACCCATTCTGCAGATAACCAGAGTCCAGATTTGTGAGCGTTTGGTCAGCAGAGGTGACTGTTATCCCTCAAGTGGGTCTTTCCTTCCGTGCCTTCCGCTGCTGAAGTGGATGCTGTGCACTCTGTCTGAGCTCTGTGGCTACTTCCTGCTAAGACCAGTGGCTTTCATGGGGGCGGGTAGGAGCTGCTGGGGCATCTCAAAGGTATCTAGGCCTAAGGCCTGCAGAAACTTCCTGGCATTTGTCACGAGTGAGACATCTGGCATCGGGTCACTATGGGTCAAAATCTCTCCACCATATGGCCCTTCATAATTTGGATGATCGAGGAAGAGGGCTGGCCTTGGACTCGTCCTCCTGCTCACAGTCTCTTGTCTGGCGCAGGATGTGACTTGGGGTCCCTATTATCTTGGCTTTGATTTCTTTTATTTCCTTAATCATCTCCTTGCCATGAGAAAAATGGGCTTCCGTTTATGCAACCCGTGGCCAACTTAAATCTCAGGGTTCTGGTTCTCCTCAGGGGAAGTCAGCCAGGTGACGCCCAACCAAGAGCCCATGCTCTGTGCTTTAGCATGGTTTGCACAGTGTTTCACGTATTGGAATCTCGATCTTCACTCTCACTGGACTGAGAAGGAAGTAGTCTCTTAAGAGGTGGGAAATTACATGGTCATGGCTTTTTTTGTGAAAGGATTAATGCTGGTCTTGGGGTGGGTTAGGTCTACAGGTGTGAGTTGGTTCCTGAAAAAAAGTGAGCCTGGTGGACCTGTCCCTTCCTAGCTTCTTTGCTTCCTTTTGTGGGCACGTGTGTTTATAAGAATCACCTGCCGTTGCTCTTCAACCGTATTCAATGAGACAGGGGCTCTCAATCAAGCCCAGAGCTTGCTGATGTGGTCAATCTTGCCAATCAGTTTGCTCTGGGAATCCCCTTTCTTGTCCTTCCAAGACTGGAATGACAGGTGGGTCACCATATCCACCTGGCATTTACATTAGTTCTGACAATCTAAACTGATCCTCAGGCTTGTGCAGCTGATGTTAGCATGGCACTTGTGGACCTCTAGAACTATGAGTTAAATAACCTTTGCTTTGTTAAGTACCGAGCTTCAGGTGTTCTGTTAGAGTGATATAAGATGGTCTAAGACCAGAGAAAATGGTAGCAACATTTAGATTTGGAACCAGAACATCCAAGTTCAAGGTCACACTTTATTCTGTCTCAGGACCCATGAGCGTTAGCTAAGCCTAGGAGCTTCAGTTTTCTCCTTTCAAAATGAGAACAATAATCCTTCTCTTGCTAGGTTTGAAGCAGTACTTTCAAGTCACGCAGAAAAATGTAATGTAGGTTTATTTCCTTTACTGCAGGCTGAGGGGATTTGGAAAAACGAGGATGCTGACCCATCAGAGACCACCATGGTAATGATTCTAAGCATCTAGCCAGTTCCCTCAGATATAATTGGGCCAGCTTGGCTGCTCCTGAATTCATCAGAATTAGGTTCTGTTGGACAGCAGGCATCTGTTGAGTGGCAGAGAAGGAAGAGTGAAGGAACTTGGCTTGAAACACATCTGGAGATGGATGGGTTGGTGCTGAGCTGTCCTTTCATTGCAGGCTCCCTTGATGTGTAATACTTTCCTTAGGGGTCGGTGAGAGGGACAGAACAGTGATATACATGTGGTGTAGACAGAAGGTGATCAAGCTGTGTAGATGCCAGTGTGGACTAGCCAAGGCTGGCTTGTAAGAAGGAAATACCCAGTGTATTCTTGGGCACTTCCCACACCTGCCTTTAATTCAATTTCTGAGAAAGGCAAAATTGCTCCACTCTCAGAGAGGACCAGAGGGGATCCATTGCCTGGGTTGGCTCAAGACTCTATCCCAGCTGGCATTTCATTTAAGTTTTGATTAGGCCAAAATCTACTCTACCAAGTTCCCTTTCCTTCCTTCCTTGTTCAAAGGGACATGAAATTCATTTGAGGGCTATTAACACTCATTCATCATGGACCATGTGGCAGAGATTTTTATCCAAGAGCCATTTCCTGCTCAAGGGTGAGGTCCACCCTGGAGAGTGGTTTATATTTTGCTCCTGTCGCTCTCTGTGACCTGGATGACTACCTGTCCTTTCTGTACCCAGATCTTCAATCTTAAAACATGATGTCCTTTCCATCTTAAAACTCCAAGCCAAGCATAACCCCTCTAGCCACTCATCTTCCAATCCGAAAAAAAAAAAAAAAAAACCTTTGAAAAGAGGAAATTGCTTTTTATTAGGTGTAAAAACCAACAGAAAAGCACCCAACATCTCCAAAGGCCTGAGAGTTGTTCTGAACTGCTGACCCCATTCTATTAGGTTGGCAAAGGACCTCCCCAAGACACCAACCAAGCAAAATTAGGAGTTGATTTGTGCCACAAATAGCCTTGTCCTAGAGATGTTTCCACATCCTCGGGAGAGTGCCAGTATCGCCTTAGGGGCATGTCCTTAGTAAAGGACATTCATTTGTAGACTCGTAAAGTATGATGTTAGGAGCCTTGAAGAGGAGGAACACAATCATACGCTTTGGAAAATGAGAGAAATGCAGCCCAGAAAAGCAGCTGCTTGCTCAAGTTAATATAGGTCAATGGGAGATTTGGGATCGGTACCTGATTCTTGACAGAAATTATGTTTTTTTACCAAGGCCCAGGAGGGTAGTGCCACCTAACTCCTACTGTCTCTTGGTGGTGATGGAGGTTGCCTCTCAGGAGAGCCGAGGCAATTTTAGGGCTCATAGATTTTTTTTTTCTTAGAAAAAGATTGCTGTTTATAGATGGATATTGCCAGTGCTAATCATTGTACCATTCACCAAATCTTCCATGTGCACCCAGGCAACCTGCGGATCGTACAACCAGAGCTGGCTAGTGGACTTCCAGCAGAAATGAAGAAGGGGAAAATAAACCTTTGATGTTTTAAGTCATTGAGACTGTGGAAGTATTTTTCTTACTGTGGCCTAAGCCAGCTCATCTGGGTCCAAACACCAGCCAATTAGCAAGGTCACCTAGAAAAAGCTGAGTGCTTGAAGGCAACATAATATGTCACCCAAGGGGTGATGTTTCTCTCTCAACTCCGAGAGGCAGAGTAGTTAGCTCTGGGTGGTCTTTGCTTTCTGCAGCCTTGCAAGTCTGGCTGTGAGGGTGTGTCCATGGGAGACAGCTTCACGACCTTGAACAGTAGACTTGACTTCTTATGCCTTAACTCCTCATCGACAACTTGGATAAAACACTAACGACTCTGCCTTTGGCTTGTGGATTTTAGATGGGATACACATGGAAAGTCTTAATTTCTGTGCCTAGCACAGAATGGGACTTTAAGATAGAATGAAACTTGAGCACCTCTAACTCTATAAAAGACATTATACCAGGCATTTAAGATTGAGGGACAACCTCGACCTGAATCTTCAAGACATCTGTCACATCTTACATGACAGTAGCTTACTTGCACAGGTATAAAAAATTTAAATTGAAGTTTATAAACAGGGAACCCCAAGTGCATCATACGTGGGAGCACCACTCTAGGGAACCCCAAGTTCCAGCATTTTCACCCCAGCTTCTGGAGCCTTCTGGGTGGTGTTGGAGGGTTCTTCTCAGAGAAACAGATCTGATCCTGGTATTTGCACCTAGAAATAGCCTGCTGTTTTGACTTCGGCTGTGTGTGAGCCAGTGTGTGTAGAAGGTTTCAGCATACCTTAGGGCCATGGTTGAAATTAATGAGCACTCTTCCTTGGGAAGAGAACACATCTTACAAGGGAAAAACAATAAAACACTACATAAAAGTCTGGTTCCAAATAAATGGATCACATACTTTGGCTCCACTAACTGCTGAGAGAAATATTTATTTATTAAAAAAAAAAAACAAAACATCAAATGTTCTACTACTGTGAGCCGGCGCTTACTGGGGAGAGCGGGTGCAAGAAGACAGGCCTAGCATGGCTGCAGAGTGTCACTTGCCTGCTGTTTGGAGTTGGCTTATTGTTTAGCTTTGTCTTAGTCTCACATAGGGACTTAATCCCACATAGGGACTCTTAGGAATTCTTACAGAAAAGAAGGGGAAAGTATAAAACCTAGTGTTCTAGATTTTAACTTCTGGAGCTGAGATTAAAACTTGTATAATTTCCTCTTTGTTTTTGCTCAGTTCAGCCGCCATTTAAAAGAAGCAGCTTGAACGGGGAGCAAGTGCTCTGTCCCTTTTCATGTGGGTTAATTTTTGACGATGTGTTGTTTTGAGACAGGATGGTGCTGCAGAATCCAGCTGGCCCTTAAATTCTGACTCTCCTGCCCCAGCCTCTTAAGGGGTAGGATTACAGGTCCCACTGGCTGGGAGATTAAATTAAAAAAAAAAAGTTTTATTATTTTTAACTTTTTAAAAAAAATTTTATTCAACTTTTATTAATTACACTTTATTCATTTTGTATCCCCCCATAAGCCCCTCCCTCCTCCCCTCCCGATCCCACCCTCCCTCCCCTTTCTACATGCATGCCCCTCCCCAAGTCCACTGATAGGGGAGGTCCTCCTCTCCTTCTTTCTGATCTTAGTCTATAAGTTCTCATCAGAAGTGACTGCATTGTTGTCTTCTGTGGCCTGTAATGTATGTGTGTTTGTTTGTGTACCCGATGGTGCCTGAGGAGGTCAGGGTCTTCAGATCCCTCTTAAGGACCCGAGTTATAGGTGGTTGCAGGCAGCACCACATGGGTGCTGGGAACCAAAGTTGGGCTCTCTGGGAGATCCTCTGAGTCACCTCTCCAGCCTCATGGGTGATCTTTATTTTTAAAGGAAAAGCAGGGGCTGGGAAGTTGCCTTCTCTCTAAGGTTGATTCTGGTCATGCATGTGGTTGTCATGCTAACACAATGACTAATAGCACTGCCCATGGCTAAGCTTAGCTCCAGAGTTCCTGCCTCAGTCTCTTCCTGAGAATTTTTTTCTTTTTTAGATTAAACAAATTACTATTTTTAAAAAGAAGTTGCTAGACAGTACGTATGAGATGGGAAGGCTTTCTTAAATAATCGGCTAACAGTACTTTGTACTTTTTTTGGGGGAGGGGTGCTTTGACTTGATTACCCGAACATCTCAGTGAGGCGTGCCGACTAAGTTTTTTAATCCTGACTTGTGAGGCAGGCAGAGCCTCAGAACATAAGTCAACTACAGAAAAATCAGGACCTAAGTGTTTTGCAATGCTCCTGACTATTTGGGAACACACAGTTCTTCCAGAACCTTGAGAGACCTGTGGTTGGTTTTGACATCTGCTACCTAGAGCTGTCGCTGGTCACTCATTGTCAGACTTCAGTTCTTAGTTATAGACCAACACAGCTAGATGACTGTCCAGGACAATTCCAGCCCCTCCGTGCTTCTTTCTTCCCTGTGAAGACGATGGTGGGGGTTCGAATGTAGGCACAGGAAGCATTATCAAGGGGAGCATGGAGAGGATGCTGTCATGTATATGACACTGTCTGCCTTTTCCGTTCTTCTGAGCTTCTTGGACTTGGCTGTGGCCAGCAGGCTACACAGTCCTCCTAGAATAAGGGCAGGAGCTCAGCCTTTGCATGCTGCTTCCCCTGAGTCTATCACACCAGAGCTGGGTGGGTCAAAGATACCAGGAGGAGTATGTATTGTTTGTAAAGACAGAAAGGAAAATGTATTCACCTGGCTGGGAGACCCAGAGATGAAGAGGCTGAGTTTGCTGGGAGGAAGCTCAGAGCAGAAGCAAAACTCATGACACCAACCTCATATAGGGGCTGCAAACACTCTTAGGTTTCATTATTGTCTCCTTAATGGATGCTAACCATTATCCTGCTACAGACGTTTTTCTTTTCTACATCTCCTTGGGCTCTTGGAAAAATACTGAGATAGAACAACAAAGTACAAGGTCCTTGAAAGAAGATTTCTTGCTTTACATTTTTCATTAATTATTTGAGAATTTAAAAAATTTTTATTCATTCCCTCACTCCAATTTTCCTCAGATCCATTTCCGCTTTTCTACCCATCCAACTTTGTGACTCCCTCCCCTCCCCTAAAAACCCTCACTGAGTCTAGTTTGGGTCTAGTTTGAGTCTCTTTTCAATAAAGGACTGCTGCCAAGTGAAATGGTTTAAGGAGAGCATCCCCAAAGACGTCATTAGAAGGGCTTGTTCATTTGCTCTGTGTGGCACTGGGAGGGATACATTGTGTTCAGGTAAGGCTAGTGAGCGATGCTAAAATATATGTCATAGTTAGCTGTTTCACATTACTGTGACCAAATACTTATAGTAGCTAACTTTTAAAGCAAAACTTTTTCTTTGGGCCAAATTTGGAAGCTCAAAGACAAGGTGTTGTGGGTGAGAATGCCATCATGGAAGTGCACAAAGGAGCAAAAGGATCACTTCTCCAGCCAGAAAGTTAGACTAAGGACAAACAAGGTTTCATAATCCCTTTCAAGACACCACTGTCGTTCCCCTCCCCCACAGTGATGTAAGTGGCTCCTTTGAAAGGTTCGAAATACCTCCCAACAGTGCCCCAAGCCCAAACCTTCAAATACAGACCTTTGGGCACACAGCCATATTCAAGTCTCCAGGGCCCTGACAGGAATCCTAACCATGGCTGCATCTGCTGTTTATGGCCTCACTGCTCTGTGAACTTGGATACTGTCTCCTTTTCCAAGCCTTAGCTTACCTAACTGTAAAAGGAAGATACCAGAGAAACACTGTTGATTTCTGGAAAACCTTTTATTTCAATGCAAGAGCAGCCTCTTTGAGGCTGCTCTGATCATTCACAGATATTTCTGGCCCATGGTCCTCACGGGTTCCCCTCTTGAACTAAACTTATTACTTCTAAGAACAAGGGAATCCATGTCTTTCTTCCTAGGCAGGTTTGAAATGCTATCGCTTCTCCTTCTGTGCATAAAATGACTGTATAAAATAAAGGAAGTGCGTGGGCACTGGCGTTCAAATCACCCCCTGCCTCCTTGAGTGCAGTGTGATCCAGCCATTCTGATCCTGTGGGTCATGACCCCTTTGGGGTCAAACGACCCTTTAGAGTTGCCTAAGATTATGACAGAACACACTACGATTCATAGCAGTAGCAAAATTACAGTGATGAAATAGCAACAAAATAATTTTATGGTTGGGAGTCACCACAACATGAACTGTATTAAAGGGTTGCATCATTAGGAAGGTTGAGAGCTACTCGTGTGATCAGTTGCTTCATGCTTCTGCCATTGTGACTTCCATTACAATGTACCTTAGGATTGTGGGACAGAATAAGGTTACTATGCTTCATCATAGTAACCATAAAAAAAAATCAAGACACACCCAGAGCTTTTCCTTATCAATACTCTCATGATTCTAAATTCATTCAAGTAGGCAATGAAGATTAAACCGCATCCTCCTTGACCATCCAGTCCACGTTCATTGTCCTGTTTTTCTGTGTGAAGGTCCTTCCTGCATTAGATTGTGTATAGTCTTGCATTGTGCCTTGATGAACTTAGACCCATAGCCTTTTTCACACACAGTGTAAGCTACTGGAGGAAAGGCTGCTAGAGGTGGCTCTTTCTCTAGCATTGTTCTTAACATGCTGGGAATGATTTATTTCAGAGGGAGAAGCATTCTGGATACCCCTGCTCTCGGGGTTTCTTACCTGGGAACCAGACTGAAGGCGGAATTCTGAAGAGAGGTCTGAGGTCTAGATGAAGGCAGGGTGTCAGGGAGAGGTGGCCGGGAGGAGATATGTATGCCTTCATCTCTCAAAAGGCCATATCCCTCAGTGGCTGGAGGATAGTGTGGATAAGCTTGCTGCTCCCAGTAACTACCGTCCACGATACCCCTCTCTGTCTTCAAGGAGGACATCAATGCTTATATAATTCGATTTCCTGTCAATTAAAAAAGGTCAGGGTTGTCCTACATACTGTCGTTCACCACCCATCATGTGGTTAAGTATTGATATTTTTGTTCTGAGTTTGTCAGTCTGTGCTGTCCAATAGAATAGCTGCTAGCAATAGGTGAGCTTTATATTTAACCTAATTAAGATAAAATTACAATGTCAAAATCTAGTTTTCTAGTTGTGCATGAGTTGAACCTCAAACACTTTACTAGTGGCTACCCTATGCACAATGCAGATAAACAAAACACAATCTCTGTAGAAGGTTTGATTGGATAGCATCTGTCTACACTGACCCCACCACTCGCTATGTGTTCTTTGATTAATGACTTAGTCTTTCAGTGCTTCATATCCCTCAATTATAAAATGAGACTGCCATCATCACTACCTGGTAAAATGGTCAGGTTCAGATAAGGTAATAATGGTGGTTAGTTTTAATTGTCAACATTACACAATCTAGAGTCATCTGGGAAGAGAATCTCAGTAAGGGCTTGTCCAGATGAGGTTGGCCTGTTGGCTCATTTGGTTGGGATTGCCTTGAACTCGTTGACTGATCTGGGAAGACCCTGGCCACTGTGGGCAGCACCATCCTGTGGGTTTGGGTCTTGGAGTGGAGAAGATGAGCTAAGTAGTGAGCGTGCATGCATCCATTGTTTCTGCTCCTGACTGTGGGTGTGATGTGACTGTCTTAAGCTCCTGCTGCTGTGACTTCTCCACTATGATGGACTCTGCCTTGGAACCGTGAGCTCAAATTCTTACCCCTCTCACCCCCTACCCCAAGCTGCTCTTCGCATCACAGCAGCAGAACTGAAACTAAGGCAATAATTCATGCACTGTGAGTACTATGGGAAATCATCCCTCTCGAGTCCCTTCTTCTACTACCAACACTGACTCTGGTAGTTGTATCCGTCTCCTCAGATACTCTTTGAAAGCAGGAGCTGAGCTGAGAGGGAGTTAGGCCATTTTACCCTCCGGGCTCTGTTGGGTCAAGGTCCTTGGAGTACGTGTGGTGACTGGAGTCTGCTGTTGACCTACAGGACACTATGGTTCACTTACCTTTTCAGAAAGAACAGAAACTTCTCTGGTTGTGGGCTCCCAGCCAAGGCTGAACACGTACTGACCTTCTCCAATTCCCTCCCCCTCCATCCCCCGCCTCCTTTTTTTCCCACACTGAAAGCATAGTTCCTTTTAAAAGGAAGTTTGTTTTCCCTGTCCTGGAAATGTCAGGCTCCCCAGAGGGCTGGAGGGTGGATGGGTCTCAGTCAAAAGTCTCTTCCTCTGATGCAGTGGGCGTGCCCCCTGCTCTGGTGGATGACATCAGCTGAGCTTAGGCCTGACTCACCGAGCACTGTGAGAACTGACTTCCAGGGCAGCAGTGTGGGGGAGGTAGAGGAAATGGCCCTGGCCTGTGAATGACTTCCTGACTTGACTCAGTTTCAATTGTGATCAGGCGTTCCCGAGCTTTCCTTGAGCATCTGTGCGTTGCCTCGGAACTCCTTGAATTAATTCTTTGCAGGTTTATGGTGAATTTGAACATTGTAAGTCTGCCCTGGGCTTCCTCGGGTCACTGCATAAGGACTAAGAGAACTAGCCTGTTCCAAGAGGAAGCAGAAAGGTTAAGGATGCTCTGTCTAATGTGTCCAGATACTGGCCTCTGAGTTGCAAACTTCTTTCCTGTGGAAAGGAGCTGGTAGATGTCAGTTCATGGGACTCACTGGTGGAAGCTAGAAGGGAGGGTGCTGCAGGAGCCCCGTGTAGATTTAAGAGTTAATGTTGATTTGCTCCATAAAGCAGAGAGGTGTCAGCTGTTCCCAGAGTCTCAGCCATCTAGTCTCCCTTGTAATTATAACTTATTGTTCCACCGACTTCCTTTTCCATTGGACAGAGTCTCAAGGGTGGACCTGTCTCAGGGCAGGGCTTCCACTGGCAGTCCTAGATGGTGCTGAAACACGTGCGCTGGGATTTTCCCAGAGCTCCAGAGTATCTCCTTGGCAGTTGTCAAAGAGCCAAGCCCAACCCAGCCAAAGTGTGAGCTCTCTACCACCACAGGCTCTTCCCCTCCTGAAGCACAGTAACTGAGCTCCCACCCATGACCTGGGACCCCTGAGGCTCTTTCCTGATTTCTGGTATGTGGAGAGTAGACTTCTGACACTCTATGTGCTAGGTATATTTCTTTGCACAAGCCACACACACACACACACACACACACACACACACACACGACATAATTTCAAGATTCCAGCAAAATTGGCATGAAGTATAGAAGACCTCTTAGTTAGCTTCACCCGCTAGTGAATATTTCCTCCATTTGACTTCTCCAATTTAAAAAATACAGTAAAATAC
Organism: Meriones unguiculatus; assembly: GCF_030254825.1. Taxonomy (NCBI): domain Eukaryota; kingdom Metazoa; phylum Chordata; class Mammalia; order Rodentia; family Muridae; genus Meriones; species Meriones unguiculatus. The sequence goes on along the minus strand of NC_083357.1, from coordinate 66,141,811 downwards.
ACATAACGTAAGACTAACCATCTTAACTGTGTTCAAATGCATAGTTCAGAAGTGTTAAATGTGTCCATGATGCCTCACTGCTATCTATCCCCACAAATCTCCAGTTTTGGAAAGCTAAAACTGGACCCACTGGACAATGGCTCCCCACTCCCTCCTCCCTTCAGTTCCCTGACAATTTCTTTCTATCACTTTCATTATGATATTGACTATAACCAGTTTTTTTTCCCTCTACTTTTCTCTCTTCTCCTCCTCTCTCTCCCCTCTCTCTCCCTCTCTGCATTTGTTTTTCTGAGACATGGTCTCATTTGTCTAGGCTGTTCTCAAACTCACCATGTAGGTAAGGATGATCACAAACTCTTGATCCTCCGTCTTTTACCCCCATAGGTGCTGAGATTACAGGCATCTATGTCCCTGTTAGAGCTTGCCTTTTTTCTTCCCTTCCACAGAAAGTCACAGATTTCCACATTTTCATTTGTAGTTAAAGACAGCTGATTTTCCATCTCATTTCTCATTACCCCTCTCCACTTGGACATTTCTACCACTAGTATTCCCCTTCTATTTCCATATCATATATGTTCTATTACCCTCCCCACACTCCCTGCTTCGAAGTCTCTTCTCCCCTCTCATGGTCCCTTTTCTAGTTTCCCGACCTCTACCCACACTTATCCCCACATAAACACACACAAATTAGAAGCTAGGATTCAGATATAACAGAGAATAACTGTTCGTTTACCTCACTTAGTATATTATTATTATTTTTGTTTCATTCATTTTCTTTATGGTTGAGTATAATTTCATTGTGCACATACTGTAATTTCATTACCCATCTACCTGTTGATGAACATCTAGGCTGTTCCTTCTGTGACTTAGGCAGCAGTAGCCATGGCTACGCAAGTATTCTGAGGTGTGATATGGAGCCTGTGCTGGTTTTAATGAGAATAGCCCCCATAAGCTCATATATTTGGATATGCTTGGTCTGCAGCTGGTTGAACTGTTTGAGAAGGAAACATTGCCTCGGCCTTGTTGGAAAAGGTGTGTCACTGGGGGTAGGCTTTGAGGTTTCCAAAGCTCAAGCTATTCCTAGCTTTGTTTTCTGCCTTGTTTTTATTGTCTCAAGATGTGAGCTCACAGCTACGGTCCTGAGGCCATTCTGGCTGCTGCCACACTTCCAGCCATGGTGGTTATGGACTCACCCTCTGAAATAGTAAGTCCCCATTGAAATGCTTTCTTCTATAAGTTGCCTTGGTCCTGATGTCTCATTTCAGAAATGGCAAAGGAATGAAGACAGAGCCCCTTGGGCATAGGTACAGGAGTGCCCATTATTTCTTTCTTGAAGCAGGCTTTTGTGCAAAATCCAAATCAAACAAATCCCACCACATAATTAAGTGTGATGTTTAGTGTTGTACCCAAATGAGAAATCGTACAAGAAACAATTTCTCTTCTAGCTGTGAAAATAAGACATAAACATAAAAAGTAGGAAAAAAGTAAACAAATGATTAAAAAAAGCCTGTTGATTGTTTAAATCTCAGTCATCAGGAGAAAATGTTTTTAAATACCTTTGAAATAACTGTCATAAAATTATAAATTTAATATTAATATAATTGACCAAACTTTATTTTTAGGTTGTATCAATTTCCTGGCTAATTGTAAAATTGTTTTGAGGTCTTGAGACAGTTTCTGGTAAATTTTTGATTGGATTTGATTTTTTGTTACGTTCATCAAGCAGAGCATGGAGCAAGGAATTATTCTTTGCTTTAGAATATGGAGGCTTGAGTTTCAAAAGCATGGCAAGCTTGTTCCAAAGCTCACTTGTAATCTGCACTTAAAAGATTCATAGAAGACTGTGTCCTGGTTATTTTTGTAAGCCCATTCTTCTCAGCCAAAGTGCCAGGCACATGCTGGGTGCTTCTTATGCACTGTAGGATGACGAGCAATACACTGCTTTGGCTTACGAATGTGAGCGTAGATTTATTTCCTAGTGTGAGGGGCAAGAGCTTTAGATACTTCATCTTCATTTTCATCATGACCTTGTCATTGATTATCATCTTCACCTTCATCATGACCTTGACCATCATATCTTCATCTTCACTGTCATGTTTTCTATCATCTCTTCACTTTTACTTCCCACTTATCTTCCATTTTTATGTTTCATCTTCATTTTTTTTATGTCCAAAAATTGCAGTGGAAGTCTATATATCCATTTACTTTTTGATATTCCTCCATTATGTGGTAATAGTGTGAAGAAGGACAAATGTCTGGAAGGCAGTGTGTGCATTCTCTGGCTTTGACTCCCGTGCTGAGTGGTATGGTCTTCCACATAACTGGGCTGAATCTTTCAAGTTGTACAAATTGTTCTATATTATTTTAAACTGAATATAATCCAAAATATGGGATAGTTGTGGTAGAGGGCCTTATTAGGAAAACCACTTAAAGAGTATTGAAAGATCACAGGATGGTGGTCTAGAACAGAGATCTTGAATGTCAGGGTCTTAATTATGGAGTCCAAAGATGGAGAATTAAAGATGAAGGGTGAATGAAAAGGCCGAGTCTGCATGAGTATGAACATCAGGCCATGACATATAGCTTGTATATACCAACAGTGGAACTGTATGTGTTCCACTGAGAATAGGGGCACAGGATTGAGTTGATGTACTAGAATGCTGTACATATTCACAGCAATGAATAGAAGACTTTAATGTGGAGCCATAGTATTTATTTCTTTAAAACCACCATTCTCTGGTGGTTTTAAAAACCTCTGAGCCAGACACTATTGACTTTACCATCTTCTGGGATTTGTAATGTATGCACCACCCTACCCTCAACATGAGTACAGCAGTGACTGTACCTGGATAAGACGTTTGCTCCCATCCAGAACTCATAAACTCAGGAGCCTAAAGGTCACAGACTTGAGCTGTGAGAATGGAATTCCACACTGTGGTTATCAACAACTGACTCCTCAGTCTCCCATCCTTATTCCTTGTGGCCATGTTATCATCCGAATGGGTCTTGCCCCCTCACTTCCTCCAGCTCCTCTCATAACTTTTCACTCCACCCGGTGCTGACTTGCTCACTCATCTTGTTGCATGTGTAGGTTTTGTGTCACCAGGGGCTAAGACAATCTCAGACTCATGCCTGCCTCTCCTCTTCTGTTTCAGTCATCTTATGGTGCAATGATGAAATTCACCGGTCCTAAACTATTTCCCTGCCCTTAATGCTTGTGCTCAATTTCTTCATCATCTGTATTAAATTCCTATACATTTATAATCCTTGCATATGGTCTTTTCATTCTCTCACTTCATCATTTTCACATGTCCATATCACAGTCATGATCATAGTCAACCGTTTGCTTGTTTAGCACCTGTGCCTCTGCTTGTTGTTGGAGGAAAATATACTAGCTGGCCTTTAAAATTCTTGCCTTGAATCTAAAATGAACTTTTAATGCTGATAAGTGTTTTTTTTTTTTTTTTTAAATTCATCCTTGGTCAATTCACACTCTGTGTTTACAGTCTACCACAAACACTCTAATCCCCAACACTCCTTCCTTCTCAGCTTACTTTTAAGTTGAATTTTATTAAAGTCAGATATATGCAATGTTTTCACAGTCAGCAAATGATGAAAGGTATGTAACAACAACAACAACAACAACAAAACCCAGTGGTTCTTTTCAAATTAAGACAAATTATTTTTATTTCAAATTATGTGTAGGAGTGTGTGCGTGTGTGCATATGTGTATACATGCACACGTACATGCAGTGTTCACACAGGCTAGAAGGAGGCATCAGATCTCCTGAAACTGGTGTTGCAGGTAGTGTGAGCTTGCTGATGGGTGTGCTAGAAATCCAGATCAGGTTCTGTACAAGAGCAGCACATGGTCTTACCTGCTGAACTTAACTGCAGCCTTTCTTCCTGATATATCTATATATATCAGGAAAATTTGTATAAAGATGTACATATACATTGCTAAATTTTCTTTATAACTGTGACTAAGCCTGATACAATTTGTTATCTGTTTATATAAATTAAGTACTCCATCACTATTTTTTTTTATTGATGCCCACCTTGAGTAATAACCTTCATCTGCCACAGGTTAAACAGATTTGTCTAGCCAGCATTGCTACCTTAGGGGTTCATTCTCATTTTATGGATTTCTCACTCTTGTTACCGAAATACTGTAACTTTCTTCTTCTTGCTTAACTGTTCTGTACTCCCTGGAAAAGGTAACTGGGAAGACAATTCTGGAAGAATGATGGATATCTAAAATCTTAATTTCCCCATATGCCTGGCTGATAGTTTAGCTAGGTATAGAATCCAAGCCTGGCATAAATTTCTCTCTCATATTTTGGGGGGGGGGTGTTGTAATATTTTTCTAGGTAAGAGTATCGTTAAGAGTTTTAATGACAGTGATGCATCTTTTGTAAATGAACATTAGTTTTTTTTTCTCTCCTAATACTTTCAGACTTTGTTGTATGATGAACATTTGTATACTTTTTTTCAGTTGTTGCATTGCTTATGGAATGGGTCTTTATAGTAAGAAACTACATTTTCAATTCTTGAACTTAATATTCTTGTTATTATAATTGTTGTTTTCCAGGTTCCTCACTTTCCAGAACTTTTATTCATAGGTTGCATGCATCCTGGATGACTGTTTTAATTTCTTTACTTATGTCACACATATTTTTTCTCCTCTTCTACTTTCCTATATAGTGCTCTTGAATTTAAGGATTATATTATAGTACTCCTTCTGAATTTAAGGATTTTTTTAAACCATATCACAAAACTTTTTTTGAGGATCTTATGTAGCTCTTGATGGCCTGGAACCCACTATGTAAATCAGGCTTCACATTCACAGATATCTGTCTGCCTCTGACTCCAAAGTGTAGCTTTAAAAATTTATTTCTTCTAGTACCAAAATTCCTTTTATTCATTTTAAATTTATTTCCTAATAGTTAAAACTATACATATCTGTTGTCTACAGGATGTTTGTTTGAAATATTATACGGTGGCTGAATTTAGATAAAGGCACATGTATTATCTTACACATTTATCTTTTTTTTTCAAATGGTGAGAATATACAAATCTATTATACTAGTACTTTGTAAGGATATAAAATGTTATTACTGATAGTTTCCCTGTTGTATAAGGAATTCCTAATTCTAAATGTATTTTTTTTTCTTTTTATAATATCATCTTTCATGGACAACTTTCATTCTTAATTTTTGAGGATATCAACCATAAAATATCGCTTAGCCCTGGATATGCTATTCAAACACATGAAAAATACACTAGTCAAAGAACACATGATGCAAAGGGGAGCCAAGATGGCGGCGCCGGGAGAGCACTGTGTCTGAGAAGTGGGACAGCACTCTCCATGCAGTGACCAGGAGACTGAACTCTGGGCCCTAAAACTACAGCGATCGTGTTTCCCAGGTGAGGGGAGGCTCCCACGGCGTGGGAATTGGTCGGGTCCACTTTCGGCTGCCCAGGCAGAACCCGGAAGAAATCCCGGGTAACGTGGGCTTTGGGTCTCCGGGCTGGAGCCGCAAGGTTGTGTGTCCCGATCACTTTCCCAGGCTGGTCGGTGGGCACAAGGGTGCCTGAGACTGGGAGTCCCAGTCGCAAGAAAACCCCACGGGGAAGCAGGGTTGCAAGTCTGATCACGGGTCACCCAGTCTTTCCCTGGAAGGTCTCTCGGACCTCGGGCACCCACTGCCATCACCACTGAGCTCCCGCCGCGTGGAGAGCTGCGCACCCAGCTCACGGGTACAGACAAGCTGCGTGCCCCAGTGCAAAAGAGACTGGGAAATCCCTGTCCAGAGAGGGCCCCACAGGGAAGGAAGAAACCGGGCTGCTTGAGTCATCTGAGCGGCTGCACGCCCAGCTCACCGGTACAGACGAGCTGTGCGCCCCAGTGCAAAAGAGACCGGGAACCCTGAGATCAACCCCCAGATACTGCTCCAAGGGGCAACCAGTTATCCCTAACAAAACCGACCAAACCACGGGACACACAGATTACAGCAGCTGACCACTAAATTTACAGCAAGAAACCCAGAAGGAGGGCAGCTGTCTCCAGGACTTCTTCCGGTGAGAGGAGAGCCCTCTTGACTAATCAGGACCACAGTTACCACCCAGGTCTCTATGCCTGAGGTGAGCTGTAGCAACTCCTGAAAAACACCGGCCATTCAGTGACTATACCCAAAAAGCTGAGAAGGCTTCCTTCAGGAAAAACCATCTTCCTGCCAAAGGGATTCTCTCTACTACAAGAGTCCAGGAACAAACAGAAACTAACTTCAAACAACTAAGATAGCCCAATGGGTAGAGGACAGCATAAAAGTTCAGCCAACAAAAGCCAGAGTAACATGGCATCTCCAGAACCCAGTTATCCAGGGGCAAATAGCCCTAGACACCCCAGCATAATTGAAATTCAAGGAGATGACCGAACATCTATGCTCATGAAGAAGATAACAGAGGAAACAAATAAAATACGAAAAGAAATAGAGGAAGCTGCAGCCAAACAGTTTGTGGCCTTTAGAGAGGAAATGCTTGAATCACTGAATGAAATAAAAGAAACAGTGGATTGTTCAAACAAACAGCTGAAGGAATTGACGGAAAAACATGAAAATACAGTCAGACAGGTGAAGGAAACCAACAAAATAGCTCAAGACCTGACGATAGAATTGGAAAAATTAAAAAAAGAAAAACCACAAATGGAAGAAATGGTGGAGAAAAAGAATTTAGGGATGAAAACAGGAACTACAGAGGTTAGCATAACCAATAGGCTACAAGAAATGGAAGAAAGAATCTCAGGTGTGGAAGCTACAATGGAAGAAATCGATGTATCTGTCAAAGAAAATGTTAAATCCAAAAAATTCCTGACACAGACCGTCCAAGAAATCCAAGAAAATATGAAAAGACAAAACGTAAGAATAATAGGTATAGAGGAAAAAGAAGATTCCCTTCTCGAAGGCCCAGAAAATATTTTAAAACAAAATCATTGAAGAAAATTTCCCCAACTTAAAGGAGAGGCCAATAAGAATACAAGAGGCCTATAGAACACCCAATAAATTAGACCAGAAAAGAAAATTCTCCCGTCACATAATAATCAAAACCGTAAGTATACAGAACAAAGAAAAAGCTGCAAAAGAAAAAGGCCAAGTAACATATAATGGCAAACCCATTAGAATCACACCTGACTTTTCAACAGAGACTATGAAAGCCAGAAGGGCCTGGACGGATATCATGCAGACCCTAAAAGAACACAGATGTCAGCCCAGGCTACTATACCCTGCAAAACACTCAGTCCTCATAGACGGAGAAAACAAGATATTCAATGACAAAAACAAATTTCAACAATACCTACAAACAAATCCAGCATTACAGAAGACACTAGAAGGGAAAATACAACCCAAGAAAACTAGCTACATCCAAGAAAACACAGGATAAATAACCCCACTACAGTAAAACAAAAAGCAACCAAGCACACAACCGTATGACCACAGCCAACATCAAATTCAAAGGATCTAACAGCCACTGGTCATTAATCTCTCTCAATATTAATGGACTTAATTCTCCTATAAAAAGACACAGACTAACAGAATGGATGCATAAACAAAAACCCAGCAATCTGTTGTATACAAGAAACACGCCTAAGTCACAAAGATAGACATTACCTGAGGGTAAAGGGATGGAAGATGGCTTTCCAAGCAAATGGATGTAAAAAGCAAGCAGGAGTAGCCATTCTAATATCTGATAAAATAGACTTTCAAACAAAATTAATCAAAAGAGATGGAGAAGGACACTTCATACTCATCAAGGGAAAATTCCACCAATAAGACATCACAATCCTGAACATCTATGCCCCAAATACAAGGGCACCCACATTTGTGAAAGAAACATTGATAAAACTTAAACCACACATAGATCCCCACACACTAATAGTGGGAGACTTCAACACCCCATTCTCAACAAAGGACAGGTCAACTAAACAGAAATTAAACAAAGAAACAATATCTCTAACAGAGGTCATGAATCAAATGGACCTAACAGACATTTACAGAACCTTACACACAAACACAAAAGAATTTACCTTCTTAGCACCTCATGGAACCTTCTCCAAAATAGACCACATAGTTGGTCACAAAGCAAGCCTCAACAGATACAAGAAGATTGAAATAATCCCTTGTATCCTGTCTGATCACCATGGAATAAAGCTGGACCTCAATAATACCAGAAATAGCAAAAAGCCTACACATACATGGAAACTGAACAACTTGCTACTAAAAGACAGCTGGGTCAGGGAAGAAATAAAGAAAGAAATTAAAATCTTCCTAGAACTCAATGAAAATGAAGACACAACATACCCAAACTTGTGGGACACAATGAAGGCAGTGCTAAGAGGAAAGTTCATAGCACTAAGTGTCTTCAAGAAGAAATTTGAGACAGCGCATTCAAGCAACTTAATGGCTCACTTAAAAACCCTAGAAAAAGAAGAAGCAGACACACCAAGAAGGAACAGACAGCTGGAAATAATCAAACTCAGGGCTGAAATCAATCAATTAGAAACAAATAAAACAACTCAAAGAATCAATGAAACCAAGAGCTGGTTCTTTGAGAAAATCAACAAGATTGACAAAACCTTAGCCAAGCTAACTAAAAGGCAGAGAGACACCACCCAAATCAACAAAATCAGAAATGAAAAGGGGGACATAACTACAGACACTGAGGAAATCCAAACAATCATTAGGACTTACTTCAAAAGTCTATATGCCACAAAAGTTGAAAAGCTAAACAAAATGGACAATTTTGTTGATTGATTTGACTTACCAAAGCTGAACCAGGACCAGGTAAATCAATTAAATAGTCCTATATCCCCCAAAGAAATAGAAGTGGTCATCAAAAGTCTCCCAACCAAAAAGAGCCCAGGACCAGATGGCAGATGGCTTCAGCACAGAATTCTACCAGACCTTCAAAGAAGAGTTAACACCAATTCTCTTCAAACTATTGCACAAAATAGAAACAGAAGGAACATTACCAAACTCATTCTATGAAGCCACAGTCACCTTGGTACCTAAACCTCACAAAGACTCAACAAAGAAAGAGAATTTCAGGCCAATTTCCCTTATGAACATTGATGCAAAAATACTCAACAAAATACTCGCAAACCGAATACAAGAACACATCAAAGATATCATCCACCATGACCAAGTAGGCTTCATCCCAGGTACGCAGGGGTGGTTCAATATACGGAAATCTATCAATGTGATCCACCATATTAACAAACTGAAAGAAAAAAACCACATAATAATCTCCCTAGATGCTGAAAAAGAATTTGACAAAATCCAACATCCATTCATGTTTAAAGTATTGGAGAGATCAGGGATACAAGGCACATATCTAAACATAGTAAAGGCAATATACAGCAAGCCTATAGCCAACATCAAACTGAACGGAGAGAAACTTAAAGCAATCCCACTGGAATCAGGGACAAAACAAGGCTGCCCACTCTCTCCATATCTCTTCAACATAGTTCTGGAAGTCCTGGCTAGAGCAACAATACAGTTGAAGGAGATCAAGGGGATACAGATTGGAAAGGAATAAGTCAAATTATCACTATTTGCAGATGATATGATAGTATACGTGAGTGACCCCCAAAACTCTACCAGGAAACTTCTACAGCTGATAAACACCTTCAGCAAGGTGGCCGGATACAAAATTAACTCAAAAAAATCAGTAGCCTTCCTGTATACAAAAGACAAAAGGGCTGAGAAAGAAATTAGGGAAACAACACCCTTCACAATAGCCACAAATGACATAAGGTACCTCGGAGTAACCCTAACCAAGGAAGTCAAAGACTTGTATGAAAAAAATTTCAAGTCTCTGAAGAAAGAATTAGAAGAAGATATGAGAAGATGGTAAGATCTCCCATGCTCATGGCTTGGCAGGATTAACATAGTAAAAATGGCCATCTTACCGAAAGCAATCTACAGATTCAAAGCAATTCCCATCAAATTACCAACACAATTCTTTACAGACCTGGAAAGAAAAATTTTCAACTTTATATGGAATAACAAGAAACCCAGAATTGCTAAAACAATCCTCTACAATAAAAGATCTTCTGGAGGTATCTCCATCCCTGATCTTAAGTTGTACTGTAGAGCAACAGTTTTAAAAACTGCATGGTACTGGCATAGAAACAGAATGGTGGATCAATGGAACCAAACAGAGGACCCAGAAATAAACCCACACATTTATGGACACCTGATCTTTGACAAGGATGCCAAAACCATACAATGGAAAAAAGATAGCATCTTCAACAAATGGTGCTGGTCCAACTGGATGTCTACATGTAGAAAAATGAAAATAGATCCATACTTATCACACTGTACAAAACTGAAGTCCATGTGGATCAAAGACTTCAACATAAAACCAGAGACATTAAATCGGCTAGAAAAAAAAGTTGGGAATACCCTAGAACTCATTGGTACAGGAGAAAACTTCCTGAACAGAACACCAACAGCACAGGCTCTAAGAGCAACAATCAATAAATGGGACCTCATGAAACTGAAAAGCTTCTGCAAAGCAAAGGAGACCATCACCAAAACAAAGCGACTGCCTACCGATTGGGAAAGAATCTTCACCAACCCTTTATCTGACAGAGGACTCATATCCAGTATATATAAAGAACTAAAGAAGCTGAAAAGCAGCAAACCAAGTAATCCACTTAAAAATGGGGAACAGAGCTAAACAGAGAATTCTCTGTAGAGGAATATCAAATGGAAGAGAAGCACTTAAAGAAATGCTCAACCTCATTAGCCATTAGGGAAATGCAAATCAAAACAACCCTGAGATTTCACCTTACACCCATGAGAATGGCCAAGATCAAAAACTCAAGTGACAACACATGCTGGAGAGGTTGTGGAGAAAGGGGAACCCTTCTCCACTGCTGGTGGGAATGTAAACTTGTACAACCACTCTGGAAAACAATCTGGCGCTTTCTCAGACAACTAGGAATAGCACTTCCCCAAGATCCAGCCATACCACTCCTAGGCATATATGCAAAAGAGGCTTAAGTACACAAAAAGGACATTTGCTCAACCATGTTTGTAGCAGCTTTATTTGTAATAGCCAGAAGCTGGAAACAACCCAGATGCTTCTCAACTGAAGAATGGATGCAGAAATTGTGGTACATCTACACAATGGAATATTACTCAGCAATGAAAAATAAGGAAATCATGAAATTTGCAGGTAAATGGTGGGACCTGGAAAGGATCATCCTGAGTGAGTTGTCCCAGAAGCAAAAAGACACACATGGCATATACTCACTCATATAGACATACAACATAGGACAAACCCACTACAATATGTCCATCTAAAAAAAACTAAGCAAGAGAGAGGACCCTAACTAAAACGGTCAATCCCCATCCTGAAAGGCAAAGAGGATGGACATCAGAAGATGAAGAAAACAGGAAACAACCTACGAACCTTCTACAGAGTGCCTCTGAAAGCCAGAAGAAGAAAACAGGAAATAAACTAGGAACTTACCACAGAGGGCCTCTGAAAGCCTCTGCCCTGCAGACTATCAAAGCAGATGCTGAGCCTGATGGCCATCTGTTGGGTAGAGTGAATGGAATTTTATGTAAGAAGTGGGAAATAGAGCTGGAGAGGATAGGGTCTCCATAAGGAGAGCAACAGAACAAGAAAATTTGAACACAGGGAACTTCCCAGAGAGTCATACTCCAACCAAGGACTATTCATGGAGATAACCTAGAACCCCTGCACAGATGTAGCCCATGGCAGTTCAGTGTCCAAGTGGGTTACATAGTAATGGGAAGAGGGACTGCCTTTGACATAATCTGATTGGCCTGCTCTTTGATCACCTCCCCCTGAGGGGGGAGCAGCCTTACCAGGCCATAGTAGAAGACAATGCAGCCACTTTTGATGAGAACTGATAGACTAAGATCAGAAAGGAGAGGAGAACCTCCCCTATCAGTGGACTTGGGGAGGGGCATGCATACAGAAAGGGGAGGGAGGGTGGGATCGGCAGGGGAGGAGAGAGGGGCTAATGGGGGATTACAAAATGAATAAAGTGTAATTAATAAAAAAATTATAAAAAAAGAGACATCAGAAGAAGAAGAAAACAGGAAACAACCTAGGAACCTACCACAGAGGGCCTCTGAAAGCCTCTGCCCTACAGACTATCAAAGCAAATGCTGAGCCTGATGGGCAACTGTTGGGCAGAGTGAATGGAATTTTAGGTAAGAACTGGGAAATAGTAAGAGCTGGAGAGGACAAGGTCTCCACAAGGAGAGTAACAGAACAAGAAAAATTTGAACACAGGGAACTTCCCAGAGACTCATACTCCAACCAAAGACTATTCATAGAGATAACCGAGAACCCCTGCACAGGGCAGTTCAGAGTCCAATTGGGTTACATAGTAATGTGAAGAGGGACTGCCTCTGACATAATCTGATTGGCCTGCTCTTTGATCACCTCCCCCTGGGGGGGAGCAGCCTTACCAGGCCATAGTAGAGGACAATGCAGCCACTTTTGATGTGAACTGATAGACTAAGATCAGAAAGGAGAGGAGAACCTCCCCTATCAGTGGACTTGGGGAGTGGCATGCATGCAGAGGGAGGAGGGAGGGTGGGATTGGGAGGGGAGGAGAGAGGGGCTAATGGGTGGATACAAAATGAATAAAGTGTAATTGATGAAAAATTAAAAAAAAAACTTTACAATCTTCTATAACAGAAATAAAACTGGAGCTCAGGGGAAAGATCTTGTGAATGAATTCTCAGAAGAAAAGATAAAAGAATCAACCCAAGAATGAGGTCTGGACCCAACGACTTTCAGATCAAAAGCTACTTCTTGCATGCCCGTGATACAGATAATGGGATTTGTATTTAGACCCACTAACTAGAAGACTAATATTTCTTGACGGTTGCATATATAATTAGTGGACAAGATTATTACTCACTTAAGGCTAATTTACTTTGGTTATGTCTGAACACTGGCATTACCAAGGAGACATGCCAGGAATAATTTATATTATGTAGGTATTAAGAATAAATCTTGTGATATTGCTGGCTGTGAATCAAAAGTATAAAGATTTTAAAACTTAAATCCTAGAGTATACTTCTTAGTGATTACTCACTCAGCTAGTTTTATCTTAATTAACTTCATAAAATAATACCTTATGACTGTCCTTGGCAGATGTGATGAATATTTATTGAAGATAACTTATTATGCACTGTTTCAATACTGGAAGCACTATAAAATTCATTCCTAAACTATCATTGTTTTTATGTTAGTTATAAATATCTAAAAGAAAAAAACTATTAAAACAGTGATAGCTTAGCAGAAATTTATTGTAAAATAAAGTGAAACATAAGCGATATATTCAGATACAATATATTTATAATAAAATATTCTTTTTAAGAGGAAAAAGAAAAAAAGAACACGTGATGCCTTTGTTCTTGAAGTTTTGTGTTTTGTTGGGCATGAGATGCGACTTCAGCCTGTATTCTTCTAGTTCCAGGAAGTTACCCTCTTGTGACACCGACTTGAGTTTCAGTGTGCGAAGAAGTCATCTTTAAATGTTGTGGTGATTTAAGGGTGATGCGATGGAGACGTTGCCTGAGTGAGCAAGGAGGTTGTGAATGGTGGCAGTACTTAAGTTAATGTCAAAGCAGCTTTACTTTGTCAACCCCTTTGGCAGGTGGAACAAGTGTAGTAGATTCCAGATGAGGAAGCATCATTTCCCAGTAGTATCTACTATCCATTTCTTGATTCTCTTCCCCTCAGATGCTGGTTCTGCATGGATTAGTATGCTATTGGCAACAGTTGCTCATAGCAGCCAAAGAGCACTTTGCAATTTTAAACAGGAGTACTCTTCAGTTTATGTGTATGTGTGTGTGGCTCTAGATGTAACATCAATGAATATGATACCAGCTATTGATTAACAACTGTGTGGACATTGAATGAGATATAATCTTTGTTTTTAATCCAGTGCTTAGTCGGATATAAAATGAAGGAAAAGTTAAATAAAATTAAGCTTTTCTTAAGTCAATTCACTATAGACTTTGGTAATTTAAACTATAACTTGACATGGCATTCTGTTTCATAAAACATATTGGAAGGAATAATTTTGAATCATAAAAATAAACACTTTAGTTTTGAAATTTATATGTTTGACGATATCACAGTATAATTTTTATAATATATTTTTACATGCATGGCTGTTTTATCTTCATGCATGTATGTGTGCCACGTGCATGCAGTGCCAGTGGGGACAGAAGAAGGCATTGAAGTCCGTGGAGCTGGAATTACAGGTGGTTGTAGGTTGTCATGTGGGCGCTGGGAAGCAGACCTGAGCAACAAGTGCTCTTAACTGTTGAGCCATCTCTTCAGTCCTTACATTATATATTTAAAAACTTTGATGCATTTATTTTTCATTTTTAAAGCTCCATCACGGTCATTAGTTAAAAAAAAAAACAAACAAACCATGAAAATCCCCAATTGGTTTTGCTAAAATGAAGGGAAGGAACATGAAGTTTATAAAGTAAATAAGTTATAATTATAAAAAATGTAGGACTTATTACAGATGTAAACATTGCTAGCCTTGTTCCAAGAAAAAGGATAATAACAACAATAGTTATATTCAGTTATTGTTGACATGGTAATGTTAAATCCTAGTTTTACTTGTAGTTTTCAACTGGCAGTTATGGGATTACAGTCGTCAAGATGAGAGGAGGGTCTGTTTGAACAGTGTGGGTCACAGCCTTTAACCATTTGAACACATTTACATGGGGCCTAGTTAGACTTCTGCCTTGTCACATGTTGGGTCTTGGTTGTAGTATCAGGTTCAAATGTAAAATTGAAGGCTGCTGAAATTAACATCCAGGCTTTTGATTGCTTTCACACATTTCCCCCCCTCTAAATCGGAGCAGGGGGCAAGGATTGTATCTATGGTATAGTACTTCTGTCCTTACAATTTATTGCTGAGATAGAGGAGAACAAGGAATCGTACACACTGCAGCATGCGGGTGAGGATGAACATTCCAGTGTACCCCCAGGAAGGGACTGATAAAAACACTGAACTCCGTGAGGTGGAGGCCCTGTAGAAGCAGCTTTTCTCTTCCCCAGAGCAAAGGGAAAGGGGGTAGATTAGGGAGTGTTTTGGGAAAATGTGAAACATTTGTAAATCTTGGAGGATTAGCAATAAGTACTATTTGTCCTGAGGAGGCATAGAAGCTTCTAGTCTGGGAATGCAATCATAAGCATTGTGTGAAGATGTACATGTGTGCATATGAGAGAGAGAGAGAGAGAGAGAGAGAGAGAGAGAGAGAGCAGAGAGAGAAAGAGTGAGGAGAGAGGGGTGAGGGAGGTAGAAGAGAGTTAACAGAAAAGAGAAAAATAAAAGAACAGAAGAGAGACTTTAAACTTGGATGAATTGGAAGGTGTGTTGGAGGAAAGGGAGGACTATGAGAGATAAAATAGGGCTTCAGCTGATGTAAGACCTTGGAAAAAACATGATTCTCAGGTTACATTGAGAACATGTGGGAAAGAGAGGATGAGGGTGACGCTGGGAAAGGGAGAGTGCACGGGCGGTTGTGAATTATTATAATTGGTCTCAATCAAGCAAAACAAAGAGAATGATTAAGACAATGTCCGTTTATGAGAAATCTGATTTTTAATATCTGGAAAGCCCTGCAGCAAGCAGGAAGCAGGACACACTACCCACATCACGGCCAGACTCTTGCTCTGAAGACATTTTCAAGAGCCAATTTTTTTGAGTGTCTTGCTTAGCTATAAAGAAAGCAAAGAGAGGCAGGAAGGGTGAGGGCCAGGAAAATTTGAGATGATTTTTCCCTTGTTATATAATGAGAGTTTTAAAAAAATGAGATAAGAGCATCAGTCAATCAGTTTCTTTGATTCTGAGCCAAGTCAAAATGTCCTGTGTTCTGTTTGCTCGTTTTTTAAAGCACTCACTGGACAAATTCTAATCCACTTAGCTCTTCCATTTGGAAGGACCTTTATGCTCAGAAGAAAATGCAGCACCTGTCAAAATGATCCTGTGAAGTTGAAAAAATAAGCAGTGTTTATTAAGATGAGTACTTTAAGGCCAGGTGGTAGAGGCACACATCTTTACTCCCATTGCTTGGAAGATAAAAGCAGGCAGATCTTTGTGAGTTCGAGGACAACCAGGGCTATGTAGAAAGACCCTGTTTCAACAAAACAAAACAGTATTTTTAAAAGTCCATCAAACTTATCTCCAGCAACATCTCCTAGCCCTAATAAAGCTGTTGTGGAATGTTCACACGGGAAGGTATCCAGAATTCTCTTCCTTTGGACAATGCTTTGGACCATCCCTGCAAATGGAAGCCATCAGGCAACACACACCTACCCTATCTCTAGTGAGATATAGGTGTCACTTCACCCTGGGGCCTAACCCCTCTTCCTTTCCGGATGTGTCACTCTGGCTGACCTCCTCTGCTTATTTCTCTCCTTCTATCCCACTAGGGAAAGCCAGCCGCTCTTATCCCAGTTCCACTGGTTCAGCTCTACCAAGTATGCATGGTGCTAACAAAATGACTCACCGGTGCCCTACAGGAAACGTGATCAACGACAGTCCACTGGTTACACACTTCATTTTTGCCTTTGATCTTAGAGTCCATACTTTCACGTTCTGTAGGTCATCAGCCCCACTCTCTTTACCGATGTTGCTGAGGTCAGAGGTCAGTTCTTCTCTCCCTTCCACCATGTGACTTCCAGGGATTGAACCCAGGCTGTGAGGTTTGTAACGGCAGTGCCTTTACCTGATGAGCCATCTTGTTGGCCCGGATTTTTAAGAGATCTGCATACGTGAAGTTTCTGTTTTATGCTGTAAGCTTATTTGTGCTTTTGACAACTAGGGTTCTTTTTTTTTTATCCTTGTAGTATCAGATAGAATAATTTTGCCATCCTAAAAAGAAAACACCTCCTGTTTTTTTTTTTTCCTATTTATCCTTCCCTCTTTACCATGAGCCCTCTGAAGTAGCCACGCACCTAGTTTTAAACCACAGTTATGTTTCATCTCTTATGAAATGTCATTTAAGTTTTTATTTGTTTATTTTATTTTAAATTACGAGTTTGTGTGTGTTGGGGGCCTGGGTTTGTGTACGTGACTGCAGTACTCACAGCCGCCAGCAGAGGGCACCATAGGCACTGGAGCTGGAGTTGCAGATTGCTGTGAACCCCCTGGAGCAGGTGCTGAGAAGTGAACAGTAAAGGTTTTTAGCTTCAGGGCCGTCTTCTCGGCCCTCGACTGTCAGATCGTTGTAGCTGCGGCACAGTAAGAGCCTTTTCAATCAACTGGAAGTAACATTTGTCAGGTGCACAACTTTCAAATTTTTTCTTTGCTGTTTGTGATCACTTGTGTGTGTATTCTAAGTTTTAATTTTTACTCTATTGGTTTGCATATGGATGTATCTGTACACATTCATGAGTGTAGTACCCATCAAGTCCAGAAGGGGGCATTAGATCCTCTGAATCTAACCTAGTCACAGAAAGTTGTTCTTGTCTGTTTTCTATCCCTGAGTTGACGTAGGGGAGATACTGGTTGATAGGGGAGAATTATATGACTGAAGGAGGAAATTGCTGGTTGGTTTTAGAGCAATCAGTTTAGTCTTTCGGGGAAATTACATAGCTCTTGGAGGGATAGTCTCTCCTCTCCACAAAGACCCCCTTACAGAAGCAAAGGTATAAAATAAACAATTTAGAGACTACATCTGGGGACCAGTAGTATGGTTACTTGGCTATCGATCCCGACCACGTGTGTTTGAACCCCAGGTTCCATTTGTTTGGAGAGATAGGTGCTGGCTAGTAACATGAATGAGGAGCTTTCATTAGGCCGCATCACAAGCGGCTTCTTCCAGGTAGAGAGCTGCAGGGGGATGAGGCTGCATCCTTCGGGCTGCAGAATCTGGTCTCTTTAGGGCGACCATAGTTTTTCAAGGGCAGGCTTGTGTTCTAACACATGATGTAAAGGATCAGTGCATAAATACTAGTGCTTCTAGACACCGAACCCAGACTGTACAAAGAGTATTTGGCTAGTGATTAAGTAGGGTCAGGTGCTACTGAGACGTTCATTTCTCTGCCACCTTTATGTTTTGCCTCATTGTTTCTTGTATGCGCATGAGTACACATGTTTGTCTCTGTGTGGGCGCATGTGTCCATGCATCTCTGTACATATGTGTAGAGTCCAGAGGACAACCTCAGACATTATCCCTCAGGCATCATCCACCTTGTTTTTATGAGCCAGGCTTTCTTGTCTATCTGGAACTTTCCAAGAAAGCGAGGCTGGTCTGCCTGTCCAGAAACCAGTCAGCAGCGTGACCGCTGACAGAAACTTCTACTGTGTCCCGTTGTCTTCAGGAGGGAGCTGCCTGTCAAGCCACAACTGGCTGGGGACTGTCATCTTGGCAGCCCTGCTGTCTTGAACTCCGCGGTTTCTATGGCCGCTATGAGGAAACTCGGTTGTTAGGAGTGCGTGAGGGAGACTATTATTTAAATGACAACATTGGAAGGCTTTGCTTTAGTCAGGACTGCTCCAGACAACCTGCCCTTAGTCCAGGAGACTTCATTCCAGCCAAACAGATTGAGAAAACTCAACTTTATAGTGTCTACAAAGACTTACTTTAAAATAGTGTATATATAATTTGTATTTTTTTGTTGTTTTATTATCGAGGCAGAGGTTCTTGTAGCTCAGACTGACTCCACACTAGTCATGTAGGCTTAGGATGACTTTGATCCCGATCCTCCTTCCTCCATCTCCTAAATGCTGGCTTGACAGGTATGCACCTATACACAGGTTTTTATCTGTTTGTGTCCTTCATTCTAAATTACATTTCTTGCAGGCAGCACATAGTGGGACCACTTAAAAATTCCTTAAGGTCCTTATTTACTCACAACTAATCTTCATTCACTTTTTTTCATTAAAAGACCCCTTCCCCCGTGTGTGTATTATTCATGTATTTATGGTGGTTGGTATGCATGTAGGTCAGAGGACAGTTCTGGGTACCAATCCTCGTTGGACAGCAAGCTTCCAGGAATCAGCGTTCATCTTGCAGCATGGGGTAACAGGTTACACGGGGGCTTACAGGTTGCACACAGGATTATAGCTGTGCATTATTGTGCACAGCTTTCTACATGGGTTCTCAAGGCCCAAACTCATGCTTACCTGACTGAGCCATCTCTCCAGCTCTTGTTTTCCGAGACAGTATTTCTTTCTGTAGTCCTTTTCTCTGCAGGGCTCTGGTTGTTCAGAACCAGGCTGGCCTTGAACTCAGTGATTCATCTGCTTCTGCCTCAGGATGCTGGGATTAAAGGGGTGTGGCACCACTGCCCTTTCTACCTTCAAGTTTACTTCACCACAAGTTTTGTATATGGATATTACATTTAACCATTTAACTCTTTTCTTCTAGCTTTTATGATATTGTGAGACATATTATTTCTTTAAAAATTAACAAATAATAATTGCATTTTTTTATGGCATACTGTGTGATAATTATATATTTGTTTTGAATTCACAGTACATCTTCATAATATTAAAACCAAAGAATAATTGAAAATAGCCAATTATCTTTAAATTTATCCAGGTGTTAAAAATACATATTTATGTATATGATGGTTATTTGATGGTTCTTATTCTTCCGTGTAGATCTACAGTTCTTTCCCTCCTTAATTCTGGAGGGATTTTTTAAAATATTTCTCTGTATAGATCTTTTTTCAATCGAATGTTTGGATAAGGAAGTTCATAAACTTGAATTAATTTTTTGTTTGAAAGAAAATTTTGATGGATGAAGAATTCCAAAAGGAATTCATTTGTCTTCCAGTTTTTAAAAATCAGTGTTGTTCTATTTTTTACAGTAGTTGTGTTTCCATTCTATTTCTATAATATCATCTTATTCTAGAAGACTTTTAATTTATAAAAAATTAAGAATAGAAAATTCCCACCTAACCCATACTCACCTTTTCATATTATTAACTTATAATAACATATATGGTATATCATTATTTATGGTTGATAGGTTTTTAGTAAAGTCCTACTTTTTATTCATATTTCCTTTGTTTAAAAATTATTTAAAATCATATATAAAATTTTTATATAATAGATAATGCATACATTATATCTATATTATATTTGCATTCATACTTTCGCCATCCTTTGTGGTTCTCAGGGATTGAAGTCAAGTCATCATCTTGATATAGACATCTTGTTGGCCCGTTTTTATTTTTTACTGACTTTTTACTGTTGTACAGTCTCATCCAGGATACTGTAGTAAGCTCATCTGTCATGCCAGTTTAGGCTCCTCTTGAATTTGATAATTTCTCAGCTTTTTGTTGTTGTTTCTGGTGACATTAATTTTCAGGACTATTTGCTGAGCGTTTGGTAGAATGTCTCTCAGTTGGGATCTGTGTAATGTTTTTCTCACGGCTGGACAGGCTCTGTTTTTGTGAGATGACCATAAAGTTAAGGTACATTAATGAAGTTAAGGTAAGTTAAAGTTTTCAGCACATCACATCAAGACATATCCCAGGTTCAGAATCTCTTACCTGAAATGCTTGGGACCAGAACTGTTTCAAATTCCAAATGTCTTCAGATTTGGAAATATTTGATGTATATAATGAGATATGTTGGTGACAGGAATCAAGTCTAATCATGAAATTCAGTTATGCTTCATATGCCACATATGAATAATCTGAATATCATTGGATATACTACTTTGTTGTTGTGATCATCATTATTTTGAGATCATTGGATCATGTGCATGCTAATTTCATCAATGAATGACTCAGCTGATGTGCTCAGAACTGAATGGGCTGTTAGATGGGGCCTGCCTGGGTGGAGGACACAGGCCACCAGGGTGTCTTTGAAGGGTATCTCATTTCTAGCACCTTTCAGTATTACTCTGCTTCCCGGCTGCCAAGTTCTTCTGCCATGATAATCTGCTCTAGAGCAGGGACAGAAATGATGGACCCACATGACATTGAACAGAAGCCTCTCATCCCTGAGTCAAAGCAAATCTTTTCTCTTTTAATCATTAGATATGTTGGTATAGCAACACATTAGCTAAAACATTTCGCCCTCTTTTTGGGACCCCCATGTAAATATAATACACATTTATTTACTTGGATATACATACTCATTACACTTATCCAGGCCATATTCTTTCCCTCCTCTCCTTCCTTTTCCTCCTCTTCTTGTGAGCTAGATTCTCAGCCCATTGGTTTTGCATAGTTTTCACTGATTTGTCTTTGTCTTCTCTATCCTTTCTTCAACACCTCATACACAGTATTTCGCCCACACATTAGGTTTTTACAATCTCTGACACTGGGACTTTCATCCAAACCATCACAGATTTTTTTTTTCCCCTCAGGGTTTTTCCATCTTTAGCTTTTTGAGCAGATGGGGGTCTTTTTATATTTTATTTTTGCTTTAATTTCTTGTCTGATAATCCTAACATCCATATCAGTTTTGGACTGGGTTTTGTTGGTTGGATTTTTTTCCTCATATGGCATCCTGTTGCTGGCCTTGGGTGCCTGGCCTTTTTAAAAAAAGATGGATTTCAGGAAGTATAAACATTACCTTTTCAGATGCTAACTTTTTATTTTCTTACATATCTTAGCTTTTGACAGCTGCACACCTGAAATACCTGATTTAATTTGGTGCCTTGCCTTTTGGATAGGCTACGTGGCTCAAGAGCAGTGTTCCGTGTAGGGGGAGTTATTTTGGGTAACTGAGACAGGAGTTTTCTGAGAACTGGACCTGATGGGCTGTGAACTGAGAGATTTTTTTTCTAGTCTGGCTGTAAGAAATAGGTCGTGTTCCTGGTCTTATCTGGGTGTTAGGCATGCTTTCCATATTTCCTTTAAATATTTCTCTTTCTGTCCTCTTGTATCAATCAACATCTTTCTGAACATTAAAAGGAGATTCTCCCCCTACCCCCAAATATGTGGAGTTCTTTCTCTGTGCAGCTATCTGCTTTTTGATCATCTGTTTTGTGAATCTCTTTGGTCTCTCAGCTTGTTTTCTTTGATTTATAAAATCCTTCAATGTTCTAGGTTTCTCTTTTATGTGCTTGGAACCTCTATTGAGACAACTTATCCTTGGTCAGTGATAGGCTTGACCTGATTCATTTACCACCTTTTAGGGGTCAAGTCTCTGTTTCATACATTTTATCTTCTTTGTTTTGTTTGGTTTGCTTTTTCAAAAAAAAAAAAAAAAAGAGGGTAAATCTGGTTCCTGTTACAACATCTTGGTTGAAGTTGGATATCATTTGCTGACCATTAGCACTTAACAGATTTTAAGAGCTATATTGTAAGTAAACAAACTCTACCTGGTTTATAACCTTAGGTCAGCTTTTTTTTTTTTTTTGTCTCTGAAGGAATGTGTCATATATTCATGTAAGAATGCCACTCTTTATGCTTTAAGAGCCAGAGGATAGTTTCTTTCCAAGCTCTTAGCCCACAGTGGGTATTGAGTTAAGTTGTTCTGGATGCCTAAGCAAGTCTTGAGGACTGAGCAGGTATCATCTGACCAAGAAATCATGTTGAAAGGAGAGAATAATTCATGCTGAAGAGCTAGAGAACATTTGTCTAAAAGTGGTGGGCCACACTGCATATTTAGTCAACTCACAGGAAGCTTTGTAGGTCATGTGTTTGGCCTTCGTTGTTTAAGTAGTATGGAGTTTTAGAAGGATTATATGTGAAGCAGGGCAGTGATATTAGAGAGAACTTTCTGAGCACAGAGTAGAAGATAGAGTCGAGCAGCAAATAACTGACTTAAAGAACTCACTGTGAAACTCTTGGGTCAGTCCCTGGAAGTGATGGAGGTCTGAGCTATGTGGGGTCAAAAAGGGGATATTCGTGGGGGTGTAATAAATAGGATATAAAAATTCAGGTGTTTTAACTTACCGTATGAGAGGGCGTGAGGGAAAGGGTGTGGTTATAGAGTAAGTCTCACACCTTTGGCTTGGATTACCATGTGAGGAATGCTGGAATGGACTGTCATGAGCTGCTATTGGGGAAGAGCAGTTTTGGAGCAGACCATGTGGAGTTTGAGGTGAGTAGAAGGAAGTGCACTTTGCAGAACCCATCTTTGGCTTTTCTTCCCACACTCTCATTCATGCCCTTTGAAGTCAAGCCTATGTTAAGACTGACCTCTTGGCTAAGGCGACTTGGTCTCAAAATCAGATTCCCACTCACAGAACTCTGACCATGGGCACTCTCTTTTATTGGCAAGCTACAATAATTTGGTGGAGGCTGTGTTGGGTCATGAAGACCTGTCCAAAGCTATACCCTGAAGCTACCACTTTGCCAATGTCACAATTCAGTGGGGGAGGCTCCGTAGAATGGGACAACTCAGCAGTTGTATGTGATGGTGCATCATGTTAGAGAAGAAACAGCCTGATCTTGTCTTTGACCTGCTGCACATTGGGTGAGCTTGGTCCAGTCACTTAGCCATCACAACTTGTAGTTTCCTTGCTTGAACTAACTGTCCTGTAGAATTGGTTTTGAGGCTAAACCACATTACAGATTCTCAAAGTGTTAGCTGTTCTCATTTTATCTGAATTTTATATTTTCGGACAGGGTCTCACATATCCCAGACTGGTCTTAAACTTGCTGCAGAGCTGAGGATGAGCTTGAACTTGTAATCTTTCTGTCTTGGTCTCCCCAGCACTGAGACTCCAGGTGTGCATTACCTTACGTGGTGTTGGGATAGAACCCAGCGTCTTGAACACACTAGCCTAAGTTTACCAACTGAGCTACACCCCTGGCTTTTGTTCTGCTTTTAAAAAGATATTTCCTGATATTGAGGGCTTTTAACATGAAAAACCTTGGATAATATAGTTGTGTCACAGCAAGGGTGGCTCTGACCAATGTAAAATAAAATAAAAACTAACACCAAATCCAACTTCAGCTCTTGAGGGCAGTAAGAGTCCAACCGGATCTCATTTTCCCCTAAATTGTTGTACTCCCTTTCCCAGCCTGGTTCCTGCAGCTTCCTAAACCTCTTTTAAAAATTATTTTGTCCCTTATATTGAAAATAGATTTCCTTCTCACATAATATATCCTTATTACAGTTTTCCCTCCCTCCACTCCTCCCAGCTCCTTCCCATCTCCTCTCTCATCCATATCCACTCCCCGTTTGTCTCCCATTAGAAAAGAACAGACAATATAAAAATATAACAAAATAAAATCTAACAAGATAAAACAAAAACTATCACATCCAAGTTGGACAGTGCAAAGCAACAGAAGGAAAAGAAGCCAAGAAAAGGAACAAGAAACAGAGATGCACTTATTCACACACTCAGGAATCCCATAAAAACACCGAACCGGAAGCCATGACATGAACACAGAGGACCTGGTCCAGACCTTTATAGGCCCTGTGCATGCTTCCTCAGTCTCTGTGAGACACGGACCTTCCTCATGCCGATTCAGACGACCTTGCTTTTCTGGTTTCTTCCACACCCTCTGGTCCTTACACTTGTTCCGCCTCCTCCTCCACGGGCTTCCTCAAGCTCTGAGGGGAAGGGTTGGATGGAGACATCCCATTTAGGGCTGAATGTTCTGAGATCTCCCGCTCTCCGTATAATGTCTGGCTGTGAGTCTCTGTTCCTATCTACAGCAGAGGAAGCTTCTCCAGCGATGGCCAAAAAAGGCGTGGAATCATGAGTACAGCAGAATATCCTTAGAAGTCATCTTATCACTGCTCTGAAAAAAAACTTTTATTTTTATTTTTTAAAAAAAGATTAGTAGTATTTGGTTTTACACTTGGTCCATGGGCTATCTAGTCCCTGTTCTTGGTCACCCAAACAGTGGTAGTTATGGGATTCATCTCACGGAGTGGACCTTAAGTCAAATCAGCTATTGGTTAGTTACTCCCACAGGCTTTTGCCACCATTGCCCTAGCATATCCCGCAGGCAGGACACCACTGGAGATCGAAAAGCTTGCTGGGGGCTTGGTGTTTATGTTTCTCTTTTGGTAGCACGCGGAGTAGCTTTGGGTAACAATGATGCTACGATGTAGGGTGAAGGCTCTACGTAGGAACCGGCTTGACCTCTTCACATTCAATGAACTGTTCGGGTGCTGTCCTCAGCAATCGGGCGCCACTGGTTGTCTGTGGAGAGCCACTCACTGTCAGGGCAATAGTCTGGGTTGTCTGGGATTTCCACAGAACACTTTGCCCTCCAGGCAACAACTCAACCAGATGTTACCCAGTGCCAGCATCGGACGCTTCATTTGGTGGCAAAAAATGTTCAGCTGGGACTCTGTCTTGATATTATTTGGTAATTTCATATATGTGTGTGTGTGTGTAAGTGTCTACTATATTAAGTTTCCATGCTACCCCCAAATGAACCTCAATTTTAGCTACCCCTCCTCATATTTTCTCCTTTAACCCTCTCTCTCTTCTCTCCACTTAATCTTCCTGTTCCAGACTTTTCCATTCATCCATAATTACCTATTCCTTTTTTCCTTTTCTAACAAGATCTCTCTGTGCTCTCTAGCCTCTTACTCTATACCTATTGTCTGTGATTCCATCAGTGGTAGCTAGGTTATTATTAATTTAACAGCTAATATCCATATATAGGTGACTGTCTCTCTGGGTCTGAGATACCTCATTCATGATGATTGTGTCTCATTCCATCCATTTACATGCAAATTTCACAATGTCATTCTTTTTAGTGGCTGAACAATACTTCATTGTGTAAATTTGCCATATTTTCTTCATCCATTTTTTTTGTTGAGGGACATTTAGGTTGTTTCCAGTTTCTGGCTATTATGATTTAGAGCATCAGTGAACATGTCTGAACAAGTGTCTCTGTGGTAGGATAAAACATCCTTTAGGTGTATGTTTAAGAGTGGCATAGCTGGCTCTTGAGGTAGATGGATTTTTTTTTTAACCTTCCTGAGGAACAGCTGCACTGACTTCTACAGAGGCTCTACAAGTTTGCATCCACAGCAGCAATGGAGGAGCTGCCATTTGTTTGAATGGCTGCCGCTTTGTCTGAATGACAGTGTCCTTTGCTGTGCAGAAAATTCTCAGTCTCATGAGGTCTCGTTCATTAATCGCTGATCTTAGAGCCTGTGCTAATGGTGTTTTGTTCAGGAAGTCTTTTCCTATGCCAATGAGTTCAAGGCTATTCTCCATTTTCCTCTTCTATCAGGTTCAGTATATCTGGTTCTAGGTTGAGGTCTTTGATCCATTTGGAGTTTTGTGAAGAGTGATAAGTATGCATCTATTTGGATTTTTTCCGTACAGTTTGATCATCACGATTTGTTGAGGATGCTGGTTTTTTTTTTTCTTTCATTGTGTGTTTCTGGCTTCTTTATCGAAAAACGGATGTTTGTAGGTGTGTGAATTTATATCTGGATCTTCAATTCTATTTTGTTGATCAATATATCTGTTTTTGTGCCAATACCATGCTGTTGTTTCTTATTAGTACAGCTTTTTTCTAAACCTTGAAATTGGGAATAGTGATACATTCTACACTTTTTTCTTTTTATTATTCAGCATTGTTTTAGGTTTTTCATGTTTCCATGTGAAACTGAAAACTGTCCTTTTAAGATCTGTGAAGAATTGCATTGGATTTTTGATAAAGATTATGTTGAATCTATACTTTGATTTTGGTAGGATGGTCATTTTTACTACTTTAATCCTACTGATCAATAAGCATTGGGGATCTTTCCATCTTCCGATATCTTTTTCAGTCTCTTTCTTTGGTGCCTTAAAGTTTTGACGTACAAGTCTTTCACTTGTTACCCCAAGATATTTTAGAGTTACCCTAAGATATTTTGAGGCTATTTTGAAAGATGTTATTTCCCTGTTTTTTTCCTGAGTTCATTTGTCATTTGCATATGGGAGTGCTACTGATTTTTATGAATTAATTTTTATACAGCTACTTTGCTGAAATTATTTATCAGGAGTTTCCTGATGGAAATATTTGGGTCACTTATGTGTACTATCATGTCACCTGCAAATAATGATATTTTGACTTTTTCCTTTCCAATTTGTATACTCTTGATCTCCTTCAGTTGTCTTATTGCTCCAGATAAGACTTCAAGTACTCTATGGAATAGATATGGACAGAGTGGACAATCTTGTTTTGTTCCTGATTTTAGTGGAATTGTTTTGTGCTTTTTTTTTTTTTTTCATTTAAGTTGATGTTGGCTATGGGCTTGCTGTAAAATGCCTTTATTATATTGAGGTATGGCCCTTGTATCCCTAATCTCTCCAGGAATTTTATCATGAAGGGATGTTGGATTTTGTCAAATACTTCTGCATCTAATAAGATGATCATATAGTTTTTGTTCTTCCGATTGTTTATATGGTAGTTTACATTTATTGATTCATGTGTGTTGAATCATCCCTGCATTTCTGGAATGAAATCTACTTAACCATGGAGGATGATCTTTTGATGTGTTCTTTGATTCAGTTTGCAAATATTTTATTGAGTATTTTTACATCTATGCTCACGAGGGGAATTGGTCTTGGTTTATAATTCTTTTTCTCTGTTGGGTCTTATAATGTATGAGTATCAGAGTAACTGTGGCCTTATAAAATGAATTGGGCAATAATTCTTTCTGTTAACTTTTGTGGAATAATTTGAGGAGTATTGCTGTTACCTTTTCTTTGAAAGCCTGGTAGAATTCTGTGCTAAAATAATTTGGTCCTGAACTTTTTTTTTTTTTTGGTTGGTAGACTTTTAATTACTGCTTCTATTTCACCAGGGGCTATAGGTCTGTTTAAGTTGCTCATATGATCTTGATTTAACTTTGGTAAGTGCTACCTATGGAGAAAATTATTATCTATTTCTCTTAGATATTTTAGTTTTTCAGAGTACAGGTTTTCAAAGTATGTCCTTATGATTCCCTGGTTTTCCTTGAGGTATCTTGTTATGTTAGTTAGTCCCCTGGGATTGGGGACAGAGAGGGAGGACAGCCCAGAGCAGAATGTCTGCTACAGATCTGGTGATGAGACTTGGGAACTGGACTTGGAGGAATCGAGGGAGTGGTGAGTATCTTCAGTTAGCCTACCTACTTTCCTGGCCAGTGTTCCTAAACTTCTTCAAAGACTTGGGCTGGGTATAAAATTGAACTAGAAGGCCAGGGATATAGCTCCGTAGCAGAGGGCTTGGTATATAGATGAGGCTCAGAGCTTGAATATTTTTTGTACTGTAAGTCAAAAGCTAAGGAGATGTACAAGGGTTAAGGTGGTAAATTTTAACTTACCTTGTACACACATGAGAATTTCATGGTGCTATGGGTTGAAGGTGAGATGTCCCCAACAGGCTCCTAGTTTGAATATTCAGTCCTTAGCTTGCAGCGTTGTTTCATGGGCTATTGAGACGTTAAGAGGTTGGACCTGTGGCTTGTGAAAGTAGGTAACTAGTGGCCTTTAAAGGTCATGGAGTCCTGGCTCTGGCTTGTGATCTGTGCTGCCTAATCTGCCATTATGTGAACCCCTTGTTTCTACACACTCCCATCAATGGAATCACTCATCCACAGTCATGTCTTTCCTGAGACTGTGAACCAAAATGTTCTTGTCTTCTCTTCTTGGTCCTTCTTGTTTCTGTCACAGTGATGTAAATATATTTTTTAAAACTTTTAATTGATTCTTTATGAACTTCACATCAGGCACCCCAATCTTACTTATCTTCCCATCTCCCTCCTGCACCTTCTGCCCTTGAAACCTCCCTCCCCCCAAAAAACAAAACAAAAATAAATAAACAAAATGTAATAATAACAAAAATCTCGTCATGGAAGCTGCTGTGTGTAATGGTTTCCCAAAGAGCTTCACTTGAAGATATTTATTGCAATGAGTCATTGGTCTGGTTCGAGGCTTTGGCTTCTGCCACACTATCAATACTGGATCCTCACCAAAAGTCCTCTCAGATATCCTGATGTTTTCCTGAGTCATGAGATTCTGCAGCTTTGTATCTGCAGGACCAGCCCCTTCCCACCTTCACACACTCCAGCCTTCATAGGTGAGGTAGATGTTGGGATGGGCAACTCAAAGCCCTGGACCTGAGCCTGGGTGGTAGCTGAGTTTGTCTTCTGCACTCACTCCATTGGAGCCAGCTCTCCAGCACTTCCCCAGGGAGGGGTGAGGACAGCTGACCGAGTGCCATGGTGCGTGTGCCCTGGTACATCTGGGAAGCCAAAGAAAATGCCCCAAGTGGTTATGATATAACTGGCATGGGTATGACCCCAGCTTTGGAACTTTGAATACTTACTTGATTTGGATGTGTACCTGGAATTGAAGAGCTGCTTTGGGCTCTGAACCATCACTGATTTCGTAGGAGGCTAGGATTAAAGCTCATGCTGGGGCAGGAGAGGGTCTTCTTGGTTTTCTTTATACATTGACATCATATTTGTTGTTTGGGAAGGCTGAGCTGGAATGTGGATAAGGAGACAGGCTTTTATTCTCTAAACTTTCTTTTGTTATGAGAGTATATATATATATATATATATATATATATATATATATAATGAGATAATCAACAAGAAGACATTTTCTGTTTTCAGAATGCATGGAATTGATAGCTGCTTGTGCCCTCTCTGATGCGAGCATGAGCATTGGCATATTAAATTTTTTGTGGGGGGAGTGCGGGGGACAAGAAAAGAGTAACATGGAAAAACTAAGGTTGCCAGATGCAACAAATAAAAATGGAGAATACATTGAAATTGGAATTTAAGACAAACCAGGGAACCATTTTACATTGTAGGCAAGCCCTACGTGTGATCTGGGACACACTATAAACATACCAATAAACTGTAAAATAATTTGTTGTTTACCTTAAATTTAATCTCATTGGATGCAGAGTAGCTTTTAGTTTTTGGCAACCCTACGTTAAAACTACTCATTAAAGCTGGATGAGGCCCTGTAGCTAGTCAGAGAGCTGCTCCTGGAATCAACAGTTGTGTTTTGACCATTCCCATAAATGGGCTGCCATTGGCTTTGCTTCTTGGGATTAATCTGGCTTTGAAAGAAAGAGCTGAAAACTAAGTCGCCCACAAAGCTGTTTTAATGATATGATCTCTTACATCGGTGTCACACATGTGCGTTTCCAAAGTGCCTTCAAAATACATTCCTCCACCTCATCTTTTAAACCACCAGAAGGTTAGCACACAGCAGCACAGTTTGACAGTGGGAAAGAAAACAGGGCTTAGGGAAATGGTTGTGACTCTGAAGTTAACAAATTGGTCACTATTACACCAAAGAACAGAGTCTTATTTTTTTTCTGTTTCTAGTCCATAGCCATCTTTAGAAAGAGTTAACTATAATTTAAAGTGCAGATGGGGCTGTAGAGATAGCTCAGTGGTTAAGGACACTTACTGTTCTTGTAGAGGACACAGGTTCCATTCTCATCACTCACATGGGGGTGACTCACAACCACTTGTAACTCTAGCTCCTGGGCATCTGACAGACACTTCTGGTCTCCATGGGCATGTGCCCACATGCACCCATAATTTAAAAAAAATTAAAATGGAGGTGCCAGGCTGGGATGATGGCTAAGCTGGTAAAGGACTTGCCTTTGCAAGCGTGAAGAAGATTTGAGTTCAGCCCACAGAACTCTTATCAAAAAGCTGAGTGTGTGATTTGGAGAGATGTCTTTGTGTTTATGAATGATTGCTTCTCTCATAGAGGACATGGATTCAGTTCCTAACACCCACATAATGGCTCACAGCTGCCTATAAGTCTTCAGTTTCAAGATTTCTGATCTCTCTCTTTTGGCCTCTGGGGCTCTTGCACACTTGTGATATATATAAATCCACACACACACATATATATACACAGCCACACACATACACACTACAAAAAAAATCTGACTGTGTTAGTGTGAATCTGAAATACTAATGCTGGAGCATGGAGACAGATCTCTGGGCTATTCTTCCTTCGTTCTAGGCCATTCAAAGACTTGTCTCCAAAGGAAAAAAAAAGGTGCATGGCAACCAAAGAATGACAGCTGAGATCGTCCTCTGGCCTGTCCATGTGTGTTTGTATATCGCCTGGGACATCTGCTCCCACGTATAAACACACATACAAAGTTAAAAAAAAACACCAAGATGTTCATATGGTGTATGTGTGCCTCTGTGTACACATCCATGGACTCTCTGTGGAGGGGGCAAGCAGTTGGGTTAGTTCCTAGAAATGAAAGGAAAGGTTAACATACTTAACCCATGCACACGCCTGTGATTTTGCACTAGACTGTACTTCCCACCCCATTGCACAGCTGGGCCATCACTGAGGACAGTCTTCAGCATCATTGCTCCGTTGAAAACATTCCTTACATGTGTAACTGGCTCCCATTGTTGACCTAACAAAGGTTCATGGATGTTAGACTCCTGAGGCCTATTTATTAAAGCTACCAAAATGCCTTGAACACTTTGGTTCTATGTTTTTCTTCACCTCACCATTGTCCTTTTCTCCTTGCCCCCTTTCCCATTTTCAGCCATTTCTCCCCTTACTGGTTTTTTTTCTTCTTCTTCTTCTTCTTCTTCTTTGCCTCTGCTTTTCCGATCTTGAGCCATTTGGATGGAAATAAGAAAAAAACACAGAGGACACAGCTCCACCTAGCAATATTTCAGTCTTTTTCAGTTAGTGTTGATTGTGCCAAAACCTCAGCACCCAGCCAAATCTGGAGATGTCCCTGGTAGGAATGCATTCTCATCAGCCATTCTGAGCTAAGGATGGAATGAGGTGGCTGATAGAATTGGCTCTGATCCTAAGGAAAAACCCAGCCTAAAACTCTTCATCAGTCATCAGGCGACCGGTTGCATACTATTAAAACAGTTCTTGAGTTGATCTCCCAAGGAGACCTGTCTGGGAAGAACCTTGAATATCAGCTAAGGGGTCTGGGCTTTGCGTCATGGTAAAGAATCTGCCTGCTTCTAAATGAAGAGCTGGTCTTATTTGTATGTTCCCATCAATATAACAGCATGACATTATTCTTAAAGTATTCAAAAAACCCTCTTAAAAATTATAGGAGAAAAGTCAGGTCCCCACACAGATTTTCTTAGTAGCACGTATCTCTGGAGTTATGGAGAGCATTTGGGCCTCAGAGATTCTGAATGATGTAGTCAGGACAGAGGTAGCCCTTCTGGACTATGGGATGAGCTTTATTTAGAGTCTACTTGATTCTTTTTGTTTTTGTTTTTGTTTTCTTTCTCACTTCACTCTGGTAGGTTCAGGGAGTTTTAGAATGGTATGGTGTATGAGATAGAATGGTATGAGATTGGTGGAACTATTCAGCAGAAAGTCTATGTTCTATTTAGGGCGAGGTTGGTTCTTGGTTCTCCATCTGGGGGCAAATTCTAGATTCCATAATGTTCTCTCCCTGACCACTGCATTCTCTCCATCTTTGGGACAGATGGTTCTATCTATCATGGTCAGTCAAGTTCCTAGATTTCTCACTGAACACTCCCATGTTGTGGCACTCTGAGCCTCTTCATGTTTCTGAAATGGGCTCCTTGTTCTGTGCTATTTACATTCCAAACCTTCTCAAAACTCAGTTCAGATGCTGACTTCTCTGAAAGTCTTCTGGTGTCTTCTGATTGTCTCACTACTTTTGCCTATGGTATTTCTCAAAGATGTATAATGTATGCTCAAAACACCAGGATAAGCTCAGGATATGGTCCAGTAAGTAAGGACCCATGTAAAAGCTGTGTGTGGTGTCGCATATGTGTAAACCCAGGATTTTCTCTCTCTCTTTCTCTCTCTCTTTCTTTCTTTCTCTCTCTCTCTCTCTCTCTCTCTCTCTCTCTCTCTCTCTCTCTGTGTGTGTGTGTGTATGTGTAGAGGTGAAGATAGATGTATCCTGGAGCTTATTGGACAGCCAGTCTAGTTGAATTGGTGAGTCCCAGGTTCAGTGAAAGGCCCTGTCTCAGGAAGTAAGGGGAAGAGAGATTAAGGAAGACATTTAAAATCAATTTCTGTCTTCCAATGCACACACACACACACATGTGCACACGCACACATAAACATACATATACCATACACATGAGCATATACCTGTAACTGCTGCCCCAGGGGGCCCATCTGATATGGAATGATCAAAAGGTTGCTGGCTGCTTTGCTACCATGGGGTTCTAAGAGCACCTCTCCACAACTAGAAGGAAAGTGGCCCAGAATTGGGAGCTTTGTGGGACAAATAGAACTTGCTACCCATCAAAGAGGTGTTTTAAAACTAGAAGTTATCTAGATGATAGTTCATAACAGTTGGATGTTGTTTATCCACATATTAGTGTCTTATTTTTAAATTGTCTTCACGTGTGTAAGCCCTCCATAGTCTTAGGGTTAAATATTTATTTTAAAAGTCATACAATCTGGGGGTTCTTAAAAACTAGTGCTTATACTCCAAGAGAGTTAGTTGATCGCTTACATTAGATTTCATATATATGGGACACACACACACACACACACACGCACACACACACACACGATTTATTTGATTGTTTTACAAGGCTGGAAAAGTTGGGTTAGCCTGCATTTGGAGAACCAGAGAACTTGGTATCTGCTGAGTCCAAGAAGCTGGAAACCACAGAACAAGGAGACAATCATTTCAGCTCTTGTCTGAAGCCAAGGGCCTGGAAACTCCCTGGAAGCTTATTCTGAAAGCCCAAGTTGAAAAGCTGGAGTCTGGAGTCCCTGGACAATGGCAGTGATATAGAGGGAGTTCTAAAGAAGAGTGGAGCTCACACACATTGCCTAGCTTTCTCCGCCTTTCTTGTCCTGCCCAGGCTTCCAGCCTACTTGACCATACAGTCAATGGTGGTTCTTTCATCTTCAGTTGCTGTTGTATACATCTTCCCTCTCTGGAAACACCCACACAGGCACCTAGAAGCATGCTTTATTTCCCCTGGATGTCACTCAATCCGATCAAGTTTACAACAAAGATTAACCACAATGAGGACTAGTGGTTTCCCCATGAAACTATAGCCAAGGAAGGTTGAGCTTGGTGTTATCTGCTGCCTGCTCTTCAACTTACTGAAAGTGCCCTGAAGGTTTCCTGATACCACACTGGCTGGCTGATCACATGTCATCTGCAGGGAGCCAGTGGATCTTGAGTAGGAAAGAGTTTGGTAGGGTAAGAGTGGCAAAAGTGGAGATGGTCACTTTCTAAATTAGTATTTGAACTGGCATGTAGACTTATCCTCTAGGAAGATGGTTTTAAAATCTTAATGTGAAGATTCTAAAGTGGGTAGACAGACCAAGGAGAGTTTATTATTCGAATAGGCCCTCTGCATGATTTACGTATGTCTTAGGGTTAACATTTCTGTGAAGAGACAATGGCCAAAGCAATTTGGGGGCAAAAAGTGTTTATTTGTTTTGTGCTTCCATATCACAGTTCATCGTGAAAGAAGGTCAGGATAGAAACTCAAGCAGGGCAGGAATCTGGAGGCAGAAGCTGATGCAGAGGCCATGGAGGGATCCTGCTTGCTGGCTTGTTCTCCCTGGCTTGCTCAGCCTGCTTTCTT
Source organism: Meriones unguiculatus (assembly GCF_030254825.1). Lineage (NCBI taxonomy): Eukaryota > Metazoa > Chordata > Mammalia > Rodentia > Muridae > Meriones > Meriones unguiculatus. The sequence continues at coordinate 66,107,292 of NC_083357.1, read as the reverse complement.
ATAGAACCCAGGACCGCCAGCCCAAGGATGCCCCACCCACAATGGGCTGACCTCTCCCCCATCAATCACTAACTAAGAAAATGTTCTACGGGTTGCCTATAGCCCAGTCTTATGGAGGCATTTTCCCAATTCCCAATTAATCAAGGTTCCCTTCTCTCTGATGACTCTAGCTTGTGTCAAGTTGACGTAAAACTAGCCAGGACATGTTGTTTAAGTTTCATGAGATTTTATGAAATAGGAACTGCCACCTCTTATTTTATACATGAGAGCTCAAGGTCCAGAGGGACACATACCTTGTCCGAATTCTTAAGATGGGGAGTATTCATATTGTCATAGAATGGGGCTCTAGCCCTTTTATTTCCAGCTGCTATATCTGGTTCTAAAGAGTTGGGTTGTGGAGACAGGGAAAGAAAAAGTGAAGGATGTAAGGGATGTTTAAGAGGGAGCTCTGTGGAGCAGGCTACCAAATGCCCCTGCCATGTGTTGATGCCTGTGGCTGGGTTTGTGGGGTGTGGTCCTGATGTTCTGGGCAAATGGAAAGAGCAGTGTTGGGGTGACAGAGTGTCTTAATGGTCTAAAAGAAATTTAATTCACATACTTATTTGTTCACTACTATAGAATCTGTGCTTGGACTGGGGATGGAGGAGATACTTACTGTCTGGTAAAGATAATGGCAGTCCTTTGAAAAAATGACAGAAAACTGAGAACTCGGCAATTATCTTTGGAGTTATGCTCTCTTCTGAGCTGTTCCTGTTTCTTGGTTCCTGTCTCCTTCCTCCCACTGATTACATGCTTTCAAAATTATGTTCCTTAGAAGGAAAAGGAAACCCATTCGGAGTGAGGTTTACCTATGAAGAGAGAATGTACTATTATATTTCTTGAATATTAAGTAAAAATGTTGTTATATTTTAGATATTCCTAGTGAGTGAGCACATTGAAATTCAATCTACATTGCTGGCTATTAAGAGGTAGATCCAGCTGAGACCTTTAAGAGGTGATTGGCTTAGCCTTTTATGAATTATTGAACTATTAATAAAGTGACCTTAAAAATAAATGGCAACTCTTTCTGATGAGCTCGCTCTGTTCTTCCATGTGATGGTCTGAATCTCTTAGAACTTTGTGAAGTTCTTACCAGCAAGAAGGCTGTGACCAAGTGTGGCCTCTTGACTTTGTATTCCTCAAGAACGGTGAGCGGAATAAACTTTCATTCTTTATAAATTAGCTGGCGGTATTGTGTTAGGCCAAGAGAAATGTTCTAAGACAAGTATGTTCTGCCCAGCCTTTTGCTTTTGACTTTTAGGCTACCCAAAGGATCACAGTGCCAGCACAGTACACGAGGTTTGTCATAGTCACTTGTACCAATACATCCGAGAAAGCAACTTCAGTGAGGAAGGGTTTGTTTTGGTTCATACAGCCCATTGTGGTAGGAAATCAAGGCAGCAGGGGCTTGAGGCAGCTGGCCACACTGGGCCTGCGGTCAGGAAGAAGAGAGGAATGAAAGGGGTGCCGTTCAATTACCTTTCCATGCAATCCCTGGAATGGTGTCACCCACATATAAGACAGAGCTCTCTGCCTTGATAAATCTAATCAAGAAAATCCCTCACAGCCAGGCCCGAGGCTAGCCCAATCTAGACAGTCCTTCATAGGCATATCCAGGTGTGTGCTTTACCGGGTGACCCCAGGTCTTCTTGCTATCAGACATCAATAAGGTTCAAACACGTGTGGCTCATTCTTAGGCTACGTCAGGAGCATTTCCTAGACCTGGTCTCTTGCTTTGTCTCTGATTACTGTGTCTGCATCCCTCAGGTCTGAGGTCATTTGCCTTTCCCTCGTCATTACCTGGCTCTTGTCCCCATTCTGTCCACTGTGGCACTTACCCTTTATGTTGCTGTGACAAAATAGCCAGTACAAGCAATGGCAGGAAGGAGGGTTTATTTAAGCTCATGGTTTTAGAAAGGCTATAGTTCATCATGGTGGTGGTGGGGGATGGCAGTGTGAGTCTGAGGTGATGATCAGCGTTCAGCAAGCAGAGGGTGGACAGGAAGCAGAGCTGGGACATAAAACCCCAAGGCCTGCCCCCAAGTGACTTACTTTTTCCATCGAGGCCTCTGCCTCTCAGGGAACCTACAACCTTCCAAAACAGCCGTCATCTGGGAACCAGTTGTTTGAACACATGAGCCTTTGGGCACCATTTCACAGTATACTGCAACGCCCAGCAAGCCATGTCTGAATGCCTAGGCTCCCTTGTGCTGGGACAGCCACTCAGATGCCCTGAGGTTGAAAAGAGGCAGAGATGAGGGTGAGCACTCTCTAGGTCCTAACAGCCCCGGTCTTGACAAATCCTTGTTGTCTGATCTTTGAAATTATCCTATGTGGCTGGTATGAGTGACCTCATTTTGTCTAGAGGGGCTTAAAGGTCAAAGAGTTACTAATAATTTCATCAGAGCTGGCATTCAGCTTTGCGCTAGGAGCTAAGCCCTGGTGCAGTATCTCTCCTGACCCCAGAGCAGCTCCTAACTATCTTAGTCCAAGTTAAAAAAAGAAGGGCTTGATATTAAACAGGAACATTAAAAGTTGAGTAAACATTCAAATGGAAAAAGCCAGGAAAAAAAAAAAACCCACAACAAAATAAAACAAAATTAAAAACAAAAACCAAAATAAAGGGCCAGGGTCAAACTATAAAGTCAACGGCAGTCCTCGGGAGTAAGGTTTGGGTCCCACGGTTTGGGAGAGGGACCCAAGCACCGATAGCCGAGGTATGGTCTCCACTGCCGGCTTTGTTCTGCTTTTGGTTGGTTGCATCCTCACCCAGGCCTGCTCCGGTTCCAGCCCCAGGAACCCATCGGCAGCCTCAGCTTTCTCAAGTCCATGTCACCCCAGCTTGTGCCGCTGCCAAATGACAGAAAAAACCAGAACCCAGTGAACAGAGATGGCAGCCCGGGTTTGTAGAAAAGCCAGGTAGAATAGGGTTTCTTCACACTTCTGAAATCTTCCCAGGAGGTGGCGACTGCCTGTTTTTCATAAGTGCGAGGCTGGCCTCATGCAATGTCATAAAGTTACACAGGCCGATGTGGTTCCAGACGTGATTGTATTAAAAACCAAACCAAACCAAACAAAATAACCTCTTCCACAGCCCCTTGCTAGGGAGACTGATATGCCCTCCCCTCTTCTTCCACGCCACATATTTCCTGACTGTGACCATACATGGCCTCTGCAGGTGGCTTGGAGACACCCCAGTGATCCCAGGCTTTGCTCGGCAGCAGCAAATGGAGATTTCCAGCTTCATCCTGAAATTTCAGGCTGACTAAACCCAGCTCAGGGCGAAGGATCGAGTTCTTTCCTGCCTCTGGGCTGGAGGCGGTGTCTTGAGAACTGCCTGGCTGAGACAGAGAGAACAGGTGGACACCATGTGGGCTGGAGGAAGCTGGGGTCGGCAACCCACCCTGGGGCCTGCAGCCAATGGCTCCCTTTGGAACTCGGTGTGTGAATTGATCGTTCAGCTGTCAGGCAGTGGAGAGAGCAACTTGGAGTCAGGTTGGAAGCACTTCCAGTCTTTCTCCAGCCTTAGCAATAAGTTAGACACGGGAAGAGAACTGAGCATGATAATTTATGCCAGGGAATTACAGTATATGTTTGCTTCCCAAGCGCCTTTGTGGAGATGTGGGACTTGGTAGCTGAAGAGAATGACTGTTTTAGTGACTGGTGATTGATTGGCTGTCATCATTGTCATTCACACTAGATTTTTGTGGAGATGAGAGTGACCTGCCTTCTGCACAGTACATTAGGGCTAGTAGAGACTTGGCCCCAGCTGACAGGAGCTCTCATCTATATGAAGACCACAGAACCCTGAGCTCTGGGAAATCTCCATCATCAATATGGTGATTCAATGTGAACTCAGTGGCAAAGGAAATGTCAGTCAAAATTTCCTCTATTGCATATTATTTTCCCATTGTTTGCTAATTTCATGTGCAATTTATTAAATATATTGTCCCTAGAATTAAGGAACACTTAAAAGTTTTCTAAGCCTTCTCCCTTAGCTGCTCTATCAAGGTTTCTTTTTAGTTTGTTTCTTGTGTTCACCATTCTTACAATCATTACATGTGCTGTGGGCTGTTGAAGGAGGCAGTGTGGTTTAACACAACCGAGAAGCCAAGAAGTCCAGAGATCTGATCTTGTCTCCACTACTGATTACCCATATAACTTACAGCTGCTCATTTTTTTTTTCTCAGAATTTGTTTTTATAGCTACAAAATGAGCTTGAGGAAGAGGCTCCCAGACAAATGGGCTACTCCAGATTAAATGAAGTAAAAATTGCTTAGCATGGTGCCTAGCGCATTGTGGCACCTCAGTGAAGGTTATTGATATTTAAATGTTAAACCAAGCAATTAACTTTTTTTTTTTTTACACTTGTAGGATGTCTTGTTTCTAGCTTAAAATCTTTTAAAAATACTCTAATAATCACGGCTTGGTAAAGCCGAATGTTCTCATGGAGATGGAAACACATCTGTATTTTAAATTAGATCACCTGGCGTTTATCGCATCTCTGGAGGATACAAAGGACTTTCACATCAGTTTTGTTTAGTTTTTTTTTTATATGCTCATTAATTTTCATAGCATTCTTATGAGACAGGGATTAGACATACTGTTCATGAATGAATGAAAGTACAGAGAGATTTAGGCACCTATCCAACATCGCAGAGAAAAAGCCTGACAGCCAGGAATAGTATTGACAGCTCTGGCCTGCAAACTCTGGCTGCTGGCTTGCTCTCAGTTGTTCATGTGATACACTGTGTGTGTGTGTGTGTGTGTGTGTGTGCGTGCGTGTGTGTGCTTGCGAGCGCACATGCACACATGCACTATTTCTCCTCTAGTTGGGTTTTGTGCCTCTTAGGGCCTCTGTAGTCATACAGACCACTCAGACCACTGTCGTTTTTACTTCATGAGGAGGACAGAACGACTGAGGCTCCTGCAGATGAAAAATGAGTGGATAACATGTTCGTTCTGTCCTATTCCCCAGTTGGAGGCATCAGAGTGTGATGGTGGTGGTGAATGTTTTGGGGATCAGCAGTGCAATTCGCAGTGTCCCTAAAACTGCCCTGTGTAGGTGGGGATTTTCTCTCTCTGGGTGAGGGGTGCTAAATGGATGCTGTCCATTTCTTGCTTCTGGAATGGGGGTCAGAAGTGCCCACTGTGGCAAAAATTACTACCTCTCAAAGGAAGTTTGAGGGACTCTGGACATCTGCTTCAGATATAGTTTTCCTGTTAATTCTGGCCATCTCAAGCCCTGCTTTGACCTATGGGCTCCTCTAGTCCACACTTCTGTCTTTTTTCCTCTTGCTTGCTGGCTAGTCTGGAGACTAGCCTGGTGGTGGTTCAAATGAGGTGTCCCTTATGAGTTTTGGACATTTGAATACTCAGTCCCCAGTTGGTGGCTCTTTGGGAGGATTAATAGATGTGGCCTTCCTGCAGGAAGCATGTCGTAGGGAGCCAGCTTTGAGGTTTCAAAAACCTCAAGCTCCTGCTTTCCGCTTGTGGTTTGAGATGTGAGCTTTCAACTGCTGCTCCAGTGCCACTCTTACCTGCCCATTGCCGTGCTCTCTGCCATGGCGGTGATGGACTTTTATTCTTCTAGCACCATAGGCTCCCAAATAATCCTTTCCTTTCCTAAGTTGCTTTGGTCATGGTGTTCTTAATTTTTTTTTCTAAGATTTGCAAACTTGATGCTACAAAGGTCGGAGCAACAGTTCTCGGCATGTGGGGTGTGACCCCTTAGACCTGTAACATAGTGTCATAGGAAAAAAATCGTTTCAGAATTGAACAGAAATGGACTTAAAGCATAAATGTGCTCTGTTGTTTACAAGATGTAAGAGTTTAACTTCTCTGGACCCTGACTTTTTGATCTGTAAAACAAGGATGATGCAATTTACTTCTCAGCATTCCTGGGGCTCTTAGCACAGTTAAAAGCAGCCAGTACTGGGGCTCTGACAGGTGTTCAATCAATAAACTGATTTTATACCATTTCTCGCTGTTGGCAGTGCTGGCTTACCTAGGTAGGAAAGGAGACAGAGACATAGATGGAGAGAGGAAAACGCTCTCATTTCTGTTCTGTCATTTCTTGATTGGCCAATTTCTCAAAGCAACAGGAACTCTTCTTCCACAGATGTGCAAGTTTCCTAGGGCAGGGGCTGAGCATCTGGATTTCAGAGCTTGCACACTGAGCTGGTGAGTTATCTTCACACATGTTCAAGCTTGGTGTGGGCCCTCCTCCATGATGATGGATTCAGTACTCCTTGGCTTTGTGCGTGCAGGAGAGTCGTTGGCGTGAGCAAAGCTGAGCAACAACTGAGTTCAGCGTGACCCCTGATGTTGCAAAGAGCCTCACTTCCAGTTTGGTCATTTGTTCTTGTTAATTACATGCCCAGCATGAATATTTCTCAGCTCAAGAGCCGTGGAGTCTTCTCTTATCTCAAGGTGCTTCCTTGAAAGTTCTGGCCACCTGTACCACGTTCTCCTCGCCACTGACCATGGCTCACTTTATATTTAGGGGTCAGCTTCTCTGGCTCTGATCTGTAGTGAGAAATTTTCATCTGTAGGCTAGACTCTCTGCTAACAAGATGGCGTCACTGGATCTGGCATCATTTCTGTCCACATAGGCATAGATATTTAGACATTTGATGTTTGGTCCAGAAGACACACTCAGCTCTTTCTTTTCCCTTCAGTGAATGAAAATGCTATTGGCCTTGGATCAGGATGTATACCTGGCTCTGAATGATGAGGATTAATGAGTTTGATTTTTTTAAAACGTAGATATGGATCTTTCAGAAGTCAACTTGTACTTGTCCACCTATGTCCATGCAGTCTTCTGGAAACGCCTTGCTTAAAATTGCCCCCTTCCCTGCTCCTGCTCCAGACTCATCAACGCCAACAGGGACTCTGGCTGGGAAGCTTAGTTAGGGAAGATGCTAGAGTGATGGGTAGCAGATGGGAAGGAGAGCTTAGGACTTGCCTAGAACTGCCAGTACTGACAGAGGTCATTCCTGAATCATACATGCTGTGTGGCCCCAGCCAACCCTGAGGGCTCTGGATCTCTGGCTTAAGTGTAAAACAAAGTGTCTTCATGTTGGAGAAGAGACATTTAAAGCCACTGGTTTAAGGCCAGGCAAGGATGACTGACCTATTCAAAACCAAAGGTTCTTAGGAGACTGAAACCATGGACTTCATACATAAACGAACCTCTCTCCCCTTCTCTACCTCGCATGTACATTTCACACCATTAGCCTGTGCAGAGGGAACCCGGAGGTGAACTTGAGACTGTGCTCTACTCGCCTTACTTTAAAAATTGGAATTTGTTCAAGCTTGTGTTTCTGACCTGGGGCTGTGCTTCCGAAGTCTAATGTGTATTCCCATCAGGCTCTATTGTCACCCCTCCCCCACCCTGCAATCCTTTCCGTTAAATCTCCCTGTGCTCTGGGTCGAGAACCACTAAATGCTAGTAATGTCTTTCTGATAAGTTCTTCATGGGTGATCTTTCTCTGAGCTATGTTTTCAGAGGGCGAGATGAAAGGAGGCTAAGAAATTAAAATCAAGATAAGCAGCCTCTCCCCTGGAATGTTACTAAGAGGATGTGGTCATTTAAAAGTGTTTTCCCCTCTTCTCTTCATCGTTTGACATCTGAAGTCAGAGGAGATGCTATCACACCTTGCTTTATTAGCATGGCTGGAGTCACCTGTTTCAGAAACCCTGGGAGCAGTAACCCGAAATGAAAAGAAAGTGGCACAGAAAGGAGATTAAAGAGAAACTAGCTCCTGGCAGCGGGCGATGCGGGCTCCCTGCCAGTCCCCTGAAGCTACTCTGTTAAGTGGCCCCATGAATTTATTTTCCTGGGAGATCACTTCCACTATCTGAGTGTACCCAGGCTGTTGTTCAGACAAGCTTCAGAAAGCCCAGTGAAGGTTACATAATGCACTGCTCTTCCTGGAGAGCAGGGAAGGGGTAGAGAAGGAAAGGAGAGGGTGCACCCCCACCCCGCCTCCCACCCCCCCGAGGTGACAAGAATTGGCCTTTGGTGTCCAGCAGGGTTTACAGAGAAGGGGTCAGGGAGTTCAAGAGAAGTTGGACTCAGGAGGATTGTGCACGTTAAGGTTTCTGCTTGGGAGCCCCAGGCCAGGGGTGGGCATGTGCTGGCAAAGCAGGCTCCAGCAGGAAAGGCAAGGTGCAGAGCAGCTGGGAAGAGCTTCGGAGCAGGGCTCTGAGCTCAGGGCCCTCTTACTCTTACTGTGAGGGATGGGATATTCCAGAAAGGTGGGGGAGATGGGGAAATGTGTGGGAAGTCCCATTGGGTGTGATGACCACCTGTCCAGCACTTAAGAACACAGCACAAGTTTTCCAGTTCCTTGTTCACCCCTCTCCTCACTGGTTTGAGGGACCCACTGAAACCAGATGTCCTGCATTTTAGTAGTCATAGCTCCTTCTGTTTGTGTTCCTGCTGGTCTGTCACTAACTTTCGCCCCTGGTTTCTGTGAACCACTTTGTCTTGCAGGCCTTCTATTCCCTGCGCCTGCTAGGGTCTGGTGCAGCCAGTGGCTTCAGTTCATTGGGACATGATAGTTGCTCATTAGTCAGGAGGCCCCAGGAATGGCTTTCATCATGAGCTGGCCAGTTGTTTTATTCTCACACTTTCGAGAACAGGCAGAAATTGTCATGCAGAAAATGGTCACTTTGGTCATAGGACCTAGGAGGGAGCAGGAGAAAGAGCAGGGCTAGGAATGGATTTGTTTACACCAGCTTCATTGTCTTACAGGAGAGTTAGGCTGGTAGCCTGGTGGGAAGCATACTGTACTGATTAAAAACTGAAGAAAAGATGAGTAAGCCTTAACATTTTGTGGGGTTTTGAGGTTACTTGTTAATCTTGGCCCTTGGCATTCAGTAGGGGCTGCACCGTGGTGTTGCCTGTTGCTTGAACCGCTGAGTCACCTTGACCTTGACCTTGTGTGATTTAAAGGTTTTCTTGGACTACACAAGTGCTTTTCAAATGTTAAAGGAATCATACATACCCACACCCACTCACAAGGGGGGAAGGGAGCAGGAGGGAGGGAACACTAGCATGCAAACAGGGCCAGCTTGCTACTTCTGAGGCCTTTGACATATACATTCCTGGGAAGAGCAGCATGTCAGTGTTTCAGATCCTTCAGGGTCAGACTAGAGCAGTTTCACGGTTAGAAGCGACCGATTTGTTAAAGGGCTGTTAACGTTTTTTTTGGGTTTATTTATTTTGATGTATGTGGGTGAGTGTTTTGCTTGCATGCATGTCTGCCGAGCCCAGAAGTGTGTCAGTTGTCCTCGGCCTAGAGTTACAGGTGATCACCACCTGCCATTTGGGTCTGGGAACTGAACTCAGGTCCTCTCTGAGAGCAGCAAGTGTTGATCCGGCCCTCCTGCCCTGCTTTTTTTGACTTTGACTCTTTAACATTTTACCTTTGTCTTATTGCAAAACTATAGTGTCTTGCAAAAAAATATTGAAAGAAGCCCTCTCAAACCCAAACTCAGAATGTCATGTCACTTCCTGGGTGACCAAGATACCAGCTACCTAAACAACAGGGTGTAGATCTTCTGATATTTTAGTCACTGTTACTGAGTTTTGAGTAGAAGAGTGAACAAATCAGATTGGCTCTCTGGAAAGAATTTGGTGACATTAAGGTAGGGAATGGATCTGATGTTAGGATCATGATGCTCCTGGATTCTGAGAAAGAATTTTTGTGGCTCTTGAGGGTAACAATGTGAATGTGAACGGATGCACGGATCCAGAAGACAACCAGTGGGAGAAAAAACTGATGGGTGTTATTTGCTGAGGGGAGAAAGAAGGAGGAGTCAAGGACAGTGCACAGAGTTGCTTGGTGGTTTAGAATAGGGCTGAGTCTGAAGGGAGGAAGGTCTGGAGTGTTCATCCTTAGACATTATGGCAGCTGTCATATATCAGCGTGCCTAGCCTCCATCAAGTTCAATAAGTAGATATGAAATCCAATAAGTTCTCAGGAAAATATAGAAATTCAAAGTCATTAGCTCATGCATGGCAACTGAAATACGGAAACAGACAATACTGTCAAAGAAAGACATGCAAAGTGAGAGGAAAAGAGAGGCCAGGACAGAAAGCTGAGGAGTCCAGTACCTATGAAATAGCAAAGAGAGGTAAAGATTAAGATGCAACATGCAGAGATAGAAGACTCCACAGGAAGTCTTATGAAGAGGAAAACGTGTGTTGATGCCAAGTGACACAGATCAATCAAGATGAGACATAACAAAGCCTCTTTTGGATTTAGCCACCACATTTTATTTGTTAATTTTTTTTAAACTTAGCTGATAGGCATTTCAGTTTAGGTAAGTGTCAGATTCTTAAGGGTGGGTAAGAAAGAGGAAATGAAGAAAATGAAAACAAGTGTCTCCCTGGGGTGTGTCCATGTTTGAGTGTGTGTGAGGGTACGTTCTGTGGATGACTAACCACAAGCTGTTGGTCACTGATGCAGGCTGTGGGGATGACTATGAGCGTGGTCACTGATGCAGGCTGTGAATGACCTTGACTGTGCTCACTGGTGCCGGCTCTGTGGATGACTATACAGTGTTGTCAGTCATGTACACCATGTAGATGACACAGGTTTCTGCGTAGGAAGATGCTGCTGATGGCGAACATGTAATGATTAATGGTCCTGCCTGACGGGAGACATGAGTGCCATCTACATTTCAGATGTGTTTGCTAGTCCTCCGGGAAGTGAGGTCCAGTACTTGTTGGTCAGTGCAACAAGGATCAGCATGGTTGAGGAGGATAAGAAACTGAGGACTGCCCATATAACTGATAGCTTCTGTTTTGGTTTGTGCTGAAGGAGGCAAGGTTTTCAGCTGGGCCCTAGAAGTGCAGTAGTTAGGTGAGAGGTTATCCGGAACGGAGAAGGTCATAATGGTTGCTTGGGATAGTAGGAAATGGAGCTGAACATGGTTGGCTGGGGATATTTCCCAGGGCAATACTCTGGTTTCTGTTGTGCTTGAAGCTAACACAATTTAAATAACACTACAGCTGTTCATGCCTTATGATTTCTTCTCTCTAGCCCAGAAGGCAGGCACCTTGGTTGGGATTTTTTTTTTTTTCTAGTTGAGTGTGACATGAGATTGACGAAGTAGGGTGTTTGAGGGCAATGCAACAGCATGGTTGGACTGATCAGGTATGGGCTCAAGACTGTGAAGGGACAAGATGGTAATAATTGAAGAGAATAAAGTTATGAGACTGTAGCAGGTTCAAGGGACTGGATGTGAGTACATGGCTAGTAACTGTCACAGTGCAAAGAACTGATTTGGAGTTTTGAAATTGTACTGAAGTGACATTTTGCATTTAAGGTGTCAGAATTGTCACTTATACGAAAGAATAAACAACGCAGTTAACTGGTGTGATATGACACTCAGAATAAATAGCCAGGATGCTCACATGCATGTGCCTCTGCTGACTCTAGGAAGAGGATGCAGGGTACTAGTTATCCTAACTAGAAAAGCATTATCAGTTTGAGTACGAGGGAAGCTACCCCTAGGAGCGTGGACCTTTTCCAACTCAGGATGCAATGTAGTAATCGTGAGTTCGATCTTCTCGTCATCAAAACACAAGAGGCAATTCTTTTCTGTGTCATCCCAGGGCATTGATCCCTGGATAACAGTGACAGAAGAAAGCAGGGTGTAGGAAAGGCGGCCTATGCTCTGCCCATTTACAGTGTCGTAAGGTAGAAGCAGAACCTCGGTGTGGAGTGATGGGGGGAGACACTCTTAAAAACTCTGACACTGGAGAAATTAAGATATCGTTTGGGAGTATTTCATGAAGCACTGTTCTTTGAGGTGCTGGGTTTCAGGTAGGGCAGAAAACAGGGAGAAGATAAAAACAGAGACTGAAGTTGTCCAGCTGGCTCTCTGTATTTTGTTTTCCACGACCACAGATTCCACCAACCACAAATCAAAAATATTAGCATAAGAAAAATAGTGTCTGCTCAGAACACAAGACTTCTTTTTTTTTTTTTTTTTTTGGTCTTATTTTCTAGCTCATACCATGTAATAACTGTTTACATATGCAATTCATGTTGCATTTCTTTATTATTCTAGAGCTGATATAACACTGAGGAGAAGTTGGGCATAGACCATGAACAAATGTTACACGGTTTTACACAAAAGACTACCGCAAGTATTTCTCTGTGGAGGCAGAGACCAGGAATGGACAGATTCTGGAAGAAGGATGACCAGTGAGAAATGGGGGAAGTGCAAACGTCCCTCAATGAAGGGAGAGGCTTGCAATTTGGATGGTGACTTTGGATATCCAGGAAGTGAGGCATGGAGGGATTAGTGGTATGCAGGCTTCCTAGAGCACAGTGTTGTCAGTTGGATAGGGGTGGGAGGAGAGGAGCACAGCAGGAGAGAGGGGGAGCTGAGGCCTGGAGTGCTTGTGTTTCCAAGAAATCCCAAGCCCTCATTGGAACTGGTTCCAGGATTTTGACCACATGTTGGAAACAATGACAGTGTCTTGTGGGACATATGTTGTTTCTGGTTTTCCTGCAGCAGAGGACACCTGCAGTGCGATATAATTGTGTTAAGAGTTGAGAATCCTATAGTATCCTCATTGGAACCCACAAACCCCTTAGGAAGAGAGGGGAAGCAGAGATGTATTTAATTGACAGACAAGGATCGGAAGTAGTGAGTGCTCAGGCCATTACACCACATGTTTGCTGCTGGGCTTAGTGCTTATCGGTGTTCAGCTATTGGGCTAGGCAATTGGGCTTCAGTGAGGTATTTGAAAAGTTACAGTGATGGACATTATACCTCAGATTTTAAAGTAGAATATTGGGGTGGAACTAGGTAACATCTCAAATGGACTTCTAGTTCTTTCTTGGGAGAAAGAAGTGAAAGAGCAGGAAGAACACAGTTCGTAACAGAGCTTGAACGTAAGTCATGAATTTAGCAGTGTTAATTTTGTGACTGCATTACAAAACAACTAGGGCTCCAAGGAAAAGAGACTCGCTTGACCCACTAACGGTCACATTCTCTCAATGGCCCCACTCTCCAGTGTGACACCGTGTGTAGGCTTAGCAATGCTCAGACATGTTTGTTAATGAGTCCCTTATTGCTCAGAGCATCAGAAGAAATTATTAATAACCACAGTGGTACACTTCTAACAGGTGTACCTGAAAAAAAAAATGAAGCTGTGCATTATTCCACAAGCTGGCAGAGTTGAGTACTTGTGATTACTTAGAGAAAACCGATCTCTAGAATTCATTTCTCTATCCACCATGGCAATGTACCCACCTAGCACAGGCTCTCCCACTGATAGGGTGGTTAAGTCTTTTTTGAAAAATTGAAATGAACAAGGAATTGGGGGAGGGGTCTACAGCTGGGAGAAGAAGTGAATAAATTGTAATAAATAATAAATTAAAAGATTGAAATGGGTTCTTCTCTCATACAATAATCCTGATCACAGTTTCCTCTCCTTCCAATTTTCTAGCTGCAACCCCCCCCCCCCCCCCGCACTTCTTTTCTCCTCCAGATCCACTCTCCCTCTGTTTCTCTAGAGAAAAGAGCAGGACTCCAAGAGACAACAACCAAACATGACAAAACAAGATACAGTAAGATAAGACAAAAGCCTTCCTGTTGGGGCTGGACAAGGCAACCCAACAGGAGGAAAAGAGTCTGAAGAGCAGGCAAAAGAGTCAGAGACACACCCATCCACTCCCACTGTTAGGAGTCCTCTCCTCCCCCAAACACCAAACCAACAGCTATAACATATATGCGGAGGGCCTGGGGCAGACCCTTGGAGGCTTTGTGCTCACTATTTCCGTTTCTGTGAGCCCAATATGAGCCTGCTTAGTTGAGTCAGTGGACCATATTCTCCTGATGTCCCTCATCCCCTCTGATGGCAGTTATATCATACTGCAGCCAAAGTCATGGGTTCCTTGGTGGTGGTAGATAGTAGAATTCTCTTTGTCTCTTCTCCAGAATGCTTAACACATGCTGGCTACGTGGCATCAAGAATACAAGGATGACATTTGTGGCTGTATTGAAGAGGGCCTCCTGGTGGGTAGAGGTGCCATGGCTTTGGTGAATGATTAGGAGTTTAAAGGGAAGACTTTAAACCAGCTAGTATTAACATTGTAAGCAATGGCAATACAGGTGAAGACAATATGTAAAAGGAACAAGGCAGAAAGGTCCCAGTGTCTTTGAAGGAATCCTGTCAATAGAATTTAGAGCACTCTCTGAAAAAAATGAGTTTGTATGTCAAAGGGCTTACACTTGATGTCAAGATGCTTGATTGAAGAAATGGGGATCTATTAGGGTGAGGAATGGATATGATCAAACTTGAACCGAGGCAGCATTCCCGTCATGGTTAGTTGTGTGGAGTGCATTAGGATTGAGAATGGACTGTGGTTCATGCCCGTGGCTATGACTTCAATATCTAGCTTCTTCTTGGTTGCAGTGGCACCAGCAGCCCCTTGGGGAGTGCTAGGGATGTGGCTTTGAGGCCTATTCAGACATTTCTATCATTGTATCATGATCCCCCTGACTGGCATGAACACTAATTTTAAGAAACACCAATGCCAGATCCCTGCTAATTGCTCTTTAGGACATGTGTGTTCATTCTATAGGAAGAATGACCTGGTTTTTCTTTTCTTCTTTTCTTTCTCTCATACCCAAGACCTACAGATCATTTCATAATTTTTGGAGCTTCTCTTTGGGAATGCTGATAAGAAAGCGATGGCTCTTGAAAATGTCTTAGAGCCATGGGCTGTTAGAGTGTGAACAATCTCAGGGAAGCATTCACAGGAGACTATGGAGTCTGCTCAGTTCATCATTGGATAATCTACCACTTTTGGAGGCTGTCATATTTCATAATTCAAATTCACAAAATCTTGATTTAATAATAATGAGTAGTGATCTACAAAAGGAAAAAAAACAATCATCTAAGACTCATGTAATAGTGGTGATGGCTTAAATGTAAATGGTGATAGTTAAGGTTTCTTTAATATTTAGTACATAGTATTTAAAAGGTTCTTACTGTATGCCAGGTACCGTTTTAAGTGCCTTATCTGTCACAGCCACGTTTGCAGGTGAGACCTATTATTTATTCCTCTATCACATAGGGACAATTTTATAAATACAAAAACTGAGACCAGGCTTTTGGCTCAAAGTCACAGAGACAGCGGAGGGAGCTAGATTTGAACTCAACTATAGAGATTCCCAGTCTGTTCTTTACACCGAAGGATACCGTATTTACCAGATAGCCTTCCTGTACAAACAAACACTGAAAGAAGGCCGAGGGTGAAAATTCAAAATGAGAGAGATGTACTCTGTCTGTGACCCAGGAGAATTAATGCGACGCCTTGTTTTGTTGGTTACCTACTCTGTGAACCTCTGGATGTGGGGAAAATGTAGTTTAGAGTTTGAAATAATTGGGGAAGCATCTTAATTTGATTTTAAACCATGAGGGGAATTTATTTAATGACAGTGATCTAAGATCCCTACTGAAAAAAAAAATCCCGTCAGCAGATCCTTCCCTTTCCCATGACTGAACTCATAACCCTCTGACAAGACCCAAGCGGCCTGCCACGCTGTTGTGAATCCTTTTTAAGTTTCTGAGATGGGGCAAGCTACCTCTACTTTCCTCTACCGATGATGGCCGGAATGGACTCTCACTGAGTTGACAGTGTGTGGGACCGCCGTACGAAGCTCATTTAATGCTCCGCAGCGGCTCTGTGGGATCACCGTCACAAGGAAGAAGCAAAGGATGCTTTTTGAGACTCACGACTCACATGATATCCTGCAGTTTGTGACAGAGCCAGCACTTCCATCTCAGCGGCCTGACCCCCTGGTAGCATAACTGTCTGTTTCCTCCGTTCCCTTGACCTTCTTGAACGGTCTACACTTCCTCTTCTGCTGCGTTCAGAAAAATCCTTATTTGAAACAGTGAGGGTGCTTTGTGATGTTGGGAATATGCCTGTCACTCAGGTGCCCCCAGTCTCTGTGGAGAGGAGCTGTGAGCCGCCTGTTCCCCTGGAAGGGAAGTAGAGCCTAGTTCCCTCACTGTGCCCGCCTCACTGCAGTGCACAGGTCACTGACTGACGAGCTCGGGTTGCCCACTAGTTTATAGGCCCCTAAAGGCTTTTCCTCTTGGAACTCTTCAAGAGTTTCAAACTCTTGAGAAGAGTTTTTTTTTTCTTTGTTTTTGCATATTTTGTGCTCACGCCTCTGTGCAAGTCAGCGGTTGATTTTGATCCCTTTCTGCCTTTTTTTTTTTTTTGAGACATGATGTCTCAAAAACAACCTGGAGGACCCTGAGTGAGCTAAGCATGCTGGCTGGCTGTGAGCTCCAGGGCCCCAGTTAGCTCTGCTTCACCAGAGTTAAGTTACAGACACAGGCGATCGTGCCTGGGGTCTGAACTCAGGTTGTCATGTCTGTGCGGCATCTCCTGAGGCCTCTCCCAGCCCCTGGGTTTAAATTTTACCGTGGTGGTAAGGGGAGCTACTGGATGATTTTAAAGATGTTTAGCATATGCTGGCTTAAACTATATTCATATTCATACTGACCCGTGATTAGTGACTTCAGAGAAAATGAATGAGATAGTGAATTCATACTTAGAGATTCTCACTCAAAAAGTTAAAAAGGACACACTCTATTAGTAGTATGTTTGCATGTGTGTTTATGTATGTATGTATGTGTGTATGTATAGACATGTAGACATGTGCATGCCACAGGACCTCTGTGGAGGTTGGAAGACATCTTTGTGGAGTATGTTCTTTCTTGCTACCTTTATGTGGGTTCTGGGGGTTGAACTCAGGTAAACAGGCAAGAACTTTACTCAAGCGAGATCTTGCTGGCCCAAGAAGCTTTTAAAGAATAACAATGAAAGACATGGGGGAAAAAACAAATAAAACGTAACACTTTATTATTATTATTATTATCGTAGAAGAATTCACCAAAGGCTTCAAATTATGCTATGGCATCTTTAATTATAAAAATAAGCAAATAAAATAACTTGCATCTGTCATTACCATGATATGTTTCATAACTTTTATATGCACATGGAGCTTAAAAATGTAATTTAACAATAAATAATGACATATACCAGATATGTTCACTGTTTATTCCAGTACTCAGCCAAAAACCTAAATATCATTTAAATTATAAATACATAATGCAAATATAACGGCACAAAAATGTTCTAAAGTGCAACCAAATCACAAGAGAGGAGATCATGCAAACTGGTCTAGGTCAGCCCCCGAATCACTCTGCAGCAAACACGAGACAAAGCTTTGGAAGTTCAAGGAGGAGGTGGGGGGGGCAGGGTTGGGGAAAAAAAAGAAGCAAAAACTAGCAACGTTGTGAGCACTGCTTCTTTCCGTATGTGTAGATATATGTATTGTTGACACATATACCAATGTCTCTGTGGGGAGAAAAGAGGGTATGCCATGGCTTGAAGAGGTCACAGCAAAAATAAACAAAGAGAATAGAGAGAAAGAAAATCTACCAAACTGAAGTTAAGGGAAAATTTTACTAGGAATTCTCATAAGCTACTTGCCACTTTGGGGTTCTGGCTTAGTGGGTTTGCAAAAAATGCACAACACACACACTTGATTAGCTCTTCTGGTTCAAAGAAGTCAGCCTTGCCTGGGGTAAGAAGTTGGGGGGAGAGGGGTGAATCTAGCTTAGAATATGTGCTACCTGATTTCCAAGAGGCTAAGGCAGTGTCCATTTGTCTGGGACCTGGGGATGGGACAGTTCTAAGTATAAAAATGCCCTTAACAATCTGATGCCAGCAGCTTAGAGGCTGTGGGGACAGAGGCGGTAGCATTTGTGCTACTGCGGCTGCTGCACTTGAACTTGGTCCTTGAGCACTATGTTACTGGTTTTAAAGGCTTTGTGGTAAAGTTGTATTGCTTTTTATTTCCCTGGAGAGGTACCCTCCCTCCTCCCACCAGGGTCCCGATCACTCAATTTGGTCAACTCTGGGGTGTAGCCTAGTGAGAGTCAAGCACCAATAGTTTCTACGCAAGTGAGTTTGGAGCAGCCCCTCCCTCGTCCTCTCTCAGCATTGACCTTTGGTGAGCAGTGACACTCATAAGGGGCTGTTGGGTTCAAGGACAATGACCCTGAGAAACTACTGTTGTTCGTAGACAGGTTAATCATTTGGCTTTGGTGGCTGCCATCTTGTAAACATCACAGCGGAAATGATCAAACCACCAGCTCTTATGCCCTCCTTCATTCTCTCCATATTTTTTCTTTTTTTTTTCTTTTTCTTTTTTTTTTTTAAAGATCCTACAGAGATGGTCCAGCTGCCAGGACTACTTTGGCGGGCAGCGTGTTACAGGACAAAAAAAAAATGTAAGAGGAGTCCTATTAAGGCTGGACAGCCCAGGGTTATTTATATCCCCTAAGCCCAAATTCCCCGGACTAAAGACCTAAGGGCTGATTGACTCATTCCTGATTGGCTTAGTGGAAGAAATCACCCACACCATCATTTACCAGAGCGCCAGGCACCGCTGGAACGTGAGGAGCCAAGAACTGCCACTTCCAAGGGGATAGTAGGCCTTGTCACACTCAGTGGTCCAAGCCCGAAGGGATGGTCTTTTTGATTCCTGTAATTCCCAGTTGGATGTGACAGAGGTGTTTCAGGAAATATCTAAGTCAATGGTAGCCTCAGGGTTGAGGTGGGCTGGGAGATTAACATCTTACCTGGGGTCCTTCAGATAACCTGTTGGGTTTTCCTATCTCATATAGGCCCATCTTAAGTTCTGATGTTAAGTTAAAACTACTTCTACCCCCTTAGTTATAAAAAAGGCCACAAGGAGCATGAACGCGGATATCTGGAAGTGAGATAGTTATTCCATTCCCAGGAAAAGGAAAATAAAGCTAAGGTACAAAACTAAATCTATATGCAATAAAGTTCTTATAGACTGCTCTATTAAGCAGCGTCCTCTGGAATTTATGTACAGTACAATAGTTTTCAGCTATTTATATTCCACAGTTAGGCCTTAAGATTCTTTGTTTTTAAGACAATTGTTAAAGATACTTTTAAAGCTCTGAGCAGTTACAGTACATAAAGATGTTAGCTTTTTGTTTTTCATTAGATGCAAGAAGATGCTGGCTCAAAACCTGGCTGGAGAACCAGGTTTGAGCAATTTGGTAAATATGTCAGAAAGGAAGTTAGACATTGGAGGAGAGAGACCATAAGACTCGTTAGAGATCAAGAATTCGAACATGACATTCATATTCGTCCATGGCCAGCACAGATTCATAACACGAATTCCATTTAACATATTTATGAGCATTTAAGACATGCATTTAAATAAAGTTGTTTCGTATTGGCTAACTCTACTGGGTGACCATTCTTACGGGCTCTACATCTTCAGATTACAACGACTGGGCAGTTACATGAACGTTTTGTGTTTGAGGAGAGTTGATAGGGATCTGGGAAAAGAATTCAAAGGGGGGGGGACAAAAGAGGCTATGTTCTCTCAAGGAGAGGCAGAATGATCACACGTATTCTGTTGGGAAGAATGCTGTCATTGCAGAATGTTGGGATATTGATTACGGAAGCCTAGTTTCATGCAGTTTTCTTTAAGGGGGAATAGAAAATAGGAACTACTTAGAAAAAAAAAAATCAAACCAGGCACAGTACACTCAAAGTCGGTGTGTCAACACCCCTAAAATGCTATTAGTTTGGTGAGGCTGTGAATACCTCTCCCTGGTTATGCGCTCTCATGGGAGGTGCGTTTGATGTGGGAGGGAGAATCCCCCTCACCTCTAAGGTTCCTGAGGAGGACTTTCAGCTTCTGTGGCTCATTTGTACGCCTCCTGTTGAAGTCAGCTCTTGGGTGTGTCTGGGCACAGTGGTCTGTCTGAAGGATGTGGAAGAGGCTGGCCATGTTGGGCCCGATCTTCTCCATAAGGCTGTCCCTGATTGTGCTGACCGTGTCTTCATCACATTCTAAAAGGCTTCGGACAAGTCTGTTGTAGTATCTGCAGTGGGAAAAAAAGGTCCTCATTAGGCAAAGCCAACTAAGGACCAGGATCGGACATCAGTGCTCCAACTCTGCAAAGAGGCAGGCGGCTTTGGTTTCCTTCTGCGCTCTGGGTTTACTGTACAACACTAGAAAGTCCATCTCCTTGTTTAGACCTCAAGAGATTTAGATCCCACTGAACAGTAGTAGGCTGACTGTAACGTATGAAATTCTGGAAGACAATGGCTCTTGGGGAGAAATGGGACAACACAATAATGCTCTCATGCTGTAGAGAATAAATTGGGCTGCTTGCTCAGAGCCACGCAATGAATTAATCGCATAAGAGGACTTAGTCAAATAAAATGAGTACAACAGGTAGGTCTTGAATGTTAAGCTTGTGTTAGCATTAAATCACTGCGCACGAACTGACAGTTATTTGGATGTCTTTTTGCAACTTCTCTTTGTCCTGGGATTGTGTGTGCTCAAGAATGTGCATATGAATGTACATTCTAACTAAGCTTTGGGCGAAAGCCATGCATTTTCCTGTGAAATTTACTTTCCTTACACCCACTCAGCCAGTCTTGAAAAGGCTGATGACTGACGACTGACTATTTTGAGGCTTCCTTCAAAGGCATATACATACAGTGGCTTTCTGCAGCCAAACACTTGGTAGCAAGGGTGCTTGAAGGAAAGATTAATGGCCTTTAATGGTCCATGGTTCTGTGAGTCCATGAAATCCTCTCACACTGTTCAGAGTTTTGCGGCCTTTTTCTTCTCTGAATACCTTACAGAGTTTAGTTATCACCTCAAGCACCAACATTTGATGGCCTCACGACTATTTCTCCCCACCCCCACCCCGGCTAAATTTTGAAAACTTCTCAAAGGGCTGGCTGGATGCCCTTAGTCTTTGTAGGCAAGTGGCTGAGTGTCATCAAGCTGTATTGTCTGCCAACATCACCTTTTTTGTCATGAGGAAATGCAATTTAAATAACAGGGTGACTCTTGCCTGAGAAGACTACATCCACCTTCACCATGTATAACACTGACCTTCTCTTAGGTCTCACCATTTGCCTCTATGCTTGTATGGATATTGAAATATTTTTTTACTATAACAACTGAAAAGAACATTTCAGTTGTTAAAAGAACCGAAAAAAACTATTCTTCGGTTGTTCAAAAAAAATACCCAAACAAACAAACAACAATGAAAAAAACAACCCCTCCCCCGTGGTTCTGGTGGACTTTTAAGCAAACAAACAAAATCCCTAATGACAAAGACCTTTATGTTTGGTATAAGTGACTTTCATGTATGCAGTGATTTCTCTGAAATGTCCCAAACAGTGCAACTAAGTGTTATGGTTGCGAAAGGACTGAACCATCTGTATTCAAAACTTCTAAACAACTTGTACAGTTCAGGTGTTTTCCAAACAGACTTGGGACATTTCTGGTCTACTGTGGCTTGGTGGTTGTGTAAACCCATTAGCTCTGTGCTCATTGACAGAAGACTCTCCTGGAGACAGCGACCTGCTATACTGATGTGGAGAGACCCCTTTCAAGGAGGGTGTCACAGGAGCCACAGGATCATCCAGGGGGAAAACAATCCTGTTTATTTTTAACTCAACTCTAAGAGCAAGCATCTTGCTAGAAGAGCTTGACCTCTAGAGAGGTCTTTTGAAGGATGGACAGTGAACAGTAGGTCGTGAGTAATAAAGCAAAGCGGTCACCCTTCTTTGGGTGAGAGGGTGAAGTTGGGGATGGAGAGAAAGAGAGGAACAGCGTCTGGTTTGCCCATAGTTCTGGCTACAGACTTCCTGTCAGGGACAATTATATCCAGCTGTGAGTGAAATCGGGCTTCTCTGGCCCAGAGGAACATTTTCCAACCCTTTGGAATTACAAAGAATACGAGTCAAGCTGAGCTTTACTTGGAGGGAGGAATGGGGAGAAAACTAGTGTTGGAAAAACTGAGAAAAGAAAAAAAAAAAAAAAAACCAAAACAATTGTGCCTCAACAGCTTCAGCCCTCTATACCGTCTATACCATCACCTTCATTCATATCTAGGCACCTACTAATTTTTGGGCTCTCGCAGGACTTGGCTCCCCGACATCTTGGGGTCTATTTTATAAGGCAGTTAGTTCTTAGAGGATACATGAAGTAAAGGACTTTATAGTTCAGGGAAGTTAACCCTTCCACATCTAGAAAGAACTCTTCATGCCCACGTGCCTTCAAATGGGCTGGAAAATGTGATTGCTCTTTAGGAACAGGAAGAATGGAAAGTTTCTTCTTGGACAGAATTGGAAGCTCTTGTCTGGATGGAGAAGTCTAAACTGCCTAAAGAAATTCAGCTGGCCTAGCTAGCCTACAGCTTTGGGAGCCCATTGGTGCCTGACTCTGGGAACACCTGCCTTTGCTGTTGTCTTCTCCTAGGAACTAGACAGGATACCTGCTCTTGGGTCTTCTTGGCAATGATTCCTGTCAGCCTGCCTGTTCTTAGTAACTTCTGCTTCCCTGAGGGGGCTTTGGTAAATCAATGCAGTAGGCTGAGAGAACATTTTTAAAATAGGGAATTATAGATGGCTCAGTTAGGAGCTCCTCAAGAGCTAAAACACAGGCCAGACTGCCTGATATCAGTTCAGCTAATCCTGTTGTCTCCAACAAGACTTGAATGTGGCACTCGCCTCTGGACCGTGCAGGCCAATGAGAAGACCTTTACTACGGGTTGCTAAGCAACACAGATGCTTTAAGAGGCTGTGCCTCCAGCAAAAGTTGACTTAGCGATAGCCATATATTTTTTGAGCAGCCTTTTGTACCAAGAACATGCAGTTACTCTAGCTATTGAGGGGTAAATGAGCATATCTGACGGTAGGCAGGAGATAGTTCTGCAGCTCTGAGGAGGGACGTGTCTTTCCTTTCAGGAGAGAGTGCACACTCAATTCCTTGCCGAACACCACGGCGCTCGTATATTTAGTTATTCATGGTATTCTATTTTTAGGGCTGCAGGGACTTCTTGCAGGGTTTCTCTGGCTGTCTTCATTTGAAGTAGAAATGGAAATAGCTTGGCTCAAGGCCATGTGAATTTTGGACTCTATTTGGTGACTTACCAAGCTGTGAGACTTTCAGCAGGTTGCTCATGTCGCTGAACCTCTTCAGCTAAACGGGGCAGCAGAGGCTACAAAACTGTCACCTTCATTCAGCTGCGGTATTTTGTTTCTTAGGATTCAATGTACATTTTCCCTCCCAGGCTAACAAAAACGTTACCATTCAGCGGAAGAAACCCCCTTTGTAAAGGTAGTTGGGATGATTCCTTTCTTTTGCCTGACAGCATTTATGGCATGTGGTTACACACTGCAATGAGGCAGCAGATTAAGCCTTCTGGTCTCACAGCCTGGAAGGACTTTGTATGAAGCACAGATCTTTCTTCTCACTTTGAAAATTTTATCCTTGGTCCCCTCCCCCCCCCCCAGCATACTTGGTAAAGAATAAGATCAGACGTTCTCCATAGCTACAGTTTCAGCCATGCCTAGGAACATTCTGTGTGAGAGTTTATAAATAGTCCTTTGTTTCCCTTGATCAATATTATTCTTCTGTTTCCTGTTCCCAATCCGTGCCCTAGAGAGTTGGATGCTTTGTCACTTTTCCCACTCTGGACCTGGGTTGGTCCCATTGGTTCCCAAGCATCATGGTGTTTTGCCCATGCCACCAATCCTCCTGGCCTCCCTCCAGACTGAAAGTATGGGCTGCAAATCAAGGCAGGGGATACTTCCCACTTACTTCTCTCCCTGGATGCACCTTTGGTACGTACACATACACACACTCCTGTTCTGCCTTTCGGTCCAGTCAAGCTTTTGTCTTCTCCCAGACCTAAATCTCATGCTAGACAAACCACAGGAAGGTGGAATGAACCTGTAACTACTTCCCTTTGTAAATCTTTGCCAACTGGCAGGGACTTTGCGTGTGTCTCTGCTGGGCCCGAGGCTGGGAAAGCAGGATGTTTCAGGCAGCGAGGAGCTGAAATAGAGCAGATGAAGCTCCGCCTGGAAAGGAAATCGCTCCAGTCCTGCTGAACACTGAAGTGAAATACTTGGAAAAAGGTAAGCAATGCATGAGAGATTCTGGTGCTTAAGAGCATGCCACCTTTCCCCCACTGATCTTTGCTACTAAACTCGAACAAGAGGAGAAAAAGAGACTGTGCCTGGACCATTTTTCTGAAGGTGTTGCAAACAAGATGCTTTGGAGAAAGAATAATGGTCTGGCTAAGAGCTCCTTTCCTAAGTTTCCTCTTGGGCTTTCTTTGCACAGTGACTCTCTTTTTGCAAGGGGAAATGCAACTTTAATTGAAATAGCCAGCTCAGTATAGCCTTGAAATTGGCCACCTGCCACATTAGAGATCATATGTGTCCAGAATCTTTAACAACTTATACTGATAAGTCTGCTAATATCCCTCCCTTTAAAATGCTACATAACTACATCCTTTGTCCCTAGCCATTGTCTTACCAAGCACTCTTCGTTTCTTTCCCCTATGGCAAAGGATTACTTTCCAAAAACATAGCCAAGTGTTAAGCCTTCCTTTCTTCAACAAGAATCTTCCTAGGAGAATTCTAAAATTTGAAGTTGATCTAGCGAGACAAGCCACTTGAGGAAAATGGAGTTGAGGGAAATTTCTTACTGAGACAAACAGTAAGAATTCTTGTAGAGTTGAATTCTTGGTAGATTTATGTTAGATGAGTTGTGGCTCAGTAGGCCACTAACCTGTAGTTAAGAATGGCTCCTACATGTCACAGAACTGTCATGTTAGGGACAAAGCCCCAGATAGACTTGACCACTGACACTTTCAGAAAGATAGGGCCATTTGGCTAGAAGATGTATCAGATTAAGTATCTGGTAACTCTTAGGGGACCAGAATAACACAACTGTTCCTTGTGAGTTCATGGAGACTTGGTGTGAGAGTCAGAGAATCATGGGATTTCATCCAGTCATAGGATTTGGCTTAGAGCACTCCACAGGCCATCGTTAACTGGCTTATAGTTAACTATTGATTCTGTCTGTCTATGCCCTGCCAAACACCATCCCTCACGTCTTGTTAGACATCTTTCCAAGATATCCATAGTGGACCAGGATGCCAGGTCTCCTATGTATCAGGGATTCATTTCTTCCTGGCAAAGACTTCGAGGTCAACATCACTGCAAGATCTGGAGCTTAGATGGTGTGAACCCAGGCTTTGGGTCACCTGAGATGCAAATGTGATCTTGGTAGCTACCAGCTCATCATTCTGGGAAATCTTGAGCTTAGAGGGTTGGCATGACATAAGGCTCTAAAGGAAACATGAGAATGGCTCCCTGAAGCCATTTTGCTTTTCATAGAGAAAAAATCCAAGTCCTGGAGAAATAAGATGGCTTGTTCTGGATTAGCCACTGAAATATCTGGCTTTGGGAGTAAGTTGAAATATATACAAACTTAATGAAAGTCTGAACTCCGACATTTGACCAGGGGGTTTTTATCATGGCCTATTGTTCTGTTGCTCTGCCATGGTTTCAGCCAAACCTGATGTTTCAAAAGGTACTTTCCAGAGAATTCACTGTTCCCTCAGGCTTATGGTAAGAAACTGGACAAAGAAATGCACCCAGGAGTGCTGCAAACCAGCCTTTCTGCTAGCTGTGTGAGGAAAGTCTTACACTAGAGGGAAAATTATTGCTCTGGCTTTCTTGGCAAGCCTTCCTTCCCCCACCCCAAGTGTGAAGAAGAGGACCCAGGAGGTACCTGTTGGAGAAGTGATTGGGCAGCTGTATGACTTCAGTGATGGCTTCCGGGTTGCGCTTGGCGATGCTGCAAACATTCAGCTTGCTATAACACTCCTCCTGCACCTCGGCGATCATCCTCTGGAAAGTAGAACACCTCCGAATGGCAAGGAAGACCTTGGAGGTGATCCCATTGGCGATGCACTTCAAGCTCTCTTTGACAAATGCTTTTCCCTGCCAGGGATGAGAAGATAAACATTAGTTTGACCTGCTAATAGAGGTCTGGGTCTATTACCCAGGGACCTTTAAGGGGACTGACTGACTTTAATAGCATGGCCAAGAATCAAATGAGAAAATCCCTTCTCCGTTAGACTATCTTGAATAGTCAGCTCCACAGAAAGGGAATGAGATGGGAGGAAGCCATCATTAACTGTTCTGAAGTGTGAAGATGGTTAGAATCAGTTTTATGTTCTTGAGATTAAGACTGATAACTCAGAATTTCAGGTAGCAGGCTAGGGCATTCAGAGGAGAGCATTTTTATTTTTTTCTTACAAAGCAGAAATGCTTTTTTTGCTAGTCATTCCTCATGATAGAAGCCAGTCTCTGTCAACTCCTTATTCCTGGTCTAAACTGTGTGCTTGCCCCTGTTCTCTGTTTGTCTGTCTGTCTGTCTGTTTCTGCCTCTCTCTGCATATGTGTGTGTGTGTGTGTGTGTCTACACTCTGGGATGTGCCTTCTGAGTAGGAACCTTGGAAGCAGAGGTGTGTCCTAAGAACAGTAATGAGCACTCTGTTAAAAGACAATTAATAGCCAGTGGGAGCAGAGGTCAAGGTTGCGTTACCTGAGTGTCAAATTTAGCAGCACTGTACAAGAAGGATTTACAAATGTCGTACATCCCGTCTGTGTCACACGTGGAGTTTTCCAGGCATGCAAAAGCCCCGCAGCCAACCTGCAGGGCACTGTTGAGGCAGCGAACCACTTCAGCTGGAAGAGACAAGCAGAACCAGCCCTGGTCAAGCCAAAGGGGCTCTGGGTGGGATCCAATTGGTGTAGGGGCCAATACCAAGTGCCCAGGATCTGAACTTGTCTTCAAATTTGAGCTTGGGCTCCATTAGACAGAACAATGTGAAGAAAAGTGGGGGTGAGAAAGGGGATGGACAGGCCCCCTTTCCTTCCAAGAGTCAGAGTAAAGGAGATGCGTCCCCCCTCAGGCACATGCTTTCTGGGCCTCACCCTTCCACGCGTTTTGATGGCTAGAGAAGTGAGGTTAGAGACCTTGTAATTCACAGTGCCTTCTGGTGGTGACAGGAGTCAAAGTTGTCACTCGGAACTTGAAAGCATGGGTAGGCTGAGGGCAATGACCAAAGGTCAGACTCGTGATGGGGTGTGTGTACGTGTGTGGTGGGGGGTGGGGGATGACCAGAGAATCTGGTGGGCTTCTGTAAAAAAAAAAATGCAGTCTGGAGTAAAAAAAAAAAAAAATCACGGTTTTGAAATCCAAGTGACAGAGAATAATCTGCTGAGTCCATTTGGAGGGAGACCCTTCCCAAAGAGGGCATTGGCAGAAAGGAATCGGAGCCCTCTGTATCCACCCCAGCCCCCCTCAAGCACAGCCCGGTGGTGCTCAGAGGTATGAATAAGCCCTCATATTAAAAAGCCTTCTTTTCCAAAAAGGAGAAGCACAGGTGTGGAGTGACGAGTCCAGGGTGCCCCTTGTGCAAGGCTGGAAGAAAACCGCAAAGAACTTGCACCAGGCTTTCTTTATTCTGGATAAGATCTGCCATAAAAGTAATTTCTTTCCCACAGAAGGAGGGGTGTTCTGGCAGGCAGCTCAGCAAGCAATGATCTGTAGCCTTCATACCTTAGGATTCTCCTCCCAGATCAAAAGCATGGTTTGGTTAGGTTAGGCTTCCCAGCCCTCTCCCCCCCCCCCCCCCCCCCCCCCCGCTGCAGCCTCTGGGATGTTACAAGTCATTTCCCTAATTATATATTTCCACGGGTTCAAATTATAACTTTGCTTTAAGCAGTTTTAATATGCATTAGGGCCGCTATTGTTTTAGGCAGGCTTGAATTGTGAATCACGGGCATCGCTATAGCAACTAAGTACAAAAGGAAGCCAGGCAAAAGGCCTCCTCTCGGCAGGGACCTGAGCTCTTCCAAGGGGGGGAAGCATCTGCAGCATTTTGACACCTGCGGTCTCATCTCTGCTGACAGTTAGGGAAAGGAGTGAGTGGGGAGCAGAAGTCAAAGGGCAGAAGGGTCCTAATACCTCTTTGCCTCAGGAGGCCGGGACCATATATATACAGTTATCTGGTGCTGGAGTCAGGCCGAAAGTAAGACCTTCCCCTTGGAGAAAGAACAGCTTTTGGTTCACAAATGCACTTCCTTCTAGGGGCCGTGGGCTGCACGGGCGATTGAATGGAGTCGGTGAGAGCGGGGAGGCAGATAGGCAGGCGTGTAGGGAATGGGGTGTGTAGGTTTTTTTTTTTTTTTCCTCCCTTCTTTCTGAATCCGCCCTGATTCCTCCTCCCCCCCCGCCCCCCGCCCCCCAGACTCGAGGACTACGGTTCCGCAAATCAGTGTGAGGAGGGCACTTGTCTGTGTGCTGGATGAAGAGGTAGAGAAGTCAAGTTACAAGGTCTTAAAGGGGCAGGGAGAGGGGCCGCAGCAGGTACTCGCCGGCTCAGCACCTTCACACCGGCTCGGCTCGTGGAGCGTGGAGAGCCGCTGCGAGGCGTGCCCGCATTCAAGCCGCTCCCCGCCCCCTCCCCCCAACAAGAGGGTACGTGCCAGATTTCAGGCAGTCAGGCTAGGCTTATGCAATGAAATACCCTCAGCAGAGCGCCCGGCTTCTTCGTTAGTTGCATGCAATTTATTAAACAAAGGAACTCCACTTCCTAAGGCTATTGGATTACACTGGCAATGCACACCACTAGCAGGCATGAAGCACATTCATTACCGAGACCAGCCGTGTCACACACACACACACACGCACACACACACACACGCACACACGCACACACACTCGCACGCACGCACATGCAAAAGTGAGGAAAGGCAAATGAGGACAGCTCTTTGGTTGGGGGGCGGGGGGGGGGAAGAAACCGGTCCTGGGTTTGCTTGCTTACCTGAATTTTGAGCCGCCACTCGGGATTTTCTGGGGCTCACAGAGTCATTCTGTTCCGCCTCGTGCGTTGCGGCAGCGCTGATGACCAGCGCCAGAATCACCGCTGAGTTTTGGAGCATTCTCTGAGAAGTTTCCGCTAAGTTGTTGGCTTTTTTTTTTCCTCCCCCCCCTTTCCTCTTTCCCTCTCCCGGCTTGAGTGAAGATGTGGAGCTGGATATACTGAGAGCTTAGGTGAGGATTTGATGAGGAATTTTGTGTGTGTGTGTGTGTGTGTGTGTGTGTGTGGCTGGCTGGCTGGCTGGCTGGCTGGCTGGCTGCTGCTGCTGCTGCTGCTGCTGTTGCTGCTGCACCTCTGGCTTTTGCAAACTGGGGACCCAAGAGCTGCACCCAGGGATTTTATAGCCGTCTTATCGGTCCTCAGGATCAGTGACCAATCAGATCCTTCAACTGGTCCGTTTAGCCAATCGGCGGGCACGCTTATTCAGCTGGAGCTTTTTGACTTCTTAGAAATATTTTCCAGCAAATTGAGAGTACCTGCTGCCAATGATTTATATGTGTGTGTGAGAGAGACTGTGTGTGCAGGGATGTGTGGAAAAGCTATTTTCACACGCTGAAGTGATAACTTTGTATTGATCAAACTGAAAGGAAAATCACTTGAAAGACCCTTCAAGGTACTTGTGAAATTCATCTTTAATTTTTTTTTTTTTGCTTGTTTAATGAACCACTAGGAGGAATGGGTGTTGGGTGCTTGTAGGGAGATGTGATGCAGATTAGAATTTAATCACATTATAGCAATGCTCTAATTTTAGTAGACTGTTCTCTGTAAGAGCTCAGCATCAGTTTTGCATTTGCGTGTTCACTTGCAGTGTGTATCTATGATTCTGCGGACACCCTGAATTCTCACTGATATGTGTGAGCCAAGGCGGAAGGATGCACGTGAGTGCAAGAGCCTCGTGAACTGACGACCTCTAGCTCTCCGCTGTCCCCTCAGCTCTCCTGTTTAGTAAACCTATGACCTTGGCCATGTCCCTTTAACTTGCTGTTTCACTTCTCAAATCTTATTTCACCTCTAAAAATGATATGATTCCCCAGGCAACATAAAAATTCGAAATAAAGTCTCACGTAGTCCAGGCTGAGCTTGATGGATAGCTGAGGGTGACCTTGAACTCCTGTTTTCCTGCTTCCATCTTTTTCATGCTGCAATGACAGGAGCTTACCACCATGTGGTTCTGGTGATTGAACCCACAGCTTCATACATGCTGGCCTGCACTCTATTAACTGGCTACATCCTGGTCCTGGACCTTACCCATCAACACTGTCTTCTTAGTCACCAGTGGCTCTGCCAACTCTAGGAGTGTTGGTTACTGTCTGTGCACACATGCACACCTACTCACTCACTCACACCACACTTCACAGAGGAACACGGCAAATGCCTGAAAATTAATAAACTGTGTATTCAAACCCAGCAGCTTCATAATCACGTTGAAACAATGAGCTGGTCAAAGCAAGACTAAACCTGCTGGGTAAACCAGTTCATTTCTTGGGGGTTGGGGCAGAGGGGGGGGCGGGACTGGGAAGAAAGGGTAGGGAAAGACCAGAGTGTGTAGGAGAGGAGACTGATAAACTGGAGACTTAATGGGAAAATTATAGTGGAATCACAAATCATGCCCAGTTTCTTATAAGTGGGGTGTAGGCAACAGGAACGCTTGTCTGTAAGTTGTGAAGGAGGTTAATGATCCATGAGAGGACTTCTCAGGCTAGGAAGGTGGTCATTAAAGGCTGGGGTGAGGTGAAGGGACTAAACAATAAAACTTTGAACGTTTTTCAGGAGGCAGATGAGAAAGAGCTTTTGGTCATTCTTCAGACTTGGACAGCATGGTCTTGCCACGAAACAGAGCCAGTGGCTTCAGGTTTAACCCTGAACCTTTACATAAAAGCCTACAAAAAAAAATTAAGCTTATTCTTTAAACATAACACATCAAGCTAAGAATTAGGTCTGTTTCTGAGTGTGTGCGTTTGTGAGTGTGCACACACATATGCAGGAAGGGTTTGCTAAGGTGACTTATAGCCCACCCTTAAATTTAGTTGGAAAGATGACTAACCTTGGGACACCTTCTGCAAGTTCAGAATGTCCTGACTTTGCCTGGGAGATAGCTAGAGATTTGAGGGAGGTTTCATGGAAAGACCTTCAGAAGTAAGTGAGTATTTAAATTAGGAAGATAGTGATGCTAGCTTGTGTTTCATAAAAGTCTTATTCTGGAAAGCGCCGAGGTTGGTTGCAGATGGCTTTAGGCAGGAATAGAGCATATATGGCACTGCAAAGTAGATCACTCAGTGTTACCTTTAGCGAGGGAATAAGAACATCGGCGCAGAGTCTATCAGAGAGAAGGTCTTGACTTCCACTCCTGAGTCTCCCCTGCTTCCATAGCCATCGTGCACTGCTCAGGGATCTACACTTGACCTGTGACTAGTCCATCAGCTTGGAATGGTGATGGTTTTCCTTTGATAATCCCATTTTCTTATCTGAAGCTCTTACCAGAACACAATATATCAAGATGTGTTACATTGTGTGTGTGTGTGTGTGTTTGATATTGACTTTTCACTCCTCATTTTGCTCACTTACAACTATATATCCAGAGCTTAGTTTCTAGTTGTGCCAAGGGTTTCACAATGGCAGGTTGGCTGTCATTCAAAGAAATACAATGGGGATCCGGCACAGTAGTTTAATGAAACTAGTGTGGAAACACCACTGCCAAACGCATAAAATACTGCCACAACTGAGAATGTCAAGGGAGAGAGATGACAGCAAGCACAAGTATCCAAAGCCCTGTTCCTTCCCAGAAGCCCATAGTTTGAGAATGTCCGAACATCTACCATCACCGCGCTGTGTGCTGGACTTTGAGATGGTGGGGCCAGAACTCTTGGCCATTCTGAAGGTGATATAAGAGTTCCTTTGCAACTTTTCCTGGGGGGGGGTGTGTGTTGAGAGAACACAGAAAAATCTGGAGATTGGTTTTCAGAATCCGGGTTTTATCCTATAACTGGAGGCATTAGAGCTTGTTAATGGCAAGATTATGCTTGGGGAAGGGCTTGTGAGCATACAGACAGTAGCTAGCAGAAGGAAGGTTGGAGCTTCATGAGCATTTGGGCTGCTGAGATTGCTATGGTGACAAGAAGGAAGGAAAAAGGATCGATATGAGAGGTACTTTGAATAAATGCCTCTTAGGAACCAACCAATGTTCTCAGAAAAGACCTTTTTTCAAGTTAGGTAAGTCGTGTACATCAGGCTTTTTCTGCCGTATTTTTTTTTTTTTGCTATAATTTTTTAATTACAAGAAAGATCTAGCATTTCCATAAGGCAAGCATTTTTCTGGCATTCAGCTGGGGTTGTAGATTACCTAACAAAAGTCTTGACTGTACTTTCAGTGGGTGGGGAACCTTCCAAAGCCAAGCTACACAGTTGGAGGTGCCCGTGGGGGCAGCGGGTGGGAGGAGAAGGCACCTCGGCTATTGCCCCCAAGCCAAGAAAGTGCTAAGAAGCATGAGAGAGAAGATGCCAACAGCAGAGGCTGGGTGACGACGCCCTGGCTGCGTTCGTGGAGCCCTGGCTTGAGTTCAGCGAGAAGAGTAAGCCAAAAATCTCTAAGGCTTTGTTGGATTTGGCTAGCTTCAAGCTAAGCAGAGAACAGCTCTTGTCCTTTTCGGTGAGAGTAGCCCAGGACTGTACATTTCTTGGTGAATTTTCTCTTAACAGGATTCAAGGCCCTGCAAGATTGGTTCAACCTACCGAGCAAGGTCGGACCACTTTTCTTTGGTGGTTCCTGGCCTATGTGCTTCCTGTTAGATTGCTGACTCACATCTTCCTAACCTCAACATAAGATGGAGAAATGGAAGGAGAAAGATGAGGGGAAGATAGTTTTTCTTCTTTGTATCTTTTTCTTATAGAGATGCAGGGTTTCTGTTTAGGCCTTCTTCAATTTCCAAGTTAATCTGACCCATGCATATACTTTAAACTCTAGCA
Organism: Meriones unguiculatus; assembly: GCF_030254825.1. NCBI lineage: Eukaryota > Metazoa > Chordata > Mammalia > Rodentia > Muridae > Meriones > Meriones unguiculatus. The sequence goes on along the minus strand of NC_083357.1, from coordinate 66,074,405 downwards.
AGGATTGGGGGAGCAAGGAAAAAAAAACATTCAGAAGGCAAACTTATTTTATGCACCTGGTCCCTGATTTGCCACACCCCTCACCTCCATCCTTGCTGGCTTATAGAGGGTCACCGTGTGCCCAGCTCTGGGCAGCAGTAATGGAGAATGTAGATTTATTTGGCATTTTTTTTTTTTTTTTGTGTGTGTGTGCTCCAGGAGACCCATAGCTAGTTGCTAAGGGATGTATGTTGCAAGTATTTTCTGGAAATGCTATAAGGCAAGTGAATTGGAACCTGGCATATAGGTTTGGATTTGTTTATCATTTACTGGATGACTCTCTCTTGTATGCCAGGCATGGATGCAGAGACATATTAGCTGGGAGAAAAGAGGAAACTGGGACCCAAAGAGAATGTAAAACAGAAGAAAACATGGGTTACTCTCAGTGTTCTGTGGATTTGGAAAAGCTGAGCTATGCTGGTGACAATAGCAAGGCCACCACAGTGGGAGAGAAAGTATTCATGCTTAGATCCTTGCCCCTTGAAGTGCAGTGAGTTGGGATGGGGGTAGGAAAAAAAAAAAAGACAAGATGACCTGACAGGCTTAAGCCAAAACAGACTTTGAAATTGGCCTCCCTCCTCTTCCCATTCCTCCAGGTCTAAGTTGTGATGCCACTGTTTATCATGGAGGATATGCTTCTCTGAGTCCCAGGAGAGCCTGTGACTCTAGTCTACTAAGAAGCTCCTGAAGCAAGCCTGAAGAGGTGTGTGGCATCCAACTGGTCCTTCAGAAGAACCCGTTGGAAGACCTTGAGTGACATTCTTCTGTTGAGACACATGAGGGCGCTCAAGCCAACTGACGATGTGGAGATTTTCCTAAATTAAACAAAAAGAAAGAAGGAAAAAGAAAAGAAAAGAGAAAGAGAAAAGAGAAAAATAAAAGAGCTTGGGAGCTTTGGCTTTGATTGGTTATTGTTTCAGGCCCTGACAATGCTTCCTGGGGAGTGGGAGTTGTCTTTGTTGAGACCGGAGACCTACAGTGAACTTGCAATCTACGCACTTGCAAGTTTCACAAAATATACCATTCCAGTACTGTCTCCTAAAGAAATAAATCTTCTGCAAGTTTAAGTGTTTTTCTCCATCCCTATGTTCAAACTGTGTAGGTCAGTTGAAGGGAACATGCGTCAGCTCTCACACGGGGATTCCCGAACTCCTTAATTTACAAAGGAGGTTCTCGTTTAAGATTGGAGTGAGCACAGTTCTCCCACAATGAAGGTACAAACAGAGCCCGTTTCTTACCCATTTCTCTGCTTAGCACTTTCCTTCTAGCCATTTCTACTTGAGAGTGAATAGCCTGTCACCATATTTCTGTCATCTCTTGTTGCCTTAGATGTCCTCCACGGGGTGGTAGTGGTGAAGGAAGCAGCCAGGGGGGCACAGTTGTGTGAGAGCTCTGCCACACCCGCCCTGCCCACCAGCGTGTATCCTTTCAGTTGGAGCTGTGTGAACATTGTGAAAATATGGTGGAGTGGTGGGGCAAGTCATGAAGGCTCCAACTGGAGTGCAAAGCAGCATATGCCTGGTGTGAAACTGTGGACCACGAAGGGCAGGGCTGGCTGGGGATGTCAGGAGTTTGTGAAATAGAAATGAAAGAAATGTCCGCTCTCACAACCTGTGTTGAAATGTCATTCTGACATCTTTAGCCTCAAGCCAGCTTGTCATTTGCAAAATGCTGTCCAAATACAAAGGAGTGTCTTGCAGCCATTTCTGAGTGCTAGACACATTTATTATTTGCTAGTTTATTGGCTGAGAAGGAGGTGTGTGCATGTGAGTGGGTGGGTAGGGGGGCTTGGGGAGTGAGGCATGTGGGGGGGGAGCTTTTATATAAAGTCACCCGACAAGTCAGCAGAAGGGCCAGATTAAGAGAGCAGAGATTTTTACTTGACATTTGCAAATTATGCCAAGAGATTCATTGAGGTGATTCAGATCAAGCTGCATTTTATATACTTTAGGCAAGAATATGATTAAGATACAGCCGTGGCTGGCTCTTGATGGGTATTAAGGGTGTATAAATGTCTCCTGATTGCTCTATCAATTACGATATTAGAGTATCAGAGTTCAGATTGCCCAGTGAGCTCTAACACGGTAGGGGTTTTGTCATGCTAGCAATAAATGATGACCAAGTGACAATTCATTTGCTACCATGGACCACATTTCTTGCCAGCCATTTGGAAAGTGAACTCTTTTGGCCCCTTTAAAATTAACTAAGAGGAAACTTTGTGGGATAAACAGAAATCCAAGTGCAGAGAAAATATGCTCTGGCCTCCAGGCCAGCATTTTTGAGAACTTGTCATCCTACACCCTCCAGTGACAGTCACAGGGAAGGGGGAAGAAGGGGGGAGAAAGAGGAGAAGAGGGAGGAAGGGATAAAGGAGGGTGTGGGGGGGGCGTTTAGAGGAAGTGGTGAAATCCTTCCTTCAGGGAAAATGGTCATTAATGGAGTCACTGAGACAGGAAAATTTAGCTAAAAAAAAAAAAAAAAAAAAGTCAGAAAAGTGAGGGGGCCAGGTGGAGTGCATACAGTAATTTCTTGAGGTACTTGAGGTAGTCCTCCTCCATCGTTAACAAAGGAAGGGTAGCCCCCTGCCCCAACTCCCACACGGGCATGCGTGTATGCGTGCGTGTATGTGTGTATTCATTTGCTGTTGAAATCACTCACAACAGACTCTGGATTATGAGAGACAATGAGTAATGAGTCATTCCGTTTGAAACCAAGCAGGAGAGATGAGACGGGAAGAGTCTAGTTCCTGATGTGATATTTAACAGAGTTTGAAAAACAGATTGTTTGAAAGAATGAGCTTTTGTAAGAGTCCCTGTCTCTCTGTGTCTGTGTCTCTGTCATTTTTTTTTTTTTAAATTCTGTAAAGTAGTACAGAAGAAGACTGACAGCTGAGGCTTATCCACGAGCCCAGTGTCTTTCCAGATGACCCTGTAGAGTCATCTCCCTGGAAACCTCCACTGCCTTTGGTCTCCAAACAGGCTGGAACTGCCCCTTCCACAGTGGCCAAGGTTCTGAGCCTGCTCACCTTTGCATTGCAGAACTTATCTTTTTAAATAAATGTCATGTGTTTAGAAGAGTTTTTCAAGCTGCGGGATCATCCTCCAGTCCCTCCAAATCTCTCCCCAGACTCCTGAAATTCTGCCATTGGCCATTCATGTGGAGGAGAAGCCAGAGGGCCACAGCTCCTTTAAGGTCAGTGGGAAGTCGCTAGCTGTGAAATAGGTGCCCTGATGGCTTTTCACGGGGAGGCATCAGCTTACTAAGAAAGAGCTGGGTTTTGCTGCAGGATCCAGGGGCTGTTGCCAAGAGAAATTTACTCTGTGATGAGAAATACAAAGTGCAGTAAGTGTGAGCACAGAGGGCTGGGGAAAATGGGAGTAAAGATTCCCAGCCTTCCCCCATCACTGGGTGAACTGGAGTCAGAAACTGCTCTAGTGATGGGATGTGGCTTGTATCTTCTTGTTGTTTTTCAAATTGGTTGAAATTCTTCAGCTCCAGGATGTGTGTCTCTCTCTGTGTGTGTATCTATGTATGTATGCCTGTATTTGTGTGTGTGTACAGTTTAAGGACACAGTCCTTATCAAAACCGCCACCGTCACTTTCAAATTCTGGGTTATCATTCTTTTTCTTCTTCACACTAAGCAAGTATTTTTACCATTGAACTTAAATCTTAAGCACTTACACTTTTTATTTTGAGACAACGTCTCTCTAAGTTGCCTAGGTTGGGCTTGAGCTCATTTTGTAGTCTATGCAACTCTTAGATTTGAGATCCTCTTGTCTCAGTCTCCTGAGTAGCTGGGATTACAGGTTGTTGTCCTACCTAGCTTTAATGGTCAACTTGATAGAGCCTCGAGTCACCCGAGAAAGGGAGTCTCAACTGAACAATTTCCTGGATCAGTTGGCCCAGAGAAATTGCCTTGATGACTCTTACATGTAGGAGAGCCCAGTCCACCATGGGTGGCACCATTCCCTAGGCAGGTAGTCCTGGGTCATATGAGGAGCCTAGTTAAGGATGGATCAGCGAGTAAGCCATCAAGCAACATTCCTCCATGATTTCTTCCCTTAATAACAGAATGTAAGGTGCAATAAACTCTTTCCTGCCCTATGCTGCTTTTTCATCATGATATTTGTTGCCGCAAAGAAACTAAATTATGACATCTGGACTTCTAGATTTTCATTCAAATAGAGCTTCCAAATGACAGCATCCCAGTTGGGATAAAATGTATTTATGTGCTTGGATGAGTATATTTTTCAGTGATTATATTTGCTGTATTGAACAGCAGTTGAATAGTTAGCACAGTGTTACATTTTAGGTAAACATCTATTTACCTAAATAGTTATTGCCCATTTTTTTGCCCTATGACACACACCAAGAAAACAGACCTCATGTCAAGTTCATTTAAGTATGGGGTATTCTGGAAGCATCCATCATTGTATGGAAGTCACCTAGAAATCCTGGAAGAAGGAGGCTTTCAAACCATTGAAGCTAATGTTTCCCCAAATGCATTTAATTTAGAAAGCTTTGTTTTAGAAAACCAAGTCACACGTATTAGTAAATGTTGGCCTAAAGGCTTGCCTTCTGCTAAATTCTTTGTGTATACTTTAGCTCTTCTCTGGTCCGGCTTTCATTTCTCCTGAAATACCTGCTCTTCTTTACAGTCCTACTCACAATTAGCTCTATGTAGATCCAAGTGTCTTCAGGAGAAGCGAATCAATAGAGCATACACACACACACACACACACACACACACACGTACACAAAATCTTCTAGAATGACTTACAACTGACAGGGCTGAGTAGCCCAACAAAGGTTGTCTACATGTGCTGGGGAAGAGGCTGAGAACACCACAGCTGCTTAACCTATGAAACTGAATGCCTCAGCACTCACAGTCTGATGCCAAAGGCCAGGAAGACTCCTGGGAAGTCATTGCTCTTTAGTTTACATTGGAACCCAAAGAAGATGTAGTCTGATGTCAAAGAAAGATGCAGCAGCAGCAGCAGGAGCCACACGGGTGCACTTACCAGCGAGAGGTGGAGACAGGCAAACAAGCTGTATTGATGTTTCCTTTGACCTCTTTGTGTCAGGGGCACGCCCGTCCCTGTGGAGGATCTTCTCCTTCATTTACTCCATCCCGTAACTTTCTGTCAGACTCCAGATCCCATCAAGATGAGCCCTCGCAGGAATATCTCAACTTTTTCATTTAAATATCTGCAATGAATGTTTGTTTTACTAAAATTTTGTTCCTTTACCATGTGTTTTGCTACCCAAATCTACCATTTCTCTATGACTCGTCCTGTCTATCCATTCAGCTTCCGATTACCTTGCACCAATTTGCTTCTGTGAACTTACCTTTCTCAACTTTCACCTATGGGTGAGAATAGGCAGTATTTGTGTCCCATGTCTGGCTCCTTTCCTTTGCTTTTAGGACATACATCTGACCACACACCACACTGCATTCACTTCATTGATCCACCGTTGGGCAGGCAGGCTGATTCCTTGTCTTGGTTATTGTGAGTGGTGCTGCAAACAAACAGGGGCTCTGGCATCTCCTTGGCACACCAATTCCTTTCCTTTGCACATATCCCCAATAGAGAGATTGCTGATAATTTGGAAATTGTTTCTTACACTGTACGCTGCCATGCACTTTCGGTAACGATGGAGACCAGGAATCAAACTGGTGGCACGTCACGTCACAGAAGAAAACAGAAGAACTGAATCCGAAGGTAACAAGTGTAGGAATCCAGGATACACTAGAGCCCCGTTGTTTGTCTTACTGCCATGCCTCCCGTATGTGTCTGTCGCCTGTTGCTCTAGGAAAGCTATGTTATGCCTCCTTTTCGATGTTATGCCTCCTTTTTGGTCCTGGGTGAGCCCTGCCTCCAGTTAGGCGGAATCCCTTCCAAGAGACCAATGGAGCAGAGCACAGAGGGAATGAGCCTCAGGCAAGTGCTTCTGCGCTAGGTGGGAAAGTCCTCTGCTGCTCCTGATGATAAGAACATGTCTGGCCAGGCCTCTGGAGTTGGCTTTGGAGTTTTCCTGCTGCCACCCAACTAGCCAATTCTCTACCTGTAGCAGGGTCCTTTTCCTGCTATATATGGCTTCATATGACTGAGCGCTTTTGCCTCCTATTGTTTGATAAGGGCTAATAGAGGGGACAAAAATTTGCACACCTGTACCGGCCAGGCTTTAATAGACATCTGATGCGCCAGATACATTGAAATGCAAACCTTTGAGGTGAGTATGGTGGGGCATGACTATAGTTCCAGCCTTTGAGGCTGAGGCAGAAGGGTCTCTCATCCAGTGTCAATTCAGCTGCATAGTGAGACCCTGTCCTCGGACCTACCTTTCCTAAAGCCTCACATTATTGAAGTAAAAAAAAAAATATTCTCTATGTTATTTTAGATTTTGCATTTACATTGATTCGAAGACAAGACCGTCGTCAGAAATAGGGAGAAGGGGTCTGTTGCTAAGTAGGCGCTTTGACAGAAAATGAAGTCTGAGCAGATGCATGTGTTTACTGTTTCCTCCTTTATCGACACTACTAGTTTGTCTAAATGGAAATTGTAGGCTAACGCCGAGCAAACGGTCACCTGCGTGCTGAGCACACACTCGGGAGAATATTAATAATGTGAACAGGTGATCACACATCTGCTAGCGTTTATATTAATTTTATTGCTGTGTTGTTCGTGTAAAATAGGTAACACTTACATATTTTGTAAACTTTCTGCCATAACTTTTACTTCTCTATGTTCTGAACCCTACCACCCGGGCTGATTATTTTTGCCTCAGACAACTCTTTGAACAGATCAGAGAAAGAAGACATACTTCAGGCTTTTCTTATTTCCTGGCTATTTTTGATTTCCTTCCTTCTTCTAGATCCTGCTGTGCAGTTATTCACAGCTGTCATTTTCTGTTAGGCTGAAGGTCACCTGCCGTCACTGTACTTAGTAAAGAAAAAAAAAGTCCACTGGCAACAATGTCTAGCCTGGGGCTTTCTGGAATATCGTATGTAACCGTCATATTTAAAATCACCCTTTCCTCTGGATATAACAGGTTCTCTTTCAGTGTTTTGAAGCTGTCATTCTAGTAAATCCCTGTCCCCCAACCCCACAATGAGAATCATCTGGTCACTGTTATCTGTGTTCCCTTGTTTATAATTTGTGTTTTTCTCTTTCTGGATGATTTTTGACTTAATCTTTGGTGCAGCTTTATGACAAACCACTTGAATATATGGCTTTCTTTATTTTTCAGAAAGGCTTAATTTTTTTAAGTTTTGAAATTAAAATTACATCATTTCTTCCCCTTTATGTCTCATCTGCTTTCTTGAAAATTCATGGCCTCTTTTTTTTCATTGTTATTACTTTCATATCTGAATATACATATGTATTCCTAAATATATATACATATGCCCTACTCAGCATAATGTTACTTGTATGGATATTTTTATGGCTGGCCATTTGGTACTGGAGAACCAATTATTGTGATCTTCCCTAGGGAAGACTGTTTCTCCTGCTCTCAACATCCTTCAGTTGCCTGCAATTCTTTGTGTAAAGGTGAGGCTTCGTGGGCTCTCTTCCCTGCCCTGTAGTCCATCCACTTCACTGTACCTTTCTTGCTGCCCTTGATCAGATCATGTTTAAGCAGTTGTGTTTGCTGAGACTTTATTGGTGTAGCCTCTGGTCTTACTAGGAGACACAACCCCACAGCAAAGTTCCTGATCCTTTGGTCTTTCCAATCTCTCTACCCTCCTCTTTCACAGCGTTTCCTGGGCCTTAGCCACAGAAGTGTTTTGCCGGTGTGTCCGTTGTGACTGGGATCCACAACTCTGCATTTTGATTGGGGTTGGCTTTCTGTTGCAAAGAGAAGTTTCCCTGATGACGGGTGAAGACCACAAGTTATCTGTGGGCATAAGGGCAAATATTTAGAATGTAGTTAGGAATTATGCTGGTTTAGTAAAGTGGTGGTTGTAGGTACTCCTCCAAGATCCAGGACTTCACTAGCCCTAGGTGCTTGGATAGGTTTCCAGTACAAGACATGATTGCCCTCTTGTTGGAACAGGTTTTTTAAGTCCAATTACAGAGCTGTAGATTGTTGTCTTAGTTAGTGTTTCTATTGCTTTGATAAAACACCATGACCAAAAGGCAACCTGGAGAGTAAAGGGTTTATTTCACTTATATTTCCATATCTCGGTTCATCATGGAAGGCAGTCAGGGTAGGAACTTAAAATAGGGATGAACCTGATGCAGAGACTATAGAGGAATGCTGGTTACTGTCTTGTGCCTCCTAGCATGCCCATCTTACTTTCTTATAGAACCCAAGACCACCATCCCAGGGACAACACTACCCACAAAAGGCTGGGCCCTTCCCCATCAATCACTAATTAAGAAAATGCCCGCAGGTTTGCCTCCACCCAATCTTATATAGGCAGTTTCAATTACTACCAAATTATGCCCATTTGTGGCTTTCTTTATAGTTAATTCTTCTTTGAGTTTATTTAGTTTCTTGGCCATGTAAGTCATGGTTTTGACTTTTAAATCAACTTGTGAAGGTTTTATCATCTTCCTAAGCATTTTCCCCTGTCTCACCCTCATCTTATTCCCCTAAACTATATTATATGTATAAAGACCACTTGATACTCTCCCTTCAGATACAAAAGTGTATTTATTTTCTTTACTCTTATTCTCCCTCATTCTGTTAAATAGATGGAGTAATTTCTATTACTTTATATTCACAGTGGGCTAGATATTCCAGGTGGAATATTCACAGGAACAGCAATTATACCAGTTTTTAACCAGAGCCAAGAGTTGGCTCAGTTAGTCTGTCAAACCCGTGACTTCTTCATGTGATGTCTTTATGAATGACTAGCTCTTACCACGGTGACAGAGGTGGAAACCGTGGGACTTCCTATGACTTTGCCTTAGAGATCCCATTATGCAACCTATTTGTCAAAATACCCCGAGACTGCTAGACTGTTTGAGATGAGTGCATACACTTTGAAAAAAAGTCAGAAGAATAGGAGATAATATTGCTGTCATAATTGTACAACGCGGTGTCCATGTTTAGAGTCTTTGCTAACTATTTTATCTGGGTTACTTTGTTTTGGTTTTTGTTTATGGTCTTTGTTTCTTTTCTATTGCTATGAAGAGATACCATGGTGGAGTCTTTCAGAGGCCCTCAGTGGTAGGCTCCTGTCCTGTTTCTTGTCTACCTAGCAGTGATTCAAAGCAGATGCTGAGACTCATAGCCAAACTCTGGGCAGAGTACAGGGAATCATATAAAAGAAAAGGTAGTTAGTAAGACATGGAGAGGACAGGAGCTCCACAAGGAGAGCAACAGAACCAAAATATCTGGGCTCAGGGGTATTTTCTGAGACTGACAGTCCAACCAAGGTACATTCATGGATATAATCTAGAACCCCTGCTCAGAGACAGTCCATGGCAGCTCAGTGTCCAAGTGGGTTCCCTAGTAAGGGGAAGAGGGACTGTCTCTGACATGAACTCAGTGCTGGCTCTTTGACCCCCCCCCCCCCATGGGGGAGGAGCAGCCTTGCCAGGACACAGAGGAGGACATTGCAGCCAGTCCTGATGAGACCTGATAAGCTAGGATCAGATGGAAAGGTAGGTGGACCTCCCCTATCGGAGGACTTGAAGAGGGGCATGGGAAGAGATGAGAGAGAGAGGGTGGGATTGAGAGGGAATGAGGCCTCTCAAAGGGGCCTACAGCTGGGATGCAAAGCCAATAAAATGTAATTAATGTAAAAAAATACAAATTTAATTAAAAAAAGAGACACCATGGCCATGGCAACTTATGAAAGAAAACATTGAATGGGGTGGGTGGGGAGTGGCTTACTTACATCTTTAGAGGTTAAGTGTATGGGCATTATGTTGGGGAGCATGGCAACAGGCAGGCAGGGAAGTTCTGGAGCAGTAGCTAAGGTTACATCTGATCTATAAGCAGAGAGCAGAGAGAAGGGGGGGGAGAGAGAGAGAGGGGGGGGGGAGAATGTGCTTGGCATGATCTTTCGTACCTCAAGGCCCATTCCCCAGTGACATACCTCCTCCAATAAGGCCGCACTTCTTAATCCTTCCTAGACAATGCAGCACATGCATTTCCCTACTCTCAGAAGCTACAGCTTTGTTCCACCTGCTACCTGATGGCACAGAGGAGTTCCTTCACATACTATTTTACAGTTTCATAATTCTTTATGGTGCAAAGACTGAGGAGGTACCAGCTAGTCCTCTGTGGTCAGAACCATGAGTACCATCAATGCTTTCATTTAGGATTTTCAGTTTCTTGTTATAGCTAGCATAACTGTTGCTGTTCTGAGATTGAAAAAAAAAACCCACTATTTTTACAGCACTATTTATGATTTTAATTTTAAGAGTTTAATTTCTGATCCAGCTAAAATGATTTTGATGATGTATGCTATGAAATATAGAGTTAATTTTACCTCCCTCATGATGGAAACTCTGTAGTCTTGAAACTGTTTTTTTTTTGAAGAAAATTTGTCATTTTTAAACAACTTACATGAAATACTTTATATAACATCTTATATTTTAGCTATCATTTCCATGTATTTCTGGGCCCCCCACACTGTTTTATTGCCTTCTCTATTCAGATAGTAGTATATTACTGTTTTATTTCTGACTTTACAGTGTGCTTTAATATAGGCCGAGGCTATTTTTCCACGATTATAGTGCTATTTCTCTTTTTTTTTCTATAACTTTAAAGTCAACTTGCATTCAGTTTATAAATTCTTGTAGGATTGCTCATCTTTTCAAGGACATTCTATTCATTATTAATTTTTTTTGCCATTTTATTTACTCTGTATTTGTTAACAGAACATTTCTTATCAAACTTACACATTAGCACATCAATGTTGTGATATTTTCAATAAAGGTGTACTAATTTGTGTGTGTGTGTGTGTTTATGTGTGTGTGTGCATGTAAGCCTTTAAATTAGTGGCTCTCAACCTTCCTAATGCTGACTCTTTGATACAGTTCCTCATGTTGTGGTGACCCCCAACCATAAAATTATTTCATTGCTACTTCCCAACTCTGGTTTTACTACTGTTGGGAACTGTCATGCAAATATCTGTTTTGCAGTGTATGTGACGTATATGACCCCTTTGGGGTCACAACCCACAGGCTGAGAACCACAGCTTTAGATAAAACACCAAGTTGGAGTCTTTGAGGAGGGTAGTCATGTCTCGGGGCTCTGTATTTCTGGGTCTAGTCAAGAGAGCTTTGGGATGAGCAAAGCAAACCCTTGATTTTTAGAAGCATATTTTATTTTTGTAAATTGGTAAATGATTTAAGCCTGAACCTTTTTGATAGTTCGTCTTCACTGTCAGTTTAACCAGGTTTGCAATTGGATCACCTAGGAGACACAGCTGGGCGTGTCTGTCTTGGAGAGCTTTCCCAGAGAGGATTTCAAAGTAGGGAAGACCCTCTTTGAACTGTGGGTGGCACCATGCCGTGGCTTGGGTGCTGTACTGACTAAAAGGGAAGCAAGGTGAGGAAACCGCCCATCTGCCTCTCTCCTCTTGATGGCAGACACAGGGTGAACAGCTGCCAGGACTTTGTCACCACAATCGACCATACCCTAAATCATGAGCCAAAGCCAACCCTTCTTCCCGTCAGCTGCGTGGTCGGTCAGTAGATCACAGGAACTGACATACCTTCCTCAGAACTTTTGCTTTTGCATATTGCCACTGGGATTGCTTTGTAGCTGTGCACTGAACCATCTCTGCGTGGGATAGTTTAAAAATTATACAAATTATCTTTTCCTTGACAATTTGAAACCTGTATCGGTCTAGGAAGAAAAGCTTCTTGTGGCAATGATTTTTTCCCCCCTGAGAACAATGTCATCCCAGGTTTTAGCTTAGGAACGCTGTGTCATATATTATTGTCTGGAGACCATCTGTAACTGTGGCTTCTTGTTCCAGTTTTCCTCAGAAACTGCTTTACGGTGTATCTTTTGGTTTTTAATTTCTGTTTTCCCTCATGAATTAAAATGAGTGCTATCATTTGTGCACACATACCTGTGTGAGTGTGTGCCTGTGTTTTAGAACTCATACTGTGTTGACAGGTTTTGGTTTAGATGGGGTTGGGCAAGTGTCTATGCAGGGTCTGATAGGAAGGCGATGTAGATACTTTGTGTGCATCTCTGCTGTCTGGGCAGGAACATGGCCTCTGACAGCTTGTAAGCATAGAAGCTATGTTGCAAATGGTTACTTCCAGGCAAACTTTATATCCAAAGAAAGACAGAGGATGGGATTTTGTCTGTGTTTCGAATTCACTGACCCTTGGGTCTCTACTACTTTGGATTTTTGCAACTGAGTGATTTTTGTTTTTGTTGCTGCTGTTAAACTTGCAAGATTAACTTTATACATCCACTGGTCACTGGAAAAGGAGACATGTTCTATTTGTGCAGGGCATCTTGAGCTCTTTAATCTTATCAGTTTTGCCAGTTGTCTCCCAGAGAAGGGTGCCAAAGGCCTTTTAAAAATATCCCCTTCATGCATGCTTGCATGTGTGGATATATATGTGCTGTGTGCTGTGCTATGCTGTGTGTGTGTGTGTGTGTGTGTAGATGTGCCGTGGTACATACGTGAAGGTCAGAGGATGACCTTGGAAGTTGGCCTCAATTTCTACCTTTTGATAAAGTTTCTTTGCTACTGTATATTCCAGACTAGCTGGCTCAGGAGGCTTCTAAGGATCCTGTCTCCGTCACTCATCTCATCATAGAAGTTCTGGGATTACAGATGTAAAGGACTATGCCTTGCTTTTTCATGGGTTCTGGACATCCAGACTTGGATCCTTCTACTTGCATAGCAAACGCTATATGCATTGAGCCATCTCTTAAGCCCCAAAGATGTTTTAAAAGCCATGTTGTGAACTAGTAGCTCATGCATACACAATTGGTCTTGTTTGGCCTTTAGCGTGTTTTTTCTTTCATTAACTTTTGCATGCATCTATAACCAACTTTTAGCTATCTGAAGATCTTATATTCCATAACATCTAAGATGCTACAACTGATTAAAAGACAAACTTTTACTTTATATACTGCTAAAAAGAGAGAGTATGCTGCTAATTATAATTGTTGGACACCGCTGATTGTAAGATATGTCCTGATTTAAAGGTCAGGACAATAATGTGTGCCTTGGAGTCAATGAGTTATAGTAAAAATACAAATCTGCATTTGTGCTTTTTTAAAAAAAATTTTTCTTTTCATCCATGGGAAGGTCTGACACTATCGGAACCACATTGTCCTGTCACAAGCGTGAGGCTGCTGCTGTGGTGGCTTGCAGCTTTGCATTTTGCACAATTCCCACCCAGCCTTCTCATTTATGTAAGCTGCCTGCAGGCATGACTCCTGTTTCCATGGCAACAGATCCCCTCCAGAGGTGTGTTCTTCCAGGGGAAGAGGATGCTCATCCAGAAGTGATTGAGCTGGGAGGATTTCACTGGAAAGTGAACTTTTCCTGGTTAAACAGCAGGCATTTGAGTAAAAATCCTTCATGGCAAGGGACTCTCAGAAGACATGCTTCTGGGAATCTTAGAGTAATAATTCTGTCTTTTTTTTTTTTTTTTTTGCCTGCTATCCAAATGACTAAAAACATAGACATCCTTTTCTCAGTAGATGATCAAAAACATACATATTTTTATGACTGGATAATTCTGCTGTGTGTATATATGTGTGTGATGTGTTGTGTGTGTATTTCTCATCTTTGCATATATATGTGCAGCTGGAGGTCCAGGGTTGATGTGGGGTGTCTTCCTTGGTTGATCACCACCTTATGTAGTGAGGTGTGGTCTCCCTCAGAACCTCGAGCTCACCTCTCTCTTCCGGCAGCTAGTGTGCTTTAGAGATTCCTGTCTCTCTTCCCCCGAGCCGTGATTACAGGCTGGCTGCCATGCCCACCCAAGCTTTCATGTGTGCTCTTGGGGTCCGAACTCAGGTCCTCAAGCTTGCGTGACAAACGCTTTCCTGAGCTACCTTTCCCGGCCCTTAATTTTATACTTAATGTAAAGATAACAAGCGAAAGCACTTTTCAGTTCAGTGTAGTGCTGAAGATCATGTGTGCCAATCAGATGTTCACGAGCTGCACAAGCCTTCCTGGGATGCTCACGGCCTTGACTTGGGATTCTCGTTCGTCTGCCACACACGTCATTAGACCTACTTTAGTCATTGCCCCGTAACTTGCACGTCTTCTCTGTTCTTTCATTGCAGAACTTCTAGGATCAGTCCATTTTAAGGTGTGTAGCCAGAACACACCTTTTTTTATAGAAAGCCGGAAACTCTGATTTGGGGGTTTCTCTTCCTTTTGTTGTGTATAGAAACCCGTGCCCTTTCCTGGAAGGCAGCAATCCATTACTGTTTCTTTCTTTTAGCCTACTTATTTTTGAAAGTTTTTTTCCAAATAGTGGAGGCTAGTTTTGCCATAAAGGAAGGTGGGATTTGGCATTCTTAGTACAGCTCTCTTTACCTCGTACTCAGATGCTACAGTTTCTATACATCTTCGTTTCTGGTAGAGTATGTTAGCATTTTCCTGTGTCTGCCCTCAGGGACAGTTCCGAGTGAAATCAGTCCAGAAGAGTGCCATTTTAGTTAGGAAATTTTGTAAATTATTTAATCAGTGATTCCTCCTCAGCTACAAATAAGCAATAGGTTAATGTTTCTGACTTCGATTTTTTTTTTCCTTCCTGTTCAATGTGAGTAATTTAGGGCAAAACAATGTTTCCCCTCTTTGGCCTTAGTATTTCCCTCTCAAGAATGATCAATTACTTTATGACCATTACTGAGAAACAATGTCTATAGAGTTTATTTGGGTCTTGGTTTGGTATGCGTGTGTGTTTAAACACATGCTGAATAAAACCATCAGGTTACATGTAAAGCAGAATGGCTTAAAAATTGCTTCTGAGCTCCATTGACTTTAAACAACTTGCTAGCTCCATTGTTTGTGGAGTGAGACAATAGAGCTGAGTAAGTAGCAGAGGGTGGCTTGGTTAATATTAAGTGAAAGTCACCCCTCTCCCACTCACATCAGACATGTCAAAGCACCGTGAATTATAAGCTACACAAAGGCTTTGGAGCTGGCGCAGAAATCTTTGAATCAACCCAAAACACAGCATGAGTTTAATGAGAAGTGTCTTGCCAGGCTGTTTTCTACAACAGGTTGAATTCTCAGAGGTGATGTGGGGACTAATTTGCCAAATGGCAGAAGGCAAGCTGGCATGAATCTTAAAAGAAGTAATTTCAGGAAGATATGGGAGAAGCTCTGTTAAAACACAAGGTTTGGCTGTAATTCACGCTGGTGGAATAGCGCTATTTATTTATTTGTTTTGTGTGTGTGTGTGTGTGTGTGTGTGTATGTGTGTGTGTGAATGTGTGTGCGTTCTGGTAGAGGTCAGGGGACAGTTTCTGGGAGCTGTTTTTTACCTTCTACGGTGGGGTCCAGGGATTGAGTACAGATCATTTACTTTGACGGCTAGCAAGCAGCCTTACCCAGGGAGCCATCTCACCAGCCCGAATAGTTAGTTTTTAACATTTTTTTCAGGAACGATTGAAACATCCGGTGCAAACAGGAAGCCAACACCCAGGCCAGAGAAGGCAACTTAGAAAGATAAAGTTTCCTTGTTTCTTAATTGGGGTGACTAGTTTTACACATCAACCCCACTACACCGTGGTACCCATATATTTGGTCAAACATCAATATTATTGTCACTATGAGGATATTCTATAGGTAAGATTAACATTTAAACTGGTGGGTAAGCTTTGAGTAGAGCAGATTGTGTTCCACCATGGGAGGGGGGGGGCTCTCTGACCGGCTGAGGTCCTGGAAAGAGAAAGATTGAGATTCTCTGAGGAAGAGGGAAATCTGCCTCTGAACTGACTTCAGGCTCCACTTACATTCATCCTTCCTCGAACGTCTAGATAGCAGAACGGACCTGCCAGGCTTGCTGAAAACTTCTTTCTCTATGTACCCGTACCTGGTCTGCTACTCTGGAGAACTTCGATTAGGATTGTTTTGTTAACGTTTTCTGGGCAGATATGGATAAATGCCCACTCACCAGAGATAGGGTACTGATGGCAGAGCAAAGTAATGATTCCCCTTCAAGTTCAACTGACAACTGACAGAGCCGATGAGTTTACGTTTTTTTGTTGTTGTTTTGTTTTAATAGAGCACAGGTCATCACTGCCAAGTCTCATCCCACCACGTATGACAGTCTCATGGAAACTGCATTCCAGGGTCTCCCTTCCGGTTTACCTTCCACTTCCTATATACTCTAGTACTGCCCAGGATCATGTGCAGATGCTGGGAGGGGCATGCCAGGAGTACTGGCTGGAATCCTAAGTGAGGGTCTGGTGACTCCCCCGTGCTTCTTTCCAGCAGGGAATGCAAACAGCTTCCGCACCATTACCATGGACCTATCTACCTTGCTGTATTGTTTTCCTTAATTAGTTACCATGACTACCTAGCTAAGTTAATCTCTACTTCAAGATGACATCATGGTATGCCCAGAAGTAAAAAGGCATAAAAGTACCCACATTGTTACAAGTACACTTACTAAAGTCCAAAGAAGGTTTGTTGTATTACAGGCCGGGTAAGCAAGCATTGGCTCATTCATTGTTTAACAGTAGCAGTTCAAGCATGCTCCTGTGTCATGAAGTCAGTTCATGCCTGAATACAAAGTAGCTTTAGCATGGCTCTAAAATGCCCCAAAGGTCAAGGCCAGGCTCTTCTGGCAGGGTAAGGACAGCCCGTGTGTCCTGCCTGAGTTCTCTAGCACAAAGCTCCCATCCCAGGCTGATCTTTTCTTTTAGTTACTTTCATAGGCTGGAAGAATTCCCTCCCCTGAGGCCCTTTGGCAGAGTATATTTGTCATGTAAAGATGTCCGTCTTTCTTTTCTTCTTCAAATCTTTCCATATTTTTAAACTATAGCTGAAGTTCTACTGCCTTCCTACAATGACATTTTCAATCTGTCTCAGTTCTGTGTTCCTAGCAAGCCTCATATTATAGTTATTTAGTATCTAATAGTAACTCAGGTGCAGGCATTAACTCTAACAGTTGAGTCATAGAATAGAGACAACATTTTTACTCATTTTGTTTATCCCATGATTCCTGGGGACAATGGGGCACACAAACCTGCCTTGCATTTCTTCTCTCAAGGTGATCAAAGAACAGAGAACATTATCTGGGGCTATGTGATTCTACCATGTTTCTACTAGATCTGTGGCTACTTGATAAACTTTATGTTAGTGACTAGCTTACTGTTTGGATAAAATGGTCTTATCTTTTTTGTGACTTCAGTGTAAACAATTGCAATGACTTCCTGGCTGTTTCTGTCCATGTTACTCACCAGTAATTGTTCTGTGATAACATCTTTGGAAGTTTTGGTTGCTTTTTCTATCCAGTAAAGGTACACTGAGTTGTATCTTATAGTGAAATATATATTTTTAAAAACTTTTATTTTAATTTTTATTAATTACACTTTATTCACTTTGTATTCCCCCCGGTAGCTCCCTCCCTTCTCCCCTCTCAATCCCACCCTCCCTCCCCCTTCTTCACGCCTGCCCCTCCCCAAGTTCACTGATGGGGGAGGTCTTCTTTTCCTTCCTTTTGATCCTAGTCTGTTAGGTCTCATCAGGAGTGGCTGCATTGTCTTCCTCTGTGGGCTGGCAAGGCTGCTCCCCCCATCAGGGGGAGGTGATCAAAGAACAGGCCAATCATTTCATGTCAGAGACAGTTCCTGTTCCCATTACTATGGAATCCACTTAGATACTGAACTGCCATGGGCTACATCTGTGCAGATGTTCTAGGTTATCTCCATGCATGGTCCTTGGTTGGAGTATCAGTCTCAAAAAGACCTCTGTGCCCAGATTTTTTAGTTCTGTTGCTCTCCTTGTGGAGCTCCTGTCCTCTCCAAGTCTTACTATTTCCCACTTCTTTCATAAGATTCCCTGCACTCTGCCCAAAGGTTGGCCATAAGTTTCAGCATCTGCTTTGATATCCTGCAGGGTAGAGCCTTTCAGAGGCCCTCTGTGGCAGGCTCCTGTCCTGTTCCCTGTTTTCTCCTTCTTCTGATGTCCATCCTCTTTGCCTTTTTGAATGGGGATTGAGCATTTTAGCCGGAGTCCTCCTTCTTGATTAGTTTCTTTAGGTGTACAGATTTTAGTATGATTGTCCTATATTATATGTCTAATATCCACTTATGAGTGAGCATATACCCTGTGAGTCTTTCTGCTTCTGCGATACCTCACTCAGGATGATCTTTTCCAGTCGCCACCGTTTACCTGCAAATTTCATGATTTCCTTTTTTTTTTTTTTTTAATTGCTGAGTAATATTCCATTGTGTAGATGTACCACAATTTCTGTATCCATTCCTCAGTTGAGGGGCATCTAGGTTGTTTCCAGCACTGATTAATGCTGGTCGTCAGTTTGACTGGATTCAGGGCACCCAAGAGTTTGGTATAAGAATGTTTCTGGAGAGGCTCAACCAAGGAAGACTTACTCTGGATATGAGTGAGGTTATCTCATAGGGTAGAGGCTAAAACAGCATAAAAGAAAAGACCCTGAGGATGTTAGCCTGCTTTCCCTGTCTCTAGCAGAGAGCTACTGTGCTGTGCTGCAGCCTTCCCACCACAGTGGACTGAAAACTCTGAAGCGCTGAGCCAAATAAATCACTTCTCCCTTCATTCGTTTCTCTTGCGTGCTTGGTTAGAACAACGAGAAATTCAAACAGCACCTTCATAAACACTGTACTAGATAGAGAGGGAAAGTTGTGCCTTTTGCTCTAATCTTCTGCCCCAGCCTTCACCAGAAGACCTTCCATTCTGTCGGAAGCCAGACAGAGACCACAGTGGGTATGAAGGAACTCAGGGTCAGGACTGTCTGGAGCCCAGGATGCCACTTTGAATCTGTAGGCCGCGAGCTTCGCAACATCAAATAGTCTCATGGTTTCTTCTCAACAGGAACACGTCTGCGGTTCGAAAAGAAGCCAGGCTTATAGAACATTCCTTCAGAAAAAAACCAGAGATACACAGTGGCAGGTGACTGGTGAGTTGGGAGTCCCAGGGTTGTGTTCTGATAGGCTAGGCATGAGAGTTAGCTTTGCTCATCAGCATTGAGCCACGGGATGCTCAGATGTTCCGTCAAACATTATTTCAGGTGTGTCTGTGAGGGTAGTTTTGGATATGTCTCAGTTACTTTTCTGTTGCTGTGAGAGAGACACTTTGACTAAGGCAATTAAAAAAAAATAAAGCATTTAGCTAGGGGCTTGCTTGAAGTTTTAGAAGGTGAGTCTTGAGGATCACAGCAGGGGCCACGTGGGCAGGCAGGCAGATATGGAGCTGGAATAGTGAGTAATAGCTTCCCCCCTGTTCTGTGGGCAGGGGGAGGGGAGTGTGGAAACTGGTTCTGGTGTTGGCCTTTTAAACCTCAAAGCCCACCTCCAGTGACACCCCTACTCCAATGAGGCCACACCTCCGAATCTTTCACTGTTATCCTGTGATTTAAATGAGACTAGCCCCTAGAGGCTTATATTTTTACTTGGTGGAGTTATTTGGGGAGGAACTCACCTTCCGGGTGTGTAAAGCCCCAATAAACTCTTTCTTTCATGACAACGGCTGTCACCCTTTCAGTTGTGACCCCTTTGAGGGTTTCCTATCAGATATCTTGCATACCAGATATTTATATTGTGATTAACAACAGTAACAAAATTATAGTTATGAATTAGCATTGAAATAATTTTATGGTTGTTGCCAGGGTATGTGTTATGACAAAACCAAATCGAAAAAAAAAAAGTTGAGTATTACCTTTCTTTAATTTCTCCCTGGTACCTGAACTGCCCAGATGTGAGCAAGCAGATTCCTGCCACTATGCCTTCCCCTTCACATGGGACTGTAGCCCTTTAGACTGTGAGCCAAAATAAAACTTCCCTCCCGTAAGTTCCATTTTTTCAGGTATTTGGTCAGAACCACAAGAAAAGGTGACCAGCACATTAGATGATCAAGTTTGATAACTACTAATAAGGAGACAAGAATAGAATTAGAGGTTACTTAGAAACTGCCATTTTTCTTGTCTGGATGCTGTCTGTGTGACTTCGAACATGTTAAGCTTTTTGAGCCTCAGCTTTCCTGTCTGAAAACCAGAGACTAGAAGACTTACCTTCCATCCTCCAATAAAACCAGTGGCATTTTCATTACAATGAAATGAGTTTAAACTTTTATGTGCCTCTATGAGCGTGTTGTGTTTGTCTTACCTCACCTAAACACTTCAGGTAAGACCTGGTCCTCATGCCCAGGCACTCAGCCTCTAGAACAGTGAGAAAGTATGTATGAAAGCACTCCGGAAATGCACAGGGCCACCTAAACATTAGCTATTATTAGCATGCATGGGTATGATAATACTTGTCCTACTTACAAACTCTGCCTGCCTATGCAGATAAAGCACGGCAAAGTGATTTGAAAAGTTGAAAAGTACTGACGTAAGAACTTATTATTAGTATTATTATTGCCATCAGTGAATGAGTAATAATTAAGTTCAGTAGGGGAAAACCTAGATTCTAATTACAAGCTGCACAGAATCCTGAAGTTTAAATACCAAACTTGGGCCTCAGGTTGAGCAGCACCAGGATCCCCACTTACTTTCGATTCCACAGGGGAGCTGCATCCACAATTAATAGTCTGTTAATACTTCTGCTATTTCAGGATATCTGATCATGGAAACCGGGATTTCTTTGCAGCTTATTGGAGGCCCATTGAAATGCATCCACCTGTGAGGTGGAATGCTCTATCTGATGGGCAGCCTGACAACAGCCCTAGCCTGAAAACTTAGGGATTGCTCAGGTGGAAAAAACAGGTGGGTTATGCCCTGTGCGGTCCTTGTCTGCGGTGGACTATTCATTGTGTGCTGTGGTTTATGGAAGCCATGGTATGGTGCTGAATCCTTGAAGCTCAAGGTGGGCAAAGAACTTACAAACTATCCTCTTCAGAGCCTCTCTTTGTAGACACCATGGCCCCAGATCTTCCTGTAAGAGCACACCACAGGCTGATGGAAATGTCCAAGCTTAAAAATTCTCATGACTTGTTGTGGAGATTTTTTGCTTTAAGTGAACTGAAAGCAGAATATAGTCTTTACTGAAGCCTCAATTTGGGTAGATCATGGAATTTCCCTTTCATTTTGAAAGCAGGTTCAGTCCCCTCTTCTTTCTTACCTCTTGTGTCTTCTCTCTTTGCCCTGTAATAACACGGTCAGTACAGTTTTTAAGTTTCTTTTTTGTCAGTGTTGAATATGAAACCCAGAGCCGTCTGAGTCCTAGGCAAACTCTTGAGCCACACCTACCACTAAGCCACGCCTCCCCCAGCTCAGTACTAATTTTATTAAGTAATATTAATATTTATGTCCAGGAGAGTTGTCACACAAATTGTTTATTCTTTTGAAATATAATTCTTACAATATTATGAGTGGGTCAGATTCTCCTGTGGATGGTCAGACTCTAGGGCTCTAGAGTGGGACGTCTCTACTGTGAAAATCAGCCATGTCTCTCCAGAGACCACACTATGTGATTTGTGGAAGTTATGCCCACATCCTGAATCTCATTTTTTTGTACCTATAAATTGAGATGTTATCATAGTTGTTTCACAGAAGGTAAACATGAAAGAAATCAAGAGTGAGGGAGAAGGGACCAAACGGGGAGGCTGAGGTATGTAAATATGAACAAAAGTACAATGATATATGTGTATCAAATGTTACAATGAAACCTGCTATTGTATATGCTAACTGAAAAAAGGAATAATCAAAAATATACTAAAAATCATTCCATTATACTAACTATGAAGTCTGTTTCTACTGAAGGAATGCTGTCTGCTGGACTATTACCATTCTCCTCACATCCCATGTGATGTCATCCTAATGGTCTCAACACAGAAGAGCCAGAGGTCTTAGCACTGCAGGTCATTGCATCATCCATGATGTCCGTGATTCCAGCTATTGGCCCTTTTCCGTGAAGGCGATGTCACGAGCCGTTAACTGTCTTTGCCCCCTTGTTGCTGATTCTTGGACCTGATGGTTCTCATTCTCTCACTTCCAAAGCTCACTCCCAAATATACATATATGCATATATTTTCAGAAAGACAATGGGCGGTTCTTCCAGGAGAAAGACATGATGTGCTTCTCTGTGCATCCACAGTAAACTAAGACCAGTCAGATGCAACCCGACTTGAGATGCAACCTGACTTGAGACTTTGCTGAGCTTTGGCTTCTTATAGGACCTTTACAGCCACACTCATTATTATCTTTTATTAATATGGCTGTTCAGCCTACATGTATGTCTGTGTACCACATGTATGCTTGATGTTAGAGAAGGCCAGAAGAGGTTGCCAGATCCCTTGAAACTGGAGTTCTAAATGGTTGAGAGCAGTCATATATGTGCTGTGAATAGAACCCAGGTCCTCTGCAAGAACAACCAGAGCTCCTAACAGCGGAGACATTCATGCAGACCACACAGACTTTTTATCCTGGTGTTCACAGAAGGAAGTGACCACCATCTCCATGACCCTCTGTTTTCCTTATAGCCTACTTACATGAGTCTCAAGGTCAGGCTCACCTTGCTGTGGCTCCATAATAGTGCCTTGCAGCCAGTAGAAATTGATTACAGAGCAGCTTCATGACTGTTTTGTGAATCTGGGCTCCTCCTTTGATTAAAAGGAGCCAGTGACTCCACTAAACAGCAGGTGTCAGAATCCCTCTGAGAGAATGTTTTGGTTCCTTTCCCAGCAGAATACTTTTGAAACCCACCTGGGGGAGAAATGGAACATTCAGGGTCAGTGCCCCAGGGTTCTGAAGGAGAAAGATCCTTTGAAGAGCAGAGAGTGAAGTCTTTGGAACAGGAGGAAGGTGGGGAGGAATGGGCAGAGAGAGAAAAGGACAAGGCACCGTGCTGACATGATGACAGGTTCTACACCCTAGGTGGGTGTTTAAACCTCTACCCTGATGCTCCGACTTCGCTTCAAGTGCTCAGTATTGATGGGATCCCTCGAGGACAGGGAGAGATTGCTTTTGTGGGTGGGTAGGTCTGGAGTCTACCCATCTCTGTGACACCACAGAATCTTGAGGGATGAGTGTGGGTAGGAAAGTGACTCCGGGCTTCCTGGAGGCCATGGAAACAGAGGTCCAATGTGAAGCGTGTGGAGTAGAGTAAGTCAAGGAAATGAAGTTAATGCAAAGGGGCAGAAGGTCCCCAGCTGACCTCTGGCTTAGACTTGAGTGGAGCCTGGCACAAAGTCACGCATTTAAAATTATATCCTGCCCTGACTTTTTGTTTCCTTAGAAAAGGATATGGCAGAATTTCAAGGGGAAACTATTGATATCAGAAAGCCACGTGGGGTCACCTCATGGAAGGGCCTTTGCAAATTCCCATGTCACTCAGGCGCTAGGCCAACTTTAGAGCTTTGGCCCTGACCCTTCTCCATCTCTGTTAATATATACAGGTGACAGCTTCAACAGCCAGCGGGCATCTGGGTAATCTTCATTCCGCCTTGTGGAACTTGGATACTGCTTTCCCCCGAACACCATCACCTTTTCTTCCTCTGTTAAGCTCTGGAGGCAGGCTGACAGCAGACTGTGCAACTTCAGGAGGAGTTTGCTACAACACAGATCTGGTGTTCAGCTTCTTACCCACCTCGTTGGGAAGGGCTGAAAACCAAGAGAAAACCAGTGCATGTCTCAAGGGTGAACAGATAGGGCTTCCTGAGAAGGCCCCAGTATACTTTCTTGAAAAAGTACTCAGCTGCCTCCTCAGATTTGCTGCAGGGCAACAGCTGTATGTGTCCCTGGCAGCAAGTGCTTGTAGGGATGCAAGACTGAAAGATGGAGCCTTCTCCCCACCCCCGTGTGTGTGTGTGTGTGTGTGTGTGTGTGTCTGTGTGTGTTTCAATTTGACTTACCAGCAGCTGTTCACATATTTGGTTTCCTTTAACATTTTCCCACTGGGTTTAAGCAGAGGAGGAGTCTCTTGACCTATAATATGATATACATTAAAATTACCAGCAGAAGTTTTAAATAAAAAAAATGACCTTAAGTAATTCTCAGGTTAACGGAGAGACCGTGTCTGCAATAATAGACTATTCAGAAAATTACCAACAATGGGAATGTTACACATCAAACTCATGCCAACCCAGTTCTCATGGGAAATGCCACTACTCCGAACACATTCAGAAATAAACAATAAAAATGGAACCGAATTAAACCGAGAAACTCAAGAACTCAGACAAAAGAATACCCACAGAGAGCAAGAATATTTTTTCAAGTCCTTATTTTTCTCTCTTTTTTAAATGAAACCTTGTACCCTTTGACTGACCTCCCGACACCGTTCATCCCACACCTACAGGTAATTCCCAGTTGGTGGTGTCTGCTTTAGAGTCTGCGTGCAAGTGAAAACATGTGGCGCTTGCTTTTCCGTGCTTGGTTTATTGACTGATTTCTGTTGCTGTGGTGAGCACCGCAACTCCAGAAGGAACACGGGGAAAGGAAAAAGTTTATTTCAGTTCATCCTTCCAGGTCACAGCTCATTGTCGAGCAAAGTCAGGGCAGGAGCTCAAGCTGGAACTGAAGCAGATACCAAAGGAGAACGCTGCCTACTGGCTCGCTCCTTGCTGGCTTTTTTCTACAGCACGGATACCTGTCCTAAGAAGGGTTTCACTCCCAGTGGATGAGGCTCTCCTAAATGAATAAATGATGAAGATAGCTCTCACAGGCATGGCCACAGGCCAATCAGATCTGGCCAATACCTCAGTCGAAGTTCCCTCCTTCCTGGTGACTCTGGGTCAAGTTGACAATAAGAACTAGTACTGAGCCATATTGACCACCAGGTTAATGCACATGGTAGATGTCAGAGTTTTTTTCCTTGAAGGGGCTGAAGACGGTTTGTGGGAGTCAGTTCTGTCCTTCCACCCTGTGGGTCCTGGGGGACTGAACTCAGGTCCCCCAGGCTTGGTGCAAGTGACTTTACACACAGCAATCATCGAAAGAAACATAGATGAAATACAACCATGATTCCAACCCCCACTTTCTAGCCTTTCTCTTCTCTGTTTTCTCTGAAAACAGCTTATTACTGTCTGGTGCACACGTGTAAATTTTGAGTTTGATGCTTCATCTAATTGGTGCATGTCTGCCTAGCATATCTACATGCTTCTTCATTTCCTTTGCAATTTAGTTCAGATTTTTCCATCACAGAACTTCTGATTTAAAGTCACAAACCACAATGAACTCACCCATGATGGCAACATACAACTTCTTGTAAAGAATTATCTTTATTTATTTATTCTTTAGCAATTTTATAGGTGCATATAGTGTATCTCGATCAGATCTACCCCCAAGATCCCTTCCACTCCTTTCAAGACACTCTCAACACACCCTCTCTGGCCTGTATGTCCGCTTTATAACACTGTGAGTCCAGTTAGTGCTGTCCCCATGTCAAGAGGAGTGGTGTCATCCACATGAGCATGGGAAATCTACTTTTGATCACACTCCCAAAGAAAAATGGCTCCTCATCCCATAAGAGTCACAAACCACCAATAGCTCTTCAGTTAGGAATGGGGTCCTCTGATTCCTATCCCTGCTAAATGTTCACTGACTTAATCTTGTATGGGAGTTGTGAGGTAACTGTAGCTGCTATGAGCAAAATGAGCATGGTATGTTCAGAAGACAACGTTCCACAGCACTTCTCCCATCCTTTGGCTCTTACATTCTTTCCACTTGCTCCCTTCTGGGATGTTTCTTGAGTCTGGTGTGTGTGTGTATGTGTGTGTCTTTGTGTATGTGTGTGTGATAGATGCCCTGCTTAGAACTGAGCACTCAATGGTTACTTTTTTATTATCAGCACTTTGACTGGTTATGATTCTCTGCATTAACTACTGCCTACTGCAAAAGAGAAGCATCTCAGACCAAGGCTGAGAGCAGCACACTAGTCTATGGATATAAACATTAGTATTTGGAACGTAGTTTGACAATATGTTCATTTATCTAACCAACAGCAGTTAAGTTTCTTCTAGGGCCTGTGACCTCCCCAGCCAAAAATCTCGACCAGTTTTACAGTATAAGGCAAGAATTTCATCCTCTGGACCAGGTTTCAAATCCAGTCAGATTTGGTTAATGGTTGATTAGCCAACCATTACAGTAGTGGCATGGCCATTACAGCCAGGGGCACCTTGTTGCCTGGTGGGTTGGTATCGTTACATTATGTGGGGTCCATCACCGGGTAAAACTGTTGATGCTCCTCTACCCCTAGCAGAATGCATAGCACCTTCTAGTATCATGAAAGCTAGCCATCAAGGAGGAAGTTTTCAGTTCAGTCCCAGCTTGATTTATGTCCCTCAAGTAAAGTGTGTCTTTAGCCTTCTGGCACCCCTGTGATCAATAACTCAAGAAAGTACCCTATGCCCAGCACTGGTATTTTCATTTAATAATCCATGTCTTCTGGGGAAAAACATTGTCTACCTATGCGCGGTACTTTTGTTCAAGAGCCTTTTAAAAATTAGCTCATAAAGTCATGGAATCCTAGAAGGCCTTTTCATGTGTTCTTGGTTTTGGTTAACTCATCCTCCTCATCTTCCACATCTTCTTGCCCATCCCAACTTAAACCTTTATCCTCAGCATCCCCTCTCTGCTTTTATATCACCCATATTCTACTATTTGTTCCTCACTACAAGTTTTTATTATTATTCTTTATTCATAAATAGTGGATCTGGGCATGAGAGGCAGTTTTCTCCTGAGTGCTTTAGGAGGCAATATTTGAACCCCAACAGTGAGAGTCAATACCAGCGGTCTTCCAGGGTGCTAGATGTGTCTTTGCTTCTCCATTCTTCTATCTTCTCACAAAGCATAGCAGCTGCCATTAATGTTATGTCTCAAGGTTTTCAAAATCTCCGAAAATTTCTTCATAGAGCTCAGTCCATGCTGGTTAGTTTCACTACATGCTTGTCTCTCTCTGCCAGCCTCTCTCCCTCCAGTGATCATCCTAGTGTCAAAATCTGGAGTCTATGTCTGTTCTTGTTCTACATCTCTGGTGTTTTCCCATTTACATTGGCTCAACCTTGGCATTTAGTGGTGCAGAGCAATTGCCTTTAGCAAGTTGCCACTCTTCAATCTCTAGATTTCTTTTCTTTTCTAGAAAATGGGGGAAACCATAACTCCGTTTCAAGACCATTGCAGGGATCAGGTAACAAACATCTGCTTTTCCTGACATATGAGACCGTCCTAAGGTGTGGCTTGACTCTGGGTCTGAAAGCACATGTTATCTCTCTTCTTGAAACACTGAGCTTTGATGCTCAGCTCCAGGAAGAAACTGGTAAAACTTAAATTCCTAGCAAAGGGGATTCTGATCATATGATATATTACAAAAAAAAAAAACAGCCAAACAAACAAACAAAATATACCTAGGTAGGTAGCTGACTTCCAGCTCAGATGCTTTCAAGGACCACCTTTTGGGCACTCCTTGGATCGTAGGATATACTATGATGAATAAAGAAATAGTCCAACAGGGATTCTGGATTCTAGTCCCAGTGACCCCTAACTGGCTATGTGATTCCATTTAAAGTATTTTTCTTAAGACTTAAATTTTTATATTTTAAATGGGAAAAGCAACCCTCAAAGAACCCAACAAAATTAGAAAACTCTGCTTCCCTAAGTGGCCAGCACAAGGTATCTTGTCTATTTTAAGGTATTAAAACTTATGAGAGATTATTATAATAATTTTACAGTCTTTATCTCAATTGTGCAAAAAAGGGTCGTTTATGCAGTCTGTGATCCCATCAGTGTGAGCTTTCCAGGTACACACTGTAGGCCCACAACAGCTTCTTCCCTCCCTTTGGGAATATACTGTTTTTAGCAGCATCCTCAAGGTGTGAGAAAGCCCACGGCCAATACCTGGATCTAGAACTGAGAATGGTAACCATAGGCTATTGTGTGTTTAGTAGGATCATAACACAAACCTCAGGGGCAGAGCAGTGTCTGTAGTTATGCAGTGATCCCTAGCTTTCTCTGTTTAATCGATATATCCGTATCTACATCTCTAGAGACTTAGATACCTATATCCAAACATGCGTTTCTTTTATTTACCAATTAACTTTTTACCTTGACAGAGTTTATTGATCCAATTGCTTTCCAAATTTTTGCTTCAAGAGCTGGCTTTATTCATTTGCATTATATATAAATACCCTGTAAGGGCTGAGGACTATGCAAGTAAAGATTATTTATCTATGTGTCTGTCATCAATCACTCAATCTATCAATATGACATCTATCTATCTATCTATCTATCTATCTATCTATCTATCTACCTATCTATTATCTATCTCTATCATCTATCCATTTATCTATCTACTTATGCATGGACCATCAATCTATCTAATCTATCATTTATCTGTTTATCACCTGTCATCTGTGACCTTCCAACAGAGCCCTGGGCTGGTGACTTGGTCTTTAGCAACAAGGAACTTTAAGGACATTCAAGGTTCACACTCCAGCTAGTCCTCCATCCATCTATTTATTTGACTATCAATCGAAACTTTTACTCAACCCCCACACTCCATAGTACCTGCTAGAATCTATTCTTTTCTTTGTCTTTTGCCTGTCTTTGAATCCAACCTGGAATAGAAAGTATGGCTTTCATCCAAGAAAATGTCATTCAACTTGTTCTCGGCCAAGTGGCAGTCTAAATTTGGATCTCGCAAGGTTTTGAGAATGTCTTTCAACCTGTGGGTAATTATCTGAACTCCATCCAAATCTTCATGCTCGAAGACTCGGCTATTATTAATTGTAGCTCCTGCTCACTGGTGGTCAGTCACCTGGTTGTTTTCATTTTGCCTGAGAAATGACTTTGTACAAATTCCCTGGATTGTTTAACACCAGCTGCATGTCAGCGGGCAGCTGATGATGGGTGAACCAAGACAGGCTGGTAGCTTTCCTCTTGGCCTCTCCTGGGTCAGGGCCCAAAGATCCTGGCTTTGCATAAACCCAAATGCAGTTCGGAAGATATGCTTTCGTTAACCACTGCTTATATTATGGTCTAAGGCATAGAAGCATGATGAGAACTCTGAGCCAGAAAGCAGAGACGGGTGTGGCTGGAGACACTGTGGGCACAAGGAAGCTGATTTCCTACCCTACCTTTCTCATCACAGAAGTAGCTTTGGTTTGAGGGTTTGATTTTAGTATACCCCAAAATCACTTAGATCCCCATGTTGGAGACTTAAGAAAGGTTTTATTTCATTTGTGGCTTAGAGAGACATAAAGACAGTATGTTCTTTTCAAAGAAAAAACAACAAAACAGGTTTTTCAAGGGCTGGGCTTTTCGCCTGAAGTTTCCCACACTATCTATGAAAGGCCTTGACAAGGACAACTAATGGTTGTTTAAGGTGAAAAAGATTAAAAAAAAATTATGCAATCAATTCGTAGCTTACTATGGTCCAGGACAGTGCATGATGCTACTCACTGAATTACAAATTAGCTCTTGTGTTGGCTGATTTTGCTCATTCCTAAAACCTGCTTTGACATTTCCTCTGATACAGCTTTCTATTCCCTTCAAATTCAGGACTTTTTTTTTTTAACTTTTATTTTTATTTATTTATTTACTTTTTAACAATTTATTCGTTGTATATCCTGATTGTAGCCACCCCCTCAACTCCTCTCCATCCAACCCTCCCTCCCTCTTTCCCACATCCCCTTCCCCTCGTTCACTGACAGGGGGAGTTCTCTCCTGCCATTGGCCCATAGCTTGTCAAATATCACCAGTACTGCCTGGATATTCTTCCTCTGTGGCCTGGCAAGGCCTCATTTCCAGGGGCAAGTGATCAAAGAGCAAGCAACTGAGTTCATGACAAAAGGCAGCCCCTGCTCCCCTTACTTGGGTACCCACATGGAGACTGAGCTGCCTGTAGGGCTACATTTGAGCAGGGGGTCTAGGTCCTCTCCACACATGGTCCTTGGTTGATATATCAGTCTGTGCAGGACCCTCTGGGTTCAGATTCTTATATTTTTGGTTGTGAGCCTAGCCTTTAATGGCTGAGCCATGTCTCCAGCTGGGCTCAGATTCTTTAGCTTTATTGGTCTCCTTGTGGGGCTCCTGTCACCTCTGTATGTCCTTCTGTTCCCCCTCCCCCTCCTTCTATAAGACTCTCTGTGCTCTGCCCAAAGTTTGACCCTGAGTCTCATCATCTGCTTCTATCCCTGTTGGGTGGAACTTTTCAGAAGACCCTCTTTAGTAGGCTCCCATCCTGTTCTGTCTCTTCCACCACTTCTGGTGTCTATCCTGTTTGCCATTCTGAATGAGATTTAAGCATCCTCCCTCGGGTCTTCCTTGTTGTTTAGCTTCTTTAGGTATGTACAGTTTATATGGTTATCCTATATACATGTGTATAATACACACACACACATATCTATATCTATCTATATATATATTATACAGCTAATATCAGTTTATAAGTAAGTATATACCCTGCGTGTATGCATTATCTCACTCAGGATGATTTTTTTTTCTAGTTCCATCCATTTGCCAGAAAACATGGTTTCCTTGTTTTTAATAGCTGAGTAGTATTCCATTGTGTAAATGTGCCACAATTTCTGTAGCCATTCCTTCGTTGACAGACATCTATGTTGTTTCCAGATTCTGGCTATTACAAAAAAGCTGCTATGAACATAGTTGAACAGATATCCTTATTGAATGGTGGGGCATCTTTTGGGTATATGCCTAGGAGTGGTATAGCTGGATCTTGAGTAGTGCTATTCCCAATTTTCTGAGAAAGCACCAGATTGATTTCCAAAGTAGTTGTATAAGTTGGCACACCCACCAGCAATGGAGAAGGGTTCCCCTTTCTGCACATCCTCTTCAGCATGTATTGTCACTTGAGTTTTTGATCTTAGCCCTACTGATGGGTATAAGGTGAAATCTCAGGATCGTTTTGATTTGTATTTCCCTGATGACTAAGGATATTGAGCATTTTTTTAAGTGTTTCTCTGCCATTTTATATTCCTCTGTTGAGAAATCTCTACTTAGCTCTGTACCCCATTTTTTATTTGGATTATTTGTCAAGGAAAATGGATGAGAAAAATGTTTGCTGACAGTTCTCTTTATGATTGAGGGTACAGCATGGTAGGGCAGAGAATGGTGGGCATTGCACATTCTCTTTTAACAAGGTATATATTCCAAAGGGTCTAGCCATTCACATTTGGCTATAAAGTTGATAAATGGCTGACTTCCATTCGGAACATTTTTAATGGCAGTTCAACTTGTGTCTGAGAGTTGGGGCTAGGCAGAACCTTTGGAAAAACTCATCTAAAGATTCTGAAGAGTAGATTGATGAAGGTAAATTTTAAAGTTTAGAATACAATTGCTTGACAAAGCAGTCCTTTGCTAATTCCTCTTTGCTCAACTGGATGAGTTATCACAAATTTAATTTGTTTTCTCCAAGTATCAAATTTATCAATGAGGCAATAAAGCAGAAAAGGGTCTTGCCAGACTTTGAGCACCATCTCAGCTGAGGTGCCAAAGCCTACAGGAGTACTCTCCTTAAGGGATGGGGCAGAAGGGTCAGGGTGACCGTGCTAGGAAGGGGCTGTGTTCTTGAGTTGGAAAACGCCACATGAGAAATGGCTCCCTTTCCCTAAGGGGCTCTCGGAGAGAGAATCATAAACACAGGCCCTTGGAACAGACTCCCTGGAAAACCACTTATTGCTGTAGCAGCATGGCTTGGCTTTGGAATCTTGTCTCCCAGCTCTAGTTCCAATTAGTTCTGCCCCATTCAAACAGTGGGGTCATGTCCCCACCAGGGTGTTGGAGATTCAGCATACCTTGTAGAGGCAAAGGCAGATATTAGTACAAGACTCCCTTTGTGTCCTTTGTATGGACTCCACATTCTTCAGCAACATATTTGGAGGCATGCCAGAGCCCCATATGGGTGTATCAAAAACGTCTCATCTTGTTCAACTAGGAATGAGCTAACATTGGATCTTAGACTAATAGAGTCTTGTAACAATGAAACATTTTTAACTGGAATGAAAGCCCAATAGTAAGGAAAGAGGGAGAGGCTGATAGGGGAGAGACAGAGGGAGAAGAAGTCGGAGGGAGAGAAGGAGACAGAGACAGGTACACATAGAGGGAGAGAGACAGATTTTGTCACAACACAGGATGAAGATATCCTGGACCATCACTTTCAACATCTTCTTCCTCCACAGAAGAAGCATTGCTTGGAGGTTTCTGGGCACACAGCACAGGGAAAGAGGTTACCTTGTCTCAAACTCCTTCCTTCAGAGGCTGTAGACAGGAAGAGAGAGTCCTAAACATCCATCATCATGGGGTTGGAGAAATGGATCAATGGTTAAGAGCACTTGCTGTCTCTGAGAGATATGTCTAGGCTAATATAAAGCATATCTTAATAAAAAGGAATGGGTTTACAGAATGTGATACCTAATAAATAGAGTGACAACTCTGTTTTACAATGTTCTTTCGTATATGGTCTAATAGAAGGCTGGCTTCTTCATATCTGCTCTTGCAGTATAGTGTTTGCATTGATAAGAACCCTGCATGAGGCTTTTGGAAAAAGATGAATCCTTTTTCAGATAATGGTTACCCTCCTTTGATACATCACCAAAGCTCAACAATATAGTTCTGAAGGATTAGCACAATGGGGACTATTAAACCACATCAGTGAATTTTTCTACAGCAAAAAATTGAAGTCTACTTGGTTTATTGTATATTTCAGATACAATTTAATTCATACATGACTTTATAATTTTTCTCCAGTGATTATTTGAGCTATATTAGTTCATCGAGTCATGAACATCTTTCAGTGGTTGGTTGGTTTTATTTAAAAACATCTAATTTATTAATCACTAATCTCATACGAAAAGGCATACATAACAAATGCTGTGGTCATTTCTCTCTAAGTAGCAGGTTCACCTCTTTGGCTTTCAGGAAAGTGTCTTTCAAATACACAGATCCAAAACCACACAGTGTTCCGGCGGGCCTTTTTCCTTATTAAGTAAAATGTCACAGTTTTTATGTGATCTGAGCTCTTAGCTGAACCATACTAACGATTCTCCTGAGTTGACTGAGTCTCTGGCTGCAGCTGGTGAACGTGATACAAAGTCCCCCTCTTCAAACACCCGATAGTAAAATGCTGTGAACTTCAGAGGCCAACACTTCAGGACTTTGCCATTTTCTCTTGCCTTATCAAGACTCTTCCCCAGATCAAACGGGCACCTTTCCTCCCTGCAAGTCAGTAGTATTGAGTGTGAGTGACTCAGGCACAGAGCTCCGCGTCGTGTCTTTGACGCTGCTAAGTACATAGCAATCCCGACCGTCGGTATGAATGTGAATACAGTTGGTCTAGGATAAAACATGAGATGTTTAAAAGTTGTTCGACCCTTCAAACAGTTCAGTGCTACTTATGTTTGCTGCCAAGCGTTTATATAAGTCGTCTCCTTTGATCCTCAATTGGTGCAAGCTAAGCCATGTGGCTCACTTGAATTCGTTGTAAACAAAAGTGCATTTCTGCAGAGGAGATGCTAGCTCAGTTTACGTGTTTGCAGACCAATCCTTTCTTTTAGGAAGTAGCAGGGTTATGTACCCAGCTTTTTATCTAGCGAGTGTCAACTGTGCAGTCTCAGTAACTACTTTGCTTCTCCAGTCCAACGCTGGATCTTGGAATGACACCACAGTATCACTGATGCCTTGGCATTATCCCAGAGTGTCCCACTGCTTAAAACACTATCGCACGGTGTCCCCCTGCACAAGATACACTCTTTTATATTTAAAGGAGAGGGGAAGGGGGAACAAGGGTTCTGTATTGGTGGCCTTAGCTTCTCCGAGTAGGAGAACAAAAGAGAATTTAAAGACAAAATTCCTACTCAGAAACTAGGCTGTATTTAGCTTCAGAGAATCTAGTGTATCGTTGAAAGTCAGCGCTTCACTATAAAAGATTTCCTGCCTGAATCAAGTTCCACTGAAAGCTGGAAACACCTGATAACTATGGGTTAGTGTGAAGCCTTTTCATGGCAAAGGGGAAAAGGCATCTGAAAGTTCCTTTCCAACTTCTGAAATGGCACATGTCTAGCTCCTGTCTTTTCAAACGCTCTCTTAAATAATGGGCATATATATTTCTTGATCACTTTTCTTTTACCCAATAACTAATTCTCGTCTCCTGTTTGCCTATTTCATCACTTGAGGGTTCAGATCTAGACAAGACAGTTATACCTTTCTAAAGCTCAAAGAGCATTGAGGAAGAGGGCTAGGAAGAATGTAGGAGCCATAGGATGGGAAGAGGGGCTGGAGAATAGCATCCCTTCTAGGCAAGACAGAGCCGTGACATAAAGCATAGTAGCTCTGATGCCACAGAAGTCAGGCCTCCTAACAACAAGGTCTGGCGGAGAAGAGATCTTGAGGCCAGTTACCCATTACTGATATGTTGGCAAGCAGCAAATTCTGGGAGATGAGGAGGCATAATGCCCAGTTCTTTACCTATTTAGTTAACTGGAGTCAGTCTGGACTCTGTAGGATACTAAAAAAAAAAAAAAAAAAAAAAATAACAAGTAGAGGAAAGAGATTTTTTTTTTTCAGGGAGGAAGAGAGAGCATTATAAGGCTAGGAGAAAGAATAAGAGAGAGTAGGTAGGGTGGAAGGGAAAAAAACATTGGTGTACATGTGTGAAATTGAAAAAGAACAGAATTTACTAATAAAAGAAAATAAAAATGCTATAACCAAATAATAAAACCTGAAGCAGCTCAGCCTGGTAGAAAAGCCCCAGTGACGGGTGTTCCTGGGACAGCCACCACGGCAGCCAGGCAGCCGCAGTCACAGGTGGCTATTGAATTTCGGAAATGCAGCTGGTACAGCTGATGAGTTGAGTACTTTAATTCTCCTGAAACTTAAGTAGTGGCGCAAGGATTGTGTCTGCTATATTTGTTAGCGCATCTATAGCAGTCTTAAGCTCCGGCCGGTCTTCCCAGCTGCTTCTCTCCTCCGTACACCAGAAAACATTGGTTTTTAGTAGCTCATCTTTCCTCGAAGGCAGTTACTCATGATGTTTCCTTACTTTGTTGAAGTGCTGTTTGTCCTTCAAGCTGCCATTTCACGGCCACGCGAACTTTTCCCAGCAAGTGAGATTTCCCCTGTACCGCACAGAACCCTGTTTATGTTAGAACGCAGGCTCCGCTATGTTGTCTTTATGTAGTTGACAGGTTGGTCTCTCCCTTCCACTAACCAATGCAGTTGCTATTGCATTTACAGCGACCTAAGTTTAAGGTAATTAAAGTTAAACGAAATAAAGTATTCACCAGCTTCAAGTGTCAGTTTAGGACATCAATGGCTCCTGGATTGGATAGTACAGATGTACACTATTTCCATCATTGCAAAGTTGAATTGTCTATTAACTGTACAATACAATATCAACAAATGATAGTCATCATGCCACTCAGAAGGTCAGCATTTAGAGGTTATTAGAGCCTTATGATATCAGGCCACAGCAAGTTAAAAAAAAATAATAGGGGTTTTAGGCACAATTCCATGCTAGCAGGTGAATAGTAGAACTAAAAACCAGTTGCTGAGTTACAAAAATAAGATATTGAAAAGCAGGACTCACCAGAGGCCATTTTGTGGTAAGAATAACCAGAGGTTAGATACTGGATGAGTAAAAAAAAAAATCAGCCTGAAAAGCAAAACAAACAAACAAACAAAACAAAAAACCAACACCACCACAACAACAATAACAAGAAAACACCCAAAAAAACTTGCCAGGATAAAATATGGACACAAAGTTTGTAAATAAAAGGGTTTTCCCTGTCAAGTGTTCCCTAAATCTGTAGTAAATTATGGGGAAGTTTAGAGTGGTTACCGAAGCCATGGCTTCTGTTAGAGAGAGGACAACGTTCACTATTTTTGTGAAATAAAATGGGACAAGATGTAAGTAGAAATTATGTATTTTAGATATAACATGTCTAAGTTATAAGTAACTGTCCTGGTTAGCTTTCACTGTCAGACTTGACATAATTTAAAATTATCTGGGAAGAGAATTTCATTTGAGAAATTGCCTAGATCAGGCTGGCCTAGGCATGGGCATGTCTATGAGGGGTTGTCTCGATTGTTAATTGATATGGGAAGGCCCTATTCACCGTGGGTGGCCCTGCATGTAGGTGAGCCTGAACTGTATAAGAAAGTTCTTGCTGTGTTTCTTTGGCTGTGAGATGTGTTCCTTGGTTGGAGGCAATTCCATGTAGAGTAGCAAGAAAGGATCCATACATTTATTCTCTTTCTGCTCCTGACTGTGGGTGCGATGCTTTATATCCATGCCCTGACATTGTCTCAGTGATGGACTGTATCCTGGAACCAGAAACCAAATAAACCCTTTATCTCTGAAGGTGCTTTATGTCAGGATATCACGTCACACCAATGGCAATGAAACTAAGACAGTCACATATACATTCAGGAGAAATAGTCAAGGCTGTAATGAATGGCTATACCTGTCAGCATGTCCACAGTGAGAGAGAAAAACACAAAGATAAATAGATATCCCTCATGGTAATCCTGGTGCTATGAACAAGGTGAGGCTCATCAGTAAGAGTGATTCTTTCTGCTCTGCTTGTACTGGCTGCATTCTTCCCCGTATGAAAGCACAGTTTGCTGAGGGGGGATGGGCACAATGCTGTATGTCATGTAGAGGAGTAGATGTCTACCAATAAATGTGCTTCCTCTAATCTGAGCTTGACTCTTCATCACAGACCATTATGATCTCTCTAAATTCCCAGCTCTAGACAAATCTCATCTGGAGGTAGCTGAGTGACTTTAATCATTAGACAATCACTCAACCAGTGTTGGTAGAACATTTGGATACATGCTCATTCTCAGATGCTTTGGAACTGAGTATATATATCTGCTTCTCAAATACTTAGAACATCTTTTATTATTTTTATGTTTGCATGTGTATGAGCACATGAGTATTTGTATGTGTGTTTGTGCTTGTGTATGTGTAGGAGGCCTGAAGTTTACATCTTCATTGACCACTCTCTGCTTTACTATTTGAGGCAGGTCCTCTTGAACTCAGGGCCCACTAATTCCAGCTAGTCTAGCTAGCCAGCTTACCCTCGGGGCTCCCTGTCTTTGTCTCTCAAATGCTGGAATTATAGACAGCTGCTTTGCCTCCTCTACTTTTATGTGGATTATCTGGGATTCTGGAGTCTACTCTCCATGCTTTCACAGCCAGCACCTTATCCACGTAACCATCTTTTTGGTCCTATTTATTTTACTGTGTGGTATATGTGTGCATACATGATCATGTGTGTTCATGCATGTGCACATGGGAGGTCAGAGGTCAACATCGTGTGCTTTCTTCTACCACTCTCCACCAGATGTTTTGACATATGTATTTTACTGAATTTGGATATCACTGACTGCCTAGTTTGGTGCTGGGTATCTCCCTGTCTTTATCCTCTCCCTAGTGCTAGAAGCACAGATACACAACTTTTACATCTGGGTATGCTAGGGATCTATTCTCAGGTGCTCATGCTGATGCAGCAAGCATCACCAAACCATCTCCCCAACCTCTAAAATTTTTAAAGGAAAAAAATATACTTAAAATTATCGTACCACCCAATATGGCATGTTAAAAATGACGTGAATAATGCAGACATTAAGTGCTGGGCCAGTGCATAGGCGGAACGTTTTCCAGTTATTAGAATCCAGCTGTTGGGATTAACCAGCATAGAGATGCCCCAAGGGGAGAGTATCAGGTCTGGTTTAGGGGGCCTTAACTCTTAGGTCATTCCAGGAACCTGACTCCAGTGAGAATTTCCCTGGCTGTCGCGTTCTTTCCTAGCAGACAATTGGTAAGTGGACTATACTGTAATTCAGACGCTAGCAGCTTGACACTGTCACAGACCATGTATTTCTTTCTCCTCTCTGACTGTGAATTGGGTCCTTTGAGAAGCTGTAGAAATTCTTCAGGTTCAGAAAGTGCTGTTATTGCATTCAGTTCTTGCATTTGATCCCCTGTTTTCTTATTAGTTACGTGCTTGGGAAAAATTTAGGATTCTCACACTATGCTGGTACTAAGTAGACATTCAGAGAAAGATCTGACTTAGGAGGAGCTCTCTCTCTCTTCGCATTAACGGTGATAACCTGGTGGACTGAGAGACAAACCCACAAAATAGGCATGTGCTTAGAGACTGCTCCCTGAGAGGGCCTCATGCTCAAGCTAGTTGCCACTGAGCCTTGAGGAACTCATTACAGTTATCAATAAGCATGTGCCTACTAGTTCATATACAACTCTGGCATCTTGTCAGGTGTCAGGTGACCCTGGACTTTGCCTCTCTCTCTCTCTAGAGTATGAAAGGTGCACACAGTCCTACTCTAAGAGTTGGATTTGGGGAGCATGTTTTCTTCTCTTACACAAATCAACCTTGGCTCTTGGATTTTAACCCTTTTTCCCCTTCTGTTTGTTCTAGGGCATCTGGGAGCAGAAGGTGGGTTGACATTACTTTGTGCATTTAATGAGTTCTTCAGAATTGGTTTTATTATTTTAGCTTCTAGCAACAGGTTCCTGTAAGCACAGAAGAGAGCCTAGAAATGCTCTGTAATTCATTAACCTACAATTCTTTAACGTATGGTTTTAAGGTTAACATCATAAAACGGTTTATTGGGAAGGGCTGAATTCATATTAAATATCCAGCTAACTTAGCAATTACGGTCCTGCTATCTCATACAAGAGAGTAAAGAATACTAAAGCATGATGAAGGAATTAGGTGTGCCCTGGCCTTGCATGCATCATCTTCATTCTTGGGTTCTGTTGAATCCTCTGTCTCCTTTGGTAGAGCCCGTGATAGGTATTCTGGATTGTATTCAAGCCTACTTGGGGACGCACTTTTCAATTAGGATTTTAAAATTATTTTAATTATGTGTATGAGGGGGTCTATGTGGCTGAGTGCAGTGTCTATAGAGGCTAGAAGAGGGCACTGGATTTTTTTTCTGAAGCTGGAGTAATCGGTTGTTGTAAGCCACCCAAGTGGGTGCTGGGAACCAAACTCTAGTCCTCTGAAAGAGCAGTATGTGTTCTTAACCATGGAGCCATATCTGCAGCCGCCTTGATTGAAATTTTTATTTAAATTACCTCTTGGCATGCAACTGTTCAAAATTCATGCTTAAAGTACAGAGATAATTAAAACTACAGCTTCGAAATCAGGCTCTCTGGGCTTGAATTTGGGTGTCTGTTTTAAAAATTCCATGATCTTGACCACCTGAAGCTCTGTATGCCTCCATGCCTGAAACAGATATAAGAATAGAAATATACCTGTAGAGTATATATACCTGTAGAGTATATATAGAAATATACCTGTAGAGTAACAGAGAGGAGGAGATAAAACAGCTATGTGCTTACATTCTGTGTGATGTCAACATTAGCTCTAAGCCATGCTAACACTTCCTGCTTCATCCTGCAGCTGACACACTGGCCCCAGGGCCATCCAATTCTTCCCTAGTCTTATCAAACATCTGCCACAGCTCTGGTGACTCGGGAAAGACTTCTCTGATTTGTTCTGCATTCTGTGACATCTCCGTGGGAGAGCTTCTTGTTCTTGCTTTTGGTAGAAAGAAGATATTCTATAGAATGAGTAAGAGATGAAAAAGCATTTTTTTCTCCCAAACACCATGTACATTTAAGTATTTTTTTTTCTAAACCAAGTTGGACCATCACTTGAATGGTGGAGCCTGAGGAATTTGGTTTCCTGGTTGCTTCACGTTGCATGTGGGTCCTGTATGCAGGCTGCTTCTTAAACTGCTGCAATGACTCATCCGTTTTACGATTCAACAGTTGCTGCATAGCCCTTTCCTCCAGACTAAAGCATTTCCTCCTTTGGGGAGGATGACTCATATGACTCAGGAAGTCAACAAAATTTACAAGACCCAGGGAACTAGAGAAGTTGCAAGAGTCATCCCACAGATACCCGATGTAAAAGCACGCAGTGGGCAATGCTGAGGCCAGAAGACACTGGTGGGAGCTGACTGTGGATTGCACAGGGACCTTCAGCATTGCAGCTTTCATGACTCATGACCCATGCTGGGCTTTTCGATGAGGTGGCCACCTTTTTGTCACCCATGATCCTGTAAGTAACTGCTATGATTCATTGCTTCAGCAAATAGTTTTGGGTGGATTATTCCCTGCTCTGGTCTGTTATCAGTGTTCCATCTTGGGAGAGCAGATATTTGCTCATGTTTCCCTGGGAGCAGTCACACTGCCTTTCTCCATCAAACTAGGATACTTGGCAAAATTCTCTACTGTCTCCAGGCAAAACTAGGGAGATGATGATGCTTGGGAATAGCTTTTGTCTCCCTTTCCTGAGTCTCTTGGCCCCCAACATGCCAGGATTAAGTGCCATTAAATTAAATTAGGCAGAATTCTGAGTTCTTCAAAGCCCCCTAGACTGTATCATATTCTGATCAAAGCATCTTGTCCAGCAGTCAACATGTTTTCCTTCTTTCCCGAGGAGATTTTGCACAAAGAGCAAAAAGAAATGACAATACTGAAGTGAGCCAAGGAAACAAAGGCACGAATGCACGTGACTGCTTCTTCCATGCCCTTAAATGCTGTGCATTCCCATTTGTCCCATCCCCAGATGAAGGAAGTCCCATGCAGCAGAGGGATTTTGACTATGTTTCAAGTAGTGAACCCACAGGCTCACAGAGATGAAAGAACTTTTCCAAAATCACCCAAATGGAATTCACCCTCTCCCTTAATCCCTTGAGTCAGAGTCTGTAAAAAAAATCCTGGAACTCTCCGTATTTTACCTGGGCTGAACTAGCAAGGTATAGTAATCTCCCTGTTTGCCGACCTGGTTCTACATCCTGTAGCATTGGGGTTATGGGCACATGCTGTGGATAGTGGGGATCCAAGCTCAGGGCCTCACATCTCCCCAGCCTGAGCTAGGGTTTTGGATACCAAACTTCTCAGAGTACCTTGGACACACTCACCTGTTGGGTGAGCGACTGGGTAGCCTGCCTTTTCTGTCTGCCTGGAGTACACCTGCGGCTGAAACAAACCAGAACTGACATTTCCCGAACAACAGAGTGTGCTGGCCGTTTCTGCGGCGTTTTCATCGCACGAGTTGTTACGTACTCCGCAGAGATGGCTTGACGCACATAGGGAAGCACACCACATGCCAACATCATTCTGCTTACATAAACAACTGGAGCATCCTTGGGTTTGGGAGCCCACATCGAGTCCTGGAAGCAACCAGTCCTCAGCAGACCCCTGGACCACTGTCCTCACACGGCAGCCGAGGCTCAGAGGGATAGACCCGTAGGTAATTTGTTCACTAGACGTCTGATTTTCCTTGGTCAGCTGTGCGAGGTCACACCAGAAAGGGTTAACAGACGGCCTGCAGTTCCTTCAGCAAAGGCTGCTGACTTCCTTACAGTGAAATAATAAAGCACCAAATTGGAGCGAATTTGCTACTGTGACACTAATACCACCCCAGGCTATTAGCGGATTAGATGAGCACAAAGCTTTTAGGAGGCACCTCCGCGGCACTGGAGGGTGATTCAGCATGTCTGGTGGTGGGAGGGTGGTCGTTAATTGGAACTGGAGGGAAGGAGCCAGGTTTGGCAGATCAGGTTTAAACGGGAGGATTGTCTGCCAGGGACTTTTGTTCTCTCAGAGAGTCCTGCTCTGCTCACTCTGCCTGAAGCGCCTTGCTTTGTCATCGCTCCCACCCTAACCCCCAAGTTTAAAATTTCATTCCGGCATGGGTAAGACAGCTGACTGCAACCTTTGCCCTCCTCTCCCCCAACTCTCCATGTTCATGAATTTTCTGGAACCATGCTATACTTCTGGTCATTTCTTTCTGCAGCCAATGCTGTTCTCGGTTATTTTCCTTCTCCACATAGGGCAATGGTGAAACCCAACTTCGTGTGGCCAACTGGTTAAACACAGCAGGTGTTTCTCCGGTCCCTATTGAGCTGGAGGGAGAGAGAATGTGGTAGCTGGACACCTAGGTTCAAGGGCTGCCCCCGGCCTAGGTTTGTCCTTTATAAAATGTGAACTATAAAAATAATATTTTAAAGAGAATTTGGGAGAAGTCATAAAATAATCCTATCTCAGTATCTCCTCTCAACATTAATTTAAGGTTTATTATTACTATTGGTATGTTTTTGTATGTGTGTGTGTGTGTGTGTGTGTGAGAGAGAGAGAGAGAGAGAGAGAGAGAGAGAGAGACAGAGAGAGAAACAGAGAGAGAGAGAAAGGAGTGGGGTGGGTGGGTGTAAATCATGGTGCATGTTTGAAGGTCGGAGGACGACTTTACCTGTTGAGCCATCTCCCTGTCCCTCTCCTCAACATTTATGTGACATAAGTGTCACAACATCCATGAAGCTTTTTAGTAAAAGTAAACAAACAAACAAACAAATAAATATATAAGAAATCTCCAATTTTTTTTTTTTTTCCTATCATTCTCATCGTGTCCACAGAGACACTTCCTCCTTCAAGGCTGTTTGCAGGAAATCTTTGCATGACCACTGCACGTAGGCCAGGTGGAGTAGACAAAGGAGCAGACAGCACAGCAGTGTGACCTTGGGGCCTTTAACACGATCTCAGGAAAGCACATCTTTGCTTTGAGAGTTGACATCTCCAGGCTTAAAAGTCATGCTTGATATACAAGGTTACCATGGAGACTAGGGTGATAATGTCTGAATGATGCTTTCCACAGAGCCTTGCTCACTGCAGGGAACCCTATCACATGGCTTTCTACGTCTTTTACTCTCTTAACAACTTTAACATACATTTATTTTTGTATGTGTATACATGGGTGTATGCGTGTGCTTATCTGCTAGTGCCAAGGCAAATGGAAGGCAGAGGACAACTTCTGGAGTCAGTTTTCTCCTCCTACCACGTGGGGCCTATGAATCAAACTCAGGTCATTAGACTTGGCAGCAAGCATCTTTACCCACCCAGCCATCTTGTTCCCTGTCTGTCCCTCCATTTATACAATTTTATTTTTCTTTTCCCATTCATCTTTACAGGATCCAGAAAAGAAGGGTTTGCAAAATAGGTTTTGAAAATGGCAGGGGCTGGTCAGCTTTCCTCTCATTAAAAAAATCGTGTTAGCAGAGTCCAGTTGCTGATAAGGGACCACAACTCGATGAACAATCTGGCCCTTTAGCTTCTACTTTCACCAGAAGTTTAGAGGTTCCTTTGTCTAATATTAAGAGATTTCACATCAGGTTCTTCTGGGGAGAGTATTTCCTGTTAGAGAAAGATCTCTTTTGTTTCCAACTGTGATAATTTAATCCCCTCATTTTCTTTGTTTCTGTATCTAGAATTCCTTCTCCGTCTTTTTAACCTCTTGGATTGGTTGTCTTAGCTTCCTGCCTTGAAT
Organism: Meriones unguiculatus; assembly: GCF_030254825.1. NCBI lineage: Eukaryota > Metazoa > Chordata > Mammalia > Rodentia > Muridae > Meriones > Meriones unguiculatus. Next base: position 66,030,951 of record NC_083357.1, on the reverse strand, counting down.
TTATTCTCCCTGTTTTATTTACAGAAGACTTACTCAACCTTCTATTCTAATTCTTTTAGTTGAAAAAAATTCTACTGGTATATTTTCAAATTTCCAAGGCCTCTTTCTTAAACAATATCCAGTTCTTATATCATAAATCTGAATCAAATCCCATCCGTTGTTATATCTGTTATATTAACATGTTTCATTTTTTTTTCCTTGGTGGCCATACTACTTCTTAGGTTACAGAAGTTCCTCAAAGCTCAGATGTTACAAAGGGTGTGTGTGGCTGGCTGGATCATAATGTGTATAGGAGGTTCAAGTAATCCAGATCATGTGTTAAGAACCAAACAGCAATATCTACAGCTTTCCTCTGTAACTCTTCTTTTTAGGCCTATCTTATATCTTAGAGAAGAACTCTTTGATCTTCAGCCTCGGATGGAAGAGTTAGCTAGACAAGATTGAGTGTCCCTGTCTCCCAAGCTATTCCTTACTATTGCTTCTGACTGCTAGTGCTGTTTCGGGAGACCCTTTGTCAGATCTGTCCAGAATATAATCTGCTGTCTGCCGAGTTTGGAGAGGGCAACGTTATGTCTGTGTTTGGCTGTGGAATAAAATTTTTGGGTTTGCCTGCTCCTTGCACAGAACCTCACAAGGTTCTCTTTCCCCTGCCCCACTTCACTTTTCCTTCAGAGTTTCCTTCTATTACAGTCTGGGGAGGGTTCTGAGCATCCCTCTCTCTGATGTCAGGAAACTCCCTTACCATGTAGCCTTCTGGTAATTGGAAAAGATGTTGTGAGGAATGTACTGACTACACATCCAGTGACAGAGAAGAGGTAGGTCACAGCGCCAGCTCTACCGGGATCTTTACACATTCACCAGACAATAGAGCAAAGGTGGGTCCAATTCCACAGTGCCCCCTCGTTCTTCCTGCTCTTTGCTGAGGACCCACATGCCTAATCCTTCACAGAGCTTTCTCATTCATCACAGTTCATACTTTCATGGCATTTCCTGATCTAACTGTCCATGACCCTAAACCATGAGTTTGCCTGGGACATCCCATATCACTGACAGAAACTATCATTTTAGATGCTTTCCTCTTTCAGTTACATGGATGGCAGGTATTTGGGGATGATGGTGACAGCTCTGTATTCATTCAGATATTCCTGTCCTATGCACAAATGTGTTTGTGTTCACACACACACACACACACACACACACACAAACACACTCTTAAACCATTCGGTGTCTGAATGTGGATGAAATGTTAATGATGGGGCTGGTAATGCATATGGCTCTCTGAGCTTCATAAAGAAGGATGTGCTAAGACTTTTAACACCTGTAACCATAGGGGCTCAGAGAAGACAGGGTAAGCCCAAGCTTGGCCACTGGGCTTTCCAAGAGCCAGGTTCTGCCCCCAGACTTTATCTGTTGACCTCATAGCTGGTGGCTGGCAGGGCAGAGGGAGATAGCTGGCCCTTGCAGCAGGCTGACTGAGTCATCTGAGTTCCAATGGGACCAGGCTGGCAGAACCCAGGTGTCACATCCCCCAGGTCACTTATCCCCTACTTCCTTTCAGATGAATGTGAGATTGTTCAGTCATAAAAACACAAACATAGTCATAAAACATGTCTTTGTGGTGGGAAAAAGTTCCCAGGCCCAGGAATGTGTGCTTGTATATATGAGACAGGCTGAGACAGGTGTCTCTCTTCTGCCCAACCCCCAGCTGGGCCTGCCCAGCCAGGTGCGATCTGCTGCTACCTTACAATATGATGGGAGCCATAAATGGCTAGGGGCACCTGATACTCTCGATATCAGACCTTGAAGCATTTCCCTGAAGGCTTTGCATTCCCCGGGTCAAGGGCTCATTTCCTCCCCTCCCTTCCCCTCTAAAACCATGTGCATTTCAGCAGAAATTTAATCCTCGGGGCTCCAACTCCTCCAGATTTACATCATTTAAAATGGCTTTTCTGGAGAGGCTTGTGATCTCTCAGAAGTGCCTGGAGATGGGACCTAGCTTGGTAGCTTTCTTCTTTGACCTGAAACTAAACCAAAGCAAATCAACAACAACAACCAACTAAAAATGAAAGAGAGAGGGAGAGAGAGAGAGGAGAGAGAGAAGAGAGAGGGAGAGAGAGAGAGCAAGGAGGGAGTTAGAGGAAAGAGAGAGGTGAGAGAAGAGAGAGAGAAAGAGGAAGTCACATTTTGTTTTCACATGATCTTCGCTGAGCCTTGCCTTCCAATCAGGCCCTGGTGAAATCTTTTCTCGCACAGATTCTTTGGCAATGAACCTATTGCTTTGCATGAGAAGCAGCCACCAGTCTCAGGCTGCGCTGTGGCTGTGGCGCTGAATTCACCGTTTGTTTTTTTTTTTTTTGTCTTCTCGGAGCAGAGAAATGTTTGTTCTGGAAGATCCCAGGAGGCTGTCTTCCATTTCTCCATTGCCCCTGCCTTAGCTGAGAAAACTTATGACCAGATATGAAATGCCTCCCATTACACATTACTCATTATAAGAAATAGAGAACTCCATCCCAGTTTCCAAGGATGGAAGTTGCCAGCCTTTGTCCTAAATCTGCATCAGTAACTCACTGGCGCTCTCATTTACTGATGGGAGGAGTGAGGCTTCCAAGGGTAGGCAACCTGAAGTATCCTGCAGTTTTGGGAGCAGGAGGAAGATTTGAGTCCAGCTGACTAATGTCCTCTTTCCTGGCCCCAAGCAGGCGTCCTGCACTGCTTCTGTGGGGCTTGTGTGAGGGGTTCTGGACCAGGTCTCAGAGATCCCTAAACTTGTTCCTTAGGCCTTTCAGGATTTTGGCCTTTGAACTTATTTTACATAGTTGTTAGACTTTAGCGTATGTCTACTGTCTATAACACCGAATCAATTTTTTTCTTTTTTTTTTTTTTTTTGCTTTGAGAGCCAACACTGGGTGATTTTATTAACCTTTCAATGTACCTATTTCATCCTCCAGTATGCTTTTGTCCTGCTCTGTGTAATCTCGCTCCTTCATCTCCTTTCACTGTTTTTCAGGAATTTAATGTTTTGTATTTGTTTTTGTGTTTTGTTTCTCCAGACAGGGTTTCTCTGTGTAACAGTGCCCTGGTTACCCTGACATGACTTGTAGACCAGGCTGGCCTTGAACTCATAGAGTTCTGCCTGCCTCTGCCTCCCGAGTGTTGGGATTAAAGGTGTGCTCTACAGTGCCAGCCCGGAACTGAATCTTTTCTTACGTTTTTAGTTGATTTTATTTGTTATTCGTGTATGTGCGTGTTTGTATGCTATCGCTCCCTGTGGTAAGAGCAACTTAATAGGAATCAGTGTTCTTTCTACCATGTGAGTCCTGGGGATTCAGGTATTCAGGCTTGGAGGCTCGTGCATTTACCTGCTGAGCCATCTCTTTGGGCCCAGCCTTACCTCCTTTTTAGATGTGGTTTTGGAGAAAGGATTGAATGTTGGTAACTTCTGACTCACTGTGAACTTAGATCAGTCAGAAGGACCTCTTGTTGGGGGACCTGTCAGTATGAGATGGAGAAACATTAATGACGAAGGAAAAAAAAAAGCAAGGAAGTGACGCGAATTGCCACGTGCTTGCTACTAGAGATGGGGCTAGATTCTATCACATGACATTGCTCATCGGTCTTTCTGTCATCCCTTGCCCACTTTTATAGACAAGAAATGTGAAACCTGGAGAGGTTTGACAGATTGCACCACGTCATCCCAGGATGGCTTTTGTTTTAAGAACTTTTCCCACTGCATCAAGAGCAAGGTGGGGAAGCTTTAGGGGGATGAGGGTGGGAAGTAGGGGCTATTCTGCATCCCTGGTTCAGCTGTGGGACACTGACCTCTGCTGCAACCTTTAACACTTGAGCACCAAAAGGAAGGAACATCCCAGTCTTGTCGTACATTTCCATGAAAAATTAATTGGACACACATTGACCAAGGACCTTGTCCACGTGAAACGGCAGACTACATGAAGAAGAAAAGCCAGAAGCCAGTGTAGCTTGGCCAGTGTAGGGCCCACAAATCCTACACCCAGGAGGTCTCTGTGACTCCAGAGACATCGGCAAGGAACAAACACTTATGGATGGGAGAACTCAGGTCTCGCCAAGGAGCAGCTTGTCTGTAGGTATATCAAACCCATCTATGGTTTGTGCTTCATTTTTATAATATCTGCATTTTCATTCTGTACATTTTTTTGTCTCGTCATCCAATTTAGATTGTTTTTCGGCTGCTTTCACATAAGTGGCTTAGAGACCCAGAGAAGTAGGTTAGTGATTGTTTTGTTTACTTATCAATCATCATTCCCTTTGGTGGCCTTGTCCTCTGTCTCTGCTTACCTTTTTCACTTTAACTGGCTGAGAGTCAGATCAAGACCGATTCCCCTTAGCTGCCAGACAAGAGGCCTTTCTTTTAGAGGTTTGCTTTCACAAAGGGTTTTGCAGCGACTGAAGGTTTCTTTTCTTTTCTTTTTCTTGCCTTGTCTTTTCTTCTTCTTTTTATCCTTTTTCTTTTTAACGAAACAGAGGGTCTAATGAAGAGGGCAGTGTCCTTGCCAGTGTCTCGAGGAGCTCATTTATATCTCTTGTTTCTTTCCTGCACTTGTGAGAGTGTTTTCCCGATCAGTTTGCTTCTGGAAACAGGTCCAAATGTAATAACTCTTTATTGGAATTATGTAACGCACAGCTTGGATGGCATCGAGGTGCTCTGGAGGACTCATGTACAAAACCACTCCCCGTATAAAAGAAGTAATTTTATACTAATTTATAGTTCTTTTATCGTACTTTTCTTATTATCAAAGTAGTTCATGCAGAAAATTTGAAAAGTACCGGTAAGTGCAAATGTATATAAGATACAGGAAAAAAAAAAAACTCACTTGAATCTGGTCATCCAAAATGGGATCATATTTTATTTTAATACTTGGGTTTTTGAAATACTTATTATATTAGAAATGCCATCCTATTGCAATAATTCTACATTAATTTATTTTCTTGGCAATATATCACAATGTCTTCTTATGGCTCCTCCAGGATGGTCACACTGGATGTTGTCATGCAGGCATTATCCCCAATTATTTAGATAGTTCATCTTTTAGAGATACTTAATGGATATTTAGTATGGCATTCATCTAAGCGTATCTCTCATAAACATCTTTGTTGTTACATCCTGGGTGTGAAAATTATGGACACAGCTTATTATTATTTTTTTTTTATGATCAAAGATTCTAAGAGTACAACAATTTTAAGGGTTTTGATTCTGGTTGCAAAGCTAACTCCAAGAAACTTGCGTCAGTCTGCACATTTTCCCTGTGAATCATAACTGGGACAAGTGTGGGTGATAAATTACTTCGAATTTTGCCAACTTGATACTGCCATGTACATGTTTAAATATTCTTGATTGTTGCTGAAATCGAACAGATTTGGTATTTGTACAACAGTTTTCCCGACTTCCTAACCCATAAATAGCTCTTTATTTCAGTTTGCATATATTTGCATATCCACGTATATCTAAAGCAAGGACTCTGGAGACACATTGGCTGAGGTCCAGGACAAGCTTTGACATTCTTGTACAGCCTAGAATAGCATCACTTGGAGACAATATGAATATCGACTCCTGTTTTTGGACACTTTTGGATCTCACTCCCAGCATTTCTTCACTTTAGAAGCAACATTTGTGCCTATGCCTTTTTGCTCTTCCAGACCCACTTCTGAGCCGCCTTCTGTTTCTTCTGTGCCACAGGTGAACCAGCTTGAACAGGCCAGCTTGCCTGCAGGATTTTGGCCAGATCCATCCAAAGGTGACAGGGCCAGGACAACAATATACTATGAAGCTGCAATGCTATCTGCCATGTCCAGAGAGTTTGGATTCAATTCTGTAATTATGCTGAAGGGTTTTAGGTGAAAGACTTAGATGATCCCAGACCAAAGTTAATTAAGACAGTTAATTTGTTGGTGCTGAGTGGGAGGGGGCAAGGCTGGACAGAAAGACCTATGAGGTTGGTATGCGTCAGAACACTGAGTCTGAACTTGTATAGCTGACTGATAGAAAGGAAGATAATAAGAGACTGAATTATGAGCTATTTCCAAGGAAAGGACGGACCTTCGGGATGGGTGTTTTAGGTAGAGAAAGGCTTAGTAATTCTGCCTTTATGTAATATTCTGTTTTTGTCCTAATGCCCTGAGATTTCATCCAGTCTGTGCAGGGGACCCTAACTGCTGTCTCATAAAAAGGGAAGCCTTCTTCATTAGCATGTTATGCTTGATGCCTGGATATTGAAATAGTACGGTTTTGCAAACTTATGCTAAAAGCAGCAATAGCAAATTTCATTGATGACCTATTTTCCCCTTTCCACATTTAAAAAAAATAGATGTCCTAGCCTGGTTCTTTCTGCTAGGATTAAATACCATGACAAAAACCAGCCTAGAGGAAGAAAGGATTCATTACGTTTTACACTTCTAGGTAACAGTCCATCGCTAAGGGAAGCCAAGGCAGGAAGTCAAGCAGGAACAGAGGCAGGAACCATGGAGAAAAAGTGCTTACTGGCTTGCTCCACATAACTTGCAGACTTTGCTTTTTTTGTAGCACCCAGGCTCACATGCCCAGAAGTGGCATTATCCATGGTAGGCTGAGTACTCGAATATCATCAGTAAGAAGTGTGTGTGTGTGTGTGCGCGTGTGTGTGTGTGTGTGTGTGTGTGTGTGTGTCCCTGCAAATGCTATAGCCTCCTGAGGAACAATCCATGTGAGGTAAGAAGAAAATCCATTTCAAGGTGACTTAGTTAGCCGGTGTTGGTTCAAACTTCTGGAGTCTGACCCCAAGAAGGTGTGTGTGTGTGTGTGTGTTTTAATTTTTATCTTTTTGGCATATTTAAACAGAGTGTAACCTTGGAAAAAGTCTACTTGTGACAGGTATCACAGTAGAGCTTAAGGCATGACTATGTCAAAACTCCTTTACAAAGTACATGTCTTTTATAAAATACCTGTGACCTCTTCAGTAAGAACAGGCTTTATTGACTGAGAAAGAATATACAGGATAAGGGTCTAGGGAGGGAGGGTGTGGAATAAGCATAATAGTAAGCTCTTTTGCAAACTACATGGGACCTCTTTCAGAAGAATGGGTTCTATTGACTGAGAATCAATACGCAGGAGTCCAAGGTATTTAAGTAAGGTCTGGCTCTCCAGACAGCTAAAGATCATCAGGTTATTAACTAATCACAGTCCCAGCTTTCTGGGCGGAAAACAGGTGTAAAATCACTGTCATTGGAAAGAAACTCCCTTTCTCTTTTCTCTCACTTCTCCACAAGACACTCTAGGCATCAGCCAGTGTTTGGCTGTGAGTCTCAGCATCTGTTTTGAGGTACTGCTGGGTAGCGCCTCTCAGAGGACAACTCTGTCAGGCTCCTGTCTACAAGTTTAGCAGAGCATCGTTCATAGTATCAGGAGCTGGCCCTCTCCGATAGGGTGGGTCTTTGGTTGGGCCAGGCATCAGTTGGGCATTCCTTCAATCTCTGCTCTATCTTTATGCCTGTACATCTTGTAAGCAGAGTAAATTTTGGGTCAACGTTTTTTTGTGGTTTGGTGTTTCCTTCCCTCTGCTAGGAGACTAGTCTAGTTAGAGGATGTCCTCTTCAGTCTCTATGGCCTCTGCTACTAGGAGTCCCTGCTTGAGCACCCCTCATACCCTCTCAGGAGCCTACCCTGACTTAGGTCTTCAGCTTGTCACAGAGATACCCCCACCCTCAGTTTCTTTTTTCTCTACAGACCTTCTGTCTGCTTACCCTTGCTCTCCCCAGGTCTGTTCTCCATCCTCTTACCTCTTTGCACAAGAAGACCAACAGAATCAACTAACCAGGGCCCAGAGAGGTTTGCTGAGACTGAAGCATCAACCAAGGACCATGCACGAACGGGACCTACCCCCCACCCTACAAAGATGTACCAGATGGGCAGCTTAGGCTTCATGTGGGTCCTCTAGTAAGGGAAGTGGGGACTACATCAGACATGGACTAATTTGCCAGCTTTTTGATCACTTTCCCCTGGCAGGATTGCCCTGCCAGACCACAGAGGAAGAGGACCCACTCTTGATAAGCTGGGCTAAATGGGAAAGAGAGCTCCCCTTAAAGGGGAGAGTGTAGAGACAGAGGGTAGGACTGGGAAAAGAGGAGGGAAGGGGCTACAACGATATAAAATGAATAAATTTTTTTAAAAAAGGATACTGAAAAAAACTCTTAAAAAAAAGATATGGGTCTTTTTGCATTTTTCCACATGTGGACACTCACTTAGACCAGCACCATTTGTTGAAGACGCTATCATTTTTTAATTAAATAATATTTTTAATATTAATTACAGTTTATTCACTTTGTATCCCAGCTGTAGCCCCTTCCTTCATTCCCTCCCAATCCTACCCTCCCTCTCTCATCTCCTCCCATGCCCTTCCCCCAGTCCACTGATAGGGAAAGTCCTCTTCCATCTGACCCTAGCTTATCAGGTCTCATCAGGGCTGGCTGCATTGTCCTTCTCTGTGGCCTGGCAAAGCTGCTCCCCACTCGGGGGGAGGTGATCAAAGACCCAGCCTCCGAGTTTATGTCAGAGACAGTCCCTGTTCCCCTTATTAGGGCACCCACTTGGATACTGACCTGCTGTGGGCTACATCTGAGTAGGAGTTCTAGGTCATATTCACAAGTGGTTCTTGGTTGCAATATCAGTCTTAGAAAAGACACCTAGGCCTAGATTTTTTGGTTCTGTTGCTCAGTTTGTGGAGCTCCTGTCTTCTTGAAGTCTTACTATCTCCCTCTTTTTTTTTCATAGGATTCCCTGCACTCTGCCCAAAGTTTGGTAATGAGTCTCAGCGTCTGCTTTGTTACAGTGCTGAGTAGAGTCTTTCAGAGGCCCTCTGTGGTAAGTTCCTGTCCTGTTCCCTGTTTTCTCTTTCTTCCAATGTCCATTCCGTTTGTTTTTCTGAGTGAGGATTGATTATCTTACCCAGTGTCCTCCTTCCTGCTTAGCTTCTTTAGGTGTACAGATTTTAGTATGTTTATCCTATATTATATGTCTAATATCCACTTATAAGTGAATATATACCGTGTCTTTCTCCTTCTGGGATACCTCACTCAGAATGATCTTTTCTAGATCTCATCATTTGCCTGCCAACTTCATGATTTCCTCGTTTTTAATTGCTGAGTAGTATTCCATTCTGTAAATGTACCACAATTTCTGTATCCATTCCTCCACTGAGGGACATCTGGGTTGTTTCCAGCTTCTGTCTATTACAAATAAAGCCACTATGAACATGGTTGAGCAAATGTCCTTGTTGTGTACTTGAACATATTTTAGACATATGCCTAGGAGTAGTATAGCTGGATCTTGAGGAAGCACTATTCTTAATTGTCTGAGAAAGCACCAGATTGATTTCCAAAGTGGTTGTACAAGTTTACATTCCCACTAGCAATAGAAGAGGATTCTCCTTTCTCCACAACCTCTCTAGCATGTGTTGTCACTTAAGTTTTGATCTTAGCCATTCTGGTGGGTGTAAGGTGAAATCTCAGGGTCATTTTGATTTGCATTTCCCTGATGGCTGAGGATGCTAAGCATTTCTTTAAGTGTTTCTCTGCCAGTCGATATTCCTCTATTGAGAATTCTTTGTTTAGCTCTGTACTCCATTTTTTTTAAATTGGATTTCTTGATTTGTTGCTTTTTAACTTCTCGAGTTCTTTATATATTCTGGATATTAGCCCTCTGTCAGATATAGGGTTGGTGAAGATCCTTTCCCAATACGTAGACAGTTGTTTTGTTATGATGATAGTGTCCTTTGCTTTACAGAAGCTTTTCAGTTTCATGAGATCCCATTTATTGATTGTTGCTCTTAGAGCCTGTGCTGTTGGTGTTCTGTTCAGGAAGTTGTCTCCTGTGCCAATGAGTTCTAGGCTCTTCCCTACTTTTCTTCTGGTTTTATGTTGAGGTCTTTGATCCATTTGGATGTTAGTTTTGTATAGGGTGATAAGGCAAGGCTGCCCACTCTCTCCATATCTCTTCAACATAGTACTTGAAGTCCAGCTAGAGCAATAAGACAACTAAAGGAGATCAAAGGGATACAAATTGGAAAGGAAGAAGTCAAAGTATCACTATTTGTAGATGATATGATAGTATACTATAGGTGAGTGATCCCAAAAATTCAACCAGAGAACTCTTTCAGCTGGTAAACATCTTCAGCAAAGTGGCTGGATACAAAAATAACTAAAAAATAATCAGAAGCCCTCCTGTATACCAAAGACAAAAGGGCCGAGAAAGAAATTAGGGAAACAACACCCTTCACAATAGCTACTAACTGTAATTCCATAAAATTAGGAGAACTTTCCCCCAAATGGGACTGAGAAAAATCTTAGGTTCTGAGTCCTAATTTTATGGAATTATAGTAATATTCTGAGATTTTAAATAGGTATTTAGAGAAAGAAATGGTATATATGAAGAAAGAACTAACATGAATTTTGTTAATCTCTTGAGTGAAGTCTTTGGGATACCTGAATAAAAGTAAAAGTGTAATCATAAAAACAAAAACAAAAACAAAACAATAGCTACTAACGACATAGAGTACCTTGGTGTAACTCTAACCAAGCAAATGAAAGACCTATTTGAAAAAATCTTCAAGTCTCTGAAGAAAGAATTTGAAGATATCAGAAGATGGAAAGATCTCCCATGTTCATAGATCAGTAGGATTAACACAGTGAAAATGGCTATTCTGCCAAAACAAATCTACAGATTCAACGCAATTCTCATCAAAATACCAACACAAATTCTTTATAGACCTTGAAAGAAAAATTCTCAACTTCATATGGAAAAACAAAAACAAAAAAAACACCCAGAATTTCCAAAATGATCCTGTACAACAGTTCGTCTGGAGGTATCCCCATCCCTGATCTCAAGCTGTACTACAGAGCAATAGTAATAACAACTGCACGGTATTGGAATAGAAACAGAAAGGAGGATCGATGGAATCGAAGACCCAGAAATAAATCCACACACCTACATATACTTGATTTTTGACAAAGAAGCTAAAACCATACAATGGAAAAAAAGACAGCACCTTTAACAAATTGTGCTGGTCTAACTGGATGTCTACATGCAGAAAGATGCTATCTTTTTCCCATTGTATGGTTTTGGTATATTTGTCAAAACCAGGTATTTGTAGGTATATGGGTTTATTCATGGGTCTTCAATTTGATTCCATTGATCCACCAGTCTGTTTCTATGCCAGTACCATGCAGTTTTTATTACTCTTGCTCTATAGTATAGCTTGAGATTAGGGATGGAGATACCTACAGAGGATCTTTTATTGTGCAAGATCATTTTAGCTATTCTGGGTTTTTCCATATGAAAGTTGAGAATTTTTTTTCAAGGTCTTAAAGAATTGTGTTGGTATTTTGATGGGAGTTGCATTGAATCTGTAGATTGCTTTTGATAAGATGGCCATTTTTTTTATTATGTCAATCCTACCAAGCCAGGAACATGGGAGATCTTTCCATCTTCTGATATCTTCTTCAATTTATTTCTTCAGAGACTTGAATTTTCTTTTTTCACATGAGTCTTTCTCTTGGTTGGTTAGAGTTATACCAAGATACTTTATGGTTTTTTTTTTTTTTTTTTTTTTTTTTTTTTTTTTTTTGCCATTGTGAAGGGTGTTGTTTTCCTAATTTCTTTCTCATCCCCTTTGCCCTGCATACAGGAGGGCTACTGACTTTTTTTTTTTTGAGTTAATTTTGCTGAAGGTGTTTATCAGCTGTAGGAGTTCCCTGGTAAAAGTTTTGGGGTCACTCATGTATACTATCATATAATCTGTGATAGCAGACCCCAGAGTAAGGAGAGCAGGGGCTGCCTCCGTCGTGAACTTGGTTGCCTGCTCGTTGATCCCCCTGGCAGTTCAGCCTTGCCAGGCCATGGAGGAAGAGGATCCAGGCAGTCCTGATGAGACTTGATAAGTTAAGGTCAGGTGGCAGTGGAGGAGAACTCCCCCTTTCAGTGGACTAGGGGAAGGGGATGGGGGAAGAGAGAGGAAGGGTGGGACTGGAAGGAGATGAGGGAGGGGCTACCATTGAAATATAAAATGAATAAACTGTAAAAAAAAATTGGAAAAGAAAGGAAAATCCTGTGAGTTTAATGTTTTAATTTTCTATAGTGCTATCTGTGAGCACAAGGACCTCATACCTTCTACAAAGAACTGTTCCCGCAGTATGGCCTACAGGACAATTTGAGAGAAGCAATTGATCACATACAGTTTCCACTTCTCGGATGATTCTAGCTTGAGTCAAGTTGACAAAAACCAAACCAAACCACACCAAACCAAAAAGAGAAGCAACAATAAACCCAGCCACAAAAAAAAAAAAAAAAAAAAATCAACCAACCAGCATAAAACATTCTGGGTATACCCTCTTTGAGTTGTACACTCAAGAGGATGTCAGATTTTCTGGAACCAGAGTTGTAGGTTGGTGTGAGCCTCCTGCAGTGGATACTGGGAATCAATCAAACTGGAGTCCTCTGGAAGAGCAGCAGCAGTCCCTCTTAATTGCTCAGCTATCTCAGAAGGCCCCTATCCAATGCTTTTTTTTTTTTCCTGTGCTTTTATCCCATTTAATGTTTTCATGGAATCTGGCTTAAGCATCACTACATAGCCAGTGAGTATCATGGAACAGTGAATTCAGCATAGTCCTGCAGCTGACTTCACACCAGGCCACAAGACCAGATCAGTGCCTTGTCCAGTCCTCATCAGAGAGGTTTCCTCTGGCAGCAGGTGGGAGTGCATGCATAGACTCACAGCCAGACATGTGGACAGAGAGAGTCTAAATTGGAGATCATCACTGGGTCCCTCCCCTCAGAGCCTGGGGAATCCCACAGAAAAGAGAGCAGAAAGATTGTAGGAGGTAGAGGGGATGGAGGCCGCCAGGAGAACACAGGCCACTGAATCAACTAAGCAAGGCATATACAGGCTCACAGAGACTCAAGCAGCTAGAATGGAGTATCTATGGGTCTGCCCCAGGTCCTTATATGTATGTCATGGCTGTTAGCTATCCTGGTGTTTTTTTTTGTGGAACTCGTAACCGTGGGAGCAGGGGTGTCTCTGAGTCTTGCCTGCTCTTTGAACTCTTTTCCTCGTGTTGGGTTGTCTTGTCCAGGTTCCATGTGAGGGTGTTTGCCTCGCCTTCTTGTACTTTAGTAACGTTTGGTTGTTGTCTCTTAGAGGCCTGCCTTTTTTTTTTTTTTGAAGGAATTGACACTGAGAGGGGATCTGGAGGAGAGGGGAGTTGGCAGGGAGAGCTGGGAGGAGTGGAGGGAGGGGAAACTGTGGTATGAGAGAATATATTTTCAGTAAAAAATATATTCACTTCACCTGTGGGAAAAAAAAACACGAGACAACAGGGAGAAGAGTTCAATCATTGAGCAATGCACATAGACTAGATTGGCTTTATGTAAAGCACTGGTGCCACTTACTCTCATCCATTTTCTGAGATCTTTGAACTGAACATTTACACTGGAGATGACTTTGTGTTGTGTATTCTAACCTCTCTCTTCTATCCACAAGAAAGCTGAACCTCAGCGTTCCCCCTTCCCTTTTCTTTTTAATTTCACCTGTTCTCTGCAGAGTAGACATGTTTCCATGGCTCCACTCCAGATCTTTTTGGATCACTTTGATGTACGTGGTAAAATGATATAAACCATGTTGCTGTTCCTCCATATTCTGGCTACATATACATTAAAACATATCTCACAAGTCATAGCTTTACATCCTCCTTCTGGTAATCTATAAATCCGTGTAGGTCAAAGATCACATGTCACATGCATAAACTCTAACATGTCTTCATCTTTCCCAAAATCAACACGCTCAGACAAAGAGTAGGTATGTATACATAGTCTGAACATGGACAGAAATAAGAGGCTGTATTACACACTGTGAAGTACCGGAAAGACTCAACCTACCACAGAGATACTTGGATAGCCATATGGAATCAGCCTAGGGGTGGTTTTTTGTAATGATATCTATCTGTTGCAAAGAGTAGTTTCTTAGATGAGGGTTAGGAGATAATTTATGTGGTTACAAGGATAAGTATTTACAATGTAGTTAGGAATTATGATTGCTTATGTGGTGATAGTGCACCCTTCCCTAGGTCTATGCCCTCACTAGTCTCGGTTAGTTGGCTAGGTTTCCAGTACCAGGCATGATTCCCTCATATTGAGCTGACCTTAAGTCAATTAGACAACTTTTGGTTACTGCCAGGATATGAGTGCCACTATTGCACTATTGCATCTTTACAGATATATTGCCAATGGCCAGACCATTGTTGTGTGGTTCATAGGAATCATAGCTGGGTAGAACTATTGGTTGCTTTCCTCCTGTTGAAGCTTGCACATCACTCTTGGTACTATGAAAGATAGTTCTCAAGGACTTTGAAGTCAGATATAACTCAAATTCTCTGAGTCCCGTTTCATGAAATACATAGCATCTTTAGCAATAGGGATTTCAACTTCTGGGGGCAACCAAGGGCAACAGCAATAGGCTGAAATTTTCAGCTCGACTGTAGGTAGGGGTATTGGCCAAACATTTCCATGGAATCTTCCTCTATTTCTCCAGGATCCTCTGTAATTGCTATAGAGTGATAGCAGCATAGGACATTGGTCACTCATGCTATTGTCTTGCTCTTCACATTTTCTAATAGAATCTTGCTTCCTGGTTGGCCTATGTTTGTTTTCTTACCTGGAAGGGTGTTACTTTTATTACTACCATTGTAACCAAATATCTAAGAGAAACAGTTTAAAGGAAGAACTGATTTTAGGCTCATGGATTCAGAGGTTTCAGTCAAGTCATATGGCCCTACTTTTCTGGAGTATAGGTAAGTCAGAACATCATTGTGACAGGAGTCCATGGTACAGGCTGGTCACCTCATGGTGTCCCAAATTAGAGGGAGAACTGGACCAAAGCAGGGCATAACCTTCAGGGTCATAGCCCAGTGGCCACCTTCTTCCTGTTAGACTTGCTTTCCAAGGGTTTTAGAACCTCTCAAAACAGCTCCACCATGTGGAGACCTGGTAGGCCATATGAGTAGTTTCATATTCAAACTGAAACAGGAGGCATGAGCTCCCTCTGCTCCCTTACCCTCTGTGTGTACAATGTTCATTACAGAGGCAGCTGGGCCAGCTGGGCTCTTGTAGTACTTGTTTTCTAGACACTTATCGGTGATCTCATGAAGTCATTACTGACCCTGTTTCATTGGGGAGGAGGATGATAGAAGATGACCACGTAGTTCAAGGTTACACAATCCTGGGGTCTATAAAAGCTCATCCAAATCCAACTTTTTGTTTGGGCTTGAGATGCCTTTGCCTGTTCAGTGTATAGTGTTTATTGAGCACTTACACTCTTGTTTGACATGCAGCAGGTAAGTATATATAAAATATTTAATTACACACACACACACACACACACACACACATATAATCCATCCATCCACCAACTATCTACCCATCTGTCTGTCTGTATCAGTCTATTGTAGATGATAGTAGATGCAGAAGGGGAAGAATGAGTTTGTGCCAAAGATATTAGTTCTATCCTCAAGAGGGTTATACTGGAATAGGAAGAAAAGGAAGGGAGAGATTTATTATCACACACAGACACCAGTCTAAGGATGTGCTGGAAAACGTGGGGCCAGTTCAGTTACTCAGCCGTTCCCACAGATGTCAAGTTAACCAAGTTGAATAAAGTTAGTGTTTTCTTGTTGTTCTCTTTGGCATTTTTCCTCCCTGATGCTGACAATCTGGACCGCAGCTCCTTGCAGTATCCTTCTTCCTTTCTCTATGGGGCCATGACTGGCAGGTTTTGTAGCTCTCTGGCAGTTCCAGAACGGGCCATATGCCTTCAGGCACAGCCCAGTAGGTGGCGCAAAACCAATGAGAAGCTGCCCTAGTGGGCAGCCCAGTTGATCAATCCCAAACTGGACAGCTGATGGGGGATGGCTTTTGGTCCAGGATTTTTCCCCTTCTGAGTTCAGCCAAAACGGTGTGAAAATGAATACTAGAGGAATGAATAAAAAGTTGGGGTTAGTGTTAGGGGTTAAGAACCCATGTGAACCCACCTGCATGTATTTGTAAAAATGTCACATATATAGATAAAAAGAAGGTCTGGAGGATCTGCTGTCCTCACCCCAATATTGTCTTTCCTCTTGGATCTAGGCTTAATTTGTATGCCACAGAATTCAAAAGCTCATAAAAGGAGAGGTAATGCATTTGTCCCCTACTTATTTAGAAGCTTTCATGTGCTCACATGTTATTTCACTAGGACTTCATATAACCTCATGAGAATATTTATATGTTTATGTAGATGAGGAATCTGGGGGTCAGAAACAGAAAAGGATGTCCTCAAGGCTACATACTTGGTCAAAGCACCTAGTCCAAATGGCCAAGCGTTGGCTCTTACTCCATTTGTTAAGACACTGAGCTGAATTTTTTTTCCAGTGGTTAGAATAATTTTTTTTTTCAAAAAGGAGATTATGATTGGGAGAAGAAGTAGAAGAGGGAAGGGGTATTTGCAGAAATGGAATCAGCTATAGCTAGAAAGACCAGTAGCAACATTGGGAAGATACAATGTACTTCTCCAGGTTTTCTTGGCAGGGATGTGTAGTTTTAGGGTGTCATGTGTCTACACAAGCCTGTGGATATGAGAAGGATGCCGAGATACACACACATGAGCATACAGGGTGAATGCCACTTATGCTTTGCTCAACAACAATCAAATATAAGGGGGAAAATCAAGTTTTAAGGAAGAAATATTGGGAAAACAGCAAAGAAAGCTCTTCTCTTGTTAAATCAAGGTTGCAGCCATATCCTCCAGAAAGCGCATTGCCATGCCTGGAAGACACAGCCCCATGCCCTTTGGTATTCTGAGCTGTCCACCCTCTTCTCCCCTGGTGTCCACAGTCTGTGCCAACCCCATCATTATAATAGCCTGGCCCTCCTGTTCTAATCCTCACCTCTACAGAACCCAAGTTGTCATGGTCCTCAAAGCCCTCCAAGTGACCAATGCATCCTTCAGAATAGTCTGGGCTAAATGATCCATCCCATGGAAAGGAGCCATTGGGATGGCACAGAAGCCAGGTTTGGGTCTCATTCAAAGCTTTTGACATTTGGAATAAAGCAGCAAGGAGGTTCCAGGCATGGATGCCTATGTGCAGCCAGCTGTGGGCACAGCCTTGCACCTCTGCCTTTACAGGGGCCAATATGTGTTGAGAGTCCCCCTATATGTGTTCCCTTGTTTGTCATTGTAGATGTTCTGGTCAAACTGAGATGCACCTAGGACACCACAACCAATATTATTGCAAAAAAAAATATCTTTCTTGGCCACCTTACCTCTAGCTTTCTGGTTTTACCCAAGATGGGACTATTAGAGTGATTTTTACAAATCCCAGACTGGATCATTTCATTGTTTTTTCTGATTGAAAATTAAAAAAAGAGAAAGATGTGCTTTTCCTTTCTATTTATGTATTTGTGTATATCTGTATGTGTGTACGCCAGATGTGTGTGTGTGTGTGTGTGTGTGTGTGTTATTGTAAGCTGTTTGATGCATGCTGGGGATACAACTCTGGTGTTCTGCCAGAGCAGCAAGCTCTCTTACCTGTGAGCCATCCCTCCAGCAGCTGCTTGAGAATCACAATATATTTTCTTATGGATAATATGATATTATATTATGCAGTATCTTGGTATGTAAACCTAAAAATTAAGTTCAAAAATACATGTGTCCTGGTATTGGAGAAACCAGGAAGTGGCTTGAGTGGCTTGTCTTCAAGCTGCCTCTGCTCCTTAGAGAGGAACCATGGTTCAAGGAACCCTCCTCATCACGTGGACAGACACAGTTCCTAGTCCAGTCACTTGTCAGCATTTAGAATTAGTCATACAAGTCAGCCTTCCACCAGGGGAACCAGGAAGCATCCCATTGTGGTGATAATGAGAAGTCTTTCTTATAGTTCAGGACTGAGTGCATCTCTTGGGTGGCCCTGAGTGGAAGAGCATCCCATCCTTCAGGTTGTGCATATGTATGACCAACAAACTATCGTTGCTTTGAGATAGGAAGGGTTTGGACGTTCTCAAGCCTATTCATTCATGAACAGGGTGAAGACTGGACCAAAGAAAAGCTTCTCCTTATTAAGACATTGTTTCAATTTTAAATCGCAGTGTAACCTTTTGTATATATTTTGTTGTGCAAGTGAAGGCAATGTAGAACAAAAAACAAAACTCAAATATTTAGGATATAATTCATGGTAACCTTACCCTTTTGAACAGCATAATAAGAAGTTTAAATTGCATGTGTGTGTGTGTTCATTCTGTAGCTTGAAGACAACTACAGAAGACAACTTTTGGGGGTTCCTCTTTCACCTTATTTGAGGCAGAATCTGTCTTGATTTTGCCAGCTAACCCCAGGGCTTCCAGCACACCAACTGATACCTTGATACTAGATATCTAGATAACAGAAATCTGTGACAAAATTTTTCTGTTGTTTATGCCATTTTGTCATGTAGCATTTTATATGGTATCTTGAGTGGATTGATACAACTACAATTAAAAGTTAAGCATTATAGCTTCTCTCATGGTGTGTGTGCTTGTGTGAGTGTGTGACATGCGCACTAGTGCCGTGGTGTACATGTGGAGGTCAGAGGACTTCTGAGAGTCTTGTTTCTCTTTCCAGTGTGGATCAGGGGATGGAACTTTTGCCAACTGAGCCATTTCAGCAGCCCTAGTGTTAGAACATTGCCATCATCTCATTTCCCATAGATAACCACTACTTTATGCTTTTTTCTATGGGTTATCTATTCTGGATATTTCATTGGCATGACATTTAGGCATCATGTGGTGTTTTGTGACAGGCTTCTTTCACTTACCATAGTGTTTCAAGTTCATCCACTCTCTAGCACGTGCCTGTAATTCATTTCCTTTTCTTTTATTAATTTTTTTATTTATTACAATTTATTCACTTTGTATCCTGGCCGTGGTCCCCTCCCTCATCTCCTTTCAAATCCTCTCTCCCTCCCTTCCTCTTCTCCTACCTATGCCCCTCCTCTAGTCCACTGATAGGGGAGGTCTCTCTTCCCTTCTATCTGACCCTAGCCTCTCTCATTTCCTTTCCTTGTTGGATGAAGTTTTATTGTACTGGCACATCACATTTTACTGAATCATTCAATGGTTCACAGGCATTTGGAGTTGATTTTGGATATGAGTAAGTATTTTTGTTTTTATTTTGTAATGCTAAGGATTGAATCCAGGCCTCATATATGTTAGATAAATAATCACTAAACCCCACCTGTAGCTGGATAAATTATCTTAGAAGATTCATATATAAGTTACCCCTCCTCCTCTGTGTATATGTATGTACACATCTGTCTTTATTTTTTTCTTGTGCATCTATTAAGAAATGAAATTCTGGGTCATATGGTAGTTTATATCTTTACTATTTTGAGTAATTTCCTGTGTATTTTTCAAAGTGGCTGTAGTACCCTGAACTTTTACCAGCAATAGATATGGTTTCTGATTTTCCCATGCCTTTAACAATTATGGTCATATTGTGTGTCTTTCATAATAGTTTTCCCATGGGTGTGAAGTGATTATATCTGTGGCTTTGAAATGTGTTTGTCTAATTGTTGCTTTTGTTGTTTTGAAATTTTTTTTTCATGTGCCTACTGACTTTTTATATTTTCTTTGGAGTCGTGTCTGTTCAGATCCTTTGCTCATTTCTGTGGATTAGTTTGTATACTTATTATTCATTATTAAGACTTATTATATATTCTTTGTGTAAATCTGTTACAAGTGCTTTCTCCTATCTTATAGTTTATTCTTTCTCATTTCTTTTCCTTCCTCTTCCCTCCCTTCTCTGCCCCTCCACTTTCCTTCTCCTGTCCTCCTCCCTCTTCTTTTCCCTTTCTTTATTGTATAGACTGGCCTCAAGATCATTGCAGTTCTCCAACTTTGCCTCCTGAGTGCTGGGATTGCAGGTTCAAGGCAACAAGCCTGACTTCTCATGTTCTTGATGGCACAAAAGATTTTTATTTTGATAAAGTGAAATCCATCCGGTTTTTGTTCTGTAATTTGTGCTTTGGGGCTATATCTTCTAAGAAACTGTTGATACACCCAAGCCACAAAGGTCCACTCTTATACCTGGTCTAAAGGGTTTTACAAGTTGAGTTCTTATGTTTAGGCTTATGGCCCACTTTGAGCTCATTTTATTTTGAATGCTGTTGGGCAGATCCTCTTTGCCTGTAGACATCAGCTGTATATCATGCTTGTTGAAGAGACTCCTTTCATTTTGAATTGTCTTGCCATTCTTGTGGAAAATAAGTACAAAACTGTTTCTGGACTCATCTGAGTTTCTGTATCTTCATTTTTCAGGAACACTTTGTCAAAATCTGTCAAGCAGCCAGTGGGAATTTCGGGAGCATTGTAGTAACTCATATGTCAGTCTTAGAATGCTTGCCTTCTTAGCAATAGCTGGCCTTCTGACCTACACATGTGGGTTTCTTTCTGATGATTAGGGTGTTCTTCAGTTTTTTTTTTAATCCATGATTTATAGCTTTAAGCATTTTTTATCCTATTTTTTGTCAAACTATTTTTTTTTATTTTTAATTCTTAAATTTTAAATAATAAAAATAAATCAAATCCACAATAGTTAAGATTTTGTTTTTCATGTATACATTATTTGTGTATTTGCTATATTTATTATGCATATCTTCTACACAAATTTGCCAAGTTCCCCTAAAACACACCCAACAGGTAAACCATACCTGTTCCCCTGCACTTCATTTTTCGGCCCATGACTCTGCCTGCATCCCCAGTGGCCAGCTGGCACCAGGGACAACCAGATGGCTAAAGGACAATGTAAGCACATAATCTATAAGAGCCAGGGCAATATGGTACTACCAGAGCCCAGTTATCCTACTGCAACAAGCCCTGGTTATCCTAATACAGCTTAAAGAACAGGAAGATGTTCTTAAATTCAATATTATATATTATAAAGATGATAGAGGCCTTTAAAGAGGAACTGAACAAATCCCACAAGGAAGCACAGGAAAACACAACCAAACAGGCTAAGGAAATGAAAAAAAAAAAAGGTTCAAGACCTGAAAATGAAAATAGAAGCAAAACAAACAAACAAACCAAACAGCAACAACAAAACACTAACTGAGAGAATCCTGGAGATGCAAAATACAGGGAAAAGAACAGGAACTACAGAGTCAAGTTTCAACAACAAAATACAAGAAATGGAAGTGAGAATCCCAGGTGTAGAAGATATAATTTAAGAAATTGGCACATCAATCAAAGAAAATCTTAAATCTAAAAATTTCCTGACACAAAACACCCAAGAAATCTGGAACATTATGAAAAGACTAAATCTAAAAATAATAGGAATAAAAGAAGGAGAAGAGTTCCAGCTCCAAGGACCAGAAAGTATTTTCAAGAAAATCATAGAAGAAAAATTTTCCAATCTAAAGAAAGAGGTGCCTATAAATATACAAGAAGCCTACAGGACACCAAGTAGATTGGTCCAGAAATGATAAACCTCCTGAATATATAGTGGTAGACCTATTAGAATTATACCCAACTTCTCCACAGATTGAGAAAAAAATCTTCACCAACCCTTTATCTGACAGAGGGCTAATATCCAGTATATATAAAGAACTAAAGAAGCTGAAAAGCAGCAAACCAAGTAATCCAATTAAAAAATGGGGAACAGAGCTAAAAAGAGAATTCTCTGTAGAGGCAGAGAATGGCAGAGAAACACTTAAAGAAATACTCAACTATTAGGGAAATAGAGGCTATTAGGGAAATGCAAATCAAAACGACCCTGAGATTTCACCTTACACCTATCAGAATGGCCAAGATGAAAAACTCAAGTGACAACACATGCTGGAGAGGTTGTGGAGAAAGGGGAACCCTCCTCCACTGCTGGTGGGAATGTAAACTTGTACAACCACTCTGGAAATTAATCTGGCGCTTTCTCAGACAATTAGGAATAGCGCTTCCTCAAGATCCAACCATACCACTCCTAGGCATATATTCAAAAGAGGCTTAAGTACACAATAAGGACATTTGCTCAACCATGTTTGTAGCAGCTTTATTTGTAATAGACAGAAGGTGGAAACAGCCCAGATGCCCCTCAACTGAAGAATGGATGCAGAAATTGTGGTACATCTACACAATGGAGTATTACTCATCAATGAAAAATAAGGAAATCATGAAATTTGCAGGTGAATGGTGGGACCTGAAAAGGATCATCCTGAGTGAGCTGTCCCAGAAGCAGAAAGACACACACAGTATATACTCACTCATATAGACATATAACATAGGATAAACCTACTAAAATCTGTACATCTAAAGAAACTAATCAAGAGAGAGGGCCCTGACTAAAACGCTCAATCCCCATCCTGAAAAGCAAAGAGGATTGACATCAGAAGAAGAAAACAGGAAACAACCTAGGAACCTGCCACAGAGGTCCTCTGAAAGGCTCTGCCCTGAAGACTATCAAAGTACATGCTGAGACTTATGGCCAACTGTTGGGCAGAGTGCATGGAATCTTATGTAAGAAGTGGGAAATAGTAAGCGCTTGAGAGGACAGGAACCCCACAAGGAGAGCAACAGAACCAGAAAATTTGAACACAGGGGTCTTCCCAGAGACTCATACTCCAGCCAAGTACCATGCATGGAGATTACCTAGAACCCCTGCACAGATGTAGCCCATGGTAGTTCAGTGTCCAAGTGGGTTCCATAGTAATGGATAAAGGGACTGCCTCTGACATGAACTGGTTGGCCTGCTCTTTGATCACCTCCCCCTCGGAGGGTAGAACAGCCTTACCAGGCCACAGAATATGACAATGCAGCCACTCCTGATGAGATCTGATAGACTAAGATCAGAAGGAAGGAGAGGAGGACCTCCCCTATCAGTGGACTTGGGGAGGGACATGCGTGAAGAAGGGAGAGGGAAGGGGAGACCTAAAGGGGAGGAGGGAAGGGCTTATGGGGGTGCAAAGGGAATAAAGTGTAATTAATAAAAAAAGTGAAAAAAAATCAGGCAAACAATTTAAATAGTCCTATACTCTTTAAGGAAATAAAAGTAGTCCTCAAAATTCTCCCACCAAAAAAAGCCCAAGACCAGATGGTTTTAGCATAGAACTTTACCGGATTTTCAAAGCCAATACTCCTCAAGCTATTCCACAAAATAGAAACAGAAGGAGCATTGCCAAACTCAGTCTATGAGGCCACAGTCACCTTTATACCTAAACCACACAGAGACTCAATAAAACCAAAAAAGAATTTCAGACCAATTTTCCTTATGAACATTGATGCAAAAATACACACTAAAAAACCGGGCACAGTGATGCATGCCTATAATTCGAGCACTGGGGGAAGCAGAGGCAATATAACACCTGTGAGTTCAAGGCCAGCCTGGTCTACAGGCTACACAGAGAAACCCTGCCTCAAAAACCAACCAACCAACCAACCAACCAACAACAGCAACAAACAAAACCAAATCCAAAAACCTTCCACCAAATACTCTCAAACTGAATTCAAAAAACACATCAAAAACATCATTTACCACCATCAAGTAGGCTTCACCCCAGGGGCTCAGGGATGGTTTAGTATATAAAAATTCATTAATGTAATCCACCATATAAACAAACTGAAAGGAAAAAAAAACTCCATATAAAAAACCCTCCTCATTAGATGCTGCAAAAGCCTTTGACAAAATCCAGCACCAGGATATTAAAAATCTTGGAGAAATCAGGGATACAAGGCACATACCTAAACAGTAAAGGCAATATACAGCAAGCCAGTAGCCAATATCAAATTAAATGAAGAGAAACGTAAAGCAATTTCACTAAAATCAAGGACAAAACAAAGCTGCCCACTCTCTTCATATCTGTTCCATATAATACTTGAAGTTCTAGCTAGAGCAATAAGATAATGAAAGGTGATCAAGAAGATACAGATTTGAAAGGAAGAAACCAAAGTATCACTTTTTGCAGATGATAGTATAGTCTACATAAGTGACCCCAAAATTCTACTGAAGAACTCCTACAGCAATGTGACTGGATACAAAATTAACTAAGGAAAAAATTAGTAACTGTTCTTTATAAAAATGATAAGTGGGCTGAGAAAGAAATTAGGGAAGCAATACCCTTCACAGTAGCCACAATTCATACAAAATGTTTTGGTTTAACTCTAACCAAGCAAGTGAAAGACCTATGTGATAAGAACTTCAAGTCTCTGAAAAAAGAAATTGAAGAAGATATCAGAAGATGGAAATATCTTTCATGGTCATGAATCAGTATGATTAACATGGTAAAAGATGGCCATCTTTCCAAAAATAATCTACAAATTAAATGAAATCTGCATCAAAATATTAACACAATTCTTTACAGGCTTAAAAAAACAATTCTCAACATCATATGGAAAACCAAAAAACCTAAGATAGTTAGAATAATCCTGTACAATAAAAGAACATGTGGAGGTATCATCATCCCTGATTTCAACCTGTACTATAGAGTAATAATAATATAAACTACATAGTATTAGCATAAAAACAGATAGGTTGATGAATGGAATTGAATCAAAGATCCAGAAATAAACCCAAACACCTATGGACATTAGATTTTTTACAAAGAAGCCAAAACCACACAAAAGAAAACAGAAAAAAAAAAGTATCTTCAACAAATGACGCTAGTCTAACTGGATGTCTGCATGTAGAAAAATGCAAACAGATCCATATTTATCACCCTGCACAAAACTCAAGTCCAAGGGAATCAAAGATCTCAATAGTAAGCGAGATACACTAAATCTAATAGAAGAGAAAGTGGGGAAGGACATTGAATGCATTGGTACAGGAGACAACTTCCTGAACAGAACACCAACAGCTTAGGCACTAAGATCAACAATTAACAAAGGGTACTGTCAATAGAACAAAAAAGCAGCCTACAGACTAGGAAAAGGGCTTCATCAACCCTGTATCAGACAGTGGGCTAATATCCAAAATATATGAAGAACTCAAACCAAATAATTCAACTAAAAATGGGGTACAGAGCTAAACTGAAAAATGTCAACAGAGGGATCTCTAGTGGCTGAGAAACACTTAAAGAAATGTTCAACATCCATAGTCATCAGGGAAATGCAAATCAAAACGACTCTGAGATTCCATCTTGCACCCATGAGAATGGTTAAGATCAAAAAACTCAAGTGACAGCACAAGCTGGCAAGGATGTGGAGCAAGAGCAACACTCCTCCATTGCTGGTGGGAATGCAAACTTCTACAACCACTTTAGAACACCAATTTGGAGCTTTCTCACAAAATTGGAAACAGTTCTACCTCAAGACCCAGCTATACCACTCCTGGGCACACACACAAAAGTGGCTCCACTATGCCACAAGGACACTAGCTCAACGAGATTAATAGCATCTGTATTCGTAATAGCCAGGAACTGGAAACAACCTAAATGTTTCTCAACAACCTAAATGTTTCTCAATGGATAAAGAAAATGTGGTGCATTTACACGATGAAATACTTGACTCAGCTATTAAAAACAAGGACATCATGCAATTTGCAGGCAAATGGATGTAATTAGAAAATACTATCCCGAGTGAGGTAACCTAGACTCAAAAAGACACGCACAATGAACAGCCTCGATTCCCAGGAACTAACATGGCCTTCCCGGTAGATGTTACCTGTTGGAAATACATATGCAAACTTTGCACATGCTTGCCAAATAAATTTGGCTGGTTCAGCACCTTCAGTGGCACAGGCCAACACCCACACTGCTGTGTGGCTGATTCTGCCCTGATATTCTGAAACCCTAGGGTTTAGCCTTCAGGAGGTTGTGGGCTGTTTCTTCTTGTTCAACAGTCATGCTCATTGACTTATTCATGATCTCCTGTGCATGTCGGATTCTCATTACAGAGAAAGTGGGGAGAATAAAAGGCATATGTTTGCTGGTTAGGTTTTATATATATAAATATAAATATATATATATATAAATATGGATATATATATATCCATGAAGAGGGAATGCCAAGTGAAGAATTTTCTTCATCAAATTGGCCCATAGGCAAGAACCTCTGGGCAGGTGGTCTAGTATTGTATAAGAAAGAAAATGGAAAAATCATAGAGAGAAAGTGAGGAAGTAGCTTTCCTCCATGCTTACTGCCCCAATTTCCATCAACAATGGACTCTGATCTGTAAGCCAATGGGTTTGTAAGACAAATCCTTTCCTCCCAAGTTGGTTTTGATCATGGTGTTTATCAAATCAGTAGGAAGCAAACTAGAACAAAGCGATATTTTAATATTTGGTAGACGAGTTCCAGGACTTTATTTCATTATTATTAAAAAAAGTTAGTCTTCAGGGGATAAAACATGAAAATGGAAGATGAACAAAATGTGGAAGGCTCTAGGGAGGAAGTTTTTAATATCACAAGGTAGTAAAGGCCATAATGTCCCAAGAAAATGTCCCACCTTTAAAAAGATATTTAAAGGTGTATTTGTTTTATTTTATGTATTTGAGTATTTTACTCATGTCTTAGTTTGGGTTTCTATGTCTGTGATAAAACACTATGAAAAAGCAACTTGGGGAGGAAAGGGTTTATTTTATCGGTCAGCTTACAGTTTGTCATTCAGGGAAGTCAGAGCCAGAATTCAAGGCAGAAACCGAAGCAGAGACTATGGAGGAATACCACTTACCGACTTGCTCCCTAGGGATTACTCAACCTGATTGCTTTCTTATAGCAATCAAGGGCACCTTATAGCCTTCATACCACTCGCAATGGGCTGGCTCCCTCCCACATCAATTATTAAGGAAATGCGCCACAGGCTTCCCCCACAGGCCAATCTTATGTGTGTGGGGGATTCAATTGAATTTACCTCTTCCTAATTGATTCTAGCCAGCACAAGCTGCCTGTATGCATAAGTACCATATGTGTGCCTGGTGCCCAAAGAAGTCAGAAGAAAGCATTGGAGTTACATGTTGGTATGAACTACCGTGTGGGTGCTGGGAACCAGACCTTCATCCTCTTCAGGAGCAAGAAATGCTGTTATTGTCTTAGCCTGTACATCACATTTTCAATAATAAGGGAAAGATTTAAAAATAACACACACCCTAAAAAACCAGAGTCTCTCTCTGTATATATATATATATATATATATATATATATATATATATATATTCTGCTCTTTTACATATATGTATGTACATATATATTTTTCTAACATTTTTTTTCCAGAATGAGTGGCATGTATCACTTTCTTATATAAACCAAACCATATGAGTAAAAAAGATTCAGAGTAGTTCTGAGTGGTGTTTGGTTGTTCTTTGTTGAAAGCTATTCACAGAAAGCTTCCTACTTGAGGCTTTCAAGTATATTATCTTATCAAGCACATAAAATAATAATTAAAATTATTCCATTTTACAGGTGAGCAAATGAAGGCTTGAACCAACTAATGATTTCCCGAAAGTCCATGTGGAGAGGTGGAATGATAATAGAATCTGTAATCATTGCAAAACAGGTGTGGCTACTAAGACTCAACGTGAGCCAGAGGAAAAAATGAGTAGAACTTCTTTGCGGGGGGGGGCAGGGAGAGAGACAGGGAGAGAAAGAGAGAGAGAGAGAGAGAGAGAGAGAGAGAGAGAGAGAGAGAGAACACAAGTGATTATACGATAGCCTCAGGGAAAGCAGAAACTTCCTCCAAGGACAGTGAAGAGAACTACAGGTTTTCAAGGGACATAAACTATAAGCCTGAACTTCCACACATCTTTGGGTAGATGCCAGGAGGAGGCATTATGTCCCTGGCTTCAAACAACACAGTGATCTTAGCTATTTAAATGTGACAGAATTCTGTAGAATCCATGAACCCAACCTGATAAACTGTCATATATTTCCTTACATGAGTCTGTCAAAGGTGGAAGGTGTTCACCATAGTAGAAAAGAAAGACAGAGTAAACTTGGAATGGTACAGCAACCTGTGTTTCGACTGCCCAGGTTTTGCCCACTCACAACCTTAGGTGTTGAGGTCACACCAGCTCTAGTGCCTCATTTGTCTTCTGGTGGTTTTGCCTGCCTAGTTTCAATCTTCTGAGAGACAATCTCTCACCTTCTCCTCCTGACCATTTACTGTTGAGTCTCTGTCTACTGTGTGTGGGGTGAAATGACTTGTTTAAAAGTGAGGAACTGCTTTAAAACTATTGCCTTGAGGAGTGCAGACGGCAGAGCGTTCCAGAGTAGTTGGAAAATCATTGAGGGCACAAACTTTCTTAAAGCCCTGGTTTGGAAAAGGTCAGTGGTGGTGGAGGTGGTGGAGGTTCATGATGGTAGTTCATGTACCTGGCCTAGGTGTCTGAGGTGTTTGAGGTTCCTGTCTGAATTCATAGTTACTGGGTGATATTAATGAGGTGGATCTATCTCTTAGCATTTGATGAGAAAATAAGTAAGATGGATTGAAGTCAGGGGTGAAGGAGTACTGTGGTATCTGAAAGACAAAATGAGAAGGCCCATAGTGACAGAAGATGAGGTTGTGAGTATCAGAAAGGAAAAAAAAAGAAAGAAAGCCACAGGGAAGCTACACCATTTATTTGCTCATGGTTAATATTCTTTTCTTCTATTCTTTTTTTCTCTCTCTTCTCTTCTCTTCTCTTCTCTTCTCTTCTCTTCTCTTCTCTTCTCTTCTCTTCTCTTCTCTTCTCTTCTCTTTTCTTATCAGCTGAGCAGTTTGTTGACCACATGTGACATCACAAACGTTTCATGTTTTCCATGATATTTTCATCCGAAAGATGAGGAAAAAGAGACCTGTAACTGCCTTTTGTGTCTCCTAGGATCCTGGAATTCTGGAGTGTCATTAGCTCAATAACCACAGCTGCATACTTCACAAATGAAGTCACTTGTGAGGTGATTAGTGTGGAATGTTGGATTCTGGGAGTAGCAGCTTAACAGCTCTTGGTGGCTAACTGTCTTGGTGGCTCACGGTCCCATTTCCTTTTTGGATAAGAGAGAGGGAGAGATCCTCCTTGTAGATGAAGAGAATTTCTCAGCTGCACAGTCTGTTGACCTGAGGCAGGAGGGCAGCGTTTTAGCAAAGCCAGGGCCATTGTTCAGTGGGGTGTAATGTGCAGTGGGCTGCATGTTCACCAAGGGTGGAGAAGCCTGGCCACTATTCTCACATCTGCTAACAGTGTCCTCTTTGATCGGTCACGTTCTTGTCTCCTTACATGGAGGCTTATATAACGCTAAGGAAGGGGGCTGTAGCCTAAATAGAAGAGGTCATACAAATATAATATCAAAACTGTATGTAATTTCAAATTTTCTGGCAGACATTTTTTAATACCATCAAAAGAAAAAAAAAATAAGCTAGAGAGATGGCTTAGAGGTTAAGAGGACTGGCTACTCTTTGAGAGGACCCTGGTTCAATTCTCAGCACCCACATGGCTTCTCACAACCATGTGTATCCCTGTTCCAGGGGATCCGACACCCTCCCACATGCAGGCAAAACACCAATGTGCATACAATATAAATAAATAAATTTAAAAAAGAAAAAAAATTTATAGCTTTCTTTGTATCTCCACAAATCTCAAAAATCATTTAGTCTATTAGGTATTTATTTATATATGTATTTATGTATTCATTTGGCCTGGAAATGACTAATAAGTAGAAGTTAAGCATCCTTTATTTAAAATGTTGGGTGTTGGGATGATTATAGATGTCAGTGTTTTGGATCTTGGACTATGTGTTTATACATAATACACCTTGGGTCTGGGACCTGGGATTAAATATGAAATTAATGTGTATTTCCTATATACCTTCCATACAGCTTGACATCAACTGTATACAATACTTTTAGTGTTTCAAGTTTTGGCTGAGACTAGTAACGTGAGATCAGATATGGACTTCTCCAATTACTGGAATCATGTAGGTGATCAAGAGGTTTTTAGGTTGCCAAGTGTATTGCATTTCAGGTTTTTCAGATTAAGGATGCCCTGTATGTATTTTTTACATCCTTTCTCATACTAACTCTGATCTGGAATAGAGTTCAGCTTGCGATAAATCTTAATCCACATCTGTGTGTTTAAGAGCTCAGTGGCTCTTCATTGCTTTCCACACAGAAGTCCTAATGGATGTCTGAATATCTTCTCAGTTCTGACATCATATGATTCCATCCCAGGCCACCCCCTGTGTTGTCATGTACTCTATGATTCTAATATTTGGCTCAAGTCCTCCTGTGCCAATCTGGGCACTCATGAAGAAATAATTTGTGGCTAGGCTTTCCTGTTCTAGATAGGCAACTAGGCCTTCCAGGAACCAAGCAATTAACTCCACTACTTGCCTTGGGAAACTGCTTTGAGATCCCGTGTGAAAGGAGATAGTGACTACATGGTCACAGTAATTGGTCCGTGAACATTTCTTCTTACATAGGCACCTACGTAAGCTCCACTGCAATGCTCATTTCTGCCCCGAGCCTTAGGAAGCCTAATTAATGATCTCTCATAAAACACTGCAAGATGCTGGAGATGAAAGGGGGCAACATCCAGGCAAACATCCTCCCCAGTAGCACCTCTGCTGCGCCATTACCTCCCCACTGACGTCACTCTCTGCAGTTAGCAGTCCTTCTGCCCCAGGAAAAGATGGGGTGGGAGAGGCGGGCCCCACAAGGTGATTCATCAGAAAGGAGCATCCCCAGGTCTCTCGCTGTAGGGCTCTTGCCTGGTCACAGGTTCTAGGAAACCAGATCCCATTTTCTGGAAATTGCACTTGATGACTAAATGCCTATGCTCTGCTCAGTTAAAGTCACCCTGTAGCGGATGAGTCAGAAGCAAACACATGGTTGCTTCTGCTCTGAATGAAGTTGCTCTTTTTCTTTGTTGAATTGAGTCAGTCTTGAAGAGGAGCTGTGGAATTCAGGCTCGAAGCCTCAAAGTCTTTCAAGCTGGTTATGAGTGGTGGGTTCTCCAGATGTCTGTTTGTCCATCCATCCATCCATCCATCCATCCATCCATCCATCCCTATGCTCATATACATTTATGCTTCTTTCTCTCTCTGTATATATATGTACACACACACACACACACACACACACATATTCAACTTTCGACCTTTGATGGCTCCAGTCACAATCTCTTTGACTTCGTGATGGTGTGAAAGCCAGACACATGCATGAGAAGCTGTCTTCCTGGTTTCAACTTTTTATATTGTCCTGGGATGAGCCCAGTGAGAGGCCTGTGGTACTTTTTTGTGATGCTAGGTAGTGGCATTAAACTGTAGCTCCAGCCAACCACAAGAGCATGAGGGAAGACAACTGGTATCCAAAACTGGGATGCTTAGCTATGATATTTGCTAAGTCTGGTATAGTTGATGCATTCTGATTTATGTTTTTACTTATCTTGGAATTATTGGGATATAATATCATTGTAAATTGAGATACATACCCCCCCCCACGCGTGTGTGTGAGTGCGTGTGTGCTTGAGTATGTGTGTCTGTGTCATGTCTGTATGTGCATATCTCCAGGGATTGGCTCATATTACAACATTTGAGAGATTTCGTATTCTGCCATTTGCCAATTGAAGAACCAGGGAAAAGGACTGAGGAAGAGGTGGCCGTATAAATCATAGTTGGATTCCAAAGGCTGACACCCAAGGTCAGGAGACAATGGACATCCATCCTATCTCTAATAAAGGCAATGAGGTAACTCCTCCACCACACTTTTGTTCGGTTTGGACTCTCCATAGCTTAGGACTGGATGTCCACCACACTGCTGAGCTCCCTTATGTATTCTCATGACTCAGATGCTATTCTATTCTAAACGTATTTCATCTTCTGAGCACCACTTAGTTGAACGGGACTGACATAAAATAGCCAGCACTCTGGCCACCTCACATCAGTTCTGCTGTCACAAGAACCCTGAGGCATTTATTTCTTCTCTCATCTAATGAGCTGCTTTTTCATAGGTGACATCTTATACTTTTCCACATTGTTGTTCTCAGTGTTGGAAGCCACCACTCAGTCATTCCTATGTTGAATTTATCATGTGACATCTTGTTATCACGTCTTTTGTACCAGTGTGTGGGAGGCCATGAGCATTGCTCCTTTTCTTTCAATGATTCTTTCTTCCCCCTGTTCCTTAATTCCTGACATCTTCCTAGATTCCATCTTTAGACTAAAAGCCTCCTCTCTCATTCATGGAATTTACTCTTAATTCCATATGCTTTTCCTTCGAGCCTTGGACTGTGAGGTTTGTTAGCTGTACAAGTTTAGGGAACTTGAATCTAGAGTTGAGTTCTGTGATGATTGCTTCTGCTTTGGCTGAGAAGTGCCTCTGCTGCTGAGCAGCGAGTCCAGCCCTGTGTCACCAGGGCTTCCTCAGTCTTGAACAGTAGACATAGCCTTGGTGTCCTTCCATCTTCCTCCTCCTTCTATTCCATCCTTTTTTTTCTTCATTTCTCTTCCCTCTTTTCTTTCTTTCTTTTTTTTATTGAGGTAGCATATAACATTTACATATAATAAAGCATGACATGAGCCCTGCCACCATCACTTTAGGTTGTTAAAAATATCATTGATAAGGTTGTACTTTAAGTGATTCATATTTATTTTTATCACTCTGGAGACTGGGAAGTACAGGATCAAGATGCTGGCTGATTCAGCTCAAGCTGAGAGCCCATTTACTGGATTGCAGATGGCTGCCCTCCTCATATGGAGGAGAGAGAGGAAGACTAAACACCAACTCCTTCCTAATGGTTTCAAACCTCAAGGTCCTGTCTTCAAATACCATCATTCTGGAGACCAGGACTTTAACAAATCAATATGAACAGCTGTGGGAAAGAAATCACTCACACACACACACACACACACACACACACACACACGCACACACATGCACACACACAAACTTCAGTCCATAGCCAAAACAATCTTATATGTAGAACCATTAATTTCCTGTGAAAACACTTGTGTGTATTCTTGATCCCACTATACTTGTGTGTATAGAACAGTACCAAGTCCTTCTTGATTCTTCTTAGTGGTTAACATCTCTGCGAGTTAACCATTTTTCAGACTTTTAAACCTAAATCAGTCTTGCTTAATCTTGAATTTCATTTAATAAAGCAGTGTTTACATTCTTTGAAAATATTTTTGTTGACTCTGAGAATTTTGTACAGTGTATTTTGATTATTTTCATTTCTACCCCCATTATGTACCCATCTAAGAGTCTTCTTTATCCTTGTCCTCCTTGTCCTCATCATTACCCTCCTCCTCTTCTTTCTCTTCTCCTTCTTTTAAAATTTAAACCCATTGAGTGTAATTTGTATTGCTCAACTATTCCTGGGAGTACGGCTTGTTTCAGCCTTTGGCCCAACTACTAGGGGTCACACCACTAAAACAAAACAAAACAAGAACAAAAACGTGACTGGCTTTCTTCCAGAAGCAATAAAATCCCAATAGCTCTTCAGTTGGTGGTGAAGTGTTTTTGTGCTCACCTCTGCCTCCCAACGTTGGAATTTTGTCTAGCTTGAGCTTTTGCACCTCTTGTGCATGCTATCATGATTGCTGTGGTCCATATATAAAACTTGCCTGTTGGATCTCAATAATTTTTTTTCTACAGGTTATGGACTACCTCTGGCCCTTACAATCTTTCCTCCGCTTTTCCACAAAGGTTTGATATGTGCATACCACGTAGGGCTGAGTACACCACAGTTTCTTACTCTTTTCATATTGATCAGTTGTGTTAATTGTTATCTACTGCAAAAAGTGTCTCTGAAGAGGGTTGAGAAATGAACTGATTTACGGGTAAGGAAATATGTAATTATTTTAATACTATGTCTATAGCAGAATAATAGTGTTAGGTTTTCTCCTAGAAACTATGATCTCCCTAGCCAGAGATTCTTGATCTTGTTAACAGTGGTGGGTCTGGGTTCCATCTTGAGGAGATCCAATCAGAAAGTGGTTGATTACTCCTACAACCGTGGTGCCACTAGCAGTCATTATTGTATCTTGCAGGGTTCACAGCTTGGTGAGACTGATGATGACTTTTCTCCTTTGGCAGAATGCGTAGTGCCTTCCAGTATTATGGAAGCTAGCCAGTAGGACTAAAGCTTCCAGGTGAGTACCAGATTGATTTCTCTGTGTTTTGCAACTCAAGTATGCGGTGTCTTCAGAACTGGGGTCATATTGTTAAGTTCTAAAGGTAGCCAAGAGCGTTGGGAATAGCCTGTAATGTTTAGGGATCTACAGGACCCCACTAGATAACAACTCAAAAAGAGGTAACACAGTCTTGGTACTGAGGTTCTTATGTGCTAGAATGTGGCATCTAATTGGAGTATTGTTCCCTCATTATAAACTACATTTAAACTTTCAATATATGTATACTTACATACATTTTATGACGTTTCTACATTGTTTCCGTATGGCTTTTTATTGTTAGTTAGCCCTCCCTATATACACTGCCTGCTACTCTTTGCCCCATCCCCACCCCATTTAGTCTTTCCTTCTCAATTATTTCCTTTTTGCCATTTATGTCACCGTCTTCTCTGTACCTTTATTGTATTCATATCGTTTGCCTGTTTCTGTTTTGTTTCGAGATAGTGTCACTCTATGTACCTCTGGTTGTCCTGGAACTCTCTATGTAGACCAGGCTGGACTCATACTCACAGAGATTCACCTGCCTCTACCACCTGAGTGCTGGGATTAAAGGCGTGTTCCACCATGCATGGCTTGATTGACTGTTTTTACTTAACAGAGTAGCAGAGACATTTTTTCTTTTCTTTTTTTTGAATTTTATTTTTTTCTTATCAGTTACATTTTATTAACTCTGTATCCCAGCCGTGTCCCGATCCGATCCCTCATTCCCTCCCAGTCCCTCCCTCCCTCCCTCCCTCATCTCCACCGTGCCCCTTTCCAAGTCCACTGATGGGGGGGACCTCCTCCCCATTCATCTGATACTGTTTTATCAGGTATCTTCAGGACTGGCTGCAAAGCCCTCCTCATCCTTGTATCTTATATCAGCATTTAGCCATGCATTTCTAGTGGGAAACTCCTTTTAGTGCATCCTAATAGGGAACAAGTGGCACATATCCACCACAGACCCACATTCCATTTGTTTTTGTAAGTAGAATTGAACCCAGAGCTTTACTAATGCCAGTCAAGTGCTGTAGCACCGAGATATATCCCAGGTTATTTCTGTGAAAAAGAATCCCTTTATGATCCAAACAATTTTTAATGGCTAGAGAGTGTTACTGGGATACTTAAATGAGAAATATATATGAAAGTCTTAGTCTTGCACTTATATCAACAAAAAAGTTATTCAGTCTAGAAAACAGGTGACCAATAGGAGAGGGAGAAGATACTTGGGTTCAAAGTTTAAGTGGGAATAGGAGTTTAGGGAGAGGAGAGGATAAGGAGTGGCTAGTCAGAGCTAAGGAGGCATGAAGAAGCCTATGCAAATAATTAATTTTCAGCAGAAATGTTTTGCATAGTTAATGACATGGATTAATAAATGAAAAGTCTCAGTGCCAGGTGTGGAATACCTCCCTACAAGATATTGGCTAAGGAGATCCCAGAGGCACTCAAAACATAGACTTTTGCCACCATTCTTGGTTGCCTACTATAACTAGTAATAAGATTATATTGCCGAAATACCACTGGACACAGAACATGGAGAAATCAGTCTGGAATGACACATGTGTTAATTATTTCAAACTGCAGAACAGGCTTTGGTAGTGACTTAATGAAATCTGTACCGTGGAAAGCATAACCCAAGGGCTTTGTCATCCTGAAGCATAAGAGTTCTGTCTTTAACTCACAGAACTTTGATAGAAATAAATATAAGTAAATAAACAGAGGGGCCACTCCTACAAGTAGCCTTTATTGGAAGCAAATGTCAGACCTACAACACCATGGAATAGTGCATAAGGTAGAGATCACATATGGTCTTTCTCAAAGCTCTGTCCAGCCTTACAAACACCAGGACAACAGAAAAGAAGGGAACAAAATTTTGGAATTTTGGAACATAGAATTAGAAGCCTCTCATTATGGAAAACAATACCAGGACCTAGCTACACAATGGATGAAAGATATCTGAAGTTAGAAAGGAGATGTAGTCTGTTGGCTTGGAATTATACACGGTGAAGATGAATCCTAGACAGGAATTCCAGTCCCATTCATCTTTGACACAGATGTTATAGTCCTTGCAGCTCTCCTGAAACAGTGCACACTTTCCTTGCAGTTTAAGAGACAAAATTTCCACTCCTTACACCCACCATGGTCAATTTAACCTAATGTGAAACTGTTATAGTAATCACACATTTAAAAAAAATGAGAACAAGAAGGAAATAGGCTTAGCTGTGCATGGATGGGGTTGCCAACCCACTCAGTGGTCATGTTCTATAACAAGGAACAGAAAATGGGGTGAGCAATTACTCTGACCTCTGTGCCTCCATCTTCTTCAAGTTCATGGTATTAATGGTATCTTCCTCATTAGCTGCTTTATTACTCATTCACTGGATACATTTATGCTTGACTGGTGTAGGATGCTGTGCTAGGTTTAGTGACATAAACATCAGCATAACATAGTTATGTTATTGTTGCTTTTGGAAACGTGAGGATGGCCTCACTCCTGAGAAGTGTTGGCTTAAAGATAGGAGAACCAAGCTGAAAGCTTTGGGTAGTGGCTTCTTGCTCAAAGATCAAGAAGGGAGAATGGGTGGAGAGAGAGACACACAGAGCTTGATCGTAGCAGAATGACTACAGATTGGGGTTGAATCCCAGGCGCATCCCTGCTCATGTATGACCTGACGTATAGAACACTGACATTAGGACTGAGATGAGGATGAAGTGATATGTTGGGCAAGCAGAGGAGAGGACAGGAATTGACCATGCTTCTCCATCTATTTTTTTTTACCAGCGGTTCTTCCAAGGATTCTCATCTGTTTATCTCATGCTTGGGTCCAGGGGTAAAGCTGAGGACAGGGCCGTTCCCAGAGTCTACAGCACACATAGGGTACAGCATGGTTCTCCTGGGGCTCTAGAGTGGCTGTCACATGTCTTGGTTCTTCCATGAAAAGGTTAAAAGAATGCAGACCATGTAAAGAATCTTCCTGAATTGCTTCACCTGAGTTGGCCTTCGTGCTTTAGCAACCATCCTTCACTGTCACCCTCCTATGAGTGGAGGAAAACTGGTAGAAAAACCGAACTTTTCAGATGTTTAGTTAGCATTAATGTGCCCACAAGAATGCCGTTAGTATTTGGGATGTCTTCATGTCTGGATTAAATTCTAGTGTTGGGGGGGGGGCTTTATTAAAGCAGTAATGTGTAATTAAGTTGAAACAATAAACCTCATCCATGAATGCCATTTTAGACCTCCTAGGACAGTGGTGCAACATACGCACTCCGTCAGCCTCTAGACTGCTCCGTAATGGGTTGTATCTGTTAAGGTTATCACTCCAAGGCTTTCAGAGCAGGCTGTTCAGCTGCAGTTGTAGATAAGCTCAGGGGGAGAAGGTCAAGTCTCCCACAGCCCTGTCCTCCTTTCTGGCTCCCCAAAGCCACCCAGGCTCGCCCAGATGTTTCAGATTCCAAGAATATTTTCATTGATTAAACATTCTATTTTTTTTGCTTGTTTCTCAATTCTAGACCTTGAAAAATGTCATTTGTACTTTTATTACTTGATATCAGGGCTATTTCTGGAAGGTGTGGGGTTCAGGGAAGAAAAAAATGCTCGTTCTCTCTCTCTCTCTCTCTCTCTCTCTCTCTCTCTGGAGTTCTATTCTTTTCATAAGGTGGAAGCTAAAGTGACTTTAAGCACAGCTAAGGGATCTGGAGATCAGCTTACACTGATACTTGAAGGATTCTGCCGGAATGTTTCTAGAGTGATGGGTTCTCTGCCGTAGAGAAAAGATCTGCTACCTTTTATTGAGAAGTGGGTATAAGTTGCTTAGCAGTGAA
Organism: Meriones unguiculatus; assembly: GCF_030254825.1. Classification (NCBI taxonomy): domain Eukaryota; kingdom Metazoa; phylum Chordata; class Mammalia; order Rodentia; family Muridae; genus Meriones; species Meriones unguiculatus. The sequence goes on along the minus strand of NC_083357.1, from coordinate 65,993,003 downwards.
GAGCATGGAGGGACTATGTGTGAAGAATGGGATGGGGTATAGTGTTCTAGCTAATGTCCTGTGGAAAGCACTGGGCTTCTGAACTTAAATCAGAAATCTGCGATTTCAGCTACCTCACTCCAGGGACCCTGGCCTTCTGATAACTACCGTCAAGCTTTGCTTTTGTGCATCAGAGCCCAGTGTGATGGCTCATGTTTTGGATTTTGAGTCAGGAAATGTGAGGTAAGACAAGGCTCAGCTGCAGTAAGACAACTGCACACATCTAGATGAGTTATTTGGCACTTCAGAACCTCCATTTCTTTATTTTAAATAACATTTTAAAATTTATTGTTTGAGACTTTCGTGCGTGTATGCAATGTAGTTAGATCTATCCATTCTCCATCTTCTTTCCACCTCTTTCCACTGTTTTCCCACACCTCCACTACTAGCTCTATGCCTGCCTTCTTTCCTTTCTTCTTTCTTCCTTTTCCACTGAATCCAAGTAGATCCACCCTCATGAATATGCATATTGACTATCCATTGCAGGGTGGGCAACCTATCAGCTGCTACATCCTTAAAAAAAAAATTGAATCTTCTGCCCTCAGCTGCTATGAGTTTCCAGTCGCTCCTCAGGTATGAGTTGGGGCCTCATGAGCCTCTCCCTCATCCACACTAGAATTCTGACTGATTTGATCCTCCGCACGTAACCACAGCTGCTGTGAGCTCACGAGGGCAATGACTACATCACTTCACAGACTTCTCTCTATCCTCCGGGGCTTACATTCCTTCTACCTCCTCTTTTGTGATATTCTCCAACCTTTGCTCAGGGTTTGGAGACTAGTACTGACGTAGAGTTTGGGCATTCCGTTTTACGAAAATTCATTTCTTCAGCAAATGTTTATTGAGTGCTTACTATAGGCTTTGCTAAACAACAGGACACAGAAAACAGTAATAAGTTATTCCTGCTATGATGAAACTCCCTGTCCTAGGAAGAGACACCAATGAACTAGAAAGCCAAGAACACATGAACTGAATGTGATATCAACCCAGTGGACAGTCTGATTTTCTCTCTGACCCTTCACATGGCTACGGACCAGAGAAATCTAACAGTGTCAAAATTCACCTGTTCTAGTAGATGACATGATGTCCTTCCAAAATTCATGTCTATCCAGAGCCTCAGAACGTGACTTCATTTTAAAAGAGCATCAGTGCAGATCTAGTCTAGATGAAATCATTTGTGTCCCTACTAAGTGACTGGAGTAAGGCTGGAGTAAGCCTGCCACAAACCAAAGTAGTCAGCCGAATCTAAGGGACAGGCCACCCCTCGATCCCCCAAAAGGGGTCATTCCTGCTGAAATCTTTGGTTTCCCGAAGTGAGGGAACAGGTTCCTGTCTCTAAAAGCTACTCAAGTTGTGGAAATTTGTCTGGAAGCTTAGGAAATGGAGAGAGTTGCTTTCTGGAAACTTTGCGCTGTTGTCCATTTCCTTAAAGTGCCCTGAAATCACACAGAAGTTCTTGGTATTTGAAAACTAATTACAGATAAAACTGATAAGTGAGCAAGAGACTGTCCTGGATGCATTTTTGTTGATGTAATATAATGACACGACTTGAGCAATTCAAGGAAGGAAGGGCTTATTTTGGCTTGTGGTTCTAGAGGGATAAAGTCTAACTGTGGTGGGGAATGCATGGCATGGTGGGTGGAGCAACAGCCAGCCAATCAAAAGTGTTCTGTTAATGTACATTATATACTTATATATAATGTTATATGTAATATTAATATGTTTAGAATTATCTATTTTTATCTCTCTATAGCCTGATTTTCCAGTCCCCTTCCTCCTTTCCTCATAGTCCCTCCTTCACTCCTCTCTCCTTGTTCTCAGAAAAGGGGAGGTTCCCAAGGGGTACCATTCTACCCTGCCACCTCAAGTCACAGCAGGATTAAGCGCATCCTCTCCCACAGGGCATGACAAGGCAGCCCAGCTCAGTGAAAGGGATTCATAGGCAGGCAAATGAGACAGCTCCTACTCCAATTGTTAGGGGACCCACATACTGACCACACTGCATATCTGCTACATACGTTTAGGGGATCTAGGCCCAGCCCATACATGCTCTTTGGTTGGTGGTTCAGTCTCTGTGAGCAGCCATGTGCCCAGGTTAGTTTACTCTGTAGGTGTTCTTGTGATGTCCTTGACCCCTCTGGCTCCCTCAATCCTTCTTTCTACTCTTCCACAGAACTCCCCAAACTTGGCCTATTATTTGGCTGTGGGTGTCTGCATTTGTCTCCATCAGCTGCTGGAAATCAGTGAGGAGGCATCTCTGGGATAGGGGAGGCTCCTGGAAGTCTATGGAGGTTAAAGAGCCTGAAGTTGCCACCTCCTGTAGCCAGGTGGGACTTCCAGTGGAGGCAGGGGGACAGCAACCCATCCATAAAACCTTAGACCCATAGTTTGTCTTTCCTACAAGGAGTGTAGGGATAAAGACAGAGCAAAGACAGAGGGAATGACCAACCAGTGGCCCAACTTGAGACGCTCTCTTACCCTATGGGAGAGAGCCAACCCCTGGCACTATTAATGATCCTTTGCTATGCTTACAGACAGGAGCCTAGCGTAACTGTCTTCTGAGAGGCTAATCAAATGTTTATCTGCACAGGAAGCTTAGAGAAAAACACAGAAAGTAGGTCAAGGTTATAAACGCTCAAAGTCATCACCTGTCCCCAGTGACATACTTCCTCGATCAAGACTCTGTTTCCTAAAGGTTCCATAACCTCCCCAAACAGTGCTACCAATGGAGGAACAGGAGTTCAAATATTGAACCTTATGGGGGACATTTCTCATTTAAGCCTCCTCAGAGAAAGTTTAGAGATGATTGCAAACATTGCCTTCCTTCCTTCCTTCCTTCCTTCCTTCCTTCCTTCCTTCCTTCCTTCCTTCCTTCCGTCCTTCCTTCTTTTCTCTCTACCTTATGCTGTGGTATTTTCAGGTCAGTCTAACCTGGCTGGTCCTTAGCACTACAGTGCTGGAGTTCTTTCAGCCCAGTTGTCTTCATTACTGTCCTTTAATGCCATCTGCCTCCACTTTAGCTATCACAATATTCTTTCTGGAAAAAAAAAATTCCCCCCCCCTCTGACACTTTGGAGTGTCACTTTGTAGTAGATAACAACAAGCGTCTGTTGGTTCATTTTCTGTTGTTTGGTCCCACCTCCCTGACACAGGTGAGTGTGCGTAGGAGCCTTTTAGCTCAATAAACTTCCAGCTGGATTTACAAGCCTGTGAAATCGTCTACCGTAGTGAAATAACTAAGTGTTGGGGGCTTGTCTAACACAAGGAAATTGCTGGCCAGTGCTAGAATTGAAATCTAACCAAAGGCCCTGCTGTCCACTTCCCACTGTCCCAGGCAGAGAGATGCAGTGGCTACTGCCCACTGATGTCAGTGTTGTGAGAGTTCTCTGTCAGGCTGGCTTATCTGGGAACATTTAAGAAAACACCCTGCATCTCCTCCCTTCCCCCATCCTCATTATGAAGCAGATGCCAGGTGGTGGCTTGTAGATTGTGTTTCAGTTTCTTCCTTTACTTGGAAATTTTATGACCTTGGTTTCATATCCACAGGGGAAAAGTTTTTTTTCAAAGAATCTTGAAAAATTATCGAGAGATTGAATATCCCTCGGGTAGCCCTCTGGAATACGTTCAGGACTAAAAGTATCTGTTAAATCTATTCATTTATTCACTTTTCCTAGGTCTATGGGAGCTACTGAATATATCATTTAAAAGGAAAAAGTAAGTCAGTTTAGCAAAATAAATAATGGATTTATTGCTCCTGTCTGGGCAAGCCCAAATGGGACCTTTAAAGCCAGAACAGTTCATATTAAACAAACAGTGGCAGCTCATGGTCTTGTCTTCTGTAGCTGTAGCAGAGGTGGCTCAGCTTCCTGCCTTCCATCTTCTGCTCAGTTCTAACAGAACAAGGCACTGTTTCCCTTCCCATTTAAGACAAATTGTACATTGTGCTTCTCTGGTGGGAAGGGAAGACTGTAGCTCTATGGCTGATGTTGGTATATCCTAATCTTTCTTTTCTTTAAAACTTATTTTATTTTTCATTTATGTGCCTTTCATTTATGAGTGTGCCTGTCTCTGTGTATGTACATGTATGTGCTCAAGGCATCCAGAAGAGGGCATCATACTCCCTGGAGCTGGAGTAACAGGTTCCTGTGAGCTCTCTGACATGGGTGCTGGGGACTGAACCCTTTGTGAAAGCAGCATGCTGGCTTGATCACGGAAGCATCTTTCTATTGTCCTTTTCTTATTTCTTAATATCATTCAAATGAACCCATTTGTATAAATCATATGCTCTTTTAATTATAAAAACTTGGTCAGTGGAAAGGATGAATGGGTTATATTACCAAGGAGCACAAGAAGACTTTCAAGTGAGTCCATCTTCAGGCAAATGGTTGTCCACTGGGCCTGTTAGGCAGCTGTGCTGGATTAGGAAGGATTCAGTGTTTGAAATTAGAAAAAGTGAACTATGGTTCAGTTCTATTTTATAGTAGTGTAATTATGTTGGGTAATACCTGCCTCTCATCTATAAATGGGGATGCCTACCCTACCAGACAGACTGGTTACGGTGATCAAATGAGTTTAATGTCTGTGCAAGTGCCCTGTAAATCACAGAGTGTCAAATAAATATTATTATCACATTATAACCCAATTATAACCCAATAAAATAGGGGCTTTATGTCTGTTGGTTTATACTCAGTGTCTGTCTGATATTAGTCTCCAAGGATCAGCAAATGTCTACATGGAGGAAGGTTTCTGAAAAGCTGTAATTGCCATCTAGGGGAGCTTTTTGTTATTTGAAAATGGATCTGGGGAGAATTTAGCAGCTGAAACAGTTTCGCTGCTCAGTTTGTTTTCAAAACCTCTAGTTGTCTGGAAAATTACAGGGTTGAAGCTGCTGCGAATGCAAAGCCACTGAGGAAGGCAATGTTGGAAAGTCTATGGCGGGTTGGTTCTGCTGAGTTTGGGGGGAGAGAGTGGGAGTCAACGGGAAGAGCATTTCTGTGTTCAGTCCCCAAATGCTTGAGGAGGAGGTTAATTTGCTCAAGCTTGCTTAGAGATTTTCTGGTTCACAGGGGGTAAAAAAAATATACACAAATAGGAGGAGATGGAAAATTACTGTGGGAGCAAGAAGGAGATGCACAGGTCAAGGAAAGCAGCGAGTCCCTCCCTAGACTCAGTTCCTTGATCTCCTTGGCAGGAAGTGCGGAACTTGTCTTGCTAATAGTCTTGAAATATTTCAGCCAGTATGTGGGCCCTTGTAGGAGACCCACATTGAGAGGCTTTTCTTTCATTATGAGATAAGGGTGGATTTGTGTTTGGATAATGAGGATGTCTTTCATAGTGTGCCCAGTAGAAGTTGTAATTTTGATATGGCATTTAAGAAAGCTTCATACTGGTTTCCATCGAAGGGCCATGAATTTAGGAACTGTAAACATTTTCAATCCTTACGGACTGGGACTAAATCTACAACATCCCCAACAGTTGCTTCATTTATTTACCGAATTCTATGTTTTATTCATGCATTTTCCAAGCATGAGGTATTTTTTTTTCATATAATCATTACAGCAATCCTGTAAAAGGGGTATTATAACTTTGGTTTTTAGAGAAAAAAGTAGAATTAGCCAAATTTTTATAAAAAACAAAACTAAAAATGCACATTACAGATGTCAGAGCCATCTTGTTTGAATGCAAGTCTGTGTACATAAGACTTCATATGGCTCCAAATGAGCAGAGGTATCCATGAATGGGATTAAAAGGGGGCCCGCTTGAATTTTGAAGAGTAATTAGGTCTATCTGGAGCAGAGATGGACTGGGTTTGGGGGTTTCATTCCCCATAGAATCAAATCTAGATGTCTTTGAATGATACAGTTGGAGAGTTAATATCTAAAAGTGCAAGTTTTATTTAGGTGGTGTGGGAGGATAGATGGAATGGGTGTATACCTTAGAAGAACTTCTTATTTTTCTCTCCTCAATTTGTTTTCCTAAAATCCATTTCTTAAGCCTCTTTATTGTCCAAGAGATGATGGTGCATTTTGTGTGTGTTTTCATATGCATGTGCGTGTGCGCATATGCCTGTATTTATGTGTAGTATGCAATTACAGGAGCATGTGGACATAGAGGATGCTTCCTAATGGTGCTGCTTGAAGCCAGCCCCATGCACAATGGAAACCAATGGAGACTGTGGGTTCCTAAGTTATTGATTGGTTACTGTGTGTGCATGTTTATATGTATGTGACTATATGTATACATTTTAGATTCTAATAGAAAAAAGGTTTATGTCTTTGTTAATCACTACCCATTGCCTTTCTTTCTGGAAATTTTCTCCCAATACTTTAAAATTATTCAAAGGCTTTCTTAGATATAAGGAGTACAGGGGGTATCCGTTTTCAGACATGACATTTTTATGGAATGTAGGATGAAAAAAATAGTAGTGGGGAGGAAGGTTGGTCCTTTTTAGCTTGGTCCTTTTTAAAAATATATTTATCAGCCTAAGACATTGAGATTTCATTATCTTAATGCTAGAAATTCATTAAAAAATTTCAATTAGGAAAATGACCTATTTGCATAAAAACTGAACAGAAAGCCTATCTGATGCCTCAAGCTAACACAAAATGAAACAAAACCAACCAACCACCCAAACAAACAAACAAAAAACCCCAAACCAAACCAGAGATAGGAAATGTGTTAGGAGCTCCAGGAGGAGGGTGTAAAACAGGAGATAAGGTTAGCCCTTGGGAAAGAGGAGTGGGAAGAGCCTATGGCAGCATGAACATAAGCAGGACTTGTCAGCTGGCTTATATGAGTTGCAAGAAAACAGAAATGAGAGTCAGTGAGAACCCTGAGCTGGTGAGATTAGCTTGCTTGAAAACCATTGGCTTTGGCAGGGACCTCAGAGGCGGCTCAAGTTAGGAAGTGGGGACAGAGAAAGAGAGATTTAGCTGTCCTGCTTAGCAGCATGTTGTAGTCTTGGATTTTTGCATTCTCATTTTCTTGAGGTTCATCCTGCTGGTTTCGAGATGAGGATGCTTCTATCTAAGAAACACCCTCAGCTAATGAGAGGACCATGGCGATTGCTCTCTCAACCCTGGTAAGTGCCAGAGCCATGACTACTGGCCTCTTCTCAGAACTGCTAGTTAGGCAAGTGTGGTCCACTCCTTTTCTCTGCTCTGCCAATTTTGACTTCTAGGTTGGGAATCTTCGCCTCCATATTCCAATGCACTAGGATTGTGCTTGAGTCATCCAAGACGGTGGCAGATTCGGCACTGACAGACAAATTAGCGTACAGAAGAGAGATGCCACGGGGCAGAGGAGAAAGGTCTGGAAGGAGAGCGAGGCTTGGCAGAGGTCAGAGAGGAGGAAGCAATTGGATACACAAGGATGAAGTGCTACAGAGGACAGAGGCTGGGCATCGCCATGAAAGATGATGGAGAACACCGGCTCTGGGGTGCTCTGTGTGTACCCAGCCTCCTTCCCTGTAAGAGTGAGCAGTGACGGTGGCCTGAAATGTAATTCAGTAAGAGTGGCCCCATCTTTGAGCACTGTGTTCCGAGCAATTTGTATTTATGACTTAAGTTTACTACCACAGCAGTTTTATGGGGCGGTGTTAGTACTGTGGCCCTGTGAGGAACTGCAAGACTTTTGGCCTGGGGAGAAACAGCGCTCAACTTCCAACACCACACGAGTGATCGCTTACCCTTAGCGTGAAAATTCTGAAGTTTTTGTGCCCCACCCCTCCAATGGGGGGCTGGCTAGATCAGGCTCATCTGAGAACACTGAGTTCACGAAAGCAGGTGATTAATAAAGAGTTCATCAGTAAGAGTCGCTGTGAGGTGGTTTGTTTTGTCTTTTGCTGCCTTGAGCCTAGAGAACCTCTGAAGAACATGCACCAGCCCCTGGCTCCTGTTTTAGTGGTTACCTGCTGCCCGCTGCCAAGATTCTTTCCTGGCACAGGGTGCCTGACTTCTTTTCTTTTGAGTGATTGGAAGAAAGTTCTTCTCTTGCAACACTTGCCTGACACATGCCGGCTATCTGACAGCAGAGTGGCTGTGGCAACTTGGGTTTCCTGGAAATAGCCCTTTCATAGTTGGAGACATGTTTAAATAATAAAAATAGGCTGTCATCCCTGGTTTATGGGTAAAGGAGCTATTTATAGATAAGCAAAAAATCCACAATGTGATAACTTACATTATTGTACAAGGACAATGGAAAATTCTTCTGAAGGCAGATAACATAAAAGGATTTTAAAATTAACTTTGTCATGTTTTATGCATCAAGATCTTAAGTAGGCTGTTTGAAATGAAGGCTGTATAATTTGATCCCTTCTTCTCCTGTTTTAAAAACTGAAACAGAATTTCAATAATCACCCAAGGCCACACACTGTCCTACTGGTCCTTCTTGCTTGAGATCCTATTCGTTTTGCCCGATAATATCTTATGAAATCTTAATCTAAGTCTTTCAGTTTGGTCTTGTGGTCTCCTGCTCACATAGTCTGTGCCAGTCTTTGTGGAAGTGGCTCAGAGGTGGCTTCAGCTCCAAGGTCTGTGAGGCTCATGGTTGCCTTCTTTGCCTGTGCCAATCCTTGCTTTTTAGATGCTTGCCTTTGTGCCACTGGACCCACCATTAGTTTATTTCTCTTAAGTCTTTATTTGAATGTACACCCCAATATCTCATTGTACTGGTTGAAAGGTATCTCAGGTTATTTGAGCCTATGGTGACCTCTCTCCCTTCTGCTTTCTCTACACCTGTGATTCTTAAATTTGAGACAAAGATTGGCAGAGACAGAAAAATTTAAGAAAATTTACAGAAAAATGTTAAGTTCCAGGCACAGAGGCATACACCTGTAATAACAATACTCTGGAGGCTGAGGCAGGAGGATGGTGAGTTTGATACAAACCTAGGTTATATAATGTTTCATGCCAACCTGTACCACATACTGAGACCCTGTCTCAAAAAAAGGATCCTAGTACTATTTCTAAGAGAACACAGTCTACAGAATCAACTAAACGGGGCTCATGGGGGCTGAAACAGCAATCAGAGAGATGGCATAGGTCTGTGCGTACATGTTATAGCTATTAGCTGTGTGTTTTTGTGAGACTCCTGACAAGTGGGAGTGGGGTGGGGTGTCTCTGACTCCTTTGCCTGCACTTGGCACCCTTTTTCTCCTGCTGGGTTGCCTTGCCCAGCCTTGATATGAGGGTTTGTGCCTATCATATTGCAAATTGTTATGCCATGTTTGGTTGATAACCTTGTGACCTTGAACCTTGGGAAGCCTGTAATTTTTTTTTTTTTTTTTTTTTTTTACAGAGAAGGAATAGATCTGGGGGAAAGGGGAGGTAGGGGAGAACTGGGAAGAGTGGAGAGAGGGAAAACTGCAGTTGAGATGTATTGTATGAGAGAGGAATGAAAATAAAATGAAAACAAAGAAAAGAAAAGAAAAAGCAAAGCAAAGCAAAGCAAAGGTGCCCTCATAATATTTAAAGTCTGAGAGCATGTACTGTGTCATCTACCCCAAAATGTGTAACTCATTGCATGGCACAGCTTGCATTCTGGATCCTGACTGTGGAACACTTAAGGCCTTTGTGGGTCATTTGTCTTGTCCCTCCAAAGAAAGGGTAAGTAGACAGCAGAAGAAAGGAGAAAGTACAAAAGTACAAAGGAAGAAAGAAAGTGGAAGCAGTGAGGGAGGGAGGAAGAGAGGGAGGGAAAGGGGTTGAAAGAAAGAAGTAAAGAATTTGCAGTAATAAAATAATCATCAAGATTATCATTTGATCAGATCTTAATTAAGATTTATTGACCTTCCTCATTTTATAAGACCACAGAGACACAGAAACACAGAGAGTTGGAGTGACTAATCCAAAGTCACTCTCTTCATTAATGGAAAGGTAGAGCTAACAGGACAGTCTTTTAATTTCCATAATGGTGTCAGTGAGCTTTCTTTCTTCCCTCTTCCCTCTCCATGTACATGCACACATGTCTGTGTGAATTTGCATTTGTGTGTATGTGTGTCTGTGGGTCTCTGTGTCTGTGTGTTCACATGCCTGTCTTCCTGCATGTATCAGGTACTCATAAGCTGCTGTACGTAGACTGCTTTGGAAGTCTGTCCATAAGGAAAGCATGGACACACTCCTATGGTTCCCACGTTAATGGACACAGGGTGAATTTAAGCTGTAAGACTGGTGAGCATGGGGTTAACTGGAGAAAAGAGTTTGGCAGTGCGGATACATTTGGAAATCTTGTTGTAGGCAATAGTCAAACAAAAACTGGTGCTTAGGACATGTCAGAAGCCTTTCTGTGAGCAAGGAAGTTGGACTGTAGGGAACCATCTCCTCCTCCAAAGTTTACAGAGTGAAGCTTTTATTGCATTTCAATTAGTTAGCAAATGTGAACCACCAGCTCCTGCCTTCTGGAGTCTCTGGAGGTGGGGGCTGGGGAGGCTCCAGGTGGACAGGCTGCCCTTGCAGAGTCTGCCTCACTGCCCTCCTGGTGCAGGGATTGATAGGCAGCTGTTCCCCAGATGCGACTCTCCCCAGAAGCAGCTGCATCTCAGCAGGGGCTCTTCCATCAACGTGACAACCTGCTGAGGGCTTTGGATCACCTCCAGATGTGAGGCATGTTGAGGCTATAAAACAAAATCATTAGCATTATCTCCATTCTTGGCTGAGAGTCTCAGCTGTGAATGTTTCTTGTACAGATTTAGGGCTTTAATTATTCTCATTTTTCTTCCCGGGTAGCTTCCTTTTAGACAGCATGGGATCTTCCCTCGGAGCTGGTTTTCCTAAAAAGAGAGAAAGAAGAGCTGTGAGTAATGTTCCCGGCTATGGCAGGCTGAGAAAGCTAAGATTAGTTTGCAGCCTCACCCCAGCTGCAGCTAGAAGCCTGTCCGTGAGCTAAACAGAATGGCCCAAGGTTCGCTTGTGCTGAATCACAGGCTTGCTCTTGCTGAATTCACTTGAAACCAATTTCTTCTTCTTTTTCTTTTCTACCTCCCCCTACCTTGTGAATGCAGCTCATCTCTGTCATATTTTCTAGGGACAATCTAGTTGTGTCATTCTTCCCGGGACCTACACTTTTTCCAAGACTAGATGCTTATAATGCTAACATCCCTTTACCAGAAAAACGACAAAGAACTTTATATTGAAGGTGCAGAACATTAGGAGGATGGAGCTCGAGGATCCGTGAAAGTAGTAAGCAAAAAAGTAGATAAAACAATGACCTTGGGTGACCTTGAGGCAGATTATCCTACTTTTTTTTTTTTTTTGTAAATCCAGTTTTTCAATGCACAGCTTCAGCACCACACTGAGTTTCCATGGTAGAATTGGAAAATTTCCCCAAGCTGCATGCTTGTTTTCATAGTTTACAGCCTCAGTGGACAGTATCCTATGCCAGGAGCTGCTGAGAAGCATTTGTTCACAAAGGGAGCCCAAGAATTGGCCAGAGAAGAAAGTTTTGTAATACTCTCATCTGCACTTCCTCTGCACGCCTTGACTTTGACATTCAGAAGGTTCCTGTCACATACCTAGCTTACAGAATGCTACTCAGGGAGGCCCATTGGGGATCTTGAGAAGTAGGTATCTCTGGGGGTAAGAGGCAGTCAGCCCATCTTCAGCCGGTTCCAGTTTGTGTGAGGAACATGGCCAAGTCTGGATAGGGTGTTGATCTTCAAATCAGAAATGGCTTTTTTAATGCAACCACATGGAAGAGTAGATTCAGTAAGATCCTGTCTAAAACATGAATACACAAACACTATCTGTCCATCTATCATCTATCAATCTATCTATCATCTGTAGATCTATCTACCTATCACCTATAAATCTATCTCCCAACTTTTATCTATATCTACCTATATAGTTATGTATCACCTATCATATCTAGGTACCATTTACCTATTTATCTATCCATCATCTATCATGTAATTTATCAGTATCTATTTATTAGCTAACTTTTTTATTATCAATCTACCTATTGCTTATCTAGCTATCATCATTTTCCTATCTTCTATCATCTAAAAGTGATCTAATGTTTCTTTTTATCTATCATCAATCAAAATATATTGAAAAGATTATAAGACACAAAGCTGACTTATTTTGATTGTGTGATAATATTGTGGATAATTTATATTTTCATATATTTGTTTTTCTTCTTTAATGGACACTAGTTACCTTTATAATCAGACTATCTCTGCAGTTGTAAATATATTTTTAAAGTATATAAGCCCCTGAATTATTATTGGACTCAGAAAGGATTGGTATGAACAATCTTTTGTTCTCCAAACCTACTGAAATCTTACGGACTTAGGAAATGGTCATTTATACCTTGAGGTGTAACTTAGGCAGAAGCATTCTGGGAACAAAGAACTATCTTTGCATCACTGCTGTTGCTGACAGGTTTCTCTCAAGCTTGTAATGTTGCAATTTCTTGTTTTGGCTACTTCTTTGGCTAATTTGGCTTATACGTCTCTGTACTCTCTTAAGATCTTCGCCTTCAATGCACGTTAATTATAGATCAACAAAATGGAAAAAAATATGAGGGCTGGACAAATGAATCAGTGGTTAAAAATGCTTGCTGCTCTTGCAGAGGACCTGAGTTCCATTTCCCAGCACCAACATTGTAGCTCAAAACTGCATGTAATCTAGTTCCAAGGGATTTGGATGCCCTTTTCTGGTATCTGCAGGAACTGCACATGCGTGATGTAACTGCACATATATTCATGAAGGCTCATGTACGAGAAGAATGAAAAAAACAGAAGTGTAGTTTGAATTCCCAAATTTAGCAGCTGACACTCTAAATTCTACCTCTATCACATCCATAGGACTCCAATCTAGTGACAAACACCTTGTTGATCTTAGGACTGTCCTTTCACTTACTCTGGCCATGTGCATCTGTTTGTCCTTTTTTTTTTTTTTTTTCTTGAAGGGATTTCTCTTCCAAGAGGTTCTCCATCCCTCCATGGGAGAGACCCTAGGCGAGTTTAATGTATCCATTTGCCAGATAGGCATCTGCCCAAGCAGCGAGGCTTTGGGCTTATACATCTACCTAAAGTTAGACTCTTTCTGCTTCTGGTGAGAGTTATCTCACATATTAATTTCTGAAGCTCAGTGGCACAGGATGCCAAGATATGATTTACTATAAAATTAGAGAGCCTAGCATTTTCTGGTGTGTGAACGTATTTCCTTTGACCTTATTTAATTATTAGCTTTGAGAAAGCCAAGCTTCAGTTGACTTCGGTGAGGCCCAGGCCCTATGTAGCAGGTGATGCCATTTGCTATTTAGCCAATTTTTAGGTGACTGTATACAGAAGATATCTAGACATTCAAAACTTTTCTCCACAGTGAGTGAGGCTTATAGCCCCCACCCCCAAGGTCTATATTAATAGCAATGCCCCAGAGACTCATTTCTTCTTGGATACACCCACAGTATGGCCCCGGGGGCCAGTGGTCTTGGTGTCCTGACCTCGGACACGAAGGCCTCAAAAATGGTCCAGATCCCTATGGGCTCTAACCTTCTTCAGTCGCTTCAGGTCCTCACACAGCCTGTTGTCTAGACCATTGGCCGGAACCTGGCTGTACTTTTGGTCCTTCACATCCCTCTGACTATTCAAGAACCAGTCTGGGATCTTGTACAGCCTCGGGTTCAGCATGCTGGCAACCACGTGCTCCACCTCGTCCCCCGAGAGCTCTCCAGCCCTCCTGGTGAGCTCTGCTTTCCTCACCGTCACGTGAGCATGTACACCCTTAATGGCAGTGCTGGCAAACGCTATTTTCCACCACCCATCGATGTTGGTGTGGAGTACTCGCTAAATGTTCCGGAACTTCTCAGGGATCGCTAGAGACATGGCAGTTGCACAAGGGATAGCATATAGGCCTCCTGTGGATCTTGGGAACGGAGCAGGTAGCTCCATAGCTTCATCTGCTCACGTTCTACTACGCTCACGCTTTTTAAAAATTTTGTGCAATTTAAAAAAAAATTAATTTTGGGTATGCTATGACAACATATGTGTTTAGTTTATCTACGCGTCTAGCTTAACCACATGTGCATTTAATGCCTGTATGCCTGCGTGTATTTAGTTTATGTATGTCTGTATTTAAACTATGGATGTTAATATATGTACAAAAGTGTGTATACATATATGTATGTATGTATGTATGTATTTAATTTACCAAGGTAAATATTTAGTTTATGTATGTACATATGTGTGTATGTATGTATTTGCTGAGGTATACGTTTACTTTATGTATGTCAATATTTAATTTATGGATGTATAAATGTGTTTATGTATGTATGTGTTTAATTTATGAATATATATTTAGTTTATGAATATATGCATGCACGTATGTATGTATATTTAGTTTATGAATGTATGCATGCATGTATGTATGTATATTTAATTTATGAATATATGCATGCATGTATGTATGTATATTTAGTTTATGTTTTTTATTTTATTTTATTTTTATTTTTTTTATCAGCTACATTTTATTAACTCTGTATCCCAGCCATGTCCCGATCCCTCATTCCCTCCCAGTCCCTCCCTCCCTCCCTCATCTCCACCGTGCCCCTTTCCAAGTCCACTGATAGGGGGGACCTCCTCCCCATTCATCTGATCCTGTTTTATCAGGTATCTTCAGGACTGGCTGCAAAGCCCACCTCTGTGGCCTAACAGGGCTGCTCCTCCCTTCGGGGGTTGGGAGACCAAAGAGCCAGTCATTGAGTTCCTGTTAGAAATAGTCCCTGTTCCCCTCACTTTGGGAAACCAGTTGGTTACTGAGCTACCACAGGCTACATCTGAGTGGAGGTTCTAGGTTATATCCATACATGGTCCTTGGTTGAATGTCAGTCTCAGAAAAGACCCTGTGCCCAGATATATTTGGTCCTTGTGGAGCTCCTATCCTTTCCCCATCAGACTAACTCCCCTTCTTTCTTATGATTCCCTGTACTCTGCCAAAGGTTTGGTCATGAGTCTTTGCTTTGAAAACACTGCTAGTTAGAGTCTTTCAGATGCGCTCAGTAGACTCCTGTCATACGTTCAATGCACATCCCATCTGTCTTTCTAAATGAGGATTGATCATCTTACCCCATGTCTGCTCAATTGATTATCTTTTTTAGGTGTATAGATTTCATTACGTTTATCATATCTTATAGGTCTATATAAGTGAGTATATCCCATGTTTGTCTTTCTCCTTCTGGGATATTTCACTCAGAATGATCTTTTCTAGATCCCACCATTTGCCTGCAAATTTCATGATTTCCTCCTTTTTGATTGCTGAGTAGTATTCCATTGTATAAAAATACCACAATTTCTGTACCCATTCCACGGTTGATGGACATCTGGGTTGTTTCCAGGTTCTGGCTATTACAAATAGAGCTGCTATGAACATGGTTGAGCAAGTGTCCTTTTTGTGTACTTGAACAAACTTTGGGTATATACCTAGCAGTGGTATAGCTGGGTCTGGAGGAAGCACTATTCCTATTTGTCTTAGAAAGTGCCAGATAGCTTTCCAGAGTGGTTGTACCAGTTTACATTCCCACCAGCAGTGGAGGAGGGTTCCCCTTTCTCCACAACCTCTCCAGTATGTGTTATCGCTTGAGTTTTTCATCTTGGCCATTCTGATGGGTGTAAGGTGATATCTCAGGGTCGTTTTGATTTGCATTTCCCTGATGGCTAATGAGGATGAGCATTTCTTTAAGTGTTTTTCTGCCATTCGATATTCCTCTGTCGAGAATTCTCTGTTTAGCTCTGTTCCCCATTTTTTAATTGGATTACTTGGTTTGCTGCTTTTCAGCTTCTTTAGTTCTTTGTATATACTGGATATTAGTCCTCTGTCAGATAAAGGGTTAGTGAAGATTCTTTCCCAATCTGTAGGCAGTCGTTTTGTTTTGATGACGGTATCCTTTGCTTTACAGAAACTTTTCAGTTTCATGAGGTCCCATTTATTGATTGTTGCTCTTAGAGCCTGTGCTGTTGGTGTTCTGTTCAGGAAGTTGTCTCCTGTGCCAATGAGTTCTAGGCTGTTCCCCACTTTTTTTTCCAATTGATTTAGGGTATCTGGTTTTATGTTGAGGTCCTTGATCCACTTTGACTTTAGTTTTGTGCAGGGTGATAAATATGGATCTATTTTCATTTTTCTGCATGTAGACATCCAGTTGGTCCAGCACCATTTGTTGAAGATGCTGTCTTTTTTCCATTGAATGGAATTGGCTTCTTTGTCGAATATCGAGTATTCATAGGTGTGTGGATTTAGTTCTGGGTCTTCTATGCGGTTCCATTGATCCTCCTTTCTGTTTCTATGCCAATACCATGCAGTTTTTATTACTGTTGCCCTGTAGTACAGCTTGAGATTGAGGTAAATATTTAGTTTATGTATGTACATATGTGTGTATGTATGTATTTGCTGAGGTATACGTTTACTTTATGTATGTCAATATTTAATTTATGGATGTATAAATGTGTTTATGTATGTATGTGTTTAATTTATGAATATATATTTAGTTTATGAATATATGCATGCACGTATGTATGTATATTTAGTTTATGAATGTATGCATGCATGTATGTATGTATATTTAATTTATGAATATATGCATGCATGTATGTATATTTAGTTTATGAATGTATGTTTCAGTTTATGTATGTGTTTAGTATATATATGCATACATTTATGTTCGAACGCATGTATGTACTTATATATGTATGTATTTAGCTTATGTAGGAATGTATATTTAATTTAAATTAACATGTGTGTATCTGATTTGTGTAAGTGTTTAATTTATGGATATCTGCCTTTCACATAAATATTTGTCTATGTACGCATTTGTTTTGGGTTCTAAAGGTTTACACTGAGGCCCTGTGGATGCTAGTTATGGGCCGCAGCACTGAGCTCCACCCCTAGCCCAAGTATTTAGTTTTGAACTAGGACACTGTGGTGTTCTTCATGGACCAATTTTACTGGCTACATACAGCACTTCTGCTGCTATTCACAGAGCTACAGAGATGGGGAGTGTTCCTGGGAAGCACATGCTTACAAATTCACATCATTATTTTCCCATTTGGATAAGAAATTTCCCCCCAAACATGTGAACAAAGAATGAGGAGGAAACATCATTAAAAAAAAAAAAATAGGAGAAGGTTTGGGAGAGGCCTCAGTTGGTACTGTGCTTACTATACTTGACCTTAGCTTGATCTTAGCCCTCGGAAAGGATTGCTACAGCCCTCAGCCTTGGATGACTGTTAGCTGTTTAACTATGTGTTAACTAGTGTTAAACATTAACTAGTTGTTTAAAGGGCGCTGAAGGTGACATTGATATAGGCGTCACTCATAGACTTAGGGATTGATACTGCTGTGGATCTGCAGATACAGTAGCTCACATTGTCTAGAGTGGTTTTATATACTTAGCAGAATGGAAAAACTGAAACATCCTTCTGAAACAAATAATAGCAGACATCATGTTCACCATTTTTCATTGAAAGTAAGAGAATATGAAAGTCACAGGGATCATGGCCCCAGGTACACACTGAGAAACCGCACACCATCTTCAGAAAGGAGGCCGCTCTGTGCCTCAGGGAAGTGCACTCTCCAGCCATCATTTTTCTGTTGTCAAGGTTATTCTAGCCTTTGAATCATTGTCTACAGACACTAGCGTTTCTCATTAGAAGTGAAAACATTTTTGCGCCCAGCCCATTTTTTTTTTGTTCAGCCACATGGTGTGTGTGTGTACATACATGACAGGGACAGAGCTCAGTCTTGTGTGTTACTCTTCAGGAACTGTCCATCTTGTTTTCTTACACAGCCTCTGACAGGGCCCTGGGGCTGGCTGAGTAGGCTATGGTGACTGGCCTAGGACTTGGGGCTTTGCTTCTCCAACATGCCCCCATACCTGGCTTTTTGGGGTGCTAAGGTCAAGCTTATATAGTAAACACTTAACCAGCAGAGGCGTCTCCCAAACTTCCTAGGTTTTTATTTATTTTATTTTATTTTATTTTTTATTTAAGTGATGTTTCCTCCTCATTCTTTGTTCACGTGTTTGGGAGGGAATTTCTTATGTAAATGGGAAAATGACGATGTGAATTCATAAGCTGCTGTGTAGGGTGAAAGAGGGGGTGTTCGGTAGGTGATGACAGGTGTGTGCGGGACGCGAAACTGTGAGCAGTTGTGGGAGCCAGAGTGGTGGAGCAAGGCCCTGTCAGCCTGAGTCACATTTCCTCTCCCAGGGTGGTTTAGTGTGGGGCATTTGACACAGCAGGAAACGGGGAGAGTATGCTGTCAGAGCAGATGGAACACCTGTAGAACCCTTACGCTTGGAGAGAGCTGTGGATCCGACATCTTCATTTGCTCTGCCACCTGGAATGGTGAATTATCTTTTTGTGTTTTTTTTCTTTTCTTTTTCTTTCTCTCTCTCTCTCTCTCTCTCTCTCTCTCTCTCTCTCTTTTTTCACTAATGGCACACCAAGCTTCCAGATGGAAGGAATGGCATTTTGCCTTATTTCATGGGGCAGTTTCTGGCACGGTGCTATGAACAATGTATGTGTTTAAAAACCCATTGTTATTTGATTGATTCCTGATGCTCCTTGTGCTCTACAGGCTTCAGCTAGATTAAAAAAAAATTCAGTAGCTTCAATAAATGACGTGTTAATAGTCACTGTTTCCCTGCCGCCTTAAAATGTTCAAGCACTGGAGTACTATCATAGAGATCTTCAAATAGACCAATTATGGAGCAAAACTTAACAAAAAATATTAGGATAAGTGGCTTGAAAAGTTTGTCCAAACTGGGACATCTCAAGAAGAATTTGCTTATCTTGAGGTAACTATTCTATAAAACTGATCTCTTCCCTTAAAGCATTACCTCGTAGCCTATCCCACCACAGGTTTCTGGATGGATCCTTGCTGGCAGAAGAACCACAATCAGAAAGATTAACATGCAAGTGCAGCAGAAATGAGAATTTAGTATAAAGAGACACTGTGGCAGTCTGCAGATATAGCTTCAGATTCTTCTTCAGCATCCCTTTGTTATTGACTTGTAGCCTTTTTTTTTTCTTCTTCTTATCCAGATTCCCATTTTCCACTCTTTAATCCTGGAGGATTTAGTCTTGCCCTGTGGGACATGAGCTAATGTGATACAGTCAAAGACTTGAAATGGCTTTTTCACTGAGCCTTTGCCTTTTCCTTACTCTAGAGCAGCGGTTCTCAACCTTCCTAATGCTACAACCCTTTAATATAGTTTGTCATGTTGTGGCGAGATACAACCATAAAACCATTTTCCAGTAATTTCACTGCTGTTATGAGTGATAATGTAAACATCTGTGTTTTCTGATGGTCTTGGGTGAACCCTGTGAAAGGGTTATTCAGCATCAAAGGGGTCATGACCTACAGGTTGAGGACTGGTGCTCCTTAGTCATACGTTGCCATGTGAACAAACTATGAAGCTCACTGACCGCATGAGAACCAGGTGGCCCAATGCCTCTGTTGAGCCAGTCAGTAGCCACACAAACCCAGAAACAGAGTCATCGTAGCTTATTGGTAATTGACATAGATACCTAAGTGAGCTTAACAGAGACTAGCAGAAGACCCACCCTCTGAGCCCAACTCAGACTATCACACTGCGCAATCATGAGCTAGCTAAATCCTTGATGTTTTAGATACTAAGCGCTGGGGTGGTTATACAACCAAAGCCAGCTAAAATAGTTTTCAATCAAAGTTCTATAATAGGCAAATACATGGAACAAAGTAATTAAATACATAGTCATTTATTTATTTATTCAGCCTTCCCATTCCACAACAACAACAACAAACAGTGACTTCAGAGAGGTTAAATAACTTGGCTGATATGGGCAAGATGAGTCAACTATCATCAGAGATCAGAAGAAGGAAACTAATATTTCCTTTAAAATAACTTGTCTTCCTAAGAATACTATAATCTATTGAAAACAGAGTTTATTGGCTCCTGAGAAAGGTCGGTAGGTAAAGGTTCTTGCTGCCAAACCTGATGACCTTATTTTAGTTCCTGGGACCCACATGATTGAAGGAGAACAATGACTCCTACAAGTTGTCCTCTAACCTCTACATGTGTCATGCATGCAAATGCCCACACATGTACACACACACACTAAATGTATACATAGACAAACAATGAATGCATATATATATACACACAAACAAATGCACACTCACAAACAATATATACAAACAATAAATGTAATGCAATTTTTTTTTAAATTTATGTTTCTATACATTATAGTTTATAAAAAACTGTATCACTTTGTATCCCAGCTGTAGCCCCCTTCCTTATCCCCTCCCAATCCTACCCTTCCTCCCTCATCTCCTCCCATGCCCCTTCCCCAAGTCCACTGATAGGTGAGGTGCTCCTCCAGTTCCCACTGACCCTAGCCTATCATGTCTCATCAGGACTGGCTGCATTGTCCTTCTTTGTCACCTGGTAAGGCTGCACACCCCACAGGGGGAGGTGATCAAAGAGCCAGTCACTGAGTTCATGTAAGAGACAGTCCCTGTTCCCATTACTAGGGAATCATGAAATTTGCAGGCAAATGGTGGGAACTAAAAAAATGATCCTGAGTGAGGTATCTCAGAAGCAGAAAGACACACATGGTATATACTCACTTATAAGTGGATATTAGACATATAATATAGGATAAACATACTAAAATCTGTTCACCTGAAGAAGCTAAGCAGGAAGGATGCTCAATCCTCACTCAGAGAGGCAAACGGGATGGACATCGGAAGAGGGAGAAAACAGGGAAGAGGACAGGAGCCTACCACAGAGAGCCTTTGAAAGAATCTACCCAGCAAGGTAATGCAAATTTTTTAAAGAAAAAAATTTAAAGAAAAATAACAGAGAAAATATTTCTACCACTTACTACTTTCAATCGCAATAGGATCTAGAGAAGCATCTTACTATTTTCTACTACTTATTACTTATTTTTGATCACTGCTTTATGGCTACAGCACACAGTAACATGGCAGAAAGTCTATAGTGGAAAGTTAAGCTTTTGTTTCCTTGGCTCGGATTTTCGGTTCTCCTGGGAAGTACATTTTATCTAACATACCTGGAAGTTTTTGTGTGCCTGTTTTGTTTTGTACACTTTCAGAAGACTTTTATGTGTTCAGTATTGATGACGATAAGTAGCGCTCAGGGCATGATCCCAAAAAATGAGAGAAAATAAGCAGAGGAGACAGAGAGGGCAATAGACACAACCCGTTCCATTCCTCACTTCCAGCCATTTGTTATGCCACCTACAGAGCCACAACATCTATTTATTTATTTATTTATTTTAAAGATAAAATCAGGTAGAAGAGAATCAAAGCTAACCAAAACCCTCAAAGGGATGTCTTCTAGCAGATTTGTTGTCCATATCTACCCTTGTCAAATAAAAAAGAAAAAAAACAAGAGAAATGTGAAATTGTTGGGGACTCTCTGAATACTAGCCAAGATCCACATCCCTAAATGTTTTTCCTGGATCAGAAACAATGGAAATGAGTCTCCCGAGTGTAAGATACTGAGGGATTTCTTTGGTTTGATACCCTGTAGAGAGCTGTGCAGAGAGACAGGAAATGGCAAAGGAAGAAGGTTGAGGTCTGAGAACAAGTTGGGGGCAGTGAAGGATGTGTGTTTGCAGCGGCTGAACATGTAGGAGAGACACGAAGAGGATGAAGTGTGAAAGAGGCATTTGGATGTGGTTGGAAGGAGGTATTCCTCCAGGGGAGGCGCACTCCATTCCTGCAGAAGCCAGACTGCTGCAATTCAGAAATCAAGGGAGGCAGGAAAAAGGACCCGTCTAGCAACCAAAGTCCCTTAAGTGGAGACCACGTGTGCAAAGTTTTTCTTTCTATTCTATAAGAGAGAGAAAAATGGGTAGCAGGAGAGCAGAGATGAAAACATCGAAAAATGGAGGCCTTAGAAATGGCTTCATGTTTATTTGTGCGTGTGTCTGGGTCTGTGAAGGCTGCACACATGTGGGTGTCCATGGAAGCCGGAAGAGGGTTTTGGATCCTTTGGAGCTGAAGTTAAAAGGCAGTTGTGTGTCGCTCGACGTGGGTGCTGGGACTGAACTGGAGTCCTCTGGAAGAGCAGCACATGCCTTTATTCACTGAGCCATCTCTCACATTCTCGCTGTCAGAGGTTCACAGATAACCTTGTTTTTAAGAACATACTTTACACTGGTTGGTTCTTTGCCTTGTAGTTTGGAGTGCTGCCAAATTTCCCCAGCCGTGAGCTGTGTCTGGTAAAACACCCCATTCCTTCTCCATAAGCTTTTCTTTGTGGAGCCTCCACTGGGGTCTACCCCCACCCACGACCACATTTTTGCAGAGTGAAGGTTCCTAGGGTCCTGGCTGTATTTCCACACAGACCAAGGATGATGCTTTATGGCGGCAGAACTGGATTTGTCTCTGAAAGCATCCATGGAGAACAAGTCCTTGTCAACATCTTCCTATATCAACTCATTCTGCTTTCTTCCTTTTTGTCTTACATTAAGGTTCTCAAGACCTTGTAGTTTCAACCCACAGCACAGCATATAATGAAAGTTTGGTTTCTTTAAAAACTCAGTTAAGTTATGTAAATTATATTTTTTGTTTTAATCCCAAGTGTGGGATTTCAGTTTGGCCTTTAGTTTGTTTACAGCTGATGATCGTCTTGTGCAGGGCATATTCTTTGCCAACTGGTAACAGCCTTCCCCTGGGCAGCACAGAGAGGGGTGTGGCCTAGAACTCTGAGGGATATAAATAGGAGAGTCCAGGGCGAGAGAAATTGTGGTGTCCTGTGTTGATGTGTGGCTTGTCGCAGTTTGTAATGATCAGAGACAGATGGTGGGGCAGTCAGAGAGAAACGTTTCAACTCAGAGGCTCAGAGGAGACTGCTTGCTGTTGACTATAGCTCCCGGGAAAACACACCGACCCTAAACACCCGGGAGAAGTAAAGGGGTCTGCACACTCTCTCCCTACTATCCTTCTCTGCACTAACCTACCTAGGATTGGGGGTTGGAAGGAAGAGGATTTGAGGACAGAGCCAGAAGATCCCAGCCATGCTACATTCTGTAAATCACAGATGCCTGGAATGTGGTGTGAGGTGGGGTGGGCATGGATGGTTTACTTTCCACACTCTTTCAAACCTTCTTTAAAGATTTTGGTATTCTTTGTTTCATTTCTTCCCACAAAGTACTTTTGACGATACCTTTTTGTTGTTATCAGTGTAACTGAAATTGTAGGAAGCTCCTTATACAAAATACTGTAGCTGTTAGAAGGTCTGAGTAGCTTCAGGAAGAAGATGGGACTTGATCTCACCCTTGATTGAGGCCTTCTTAGACAGTGTTGAACCTGAGGAGGGAGAGGACTCACTGGCATTTTCTAGTCCACCCAGCTGAGTTGCCACTGTGTCTGCTCACTCCTGAGATAGTCCTTTCAGTGGTGACTTTTAGTTTCTGTGCCATGGACTCAAGCCACCTTTTGGACAGTGACTCTGCTTAATACATGACCACTTCTCTCCATCTTCAACATTTCACATGTCCCCTTTCTCTGATGTAGTGGCCAAAGGGCTATTAAAGGTTGGGCCTCATCTGTATGTTCTGTCTCTGGTAACTTTGATGCCTAACTTTCCTGAACAACTGGAAGAGTTAAACAAACAAACAAACAAACGAACGAGCAAACAGCAGTCAGACCTCAAACTCAACTCTCTTCACTGAGCACTCATTCCAGCACCAAGCTTGTCTTCCAGCTCCCTTCCCACGCACTTCCTGAGCCTGCCAGCCTGATATCTGCATAGCTCAACCCTGTGTCCACTTTGATAAGAGCTGGAGCATAATCAACACAGCCTCAGTTTTCTGGCTCAGATTTCCCCTTGTGGCTTCTGCATTCCTGCCGATAATTAGAGGAAGCTTTCTTGCCATGCTGAAGGCTATATAAAATAAATTAATAAGCAATGAAGCAGTTGGCAGGGAGCCAGGAGCTTGCTGCTGCTGGTATCCTGCCTACCCTGAGCTATAGTTACTGGGGGGAAGGAAGCTTGGCTCTTAGCGTCCGCTTGGCTCTTTTGAATTGGTTAACTGGGAGAGTGAACTTGGCATTGAAGGAAAAATTTAAGAACTCTAGAGAACACACTGTAAGAGTGCTTATAGGACTTTGGCCTTTGAATAATAGAGACCGCTGGTTTTTCTTCCCATCATTCTCTTACATATCTCTCATTGAAGTCCAAGATTACTGAATTCTTTTTTGTCCTTTTTAGTACCATACAGCTCTGTCTCATTTTATTAAGTTTAAAACAAACACTGTGTGGGTTTGATTGCCAAAATGAAAGTATAAATCAAGCATTTCAAGGTTTTACCTGGACATAACATTGCAGACCAGAGCTTGTAGAAATGACTGTGCATTTTAAGGCTACTGTGTGTTTGCCTGTTGTGTTAGCAAGACTTCTGCAAAGAGAATTTATAGGGAACTGTATAACTGGGCATGTAGGTATGGAGACCTAGACACCCATATTAAGTCATCCTTTGGTATCCATGGAGATCCCTTCCAGTATACATAACCCAGTGGCTATTAGAACTTCTGGGTAGTTAAGTTCTCTCTCTAAAAAAAAAAAATCTAGTTGTAGGAATTACTTTCTGTTGCTGTGACAAAACACTGTGTTCAAAAGTAGCTTAAAGAGGAAAGGGTTTATTTTGGTCTAAGGTTTCAGAGGGACTGATTCCATCATGGAGGAAGGCATGGCATGTGGCTTAAGCAGGAAGCTGGCTGATAACACTTTCTCCACATACAGAATCTGAGGGCAAGCAGCAGGAAGTGGGATGAGGCTAAGAAAACCTCACAGTCTTCCCCCAAGTGACATGCTTCCTCCAGCAAGGCTGCACCTTACAAAGGTTCCCTTGCCTCCACCATCAGAAACACTAGCCAGGGACCCAGTGCACAAACACATGAGCCTATGGGGAAACTTTCTCATGTAATCCACCATAGATTATTTGCATACAGCCAATGTGCATCCTCTGATATACTCTGCAGCCCTTTTAGATTATGAAAACTTAGTGCAATGAAGCATATATATATATATATATATATATATATATAATTTTACATGGTATTGTTTAGGAAATAACAACAAGAAAAATGTTGAATTACAGATACAATAGGTTTTGTTGAATATTTGTAAACTCAAGTTGGGTAAATACACTGATACACAGAGAGCTCTCCACATCAGTAAATTCAGTTAATCTTTCATCAGAAAGTTCATAAAGCTGCATGGGGTGGTGTGGGCTCGTAGTCCTAGCACTTGGAAGGCAGGCACAAGCAGATATCAGTGCCTTTTAGGTCTACAGAGTAAGGGCCAGTTTAGTTTAGCTTGTAGAGAAGCTTAGCTCAAGTCTCATGCTCTCAGAACCAGAGAGGATGATGAACAATGCCTTTGCCTTTTATTTTATCTGGATTCTCAACTGACAGGGTGGCTTTTCATTACTTAGCCTACTTTTTGTAAATGTTAGTGTTTTTACAACAACACACTTCTAGCCACACTTAGAAGCAGTGTCTTCAGCTGCCTGCATTTCCCTTCATCACACTGATGTATAAAATTACCCACCACACCTATGTGCCTCCTACATGACTGGGACCCATTTTCTGGTTCTTCTAAGACTTGCAGAAGCCCCCTGTATTGTCTTTAGGCTCCATCACAACCAAGGAAACTTTGATGGAGTGTTTGAGGAGTCAGGAGATGGTAAAGTTGTTTTGATTGGTTACAAATGGCTTGATGGAATTCAGACTGCTTTCGGAAGAAAGAAAGAGAATGGTTGTGGCTACTGTTCAGGTCATTTGGATTTAAAAAAAAATCAATCACCCCATTGACTTCCTTGCTGAAGAAGAACAAGATATTTGATTGTGGATGGGCCAAGATGTCTGTTTCAATGAATGTTCAAGACACATACTTGCTTTTATGAGCTGCCCACACTAAAAAAAGGCACAATAATACTATCCTAAACGTGCAGTTCCAGAACCAATGCACAGCAGCCCTTCTGAGCTCTCACAGACTCAGATCCCCTGGCATCTACACACAGCATTAGTAAAATTACCTCTCTCATTCCTAACTCTTCCTCTGACTCTGGAGTTTACTTGGTAGTTATCTTCAACCCAACCCTGGCTTTTGTCCTTGATACTGAGTTTCTGCCTTTATACCTTTCTCTCCGTTTAAGTCTTGGAAACGGACCTCAAAGCTACATTTGAAACATTACCGACTGCATGTTTTTTTCTCCTTGATCCTGCTGTATCATCCTAGATTGGTCACATATATTGTCCCAGCATCATTCTTAGTAGATTCAGAATTTCTCCTTGCTATTCTACTTTGAGTTGGTTCCTGATTTCAATATCACTTAAGGTCATTCGCTCTGAAATTTGACTGAAGGACAAGTGATAAAACAGTTGCCACCATACGGCTATTTGCTGACTCACCCTACGATTCCCAAAGATAGAATTACAATACCCACCATTACAATTAATTAACTTCATTCTAGATCAGGGTTGCCACAGTGCCCAACCTCAGGGCAATGTCCTCATAAAATATAACATGCGTGGTACCTTCTGAGTTGTAAAAACTCGAATTAAAATTTTGGCCTTGTAGATCAAGCCTTCTTTCCACTCCGAACATGCAAAACCAGATTTGAGAAAAGTCTAAAAATACTGGCACGTTTAGTCATTGCCAGAACTTTAAGAATAGTATTGTTAGGGTTAACTGATCTATTACTGTCTTTTGTGTCTATACTCTAGGTATAGGAGAAAGAGCCATCTTTGATCTGGTCATGCAAAATATTATGAAAACACAAAGGGAATTGTTTATGCCTACAGTACTTTCTTCCATATCATCACCTTTAGTTTTACCCACTATTTTTCTCAGCTCTTGCCATTTTCTACTACTTATAGCTTTTGCTCTACTCTGAGTTGGTCAGTTTCTATCCTAATACACAGTGCACAGTTTCCTTTGTGTGTGTGTGTATGTGTGTGTGTGTGTCAAACTATTATCTAGGCAGGTTTAACTTATTGAATTTCTTTGCTCTTAGTTTTGGGCAAGTTCACTCAGTGGCTAAACTCTCTCAAGTAACCTCTGGGATTCTTTCATTATTGAAATGCTGGGATAAAGAGGACATTTTGTCATCAGGGATACCAAGGTTTGAATATGTCAGAGTATATTCTTCCTGCATCATTAGGATATATCAGGATGATTTTGAGGACTTACTCACTTTTCTTTGTTTAATCATTGTTACCAAAAAGGAGTTGGATAAGCAATCTCAATGCCTGACTGACCATTGAATGTGCTGGACATGGTTTCTAAGCACTTCTTGATAGACTACTATCTGCAAAGTTTTATGCTAGAAAAATAGTAGTAAACAGGAGGAATTGGCCTGATGTTATGTGAAGGGAGCTAGATGTTTCAAAATCAATCACAAACTATTTCCATATGGTTCCTTTGAAGCGTCTTGAGAGAGAAATCTAATAATCTTTGAGAGATAATCAGCTGATCTTGAGGGTTAGAGGAGACTTAGTTGAGCTGGAGTTGACGTTTGGATATGGAGAATTAGTCAATAAGGTGAGTTGACAGTAATGAAGGAGTTGAGAAATGGAGAGGAGCTGGCATTTAATCTCTAGGTAGAGTCCAAGGCATGTAAAAATTTAAGGTAGGGAGAAAAAGGCCATATCAAAGGAGCTGAAAGAAGATCAGAATGACAAGAGGTTGGAGATGCCACTATAGAGATCAACAGGGGTCAGATCCTATGCAGTCTTCTGAATGGTGTCGAAGCTGTTGCATGGAGAATGGGCTGGAAGGGCAGAATGACTGGCTCCAGGGGTAACTGTTGAGAAGTGTGACAAAACTCAGGCCGCAGATCACTGCAAATTGACCTGGATGGTTGCAGTAGAGACGGGTTGGTTTTTAAGTAATGACAGATCAGATGTGGGGATAAAGAATGACAGTAGGTTCATTGAAAAGGTTGAATGACAGAGTCAAGGTAGTTTGCAGAAATAGGGTGACAATGCTATTTGCTCAACTACACAACAAAGTGGAAATCTTGAATCAAGTTAGGAAGCTAATTTTAAAAACCTGAGAGAAATTTAATCACAAAAGCAGTTATACACACAACCCCAGAGACCTGAAAAGATGTGTGGGATACAGATATGAATTTCAGGATTACTCTAGTATGTGCTAGAATGGAGGGTAGAGGATAAGGGAACCTAGAAAAGCAATATGGGATGTATTAGTTACATATCTATTGCTGTGATAAAACATGATGACCAAGTCAACTTACAGAAGAAAGAGGCTATTTGAACTTATGATTCCAGAGGGGTCAGAGTCCATTGTAATGGGAAGACATGGCAGCAGGTAGGTATAGAAGCAGGAGGAGGAAGGTAGGAGCTCACATCTTCAAACATTAGATGGAAGTAGTTTGAAGTGTTCAACTCCTGAAGTTTACTTTCAGTGATACTTTCTGCAGCAAAGCCATACCTCCTAAGCCTCCCAAAACAGAACCATCAGCTGTGGACCAAATGTTCAAATACTAGAGGCTTTGGAAGACCTTGTCATCCAAACCATCACAGAAGAACCACCACATTTCAAAATTAAGGTGGAAGATAAAAAAATGAGCCATTAATATGAGGGGAAGACAAATGAAGGTCAGAAAGAAGGTCAAGGCAGTGTAATGGTTTGGAAAACAAATAAAAAAGTGTTGTGATCAAGTTGCCGAAATGCTTATGCAGCAGGTGTGTTTTAGATCGTTTCTTTGCTGTTACAAAATGCTATCATCTGAAAGTATGGTAAAGGATATACATATGTGCTCAAGGTTTGTACAGCCAGCTGCTTTATTCAAGTTTTTAAATGTCTTTGTTAAAGAACTTTACACCAATGTAAGACACTGTTTTTGTTCTATGCAGAGAATGGCCGCTGTTGAGGATTCATGATGAGTGCTTACTCTGCTCCAGGGCCTTTCAAACACTTCTGCATCCATGTTATCCAAGGGTGAGGGACTTTCTTCTCAAGAGACTTAAAGCATATGTAACAAAATAAGACCGGCTACTTTCTCAGCTATGTCTTCACTGTAGGACAAATGGTGCTGATAGATCAAGGAAAGCGTACTGGAGACACTGAAGTTTGAGTTTGGTTTGAAAGATTGGGTCAGGCCTGCATGGTAAGAAAGATACCTCTGCTAAAGGGTAGGGATTGTCTAAAAGTGGAAAGAGGGATGTACGTGGAATATATTCAGAAGATTTTAGTAATGAAAAATGTAGTGCTTGACTGTTTTTTGATAGAACTGTCATATTTTAAGATCTTTAAAAAGTGTATTTTATTTTACCTGAAACTAAAATTTATGTGAATATAGCACGATATTTCAGTATTTGCAAACAGAATGTAATAATCAAACTGGGATAATTAGCACTTTGACTACCTCAAACATTTAGCTTTGTGTTGAGAAAATAAAAAAATCCCCTCTTCCAGCTCTCTTGAAGAACAAAATAAGTCACTAAGTATAGTTATTCTGGGCTAGCACTGTATTTTTCTACCTGATTGCAACTTTGAACCTCTTAACTGACGGCTTCCTATCCTTTCCCCATTCCTTCCCCAGCTTTTAGTAACCACTATTCTACTTTCTACTGCTGTGAGGCCAAGTGTTTTTTCTTCCACCCGTGAGTGAGAACATACAGTGTCATTCTGTGCCTGGCTTATGGATCCCAAATTCTAACACAGAACCTTTAAATATCATGACAGAGAGCTTCTACAAATTTTGAGCTTCTTAAATCTGATGAAACATACATTTTCTTTTGCACTGCTTTGCACTTGGCTTCGTGGTTCTTTTTCTTTCTTTTTTTTTTTTTTAACTCTCAGGTTAACTAACTTTGACAATCAAGCCCTGGAGGAAGAAGTTTCTTCTGAAATGTGATCCAGTTACACCTACATCTCACTTCACTTTTATCCCCACCCCACCCAAAGAGATCATAGAGTGTGGTTTTCCTAATGAATTACAGATAACAGGTTTGGTGATGACTGGGGATCCAGGTGAATAGTTCTTTGAAGCATCTTAGCCCTTTGATTACACCATTTCTTTACTCATTCAGAATTGATAGGCTACAGAATAGGGAAACATGACAGCACATAAACACTGCCTCTTGATGTGCATGGGAGAATTGTGCCAGACCTCCATGGCATCTGAAATCCATGGATGCTTAAGTCCCTTAAGTAACACTGTTGACATTGGAACATGACAGTGACTATTCTGAAGATGAGCAGTCTGAAATAGCTTCTCATTATGCTGCTCAGTGTAACCTCCCTCCCCCACTGCCCAACTGTGCAGTGCACAAACTGTGCTGTATGTCAGTTCTGCTTATAAATTTTGTGGCAGGTAGAGGTGATTGGGGCTTTGAGTGTCATCTTCTGGTATAGGT
The DNA here is from genome assembly GCF_030254825.1 of Meriones unguiculatus. Taxonomy (NCBI): domain Eukaryota; kingdom Metazoa; phylum Chordata; class Mammalia; order Rodentia; family Muridae; genus Meriones; species Meriones unguiculatus. The sequence continues at coordinate 65,962,566 of NC_083357.1, read as the reverse complement.
TGCTTCTGGTAAACCCCAGTTAATCCTACTGCCTAACTTTGTATGACATGTCCAAATAAAGAATTCAGAGTTTGAAGTCAATGTTCACTGAGCATTTGGAAGGTTTGGTTCCGTTAGCTTCTAGCTAATATTTCCAGTATCTCATATTTAGGCAGCATTACTGTCTAGAAAGCTGTTGCGTTGACTTCTGAGTCGTTGTGTATGATTTGTTTTACATTTTACATTTTAAGACAGTTATTAGATCTTTTCTTTGTCTCTAATGGTACAGAACTTTCTGGCTCCTGAGTTATCCTCTCCCATCTACTTCTTTATTTTGGTGAAGGAAGAACCTTGCTCAGATAGGTCACTTTCCTGGCATGACACAAATGTCTTCATTTTAGTTTCTCATAAGCTAGTTTGTCTGGGTATAGAAATCTCCCTAACTAGTAATTTTCTTTCAGAATTTTAAAAGACTTGGTTCCTTGTCTGACAGCTCTCAGAGATGCTGTTGAAAAGGCTATTGTTTTGATTTCTGTCCTTCACTATGATTTTTTTTGTATCTTGGGGGTTTTGAAATGTTATAGTGATATACCAAGACTAATATTTTAAGTATATTTATTATGTTAGACATTAGTGGGGTATTTGGTTTGGAATCTCATAATTTGTAGTTTAGGGAAATCTTTTGTATTTATAATAAATTACTTCTCTTTGTAGTTATTAAATTATAAAACATTTTATTTATATATCTAGTATCTATCTATTTATTTATGTATATATGCACATGGGTATGTACATATGTGTACATGTGTGCATGTGCTTGCCATAGAACACATGTGGAGGTCACATGACAGAACACATATCAAGAGTCAGTTGTCTCTTCCCACCATGTGGGTCTCAGGGCTAGACAGTGGGTCCTCAGGCTTGACAGCAATTGGCTTTATCTGCTGAGAAATAAATCTCAGCCTGATACCCATTTTTTGTGAGGGAGGTATTGAATGTGTTAATATTATTCTTCAACTTTTATTTAAGTCTCAGTGGTTTTAAATATGGGTATTCTTTACTCTGCAAAATGTTCTATCTTCTCATTTAGCTTCCTTATATGGAATATCTTATTGGGCTCTCGTATTTTTAATTTCTAAGAACTTTTCTTGTTCCTGGAATGTTCTTTTATAAAAATAGTATCGTGTTCTGTTTCATGGATTCAGTATCTTTTCTTATCTCTGTGAGGACTTGGATGATAAGTACATTTTTTTTTCTTGAATTATCTGATTTACTTCATAAGATTTTCTTGTTTGTTTTTGTTTCCATTCATTTTCCAGCAGTTCTCCAATATTGGACAACTTCTGGCAGCAATGTTTGAGAGTGAAACCTTGAAGGGAAACAGTATGTAAGGATGCTCAACCAGCCAGGTCACTCCTGAGCAACTATGCTGTTGCACTGGACTGTTAGTTTATTCAGGAATCTTGAAATCTTTAGGATGGGAGAGGCTGTAGGGTTGCTGTTCTTCAAGGAACTGGGGAAAGGACAGAGCAGGGAATCTAACTGTTCAGCTTGTACACTTTCCTACAACCTGGCATTAGACCTTCAACAGTGAGCATTTCTCTAAGGTATCCTCCCAAACCACCTAGGGCATATTCAGTCTTTTCATAGACAGGAGGAGGGGAGGTTGATATTTTTCTGCTTTTCATGGTAGTTATAAGCATCCAAGGTCTCAGGGAACTCTGCAGAAGAGGATGCAGAAAAAGTATAAGAGCCAGATGGGTTTAAGGACCAATAAAACAGGGCCTTTTAAATCAACACATTTAAAGCTAATATGAGCTCACAGAAACTGAGGCAGCAACCATAGGACCTGCATGGGTCTATACCAGATCCTCTGTCCTCTGTGTATATATTATGGCTTCCAGTTTAGTGTTTTTTTTTTTTTTTTTTAAGGGAGGGCTCCTGAATATGTGAATGAGTGGGTCTCTGATTCTGATGTCTTCTCTTGGGCTCTTTTCCTTTTGCTTGTTTTATCCAAATCTGATGTGTTGGGTTTTGTTTTATCTTACTACACTTTCCTTATTATAATGTATTTAGTGCTTTTTTTTTAAAAGTAGAATTTAGACATAGGAACACAGGGAGAGGACCATGTGATAATGGAAGCAGAGATTTGTTATCACAAGCCAAGGAAAGCAAGGATGTTTGACTCATCAGAAACCAGAAGAGACAAGGAAGAGTCTCTCCTGGGGCTTCTGGAGAGAAAATGGCTTCTCTGGCATCCTGATTTTTGATTCAACAGAGCAGAAACTTTGACACTCATTACATTTTTAAAGTGGACCTGAAAAGAATTTTAAAACGTATAAATATTAAACTAAAATATTGAACATCTTTCCATTGGTAGGAAAGCATTTTTTTTTAATTAATTCAATTTACACCTTGGTTGTAGGCCCCTCCCTCCTCTTCTCCCACTCCCACTCCCTCATATCCATCCTCCCCTATTCAAGGGAGCCCCTTAAATTTTAACCTTTTAGAAATAAATTTATTCTCCAAGTTTTTATTTAAATATATATTGCAAAGGGAGCACAATCTACTACTAACATGATTCATTCTTCTTCTTCTACTTGGCCTTTTATCAGTTTTCTACCTTCCGTTATTTCTATTTTAATTATTTCTACTTTCATCTCATATATGCATACATGAGTTCATGTATGTATATAAAGTCAAAAGACCACAGACAAGAGAAAACATGATAGATTCTTTTTCTGAAACTGTCTTAACTAATATGATTATCTTCACTGAATAAATTTTTCTACGATTGACATAACTTTGTTTTTTTTTTTTGTGGCTGCAAAAAACATCTTATGGTGTGTAAGAACTATAATTCCTTTATCCATTACCCTGTCTCTGGACACCTAGGTTGATTCCCATAGTTTGTTGTGAATAGTGCTATAAAGAATATAATGAACAAATGTCTTTACTATATGTTGACTTGGTTTGTTAACTTTGTCATTGATAAAGTTAAAAAAACATTAAGAACTTAATATTTATTTTTAATTATCCATAAATAACCTGTGTCATGACACCTCATCAGATTCATGTGACCTTGGCTTTCTCCAGACCTGGCATCCCTGCATCCTCTGTGAACGTGACCTTGAAGATCACTGCTCTTTCCTTGCTAAGACAGAGCACGCCTTCATCTGTAGAGTTTTCCAATCCTTATGTCTGTCTCTAGTAGACTTTTGGGAGTCACCAACTGATCACCTTCCCCAGGCTCTGTTGGGACTATAGAGTGAACAGAATCTGTGGCCTATTGGAGGGGTCACATGCCGTATGTTCACTATGCCTGCCGTTTGAGGAGGCCTACCACCAACAAATCCCTGAGGCCCTCTCTGCCATGCTTGCCCCAGTCTTGCGCCATTCCCTTCCAATGAAGCCTTTCCAGTTCCTTACTCTTCCTGTTCTTGCTCTTCTCACACTTGGGGTTTTTACTGTAGCAGCTGGCTCACCTTCTCTGTTGGAAATATCATCTCATCATCAATGTATATTTTAAAAATCTTCAAATCCCTTTACATAATTTTTTTTCTAACACTTCTTCTTACCTTAACTAAATTTTCCCACATTTTGAAAACTCACAGTCTCTTTTTGCAACATTACATAATTCCTTTGACTAGCCCCATTATTCTGGGAAGATTTGGATTTTTTTTGGGTGAATTTTACACAATTTATGATATGCTAATTCTTTCAGGCAAGATATTTTGCTTATGTCAGCATGTTGTTAAAGTTCATGCTGCAAATCTCATTAAAATACAACCTTTGCTTTTAATTTTTAAACCAAGAAAAGTAAACATTGAAATTGTATGTATAATATAGGTTATTCATTAATATATATACATATTTTAACCTTTTAGCATATGTATATTTCAGCTTTTTTTATACTTAAAAGGGCATGGGCCTTTAATTTATAATAAATTAATATATAATGCTAAACAAAATTTGTTAACAGGTACTCAATGAATGTCTAATGAAGATATACATATCTGGAAACTAATTTAAATCTGATTTAATGGTACCCCTTCCTAAAAGCAGCCTATGGTCTGATGTTTGGGATGACTTTAAATGTAAGCAAGCTTTTCTTCTAATGATGCTATATCCTTACAGTTCCTTCTAGTAGAGAATAGTAACTCTATCAGGCAGGACGTGAATCAGCCATTCACAATGCTCCCTTCCTATGTTATAAAGAACTGACATTGTTATGTCTTAACGTCAGAAATTCTCCTAACATTATTTGAAGACATTCTTACCTGGATCACAGACTGTTTCTGTCTTCAGCAGGACCTGGACTATGATGGGTGAGTTGTCCTCCAGACTGTGAGAGTGGGTATGCCATACATCGGAAAATACTGAGTCCAGGTACAACTAAAGACAACATTTGAAGTGTCTTCTAGGTGTTAGGAGTGTTGCTAAGGATTTTACCTTGGTAATCACATTTCATTTATTGATATTGATAGTTAACTCAACAGTATCTAGGATCTTTCAAGAGACAAACCTTTGGGCATGTTTGTGAGGAAGTTTCTAGATTGAGTTAGTCAGCGTGAAAATCTCTAAAGGTCAGCAGCTTGTTCCATTGGGCTGGGGTAATGAGCTCCACATAATAGAGATAGAGAGCTGGTCACCAGCATTCCCTCCCCCTCCTTCTCCTCCCGAGACTCCTTCTCCTCCTCACCCAACCCCTCTCTGCTTCCTGACTATAGCTTCAGCGTGACTAGCTGCCACATACTCCTGACACCCTGTCTTTTGTGTCATGATACGTTGTACCCTCAACTATGAGTCCAGTTAAACCCTTCCTTCCGCATGTTACTTCTGTCTGATATTTTGTCACAGCATAGAAAAGACGTAACAAATGCAGCTAGAATATGTTCTTATTTTTAGTTTACATGTAAAGAAATTGATGAAGAAGAGGTAGATTCCTTAGCCCAAGGGACATGGCTAGAAAGAGTTTTTCTGGGTTTCTTTGTAGTCCCCGATGCTACATATTTGATCCAACCGAGCTATGTATGTACTGACACCTCAATAGGTTCATACTGTGATTGTCTCCTTGAGGACTGCAATTATCCCTTAGACAATTATCCCTAAGTGATGCCCCCTTTGACCATTTTGTCATCTCCCTTTCTAATCTTATAACAGAGATTCTAAGAACCACTAAAGGAAAGTAGTAGTCCTCTAAGTGAACTGATATCTGATATGACAAAATAGTCTGGGCTTTTCTGTAAGGGGAGTTTTCATGGATTATATCAGAAAGCATTTCCTTCCAAAAGTAACTGATCGAAGTCTTTTGTACAACCCCAGGACTTTCACTTCAGCCCAATCATATTTACTCTTTGTCTATAATTTTGAGCTCTACCTCTTGATAAAGTCGTGACTGACAGCTGTATACTGTCTTTCTTGCCTATACACTGAGAAATGGTATTTTGTTTGTAACTGCTTTGATATCTTCTCTGTAGCCCAAGAAAGGATGCCTCTGTTTCAGAATAATACTTATGTTGGATAAAATACTAAGTATTCACTCATGCTGAGAGAAGGAACACAGAATGCAGTACCTTTTGTATCCCTATCTCTATCACCTCCTTCCATATTCACTATCAGCCAAAATCCAAGAAAGAAGAAGCTGCTGTATTAAGAGATGATCTGAAGAAGTTAGAAAAAAAGCATTAGTAAAGTTCTGAGTAATGACACAGATAGCAAAATAAACATGCCAAGCTGAATGGCAAAGGATGGGAGTCATGACTGCTACTGAGCAAAGGGGTTCAATTCCATTGTCAGTTAAGAGGAACTGTCCAAGGACAGAGCTGGTCTTAACTGACTCTGAAGGTTGCTGAGAAATGAATCCTCCAGCCTTATCCATTTTTCTGTAATGACCTGGCAGAACTTCTTTCTTTATTGTCCAAACACAGCAAGAAGCCAGAGGACAAAAGTCTCCTTGATATAATTATATCATGGAGAATAGCTTCCTCATAGAGCTGTGATTGAGAAGGACACAAAAGGCATTGATCTAGGGACATACAGGACACAAACATTGTATAGAATCATGTTTTTCTGAATAGTCTTTAAGTTTCATTGAAATGTGAATCTTGAAGTAAAAGATTCCTATTATAACTATTTTGTGTTTAAATGTTTGGATGTTTTTAATTGTTTGGAACAAATTTCAAACAAAACATATCACTGGAGAAGATCATGATGTCTGTAATTCTCTGTTTCATAATTGTAAATGGCTGTTCATGTATGTAATACACACACAATGACATGCAAGTGATCAGTTGACTTTGTTTTAAATATCTTTTTTTGTTTGATTGTATTTATTGTTGTTGAATATTAAAATTTATTATTGATTTATCTTTTAGTTAAGTGGTGGTTATTCCTAAACCAGCTGTATATCCAAATCACCACACAGAAACTAGGATTTATTTAATTAACCTAGAGCTCAATGCTTGGCAATAGTTATTCCATCCCAAACCTCCAAGCTTGAATAGCTTCCTACCATTTAGATTTCACCCATTATACTTGCTTTTAGTCATATGTTAGGTCCGGTTCATCTCTCCTCGTGGTTCGAAGTCCTCTCCTACTGATCTCTATCTCCTTCTGGTTCTAATCCCTCTCTTGCTGATCTCCTTCTTCTACTCCTCCCATTAGTTTCCTTCTTCTTTCCTCTGGACCAGGGTGCCCCACCCCATTCTCTCCATTGCTCAGCATTGTGGCTGGTTGTTTTATTGACAATACAGAGAACAAATGGTAGCATGTTCACACAAACTTGAGACAGGTGATGCTTAGAATAAGCATCACAATGCAATGTCCGGATTGAAACCAGATAATAGGGTAGAGAAATCAGTATTTGAATGAACATAGGTAAATTGTATATATCCCACAAGAACCGAATACCAACAATTCATGTTGGCTGGTAACTTCCAGAGGCTCCCTTTTATTAAAAAATGTAAAGAATAAATGAGCAGAAAAGCAACAAAAATATTCAGGATCTCAACTATTATCATAAAACCGAAATGAGCATTATGTAAGCTATAGACTATTATACACTGGGGAAAAAAATAGCAGCAGAGGTAAGGAAGTGTGCTCTACCACACTTGGTTGTGACAAAACTGAGGTTCATCATGGTGAACTTTATGTGGCCAGGGAATACCCAAAGGAAACTCCATTTCCAAATTTGCAGACATACATGTGTAAGAAAGGACAAGGGCTCTTAGACCTGACACTCACTCATACCTCTCCTTCATCAGAGCCTGTTCTTCTCTTTGCTGGGATATTTCTTAAAGGGATAGATCTGTGACTTTCTTCATAGTTTTAAGCAGAAAGAAGGAGAGTGCTGCTTTCTCAAGTTAATCCATGAAAGTCCTGGCTTTGAGGGGTCCCTGGTTCAGAATCCCTGAAGCTCACTGTCCTTGTTGTGTCTGTCTGGACTTTCACTCCTATCTTATATTTGATTAGCATGCAATCATTTTGTCAGTGTTTTGTCCTAAAATCATGAACCTTTGGTCCTTGGGCATAACAAGCAGCTAAGGGAAAAAAGCTGACAGCTTGGAACAAGAGTAACATGAATATGACATTTTGTTCTGGGGCCAGGCAGATTCTCAAGACATTTCCACTGTGTTTAGAAAACTCAGATTATTGTACTTACTTTTGAGCCTAAATAATATTCCTTTTCAGTTTCCAGTTCACTTTATAATTCCTCTGAAAATATCTCCTGTTGTCAGGCATAAAACAGGACAAGCAAATCCTTTGCTGTCACTATCTTTTGATGCCTGAACATCTGTCCCATTCTACAGGGCAGGTGGGTTAAGGAATGAGTTCTTTACTAAGTGAATTTTAATTACAAGACAATTCCCATAGAAAATTGCCACTGCTATAAGAATTTATACATACTTCCCTTTGGGTATGATGCTAGGTAAGCAACGGAATTGGAGCTATTCTGAATACACAGTGATTAGAAAGCTGCAAAGGGCAAGCATGTATTTCTCAATAGGCTCAGTCATTCCTGTATCACTAGCAATTGGATATTGCCTATGCATTTGAACTTCAAAAAATTTGTTTTATTTTTTTTATTTATTTTTTTTTAGTGGTATTTTTTTTCTTTTTTTTTTATTTTATTTTTTTTTATCAGTTACATTTTATTAACTCTGTAGCCCAGCCGTGTCCCGATCCCTCATTCCCTCCCAGTCCCTCCCTCCCTCCCTCCCTCATCTCCACCGTGCCCCTTTCCAAGTCCATTGATGGGGGGACCTCCTCCCCATTCATCTGATCCTGTTTTATCAGGTATCTTCAGGACTGGCTGCAAAGCCCTCCTCTGTGGCCTAACAGGACTGCTCCTCCCTTCAGGGGTGGGGAGACCAAAGAGCCAGTCATCGAGTTCCTGTTAGAAATAGTCCCTGTTCCCCTCACTTTGGGAAACCAATTGGTTACTGAGCTACCACAGGCTACATCTGAGTGGAGGTTCTAGGTTATATCCATACATGGTCCTTGGTTGAATGTCATTGAGCGGACATGGGGTAAGATGATCAATCCTCGTTTAGAAAGACAGATGGGATGTGCATTGAACGTATGACAGGAGTCTACTGAGCGCATCTGAAAGACTCTAACTAGCAGTGTTTTCAAAGCAAAGACTCATGACCAAACCTTTGGCAGAGTACAGGGAATCATAAGAAAGAAGGGGAGTTAGTCTGATGGGGAAAGGATAGGAGCTCCACAAGGACCAAATATATCTGGGCACAGGGTCTTTTCTGAGACTGACATTCAACCAAAAATTTGTTTTAAAACAGGGCTTTTATTTCATATTGTTGCTTTGTAGTCATCCTTGTGTTCATGCTCTCCACCAATATTTACTAAGGGCCTTTGAAGTGATGGGTTTTGTTTCAGACTCTGAGGTTGCAATGGAGAGAAATGGACAAAGAAACCGCATTCGCAGAGCTTATGTCTGAGTCTGGTTGATGGCATGCAACAGACCAGCATTAGAGATAAAGCTTATGAAGCAAAGTTAAAGGCATTGTGAGTGATTGCAGGTTACATTTTCCAGGCCAGTCAGGGTTCCCATGAGAACGAAACTTTTTGTAGAGATCTGAATGCTGGAGAGGAAGTAAACAAAGAATCCATTCAAGAAAAGAGTGTTGTATCAAGGAACTCTTCCTCCTGTCTGTCAATGAAGCTATATAGTGACCTGGTTAAAGTAAGTGATACACAGTTATGTGGCTAAGCTATACACTTCCTTGTTTTTCTTTTCTCAAAATTTATAGCAATGTTTTACTAATGCCTGGATAATTATAACCTGATAGCCATCAGTCCAGGATGCTGCAAGTATATTTATGTGATTTATTAGATCCCATTCCTCAAAGTTACAAAAATTGGAATAAAGAATTAAGGAGCAACCAGTTTTATTCACCAAGAATCAGGAGATCACTAGCCAATAGGTAGAATGGCTACTGTGATCAAGTTTGGTTGGCTATCATGGTCAGCTTCCCTGGGCCACTTGTGGGTCATGCCTCTCTCTGAAGCAGAAGGCACCTTGGGGATCTCTACTCACATCTGTGAGCTCTTCCGCAGGCCTTACCCTTGCATGGCTGCCAACCTGTGTAGCCTCTGAGAAACACATTCAACAGAAAAGGTGGGGCCGTGCAGCCATGTCTGGAGGCGTCAGCAGACTAGTTTGTCTGGAATGGAGGCTTTGAAGAGAAGAACCAGAGAAAGTTTTAAGGATTCAGGTTAAGTGGTGGAGGCTCTTAAATACAGTGCTTTCAGCAAGTTTTTATGGATGAGTAAGCATTCATTACCTCATATTTAATGTGGGATAATCACACACATCTCTCAGGGTGAACATGAGGTGATATCATTCATATAAAATGTTGGGCATTAGGTTGCACAAACATTTAAATGCTTATGCTTAATAAAGAATAACGGCCACTATGACGATGAAGCCAGCGTTTAAGTATGACTAACATGGTAACGGCAGTATATATGATTAGTTGGAAGAGGGAGGCAATGGGATAGGAGGTCCAGTTATAAGATCATATTAACCGTGTAGAAGTAAAGACAGTGATAATTAGCCTGGGAGGGAAGAAAGAGACCAATGAGAAATCCCATGAAGAAAAACAAAATAAAACAAAAAACCAGAATGACTTGAACACTGTTGGACATGGGCTGCAGAGAATAATGGGGAACTTGCAGAGAGCTTTAAGTCTGGGTAATGGGGAGGAAGATGAGCAGAGCTTCAAAGCATGGAGACCATGACTCAAATATGCAGTGGAAGGGCAGGCTGTGGGACAGCCCCTGGTATGGGAGTTACCCTAGATGAAAGAAGTCCAAGGAGAAGCAGCTAAAAGTAGAGAGATGGAAACAGTCCAGTCTAGAGGAGAACTGCCGAGACCTGAGTCCCATAAGAGGCAGAAGCAAGGATTCTCCTTCTCAGCTGTGTAGACAGATTCTAATCTAGTTAGTTCTCACCCAATGTGTTCCTTTGGGGAATCACCTGACACATTCGGGCGGACAGATATCACAAATCCTGCATATCAGGTATTTATATTACAGTTCATAATAATAGCAAAATTCAAGTTATAAGGTAGCAACAAACAATTTTTTGGTTGGGGCTCACCATATGAGGAACTGTATTAAAGGATCACAGCATTAGGAAAGTTAAGAGTCTAGGAGCTCAAGCGCCCTCCCTTGCTTTGTCCCTTTCCTTTTTCTTCTTTTTTTCTCTTTCTCTCCTCACCTTGCTGTCCTCCCTCCTTTTCTTCCTTCCTTCCTTCCTTCCTTAATTCCTTCCTTCCTTCCTTCCTTCCTTCCTTCCTTCCTTCCTTCTTTCCTTCCTTCCTTCTTTCTTTCCTTCCTTCTTTTCTTTTCTTTCTCTCCCTTTTCTTCCTCCCTTCCTTCCATACATCCTTCCTTCCCTCCCTCTTTCTTTCCTCTTTTCCTTCCTTCCTTCTTTCTCTCTCCTCCTCATTTCTTTTGTGCTTTCCTTGTTAAGAAGTTGATTATACCCTATGATGACTCGACCTAGATGTATAAAAGGTAAATAAATGGAACCCATGACTCAAGCTGTCCAGTTTTAAAAACAATTAAGAAAAGGCTGAGTGGAAATATGGGGAGTGAGTTCAATGAATTGGTTTGTTTATTTTGGCTTGGGAGAAGAGTGGATAACGACTTCTGTTTTTCTCCCTGAAGACCCATGAAATACTAGATAAAGTGTATAGACAGTTGTTAAAATTCTTTTTATACATGATCTACATGAGTTTTGTTCCAGGATTGCTTCTTAGGAGAAGACCCATGTATTCTTGCACCGATTTTGAGTTTTATCTCAAGAATGTTGAATTTGAGATAGCTCAGTGTGTCAGAATGCTATGTGCACAGAGTTTGAATCCTCAGAATCTATATGAAAGCCAACCATAGTGGTAGATACTGCAGCACAGAGTCTGTAATTCCAGCTTGTCTGCAGGAATGGGCAGTGACAGGAGAAGCTCAAGAAAGCACGCTAGTGACAAAGAAAACTTGTCTCAAACAAGGTAGAAAGGTTAACATCTGATGGTTGTTCTCTGACTTCACACATGTGCTGTGGTATGAACACTTCCCCAGCCCTACACATGAGCATGCACATGCACTCATAAATCACCCCCCCACATACACACACACACACACACACACACACACACACACACAGAGAGAGAGAGAGAGAGAGAGAGAGAGAGAAAGGAAACAAAATATCAGAAAATCAGAAACAACAAAACACTATTGAGCTGACTAAGCATGAAACTATTTATCTCAGAGTTAGAATGATATTACAGAACATCAGAAGATGGTAATCTGTTTCTCTTTCTGAACTAAATGGTCTCAACACCTCTTCTTTCCTGTTCACCCATTGAGATTCTTGCTCCCAAAATGATAGGGCCACTTTAGTATTGTTGGAAATACTCATGCCAGGACTACTGAGTCAGAATTTCTGGGTGCTGTCCTCTGGCATCTTTGCAGTCACAGGTTGTCCCTTTGATTGTGAGGCCAGAAAAAGCTTAAAGCTGCTGCTTAAGTTCTTAGCCTGGAGTCTCACATGGAGAGTGACTGACAGTAAATACAGGTTGGGTCAAATCAGGAGTACCTGATGCTTTTCTCCCTTCTGCCCAGCATGTGGTAGCAGCACCACTGAACATGATACTACATGAAGGTCTCCTAAGAAGCTGAGCAAACACAGGTGTTTGTGCCCCTTTATCTTGCCAATTAATTTTTCTCCTTTTAATCTTTTAGATTTTTATTGAAAATTGATTCATCTCTCATACAACCCATCCCAACAACAGTTTTCCCTCCCTCCACTCCTCCTGGCTCTCCTGCCCTTACTTTCCTCTTTCCCAGATTCACTCCTCTTCTGTTTTCTCTTCAGAAGAAAATACCTCCAACAGATAACAACCAAACAGGACAAAACAAGATACAATAAAACAAGGCAAATCACTCATATCAAGGTTAGACAAGGCAACCCAATAGTAGGAAAAGAGTCCCAAGAGCAGGTGAAAGAGTCAAGGATATACCACTATTAGGAATCCCACAAAATCACCAAGCTAACAGCCATAACAAACACAGAGAAGACCTAGTAGATACATACAGGCCCCATCTTGCTATTTCTGTCTTGTAAGCTCATGCGAGCCCTGCTGTGTTCTCCTGGTGTCCTCCATCCCTTATGACTCCTACAGTTCTTTCTTTTCCTCTTCTGTAGGGTTCCCCGAGCTCAGAGGGGAGAGATCCAATGGAGACTTACAATTTAGACTCCTTGTCCACATAATGTCTGTCTGTGAGTCTCTGCACCTGCTGTCATCTACTGCTGAAGAAGCCCCTCTGATGATGACTGGGCATGGTACCAATCTATAAGTATAACAGACTATGATTAGGAATAATTTCATTTTTTGGGGGGGAGTTAGTTGTGTTTGGTTCTACCTTAGATCTCTGTGGTATCAAGTTATCCAGGAAGTGTAGGGCATAGGCTCTCTCATGGTTTGGGCCTCAAGTTAATGCGAATTTTGCTTGGGCACTTCCACAAGTTCTGTGAGTACATCTTCAGACAGGACAGATTATAAGTGGAAGGCTTTGTGGCTGGGTTGGTGTCCAGGTTTCTCTTTCGGTAGCCTGCAGAGTACGTTCTCATGCCAAAGAACCAGAATGTAGGAGAGAAGTCTCCAACCCTGTACCAGCTAGATCTCTCTTCATTCAAAGAGCTGTGTGGATATTGTCCTTGGCAATGAGGTCCTGCTGATAGTTTTCAGAGAGCTGTCTTCTGTCCTTCCACCAGCCTGGGTTATTTAGGGATTTCCATGGACCTCCTTGGTCAATAACTTAACTGAATGTAACTCAGTCCCACCACTGAAAGCCTTACCTGGCTACAAATGATGACCATTTCAGACTCCATATTTGCCATTACTTGGAATCCTCACTAAGTCATCATCATAGATTCCAGGAAGTTTCCACTGCACTAGGTCTCCTTCCCGTACTTCCAGCTGACTCCCGTACTCTCTCCCTCCAATCCCTCACCTGATTTTACTTTTTAACCGTGTCCTGAAGTTATCATTCAGCTTTCTCTGTGTGTGAGGCATGGGTTAGAAGTGTTCGGGGGTGGAGGAAGCAGTGTTCTGTGTTTATAACAACAGAAGAGAATTGTTGGGGTATGGTCACTTACTGACGGCTTGAGTTTCTGTTTCGCTTGGCTCAGAGGAAGAAAAAAGACCTTTTCTTTCTCTTTTAGATTTGTGTGTGTTTGTATGCATGCATGTGCTTGTGTGTGTGTGTGTGTACTTAAGTATGGCATTTGTGTGGATGCTCACAGAGTTCAAAAGAGGGCATCCGAGCCTTTGGAACTGGAGTCATAGGGGGTTGTATGCTGTCCAACATGGATATTGGGAAGTAAATTTATGTTAATTTGTGTTCTCTAGAAGAGCAGCAAGCACTCTTAAATGGTGAGCCATCTTTCCAGCCCCCTTTCCTGGCCTACTCTGACATTATTAACTTTGGTCCTGGGGTTAGTGTCATTTTCTTGTGACTTTTTCTCTCTTTTATTTTTACTTTGACCTCTGAACCTTGTCCTTTGCAAGTTATTTTCTTATTCCTGATTTCTCCCTTTCTTTTCTCTCTTCCCATTACTCCATCCCTTTTGCCTTTCTTCCTCTTCCCTTCTTCCTCTCCTTCCCTTCTTCCTCCCTTCTCCTCCCCTCCCCTTCTCTTTGCCTTCTTTCCCCTATCATGGTCCCTTCCCTGTCTCTTGTCCTCTTTCTTTTTCTGTCTTCTCTCTTTTAGTTTTCACCATCACCTCCATTTCTCCTTTTCCCTGCCTTGGTGATGTCAGTCCCTTCCATGGATCTAACTAGTATTTTTTAAAGAAGTTTTCCCAGACTTACCTGTCAAGCACAGCCCTTCATTAGAATACCAAATTGTAAGGCTAGCTACCTTAACATCAAGATGTCTACATAGCATCTTGCTGGTTCCTAAACTTGTCCAAGCCACAGTTCTCTTTCTACTTAACTTCTTCTTACCTGCTCCATTTCTACTGAGAGCAGCACAGTCTTCTTAGTTCTGAATTAATTGCTAGAATCATGTTTTAATGTGCAGAGTCAATGTCAGAGCAGGATTAAGGACATACAAAGGGTCTTGCTTTTCCTTCACCTGCCCCCCCTTCTATCTCATCACTTTCCTGTCTTTTACCTTGGCAGTTGTAACCATCTCCTGCTTTTTTTTTCTCTCTCTCTGTGAAAGGGAAACTCAGAGAGACTGCCCCAAGCTTTTTCTTTCTCATTTAAAAATCCCCAAATCATTATTGAAAACGAGAGAAAAACATCTTCTCTGCAGTTGTGTATGATAAAGCTCTCTGCGGCAGCTTGTTCAGCGTGGGCTGGGGAGCAGAAACAAATGGAGGTCATTTTGCCTTCTGGGAGGTTATTTTTAATATCCAAGAATTTTGATGCCTGCTCATTCTCCTTGCTTCTTGCTTCAGAAACTCCTCATAGCTAAATCCATTGAGAGCTTTCAGAAAACATAAATTTCACAAAATAACGCACAGTTGATTTATAGGAGAGACTCTTGGATCTTCAGTCAAGTCACAGATGTTAATCAAGACACAGGTACTGATGCCTTAGACATGTTCTGGCCTGTGTAGTTCCCTGGTTTTGCACATCACAAGGAAGTAGCAAATGAGACTTCTACAAAGATCTGAGGGGTGTAGATAATGCTGGGATTTACTGAGGTTCAAGGGTGATATTTGAGAAAGATTACAGGCAAGAAGGGAAGAGTCCAGTGTCCTCTTTTATATTTTCCACCAATCAGTTGGCAAGTCTTATTTAATTGGCGAGAAAACAGACATAGAGATGGTTAGTGATGCCCTGAGACTTGAATTTCTCCAAGAGCTAGAGATGTTGACTGAATCTCTTTAACATCCAAAGCCAGTTTTCTCTGGAAAGTTCTAGAATTACAGATGACCTTGTGGAACAGGCTTTTTTTGGAGCAATGTTGGATTCTCTGTGTAGAAGGTCAGCAGGGTTCCACAGAAGTTCCATTGTTTCTCTTTAGGTCAACCCTTTCTATGTATGTATGTATGTATGTATGTATATATATATATATGCATGTATGTATTCATTTATTTATCTATTCATTTATTTATTTAATTTTGTTATTCTCTTTACGTCTCAGTCTTAGTGCCCTCTCTTTTCTCCTCCTGGCCCCTCTCCACTATTCCTTCCTCCCAACATCCCCCTATTCTCTCTCTCCTGCCCCTCTGAAAAGGAACGTCCCCCCTTATAAATCACCCCAAGACATCCAGTCGCATCAGGACTGTGTGCTTTCACAATGTCTTGGCAAGGCAAGCCCCACCAGGAGGAGGTGATAGAAAAGTATGCAACAGAGACCATGTCAGAGAAAGCCCCCTATCCCCTTTCTAAGGGAGTCACGTGGAAGCTAAGCTGCCCATTGGGTATAAATGTCTAGAGATCCTAGGCCTAGTCCATGACAGGTCCTTGGTTGGTTCTTCAGTCTCGGCAAGCCCCTCTGGACCCGGGTTAGATAGGACTGTTGGTCTTCTTGTAGCGCTCTTATCCCCCATGAGTCTTTCTAACCTTCTCCCCACTCTTCTATAAGGCTTCCTATGATCCGAGCACTGTTTGGCTGTGAGTCACAGTTTCTCCGTTGCTGGGCAGAGCCTTTCAGAGGACAGCCTCGCTTGAGTTCTGTCTGCAAACACAGCAGAGCCTCATCGATAATATCAGGGGTTGGCTCTCTACCCTGGAGTGTGTCTCAGTTTGGGCTAGGCATTGGTTGCATGTTCCCTCAGTCTCTTCTCTATCTTTGTCTCTGCATATCCTGTCAGCAGGGTAGATTCTGGGTGGGAGTTTTTTGGGTTGGTGTTCACCTCCCTCCACTGGAATCCTGTTTGGATAAAGGGTGGCCTCTCCGGTCTCCATGAACCCTGCCGCCAGGAGATGTCGTCTAGAGTCACTTCATATCTTCTCGGGGCCCCACCCTCTTCCCTTTTGCAGGTCTCCAGCTTGTCTAAGAGATGCCCTGTCCATGTCCATGGTTTCTCTTCTCTGCAAGCCATCTGTCCTTCCACATATCTGATCCATATCCTCATTTCCATCAGTGTTCTCTCTCTTATCCTGTTCCCTATCTTCAATAACTTCTGCTGACTATTCTATTTCTCCTTCTGAGTGAGATTCGAGCATCCTCTTTTGTACCCTCCATATTACTTAATTCGTTTGGGTATGTATTGGAATTGTATGGAATTATAGCATAATTTTCCTGTATCATATGGCTTAATACCTGCTTATAAGTGAGCACATACCATGTGTTTCTTTTTGGGTCTGAGTTATGTCACTCAGGGTGATCTTTTCCAGTTCCATCCATTTGCCTGCATATTTCATGATTTTCTTGTTTTTAATAGCTGAGTAGTGTTCCATTATGTAAATGTATCACAGTTTCTTTATCCATTCTTTGGTTGAGGGACATCTAGGTTGTTTTCAATTTCTGGCTATGAATAAACCTGCTATGAAGATAGGTGAACAAATGTCCTTGTTGTATGGTGGAGCATCTTTTGAGTATTATGCCCAGAAGTGGTATAGCTGGGTCTGAGGTAGAGGTACTCCCAATTTTCTGAGAAAGGGCCAGATTGTTTTCCAAAGTGGTTGTTCTGGCTTGCATCCTCACCAGCAATGGAGGAATGCTCCCCTTTCTCCAAATCCTAGCCAGCATGCACTGTCACTTGTGGTTTTGATCTTAGCCATTCTGACTGGTGTGAGATGGAACCTCAGAGTCGTTTTGATTTGCATTTCCCTCATGACTAAGGACATTGAACTTTTCTTTAAATGTTTCTTGGCCATTGGAGATTTCTCTGTTGAGAATTCAATATTTAGCTCATATTTTTGTTGTTGTTGTTGTTGTTCTATTATTTGGTTTGGTTGTGTTTAACTTCTTTGGTTTATTCTTTGTTTGTTTGTATTTTCAAGACAGGGTTTCTCTATGTAGCTCTGGCATTTCTGGAACTCAGTATTTAATTTCTTGAGTTCTTTATATATTTTGGATATTAGCCCTTTGTCAGATGTCGGGTTGGTGAAGACCTTTTTCCAATCTGCTGGCTGCTGTTTTGCTCTGTTGACAGTGTTCTTTGCCTTACAGAAACTTTTCAGTTTCATGAGGTCTCATTTATTGATTGTTGATCTTAGAGCCTGTGCTATTGATGTTCTGTTCAGGAAGTTGTCTCCTGTGCCAATGAATTCAAGGGAAAAAAAAAACCCACATGATCATCTCATTAGATACAAAAAAAAAAAGCCTTTGACAAAATCTAACACTGCTTCATGATAAAAGTCTTGGAGAGATCAGGGATATAAGACCCATACCTAAATATAATAAAACCAATATACTTTAAGCCAATAGCCAATATCAATTCAAATGAAGAGAAATTCAAAGCAATCTCACTAAATTCAGGGTCAAGACAAAGCTGTCCAATCTCTCCATATCTTTTCAATATAGTACTTGAAGTTCTAGCCAGAGCAATAAGACACCTAAAGGAGATCAAGGGGATTACAAATTGGAAAAGAAAAACTGAAATTATCCCTATTCGCAGATGATATGATAATATGCATAAGCAACCCCACGAATTCTACCAGAGAACTCCTACAGCTGATAAACAACTTCAGCAAAGTGGATGGATACAAAATTAACTGAAAAAATTCAGTAGACCTCCTGTATATAAATGACAAATGAGCTGAGAAAGAAATTAGGGGAACATCACCCTTCCCTATAGCCACAAGTAATATAAAGTATCTTGGTGTAACTCTAACCAAGAAAGTGAAAGACCTGTATTACAAGAACTTCAAGTCTCTGAAAAAAGAAATTGAAGAAGATATCAGAAGATGGAAAGATCTTCCATGCTGATGGATCGGTAGGTTTAGTAAAAATGACCATCTTATGAAAAGCAACCTATAGATTCAATATAATTCCCATCAAAATACCAACACAATTTTTTTACAGACTTCGAAAGAATAATCTTCAACTTCATATGGAAAAATGAAAAACCCAAAATAGCTAAAACAATCCTAGGCAATAAAAGAACTTCTGGAGGTATCTCTATCACTGACTTCAAGATGTATAGCATGGCAACAGTAATTAAAACTTCATTGTACGGGCATGAAACAGGCTGGTTGCTCATTTGAATCAAATTTCAGACCCTGAAACAAACCCACATACCTATGGACACAATTTTTGAGAAAGAGGTCAAAACCATACAATGAAAAATACTAAGCGCCTTCAATAAATGGTGCTGGCATAACTAGATGTTTACATGTAGAGAAAAAAAAATGCAAGTATATCCGTATTTGTCATCCTGCACCAAACTTAAGTCCAAGTGGATCAAAGATCTCAATGTAAAACTGGATAAACTAAACCTGTTAGAAGGGAAAGTGGGTCAGCCCCCTCTTTACTCTCAGCCTTGGTGACCAGCCATCTCCTCTTTCTATTCCTTACTTTTGTATTTCCTATATAACGGTAGCTTTTAGGTTTCTTCTTTTTCTGAGAAAAAATATACTTACAACGATCCTTGTTGGTGTCAGTGGTTTTATCTCACACTGCTGAAGAATGTTCTACCGTTCTTCTGTTTGCTTATCACTTGTGGGGTTGGTGACACCGAAGTTGTTTCTATCCATTATAAATAATCACATAAGACTTTCAGAGCAAATATTTATTTGTACCTATTTTGTGTGCTTTGGCCAGAAAATTCCTCAGTCTATCCCTCTCTCTCTCCAGTGTCAGAATGTTAGATGACTTCTTCATGAAGACACTTGGTTTACTTGACACAAATAAGCAGAAGCAGAGTTCTGATTCTTGGAGTCACTTTTTTTTTTCTTCCCATTTAGCTGGTTAGTTGGTTACTCTGAAACCTTAGCTCTCTGGTAGGCTCATGCAGTTATAAATTTCCACTTTGTTTAGCTTTTGCTACTGCTATAAGGTGGGGGCCAGACAATTCTTTTATAAAAGCTTCCTAAGCTATAGATTTATTTTCTCATTAAAACCAAACAAAAGCCACAGTGAAGATAAGCAAATATAAACAATAGTTTTTAATAGATCTAAATGACTCAAAATGCTGATGCAGTTTTAGTTCACTATTGCTGGTAGATGGGTTTAGGAAAATGTGGGACATTTCTTTGTAATTTTTTTCTTAGTCTGTGTACACAGAAACGTGTCTCCAAGGTGAGTAAGAATCCAGTCAGGGAGAAAATGAAGATTAACCAATAAAACACCCCTAGTCCTGATCATTTCCTCATGATCAGGAAACTCTGAGGCTCTCTAAAAATATTAATCCCTTCTTTAGACTTTTAAAACTATTGTCCAACTGCTTCCCTCCTTCTGACCTCACTGCCCACTGGACACAGAGAGATGGCATCAAGTGGGCTTGTCACTATTTCCTCCATGACTTTTGGTGTCTTACTTTTCTGTTTAAAGTTAAGATATAAAGTTAATCTGCTTCTCAAAACTAAATAAAATTTTTGTAAAATAAAGATGCAATTGCCATCTTGGAGAAAGAAAACCAAAAATTTCCATTAAATGTATACAAAAATCACATTATTAATTAATAGCTGTTGATGTTATTAATAATCTTTTTTCTTTTGAAGATTAATTTTTGTGGAATTAATATTATTTTTTTGGTTTGCTAGCAAGATGATATAGTGGGTAAAAGTGCTTACCATGCAAGCCTTGCAACCTGAATTTGATCCCTGGAATACCCATAAATATGGAAGGAGAGAACCCACTTTTTAACATTGTCTTCTGATTTCCACAGGTATACCGTGGTGCTCTCTGTTACACACACATACATACATACACACATATGCACATACTCACACACTCATACATACACTTTCTGTCTTTCTCCTCCTTGTACTCTAATAATAATAATAATAACAACAACAACAAAAAACTTTCAAAATTAATATGAGTTTTAGTAGTCAATAGATAGTTGGAGGCTTGCAATATGAAGTGGTTGAAATTTTTTTTTTTCAATGCAGTTTATTCAGGAACCTTGAACAATCATCTGACCCTGGGGAAAGCCAGCCCACAGCTTAAATAGCCTCTGGGTAGCCAACCCCAGCATGCCATGTGGGCAATGCAGATAGGTCCACATACATGGAAGCAAGCCAGATCCTTGGCCTTAGCCAAATGTGGAGTTGTTTGTGACAGACAGCACTCACCATCGGGAAGGTGGAAGGCGGAAACCAGCTCCATCTTTAAGGCGCGGCATTACGCAGCTCTCTGCAGTTCCCCCTTTTTGTTTTAGATGCATCAGGCAAGAGTAGAGGTCTGATCTCTGATATTAGAAATAAATTGGGACTTTGTACTGATGTTCATTTAGGTGTCATCCACCCAAAGAGCATCAGACCCAACCGATACCTTTCTCTCAGAGGCAGGACCTGGGGCATCAACCCTCATGCAATCAGACTTGCTCTTCTCTGGGTCGAAAGCGACTGACCCTGAGTGCAGTGCTTAGCCTCGCATCCTGAGCGTAACATTTTAGCTTTTTATGGTAGCCAACCATGCTTGGGGAGACTGTCCTGCTTCAATGGCTGTAAAGGCCTGAATGGTCATGGCTGCATTACGCTGTTGTGAGACTCTTATCTTGCATATACACCACAGGCAAACCAAGGAGACCAACCCCAGAAGGCCTGCTAACGCTCCCATGCCCGCCCATTCTTTCAGATGATTCATGGCTGCAGCAATCCATGATGATAATCTTGTGGCTAGTCCTGCGTCCACTCTGGTAGAATTTACCGTGACAATGGCCACTCTCAGCTGCTCCATCGTAGTATCGAATTCTCCAGTCCAATTACCTAAAATATGGCTAGACAATTGTTTAGACAGATTTGCAGCACAGGAAAAATTCTCATGTTGTATGCTAGTGACTCAAAGTCCAGCATACTTTCATTGACAGTCAAGTTGAGCGATTTGCCATAGGGTATCAATTTGCTCCTGCACGAGGTCAATCCTCTGATTGAACACCATCAAGCCTCCTTTTAGTTGAGCATTAATTTCTTTTTGTACATCTAAGGCATGGGCTACATTAGTAATGTGAAGAGGGACTGCCTCTGACATAATCTGATTGGCCTGCTCTTTGATCACCTCCCCCTGGGTGGGGGGGAGCAGCCTTACCAGGCCATAGTAGAGGACAATGCAGCTACTTTTGATGTGAACTGATGGACTAAGATCAGAAAGGAGAGGAGAACCTCCCCTATCAGTGGACTTGGGGAGTGGCATGCATGCAGAGGGAGGAGGGAGGGTGGGATTGGGAGGGGAGGAGGGAGGGGCTTATGGGGGGAAGTGGTTGAAATTTTAATGAGATATTTTAGTATATCTGCCATTTACTAGATTAATAGTAATTAATAGTTAATTTGGAGTGTTTAGAATAGTCTTACTAATTAAAATAACTTGATTTATATATATCATTTTATTCTGATTTCTGTTGTCCCATTTATTTTTGTTCTATTTTCTCATTTTACTTTCATCTGTTCATTTGATTCAGTATTGTATATAACAACGTTTTATCTTTATTATTGGATATTAAATGAAATACTTTATTTTATTTCTTCAGTAATTGTCCTAGGGTTTATCCTTATACATCTTCAACTTACCATCACAGTCTATCATTTCATGTGTGATTACAATGTCTATTTTGATTTTTTTTTCATTGTGTCTTTACCTGTCCTAAAAAGTGCAAATTCAGCATTGTTACTGAATTTACTTAAGAGGGTCATTTGCATCACCGAATTTGGAAAGGCTCAGTGTTAGGGACACTAACACCATCAAGACACAGCGCCAGGACCAATTTGCTTTCCTAAGAACATGGCATATGGTTAAATGAAAAATAAATACAGTAGGGCAGGAAGTGAGTGGGAAAAACTTAAGGACCAGAACAGATCCAAATACAGACTGCATGAGGGAGGGGCAGGGAGGTCAGCCAGGCTGGAAATCATCAGAGGATTAAGCAGAAGCCTAGGACTTGAGAGAAAGGCTTCCCAGCAAGGAGGATTAGTAATTGAGCCTGTGTGGATAAGACTGTGAGCCTGGGGTAAGGTAGAACTGGTCAGAGGAAAATGGGCTGGACTGGAAGGAGTCACAGGGAGGATAGAACTTTTGAAAGTTTGCCCTAAGAGTTCTGTAAAACTACATTAAGCACAATATTTTCTGTGGAACACCGTCTCCTTAGTTCACAAACCACGCTTTTTCAGTTGTGCCCCTTTGCATGGGGACTCTGTTTCATCATATGTCTCTAGGTAATGGCGAGCTTTGCACAGCTTTCCTAAAGCACTGTTACTTTAATAAGTAGAACGTCTGACCATGCTTTGTTAATGAGTTTCTGAGACAGGGAAGGCATAGCTGGGAGGCAGAGGGTTTAATAAGGGAAGGAGAGAGTAATAACACATCTTACAGCAAATACCACCTTAGGTCTAGAGGGAATTTTGCTTGCAAAGAAGGAGCAACTGTTTCTGAGCTCCACCCTCTCTCTGCACAGTCCATCTTCTCACAAAATATACATTTACCACTCTCGAATTTATCTTTAATTATATCTCGTGTCACAACCTGTGCTGCTGCTGCATAATCCTTAATTACTGCATTAATAGCCGGCTCAGTGACTTCACTCTACAGTTGTAGGTAACTGGATAAGGGGGTTCTCTGGGTGGCTGGATTCTACTCTTCTAGTTTTTTTTTTTTTTTTTTTTTTTTTTTTTTGTGTAATCAGGAGGACAGTTATCAGGGGGATATGGCCATCAGCTTTCAATAGCTCATTGCCTCTCTGTAGTCAACAACATGCAAACAAAAGCTCTGTGTTGTTGCTAATATCTCAGTACTGTTACTCCCTCTGCCCCAATCCCTATCAATATTCAGTCCCTACCATAGCCAGCGTTCCCATGACCATCACTGACTGCTTATCTGGGCCCCAGACTGAGTGTCTGTCTACACCACGCTCAAGCCCACCCAGAATCAATGTGAGGACATTAATTATCAAATAAAATATATAGCTCTCCCAGGGGTTAGATTCCTAAACCAGAGGGAAGCCTGTGACTGTCAACCTCTGAAGATGGCTAGCATGCTTTCAATACAGTCTTTCAAGCGCTCTGCGCTTAACATAATTCACCTTTCAAAATTCTCCAATACCTTCAGTGCCTGAGCTGTAAGTGTAGCCTATTGCTGACATACTCATGGATGTTTTTCCGACCACTTAACTATTGATTTTCTTTCTTTCTTTCTTTCTTTCTTTCTTTCTTTCTTTCTTTCTTTCTTTCTTTCTTTCTTTCTTTCCTCCTTTTCTTTCCTTTCTTTCCTGTTTACTCTCAATTAAAAGCTCTATCTTACAGAATGCCTCTACCCCTACTCCTTGTGGGGTCAGCACCAATCCTATTCAGTAAACATGCTCTGAGTTCACTTAGCGTGGTTGTCAATGCAAGGTCTTTTTTTTGCATAAAAATGAAATAATAGGAAAGTTGGCAACTCAATGGTTTAATATTCTTAGCTGCGGCGTCAAATCTGGGTAGGTAGAGTCTTTTGGGGAGAAGATGTGATGGTGTTGGTGTTCATTTAAACACACATATGACCAATGCTTCCACACCTCCCAAACTGCTGGTGGGATCAGCTCTCAGCCTATGGTAAGTCTGTGCTATGAGGTATAACAGCCCAGCACGACTGGCGGTTGGACTGTTGTATCCTTTGCCCTTTCTAGCTCCTGCTGATACTCCATATCAGATTTACTTGTGCTTTCAAACCTCTCGGGTGTCTCTTTGATATCCAGGAATTTGGGACTGGCTTTTCAATTCTATGAGAATCTCATACATGTACAGAATGAAATTTGGTCATCTCCTCCCTCAGTTCCCCTTGCTCTGCAGCTCTTCCTCATCTCACCTCTCCCCTCCAACTTCATTATATTTGAAGTTTTTATCCTGCTTCTGTCAAAACAACAGGCACTGTTATTCCTTGAGGCAGGGTTATGGCTTATGTGTGTGTACCTGCTTGTGATATTTGTGTATACTTGTGTGTGTGAACATGCGTATGGAGGGCAAAGGTTGAAGTCATGTGTCTTCTTTGATTGGCTTTCATCATATTTCATTTTCTTCTTATGTTTACATTAGCATTCTGCATTTGAATTCAGGTTCTTATTCTTACTCACTGAGAGATCTCCCCGGTTCTACAAGCCTGCCTTTCTCCAAGAAATAAGCAATGGCTTCTGACTAATTTTTAACTACTC
Organism: Meriones unguiculatus; assembly: GCF_030254825.1. Lineage (NCBI taxonomy): Eukaryota > Metazoa > Chordata > Mammalia > Rodentia > Muridae > Meriones > Meriones unguiculatus. The sequence goes on along the minus strand of NC_083357.1, from coordinate 65,937,815 downwards.
ACAGGTTAATTTACTGTCTTTGACAGTTAATGACATTGGCATTTAGTGCAATGTCGAATAATAAGCCATGAAGGGATGTCTAGTGAATGGTTATTGAAACACATTTTTTTTTCTCACTGGGAATATTTATCATAGGGGAAGCATTTCTAGCCTTCTGCCCTCACTGTGTGCTTTCTATGTTGGAAAGCTGCAGCCACCTCACAGTGATGCAAAACAAGCCTATGGATGAAAGAACACAGTCTGGGGATGCGAGTCTAGGACATGAAGATAACCCCTGCCATGTGTGGTGCTTCCGAATGACTGGGCTGAGAAGTTCCAAAGCTCAAGGGCAGCATCTTGCGAGGTAACAGCAGGTGCACAAAGGGTATTTATTTACAAGCTGCTAAATTTTGAGATGAGAGCGGTCAGTTCTTCCTCTTTTAATTTCCTTCTCACTCTCTTCTTACTTTTTTTAATAGCTTTGCCACAAGTCATAAAAAAGCAAGATAACAGGGGAAGAAACTCCGGGAGGTGGGGAGGCAGTTTGTGATTGGTAGGGTGTGAAGATCAGGAACGACACGGTGTTGTTGCTATGCTGAGCTCATTTGCAGCATCTTCACCACTAGTAGACATAATCTCGTCTTCCAGCCTTTATCACTCTCATGAATATGAAAACCTATGGGAAGTGATGATGACGTTCTCTGCTGATCTCAAAAGTACATGGGACTAGGCACAGACACTTTTTTTTTTTTGAGAGAGAGAATTTTTCTTTTCTTCTTCAAGAGACACAAAGAATTATATTACCCATGGTGATAAAACTCCGCATCCAAACTTGAGTTCCACTGCAAAGTGTAAACAGGAAGGACATGTGATGATACATGATATCTTTTTTGGGAGGTGGGGTCGAGACAGGATTTCTCTCTGTGCCCCTGGTTGTCTTGGCACTCACTCTGCAGATCAGTCTGGCCTGAACTCAGAGATCTGCCTGTCTCTGCCTCTCAAGTGCTGGGATTCAAGGCATGTGACACCTTGTCTGGCTGACACATGGTATCTTAATCAATGGTCTTGTAAAATCCTGCACTCATGTCTGAGATTATATACAAATTACCAATGGCTGGGGACTGGAGAGATGGCTTAATGCTTAAGAGCATATATTACTCTTGAGGATGGCCTGATTTTGGTTCTCAGCACCCACAGCAGGTGGTTTACAACTTCCTGTGACTCTAGCTACATAGGGAGCTGGTACCCTTTTCTGGACTCATAGACACCTGCACTCAAATGTGCACATACCATTACCCTCCTCCCACACACATGTAATTTAAAATAAATATTTACATATGTACAAAAAAAGCTAGTCCATTAATGTGGTTTATCCGTCTGCACACAATATTCAATATTCTCTTCATCTTGTCCTTCATTCCAGTCTTTAGGGCCTACCTCCTTTTGAGGAAATTTAGAGAAAGGACCCAAGACCACACCTTTCCCCCCTGTAGTCTGTAGTCTGCTGGCAAGCTGGAAAATAATCAAAGAAATTGCCTGAGCCCACTTCTAATCATAAGAACTGAGTTTTAGACTCAGAGATGTCTTTTCTGGGCTGCATAGCCATGGAACATTAGATAAATTTGTTTTATTATTTTAAGTGATTGAATCAAAGTCTAATTGGGTTTCTTTCTTTCTTTCTTTTTCTTTCTTTTCTTTCTGCTTTCCTTCCTTTTTCTTTCTTTTTGCCTTCCTTCCTTCCTTCTTCCTTCCTTCCTTCCTTCCTTCCTTCCTTCCTCTCTCTCTCTTTTTCTCTTTCTTTCTTTCTTTCTTTCTTTCTCTCTCCTCCCTCCATTTTTTTTTCATATAAACTACAGCATTCTTGGAAAGAGAATCACTGTAAACTCAGACTTACCTTGCTTGTCATCCTGTTTGTTCTCCGTACATTGTGAGGCTGTGGCCCTTTAACTAATAAGGCTCTGACATTGCCAGTCGAGCTGGGGTGTGGATCCCTGGGGCTGAGTAAAAGCTCTGTGCTCCATATGGACATATGGCATTGTACTTGTTATGCTTAAACTCCTACCAGCTGTGTTTAGTAGCCTTGTTGCATATCAACTTGTTACGAAGAGCTGTGCCAGGGACTGTTGAGATGGGTGTGAGATACTGAACAAATGCACAAATGTCATTTATGGATCTGCTGCTGATGGTGGAGAAGGGACATGACTTTCCTGCTGGGTATTTCTGAGCTCACCACTTACTTTGGAAATGACACCAGCTCGGCATTTCTCACTGATTTATAACCTGTTGTCAAGGGATGACTCGGTGAGACTGAATTATGTTTTCTGGAGAAATAAGCCCGCATCGCCACACTTGAGAGGTTTTTATGTCACACCAATACTGCGGACATCTCACATCGAAATCAATTCAGCATTGTTGGGTTTCTCTTATTTAGTGTAGGAGCCTCCATTGGCTGCAAGGGTTCCAGTGTCAAGGTCAGACTAGACCAATAAGATTTGTGTTTTTAAGGATTGTATAAATGCGCTTACCTGTCAGACAAAGAGAGATTTAGAAAAAGAAGAAGAGGTCAAGATGAAAGAAGAGAGAAATTCTGAGAGATAAGAAAACTTGTCTTGCACACAACGCTGAGGAGAAGTTTTCTCTTTAAAAGTTAACAGCAGCTCTAGCCTTGCCTTTTTCTTTGTTATGGATCAGATATTGGACTTCGTGAGGCCAGGCAAGTGCGTATGTAGACTTCAACTATCTAATGGTTGAGGAAACACTAATATGTTGAAGTTTTTTTAACAGTAATAAAGCAGGAGATTCCCCCTTTTGCTATTATTTTTTATATAACTGTCTCTGAAGCTTTCTTCTTTTCTGTTACTGAGACATTCAGTGACACCTGATAATGCTGCAAGATAAAATAAGAGAATGGTCGAGATGGAAAGAAGCTCTTTTCGTTATTGTTCAAACCAGTTCATGTGTGGGGAATCTAAATGGACAGAGCATTAAGGGGCACATGTTACCATAGTTTTCTTCATTGGACTGTACAATGGCACAGTGGGAGTTTGGGCCTTGATGGTCCTGGCTTAGCTCCTCCTTTTGTATGTAGGAAGATGAAAATGAAATATTTGATATAATTGTTCAAGACCACCTGAAAAGTTGGCTTTAGTGTCATTGAGATCCAAGGGAGACAGTGCACCCAAGGTGCATGTATGTAGTCCTTGGAGCTCAGCTCTGAGATATGACATATTTCTACCATTCACTGGTATGTGTCCTGGAATCTATTGCTGGGTATCTCTAGGACTCATCTTTCTTCTATGTAAAACAGAGGCATGTGTACTTTCTGGCTTTGCATTACTTATTTTCTAAGGTGATTGTGTACAATAATATATGCAGGAAATATAAATGTATTTGATGTAAATAAGTGTACATTTGTCCATACCTAATAGCTGATCAGTAAGGCTATCTGCTAATTATGTGTATTACACATTTAGTCAAATGTAGCTAACAGTAATTACGGTGCAAGGTCATAGAGAACACACAATATCACTGCTGACTGTCAAAAGCTTATGATCTCTCTAGAAGTAAAAGCATAATGCCCAGATAGCTAAATATCCACAGAAGACGGCAATCTCAGCTGGCTATCTGTAATTGAAAATAGGTAAATAAGTAAATAGATAAATAAGGTAATTTGGAATAATACATCTGTAGGAATGTGAAGAGTTCCTCAGGAAAGTCAGAGGACAATTTGCAGGAGCTGGTTATTTCTTCCCACCTCTTCAAAGTAGAATCTCTGTTGTTTCTGCTGCTGCAGTGAAACTCCATGCTGGCTGGCTGCCCCCCCCCCCAAGTTTCTATAAGATTCTTCTGTCTTGTACTTTTATCTCACAATATTAGGAGTGCTGGGATCACAGATGCCCTCCGTCCTGCAACCACATCTCTCTGCATGGGTTCTGAGGACTGAATTCAGGTTTTCGGGTATGTCTGGCTAGCATCCTTAACCACTGAGCTGTGTCTGTGACTCCTAAGATAGAAATTTCTAACAATTGATAGAGAAATGGAGAAAAGATTTATGGAATGACAGATCTCAGGGAACACACTCAATAAAAATACTACCAAACAGTAAAAACAATCATTTCAGAACTTTGACGACATCTAAAGTTATACAACAAAATGAAAACCATCTATCTAAGACAGTAGATTTCAACCTTTTTCACGAGGCAACTCTTTAATACAGTTTCTCATGTGGTGGTAAACCCCAACCATAAGATTGCTTTATTGCTATGTTATAACTGTAATTTTGCTATGATTATTAATTGTAATGTAAATCTATGATATGCAGAATATCTGATATATGACCCCAAAGACATAACAACCCACAGGTTGAGCACCATTGAAAAGGGAAATTACTGGAGCTCAGTAAGATGGAGTCTCTGAGGTTTATAGTTGGAGCGGTTTCTGTTCCACCTCTATTCTAGTTCAGCAGAGTGAAATCCAGGCATAGACATCATTGCACAAAATGGAAAGCTCTGATTGCTTTTGGAACACTGTCAAAAATATCATCTCCACAGAAGTGCAATATTTTGCCTGAACTTGAAAAACCCCAGGGAAAGCTTTATCCTCAGAGTATAGTGTGTGTGTATGTGTGTGTGTGTTTAGGAGGAAGGCACATATGTTTATGTGCTCGTGGATAAGTGTGAACATGTTTAAGTGTGTGTTTGTGTGTTTAGGGAGAAAAGTACTTCATGGCGGTAGTGAAGAATAGCAGACAGCCTTCAGTGTCTCAGCTGCCCGGGGCTGTGATCTTGGTTGGGCAAACCAGAACCTGGCTGGGTAATTGAAGGGGAAATACTAGAAAACTGGACAGCTATAGGGGTTTTAAGACATGCAAACATGTTCTTGGAGATCTAAGAGGCTTAACTTGTACAAACTTGAGTAAATGGGCCGAAAGGCCTGAGAAAGGAGAAGGCTGATCTTGAGCAAGTAGAAAGGCAAAGGAATGGGTGTCTTTGAAGCTGCCTGAGGGGTGGAGGATGGAGGACCTTATGATGTGGATAGATAGCTCCACCTTGGAGAAACACTGTTCCCATTGATATCATCTAGCATGCAATACCCTTGGTAGAGATCTTGGTCCTTATGCGTCACCGAAGTTTTACACAGTATCTGAAAATGCCAGTAATGGTGAAAGGAATAAATTCCTTGGCCATAGTATGTAGATCACAGAGAAGATGAGATAGAGCCCAGCCCTAAGTAGAGATGAAGAAAAAAGATCAGTTAGCTGCTTTGGCAGGAATGATGGTATTTGAATGAAATACTTGTAACTCTTCTCAAACACTTTGGCTATCAGACTATTAAGACAATATACCCAAAGGAACTGGAATTTTCCCAATAATCTCCTGGGAAAAAATGAAGTCTGGAGACCCTGGTGCTAGCCAGAGGAGGAGATTTCACACAGTCCTGATAATTTACCAGACTACCTTGAAAGAGGGCTTGGGGCCCCAGACAATGATGATAGGCAGGAAAATAAATACTTTGATCAGAATTGCTTTGCCATAACTTTGGCTCTCCATTTGAACCTAAACTTCATGTCAGGACCCCAAATAAAGACTTGGGGAATAGATATTGAACCTCTTTGTTTCATTCCTGGCGTGGCCATCTTGAATTGAACACATCTCCCTTTTCTGTTTTTCTCTATATCTTTGTGTCTTTAATTGGCTTCTTTCAGATGATCATCCTAGGATAGGGCTCAGGTTGTCTCTCTGATAACTTCAGTAACAATCTGATACAGGTAAGAAGGTCAGAGAAATAAGTGTTTCTGTAATCTGACTGGCAGGGTTGAAGTTATTCCAGAATCACATATGTTCTTCACTTTCTCTATCAGACTGTTGAAACAGTGGACCTTCCCAACTTAGAATTTCATGATGGGAGAAGAGAACAACCAACAACTGGCCAGGCAGAAAAGAAACTTGTCTCCATGGATTTAAAAGAAATACCTGAAATTATAGTAATTGTAAAATAAATAAATAAAAAGGAAAACCCAAACTGAGAGAAATCTGGAAATAAAAAAAAAATTAGGAACTTGAATAGAACACTCAGATATAAGACTTAGAGGCAAGACATATCAACAGAATACAGAGATGGAAGAGAGAACTTCAGGCATTTAAGACGAGAGAGAAGAAATGGATACATAGTCAAAGAAGCATCAAATCTAAAAAAAAAATGTGGCACAAAAATATCCAGGATATCTGGGATTATTAAAAGACCAAATTTTAGAATAATAGAAATAGAGGAAGGAGAAGAAACTTTGGTCAAAGGTACAGAAAATATTTTCAACAAAAGTCGTAGAAGAAAATTTCTCTGACTTATAAAAGGAGATGCCCATCAAGGCACATGAAGCATACAGAAAACCAAGAAGACTACCCCAGAAGGGAAATTCCCCTTGGCACATAATAATTAAAACACTAAATGTACAAAGGAAAGTATATTAAAAACTGCATGGGAAAAAGATCAAGTAACATATAAAGGCATACCTATTAGAATAATATATGACTTCTCAATCCAGAAGGGTCTGGACAGATGTTATACAGACTCTAAGAGACCACAGATGCCAGCCCAGACTTCTATATTAGCAAAACTTTAAGTCACTATATATATATAGTAAATAAAACATTCTATGATAAAAAAGCTAAAATCAAATTTAAGCAATATCTATCATAAATACAACCCTACAGAAAGTGCGGAGCTCCAACTTATAGAGGTTAACCACAAGAAAACACAGGAACAAATAGTTTCAGAGAAGCAAACCAAAAGAGGGGAAACACACAAACTGACATGGTGACAACCACCACCACCACCAGAACCACAAACACCACCAGAACCACCACCACCAGCATCAGCACCAGCGCCAGCACCACAATAAAATACAGTAATCAACTCGATATCTGTCAACATCAATGGTCTCAATTTCCTAATAAAAAGACACAGACCAAGAGAACAGATGCAAAAACAGGATCCACCCTTCTGCTGCATCCAAGAAACATACCTTAACATCAATAATAGATATCACATCAGGATAGATAGATGAGTGGGAAAAGGTATATTAAGCAAATGCACCGAATAAGCAAACTGGTATAGCCATTTTAATATTTGACAAAATAGACTTTAAACCAAAACTAGTAGATAGGGAATGATATATATAAGCACCAAAGGAAAAATCCACCAAAAGGACGTTGCAATTCTTAACATTTATGCACCGAACACACGGGCACCCAAGTTTGTGAAAGAAACACTACAACAAGGTAAATCACATATTGACCCCATCACACTAATAGTGGGAGACTCCAATGCCCTAATCCAGACAAAAACTCATCAGAAAGAAGCTGGAGCTAAATGATGTCATAGACCAAATGAAGCTAACAGATATTACAGAACATTTTCACCTAGACACAAAAGACTATACCATCTTTTCAGCACCTCATGCAACTTTCTCCAAAACTGACCACATGCTTGGACACCAAGAAAGTCCTAAGAGATACAAGAACACTGAAATAACACCCTGCATCTCATCTGACCACCTTGGATGTCAACATTACACTAAAGCTGGATATCAGCAACAGAAACAACAGAGCTTGCTCATGAAAACTGAACAACTCTTTACTGAGTAAAAAAGTCAAGGTGGAAATCAATAAAGAAATTGAATGAAAATGATCACACAACATATCCAAACTTATCAGACATAGCAAAGGTGGTTATACGAGGCACTACGCGTCTGCATAAAAAATTTCGTGAGATCTTATACTGAAAGATTTAGAACAACAAAACCAAAAAGAAATCACACCCAAAAGGAGTAGATGGCAAGAAATAATCTAACTCAGGGCTGAATTCAATACAACAACAACAGCAACAACAATACAAAGAATCAAAAGAATATCTTTTGAAATGAAATAAAGATTTGATTCTTTGAGAAAATCGGTGGGATTGACAAAATTAACTAAAATGAAGAGAGAATATCTTCTATCAAATTAACAAAATTAGATATATAAAAAAGGGACATAAAAATAGACACTGAGGAAATTCGGAGAATCATAAGGCCATACTTTGAAAACTTGTACTCCACCAGATTTGAAAATTAAAAGATGGATAATTTTCTTTTTTTTAATTTTTTAAATTTTTTATTAATTACACTTTATTCACTTTGTATTGCCCTGTGGTTCCCGCCCCAATCCCTCCCTTCCTCCACCCTCTGCATGCATGCCCCTCCCCAAGTCCACTGATAGGGGAGGTCTTCTTTTCCTTCCTTCTGATCCTAGTCAATTAGGTTTCATAAGGAATGGCTGCAATGTCTTCTTCTGTGGCCTGGATAACTTTCTTGATAGGTAGGTACTACTTACCAAAGATTAGATTAGCAATTAAAATAGACCTGTAACCCCTAGTGAAGTAGAAGCAATTATTAAAAGTCTCCCAATGAAAAAGAGCCCACGGCTAGATGGTTTTAATGTAGAATTCTACCAGACTTTCAAAGAAGAGTTAATGATAATATTTCTCAAATTATTTCATAAAATAGAAACAGAAGGAACATTGCCCAATTCATTTTATGAGGCCACAGTTAGCCTGATTCCCAAACCACATAAAAGCTAACAAAGAAAGAGAATTACAGACTAGTTTACCTTATGAACATAGATGCAAAAATCCTCAACAAAACACTTGCAAACTGAATCCAAGAACACATCGAAAAGATCATCTACCGTGATCAAGTAAGCTTCATCCCAGAGATGCAGGTACAGTTCAATATATGAAAATCAATATCAAAGCAGATGCTGAGACTTATGGCCAACTGTTGGGCAGTCTGCATGGAATTTTATGTAAGAAGTGGGAAATAGTAAGATCTGGAGAGGACATGAACTCCACAAGGAGAGCAACAGAACAAGAAATTTGAACACAGGGGTCTTCCAGAGACTCATACTCCAACCAAGTACCATGCATGGAGATAACCTAGAACCCCTGCACAGATGTAGCCCATGGCAGTTTAGTGTCCAAGTGGGTTACATAGTAATGGGAAGAGGGACTGCCTCTGACATAATCTGATTAGCCTGCTCTTTGATCACCTCCCCCTGAGAGGGGAGCAGCCTTACCAGGCAACAGAAGATGACAATGCAGCCACTCCTGATGAGATCTGATAGACTAAGATCAGAAGGAAGGAGAGGAAGACCTCCCCTATCAGTGGACTTGGGGAGGGGCCTGCATGAAGGAGGGGGTGGGAGAGTGGGATCGGGAGGGGAGGCTTATGGGGGATACAAAGTGAATAAAGTGTAATTAATAAAAAAATTAAAAAAGAAAATCAATAAATGTAATCTACCACATAAACAAAGAAAAAACCCTCACGATCATCTCATTAGATGCAGAGAGGTCTTTGAAAAAATTCAACACATTTTCATGATAAAAGTCCTGGGGAAATTAGGGATACAAGAGACATATCTCAACATAATAAAGGCAGTTTATAGCAAGCCCACAGCCACCATCAACTTAAGTGGTGAGAAACTGAAACCAATTTTACTAAAATCAGGAACAAGACAAAGCTGCCCATTTTCTCCTTATCTCTTCAATATAATACTTAGCTAGAGCAATAAGACAACTGAAGGCAATCAAGGGGATACAAGGAAAGGAAGACGTCAAAGTAGCTTTTTATTTTCAGATGATATGATACTATACATAAGTGAACTCACAAAAGTTAGTAGCCCTCCTATATATAAATATCCAATAGTCTGAGAAAGATATCAGGGAAACAACACCTTTCACAGTAACTTATCTATCTATCTATCTGTCTGTCTGTCTGTCTGTCTGTCTATCTCTTCATCTTGGGGTAATTCTAACCAAGCAATGAAAGACTTATATGACAAAAATTTCAAGACATTGAAGAAAAAAAATCAGGAGACAGATCTCTCATACTCATGGATCAGTAGGATTAATGTAAAAGTGATCGTTCTACCAAAAGCAGTCAACAGATTCAGTGCAATTACCGACAAAATTTCAAAAGCAATTCTTCATAGAGTTTGAAAGGACCATCTTCAGCTTCATACAGAAACACAAGAAAAACCCAAGTTAACTAAAAGAATTTCACATTGTATTACAGAGCTATGATTTTAAGGATTACATCTAACTGTTCATGAGTTAGGTGTTAGGTTTTATTGTGTAAAGTGAAGCTTTATGACCAAAGGACAGGTTTGTTTTCACTTCAGTTGATACCTAATATCAAACCCCAAATTCGCTTGGAGATTGTATTTCCAAAAGAAGCTCATGAGTGCTCGAGTGACATGACTGAGCAGTCTTAAAGAAAATCAGGAGCTACAGATTTCAAAGGGCATCAGCTGATTTGTACTGTTTGTGTAAATGGACAGGAGGAGAGTGAGTTAAAACGGAAGTGGCCCTAGGGAGATAGCTGAGAATAAGGAGATTAGTGAAAACCAGAGGCAGTTTGAAATGGTTTGTCTTTTTCAGCTCCTAGAAAATCCATATTTTACCATGTTAAAAGTTAAGGCAAATGAATCATCTGAAGGAATGGGCGGGCATGGGAGCGTTAGCAGGCCTTCTGGTGTTGGTCTCCTTGGTTTGCCTGTGGTATATATGCAAGATTAGAGTCTCACAACAGCGTAATGCAGCCATGATCATTCAGGCCTTTACAGCCATTGAAGCAGGACAGTCTCCCCAAGTATGGTTGGCTACCGTAAAAAGCTAAAATGTTACGCTCAGGATGCGAGGCTAAGCACTGCACTCACGGTCAGCCGCTTTGGACCCAGAGAAGAGCATGTCTGATTGCATGAGGGTTGATGCCCCAGGTCCCGCCTCTGAGAAAAAGGTATCGGTTGGGTCTGATGCTCTTTGGGTGGATGACACCTAAATGAACATCAGTACAAAGTCCCAGTTTATTTCTAATATCAGAGATCAGACCTCTACTCTTGCCTGATGCGTGTAAAACAAAAAGGGGGAACTGTAGAGAGCTGTGGAATGCTATGCCTTAAAGATGGAGCTGGTTTCCACCTTCCACCTTCCCGATGGTGAGTGCTCTCTGTCACGAACAACTCCACATTTGGCTAAGGCTTGCCCACGTGGCACGCCTGGGTTGGCTACCCAGAGGCTATTTAAGCTGTGGGCTGGCTTTCCCCAGGGTCAGATGATTGTTCAAGGTTCCTGAATAAACTGCACTGGAAAAAAAAAAGTTAAGGCAAGATTTATCCTCTTAAAAGCATTTTTAAGAGGTGTGTGGGGGGGCACAAAGAACAGGGTCTCATATATTCCAGGTCCATTGTGTAGCCGAGGATGACCTTGAACCTCTGGTTCATTTGCTTCTACATGTTGAGTTCTGGGATTACAGCTGCATGCTCCCATGTATATTTCTATGGTGCTGGAGTGCAAACCCAGGGCTTCGTGAATTTTAGACAGACACCCTACAGATTGAGCCCCATCCCCAGCCCCTTAATGAACTCTTACGTGTATGGTGCAGTATTCTTTTGTTGTTGTTTTAGACACAGGGTCTCACTATGTAGTTCGGGCTTTCCCGGAACTCACTAGATAGACTAGGCTGGACCTCAGAGATCCGACTGCTTCTGCCTCCCCAGTGCTGGCATTACTGCAGTATTCTTGACCAGGGTAAGGTGTGGTTTAGAAAGTCCTTGAAATTTATTAACCTTTCCCTAGTAACACTCCACTCACTCCCTGACCCACCATGGCTCTGCCAATGGTCGTTGTACCCTTTGCTTCTCTGAAGTCTTTGCTTTCAGCTGTCTCAGACCAGTGGAATCATGAGGCACTCGTGTTTTGATGACCGGTTTATTTTCACTTTTTTAACACCAGTCAGTAAAGCCTGGCTGAGTTCCAGGCAGTGTCCCGGGTACTGTGTGGCAGTATAATATATAAAGCATGGCTTTTTTCCCCAACTAGCTCTCATTTTAATACATAGAATAAGGATGAGATTTATTTCAATAATTATGTAACTCTCCTCAGTATTTATTTGTCATAAAAAGTATTAAAACTCATTTGTAATTTCCATAAAGAAAGTTTGTTAAGATAATATTTTTTCATTAAACTGAAAATCTATCTTATAATTCTCCTTGCTTAGTTAGAAGATAAACTTTAAAGAAGAACAAAAATATATCAATAAAAATTCAGGACATGATAGTCTATCCCTTCTTGACCTTTCCTTTGCATTATTTCTGTCAGTTCTTTTCCTTGTAATGAACCATGATCAGAGTATCATAATAAAAAATTTCCAGAAAGGAATTATTGGAAAGTTTCAGTTTGCTAGTCTGAACTATTTGGGCCAATCTCTGTTCTTCCCAGGAAGCAAGCCATCTCTTTTCCAGTGTGTCAATGCCCTATACACCGCTTTCCCCCATGGTAAACTAGAGAGATGGGTAAATAGACCAGGCTTATATGACCATTATTACAGTACATCATTGTAATTGTTCTATTTTATTATTATTTAAGCTTGTTCATTTCCTAACACTAAATTTAAAATTTAATTTTAATATACGTTTATTAACTCTTTGGGAATTTCATGCATATGGCATACATTATATTTTGATTTTTTTTTAGATCCCTTTTCTTTCCCTCAATCTTCCTACAACTACTTCCCCCGAACTTCATGTTCTCCTTTTCTTTTTTCTTTTAAACAGCCTGTTGATTCCAATTTGTGCTGGACCGACACTCTTAGAGGTGTGGCCATCCACTAGAACATGCTCTAGCAGAGGTCACACTCTTGAAACAAACTGACTTCCTCCTCCAGAGCTTTCAACTGTCAACAGCTCTTCAGTGAGGGTTGGAAGCTCATGAACTTCTTCCATGCCATGTTGGAATGTGGGCTGGCTTGGTCTTGTGCTGCCATTGTACAGGCAACCACAACTACTTAGAGTTCATAAGTGCCACAGTCTTGGTACTATCATGTTGAGAAGATGTTGTTTTATCCTGGTCCTCCCTGACCTCTGCGTTACAGTTTTCCGTCTTCTTTTCTTCAGTGGTGCCTGAGCTTTTGGGGGTGAGTTTGTATGATATAAATGTGCCATTTGTAGCTGACTATGAGACAGAAACATATTTTCTGCATTTGGACCAGTTGTAAGTGTCTTCATTAACTGCTGTCCCGCTACACACAGAAACTTGTCTGATGAGACCAGAGAGATGCATTACTCTCTGGATATAGAGATAAGAATTTAGAAGGCAGTTTAATACTATTTCCATTTAGCAAAGTACTTTTACTAGGTTCATGAGAGGCGCCTCTGAGCTCTCCAACCATGGACTTACAGCACTGGGCATATGTCCCCTTCTGCCACACTGATCTTAAGTCTAACTTGAAAGACATTAGTTACTCCCATGAAGTCTATGCCACCATTGCAACCATAGACATATCTTTCTATACCAGTCTTTATTGTAGCTCACAGGATTCACAGCTTTGTAAAGTTATTGCTGACTTTTCTTTCCTCCAGAAGACTGAATAGCATCTTTTGGTACTATGAAAGGCAACCAGCATGGTAAGAGCTCCTTGGTGAATACCAATCCGATCACTCTATATCCCATGACCAAAGTGTAATGTCTTCAATCACAGAATGTTGCCATCTGGTTCTGGTGGGCAGCTGTCTGTGGGATACCCCTGACCAATGAATTAAAGTCAGGTATCCCATACCTGATACTGAGTTTTTAATTACTCTGAAGGAGCATTATTCCTTGCATAGTGTAACTCCAATCAAATTCTCTCTCTCTCTCTCCATATGTGTGTGTACATATGAATATACATTAAACTTGTGCCTGTTCATATATGTTTATATAGATGAAGGTTAGTAGGTTTCCATATGTTTTTTCTAGCATCGCTTTAGCATTAGTTATCCCTCCTCTAACTTTCCTTGATACCATCCTCTAATCCCTTTCCTTACTTAAACCTCTTTCCCCATTTTTCACTATCAATACTTTAAAAAATCTCTTGTGGATTTTGTGCCATGCCCTTTGTGGATTAGGAGACTCTTGCATGCAAAGCACTGTCACACCATTGTATTGCTTGATTTGAACAAGGTCAGAAGAGGACTTACGGCCTCATTGCATAAGTGTAGAACTTGAGCCAAGAAGTGAATGCCTTATTTGAAGTCACTGTACTTGTAAGAACTAGTCCTAGTCTAGATCTTTAGAGCAGTGGGCTGCTGTTGTAATAGTCAGAGCCTCACAGCCATTTATTTAGTTTATTTGGTTTGATTCTCAAAGTATTGCACTGTGCACCTTTAAGGTCAAAACAAATACTCGAATATTTTCACATTAATATCCAAAACATGTGCATTGTCTTCATATCAGGAATATCACCATGAATTGAACAGCAAGTCAGACACACAGTTGAGTCTTGCTGACTTGTGCATACCCTGTGAGTTTACCTGTTCAGACCTTTTCCAGTCTTCCAAGTAGGTCACTTGCACTCTTGATTTCTTTCTTTTTGGGGAGATTTCTTTCTTTCTCTCTTCCTTCCTTCCTTCCTTCCTTCCTTCCTTCCTTCCTTCCTTCCTTCCCTCCCTCCCTCCCTCCCTCCCTCCCTCCCTCCCTCCCTCCCTCCCTCCCTCTTTCTTTCTTTCTTTCTTTCTCTCTCTCTCTCTCTCTCTCTTTCTTTCTTTTCTTTCTTTTCTTTTTTGACAGAGTTCCTTTGTGTAGCCTTGGTTGTCCTGGAGCTCACTCTGTAGACCAGGCTGGCCTTGAACTCAGAGATCCGCCCACCCCTGCCTTCCGAGTGCTGAGATCAAAGGCATGCGCCACCGCTGCCCTTCACTTGCACCCTTAAACATTGATTTATACGAGCATTTATTTACACTTGATCTTCTTTGGAAAGTTTGAAACAGAGTCTCGCTAAGTCGCCCCAGCTGACCCGAAACTTCACATTCTCAGAGCCCATGTGAGCACTGAACTTGCAGTCCTCCTGCCTCAGCCTCCCAAGTAACCGAGATTGCAGATGGAGGCATCAGGGACAGCTGTATTTTGTTTCTTTATGTTATGCTGCTCAAACAGACATTTGTTTTTCCCCTCAGGCTTTCATTCCCACTTTGTTTAGTGTGTCTTCTATTGCTAAGAGACCTCATTTTTTCCAAAGGTTCAACTCAGTCTTTTGCTTCTGATCTTCTGGGTTTCATCCGGCTTAACGGATCGCTTTAGGAAGGCGTTCAGTGAAAATGGAAACCTTGGTGGCACTGAGTTGAACACATGTCCTTGTATGGTTACATCACAGGACATAGTGTTGAGTAGGCTGGTGGCCATGCTTGATTGCGTGGGCGGTCCCAAATTCTGATCTCATTACTTGTTCCACCATGGTTAGCATGTGGGCTATCTTGCGTATGTTTGTTGAATATGTTCTCTGGATTGAAGCTCTGTTTTTCTAAATTAGGTTCCTAATTACAGAAAAAAAAAAAAAAAAGAAAGAACAAAGAGAAGCTGAAAGGCCGTGAATGAGGTAGCCCTGGTGGGCTGGGCCTGACTCCTTGACTAGATGGGATCCCATGAAAACAAAAGGGAGGAAATGAATGTTAGGCATCTATCACCTCTGCAGTAAACAGACCTGAAGAGAAGGCTAAGCATGAAAGATGGGTGTCTCCAAATAGTCACAGATTTTCAATGTCGGGAAGATGTGTGCAGATTGCTTGAATAGCATCACAAACCTTTCTCGTTCTCACACAGTTTCAAATGTGGACTCCAGCAACTAACTGAAGATTGTCATTTAAGGCAGTCACACCATGGCACACCCCTGCTACGATTTCAAGGCATTTGCCAGCTTATGGCTTCAGAATCTTCTGCTGCAGGTAAACAGCTCAGATACACCTTTCTGGGTCCCTCCAACCTCAGCTTTCCAGTGGGTCCAAGAAAAGTCATTGTTTTACATTTGTCCTATATGTTTTTGTTGCAAAAAGAGAACTGAGCAGGACCAGAGAGATGACTCAGTGGCTAAGAGTACTGGCTGCTCTTTCAAGGACCTAGGTTCAGAACCTATATGGCACCTTATAACCATCTGTAATTGCATGGATATGACACTCTTTTCTGACCTCCATGGGAACCAGGTACACATGAAGTACATGTATGTACATGCAGACAAAATGCTCATATATAGAAAATAAAGGAATAAATCTTACAAGGTAAGACTGAGGCCTCCCAAGTATCTATACTTGCTAAAATGAATCTCTGATCCTCATTGTGAGCCAATCCTTTTGCTTCTTATTACAGCCCTGAAGGGTATGAAGGAAACATTTTTAAAAATAATTAGTAAGATCTCCCCTATCAGTGGACTGAAGGAGGGGCATGGGAGGAGAAAAGGGAGGGAGGCCAGGATTGGGAGGGAATGAGAGAGGGGGCTACAGCTGGGATACAAAGTGAATAAATTGTAATAAATAAAAAAAGTTTTAAAAAGAAAAAATACTAAGAGAGTCATTTTAAAAATGTTAGCTCATAAAACAAAATACAATTTCTGAAATAATTACTTTCCAGTTGTCCTGATTATACTTTGAACATTAAATGTTCTTGATTTTTGTTAAATTTCCAAATGAAAGTTTCTGGCTTTTCTAATTTTTCATTTAAATTATTGTCTCCATCTGCTTAGAAAATTAATTCTTTCTGCAGTTTCATTAAAACATCAAAATAAAGTTGTTCTACATGTTCCTTCCTTTTTTTAGAAGCAGATGTTTAATTAAAAAAATGACTTATCATTTTCCAGAGCAGTATAAAAACTCCAACTTTTTTTTTTTTTAATTTTACCCATCCCGAGAAAGGTGGGCAAATCTAGTCGAATTGCTTCTAATAAGAGTTCTACTAGTTTAGAAGTGATGATATATTCTTTAATCCCCTGGGAGCCAGAGATAGACTGAGCATTGTTAGTTCACAGCCAACCTAATCTACCCAGTGAATTCTAGACCGGCCAGGACTATATAGTAAGAGTCTGTCTCAACAAACAAACACACAAACAAATAAAGAAGAATTGTAACAGGTATTATGTAATTCATTGTCTTCAGGTCTCAAGTTTGCCTTTAATTTGCTTGAATACATTTTTTAGGCCCTGGAGTACAAAGGGAGAGCTGTAATTAAAAGTTTTCAAGCAGAAATCAATCTTGCAAACTAAATATTTCCTTCATACGTTGGTGGTGACAACTTTTTGTCCTTGCTATGGAACCAATATCAACAGTTAGTAACAATCCCGGTCTAGGGTAAGCTAGATGAATTCTGGGAAGAGGAGTTTTTTTCTCTGGCACACTTCGGCTTTTTGATCACCTCCCCCTGGGGGATGGGGTGCAGCCTTGCCAGGCCACAGAGGAAGATGATGCAGCCAGCCTTGATAAGCTAAGGTCAGACCTGGTAAGCTAGGGTCAGATAGAAGGGGAGGAGGTTCTCTGCTATCATAAGGGAGGGGCATAGGGGGAGAAGAGGGAGGGTGGGTGGCCCTGGGAGGAAACTATGGAAATGGGCTACAGTGGGGATACAAAGTGAATAAATTGTAATAAATAAAGATATAAATAAAAGTAAATTTAAATAATAATAATAAAATAAATTTAGAAAAAGAAATGAGAAACATTGGTTTTGTGCCAACACATTTATGCTACACTTTGAATTTGGAGTAGGAAGACGTCACGCTTAATGTTTATTCCATTTCTTTTCCTCAGTGGATAGCTAACTCTCGCTTATGACTAAATTTGGTATGGAAAAGAGCAGTATAGACAGGTGCAATAGGAGGCACCAAAATTTGTACCTCGATCCTACATCCTCTTCATGCTCTCCTTCTTCATCCTCCATATTCATCTCCCCATCCTTCGTCCCCCTGATCCATCATTTTCCCATCCTTCATCTCCCCAACCTTCATGCTACCATTTTCATTAATGACAACAGTAAAACATTGACTGACAACTTTTCATTAATGAAAGGGATCTTGAGAAAGCATGCCCACTTTTCAGATTCAGCTCAGTGGCCATACTGCATGCTTCTGTGCTTCCAATATGACTCCATTGCTGCTCCGGGCCAGTCCTTTCCTGGGCTCCTGAGTCCTAGGTGCCTTGAGAAGACCCTCACATGAGGCTCTGGCTCTGTCACTGCTGGCTCAGTGAATACCTATTCCTTAGCTATACAAGTCCATTGTCACAGTGAGTTCTACTGAATCTCGTGCCCTGGACTCGTAGTTAGAACCCAACTTTTGTCATGTTCTGAGCGTCTTAACCTTAGACTTTACAACTGTGACTTTGTCAATTGGTCTTCTGTTCTTTCTGACTTAGAGAGACTGTGCTCTGTGTGTCCTAGCTCTCTAGAATCATTGTGTGTGTGTGTGTGTGTGTGTGTGTGTGTGTGTGTGTGTGTGTATGAGAGAGGGGGGCACTATCAACTAAGAATGTCAACTAAGGATATTTTTACTGGGAAAAAACATTTTTGAAGAAGGCTGAACAAAAATCTTGATTGTTGTTTTCAAGCCGAACTGCAACAATAGCATTTGCTAACTGAACACATAGGAATGTATAGAGCTCACCAGTAGAAGCAAATAAATAGCAAATGTGTAGTATACTAATATGGTATGTGAGTCGTTTTCTTTCTAACATAAATACTGGAAGCAAAAACAATGCTAAAATAACTGTAGATATAACAGTTTGATAATGGACACGTGAAGTGTAACAAGATATATACGGTGACATGAAAACATGGTGGGTGGGATGGGAGGAGAAAGTGTGTAATGCTTCTGTGTGCAGTGAAGATTAAAATGTTGCCAGTTCAATGGCTGCAAGAGAGAATCAATGAGCTACAAGGGAAAAAAAATTCAAGATGTAGGATATTCCAAAAAAAAGTGTAGTGAGGCGTAGTGCTACAAAACATAAACAAAGGAAGGAAAACAGCAAAGGAGAAAAGGAAGGAAGAAGGGATGTACAAAGAAAAAATGACTAACTTGGGAATGCTGAGCCTCTAACTATCAGTGTTTATTTTATTTTGCACTTAAATAGATTGTTATTGAATTAAAAGACACAAATTATCAAGTTAATGTTTTAAAAAGCAGAATCATATGCTGCTAACAAGATTTGCCCCCACTTTAAGAAAACACATTGAACAAAATTGAAAGTTGTAAGAGATATCCCATTCAGTACTTATGTCAGGAAAAATCTATAATTAAGAGGTCATGAATCTCAAGGATAAATGTTTTCACAATTAACATAGAACCAAAGTTTCTGTGTATTAAAATCATTTTGAGGGTATGTACACCCACCCCAAATGTGGACACATTCCATCCCATCCCTACTCTTACATATATGGTCAACTGATTCCTTTTTCATTATTATTAATGTTTGTGAGTATTTTGTCTGCATGAATGTATGTGTGCCATATGTATTCCTGACATTCAAAAAGACACTGAGATTATAGATAGTTGTGAGTTCTTTGTGGGTGCTGGAAATTAAACTTAGACATTTTAAAAGAGCAACCAGTGCTCTTCACCCCTGAGCCATTTCTCCAGCCTCTCAACTGATTTATTTATTTATTTTTAAATATTTTTTTTCCTCTCTGAGTGAGGATTGATCATCTTACCCAGGGTCCTCTTTCTTGCTTAGCTTCTTCAGGTGTACAGATTTTAGTATGTTTATCCTATATTATATGTCTAATATCTACTTATAAGTGAGTGTATACCATGTGTGTCTTTCTGCTTCTGGGATACTTCATTCAGGATGTTATTTTCTAGTTCCCACCACTTGCCTGCAAATTTCATGATTTCCTTGTTTTTATTTGCTGAGTAGTATTCCATTGTGCAAATGTACCACAATTTCTGTATCCATTCATCTGCTGAGGGACATCTGTGTTGTTTCCAGATTCTGCCTATATTACAAATAAAACTGCTATGAACATGGTTGAACAAATGTCCTTGTATACTTGAGCGTCTTTTGGATATATGCCTAAAAGTGGTATAGCTGGATCTTGAGGAAGCACTATTCCTAATTGTCTGCGAAAGCACCAGATTGATTTCCAGAGTGGTTGTACAAGTTTACATTCCCACCAGCAGTGGAGGAGGGTTCCTCTTTCTCCACATCCTCTCCAACATGTATTGTCACTTGAGTGTTTGATCTTAGCCATTCTGATGGGTGTAAGGTGAAATCTCAGGGTCGTTTTGATTTGCATTTTTCCTGATGACTAAGGATGTTGAGCATTTCTTTAAGTGTTTTTCTGCTATTCGATATTCGATATTCCTCTATTGAGAATTCTCTGTTTAGCTCTGTACCCCATTTTTTAAATTGGATAACATGATCAATCTGCACTCAGAAAGGCAAACAGGATGGACATCAGAGGAGGGAGAAAACAGGCAACAGGACCGTAGTCTACCACAGAGGGCCTTTAAAAACTACCCAGCCAGGTAACAAAGCAGCTGCTGAGACTCAGACTTTGGGCAGAGTCTACAGGGAATCTTATGAAAGAAGGGGGAGATAGAAAGACCTGGAGGGGACAGGAGCTCCACAAAGAGAGCAACAGAACCAAAAAATCTGGGCATAGGGGTCTTTTCTGAAACTGATAATCCATCCAAGGACCATGCATGGAGATTACCTAGAACCCCTGCACAGATGTAGCCCATGACAGTTCAACTTCCAAGTGAGTTCTCTAGTAATGAGATCACGGACCATCTCTGACATGAACTCAGTGGCTAGCTCTTTGATCACCTCCCCACTGATGGGGGAGCAGCCTTCCCAGGCCTCAGAGGAAGACAATGCAGCCAATCTTAATGAGATCTGATAGGCTAGGGTCAGAGGGAAGGGGAGGAGGACATCAATGGACTTGGGGCAGTACATGGGAGGAGTTGAAGGAGGGAGGGCGGGATTGGGAGGGCATGAGGGAGGGGGCTACAGCTGGGATACAAAGTGAATAAACTGTAATTTATAAAAACATAAAATTTTAAATAAAGAAAAAAAGAAAGGAAAAAATAAAAATTTAATGTTTGTTATGGTGATACACATCAGTAATCCCAGCACTCAGTGGACTGGAAATAAAAAAATAATTATGTTATGATTGAGAAATAGAAAAATTTTTTCCTCTTAATTTAAAAAAATTTCTTTTTCTTCACAATTTTTTCATGATATATCCTAATTGAAGCCTCCTCCCTCTTTCCCCCATCCCCTTCCACTAGTCCACTGAAAGGGGGAGTTCTTTACCACTGTCATCTTCCCATAGCTTGTTAAGTCTCATCAGGACTGCCTGGATCCTCTCCCTCCATGGCCTGGCAATGCTGCATCATCAAGAGCAGTCAACCGAGTTCATGATAGAAGCAGCCTCTGCTCCCCTTACTCAGATATCCCCATGGAGACTGAGCTTCCAATAGGCCATATCTGAGCAGGGGGTCTAGGTCCTCTCCACACATGGTCTTCAGTTGGTGCATCAGTCTCTTCAGGACCCCCTGGGCTCAGATCTTTTAGTTTTGTTGGTCTCCTTGTGGGGCTCCTGTCTCCTCCATGTCCCTCTATTCCCACCCCTTTCTTCCTTCATAAGACTGCCTGCGTGCTCTGCCCAAAGACTGGTCGTGAGTCTTAGCATCTGCTTTGATCCCCTGTTGGGTGAATCATTTCAGAGGATTTTCTATCATAACCTCCCATCCAGTTTCCTCTCTTCCACCGCTTCTGGTGACTATCCTACAGATCTAAAGAAGCTAAACACAAGGAGAACCCTAGGAGAAATGGTTAAATCTCATTCAGAATAGTGAAATGATTTATTTATTTATTTATTTATTTATTTATTTATTTGCATTTCGATAATTTTATTGAAAGGTATATTCCTTCAAAACATAAAGATAGTTGGTTAGTTTACTTTTGTCCACTCAGAATCAACATTGTTTTCAAATTGAAGCAAATCAGCTCTTAGAAAGAACTGAAATGTTATTCTTAAAACATGGTTTACAAAGGTTAAGAATAAAACATACTGGTTCTTTGGTTTATTTTACAGCTTCTCAATAGAAAATGTCATTATCCATGACATGTCAAAATGGGTGTCTCTCGGTGGACTCAGGCTTCCCAGTGCACCAAGGAGCTGCCTACAATTTAATAGGGTAGATCTGCATGCAATGCCAGCATGGAGAATCTGAACACAACTGTTGTGGTCTTATAATTATGAGGTGCCTCCTTACATTATTTAAGACACAGTAGAGAAAGTTTTGCAAATATGTTCTCCTTCTTTTAAAACAACATTCTACATTAGGAGCAGTGGCAGTTTATAAAAACAGTCTGGTAAAAACTTGTAAAGTGTTTTTTCAAGCCCGAACTAAGTTTAGTGCAATAAATAAATTTTGAGAGTGCTAATTTATCCAGTTATTAATGCAGTAGAAATAAATTCTCTCAAATGGGACTAGAACGAAGCAGCAATTCTGTAAAAGTTTTCTTTTATTATAGATAAAAACCACCTATTCTCCAGAAGAACGATTACACGTAATAATAAAATTTCAAAACTTGCGAGATCGGCTTTATATATTGTTTACTTAGGCAGTAAAAGTGCAGAAGCAACAACAAAAACTGTTCTTGAAGTCTTTCTCTGCCAGTCCAACCTACGGTATAAGATTTGAACTAAGAAATCTCAGCACCTTATCACTTTAGTAAAATGGTCTCAGGGTTGGGAAAACTCCTGATTATAGGCTTGGTAGAACTATGCTTCAACTTGAATTCACCCACAAAGCATTAAAATCAAGGCTAAAGACATCCATGTAAAATTAAACTGTGAACCTTTATTAGATGGTATTGAAAATAGTAAAGTACTTAATTTAAATCTCAGAATTTAACTTATGAGGTTTACATAAACACTAACATTTCACAAATACACTTTTAAGGTATTATAAGAGGTATTTAAGCAGTAAATGGTTTCTTGGTACCCATAACCAAATAATAGCTAACTTAGAGGTGGGGTTTTATTTTTATTGCTATATAAGAATTACATTAATCTCAACTGATTTTGAGTTAAGGATCAATAATGCACAATGACAACAGTAAGGATAATCTCTACAATAAATGGTGCTTTAAAAAACTGTGTACAGATTTTGGTAATAAATGATAATAACAAAGTAAAAATTAAAAAACTATATAAAAATTATAAAGTTGTATAATAACATATATAATTTTTTACCTCTCTGAAAATGTCTTTTTTTAGTTACTTTTTTTATTTTTTATATTAATCACAGGTTATTTATTTGTATCCCAGCCGTAGCCCCCTACCTCATTCCCTCCCAATCCTACCCTCTCTCCCTTGTCTTCTCCCTGCCCCTCTTCAAGTCCACTAACAAGGGAGGACCTCCTCCCCCTCCATCTGACCCTAACTTATCAAGTCTCCTCAGGACTGGCTGCAATGTACCCTTCTGTGGCCTAGCCAGGCTGCTTTTCCCTCAGGGAGGGGAGTGGAAGAGCTCGCTATCGAGTTCATGTCCTAAATAGCCCCTGTTCCCTTATTAGAGAACTCATTTGGACACTGAGCTACCATGGGCTATATCTGAGCAGGGATCCTAGGTTATATCCATACATGGTCCTTGGTTGGAGAAACAGTCTCATGAAAGACCCCTGTGCCCTGGTTTGGTCCTTGTGGCGCTCCTGTACTCTCCAGGTCTTACTAACACCCCCTTCTTTCAACATACATAAATTATACTCAAAATTTATTGAAAAGGTGTTGAGGCCTGCAATAAGAAAACTCCCAGAAGAAAACACATAATGAAGTCTTTATTGTGTTGTTCTTGGCAATGATCTTTGGGGTAGAATACCAAAAGCAAAGATAGCACAGCAAAGTTTCTACTCAGTAAAGGAAACATTCAGTGAAATTAGAAGCCAACTAGTGGAGTAGGAAGAAATAGGGGAAAACTATATATTAAACAAAAGGTCACATGTACAACCTACAAAGAACTTCCACCACTCAATAGGATGAAATAGGACAAAAGACCCACTGAGACATTTTTCTAAGTCACACAGATGGCTCTCGTGAATATCAAAAAGATATTTAACATGACCAATTTTGAAGAAAATACAAAACGAAACCACCACGAGACAACACCTTGCATCCATTATGATGACCATTTTTTTATTTTTTTTTAAGAAAAACACTCTTAGTCAGAATGTGAAGGAGATGGGATCCCTACCGGTTGCTGCCAGGACGGCATATAAAGCAATAGGTAGAAGTACCCCATGAACCAGCAAGTGTTCTTCTGGATGCTTATCCTAAAATGGTCAATATCACAATCTCAAAGGAATGGTTGTAGTTTCATGATCATTGTAACGTTATTGCCATTAGCCAGGGAGCAAAATAAGTGCAGTGTCTTTCCACAGATGAGTATAGTGATGTTAGATACATGTACAAAGCAGAATAATATCCTATTGGTCAGCTTTTAAAAACGTAGACATCTTACCATTTAAAACAGTATAGACAAGCTCTCAGATAGTGGATCAGGCTAAGGGGAATAAATCCAAACCATAAAAACATAGTGGTCATTCTCACCTGTCTGTGAAATAGAACTCAAGCTTGTAGAAACAGATGGTGAGAGGGTAGTTATTAGGGAGTTGGGAGGAGGTGTGGATTAGCAGAGTTCGGTCGCAGGGTACTTACAAATCATAATTATAAGTTGAATGATTCTTCAGCCCTAATGATGCACAGCACAGTGACTGTGCCAGGAACTTTCTTCCAGAATTGCCCTTGTACACATGTAGGTGTTAATTGCTTCATTTTGGAAATAACAATGCCTACATAGCTTGAGTATATATTATACAATTTTATTTGTCAATTATACTTCAATAAACAAAAATAAAAGATTGTAATTAAAAGTTTGGGATTGGCCAACTCTTCACTTCTCTCCCCTTTCTTTTTTTTGTTCCATCCCCTTCTCATCTTCTTTAATCACATAGATTTCTTTTTATTTCCACGTGTCTGCTCCCATGGAAATAGGAAAGTGGGCAGATGAAAGAATGTTTTTGATTTTTAATCCTAGGCGCTCAGATTTCATTCTTTATCCTCCAACCTTTTCTTCTTTTCAGTGAAGTGTTTAAGCCGAATCTCAGGAATGGAGCCTATTTCAACCCATTTTGTGCTACTGTAACAAAACACACAAGACTGGGTACTTTATAAAGAAAAAAAGTATTTGGGTTATACATTAGGTTGGAAAGTCAAAGTCAAAGGTATGTCACAATATGTGGTGGGAAACTCATGCATCACTGAAACAGGTGATGTCCTAGGACAATGCAGACATGTGTACTGAGTATCTTGTGTAGAAGATACTGGACACATAGCTTTGCTTTCTAATTACTCTGGTTGTAAATAATCCATCCCCAAGAGACCTAACCCACTCCAATGAGATGAGCATTAACCCATTGCAAGCTAACTGGTTTACCTCTTATTAGGCTCAATCTTGTAAAAGTTCTACCACTCTTTGATGCTAGCACATTGGGCACCGTGTTTCCAGCATATATGTTATTGGTGGGAAAACTAAATCCAAAATCACAGAAGAACTTCTCAGTGTGTCTAACGTTTATCAACTTTTCTTTTTCTTTTTTTTTCATGAGAAATGTATTTTTAATTTTTTTATTAGTTACTGTTTGTTCACTTTGTATCCCAACTGTCGCCCCTCCCTCATCCCCTCCTAATCCCACCCTCCCTTCCTCTTCTCCACCTATGCCCCTTACCCAGTCCACTGATAGGGGAGGTGCTCCTCCCCTGACATCTGATCCTAGTCTATCAGGTCTCATCTGGAGTAGCTGCATTGTCTTCCTGTAGCCTGGTAGGGCTGCACTCTCCCTGAGGGGGAGATGATTAAAGAGCCAGCCATTGGGTTCATGTCAGACACAGTCCCTTTTCCCATTAATAGTGAACCCACTTGGACACTGAACTGCCATGGGCTACTTCTTTTTTCTTTTTCTCTCCTTATGGAGCTCCTGTCCCCTCCAGGTCTGTCTATCTCCCCCTTCTTTCATAAGATTCCCTGCACTCTGCCCAAAGTTTGGCTATGACCCTCAGTCTCTGCTTTGAAACCCTGCAGGGTAAAGTCTTTCAGGGTCCTTCTGTGGTAGGTTCCTGTCCTGTTCCCTGTTTCTCTCTCTTCTGATGTCCATCCCATTTGCCTTTCTGAATGAGGCTTGATCCTCTTTCCCAGGGTCCTCCTTCTTGCTTAGCTTCTTTAGGTGTACAGATTTTTAGTATGATTATCCTATATTATATGTCTAATGCTCTACATCCTTAGCTATCAGTGAAATGAAAATGAAAACAACCCTGAGATTTCATCTTATACCCATCAGAATGGATAAGATAAAAAACTCAAGTGATAACACATGCTGGAGAGGATGTGGAGAAAGGGGAACCCTCCTCCATTACTGATGGGAATGCAAACTTGTACTATCACTTTGGAAATCAATCTGGTGCTTTCTCAGACAATTAGGAATAGTGCTTCCTCAAGATCCATTTATACCACTCCTAGGCATATATCCAAAAGATGCTCAAGTATACAACAAAGACATTTGCTCAACCATGTTCATAACAGCTTTATTTGTAATAACAAGATGCTGGAAACAACCCATATGCCCCTCAACTGAGGAATGGATACAGAAATTGTGGTACATATACACAATGGAATACTACTCAGCAATTACAAACAAAGAAATCATGAAATATGCATGCAAATGGTGGGAGCTAGAAGATATCATCCTGAGTGAGGTATTCCAGAAGCAGAAAGACACACATGGTATATACTCACTTAAAAGTAGATATTAGACATATATGAAATTTTCAATTTGTTTAATCTTGGACTTCCATCAAGCAGCATCACCAATGATAGTTAGAAATCATAATCCAGAGATTTACAGATTCCAGTTTGCCTACATCCTACTTGCAACTGGGGTGTATTTTGTGGACAGGTTCTCTCTTCTGCGATTGTCATACAGGTGGAGATAATATCTGAGCAGGATTTGAGTATGTGATCATCATGACCAGAAATCCAGGCGCTGCGGTGTTTGCTCTGTATGTTATGGACTCATACTTCTTTGGGTACATCTCACTCCCCTCGAAAGAGATTTCACAGAGATAGAGATCTGATATTTCCAAGTTTGCTACTGCAGAAAGTCTAAAATTTGGGAAATGTGCTAGGATGCGCATTTACCAAGCCATTGTCTGCCTAGAAAGCTAGCTGTCAAAGGAAATAAAACATAGCTGCGCACAACCAAATGCAGAGAGGAATTTGGCACTATATTTTGGTTGTCTGCCCAACTTCTAATATTACTGGAGGGCATGTCTGCTTTTAATGAAAAATAGATTTGTGAAGTGAGAGAGAAAAAATTATTTGTTCCTTTATAAAAAATTAAGGCTATGGATAAAGGCGGTGACTGCGGCACTATGTATTTTTTTTTAATTGTATAGATTTTTCTCCAAGTTAACACATTACGTGATGTGAGAAAACGAAACCTCATTTTGTTCTGATTCACTCTTTTTCAGAGTGCCTGAGTATAAAACAGTGAATATCTTCAATTGTGTTAGAGGGGTTAAGAACGTAGAACATCCACAGAGTCAGGAAGATCCATCAGTAAGTCCTCCTGACCCTAGCTAGTTGTCTAGAAAATGAAATTAACTTTTTCTTTTTCGTAGAATTGTTGAAAAGATGAAAGGAAATGACACAAGCAGAGCACGTAGTACTGTGTGCCCAAGTGGAAGCGCTGAATGGCACAAGCATCAGTTCTCTTCATTGGTTTTTATTTTGTGCCCAAGATAAACAATGAAACAAAGGAAGTGAAAGGAAGGTGGCCGGCAGCATTGACAGGCAACAGTATGTGGTGTCAGATGGCTCTTAAGGAAGTAATTTTTAATTTTTCCACGAAGCAAAAAGCTTTGTGATGAATGCAGAATGTGGACCCGCCACCAGAACACAATTAACCACAGAGAATACGTGGTTTCTTTCCACAGCTCAAATTGGAGTGGAAACCTCAAGTCTAATTCCAACAACTAAACCAACTTCAATAAACAGACTGCAGAGATTTCCTTGTCATGAGTCTGCGCCTGTCCTGTATTCTTTCATGCATCCTGTGCCAGCGTAAGGCGCAGATATAAAAGGGTACAGCTTTTGTGAAACTGTTTGATAAGCTTGGTCTATTGCATTGCTCCCCCTACACCTATCTTTGGGTCGAGGTTGTTAGGCTCAGAGGGAGAGATTTTTTCAGATGTTGAGTTGTTTATATGATTTCAGGAATTTGGGTTAACTCGTGTACTACAGTGGGTATGTGTATGCGGGTATGTGCACATGCCCTCAGTGGCCAGTAGAGGGCATCAGATGCCCTGGAACCGGTCTTGAAGGTGATTGTATGCTGGCCAGCAAGGGTCCTGAGAACTGAATTTGATTCATCTGTAAGAGCTTTGCATGGCTCCTAACTGCTAAGCCACCACACAAGACACTAATTACAGGGTTTTATACCAATTAAATGACATACTTTACACATAATTGCTCCGTCAAACACTGTGGGCTCTGGAGGGGTGGGTGAGTAGGTAGCAACTTAATTGTTTTTCTTTCCATTGTTCTTTTGAAGTTGTTACGTTGACTCCTTCCTTTCCTTCCTCTGGATAATCTCAAGAAGACAACTAAAGGTTTTCTCACCATTGAATATAAACACAGTCTCACTTCTGAATGTTGTAGAGTTTAGGCCATTCTAATTACAAACGAATGACAGCAAAAGGTGGTGGGGTGTGGGGAGAGGAGAGCCTTACACTGTTGGTAGGTATGTAAGCGAGGGCAACCACTTCAGATTCTCAAAATTAGACCATATGGTCCCGCTATACCACTTCTGAGTCATACATACATACATACATACATACATACATATGTATCTATATGTACATATATGTATATATGTATACCCTACTACAGAGATACTTGTACATACTGTGCATGAGTGTTTATCGGTACTTTGCTCACAGTTGCTAAGAAATGGAATCAGCCATGATGTCCATTAAGTAATGACTGGATAATGAAAGTGTGGTACATACGCACAATGAAATTTTATTTAGCTATAAAGAAAAATAAAATCATAAAATCTGTGGAAAAAGAGTTGAAACTAGAAAACACTACAGTGAAGGAGGTCACCTAGAACTAGAATGACATACGCTGTGGATTCTCTCAAATATGCAGATCTCAGTTTTGAATCTTCAGCCACGTGTGTTTAACTGTGGTATTTATGGAAGCC
The DNA here is from genome assembly GCF_030254825.1 of Meriones unguiculatus. Classification (NCBI taxonomy): domain Eukaryota; kingdom Metazoa; phylum Chordata; class Mammalia; order Rodentia; family Muridae; genus Meriones; species Meriones unguiculatus. The sequence goes on along the minus strand of NC_083357.1, from coordinate 65,908,686 downwards.
AAGAGACTAGAAAGGAGCCATTGAGGGGGCGCCGTAAGAGAGGGAGGCAGTAAAATAGAACGTAAAATGCAAGTAGGAAAGAGGAATATTGGGGGTGGAAAGGTTCTGATTTATTTAATCTGATTTTTTTTTCTCATCTTGGGATAACCTTAATGTTGGAAAACCAAGATCGAAGAAGGGGTTATGGTGAACGTTCTCTATTATTTCTTGGGTCATTCATTCCACTCTCACCCATTATGCAATCTCAGCAGCTACACAGTAGAGTCTGGGGCTCAGGAGCACAGAGGAGGTAGGAGACATTATTTCTAGCTAGCCTTACTTTCATATAATATTGGTTGCCTTTCTGATGTCATAAAGGGAGATCCAGGTCATTTCTCCTTGGGGCTGTTTTTGTTTTTGTTTTGCTTGTGTTTTTCAGAGGATCTTGAATCTGAGGGGATCCTGGCTGTGGAGTGGTGGATTCATCCTTGGTGCTTAAACATGTCCTCAGACCATTTCTTTCTATTTCAAATAAGACTTGAATGTTCCTTAGTCTTCTAAGCCTAACTTCGGACAGGATATATTCCTCTTGTTGACTTGCATCTGCCTCGGTTGCCCAAAGCACATCTCTTCATCTTGTAATTTAGCAAATCTCTAAGGGCAAATTGTCTCCAATGTGTTTTCCACAAGCAGAGCTAGGATTTGGAGACGTTGCTCTACTCGGGAGGTGAAGGGGAGGCATTTTCTATTTTGTGTGTTTTTATGTGTGTCCGGTTGTATGTGCATATTTGGGTGTCATCTCTCAAGAACCATTCATCTTTTGTAAGATACAGGGCCTTTTGCTTGTCTGGAGCAAGCTCAGTACACTAGTCTGGCTGTTCAGGGAACCACCAGATCTACTTATTTTTTCCCATCCTAACCTTGAGATTCAAGTGCTATACTATTCTTCATTTTTTAAAATACAAATATGTCTCAAAAATTGAAATCAGGGCCCTATTCTCATAAGGCAAATACTTCACTGACTGAGCCATTCATCAGCCCCATTATAAACTTTTGACACAGGATTTGCAACATAGTTAATCGTTTTTTGTTTATAGTTTAAACCAACCATGTCTCTTCTGTCATGCCAAGCTTCTCCAAGAAATGTCTAGCCTCCAGGCTTTGTGGGGGAAGGTTTGGGGCATGAGTCAAGTGCAAGTCCAAATGAGACACAAACTTAGAGAGTGCCTTCAAGGTTTGTAAAGGTGACGGCTGTTAGCAGGAGAGTTCCTAATCATGAGATATTCTTACAAAGGAAACATATATGCCCTAGAATCCTATTACGACTCAACAGGCATTTCTGGGTGTCTGTGACCACAGGGAAGCCCATGTTTCCTTAGCATGTTTGCAGAACCCCCAAGTAGACAGTATAGCATCCTCTTAGAATAGTGGGTCTTCTACACCCTTTAATTTCAGGCTTGGTGTATCAGCCAACGTTAACACAATGGGAAAGCACCTCCTTTCACATCCTGTTGTCATGTACATTTTAGGAATACTATAGTTAATTAATAAGTACTTCTGGCAATTAGCTCATTAGTAAAGCTAAGCAGGGGTGTCAGCATCAGTTCTGTCATACTGAGTCATTCTAGCTTTTAAGAAGGGTAGGAAGATTTAAGAGCTAGATGTTAAGTAAAACGAAAGATGAAAGGGAACTGTGTCTATCTCTATAATCACCACCTAGTCACTTCCTTCTCCTGCTAGAGAAGCAAAGGGCAAGAATTTTCTTCTTCTCATACACGCAGACATTTTATGTCACAATCTTTATCCTTGGCTTTGGAGTTGAACTAGCATTCCACTTTTTGGCTTGTTCACATGCCTAGAAACTTTCTACATAGTTTTGAGAAACAACATTGCTTCACACTGTCTGGAAACATTTTCAAGTTGTCTGTCAGAGGCGATCTTTTGGGTAGACAGAACACCACACCAATTTTTATTTTGAGACTTACTCTGCACTTTTCTATTTATGGTTCTTTAAGAACCAAACTTCTCATTGTGTTGCACCAAACATTCAAGTGAAAACACATGCTGGAGAGGGTGTGGAGAAAAGGGAACTCTACTCCATTGCTGCTGGGAATGTAAACTTGTACTACCACTTTAGAAATCAATCTGGTGCTTTCTCAGACAAACAGAAATAGTGCTTCCTCAAGATCCAGCTATACCACTACTAGGCATATATCCAAAATATGCCAAGTATACAATAACGACATTTGCTTAAAGATGTTCATAGCGGCTTTATTCGTAATAGCTTTATTCGTAATAGCCAGAATCTAGAAATAACACAAATGTCCCTCAATTGAGGGGTGGATACAGAAATTGTGATACATTTACACAATGGAATACTACTCAGCAATTAAAAACAAGGAAATCATGAAAATTTCAGGTAAATGTATGGAAGTAGAAAATATCAGCCTCATTGATGTATCCCAGCAGAAGAAAGACACACATGGTGTATACTCACTTATAAGTGGATATTAGACATATAATATAGGATAAACATACTAAAATCTGTACACCTAAAGAAGCTAAGCAAGAAGGAGGACCCTGGGAAAGAGGATCAAGCTTCATTCAGAAAGGCAAATGGGATAGATATCGGAAGATGGAGAAAATAGGAACTAGGACAGGAGCCTCTGTAGTAACAGAGGGTCTCTGAAAGAGTGTACGTAGCAGGGTATTGAAGCAGATGCTGAGACTTATAGCCAAACTTTGGGCAGCATGCAGGTAATCTTATGAAAGAAGAGGGAGATAGAAAGACCTGGAGGGGACAGGAGCTCCACAAGGAGAACAAGAGAACCAAAATATCTGGGCCCAGGAGTCTTTTCTGAGACTCCAACCAAAGATCATGCATGGAGATAACCTAGAACATTTACACAAATGTAGCCCATGACAGCTCAGTGTCCAAATGGGTTCCCTAGTAAGGGGAACAGGGGCTGTCTCTGACATGAACTCAGTGGCTGGCTCTTTGATCACCTCCCTCTGAGGTGGGGGCAACCTTAATAGGCCACAGAGGAAGATAATGCAGACAGTCCTGATGAGACCTGATAGGCTAGGGTCAGAGGGAAGGGGAGGAAGAGCTCTCCTATCAGTGGACTGGGAGAGGGGCAAAGGAGGAGAAGAGGGAGGAAGGGCAGGATTGCGGAGGCACTAAGGAGGGGGCTACAGCTGGGATACAAAGTGAATAAACTGTAATGAGTAAAAAAGTTTAAAAATTATTATCATAATCATTATTTAATTTGCAAGTAAATGAACAAAATGGGAACAAACTGTACCATGATAGCCCAACCTTAGAAAAACTAATGGATGTATTCTTTGTCATATGAGGATCTTAGCTTTGAAACTTTAGCCTGTGTGTTTGACTTAGTGTAACCATGGAAGCCAGGAAGCTAGACAGCTGACTTCATGGAGTGTTCTAGGAGAAGGATAATAGATTTTAGGTAAGGTGAAAGCGGAAAAGTGCTCATGTTGACTCAGATGCTCACTTTTAAGGGTTGACTCTCCCTGCACTGTGACTTCCAGGGAGAAAACTTCTCACTAGGTTTTCGTGGCAAGTGATTTTACCAGCTGAGCCATTCCACTGTCCTGACCTAGCATTCTTAGCAGCACCTCTGCTGGCTTTCAATAAATACCCACGGGATGAACAAGTAAATACATAATGGCTTGTTTGTTTTCCAAGTCAGAAAGTTTCATACAACCCGGAAGTCACAGAAAGAGGTTAGACTGTAATATAACATTGGTGCACACTTTCTGCTTAAACTGAAGTCCCCTGAGAGATGTATTTCCTTGATCTGATCACTTTCTGCTTGCATAATTGTCAAACATTTCAGTTTGACACGCCTTTGTGCACAACACCCCTAACTGCTAACCCAGGAAGGTCAGCCATGCCTTTTAGTAATCAGAGCCAGAAGAGCCCTTGGAATATTCGTCTGTTAGGGAGAGGTATTTTATACTGTTGACACATACTTTTGAATAAAATTTATGCCATCGCTTTCAATAGGTGGTTTCAAATAATAATTCCAATATTTATGATGAATGCAAACTCTGCAGTTTACAAAACATTGTTATATTCATTATTTCAGTTCTTGATACGTCTCACAAGGCAGGATCACTACATTATTTAGAAAAACTGAAGTTCTCAGCATCAAAAAACTGCATATAGGGAGTAAATCATTTGTAGATTATTATTCAAAGGAATTCTGCTGACTCAGGGTCCCATGATCTTCACTTTTGCTAAAGTCATGTAAGTTATGCAGTTAATAGCAACAGAAAGATGTTCTCACGATTCTGCTGAGAACAGATTTGCTGCATAAATCTATTTATAGGTACCAATATCACATAACTAGTTTTCAATGCAAGAAAGTATACTGAAGTAGTTTTAAATTCATGCCAAATTTGCCTATTTATATAACACTTTGTATTTAAAAAAAAAAAGGTTCAGTTGGCTCAACTAATTCCCACAACAATCGAAACACCACGGCTCATTTTCCATTATTATCTAAGCTATTCAAGAATATTCTAAAAATAGACATAAATTCAAGCATGCATTTAATGACATTGCATAATACAGAAACTTTGTACAAGGTTCTCAGAAGTGAAACTGTAAATCACAGTGTCCTTTATAGCTTTGAAAACTGAATACCTTCTAGCAATAAAACATCATTTACCCAGTTTCTTACTGGTTACTTGTGATTCTATCATAGTCTTTAGAACCGAGCTTAGGGCTGTAGAAAGTATGAAATATAATAAAGCTTATTCCTCACCATCACACATTAGGGATTAAAATATAGACTGCATATGCACATATTATGCAAATGTCAAGTAGGGAAGGAGGGAAGAGTGAAGAAGCACTTTCTAAAGTTCATTCAGTACAGTGAAAGCATCACCTCAGGAAATCAGGCAAGGCTTTAGAGGAGAAAAGTCATTTGAACAAGGTGATTCAAGAGAAGAATGAAATGAGAGAATCTTTTAGTCAGGAGAGGGTTGAAAGGAAAAAGTACGTGAGCACAAGTTGGGTTTTGAGAATAACTGGTTGGCTTATAGAATATATGACAAAAACTGAAAGGAGATGGGCCTAAGGAGACATCTGAGGTAGGGTGATAAAAGACCCTGAACGTAAAACTTTAGTAGATTTTGTGCACAAAACGTGGGTTTGATTGGAGGGCTTTGACTCAGAGGGTGTGAGGAGTGGACAGCTCATGGGTACTAGGGAGGGGGTGGCATTTTTCTTCAACACTGTAACCACTGGTAAGTTGGCCATGTTTGTATAAATAATCCCCAACTAAGTAGATGGGAAAAGACATAAAAGAGGAGAGTTTAAGAAACAAGGGTTTCAATGGGAGAGAGAAGGGGAAGATAGAGAAGAGAGTGAGTGGATAGGTAGTGAAAAAATGACAAAAATCCAGTATATACATGCATAAAGTTGTCAATGAACAAGCGTGGAAGAAATATCCATTAGAGTAATCATAATTAATTGTCTTAGTCTTTTTAAATGTGGCCCAGTGGTTCTTATTCTCTTTGAGGAAAACCAAAACTTGTAATAAGCCTGAGAAGATCTCAAGTAATTTACTCTTTTTAGTCTGGCCATGTCCTTTCATACATTCTCACACATACATGTTCTCTGATGCCATACATGTTGCTTTTTATTCTGCCAGAAATATGACCCTCCTGGCTTTTTATAAGACTAATTTCATTTACACTTGGCTACATTAATGCACCTTTAATCTTGCATAGAAGAGGGAACTTTTCATTCTACTGTATACACCAACTGGCACACTACAGATAAAATGTAGAGCCTAGCATGGCATGTTGCCTGTGTCCAGAAAGTAAGAGGGACAGAAATGGTGGTGGTGGTTGTGGTTGTGGTAGTAATGATGATGATGATGTGGTTGCTGTTGTTATTGATGATGATGATAGCAATGATTATGGTAGCAATAGTGATGATAGTGATGAGGAAGATTGTGGCATTGATGTTGATGTTAATGACGGTGGGGATAATGGGGATAATGGGGATGGTGGGGATAATGGGGACAGTGGGAATGATGATGAGACTGTTGGAAATGATAATCATGATGGGGATGATTATGACAGGGATAATGGTGATTGTAATTAAGGTAATGGTGGTAACAGCGATCATGATGAACATGATAATGTTGAGGACAAAGAAGTTTAGATGAGATTTACTCATAACAGAAAAGTTATAATTTCTCATCCACAAACTCTCAAGAGAATGGTTCTCAAGAGTGAAATATCCATGGTTAGCACCTTGGACAGAAGCAAATATGATGTGATTCCCTTCACGCGTGTGCGCGCGCACACACACACACATAGAGAGAAAGAGAGAGAGAGAGAGAGAGAGAGAGAGCGAGCGCTACAGTCTAGGTTATAAATGTAAGGCTGTACCAAAGAACTTGTGAAAAATATTTCTTTGTAATTGAACCTTGGTATTTTGTTATAAAGATACCATGGAAATCTTTACTATTGCTCTAGGGGTTCTACTCTACATTGTATGTATATGTGTTTGTGTATATGTATATATACATATATATTTCATGAATACTTGTAAACATTATCTGTATATAACTTTTTCTCAAGGTTACCCACTAATCATTTACAAGGCTATAGAAGAAACACATATAGTTGTGATCTCTGAAACTGCTCCTCAACCCTGGGCCTCATGGCTGACCTCAACGCCATCATTCTGATCTGTTTGGCACTTCTAGTAATCTTCAGTCCCTCCCTCTGTTGAATGACCATGGCATTCGTTGACATTTCTACCCAAATCCATAGCTACTACATGGATACCTGGTACTCCTGGAGGTCAGCAAAGGGCATCAGATCCCCTGGAACTGGAGTTATAGAGGGTTTGAGCCACCACATGGGTGCTGAGATTTGAACATAGATGCTATGCAAAGACAGCATGTGCTCTTAACTAATGAGTCATTGCTCCAGCTCAAACATCATAGCTCTTAAAGTATACATTTTCACATCTGATGTTTATGGAATATCAAACATCCATAGGAAAAGATATGGAAAGGTGGATAGTTACCCTGAAGTTCCTCCAAGCACTTGGCTGGACCTGAGAATAAAGGAGAACTTGAGTTCTCAAGATAATGATGGGGGAGGGAATAAAGGACCTCAAGTGAGACTGGAGAAAGGACTGGTTCTGGACCTGGGGTTTGCAGAAGAGGTAGGACCAGCACCCACATGGTCCTTCACAACAAGAACCATGGTTTATTTAACTATGGTAGTTAAATAAATGAGACTGCAGCAGGGGTATGTCCGCTTTTTGAGTCCATCTGAGATCTCAGGTATGTGAGGTTGTCTACTTTCAGAGTTGGTCTTCCCTCCTAAATTACGCCTCCCTGAAATTGTTCTCATAGACAATGTGTCTAGATGATTCTAAATCCTGTGAGATTAACATAAAGGTTAGGCATTCCCCACGGCAAGGAGGTGGCAACATCAAGGTGCTGCGAGAAATGGGCAGTAGTTAAATGTGAGGTCAGTCAACAGTTCTGCACTCCTCCATGTGAGCAGACACTCTGTGACTTGAAATGGCTGAGAGGCTCCCTTAGATGCAGTAACAGGAACACCTCCATTTTATACCACCACGTTATATCACCTCCAATTTCCAGATGAGACATGTCATGATTTGCAACGTGATTCTGAATCTGCTCAGCAAGCACTATGATAACGTGAATGAAAAAAATATGGCAAAATCGGTTTTCTTTGATGCTGTGATCCTTTTAGACACAAATGCTGTCACTATCTCTTTCTGAGATTTCTTAAGTAGCCAGAATTCTTAGAACAAAAAAATCCCAGCCCAACCACTATCTGATGCCTGGAAGCAGTTTTCCTTAACAGGATGCCAGAGTACATTTTTGTTCTGTGAGCTGTTACTGTGCTAACCTCAGCTCCAGGATGAAACACTTTACATGTGTTGGCCATGGAGAGTGTCCTTATCCTTAAATGCTTGCTTTAGTAAAAGCTAGTGTTTGAACTCATTGGTGGGTTAATGTGGTTGACCATAGTTTAGGTTAACAGAGACAAGGGATGAACTCAAGAATTCTAAACTCTCCCTTACAGTTAATCTTATATCTACCTGGAAACAATGATGTTAAGAAATAAATCAAGGTTGTCTGAGCATGAATATGTGGCTAAAATATTACTTAGTTCATGGGTCAATATCTCTGTGGCCCTTTTCTTTAAAGAGTTGTCACTACATATACAGAACTCTGACATTTTGATGGTGATAGAAATCTTGGTATTTTCGATTCAATTAATTCTTTCTTTGTAATCACATAATCAGGAGATATCATGTCACAGATGTCAAAATGTTTACTCTTTCTTACATGAATTGTTTTTCTCTGCTGCTCAAAAGTCAGAGAGACTCTCTTTGAGCAAAGAGCCATTTTTTTTTAAAAGAGAATGGCTAACCTTTGTTGAGGGCTGAAAGTTCCTAGATTACAATCTGTATGTCCATGCAACACACTGCCCCGCAGTATGTAAATCTGAACACAAGTGGCTCCTTTCCTACTTTCTACAGAAGCCCCCTACCCTCCAGTAGTCATGGCTACTGTGACACAGAATGGGACTAAAAGTCTCCCAGCCATCCTCACAATGTATATTTTACCCTGTCTACACAAATGATTTTCTCAATATCAGGATAAGTACCCCACTCAGAAGTGGAGGATTCTGTAAGGGATCATGATACTGTTCAGCTCTTTAGAAAGAGCTTCTGTAAGATTTGACGTTGTGATTCTGGAACTGTCCTGATTCCGACTCTGGAACTGTCCTTGTTAGTGTATTATGTCTCCTAGATTCAGTCTAGGGAGATGGATCAGGGAGTAATGTGCTTCCTGTGCAATCACCAACGTTCCGAGCTTTACACCCAGAACCCATCATGTAAAAGCATCAGCTCTGGGAGGAAAGGGTGGAATGGAGACAAGCAGAAGCCAGAGACTTACTGAAATTGAGAGGCCCAGGTTCAGTAAGAGACTCTGTCTCAAAAGAAATAAGGCAGAGAACAATTGAGGAAGACACCCCCCACCCTGTTCTTCCCACGCGTAGGCATCTCTCCTCACTCCACATAAACATTGTCTAGACTCTTCTGTTGTGGATTTTGTTTTTAAACATAGAGAAATAAATTACTACTTCATAGTCAGGAAAAAACATTCCCCAATGTACTGATACTTTCAAAACTATTATCAATGAAGAAGGCAGTTGATAATATCCTAGAGATCATCATTGTCCTTCAGTCATGTATGTGTTAAAAGCTCTAGTGGCAGCACTATTACAGGGTAGTGCCCTTTGGACAGGACACTTCCCTTGTGGGGGTTATGGAGCCCCAGCCTCTTTTTCTTCCTCTCTATCTTCATTCCTGGTGTAAAATGATTTTGTGTATCACTAGCTCCCAACACATTGTGCTGTCTCCACCTCAGGTCCATAGCAATGTTTATGATCTGGAATGTCTCAGTTCATCAGCCCAAACAAATGTTCCTCTGTAATAGGTTAGTATCTTAGAAATTCTGTTCTGATAAAAGAAAACCCATGAGTAGAGCCAGGTATCTGAGATCAGAAAAGGAGAGCTTAACAGACGTTCTGTGTGTTCTCCACCAAGCCATTCTAGGGTTTGATTCTAACCATGATAGGAACAGAAAAGAGCAATTAGTTATGGAATGTGTAAATGTTTATAGAACAAGAGGCCTTATTCTCATTTTTATTTACGTTTGTCAGTAAAGAATCATGACAGATGCACACTTTGATCTGGGCTATGGGCAAGGCAACATATCTAACATGGGCCACATGGCAGTTGCATACTTACGCTGCTGATAATATTTTAATGAGGTGGATAGCAGCTTCATTTTCCAGGAACCCGGAAGCTTAGGAATCTCTGAGGAGGGAGTAACTAGAGTTCACGGTGCAGGTGCAAGCTTTGCACAGAAAGATGCTGATGGGAGACTCTGGGAGAAGGAATGTCGAAGCATATTCAATCCCTCTGGAAATTAGGAGGCACAGAGGGGTTTTGAAAGCTACGTAGGGTGGGACTCTGTAGCAGTAATTGAATCAGAGGAATTGAATGGGCATAAAAAGAACGAAATCTTTGATTGTGCCATGGAAAAAATATTCTGCATATCAGTAGCAAAAACTAGTTATTAAATTCCACTTGCCGCTCAAGCTGAAGTTCCTAAAGCATTATTAAAAGAAAGGCTTTATTGTTAAAGGCTTTAGGACTTAGAAAGAATGGTTGTCAACTGTCTTCTTATCAATTATATACTATTGTCTGTGCTTGTCTTCTATTTCTACTTTCAAAATGGTAAAAAATTAAACAATGAGTTCCAAATACCGGTACATGCTCCGGTCTTTATGTCATGAATGCCACGGTTGAAAATGGATTTAAAGTTTTTGGTAAAGTCTGTTAGTGCTTTAGTTTTGTGAAAATCATTTCCAGTAATTCTAGGTTACTTATTGTATGTTAATAGTAAATTGTGAAATGTCCACAATTTAGTTCTTCTTTGTGCCTCTCTCTGTCTCTCTGTGTGTCTCTCTCTGTCTCTATCTGTGTGTGTGTGTGTGTGTGTGTGTGTTTTGAGTTGGGCTTCTTCTATGGTGCATTCATCTAAGTGTGAAGGTTCATGTACTCGTGTACACGCATGATGAGACCAGAGAAGGACATGGGGCCTGAGTGTCTTCCTCTCTCTATCCCCAAGGCAGGGTCACACACTGAAACAGAAGCTACCTTTTTAAGTTAGCCTGACTGGCCAGGTGGCTCTGGGGATGTGCCCGTCTCCTCTTTCCAGCACCGAGTTTACAAACAGGAACAGCAGTGCCCAGCTTTTTACGTGGGTAACTGGGAAATCTTGCCAAGCTTCGTGTTCTTACCCAGGAAGCTACTTCCCAAGACCAACTTAGTTCTTTGTCAAGAATATTTTGCCTATCGAGAGAAGTTGGAATATTTATGTAGGATTCAGAGTTCATGTAAATCCTGCCCAAAACCTTTCAAGATTTTTGTTATGATTTTGTGAAGTGATAGACCCAATTGTGAAACTCCAAATAGACTGATTGACAATAAAGTCTTTCATTCCATGATCACCGTGTATCTTCACTCTAAATATTTTAAAATTTCTTCAGCAAATGGTTTGTGTTTTCACTGTAAAGAGTTACAAAAATTGTGTAACATTTACCCACTAGGATTTCACACTATTCATTGTGCTTAAATCATATTAGGCTTGTAAATTCAAACTGCTTATTACTAATATGTAAAACAAAACAGAATTGTAAAAATATCCATATACAATGCAAACTTAATTTTTATAGAGCAATTATTCATTTACATAACACACATTCAGATTTATGTTGTTTGCAAATAATGATACTTTTATTTCATTAAGTTGCATGCTGTTTATTTAGTTTTCTTGCCATTTTGTATACATTGAGATCTTTGTTGCACCAACATAATATGGTGAGCCTACACAGCTTCCTTCTTCATCACACCTGTAGGAATTATAGATAGCTTTTTACTATCAATTATGACTTATGATATGAGTTGCAGATTTTTTTTTGAAAAAGATAATATTATCAATTGGAGAGTTTTCCCGTGACTTGAGTTCGCTCATGATTTCTCTCACGGATCAGTCTAGAATCTGTGAAATGCCTTTTCTATACCGTTAGAGATAACTTTAGGATTTTTCATATTTCATTCAGCAATATGGTAAGTTACATTGATTTTTGAAGGTTGAGAGAGCTATGCATTCCTAGAGTATGCAATTGGTTGAGAGGCACACGTGTTATTATACCCTGTGGTACCAATTTGCTGCACGTGGCATATGGGTTATTGATTTGCAGTTTGCTATGCTCTGTGGAATGTTTTTGTTTTGTTTTAGATTTAAGTCATGCTGGCCTCTCCTACAATGGATTGGGAAGTATTCCCTCTTCTGGAAAAGGTTTTAGAACTGGCACATTTTCTTTAGTAGTTTGAAGATTTAGCCAGTGAAAACATTTGTCTCTCTAGGTGCTGGTTAGTGTTGTCAGTTTAAAAGAAATTGGAATTATTTGGCATATGGGTCTTTGGGCACATCATCTGGGAATTATCTTGATTATATTAATTGAAATAGGAAGACTTGCTTGCTATGGGTAGCACCTATCTCTAGTCAGTGGGTCCTGGTCTGTATTAGAGTAGAGAAAGTGACCCAAGCACTAGTATATACATATTCATTGCAATTTTCGGGGACTTAAAAAAATTACTCACTTTACATTCTGATCATAGCCCCCTCCCTTGTCTCATCCAGGTCACACCCTCCCTCCCTCTTTCCCACACTCTCCCTTAGTCTTCAGAAAGGGGGAGCCCTTCTCCTCTACTAACTGTCACCAGTCTATCAAGTCTCATCAGGACTGGCTGCTTCCTCTTCCTCTCTGGCCTGGCAAGGCCACCCTTCCAGGGGGGAAATTATTAAAGGGCAGGCAACAGAGTCCATGTCAGAGACAGCTTCTGCTCCCCTTACTAGGCACCCATATGGAGACTGATTTGCTTATCATATTGGCTACATCTGAGCAGGGTGCTTAGGTCCTCTCTATGTATGGTCCTTGGTTGGTGCATCAGTCTCTGCAGCTCCCCCAACCCCAGGCCCAGATTGTTGTCTCTGTTGGTCTCCTTGTGTAGCTCTTGTCTGCTCCAGGTCCTTCTAACTACCCACCCCACCCTCACTCTTTTATAAGCCTCCCCGTGGCCTGCTAAAAGTGTGTCTGTGAGTCTCAGCATCTGCCTCAATCTCCTGGTGGGAGGAGTCTTTAAGAGGACATCTATGGTAGGCTCCTTCCTGTTCCCTCTCTTCAACTGCTTCCTGTGTCTATTCTATTTTTGTTTCTGAATGAGAATTAAGCATCCTCCCTAGAGCCCTCCTTGTTACTTAGCTTCTTTAGTTCCGTGGATTATAGTATGGTTATCCTATATTATATGGCTAATATCTGCTTATAAGTGAGTATATACCATGTTTGTCTTTCTGGGTCTTGATTGCCTCACTAAGGATGATCTTTATCAGATCCATCCATTTGCCTGCAAATTTCATGATGTCCTTGTTTTTAATAGCTGAATGGCATTTCATTGTGTAGATGTTCTGTCAACTTTGGACATAATATGCCAGTTGCTTCCTGCAGCTGTGAATTCCCACCATGAGGAACTGTACCTTGAACTCTGAGCTAAAATAAACCCTTTCTTCCTTAAGTTGCCTTTGTTAAGGTATTTTGTCAAATCAACAGGAAGAGATACTCAGACAGGTAGGTATCATTTTGTGTGAGTAATTTTAATGGCCATTGCTGCTGTTTTCTCATTCTAGAGTAGGTTATGCTGAGAAGCCAGTCAGGATTTGGTCTGTAAACAATAAGGTGAGCCTGTCAGCAGCTTAATTTTCATGCTCATGGCAAAAGGGGGAAAAAGAACAGCCCTATCCTGGCTTCTATTTCCCCCCATTCATTGTCCCTTTATATTTTCATCTATTACATTTTGCTATTTATACTTTTCTGTGAGAAGTAAAAGGTCCTTTAGTCTGTCCTACAAAGGACTGAGCTAACAGAAGCCTCTACTGGAGGATGTGCTCTCTCTCTCTTCCTCTTATCATATGTATTAATCTAGATTTAGGAAAGATTTCTATTAGTTCTGTGTGTATTTATGTACATGTATATGTGATAAATTTTATGTTATGTAACTTTAGAGCTATTCTATATATTAAAAGTAAATACATATGTATTAAAAATAAAGCTTCATTACATATGTACAAGCAGACATATAGTTAGGATGCTATTTTATTTATATATATTTATTTATTTTGAAAGCATCTTTAAGTCACAATACTCAAATAGAAAGTGTTCCATGGTATCAATCCTTGACATCATCAGTCATTTCCCACTCCTAGCCTTCTGGGTCAATATCATTTACTTATCTCTTCATTTAATAACTTGACTTTTGACTTTTGGATATAGGAGTAGGCTCAGGATTCAAAGGATCTGTTGCTGAAGTTTTGCTACCAATAAGCGCAAAGGGTTTGAGTGTTCTCCATGACTAAACCAGATGGGCCTCCTTACTCTAATTAAAACATCTGATGCTTTTGTCAGATGACCAGCACATTCCTGTTGCCTAATCCTGGACCACTCTCTGTATGGAGTCTGATAGATGCATGTTCCAGATAAGAGTTGTGCCTGGTTGGTTTAGATTGTTGATCTCTCTGTGGATAGGGACAGTCTCTTTTCCTAGTACATGTGTCCTGGTTTCACCCACAACTTGTCCTAGCTTCCCCAACTCTTTTCTTGGCTGGAAGATGCTAGCATGCCATGTAGTTTAAATGAGAGTTGTGTTATGAAAAATTTTAATGATTAAAATTTCATTTCTAGGTTGGACAAAAAAGGAAGAAGTGGAGCATACAATTTTATAATATTGAAATTTGTATCCATCACACACACAAACACACACATACCCACATCATATCATATCACATCATATATTATCTTTCTTCCTCCTTCCCTCCTTCCCCCTTTCTTTCTTTCTTTCTTTCTTTCTTTCTTTCTTTCTTTCTTTCTTTCTTTCTTTCTTTCTTTCCTTTATTTTAGCTATCTAGCTGAGATTGAGAGCTTTGGTGTTTGATTGTTGTCTTTCTTCTTTCAGACTTAGAATAAGATGTGATGGATTAATTAGGTCTCTCTCAAAGAAGTTTGACAATGATCATTAGTAAGAGTTTTATTATGGATCTTAGACTTAGAATAATAGAAGCTGGTAGAAAGTTCTATGACTTTCTGGTATCTCTGAAGCTGAGTTGAACCCCAAATCACTCTAAGTCGTCCAGACTGAGAGATGAGGTAGGCATGTGCAGGAATATAGTAATATCAAAACTAGAACCAGGAAGACAATAAACCAAAACTCATCTGTCTCTTACCTCCTCAAACTCTCCCCATGGGTGACCTGCAGAAAAGCTGGTACTCTTTGCTATGATGGTGCTCACGCTTTTGTTTCAGGAATTAGAGCTACAAGGAAAGACTTAGAAGCATCTGGGGTTCAGGAGATCAGATGCTGCTTCTCCAACACTGTGAGCAGCAGATGGATGACAACAGATTTGGGCCACACAGCACTATCACAGCAACCTTCTTAGAATAACACGGCCGAAGTGCACTGTGTCTTCAATTCTCATGCAAATACTGAGCAACTCCAATCCAGAACCATGGAAGCAGAAGATTCTGGGGAGTATAATCCACGCTTAGCAAAGCTGACATAAAAATATGATACCACAGTTTGTTAGTGGTCAAAGTGTTACTGTTCACATTTTTAAAGTATATATAACTCTCAGGCAAAAGTGATGAGGGCTGAGGATGTAGCACAGTGGCAGAGCATGCTTACTGTGCATGAAACCCTGGCTCTAGGCCCCCCCCCCCTAGCACCACACGAATAGAGAGAACAGTGAAATCCTGCTTTCACCTATGACACAACTAGCCCACGTTCAAATGAAATACAACAAGTTTCTACCCCAAAGGTAATACAGCATTGTTTTTCCACTTTTGATATCCATTTGTTTTGTGGGAGCCTCTCTACTTTTATATCTCAGAGTTTTCATTCCGAGTTATATGTGAATCTTTATGAACACGTCTAGTATTAGAGAGTAGGGAACAATGTTGAAACATAGTCCTGCTGTACCCATTGTATTTGGGAGTGGACTGCATAGATGATTGCATGGATATTGAGGAGTCACAAACTGAAGAACCTTTCTCATTCCTGCCTCTTGATACCCACGTCTGTACATTTTGGCAATGGGAGAAATAGCACGGTGCAGTATTTGCTTCTTTCCCTCTTGTTTTTGAATTAGGCTTGAAACTTTTATTACCAAGGAAAATGTACTTCCTTGGTACAAAAGACATAAACGTTCCATGAAAAAGAAAAGTTGGCAAGCCACCTGGCCACTTTTAGTTCCAGGGAGTCAATACACAAAGAAGGAAGTTAAGACACTCTCCTAGCTAGGTCACTAATGCTAACTCAAGGGAAATCTGAGTGAAATAATCCCAACCCTGCAAGGTATTAACACAGATAAGCCACCACACGTAAGTCTCCAAAGGCTATTTCATCATTCTCCCAGATCTTTCTATTTATGGAAACATTAGACAAGGGAGCGCTCAGGTGTGGACTCACTGACATATTTCCATACTGTAAAGTGTTGTCTAGAGCCAGGTTGTAGGAGGTCATGATGGTGCACAAGGCATTTTTGACTCATGAATGGTGGTGTGGTTGGTATAGTGAGGAATGGAAGGTAAATCTATATCCACAAGAAGCATATCCTCATTTATGCTGTCCTCATCCACTTTGGTTGCCCTTCTTGCAACAGAAGGAGGAAATGTAATCAGACTGGAAGAGGGATAATACTGGTTAGGAATCATAATGGGAGTTATGGCTGGTTTTCTGAGCACTGCCACTTGACAATGCCTAGCAGGTAGATATTCACAGTGCTTAAGCATGTGTGTGACCCCATGCCTGTATGTGACACATAATCATTGTAGCATCTCTGGTCAAGACCAGTGGGGCCTGTGGAAGGAAGAAGGCAGGCTAGTGTCCATGGAAAGGATGTTTTTATCCACCTGATTGTCATCATTATCCTTCATCCTTTGCTGAGGGAAGTCCTCAGTGAGCAGATGTGGTATAAATATATTTTATTCCTTTTCTCTTTGGAGATGTTCTTCCCATACACCCCTTTCCAAGGCATACTGATAGTTGGTTTTGTTGTTTTAAAACAGGATCTATTTATTTCCATTTTATGTATACAAGTGTTTGCCTGCAGTTAAGTTATGTAGGTAGAGTGTGTGTGTGTGTGTGTGTGTGTGTGTGTGTGTGTGTGTTGTCCATGGAGACCAGGAGAGAGCATTAAGTTCCTTTGAACTGGAGTTCCAGATGGTTATGAGCTATCGTGTGGACTCTGTGAGACAAACCTGGATAAGACTATTATCGAGTGTTCTTTCTTCTCCTCCAATTTTATCAACTTGTTTGTTTGTAAATACTCCTTTTTTTAAAAAAATTGAAAATAATATTTTATATAATATATTCTGATCATGGTTTACTCTCCCTCATTTCCCCCATTTCCTCCCCACCCTTATATGCTCTCCATGCCTTCTTTATCTCTTAAGAAAACAAACAGGAGTTGCCGCTGACAACACATGCTGGAGAGGTTGTGGAGAAAGGAGAACCCTCCTCCACTGCTGGTGGGAATGTAAACTTGTACAACCACTCTGGAAATCAATCCGGCGCTTTCTCAGACAACTAAGAATAGCGCTTCCTCAAGATCCAGCTATACCACTCCTAAGCATATATCCAAAAGAGGCTCAAGTACACAATAAGGACATTTGCTCAACCATGTTTGTAGCAGCTTTATTTGTAATAGCCAGAAGCTGGAAACAGCCCAGATGCCCCTCAACTGAAGAATGGATGCAGAAATTGTGGTACATCTACACAATGGAGTATTACTCTGCAATGAAAAATAAGGAAATCATGAAATTTGCAGGTAAATGGTGGGACCTGGAAAGGACCATCCTGAGTGAGCTGTCCCAGAAGCGGAAAGACACACACGATATATAGTCACTCATATAGACATATAACAGGATAAACCTACTAAAATCTGTACATCTAAAGAAACTAATCAAGAAAGAGGACCCTGACTAAAATCATCAATCTTCATCCTGAAAGGCAAAGAGGATGGACATCAGAAGAAGAAGAAAACAGGAAACAAGTTAGGAACCTTCCACAGAGGTCCTCTGAAAGGCTCTGCCCTGCAGACTATCAAAGCAGACGCTGAGACTTATGGCCAGCTGTTGGGAAGAGTACATGGGATTTTATGTAAGAAGTGGGAAATAGTAAGAGCTGGAGAGGACAGGAACCCCACAAGGAGAGCAACAGAACCAGAAAATTTGAACACAGGGTTTTCCCAGAGACTATACTCTAACCAAGTACCAGACATGGAGATAACCTAGAACCCCTGCACAGATGTAGTCCATGGCAGTTTAGTGTCCAAGTGGGTTCCATAGTAATGGGAAGAGGGACTGACTCTGACATAATCTGATTGGCCTGCTCTATGATCACCTCCCCCTGAGTGGGGAGCAGCCTTACCAGGCTACAGAAAATGACAATTCAGCCACTCCTTATGTGATCTATTAGACTAAGATCAGAAGGAAGGAGAGGAGGACCTTCCCTATCAGTGGACTTGGGGAGGGGAATGTGTGAAGAAGGGGGAGGGAGGGTGGGATAGGGAGGGGAGGAGGGAGGGGCTTATGGGGGATACAAAGTGAATAAAGTGTAATTAATAAAAAAAGAAAAAACAAACAGGCAAATAAAGACAAGAATAAAACAAAATAAACAAACTAACAAAAAGAAAAGATACAAAGAAAGAATATGTAAAATGCACACACACACACACACACACACACACACACGCGCGCGCGCGCCAAAAATAAAAAATAAAAAACAATGGGCAAAGCATATCTCTAGCTCCCTGATAATTGATTTTCAAATTATGATTTACTTGATAGATGGTCTATGATTGAAACACCGCATCTAACCATGGGACTTTCAGATGTAGTTAACTTTTCTTCCTTTTATTTTTTTTTTCTTGTCTGACTATAGAATGTTTTTTTCTTTTTTTTGTCTTTGTAGGTTCAACAGTCTCAACATATGAGGAAGCTAGACTTTCAATTAAGGCTGTATGGAATCTATAGACCAGGATGAGAAATACTAATGTATTAAATCCATTGAACCCAACCAGTTCATGAACTTGTTATGTTTCTAAATATTTAGATGTATGGTTTTTACTCTCTACTTCCCTTTACATTTTGTGGTAAGTTTCTACCGATTTATCTTTAGCTCATTGAGTCTTCCCTATGATTAGCATATTCAGAATTCTAGTAAAAAATAACATTCAAGAATCTCTCAGTAGAATGAAAAACAGCAGTTAATTATCAAAACCCCTAACCTAAATTAATGGATAATTTTTCATGGTGGTAACAGCAGGATGGTTGAAGCCATTTTTCTTGATTGTCCTTTTCTTTGTCTTTGTCTTGAAAAATGAAGTCCAGGGATTTGTGATATTCTATAAGATTGTATTTTTTTAATTTTTATTTATTATCATTTATTTACTTTGTATCCTAACTGTAGTCTCCTCCCTCATCTCCTCTCAGTCCCACCCTCCCTCCCTCCCTCTTCTCCCCCTATGCCCCTCCCCTAGCTCATTGATAGGGAAGATCCTCCTCCCCTACTATCTGACCTAGACTATCAGGTCTTACCAGGACTGGATGCATTGTCTTTCTCTGTGGCCTGGTAAGGCTGCATCCCCTAGGGGGAGGTCAAAGAGCCAGTGACTGAGTCCATCTCAGAGACAACTCCAGCTCCCCTTACTAGGATACCCACTTGAGACTGAGCTGCCTATGGGCTACATCTGAGCAGGGAGTCTAGGTTCTCTCCAGGCCTGGTTCTTGGTTGGTGCATCGGTCCCTGCAGGCCCCTCTGGGCTCAGATTTTTTGGCTCTATTGGTCTCCTTGTGGAGCTCCTGTCTCTTCTAGGTCTTTTTATCTCCCCCTTCTTCTATAAGATTCCCTGAACTCTGCCTATCAGTCTCAGCATCTGCTTTGATACCCTGTTGGATAGAGTCTTTCAGAGGCCTGTGATAGGCTCCTGTCCTGTTCTCTGTCTTCTTCCCACTTCCAATGTTTATTTTGTTTATCTTTCTGAGTAATGATTAAGCGTCTTCCCCAGGGTCCTCCTTGTTGTTTAGCTTCCTTAGGACTATAGATTTTAGTATGTTTATTCTATATTATATGGCTAATATCCACTTCTAAGTGAGTCTTACATTGCTGATGGGCATGTAAACTTGTACAACCACTTTGGAAATCAATCTGGTGTGTTCTCACACAATTAGGAATAGTGTTACCTCAAGATCCAACTATACCACTCTTAGGCACATATCTGAAAGATTCTCAAGCATACAACAAGGATATTTGTTCAACTATGTTTGTAGTAGCTTTATTTGTGATAGCCAGAACCTGGAAACAACCTAGATGTCTCTCAATGGAGGAATGGATACAGAAATTGCTATACATTTACACAATGGAATACTACTCAGCAATTAAAAACAAGGAAATCATGGAATTTGGAGGCAAATGGATAGAACTAGAAAAGATTATCCTGAGTGAGGTAACCCAGAAGCAGAAAGACACACATGGTATATATATTATATTATATTAGCCACATAGTATAAGATTGTGTTTTTAAGGGGTTTCTGTTCTTTATGTCTCTGTCAGTCAGCCTCCAGAAATTCCTGAAAGTTGCCATTTGTACCAGTTACTTCTCTGTTGCTGTGATAAGATTCTGTGACTGAAAGCAACTTAAAGAGGAATGTTTATTTTTGGGTTATCGTTTCAAAGGGAGAACCTATAGTGCTACAGGAAGCATGGGGGCAGGCAGCAAGAGCAGGAGGTGAGAGATGGACTCTTCAACCACGTGCAGAAACCAGAGAGTGAGCTAGAAGCATGGAAAGGCTCTAAAGTTTCAAAGCCTGTCCTCGGGGTTGTACTTCCTTCAATATGGCTGCACCTCCTAAAGGTTCTACCACACCCTTCCCCTCCCAAACAGCTCCACCAACTGTGGACCAACGGTTCAAATACCTGAGCCTCGAGGGGTCATTTCTCACTGAAACCACCACATCATTTAAGTGCCTCTTAATCTAAGGCTTCGGTTCCCACCACGAAATATCACTTGTCTAGCGCTGCCTGCTTCTCAAGATTCCCAGTGGCACACGGACATGAAACCATCCCCAAGCCTTTTGCTTCTAGTAGGTTGGCAACAACGGACAAAAAATCTTTAGGATTTTTGCATGACCTAGGTTAGTCTGAAGGTCCTGGTCATAGAAATTTGTTTAGTCAAGATTTTATTCACTCTGATACAAGGAAGCAATGCTGAGAAAGCTCGCTTTGTATCCTAGGGAGTATATTTTTATCTTAAAAAATCAGAATCAATAGCAGCACACTCTTTTTTTTTTTAATTAGATATTTTGCTTGGTTTCATGATTTTATTAAAAAGGCACAACTTACTTCCATAGTCATTAGTTTTCCTTGAACTGAAGCATATATCCATAATGTTTTCCAAGTTGGTTAAAAAAAAATCCCTCAAAATTTTCTCTCTCCTTTCATTGTTCCGTTGTTCTCTGGCAAAAATCATAGCTTTGGAAAAGGAAGCCAAATTCAGGAGGATGAAGTCAAGTGGCTTTTCCTTAAAGTTTATTATTTTTTATTTTATTACAGTAAAAGTTAAATCTACTAAAGAACTAAAGGCACATAAGCCAGAACTAAAATCTAAACAGTGATCAAAGTTATGATGGGAACACTTGAAAACCTTCCCCTTGGTGGCAAAGCATACATCTGTGTCTTTATTAAATAAAATTACTGTCCAGCAGATCATAAAATAGTGTGATATAATTTCCCCGCACTACAGAACTTCCTATGACTCAGTGACAACTTTGTGTTTTACTACTTCTTTTTTTTTTCTGATACGAACCAGGAGCCAAATTAGTTATTAAGTTTCCAAGAATATTAACAAGATTCTTTGCTCTTAGTTCCTCTCCTTAAAGCCACGAACTCACTTGATGTTATTCTTCTTTCCTTGATAATTTGGATTTAAAAAAAAAAATCCAAAGCAATTGGCAGGCATCGTATTTCTCCCTCCTCCACATATGTCGTAAAAAAATGTCCCACCATATGTCTCTAAGTCACTCACTTCTGCATCTCCGGACACTATCGGTATCAGTGCTGCATCAAGAAGCAGAGGGGCCACAAGCTTATGCATCTGCCTTGTCAGCAGCTGACCAGGAGAATATTCAGTACCATTTCTGGGTATAGTGATCTTTCTACTATTAAAACTGGCTTAAGGTATTAGAATTTTGTATGTGTGATGTATATATGTCTGCTTTTGTGTGTGCGAGTACACTTGTAGGTATACACCTGTGTGTGTAGACGACAGGTCAAATTCAGATGTCTTCCTCTATTTCTTTTACCTGTTTGTTGAGAATGGGTCTATCATTGACTGGAGCAGTTGGCCAGAAGAGCTGACCAGCAAGCCCGAGGGATTATGCTGTATTCACAAGACCCACAAGTGGGGTTACAGGTATGGGCCACCATTTCTGGCTTTTTATGTGGTTGTTGGAGAGCTAAACTCAAGTTTTCATGCTTACACAGTAAGCACTGTTCCAACTGAACCTTAGAATAATAGGCTGTTATTGAAAAATAAACAAGACAATGCTTATTCTGTTTTTTAAACAACTTTACTATTGTACAAAATTCAAATACATAATTACTTAATTTGAGATTCTGTAAAAATGCGTAAGTTGGGAACTATCAGATCTGAAATGTAACCAGCTTGAATTTCACTCTGGTATGGCCAGGAGGGATGTATTTAATGTAAGTATTAACTCATTTTTGTGTTGAGAAAACTGTCTAAATATTGTTTTTTCTTGCCCACAATTTAGCAGATCATCATTAGAACTGACTTTTGGACCAAGTTATCATGCCCTTTCAAGGCCATCTTTGTTCACTTCCCTTTGAAGCATCTTCTGGGCAGCGATTGCTTCAAATGGGCCAGACAGTCAATGCAGGGAGTCGCCTGAACAGTGACTGTGAGTGAAGCTTTTTGTTGAAAGGCTGGAAAAGAGGGTAGACAAGGATCATCTTTAGATTATCAAAAGCATCACCAGTGACCCAGATAAGACCTGAGTTGAACCCAGTTGCAAAGCTGTTACCACGATCATCTAGAAATCCCTTTCACTGTTACACACTTGTGCTCCCATGGTGATTTTAAGCCCATGGTGGCGGTATCAACCATCAGCCTAATTCTTTCATTGTTAGGTTGTTTTTCACACTAATGACCTTCTTAAAAGTTAGTTATCTAGGTTATTAAAAGCATTTATGTTTTAGTCTCTCTCTCTGTCTGTGTGTGTGCGTGTGTGTGCATGCATATACGTGGTGTGGTTTTCATGTTCTTGTCCTAAGTGTTGGTTCTTTCCTTGACCATGTGGGCCACAGTGGTCAGACATTGGTCAGCGGGCTTGGAGGCAAGACTCTTAATGCTGATCTCATTGTTCCCAGCGTCTGTGCTTTACAGGACACAGTTGGCACTGAGCCCATTTTTACTGCGTTTCACAGTTCTCTGGGGAGAGAGACTGAAAATAGAGACATAACGAAATTTCATGAGCTAGCAAGATGGTTGAGCTGGTCATGTTGCTCACTGCTAAGCCTGATACACTGAGTTTGGGTCATGTTTCTTGGCATGTATGTACTTAGATTTGCACATATGTGCTTGTATACACACACACACACGTACCACAGACACACAAAATAAATAAATTAATGAAAACAACCCAAACTATGCTTTTGTTCCTCGTCCTCCTTGGCTCAATTTACTGGGCTGAATTGAATACCAAGAAATTTTCATTTGAAGACAACAAGGTTAAAGATCAAGAATGATTTCATGAGATGTGATCTAATGTATTTGTGAATGTCAAGAAAAATGACCACAAGGTTTGGAAACTTCCATGAATATCTGTGGAATGAGTGAGACTAAGCAATTCTCCCAGCACACTGTTATGAAGTTGTTGCAAATTGCTCTTGTTGCAAATAGATGGAAATGCCCTTTGCCACTTTCTGTTTCTTCAGTAAGCCACAGACCCCACTGGCATCCACTGCACCTCTACAGCTCAGACCCAGTGGGTCTGATTTCCTTTGTTTATTTCAGTCATTTGTAATAGAAGTTCTGTGATCTACTATATGTGTGGGTGTCTGTGTCTCTATCAATTTCTCAAATGAAGGATTGAACATTACACAGGATTTACACACAATGTAAGTTTCATGCCGAAATGCTACTTCTGAGATCAGAGGCAGCTGAAGAGAAATTCAAGGATGTTTCATAAGCTTCTTTGAAAATGGTCCACTCTGTGTTTTCAATCTCTCCTCACATCCTTGCTCTCATCCCCACTCTGTGTGGGGTGATTTCTCACCTCACCCCTTTTTTTATACTTTCACTTTGATGTCCTTACTTGCTTATTAATTCTGGGCTGCTGCTTCTAGCCAAAATTGTGCTTTTATTATTTTTGTGACTAAAAATATAACAGAACATGCAAGGAAAGTTATCCTTAGAGATGGGTTAGGGTTTCCAGGGGTTTTGTGGAGATAGATATAACTATTGGCATGGCCAGGACAGTGTAGACCACATGGATCTTGAGGGAAGAAAAGAAAATTTCAGTTTTGTTATTGTAAAAAGCTTTATTTTTCATGGCCAAGACATGTGGCTTATAGGAATCTGGTCTAAGCCAAACATTGATGTTCACGGTAAGGTTCACTGATAAGGTTTCAGAGTATGTCACCAAAAATGCAGTTTGACTGGAAATAATCAAATTGCATGACGCCTGCTGTTGATAATTTTCTTAAAATATTAGTTTAAATCATAATAGGCTTGGGGGATGCATATATGTACTGTAGGTTAAAAAGGTTCTGCTAAATTGGACAATGCTTTATCAGGGCATAGACTCCTTAGAAAATCCCAGTATGGCAAGAATAAGTGAGCGTGGGGTATTCATCTAATCCATTTACAATGAAACCTCTATAACTAAGGCTCAGGTAACATAGCTGAAGAGGGAGGACATTGAAAGGTTTTAAGAGCCAAAGAATCTGGATGCTTGCTGGTGGGTAGTGTGTGCTAGACATGACGGAGAAGCTGCACCTACAGAATCCCAGCAGTATGGTTGTCTAAACAAGATATGCATAATGACAGCACCAGCTGACATGCCCATATGGATGGGAGAAATACCATGAATCTCCATCCCTAGATAAACAACGATGTGCCGTCAGCGACAGCAGAGAAGGCAAGAATGAATTTTCTTTAGAGATAAGCCTTCTTATAGGTGAACTATTTCCTAGTAGTCAAGACTAAATACATGTATGTATGTATGAATAACACAAATGAATGGGTCATAGGGTGTACCTCTCTCTCTCTCTCTCTGTGTGTGTGTGTGTGTGTGTGTGTGTGTGTGTGTGTTTGTATAACAATAATGACTAAGAAGAGGTCATGGATTTGAGAGCAGTGGTGGACAGGAGTTGAGGGGGAAATGGGGTAAATTGATGTAAATATGCTACTTACAAACTTCTACAAAAATGTAAATTAAAGAAAAACTCAGCATTCTTTTTACTTCAAGTATTGTTTTTCTGAAACACTAGCTAAAACAAATGTGCAGTATAGCCTTTGAGAAGAAGCAAGATCTTAGAAAATAGACTCTGCAAAGGATCACGGTGGTAAAAAACCTCATTTTCAATGTTTAAATGTCTAAGTGATATCATTTTTTTCCCCAAGAAGTACAAATGCAAAGTATGTGCCTGGATAGCCATGGTGGAGTAATTTGGCAGTTCTGACCATAGACCTGCCCTCTAAAATTATTGATCTGAGGAGAAAAGCCATTATGTAAGCAGACAAGGAATGAAACTTCATAGAAGAAAAAAAATGTTCCTAAAAGATGCTGGTTCTACATATTTTAATGATTTCTTCCCCCAAAATATCGAGGAAGACATAGTTCATACACCATTTGATCTGCTTTTTTTGCCAAGTCATTGTGATTCAGGTGATATGTTTTGGCATAAGTAAGATAGAAACAGAGAGATGTAGATGAATACCACTAAGACATACATGATTTTAACACAAGCACCAAGACTAACAGATTCCTGAGGGTAACATGTAGAGGGGCTTGGAAACCACTCACCTTCTCCACACTACATGGTAACAAGTATTAGCTTGAAGATTGGAACTTTGAGGGCAGAGACACTGATGTTAATGTTGGAGGTGTGGCTGATCAGCTTGTGGAGTTATGAGATGATTCTGAAAAGAAGATAAAAAGGGAGAGGATAGTGAGGAAAACAGACAAAGCATCAAAACATGATGATCTTTTATTTTTTTAATTTATTACAATTTATTCACTTTGTGTCCCAGCTGTAGCCATCCCCCCATCCCCTCATCCTGCTGACTGTTGGAGGGGGCAGCTTTACCAGGCCATAGAGGAAGACAATGTAAACTCAGTGATCTTATGCCGTTCCATTGGTCCATGGCCATCAGCATCTCCTTCAGTGGTATCCATTGCAAATGAAAAATCTTGGGTCTCGTACTAACTGATGTTATCGTGGCAGTAAAGGAACATCGAGAGAAAATGACTTCAGGTCACAAAAGTAGAGTCTGTGGCCCTGGGTGAAGATCCTAACAATCTAGTTGAATAGGATAAAAAACCTGGCTAAAGAACCACCCCTCAAAGAGCATGGACTATCTACAGGAAGATAGGTTCACCTTAAGTTATGCTGAAAAGATAGATAAAATAATTATTCCTTTAATGAGATTCTGTACTTTTCCTAGCGTGATCTCTGTAGGTTTTTCTAGGTCTGAGTCTTGACTTAGTAAGGTGTACTTTTTCCTTTTTATGCCCTTTCTTTCTAAACATGATTTCCCTGATATGTTGGCATTCACTATCCTCTCTGGGAAGCTCTCCCTTCCTGATATGTGGCTGGCTTCTGCCATTTGACTGATCTCTATGCTGGTAACTCCTCCATGTTTCTTCCTGGGCAGCTTCGGAGATTTACAGCTTGCCTGCCCTGGTGGTTTTCCTTTTAAACTCTAATAAAATTCCCTTTGAGATTCTGCCTTCATTCTTAAATTATTTTGTTAGTAAGCTTAAGAATCTCAAGAGGGGGCCTGATTCCCCAGGTGGGTATCACAGCCACAACCTGCATTTTACCTAAGTCTTCCTATGATTCTTAGGAACATTAAAGCTTAGTAAGTAGACTGCATTACAAAACTTTGGTCTTAACTCTGAGATGATGGTTTGCTATCCATGAGAAGGATGGTGGTGTTGATGGTGGAGCCCTGTAGAAATACTAATGCTCTAGTCTCTCACTGAGAAATTAGGGCTTAACTGGTTGGAGATGGGGCTAGATGGCTGGTCCAGGAAAGATAATTTGAGTTTTGTTACTGTTATAAGAGAGGGATGTATATAGAACTGAGATAGTCGTGAGCACAATAGGCCCAAAATAAATTCATAACAATGAAAACAGCTTTAAAATCTTTTAGGTCTTCAGAGATCCCTGAGTAAAAGAGACAATAGTTGACACCCATGCAGCCTTGATGATGGCAGAGGAAACAAGTCCACTTAAAAAAATATGAAAATCTTATCATCTGAAAGAAATGAAGACATGGCTACTCCAAGGTGTGGTTGAGAAGGTTTTTAATTGTAGATATGAAAATGGTTACAGCCAGAGGCATTTGGAAGAATCCAGACTGAACCAGGCCATGAGATGGGGGGGGGGGGGGAGGAAGAGCAGAGAGAGATGAGGGTCAAGAGAGAATAGGCCCGAAGAGCTAGCCAAAAGAAACAGGAGAATCAAGTGAGTTCATGGCTGAAATGGCGGGGTTGTATAAGAACAAGAGTCTGGGAGAAGGGAAGCCAAGCCCCAGGCTGGAGAGGTGGAGGCTAAGGGGTGTTAGAACTGCTGAGGGGAGCCACAGGTACTGAGTAAGCTTGGTGACATGATGCATCTTGGTATGCTAACAGGCACCATTTGTCCTGAGTTTCTTTAGGACTTGACATTACCAATGTGTTTTTCAGACATGGCTTTTATGTTGTGGCAAATTTCTTCTATAGTGGGTTGGGAGTTTTTATCATGAAAGTACATAGACTTTTGTTAAGTGTTTTCAGTGTATCCATTGAGAGGGTCATGTGTCTTCCACCCTTTATTCTGTTAATGTTTGTTAACATGGAATACTGCATTAACTCCCCGGCATATATTGAGCCCTTCTTGCATTCACAAAACGAACCCAGTTAGGTTATAGTATACAGTCTTTTAAAAGTGCTTATACTTTGGTTAGCTAGTACTGTACCGGGGGGGGTTATAGTTATATTTGTAAAGATATTGGTCTGTAGACTTTCTCTTTATGAAAGTCTTTGTTCATCAAATACACACCTTAAGCAAAAATAAACACATCATATTTCAAATAAAAGAAATAGCCATCGAGACCCCTTGAGAAGAAGTATGTGGGTAGAGCTCTTCAAAAGGAAAAGGACATAAACTTAGTTGAATGCTTACTAAGGAATTCCCTCAGTAGAAGAGGAATGAGTGCTCCCAAATGAGAGACAGATAAGAAGGGTTATACATTACTTAAACATAAAACAAAACAAAAGTCCACCTCATTTTTTTGAAATAAATATTGGTGTAGAAAATTTGCATAGATACAATTTTGGTGAACTTTTTTGCACAGTTTTTTTTCTTTGTATTTGAAAAATGACACTAAGTTTATCAGATCTTTGAGCTGCACAGTAAGCAAGTAAGAAACACAGGGTAGTTAAATACTTAGGAGTATCTATGGGTCTAAAGAAACATATCTCATCCACATCTTATCTATGGCTGATTTAATGGCTGATTCATTTCATTACTCTTGTTTGGCTTCCCGAGACCAGAGATGCGGATTTTTATGGGATAGCTGGTATAAGATGCTAAGAATTAAGCTTCAAAGGCACTTCAATTTGGCATAACCAAACACCAGGTTACCACTGTTTTTTAAGAAAGGTACAGACTCCTTCCATCTTCAATAGCATTGTGTTTAAGCATCAGATGAGCCTGTCCCTCTCCGACAGGACTGTGTGGTGATGAACGGCCATTGACTCTTTACGGAAGATTATTTTCTTGTTTATAAAGTAGGGATTTTAATACCCTCTTTGCAGTATTGTAAAGATTTTAAAAGTCAGCAGTCATTGGATACTTAACACAGTACCGATTCAAAAACAGACAAACAAAATGACTGTTTTAACTGCTCATTTGGGCGGGTTGGGGGGCCTTACCACAGGAAACCAACCATTTGATTATAAATATATAATTATTACATAATCATTGTTTCCATTTCAAGGAAAAAAAAAAGCAAAAGCTATGCTATATTTCTCCAAAGTAGCAACTCAACTGAGAGTTTACATATGACAGGATGATGTCCTTTAAAATCTGTACACCTAAAGAAGCTAAACAAGAAAGAGGACCCGAGGTAAGATGACCAAGCCTCACTTAGAAAGACAAATGGGATGGACATTGGAAGTAGGAGAAAACAAGAAACAGGACAGGAGCCTACTATAGAGGGCCTCTGAAAGACTCTACCTCACAGTGCTGAGACTCATACCAAACTTTGGGCAGAGTGCAGGGAATCATATGAAAGAAGAGGGAGTTGGTAAGACCTGGAGAGAACAGGAGCTCCACAAGGACCAAATATATCTGGGCACAGGGGTCTTTTCTGAGGCCGATTCTCCAACCAAGGACTATGCATGGATATAACCTAGAACCTCTGCTTGGATGTAGCCCATGGCAGCTCAGTGTCCAAGTTGGTTCCCCAGTAATGGGAACAGGGACTGTCTCTGACATGAATTCAGTGGCTGGCTCTTTGACCTCCCCTCACCCTCTGTTGGAGGATCAGCCTAGCTAGGATACAGAGGAGGACATTGCAGTCAGTCCTGAAGAGACCTGATAAGCTAGGGTCAGATGGAAGCGGACGAGGACCTCCCCTAACAGTGGACTTAGAGAGGGACAGGGAGGAGATGAGGGAGGGAGGATGGGATTGGGAGGGAATGGAGGAGGGGCTACAGCTGGAATAAAAAGTAAATAAACTGTAATGAATATAAAAAATAAAAATTTAATAAAAAATCTCCCAAAGATAAGGATTACTTATCTTTATCTTCACATCAGACTATACCATGAACATCAATCAGCCTCTCTAGAAAGGTTGGGCAGAAATAGCTCATTTCTAGGTTCATCTGATCAGATCTCCCATGAAGCCAAAAGTCAATGAATCCCAAATGACTTCTGGCTATTCTAGGTCCAGTGTGATTTTCCTTGAAGACAGTCATTCATTCATTATATCTCTTCTTCTAATGTGTATCCTGCATGTTCCCCGCCAAATAGTTTATGTAATAAAGACTACAAACCTCCTTCGTGTTTACTTTCAAAATATTACAAGCTATTTTAATCAAAAGTAGATGAACTACAAAACCTATTAATCCACAGCACACAGTAACCCTAACACAGTGTACTCATAAAGCTTTGAAAAAATTAAAAATGGGAGATTTCTTGTTTGTTTTTATCAGGAGAGAATGGTTTGTATTGTGACTGTTTTATTTCCTTTAAATTATTTCAATGATTAAAAAAATATTTTGGGCCTAACCATTGGTTGGATTACTGAACAAAATCTTATGAATTCTTCACTTACATGGGCAAAGACTTTGAATCAGGGGTACTAAGGTGGGACCCTTCTAATGGTCTTTGAAGCCAACATATTTGACATTCAGGCAGATTTTCTTAGTAGTCTGTTTTTTTTTTTTTTTTTTTTTTTACAAAACTAGAGATCCAAATGTTGGTGTAGGTGTAGACAGTTTTGAGTAATTCATTTCTACCTTTTTTTTTTTCACAAATTGCCCCATTGCTTTACATTTTAATGAACATTATTTTCACCTTCTGTGCTTCCTATATTTTAAGGAGTTCATAACGTCCTGAACAAAATAAAAAAGCCAATTTTTAGGTTAGTGTCAGAGGAAAGGGGAAAAGGACTTCCCCTATCAGTGGACTTGGGGAGGGGCATGGGAGGAGATAAGGGAGGGAGAGTGGGATTGGGAAGGGGTGGGGAGGGGTTACAGCTGGGATACAAAGTAAATAAACTGTAATAAATGAATAAATAAATAAAATTAAAATTAATATGTGCCTAATAGTAAGCACCTAATATAGGGTATCTAGACATATTTCAATTATAAAGAAACAATTGGGCTGGCAAGATAGCTCAACAGGTCTGGGTGCTTGCCTCACAGTCCTCCAAGTTTTTTTTTTAAGTTCATATTAAGGCTTTTATTTACTTTATTTATTTATTTTAAATTTTTTATTAATTACACTTTATTCACTTTGTATCTCCCCTGTAGTTCCCTCCCTCCTCCCCTCCCAATCCCTCCCTTCTTCCACCTCTCCACGAATGCCCCTCCTCAAGTTCACTGATAGGGGAGGTTTTCTTTTTCTTCCTTCTTTTTTTATTTTTATTTTTTTTTATTATTAGTTACATTTTATTAACTCTGTATCCCAGCTGTATCCCGCTCCCTCATTTCCTCCCAAGCCCTCCCTCCCTCCCTCATCTCCTCCCTGCCCCTTTCCAAGTCCACTGCTTGGGGAGGACCTCCTCCCCTTTTATCTGACCTGTTTTATCAGGTATCTTCAGGACTGGCTGCAAAGCCCTCCTCTGTGGTCTAGCAGGACTGCTCCTCCCTTGAGGGGTGGGGAGGTAAAAAAGCCTGCCATTGAGTTCCCGTCAGAAATAGTCCCTGTTCTCCTTACTATGGGCAAACAATTGGTTACTGAGCTACCACGGGCTTCATCCAGCAGAGATTCTAGGTTATATTCATATATGGTCCTTGGTGGAGTGTCAGTCTCAGAAAAGACCTCTGTTCCCAGATATATTTGGTCCTTATGGAGCTCCTATCCTGTCCAAATCAGCAAAATCAGAAATGAAAAGGGGGACATAACTACAGACAGTCCTCCAAGTTTGATCTAAGTTTGAAGCCTAGAACCCACAGTGAAAGAAGAGAACTGATGTCTCTGGTGTCCTCCGGCCTCCACTGATAATAATAAAGAAATCAAATCTCAGAAAGCTTTTGTAAAATAGAATTGCTTCAGAGCGAGCCACTTGAGTATAAGTGTTAACAGAATGGCATCATTTGGGTCAAAACTAGAGGTCACTTTACAGAATACAAGACCAATGGATAACTGCTTCTTCAAGAGCTCTGTGAGCCAGCTCCAATGAGTGAATGGTGCATGCAAAGTGCAAAATGCTGAAGGAAAAAGAATGGGGTAGAAATTAAGAGAAAAATGTTCAAAATTAGCAATAGCACTTAAACATCGTGAGCTTACATATTGTATGGCTTGACTTGCAACTTCATTCTTTTCCTCCACCCTCTTATTTTAATTGCATTTTACAAGGCTAAAACTTTATCCGTATCCAGTATAGATTAGAAGTCCTCTGTGAACTGTTCTCTCTTGACAAGAAAATCGAGATTTTTTTGCTCTGAATGACCAAATTGTAGCTCCTTTTTATTCACAATTTTCCTTGAGATGGCCACTTCAGATTGCTCCAAAATCGACCACTTTCTTCCCTTCTCACATCACCCCGTAGCTGCTGCTAAGCCTCTTTCATAAGTGTAACAACTAGGCAGGGAAGAGGAGGGGGTGTTTGTTTTATTTCTCTCTGCATATCCGCTTTGTCCAGGGTAGGGCTTAGGAAGTTTGACTGAAGGGTTGAGATGGCTGAGGTGGAGGAAGGATGTCTAAATTAAGAAAGCGTTTCTTTTCTCAAAGAAAGATGCTTAGGGCATTTGGAAAGGGCCTTCTTCCCTTTCTTTATCTCACATCGTATTAGAATAAGTCAATATTAGCAGTGGCCATTTCTGTCTTATGATTAGATTTACATTACCTTCAGCAGCTTGTTTTATTTAAAAAAATTCTAAATTAAAAAATTTTAAATTATAATGAAATTTATTTTATTTAAAATAAAATACTCTTATTTTACCTATCACTTTCCACATAGAACACAAATACTCTGAAATTTAAATATAAACTTTACTAAGTATAACTTTTATAGATAAACTACCAAGACATAATTTTCGACCCAGAAATTAACATTTGAAACTAGAAGCCTTACTTATCAATACTGATGACAAAATAAATGTTATGTCCATGAATCTCATTCCCCACCTGACCACTCTTCTCTGCTGCACTGGACAGAAGTCCACACCTGCAAGAGAATGTACAGATCTCAGAAGTCTCTTCCATCAGGCCTTCAGGGACTAGGAGGGCCTACTTGCTATTTTTATGGTCCAGACTTCTGCTTAGTACTGTCGACGTGGGGTTTCCTGTGGTCTCGGAGGCTTCCAGGGTTAAAATCAAGGTGCTGGCAGGAATGGTTCCTTCTTTTGCCTCTCCCTGCTTCCAGTGTTCGCCTCACCACAATCCCTGTCCCTGTTATGGCATTTTAGTGTGCCGTTATCCATCTCAATAAAAGGGCCTCACTGAACCTTTCCCCATCTCATCACACTGTGAGATATCAAAGAAGAGATATTTTTGTATAGTGAATGGATTGAGGTGGTTACAGAATAAAAATTTAATATTAAAATGAATTCATTACAAGCAGGTCTTAACATCAGTCTTATTAAATAGGATTAAAAATATCAACTCTTCCAGTTATACTTTATTTCCACAGAACACAACCCTCTTTGTGTCTTACGTTTCTCCTTTATGAAGTAGGTGCTGATAGTGTCTACTTCATTAACTTCTAAGAATTAAAAGAGTTGTGAATAATTCATATCTATGTCTGGGGCTTAGTAAGACCCCAATCATGTTGGCACTATGATAAATGCTGAAGGAATTTATAGCATTTATTATTCATGAGGTTTGTGGTGAATATTGAGGATTAGTACCTTCCTCCTATATCTATCATATCTGTCTTAAGTAAGGTTCCTCAACCGACTTTCAGGATAATCCTGACATGCAGGAAGTTTGTGTTGGAGAGAGGCCATGAGATCAACAGCTGTGTGGAGTGAAGACTAAGGCTGGGCAGGGAAAGTGGTTAAATTGTGAGACAGTTTTCATACAGGATTCCAGAGCCTTCAGAGCTAGTCTACTATGAAATTCTGCAGGACAGTGTTCCTTGCCTCTTCCTGTGGGTGATTATCTCTTTCTTTCTTTCTTTCTTTCTTTCTTTCTTTCTTTCTTTCTTTCTTTCTTTCTTTCTTTCTTTCTTTCTTTCTTTCTTCTCTCTTTCATTCTTTGCAGCTGGAAAAATGAGTATCTCTTCCCTGATGTAACATCTGTCTCCACCCAAACTGTGTTCCCCGTAGTAGCCTCCCAGAGAGGACTCACTGGAGGTCCGTAGTCTTCCTGTTTCTGAGTCTATTGCAGATGTAGAGCTACATGTGAGTTTTGGGTCTAGCAATCAGAACTGCTCCTGGGAGAGCTTAATTCCAAACTAAGTGAAGTAGTGGAAGGAGAAGAGAGTAGTTCTTTTTGCTCAGGATGGCTGTGGCACAGTCAGGAAGGTTTTTCAGTCATCAGCACTCATCTGTTACCTTTTTGTATTGATCATGACCATTCCTCTGTTCTCGAGGCAGAACCATGGTGATAGTGGAGACAGGAAAATCTGGAGGTCAGGCTAAAACTGACTCTTGCAACTTTACCTCAAGTTTTATAAGCCCTTTGATCTGATAAATGATTTGTAGTGAGTTCATCCAGATGCTACATTTTTGGTAACTGTATCACCCATTGATAAGAATATCATTTTTTTTTTTTCTGTTTCATACCTAGGAAAGCTGAGTGACATGGAGACATCATGATGTCCATTGCCTCACAGAGCTTCTAAGTAGCAACAGCTCAGATTCTAGCTTGAGTTGCTATGTACTTCCTTTCTAGAAGGCTTAGTAAGTACACATTCTGTTTACTCCTGCCCATTTATCCTCCCATGTTCAGAAACAGGCTCATAATCATTAAGAGCTATAGAAAGTCAAAATCAGTCAACAGAAATTAGCACATAGATAAAACATATTTATAATTTAGTTGCAAAGCTTATAGCATCCAACTACCATGAAGGAGGAAGTCTTATTTCTTGTTTCTCCAGTTGCTTTCTTTCCCCCTGCCTTACTCAAGTGTTTCATGACCACTTTCAGGCCTAATGCTTTAGGACACAAACTATTTTTCCTGTCTAGAAGGGTCTTGCCTACCCAATGTTTTTAGACTCACAAGAAGGATCCTGACACTCACAAGGCTGAGCCACAAAGGAAGGTACTGCCTACTGCCTAACTCTAAAGAAGGAATGGGTAAAATTTTAAGTTTAGAAAAACTGAGAAGAGTTCTTTAAATAATTCCAGGGACTGATGCTTCCCCTGGTATGGTAATCCACATCATCTTGTTCAGCAAATCTTTCTTGATTGGATATTTTTTCTAATTTGCCTGCTAATGGCTGTATGGGCAAAGGCAGAAGACTTGGATGCGAAACAAAGAGAAGTATTAGGGTTAAAATTATTTCATCCAGGGACAGCTCCCAGGGTAATATTCTAGAGCATAAATTTAGCTTGGCTGATCTTTTGTGAAGGAAGTAGAGGAATCTTTATTTATTTTGAAATGCAATAGCCAAGGAGTCAGCCTTTGATTCCTCTCCAGATACGGTTGGAAGTCCTGCAAATTTCTTCTAGAAGTCTTGATCTTGCTGCCCCTATGTGAATCTTCTTGCTGTCTTTCATGGGTGACTCTAATCTGCCTTTGATCTTTCTCCCTATTTCTGTGTGTGTGTGTGTGTGTGTGTGTGTGTGTGTGTGTGTGTTTTGTCATTTACATTTGCTTCCTTTTATCTGTCCAACTGGACCATTTTTCAGTTAGGGATTTGATATCCAAAAGCAATCCCACCCCATTGTTGGCAATCCCACCCACCTCATAATTAAAGTGTGAATATATGTGTATATCATATAAACATGGATTTTACCAAAACTGTGTGGGATTTTTGGATGGATTAAATAAAACTCTGCTTAATTACACTGGCCTTTTAACAGTGGGTTCGTCTTAGAAGTCACTATACTTTGGCTACATGTGATATTTAATGGCTAAAGAAACTGACATTTACTGAGGCTTCATTATGCTAGGGCTTCGATGTTGGATTGAACAAAAATAAAACTTCACATTGTTTTGTGAGAAAGAACTGTTATTCTGAAGAATGTCATAGCCCAAGGCAAAGGTGCAGAGTGGAAACCCATTGTGGCTGATGTCTTTTCTCTTGAAAGTCTAGACTTGTGAAGGAGAGCCATGCAGGTATGATACCCCAGTGTGGTCATAGGTTTGACTTTTACTCTATTTTTTCCATCCATTTTCATTCAAATGCAGGGAAAAACATGAACTGAGACCAGAAAACACAGACTCTTGTCATGAACAGTGTTTAAAGTTATGAAAATGGTTCCCAGATTTGAGCCTTTCTCTTTTCACCTGTGGAGAGAGTGACTAGGTTCTTCCTTCCAGCCCTTTTAGCTTGGTGTAGGGAATGCTTCCCAAAGCATGCTCACTTGACCTGAGTGTTGAAGAACGAGGGTGATATTACTTGTGGAGAGAACACAGAATGTCCATCTCACTATACTACTCAGTGTGATAGAACACCTGAGGACGGTCTGTGAGTGATGGGCATGAGGAGGGGCAGATAGAGAGGAAGAAGGAAGCTTGCACAGCACCTTGCATACCAGTTAAAGTTTTTCAGTTCTACCATGTGTGTGGGTAACCAGTGAAGATCTGCAAGCTGTCAGTCACCTCCAGAACTGTATTCTATCAGGGTCACTCAAGTAGCAGTACTGAGGATGGATCAGTGGGCTAGTGAGATGGGAAAAGAGTAGGTTTTGTGTGTTACTCTTCCTGCCAAAAGATGAGGAGGCCTGCTACACTTTGTACGCGCTAATGCTGGTCTCAGGGACCAAGCTGGTGTCTGTGAGAGTGTGAGTTGTTGTCAAGGCACAAAGCTAGCTTCTCCCTGGTCTCCAGCTTCCTGTCTTAACATGTGATCTCGTCTACATGTATTCCTACCATCGTGCCAGCTGTCAAAAAGCTGTCACCGGAGCCAAGTCAATGTGATAGTATGAACCTTTGAGCTTCTAGAACTGTGAATGAAGTAAACCTGTTCTCTTATACATTACCCAGACTCGGGTGTTCTGTTATAGCAGCAGAAAACAGACTAAGAGAAGGGTTTGAGTTAAGACTGTAGTAGAAGAATAAACAAAAAGGAGTTCCTAATGAGATACTTGGGGTGTAATACCTTCCCTGTTAATCTGATCTGAATTGTGTATTTTGCATCTTTTAAGCACACAGTTAATTTTTTTTTTTTTGAAATTGAGATTTATTTTACCATTTATTTACCTTGGTTTTGGAGAGTTATTTTCTTTCTAAGTCAAAGAAACAATGCTGAGTGTGACAATCTAATTGTGCCTTAAATATAAAGAAATCATGTGAATGCCCATTTATTTTACATTCCTGTTTTTTTAAAGCCTTGGAAACCCTTACAATCTGTTTGAGATAAAAATCATTGCCATTTCTTTGTTAAGTGGAAGAAATCAAAATATGAAAGTCCACTTGACTTTTTCACTCTGGAGAAAAACCAAGCTGTTTGTTTGTTTTCTTGTTTGCTTCCTTTCCAGATTGCTTAACACCAATCTGCTCTGTATTTCAGATGTTTAACATTTTTTTTTTAGCAAAGTCAAATCTCTTCCATAAATAAAATAATCAAGCAGTTAGATTGCTGCTTAAGGTGATATGCATAGATTAACAAACGTATTTGCCAAAAGATCTCATTTTGAGTTCAGTATTTGGGACCCTAGTCCTGTGACCACAGCCAAATCATTTCTACATTTACAAGTTTATTAGTTTCCTGGTCAACAAAACAGAAACCCAAGGGTTGATGAGATGGATCAGTCAATCAAGGTGGTTGCTATCAAGCCGAAGAAATCTCTAGGACAGTCATGATGGAAGGAGAGAACCGTCTAGGGCAAGTTGTCCTCTGACCTCCGTGTGCACACCATGGCATGTATATATACACAGGTATCCACATAATAAATAAGTAAATAACAAAAGTTAAAAAGTAGAAACTCCAAATTAGTCTTATAAAATTGCAGCAAGGCAGAAATCAGGTAACATATTCACAAGGATTATGTAAGACAGTTTTCTCTGCTAATTTGTGAGTATTTTGTAAGCTTCAAATTACTGTACAAACTTAGATATTAATTGCTGCCTCTATCTATTTACTCTTGCAGTATGTTCATGGTTGGTGTAGCATCTATCTGAGACCTCCGGAGAAGCTTCTGGTCAACCTGCTTTGTGATTTGGCTCAGAACTCACATTTTGGTGGTGGATGTGGTATTATGAATGTTCTAGGGGAGAATGGGGTGCCAGGAAGCTGTGCCAATTGAAAGTGAAGTGAAAATTCAGAATTATGGAGATTTAATTTCCTGCTGAATAATTCTCTGCAAGCTGTGTAAACTTCTCTTCCTTGAACAAATACTCAGAATAAAATACCTTAGATGCTCTTTTCCTTTTTAATAAGAAAATGTGCAGATTATTTGCACAGAGGGTCAAAGGTAGCAGGAACCTGATGTGTCTGAGCCCAGTTTGTGTAAGTCACCAAAAATCCTACTGTGCCCTCAGCGCAGGGAGCTTGGAAGACTGGAGGAGAACTCTTTCCAAGGGTTGTTTGCCACAAAAGAAGATCATTGATTGTCTGTGGGCTAGTTCCTTGCAGCCTACTTAATTTTGTAGCTCTATAATAAATTAACGATGTATGGAAGATGTCTAAATGGTCTGCCATTCAGAATAAGATAGTCTCTAATTTTCCATGATTCACTTGGGAAGGGGAAACAGTGAACTAACAGATACGCACAGGAGTTAATATAATATAGAGAAATACTCAGCAATAAATATTACTTACTACTAATACACTAAACAAAGTGTTTTCAAGAGAGACACTTCTCTGTGTCCTTAACATTTGAACTGAAACCTAGAATTTAAATAAGAGGCAGTCAGTTGCTGAGAGTGTAGATGAGCATTCAGGCAAGGCTGCTGGTACAGAGAATGACTAAATCAATTTGAGGAGATGCAATGAGGCTAGAGAGTATCCTAGAGGCCAGGAGACAGTTAGCACGGGGAAGAATGGTAGTTTGCAGATAGCTAGTGCTCATGGACTAAAGCACAGTATGAATCCATGCAAGATATTAATCAAAGGACTAAATTATATGCTGTTTCATTGTCAACTTGAAGTAATCTAGAATTACCTAGGAAGAAAGTCTTAGTAAGGCATTGTCTCTATTGAGTGGGCATGTGGGTATGTCTGTTGGGTGTTGTCTTAAATTAGTTAATTTATATGGGAAGACCCATATCGCTGTCAGTGCCACCATTCCCTGAGCATCAAGGTTGGAGAAGCTGAGTTGAATACAACAAGCAAGCAAACAAGGGAGAATGCACGTGTTATTTGTTCTCTGCGTGGTATGCACAGAGCTAAGTTCTGTCCTTGACTTCTGGGCTCTGATGGACCATAACCTGGAATTTTAAACTAAAAGAAACCATTTCTTCTCCAAGTTGCTTTTTTTTTTCTTTTTTAAAGCCAGAGTGTTTTATTAATGCAACAGAAATGAAAGCAGAACAAACACCATCAGATTATATTCATGGAGATCATATTTCCTGTCTCATAGAAACCCACTGAAGAGCAAGGCACACCAGGAGGCTAATTAGAAAGGCCTTGTCATCTTCCTGGTAAATGGCAGTAGTAAGGTGGGCTAATCTCATGGCAGAGGTGATGAAGGACAGTCTGCACTTTTAAGACTCTTTATGAAAGGAGGCTCTGCATGGCTTGGCTCTGAACATCTGAGAAGTAAGGCAGAGAGACTGTGGTTGGGCTCTCAGGCATGTAGCCGGGGCTTGAGATGTATTGTGGAGTCATTTGCAGCCTCAGTTATGCTGAAAGGAGAAGGGCTGGAGGAAGCATTAATGCTCAGCTGTGTCATTCTGAGTTTAAGCTTCCAGCCAAGTGCTAGAGCACATATCATGTAAATTCGGAGCTCTGTGTAGAATGCAAACTAGAAGATTTAAATTGGAAAGTTGTTGGGCTATTAATATTTTTTTTTGTTTTTTTTTAAACATGTGATAAACACACACATTTGCGGAAAGCAGTATGATGTTTCAATGCATGTACTCAGGGCTGAAGTGCTGGCCCAATGAGTGGAAGGTTTACTATACAGCATGAGGACCTGAGCTCAGAGCCCCAGAACCCACATAAAGCTAGACATTCAAAAGATTAAGGGATTTTTTTTAACCTGTCATTTATCTCTGTTTAAGGGAGGAGTTTTTACTCTATTGTGAGTTGAGTTTCATGTCTTTTAATAATAGCTTTATATCCCAGTGGACACAAATGAAACATTTACCCTCTTGCACTCACATCAATGATCCTCTCAGCGAGAGTGGGCAGGAACTATGTCTCTCTCTCTCTCTGTTCTCTGACCACCATGAGGTGAACAGCTTTGCTCTGTTATGATGTTCTGCACGTCCCCCAGACAATGGATCTAACAACACATTGAAGCCGCTGGAACTTTAATAAAAATGTAAATACTTCCTTCTTTGTAAATTATATCTTTTTCTGGTGTTTGTCTCAGTAAACCAAAAAGGGAGCACTGTCCTTTTGCCATCAATATTATATGATATCAGCATCTTTGCCTCTTCAAAACCATTGGGAAATGCAATCAAAATCTATCTGTATGTGAACAAGTATGGACATATAAATATTCTGGTATGTTTGTATGTATACAATTACATTGTTATTAAATTTTAATTTATTTATTCACTTTACATCCTGATTGTAGCCCTCTCCCTCCTCTCCTCCAGCTCCCCTCTTCATCTCTCTTCCCCTTTCCCATCCCTAATTCCTCAGGTAAAAAGAAACCTCCCTCACCCTATCCATCCCCACTCATCAACTTTCATCAGGACTTAGCTCATCTTCTTTCACTGTGGCCGGGAAAGGCAGCTCCACCAGGGAGGAGTAATCAGAAATCAGGCAACATATCAGAGACAGCCCCCACTCCCTTTCCTAGGGAACCCACATGAAGCCTGACCTGCCTATCTGTTACATCTGTGTAGGGGGCCTAGGGTCAGTTTATGCATGGTCCTTGATTGGTGCTTCAGTCTCAACAAGCCCCTCTGAGCCCTGGTTAGTTGGGTGTTCTTGTGGAGCTCCTGTCGCCTCCAGGTTCTTCTATCCCTCCTCCTCCTTACTTTTCCATAAGACTCCCTACTCTTTACCCAATGTTTTTCTGTGAGTAACAGCATCGGTTTCAATCTGCTCTTGGGTGGAGCCTCTCAGAGGACAGCTATGCTATGCTACTGTCTTGTCCACTCTCTTCAGCCACTTCCATTGTCTGTTCTATTTTCCCTTCGGAGTGAGATTTGAGTATTCTCCCTTGAGCTCTCCTTGTTACTTCTATTCTTTGGGTATGTGAATTGCAGTATTTCTATCCTGTACTGTAGGGCCAAAATCCACTTATAAGTGAGTATATTTCTTTTTTTCTTTTTTTTTTAATTTTTTTTTCCAAGACAGGGTTTCTCTGTGTTTCGGCCTTGCTGGTCTGAATCTCAAGGCTGGCCTTGAACTCACAGAGATCCACCTGCCTCCGCCTCTCAAACGCTGGGATTAAAGGTGTGGGCCATCACAGCAGGCTTCCAAGTGAGTATATTTCATGTGTGTCTTTCTGGGTCTGGATTACCTCACTCAGGATGATCTTTTCTAGTTCCACCCATTTTCCTGAAGATTTCATGAGTGCATTCTTATTATCATAAGTATAAGAGATAAGACAATTAGCATCTTGCAAATCAGAATGAACGCAGATTTTGATGCTGAGTGGGACCCACTATGAATGGGAAGTGTTTTTTGATATAGGCTTTCATGTAGCTACATTAATGAACATATATCTATTGCCACAAGCATATTGACAGGGGAAATCCTTATTTTCATGACAGAACAGTCCAAGGAGTCTTTCTCATATGACAATCTTGAACTGTAAGGACCGGGAGCCCAGCTAGTTCATCTGTTGTAGGGAAGGATGATTGACCGAGGCCATCAAACCCTCAACAGCACAGCTTTCATCCTCAAAGAAGCTTTTGTGTGCAGGCTCTCTTTCACAGAGAGAAAATGTTCCTCTCCTTTTTGGTGTGTGTGTGTGTGTGTGTGTGTGTGTGTGTGTGTATGTTTTCAGTCATGGCCAAAATCAAGTGATTGAAAAGAATGAAAACATTCTTAGCAATTTCTTTCTCAACATCTTTTTTTCATTTCACCATTCGTCCAGGCAGAGCTACCTTAGGGATGACATACGTTTGTGCTGTCAGAGTCTGGCCTATTGCCCTGGATGTCACCCCCTTCCTTCTTTACTCTTCTATTAGAGACAGAGCTGCCTTTCACCTGTTACTGCAAGGGACAGATGCCCAGCCACAGTCCCCTGGATGTAGCAGTGTTTCAGGCTAGGAGTTAAGGCATGTGCAAACATACCTGTGGACACACACACACACACACACACACACACCCGCACATACATGCACATATATACAGACATACAAATGCACATACATGCATATATGTGAACACACACATGCATACAGCACTGTTTGCCACCACTTAGCTTTCATACATCCTCATGCAGCGAGTCCTAATTATTCTTGGGCTGTATTTCTCACCCATTTGTGGACACACATACCTGAAGCACAGCTAAGGCTTAGAAGCCTTTTCCAATGTGGTGGAACATGACCTGGCCATCTAATCTCGGTTTTCACGCTTAGAGAGAGTGCCTCGTTTTCAGGCTACCTAAGGCCATGTTGGTTACCCCTGTTTTCACTCTTTCTGTTAGTTTTGTTGTTGTTTACAATAGCTACCCCCAGTCATTATTTTGAAGTGTTGCCTGGAGTGTCTAAGCACAGGAGGAGTACACCAGGAGGAGTGAGCGTGCCAGTGATGTGCCTCTTCAGAGCATTCTTTTCAGGATTTTCAGACACCGTGTAGACTATAATAGACACAAGGAACAACAACAACAAAAAACCCCTCAACTATATGCATTTCATACAGATTGATATTTTAGACCATATCTATTTCATTCATTTATTTAACTTTTTAAAGAAAGATTTTTATGTGTGTGTGCACCCACACTAGTCCTCTGTGATTTGGGGAGTGGTTGGGGATAGGAGGCATGGAAGGCAAACATGAGGTTCTTTTCTAAAAAAAGAACTCACCTTTACTGCTTCATCATAAATATTGAAAGTATATTTCCTTTTTTGATCACTGAAAAAAATTAAATATTGTGGACATTTAGACAGCTGGAAAGATGGACATTGAACAGTTAGGATTTCAGCTGGGGTGCTCGCTCAACAGGTAAAGTGGGGGTTGGGTAAGCAGGAGGATATGAGTTCAGATTCCCAGTGTCCATGTGAGGTGGGACTGGATAGTGCACCGTAACTACAATGCTACTACAGAAAGATGGGAGGCAGAGATGGGAGAATTCTCAGAGACCAACTGCCCTGGTATATACATGATGAACCAGAAAGTCTACATTAAAGAAGGTAGAAGACAAGGACTAACATCTGAAGATGACCTTTGACCTTCACATGTATGCCATAGCATACACATGCCTGCATTCATATAGCAAGTGCACCCACCCCACTCCATCCCCCCCTCACACGCACACACTGAGGCACACACACACACACACACACACACACACGCGCGCGCGCACGCACACATTTTTAAGCACTGGACTTTAGGAGATAATGGCTTATTTTTGAATTCTGGCTCTGTTACTTTTAATAATAAGTTCTTTGTGATAAAGTTATTATCAAAAGAAAAGGCCTAAATGGCCTTCTGACTCAGAGCATCTTGGTATACAGTGCTAATTTTACTCACACAATCATCTTCTCACTGAACAAATTAAAGCTAAGAAAGAGCACACGATTTGGCCAACTAAATAAGTGGAGGAGAATAGCTCAAGTCTGCCTGGGCTTCCTTGTTCTTTTTGT
Organism: Meriones unguiculatus; assembly: GCF_030254825.1. NCBI lineage: Eukaryota > Metazoa > Chordata > Mammalia > Rodentia > Muridae > Meriones > Meriones unguiculatus. The sequence goes on along the minus strand of NC_083357.1, from coordinate 65,864,972 downwards.
GCTATTTACTCTTCTCAAGACAATAAGTGCCACCAGCCTTCATATATATTGTTAAGTGTATGTGCTACAGAAGGCAAAGGCCAATGTGCTTTCCAAAATGTCACTCTCTAGTCACTGTGATAAGCAATAAATGACTATAATCACTGATGCCGTGTAAAGGTATCCAGGCTTGCTCTGGAGTGATGAGTTTTATGTTTTCATGTGACCTGTTCACCTGCCATCTTTCACGCATCTGCTCTGTGCACTGCTGGTTAGAATTACTCAGACTTTACCTTGATAGTATCACAGAGACAACCCCGGAAGTAGGGGTTTGCCACTCCGTGACTCTCTACTCCTTTGTGTAATTCATGAAGCTCATTTTGAAATCAGCTGTGACCCAGGCCTGAAAGTTTTCTGTCTATCGTATCTTATAAACTAATTATCACTGACATGCTGAAGGGTGGTTCTCATGAAGGATGATGCAGCCTTTTCTAGCCTTCTGACTTACTGGGCAGAGATGAAGGAGAGCCAAAAGGCTGCAGTCTTTGCAATACTTAGCATCATAACTCTGGCTACTTGGTAAGTGAAGCAAAGGGTTAGTTGTTTACATTGTAGGTGTTGCAAATGTCTCATCTTGAATATATCACAATGATTACTTTGCTATGGAGTACTAAGTACATATCACCCAGCCCTGGGTTATGAACTAGGCTTTTCTGTGTGCCTTCCCATTGTAACTCTCACTGTCATGTGTGCAGCTTGTGCTGTCAAGATCATGCAGTCCCCAGAATTCTCAGAGGGCCCAATATGAAAATTTAATACTTAAAAGGAGTCAATATAGAAAGGAGAATATAAAGCAAAGAACTAACTGAAGCCATCACTTCAGGCGAACGGACTCTAAGCTAAAATATTAGGGCAGAGAAGTTTGTTCCTAAAGGTAGCTATCAGTTTCTCACCTTGATTTTCCTCATCTAGCAAAGTCCTTCCTGCTTTCAGCATTGTACTAGAGGAAACATATGATGGCCTATTCTTTCTTTAATGTGTTAAAGAGTGATATAGGTCCAGCTGTATCTGCAAACAGGATAACACATCCACAGTCAATGCGATCTTAATGAAAAGTCAAGCGAACTTTTAGAGTCATGAACCCTTTTATCTAAAAACCCTTTTATTTGAGCACTGTTGTAGTAGTGCCTATTCCTCCGTCATAATAGTCAAGAACTCTATCAATGATCCCTATATCTAGTTCTGAAAAAATTATAGTTTATTGTCAAAACAGGAATACTATTCCTAATCTGGTTACCTTTTATTGCTAGCTTGTTATACCTAGACTCATTTGAGATGAAAGTCTCAGTTGAGGGATAGCCTAGATCAGACTGGCCTGCGTATGTCTGTGGAAAATTGGTTTGACTGTTTATTGCTGTTGGTGGGCCCAGCCCATTGTGGGTGGCTCCATTCCCTGAACCAGTAGTCCTGGGCCATATAAAAAAGTGCTAGTTAAGCATGAGCCTGTGAGTGTGCCAGTAAATAACACTTCTCTATCGTTATTCTCTTCAATTTCCTGCTTGAGCTCTAGCCCTGACTTCTCCTAATGATGAATTGTGACCTGGAACTATAAACCAAATAAACCCTTTCTTTTTCTAAGTTGCTATAGGCCAGAGTGTTTTATGACAACAACAGATGGATATTATACGAATTCCCAAAGAGCTATGTGAAAGCTAACTTGGAGATAACATCCTTAAGTGAGGGCAAAGAATTGCCCAAGAAAGCACAAAAGCATGGTGGCATATTCATGATGGACATTAGGGTTTAGATTTCTTGCTTGGTGTAGGTAGATGGGGATCTCACTACCTGCATTGTTTAGTTTTTTAAGTTTGTTTATCATTTATACAGCATTCTGCCTGTACGTGTGCCTACATGTCAGAAGGGGGCACCATTATAGATGGTCATGAGCCACTACGTGGTTGCTGGGAATTGAACTCAGGCCCTTTGGAAGAACAGCCAGTGTTCTTAGCCTTTGAGCCATCTCTCCAGCCCCCACTGCATTGGTTTGATAGTGGACTCATTGATAGGTTTCACACACTGTGTGAACTGCCCATGGATCCACATGACTGCCACTTCCAGCCACCATTTTATAGCCTTCATGGTCTCTTCTGATATTTAAGGTGGTACTACAGAACAGTCTTGTTGAGCTCTTAGATCCAGCCCCTTTTCTCTCTTGGTCTATGCTGGAGAAAGATGATCCTAGGGCTAGTTTCTCTCATTTTTCTTTCTGAAGGTTTTTGGAGAATTCTGAAATTCTGGAGAATGTGTTTGGGTTCTCATTCAGGTGCAGGGCTCAAGTGGTCATTAGGTATTTCTATCCTGGGGAAGGAATGCCACTTCTGGCTCCAAGCGGATGGTTTGAGAGACAGTTTTATGAATCAACTTCACTGAAGCACGAGGCACCCAGCCTTTTGTTCAAACATTATTCTGAGTATTTGTGTGAGGCTGCTTTGGGGTGAGATTCTATTTTATACTGGTAAGTTGGCTTCTTAGATGTGGGCCCACCTCATGCATTTGATTTAAAAAAAAATAGAATAAAAAGCTTAAACAAAAAGGAATTCTTCTAAGACATCAGTCATTTCCTTCCCTCACACTCACAGTGATACACTGGCTTTTCCTAGGCCTTTAGCTTGCTGGATTGAAGATAGAAGCATATACTATTAACTCTCTTCATTCTCAGACTTTTTCCCTCAGGCTATAGCTCTTCACCAGTTCTTCTGGACTCCATCTGACTGAAGATATGAGGACTTGTCAGCCCCCATAATCACACAAGTCAATTCTTTATAAGTATCATTTGTTTATGTAGACATGCATACATCATCTTGGTCTTATTTATCCAAAAAAACCCCACTTCATCTAATATACTTTATAAGTAACCCCTTGACTAAGTTATCCTCAGTTAGTTAAGACTCTGTCAGATACACATATTACAGTCCAATGAGATGGTCTGTATTTTGATTTTTTTCTCCTTTTTATTTTATTGCATTTTATGAAAAAATTCATTAAACCATAAGAATTGAGATCATTGACATTGAAATGTCATTTGTGGTTCTGTGCCAAAAATATCCCTGAAGAATTTGATAGGCACTTTTTGAGCAGTGGATTTTTTTTTTTTTACCCTAGAGATAAATGACATTTAGAAATGAAAATTAGCTTCCTTTTGAAAGTATTTTGCTCTTTTTTTTTATAAGTTCCAAATGTAAGAGTGGATTTGCTTTGTCATTCTTCATTTCAGTTTGTTGCCAGCTCTTGGTTTGTACTGGTCTTAGTGAAAATAGTTTCACTCTCTGTAGAAAGAGTGTCCAATTGTTTTAATTTCCCTCATTGCATCTGTTAAGCAGCTCTTTCATCTTTGCAACGGATCAACTTTTGTTGCACTTGAAATCCTTCAAAATGAAATTTTGCTCAAGACAAGAATGTTGACCTTGGAACACAGAGTGCTGATTAAGTGGCAGGGTCATGTAGGGAAAAAGGCTAGGCACAGCATTGAGGGTCCTGGTGATTGAATGATTGCTGATCTACTTGAAGAAAACTTTGATTGTCATCTTCGGTTTCTATTGAATCCTGATTTTGATACTCTCCTAGGTGAAACTCTAGTTGTGTTACATTCTCTCCAATATGAATTATCAGTTTTTAATTGTTTCTTTTCTTGACCTGGCAAAGTTATGTACAGCCATGAAAGTGCATTGGTTCACTGTTTGTGGCTAAGACTGCATACCAAAGACTAGGTAAATCATAACAAAGACAAGTCTACTTTGAATGATGATTTAGGAGATCTGAGAACATACCAGTGCCCACTCAGATTCTGATAAGGACTTTTCTCCTGGCTGGATGCAGCATATAGAGTGAGCTTCTTTTCATATCTCTTCCTTTCCTTATAAAGCCACTACCTGGATCATGAGGACCCCATTCTCATAATCCCCATTTAATTACAATTACCTTTTGTGATGGGGAAGATTCTGTGACTATAATGAAACTCTGGAAATAACCAGATCAGAAGCAGCTTGATTGTCTACCTAGCTTTGCACCTGTGGTGAAGCAGCACATCCTGGTGGGAGAGTGTGGTGAAGTGGAGTTGCTCACATCATCAGCCAGGAAGCAGAAAGGAAGGGGACAGGCCAGGTCCCATCACTAACTTCAAGGCTCCTAATGACCTAAAGACCTGCCACTGTTCTCCACTTCCAAAGATTCTACTGCCTTCAAGAAGAGTCACTGGGGACCAAATCTTTAAGACACAGACCTCAGTAAGGCACTCATCCAAGCCACAATTTCTCAGAAAATGTCCTATCTCCAAAATATCACTAACATATAATCTAGGGGATTAAGTTTCTCAAGCATGAAATTTGGAAGACATTTCAAACCTTCAGATTCTTCTCTTGGACCTCAAAGTCCATGTCTTCCTCATACGCAAAATATTAATTCCATTGCAACAGTGCCAAAATCCCAAGTTCTTCCAGCATATCTCAAAAGTCCAAAGTCCAGAGTCTTGTCTGAATCAATATTGGTGAGCCTCAAAGCATGAGACAAATCCACTCCAGCCACCAGTCTGAAAGACAAGTGACTTACAATTCCGGGATATCAAAACTGCTGTACGATAGAAACTCTCACTCCTTATGGAAAAAACAAAGTTTCATAATAGTGGTGCTGACCTCTTTATCTATCACAACTGCTTTTCAGATAAAATATCATACAAATAATTCCTATCATTGTTCCCTTCATGTGCTGGGCATCAACTCTCCATTTTTTTCTAAACATTCTTATCTTCTAAGTTCCTACTAAAACGGCCATTAATCTTTGCTTCTAGCATTAAATGGTTCTATTTCTCTAGATACCACTGATCAATGCAAAGACCCCATGTAATTCCAAACCCAGCAAGAAAAAACATGCTAAACCTCAAAGCCTTGAAATTATCTTCTTGAGTTTCACTTCCTGCTGCCTGGTCATGCTGGTACTGGGGCCAGGCCACCAGGATCTTGGAAAACCTGACCCTGTGACTGTCTTTGATTTAACTCATGCTCCTCTTCTTAGCAGACACAGTCTACCTGTAGCTTTCTCCAGGCTAGCCTTGCATGCTCCCAGTAAGCACTGCTGTGGTATGGATCCTATGCAGCAGCCTGATATACTGATATACTGGTTTGTCATTATCTTTAAAAAGTGCTCTCTGTGTGTATCTGCCCTCGTGATAAATCTTTCCTGGGCCCCCAATCTAGCTAGAGCATATTTTTTACTATTGAGGTGGACTCCTCTATGTCCCCACAGTTCTTGCTTTATGCATATGTGCAGATGTAACAGCATGTAGAGGCTGCCACGGCTTGTCTTTTGTGGTCTGTGGAGTGCTGCATTAAGTAGTATTGAGAACTGCTGGGGTTCCATCGAGAGCAGCTGTGACTAGACTCTGAGGATCAGACCTTCGAGCCACAGACAGAAGGAGCCAGGCTTGGTGGCTGGGGAAACACCATGAATGTTCTGAGTATTACTAGGTGACACCATGGGTTTTAGGTGGGACCCTTGATTTCCTCAGGTTTTTTTTTTATAGGTTTATTTTGAGTGTTATTCACAGCATGCATCCTTAATTCTTGACTGTCTTGAAATCATACAACATCATTTCACTTATGAGTCGTTTTGCAGGGTTTCTATTTATAGTTTCCATGTCTTTCATATTGATGTTGTCATATATTTATTGCTACATATTATAAGCCCTATAATCTATTATTATTTTAGGCTTCAGTGGATCAACTAATTTCCTGGAATGCTGGAACAACCTGTGATACTAGCACTTGAGAGGCTGAGACAGGAGGATGACTTCAAGTTGGAGGCCAGATTGATTTCTAGGACAGCCTGGTCCACAGAGTGACCTTGACTTAACAAACATACCTCAATCAATTAATTAAGAAAAATAAGAAAGATTGCCTCTATATTCCTATACTTATTCAGTATTTCTGATGCCTTTTATTTTTGCCTGTCTATTTAAAAATTTAAAACTAGTTAAATTTAAATCTAATTAAAATCTACTATCACTTCACTTTGGTCAGAATTCTATAAGTCTGTGTTTTGTGTTGAGGAATTACAGGAGCCAAATGCCTTAAGATTTTACATAGAAGAGAATGTTTTTCATATTTGAAGTGTTTTCTGCCTAGATGTAGAATTCTAGGTTAACAATTATTTCAGCATTAAAAAGACAAGCTCCATCAGCTCATGGCCCTCATGGTTTCTGAAAGGTTGATTTTGGTAGCTTCCATTATTTCTGATGTATAAGTCCTCCCCTCTGCTCAGCTTCTCTCGAGAATTTGCTTGTACTTTTCCTTCTAACCCTTCTGCTCTTTCCCCAAACCCTCTCTCCATCTTTCTCCCTTTCTCTTCCTTCCTTCCCTCTTCCCTCCTTCCTTCCTTCCTTCCTTCCTTCCTTCCTTCCTTCCTTCCTTCCTTCCTTCCTCCCTTCCTCCCTTCCTTTCTGTTTACAGGTAAAAGGATTATTTTTTTCAAGTTTAACCCATTTTATCTTCTGAATCTATAGAGTAATATTTCTGAACAAATTTGCAAAAAATTCAAGTAACATTTTTCATTCTTTCTATTGGTTGATTGCACTGGACTTCACTGTATATTTTGTGTGTCTTGATTTTAAGTTTACTGGTCTTTTCTTCTATGTGTATAGTTGGATATAAATACTATCCAGCAATGGTTCATGTTAGCTGTCCTATTATCTTAGTTTTGAGGTTTCTGTTTGGTTATTATTTATATTTCAATAAATGGTATATAACTTCATTATATGAATTCTATATTGTTCTTAAAATAATCTGTCTTTTGGCCCAGTAAGTCTATACTTTTCCTACAGATTCTTAAACATGCTGATCATTAGTATTTTAAAGTCCTTGTTAAGTCAATCTAGGGCACCTGGGACACTTGTAATTTTGTACTTATTAAAGAGGAAAAAAATACATTCTGTCTTTATTATTTTCACAAATCTAAAACCATTTTACTCAAACACTGTACATTTTGTGTCACGAGGGCTTTGGAGACTGCTCTTCTGTGAGTGGTGCTGAGCCTGGTCCTGGCTCCTTGCAGTCTCATCCCATGCAGTCACCCTCAGGTTAAATATGGAACCTGTAGGCCCTTTGTGGGCCGAATTTGGAGCTCCATCTTTGTGACTTTCTTCAAGCTTCCTACATCAACTTGTTGCAACGGTGGCCAATTCCTCTAGCACTTTGAGATGCCAAAATCCTCTGATTTTCTGCTTGAGCTCTGTCATTTAAATGCAGTGGAGAGCAGTAAATGGGTAAAACAGAGTCAGCAGACGATGGAGTAGGAAAGATGTATGCTCCTAATCACGAGGTGACCCAAGGCTGGTGCTGCCCTGTGAGAATTCTGTTCCTTACATTTTTGCATTGTGTTATGGGCACTTTTATCCCATACACAGCCTTGCCTGCTCTTCAGGGAAACAATTGTATAAACAGAAAATAAAATTACTATCACTAGTGAAGAAGGCCAAAAAGAGAAAAGAAAACCAAAATGTGGTCTTCATCACTGAGTAAACATGCCCACATCCACCCTACTCCACCCATACTCACACACAGGGAGGGAAAGGGGGGAGAGGGAGAGGAGCAAATGAAGAAGAGGGGAAGAGGGAGAGAGAGCACTAAGAAAGAAAGCTGTAAGTCAGAGGTACGAGCTATTTGGGACAAAAAGATAAATTCGTGTGAAAGTGAAAGTTTCTTGTTTAACCTGTTGGGGGAGCAGACACCCAAGGGACTGTAGGGAAAATGTAAACATGAAGGAAGGTCATTGAACCATAGATCCCTAAAGGAGCTATAGGCTCTCCAGAAAGGCGAGAACTCAAAATCTGTATAATGGAAAGTGAGTCTCAACACTCTACCCCCCTCTCCAGTCAACTGCATGTCTATCTTGCATATCACTACAGAAGATAGACATTAGTACCTCAGGAGAGGTGAAAATAGTCTATCCTATGCCAGAGGTTAAGCAATTTATATGAAGTAGGGGGATACAGAAGAAAATATATGTCTAATGGGAATATTCTTGGCTCTGTTTTGATACTCTGAAGCCAGCATTTTGGCAGCCAGCCTTCTATGTCTCTTGGCAAAGAAGCTATGTAATTCTTCTCTGGAGAAACTGGCTTAAGGGAAATGTCTACAGATGCTAACATCTGGGAGTGCACTAGTAAAATGGTCAGGACTCGGTCAGATTTATAGCAACAAGATAGCTGTAGATCTACTTAGGTCTGAAACTAACAAGCCAAAGAAGACAACACTGAATAGAAAGCTGGAGTTATATAAGACAGGAGTTTGGTTTCTAAACTCTGGTGACTAGTAAACTGAAAATAAGCAAAAATTTACTGTTAATAAAAATGGACTGTTTTAGACCAAAGGAGGAAAAATCTCCATATATTTCCCAAAGCAGAAATTTTATAGACTTTATTTCTTAGCTCTATAGCATAAAAGCACTTCATGGTTAGAAGCATCAAAAGATAGTATCATTCTTTTAAGCAATAAAGAAATTATTGGAAGAAATGCAGAGCCTGTGGAACTGAGTGGATATTGAAGAATGAGGCAAGAAGTTCAGGCCAAGCATCGAAAAAGATGGTTAAGGGTCTATTCAGGGGTCATGTGTGCATCCGTGTTAGTGACATCTGCTGCCCTTGAACTTTGTTGCTTCCACACCATTGCCTCACCATGGGTCCTATATACATTATATATATAATATATATATAGTGTTCATAGCTGACCACTTGGAATTAGATACTAATGAGTCCAATGAGGTACTCATTCCTGGGAGGGACCATTGCTACCACTTTCAGCACTGCCTAGTTCCCATAGTTCTTTGCCTATCGGTGAAGCCTCATTAGATTGAAATCTCTTCTTCTCATATTAGCATGTCTATTGGGTGTGGTACTTTAGATGTCCTGTTTGGGCAGCCATATTGTGATATCACGGGGGAAGCTTCCCTGTCATCTTTAGGAGATACAATCTCACAGCAGCTTTCCTTGTCCTAGGACTCTTATAGTCTTTCTTCTCTACCTTCCTCAATGCCCTTTGGACTTTAGGTGCTGAAATCACATTGCAGATGTGTCCGCTCGAGCTGCGCACCCTGTGATCATCTGTTCTCTCTATTTTGACCCACTGCAAAAAGAAATTTATTCGATCAAGGCTGAGAGCTAGTCTTTTCTGTAGGCATAAGGGTAGGAATTAAGAATTACATTAGAAGGGCTGGAGAGATGGCTCAGCTGTTAAAGGCTAGGCTCACAATCATAAATCTAAGAATTATGTTAGAAATTAGGCTAGTTTAATAGAATGGCAAAAGTAGGTTCTCCTTTAAGATTCATGACCTCACTATATCTGAGTGGCAGGCTAGGTTTCCAATACCAGGCACAATCTCTCTCATGTTGAGTGGGCCTTAGTTTCAATTAGAGACCTGTTGGCTACCATCTGCAATGTTTATGATCACCTATGAACAGCAACAATGACAAAGAGCATGGCAAAATAACCCTAAGATTGCAATAGTGGCATTCATATCTTGGTGGTATACTTATTTACATGTTTGTAACTGGGTGTGTGTATGTATCTGTGTGTCTGTGTGTGTGTGTGTGTGTGTGTGTGCGCGCGCACAGTCTGCACACAGAAGAGGGCATCAGATCCCTTGGAGCTGGAGTGATAGGTGGTTGTGAGCTTCCAGACATGGATACTGGGAAGAGTAGCGAGTGTTCTTAACCCACAGAGCCATCTCTTGAGCCTCCAAAAGTCCATTTTAAAGACCATGAAAAGAAAAAAAAAATCAATTAAATGAGATGACACTGTTTTGGAGAAGGAATGTAAATATGATCAAAGCCTCAAAACCGACAAAGTAGTCCATAGAGTGAAATGTTTAACAAAATTCATGTGTTAGTAATAGGCATAGAAGATAAGTAGATTTCTCAATAACATTGACCAATGACCATCATTTCAAGACAGAAAGCCTAAAGATAACAAGAACAAAGCGGAAACAAAGTACAATCACCAACCTACCACTTAAATGAGACAACTGGGCTCCAAGGGGAAAAAAAAATCTATCTGATGTAGGGACAGGTATTTAGGGTATCCAAGTAGAAAAGTATGAATTGCCTCCTAACTCCTCCCATGTGGCTATGGAGTCTAGGAAACTGACTGGAGAAGTGTAGTGCAAGGAAAGCGAGATTTATTTTATTTGTGCACAGTAGTGCAAGAAATAAATGAGCAGGATATTTTCAAATTAACTACAGAGATGGATTAACAGAACAACCTCCTTCCAAGCATGGTTTATCCTGGGGATTGCAAGAATGATTCAACAATTGGAATCTATTACTCTAGATTAACATATTAATTGAAAAAAACAAATGCATTATAATATCTTCTCAGTAAGTGCCACGAGGGTTGTAATGGCATTTTAGTATTCATTTCTGATTTTAAAAAACCTCATCAAACTAAGACTAGATAACAACTTCCTTGGGTTGATAACACCCTGTATCAGAAAATTGCACGCAGCCTAACAATTACAGATGCTCTAGATGTATCTCCTGGAATGTTAGCATAACCCACGCGGTTAGGCACCCTCTTTCATCATCATCTTCCTCCCTAACACAACGTCAGGGTCCTTAGAAGCAAAAGTGGTCTCAGATCATGTCCACTCATCATGCTGCATACTACAGCCACCTGTATATTCTGAGAACCAGCCTTTTTATATGGGAGGCAATAGCCATTCCTTACCTGTGCTTCATTTTTATGCCCTTATTCCAACCAAGAAATAAGGAAACATAGGTAAACTTCAGCATTTGAAGGATACTGTAACAATAACAACAACAAAAAGCTGTGCGCCCTTTTGGGACTTTCAGTTATAGCATAACCAGCAGCATGTGGCCTCCTGCTTCAGGGAAGAAGACAATGGAGGGAAGCTTTAACTGAGCTATTCGAAGATGAGTACAACTGGAAAGTCAGAAATAAGCAAGTATGCCCTCTATAACCAATAGCACTCTATGAAGTGTTAGAAGTTAAATTTAACGTGGTGTGGAAGAAAGAATAACTGATTAAAAGCTGGAGAAAACAGGCAGATTTGCATCATGAAAAAAATGGCTCCCTTGGAAACTGAACAGAGTCATTGCAAAATCTCAAAGAACCAGAGGGATTTCACACTAACTGACAATAGCATCAACATGCAATGATCCATCGTTTTCCTAGTTAGGAAACAGATGAGCAGATGACAAAGCTAAGTAACACTTAACAAGACGTATTTATGAATCCTACAAAGACAATCGAAAAACAGGGCTGATGGAGGAGTTAAATATAGAAACGTACCTTGCCCCTGTATGGTCCAACATTGATTGAATGATTCAATATTGTAGAGGAGCTAACTATTTCTGTTATTTAAAAAATTCAAATGAAATATCAAATTAAAGTCTCAACCCTGTATTTGATAAAGCTTATCAAGCGGTTATAAAAGTTCTGCAAACATTAAGTAGACAAAATAGGCAAGAATATTTGAAAGTAGAAAATAATTTAATGAATATTACTCTTCTTTACCTCGGCATAACAAAAAACATGATAATTAAAGCAGTATGACATCATCCCTGTAATAAATAAGCAGCAATAACTCAGTCAGTTTATTAGGACCAAATAAAGAACCAATGATAAAGGTCTATGTGTGTATGTATACATGTCTCTGTGCTAGCCTCTTCTATATCTCAAGCTCAGCACATTTTGAAGACTTTAAGAAAATATTGTTAAGGAAACATCATTTAGATGGACTAGATTAGATATGTAAATGCAAGTGTACCTGGAAAAAAGGTACATAAAAGTGCTGCTGAGAGAAAGAACAGAACGTGGATCCTTTTGTTTTCATAACCTAATGTACTCTCTGACAGCAAAGCCTCACCCCCCAAGGGAGGAGCAGTCCTGCTAGGCCACAGAGGAGGACTTTGCAGCCAGTCCTGAAGATACCTGATAAAACAGGATCAGATGAATGGGGAGGAGGTTTCCCCTATCAGTGGACTTGGAAAGGGGCAGGGTGGAGAGGAGGGAGAGAGGGTGGGAGTGGGAGGGAATGAGGGAGCAGGATACAGCTGGGATACAGAGTTAATAAAATGTAACTGGTAAGAAAAAATAAAAACTAAAAAAATAAATAAATAAAGCCTCTGAGGAAGAGGTGGCTTATGAGGTGTTCTCTAGATTGGTGGTTAAATCTTCACAAAGCATCCTTACAGAATGGAGTGAGAATCATGGACACACTGTGACCATGTGTGGAGCACTCTATAAGCTCAGCCACTCTGGAAAATGTTATGGTTTGGGGGATGAGAGCTGAACATGTGAATATTCATTAACGATCTACTGCCTTGAATGAACAGCCAGCCAACACTGTGGACTTGGGGGCATGGGAAACAGGGAAGGCATAAATATAGCTGTGGATGGGTCATCCTCAGACTGTATAGGGATAGATGGTCAAGAGATGCACCCATGGGCCAATCAAAACTGCTGAAGCTGTTAACAGACTGGCTGTCCTAGTGCCTAGTCATTGGCAATGGACTTGAGGACACCCCACTACCACTCTGTCTCACCTTCTGTTATCATGTACAGCGAGGAAGGTCAGAGGCCTTGAGAAGATACCAGATCTGTTTACAATCTTGCTCTTGTGAGAGTCAGAGATTACAAAAGGGCAGCAGGTCTGTTTCTTTAACTGACAACAATACAGAGGTACCATTGATGGATGCCACAGTTTATCATTAAAATTACGAATTAAAATTACAGCTTAGATGCATTTTTATAAACTTAACGATTTCCATGCTGCATGTCACCTAAATCTTTATATGCCATTGTAGGTAGACATAATCTATTCTTTTAAAGTTTAGTTTAGGAAAATGCAAATATTTTTCACAATGTCTCATGTTGATAAATGTACACATTGTTTTTCTCATTTTATTGCAAACTGAAACAGAGAGTATATACATGAATGCACTTCTACACATTCTGGAGGGTAAATGCTTAGAAAAAACACTGGGCCAAAGTGTCTGTTTCAAAAGAATTGTCATACTGCCAAATTTTTCTCCTAAAATGTTGTTTCAGTTGGTAGTTGCCAAAATGAGGTTTTAGGGTGGGCCTAGTTTCCTCTTGGCAATAAGCGAATATTCTTATACAGTTCTATCTTTGCCAAGCTGATAGATGAAAAACTACACCTCTTCATTACTGTGTTTTGAATTTCTTACAACACATGAGGCTAAGGTTTTTTTCCTATTTGCTCGCTGCTTGTATGTCTTGATACAGGGCTATCTGTCAAAGAATTTTTTTTTTTAACACATTACACTTACAGAACTAACGTATGTGTTACCATTTCAAACTTATTTTTGTAATGGAACTTTTGATTTCTTGTAAACTCAGTTGTGTTATGTAAATATGCTTTTGTTTTAATTCCAAGTGTGGGATTTTAGTTTGGGCTTTAGCTAGTCCACAGCTGATAATACTGTCATTCAGGGCATGGCCTTTGCCAGCTGGTAATAGCCTGCCACTTGTGGCATGGTGAGGCACATAGTCTAGGGTTCAGAGGGATATAAATATGGGAGCCTGGTGAAAGAAGGTGTGGCATGCATTGTTGGTGTGTATCCTGTTGCAGCTTGGTGTGACCAAAAACAGACTGAAAGAAACATTTCAGCACCTGCTGGAGAAGACTACAAGATAAGGTTGCAATTGACTGAGATTGGTATAGCCCCAGGCCAACAGCCTGGAGAAGTAAAAAGGTCTGTATCCCCTCTCCGTAATAACTTTCTCTCTCCTACCTGAGGTTTGCGGGTTGGAAGAGAGAGGCTGTAAGAAACCCCCAATAAAGTAGACTTTTAAAATAAGTGCTACTTTGATGGGTATAAGGTGAAATCTCAGAGTTGTTTTGATTTCCATTCCCTTGATGGCTAAGGATGTTGAACATTTCTTTAAGTGTTTCTCTGCCATTCTCTATTCCTCTACAGAGAATTCTCTGTTTAGCTCCATACCACATTTTTAATTGGATTGCTTGATTTGTTGCTTTTTAACTTCTTTAGTTCTTTACATATTCTGGATATTAGCCCTCTGTCAGATATAGGGTTGGTGAAGAAGCCTACCATAGAGAGCCTCTGAAAGACTCTACCTATCAGTGTATCAAAGCAGATGATGAGACTCATAACCAAACCTTGGGCAGAGTGCAAGGAATCATATGAAAGAAGGGGAAGTTAGTAAGACCTGGAAAGGACAGGAGCTCCACAAGGACCAAATATATCTAGGCACAGGGGCCTTTTCTGAGACTGATTCTCCAACCAAGGACCATGCATGGATACAACCTAGAACACCTGCTCCGATGTAGCCCATGGCAGTTCAGTATCCAAGTTGGTTCCCTCATAAGGGAAATAGGGACTGTCTCTGACTTGAACTCAGTGGCTGGTTCTTTGATCACCTCCCCCTGAGTGGGGAACATCCTTACAAGCCACAAAGGAGGACATTGCAGCCAGTCCTGATGAGATCTGATAAGCTAGGGTCAGATGGAAGGGGAGGAGGACCTCCCTCATCAGTGGACTTAGAGAGGGGCAGGGAGGAGATGAGGGAGGGAGAATGGGATTGGGAAGGAATGAGGGAGGGGGCTATAGTTGGGATACAAAGTAAATAAACTGTAATTAATATAAAAAATAAAAATTTAATTGAAAACTGAGTACTACATGTTTTTGTTTCATTTTCCTGACGTTACTTTTTATTAAGTCTTATATTTTTTATTCTTCTCTCATATATCTTGAGCAGTTTTCCTTCTCTACCCTTCCCAGTATTTCCCCCGACCTCCCCTGTCCCTCAAACCCACTCACCCCTCCACTTTCTCTCAAAAAAGAACAGGCTTCCCAGGGACATCAACCCAATACAGCATAACAACCTACAATAAGACCAGGCACATACCATCATATCAAGGCTGGACAAGGTAACCCAGTAGGAGGAAAAGGGTCTCACAAGCAGGTGAAAGAGTCAGAGAGAGCTGCCACTTCCACAGGTACCCCACAAGAACACCAGGCTGCTCAGTCATAACATATATGCAGAGAACCTAGGTCAGACCCCGACAGACTTCTGATCTCTGTGAGCCCCTATGAGTTCAGGTCAGCTGATTTTGTGGGTTCTATTCTTGTGGTTCTTGACCGCTGTAGTTTCTCGGATCCTTCCACCCTCTCTTCCACAGTACTGCCTGAGCTCTGCCTAAAATGTTTGGCTGTGGGATTCTGCATCTGCTCCCATCAGTTGCCGGATGAAGTCTCTCTGGTCTCTCAGATAACCATTTTGCTAGGCTCTGCTCCCAGAACACTCTGCTGGCAGGACAAACTGTAGGTCAAAGGTTTCGTGGTTGCATCGGTGTCCCAATCATTCCACTGGAGGCCTTGCCTGGTTGTGGATGATGGCCATGTCCCCCATTACTAGGAGATTTTGTTAGAGTTACTCCCATAGATTCCATGGTGTTTCCATTGCACTAAGTTTCTTCCTTGTCCCCAAAATGCCACACTCCAATTCCAGTAATTTCTCCTAGTATTTTCTACCACCATTTGTTTCCTCCTCTTTCTAACCTCACCTGCCCTCAGACTGCTGGTAAAGTCTATTCGATTTCCTCTTCCAGGAGAGATCCTTGGGTCTTCCCTTAAGCCCTCCTTCTACTTAGCTTCTCTGGGTCTGTGGATAGTAGCGTAATTAATTTTCTTTTATTTTACAGCTAATATCCACATAACGTGCTTGTCTTTCTGGGCTTGGGTGACCTCACTCAAGATGAGTTTTTCTAGTTCCATCCATTTGCCTGCAAATTTAAATTTAATGTTTTTAACAGCTAAGTGGTACTCCATTATGTAAATGTATGTTTTCTGTATCGGTTCTTCAGTTGAGGGACAACTAAGTTGTTTCCAGCTTCACGCTTATGAATAAGCATGTTGTAAACATAATTGAACAAGTAATTTTCACTAGCTCCACATCTGATGGAGGGCTAATATCCAAAATATATAAAGAACTCAAGCAACTAGACATCAACAAACCAAATAAACCAATTAAAAATGGGGTACATATCTAAACAGAGTTCCCAATAGAGGAATCTCAAGCGGCCCAGAAATTTAAAGAAATGTTCAACATCCTCAGCCATCATGGAAATGCAAATCAAAACGACTTTGAGAGTCTAGCTTCCACCTGTTGGAATGGCTAAGCAAAAGCTAACTGTACAATTCTTATTACTAGACCTTGAGTTTCTGAATAGCTTGCCCACAGCTTTTTGCTGATGGCTTAATGGTTAGAGGCCAGTGTGGGTGGAGGAAGAAGCTCTCTGCTTTAGCGTTGCTACCCGGAGTAAACATTTACAAACCTGCCAACCTGAAACTGAGTTTTAGAGAGTGAATGAAAAGCAAGAAACCCGAATCCCGTCTTTCTCCTCAGCTGAGAAATATTTGCAGTAGAGGCGTTCAGCAGGGATGGAGGCTGGCGTAATAAGGAAGATGAGGAGCATGCGTGGTGCTGTGCTGTTCCATGGCGCTTCTTCTGCAAATAGGAAAAAAAAAAAAAAAAAAAGAGCTGCAAGAGAATAATCACAGAGATTTTTAATGTTTGCTTTAAGTATATGCCTGATTTTTTTTGTGCTACATTATGAATAAGTCTGGATATTACAAAAAAAATTGTATTCTTCAATTTCATGAACAAACACTGAAAGCCCTACAAACTCTATCGCACAGTGGTAACAAATGGTTACATGTTGTCTAGACTTTATTGGATACAGGTAAAACCCAAAGAAGAATCATTCCTTTAAAAAAACAAATGTTAGCTATTAACATTCTTGTCTTGATTTGGATTTTGCTTTTAGGAGATGGAAAGAAAGGAAATTGTCCTATGAGCTTTTTTTGTTTGGCAAGAACCACCATGGTGTACATTCCACATACAAAAAAAAAAAAAAAAAAAAATCAACTCTCTGTACCATCTCCATCTGTAAGAATATAGCTTAGGGAGAACTAAAAAGTTTTAATTTCCCAGTGCTACTATCAAACTACAGCTGTAGGAGCAACCGGAGCCTTTGTCAAGCCATTTTGCTTCCTTTTGTTTGAGGCATTGGCAAAGCACAGCCTGCGAGGGAGGGAATTCAGCATTGTGAATGTGAAGTTGTGGTTTATGATTCTCTACTGCCTCTAACCAAGATTAAGAATCAACAAGCCCTATATGCTCAGAGACTGTACACTTGCAGAGCTGTGTGGTGCTTCATCAGGATTCTATGTCCTCGTTTTCAGAATGATGAACCGAACACTCTGTGAAAGCTTGCTTTGCAACTCAGTTTTAAAGAGTATTTAACAGAGAACAATGCTTCTGTATGCCTCACAGCCAATCTGTTATCACCTACAGTTGGTTTTACTTCTAAAGCACCATCTCTATTCTTCCACAGTTGCAATGGCGAAACCTTGAAATCCTTCTTTGCTATGTTTTGAATGTGTCTCTCACAGTCTGAGTGAAAACCATAATTCACAATGCCACAGTTTTGATAAGTGAGATATCTGAGAGCTGATAAGATCCTACGCAGATTAAGACAGTCAGCAGCACTTATCTTGGGACTTACTTGTGAGTGGATTAGTTAACTAAAAAGTGGGTTGGTGATGAGAGTGGAATCTTAAGTGTGGGAACTTACTCAGGGACTCTTTTACTATGACTTCTACCCTGCCCTCCGTTACGGATAGCATGGCCTAAGGTCCTCTCAATATGCAATCTTGATCTTCTCAACATTCAGAGTAGTGAAAAACTGTACGGCTTATACATAACAGACTGTAACATCCTATCCAGCCATGCGAACTGATACACTATCAGTCTGCCAAAGCAAAGCACTACTGCTGAGGGCTACAAACAACAGAAAAGCAGTTTCTTCCCAAGCTGGGGACAAGGTCCATGATCAAAGCGTTGGAAGGTCTGGCTTCTTCCCTGCTCATTATGTCTTTAAATGAACTTGCTGCAGCAAACGTGTTCTTGTTAAAACATCAATCAGACGAATTGCAAGAACTCTAGCATTTTAACTTTTTAAAAAGCTCGTGTTCAAATCCCCTGTCTAAGGTATATTGACATTTGTGTGAATTCTGTAGGGTGAACCCAGACCAGACGACAATGCTTCCTAGTGCCATTTGTACTTCTAATCACTGTTCCATTCAGATTTTCCTGCTTCTGTGATGGATGTCCCTGATCATACCCTTCCTTTGTTGGTTATCTTTCTGTGAATCTTCAATATCCAAAGACAAATTCTGATCCAGAGTCTGTGGTTCCTGGTATAATATTATCTAGTCCACCTTTCCTATTAGAACACGTTTTAAATTTGGCACAATATTTCACATATGACTACTGTATTTACATGATTTCAGCCCCTCCTTCTCACTAACTCCTCCTGTGTATTCCTCCTCTCCTCTAAAAATGCATCTTCTTGAAGTATGACCACACACACACACACACACCACAACCACAATTATAAGTTAAAAACCCTACTGAGTGCAAGTCGGGCGCTCATCCCTGAAGAAAATTGATTCTCCATCTCTCAGCAGCCATTCTGTATAGTTCTTCATCTGGTCAGACACTGCGAAATTCCCCTCCACCCATGGTAGCATGTCAACAGGTATTATGATTGTGCTGGTCTCCTTTAAGAAATTAGATTGTTGAGATTTTGTGGGTGCAGCCTTCCTGTCATATATACATGGCGCTGCAGAGGGGTCTATTTCTCTGGCTCTTACAACCTTTCTGCTACTTCTTCTGACACAGTCCCTGGGCCTTAGATATAGGGGTTCCTTTGTAGATTTATCAAGTGGAGCTACCTAACCCATGGTAACTTATTCTCTGCATTAACTAGTTTTGTATCTCTATAATAGTCTACATCTGTTATGCACAGACACATCAGTGATGAGAATCAAGAGCAATGCTAATCACAACAGTATTTTAAATTTTGACTGGCCACTTGGACGCTAGTTTTGTGTAAGATGATAAGTATGGGTCTGTTTGTATTTTTCTACACGTAGACATCCAGTTAGACCAGCACCATTTGTTGAAGATGCTATCTTTATTCCCTTGTATGGTTTTGGGATCTTTGTCAAAGATCAGGTGTCCATAAGTGTGTGGGTTTATTTCTGAGTCTTCTATCTGATTCCATTGAGCCACCATTCTCTTTCTATGCCAGTACCACGCAGTTTTTATAACTGTTGCTCTATAGTACAGCTTGAGATCAGGGTTGGAGATACATCCAGATGATCTTTTATTGTAGAGGATTGTTTTAGAAATTCCGAGTTTCTTGTTATTCCATATGAAGTTGAGAATTTTTCTTTCAAAGTCTGTAAAGAATTGTGTTGGTAATTTGATGGGAATTGCATTGAATCTGTAAATTGCTTTTGGTAAGATGGCTATTTTCACTGTTAGTCCTGCCAAGCCATTAGAATGGGAGATCTTTTCATCTTCTCATATCTTCTTCTAACTATTTTTTCAGAGACTTGAATTTTTTTTTTCATACAAGTCTTTGACTTGCTTGGTTAGGGTTACACCAAGGTACTTGATGTCCTTTGTGGCTATTGTGAAGGGTGTTGTTTTCCTAATTTTTTTCTCAGTCTTTTTTCTTTTGTATACACGAGGGATACTGATTTTTTTTGAGTTAATTTTGTATCCAGCCACTTTGCTGAAAATGTTTATCAGCTTTAGGAGTTCCCTGGTAGAATTTTTGGGGTCACTCAGGTATACTATCATATCATTTACAAATAGTGATAATTTCACTTCTTCCTTTCCAATTTGTATCCCCTTGATCTCCTTTAATTGTATTACTAAAGTCCAAGTGGATCAAAGACTTCAATATAAAACCAGACACACTAAACCTGTTAGAAGAAAAAGTGGGGAAGAACCTTGAACTCATTAGCACAGGCGACAACTTCCTGAACAGAACACCAACAGCACAGGCTCTAAGAGCAACAATCAGTAAATGGGACCTCATGAAACTGAACAGCTTCTGTAAAGCAAAGGACACTGTTATCAGAACAACACCACAACCTACAGACTGGGAAAAGATCTTCACCAATCCTATAACTGACAGAGGGCTAAAATCCAGTATATATAAAGAACTCAAAGTTAAACAGCAACAAATCAAGTAATCCAATTAAAAATGGGGTACAGAGATAAACAGAATTTTCAATAGAGGAATATCGAATGGCAAAGAAACACTTAAAGAACTGTTCAACGTCCTTAGTCATCAGGGAAATGAAAATCAAAACAACCCTGAGATTTCACCTTACACCCATCAGAATGGTTAAGATGAATAACTCAAGTGACAACACATGCTGGAGAGGATGTGGAGAAAGGGGAACCCTCCTCCATTGCTGGTGGGAATGTAAACTGGTACAACCACTTTAGAAATCAATGTGGCTCTTTCTCAGACAATTAGGAATATTGCTTCCTCAAGATCCAGCTATACCACTCTTAGGCATATACTCAAAAGATGCTTAAGTATACAACAAAGACATCTGCTCAACCATGTTTGTAGCAGCTTTATTTGTAATACCCAGAAGCTGGAAACAGCCCAGATGCCTCTCAGTTGAGGAATGGATACAGAAATTATGGTACATCCACACAATGGAATATAACTCAACAATAAAAAACAAGGAGATTTGCAGGTAAATGATGGGAACTGGAAAAGATCATTCTGAGTGAAGTATCCCAGAAGCAGAAAGACACACAGGGTATATACTCACTCATAAGTGGATATTAGATATATGATATAGGATAAACATACTAAAATCTGTACATCTATGGAAGCTAATCAGAAAGGAAAACTCTGGCTAAGATGCTCAATCTCCATTCTGAAAGGCAAAGAGGATGGAAATTGGAGGAGGGTGAAAACAGGGAATAGGACAGGAGCTTACCATAGAGGGCCTCTGAAAGGCTCTACCCAGCAGGGTATCAAAGAAAATGCTGAGTCTCATAGCCAAACTTTGGGCAGAGTGTAGGGAATCTTATGAAAGAAGTGGGAGATAGTAAAACCATGAGAGGTCAGGAGCTCCACAAGGAAAGCAAGAGATCCAAAAAGTCTGTGCACAGGGGTCTTTTCCGAAACTGATACTCCAGCCAAGGACCACTCAGATAGATGGCCTGGAACCCCTGCACAGAGGTAGCCTATGGCAGTTCAGTATCCAAGTGGGTTCCAGTGTAATAGGGACAGGGACTGTCTCTGACAGGAACTCATTGGCCTGCTCTTTGATCACCTCCCCCCTCCCCAGAGGGAGGAGCAGCATTACCAGGCCACAGAAGAAGACAATGCAGCCACTCCTGATGAGACCTGATAAACTAGGATGAGAGGGAAAGGGAGAAAGACCTCCCTTATCAGTGGATTGGGAGAGGGACACAGGTGGAGAAGAGGGAGGGTAGGATTTGGAGAGGAGGAGGGAGGGAGGTACAGGGGGGATACAAAGTGAATAAACTGTAATTAATATAAAAAGTTGTGACTGGCCAGAGAAGTAAATGTAAGGTTGACTGACTGTCCCGTAACATAACACCTCATCATCTGTCATCAGTCCCCTTGTCTGTAATTTCACTCAGCCTCTCAAGAGGATCTATAGAACTCCTCTTTCCCTTTCCTCCTCATGAATTCATGCAGCTAAGGTGGGCTGATCATAGATCTTTTGAGTTTACAAGGAGACATATTACCCAGATCTGACTAATGAATGTATCACAACTCACAAGCTGTATATATTATTTAAACAACACATATTGCCTAATTTTTTTCTGCAGGAACATCAGCCAAAGGAAAGCTCTTTTAGGACTGTCAAATTAGTAAAAAATAAACCTGTGGTTTCTGGCATTTAATCACCCAGTGAGATAAGTAAAAACAAATCAAACTTAGGGAGAAGCTTATTTACACAGAAAATTATGAAGTAATTCATTGCAACTATTTGTGTTACCAAACTGAACATGTTACTGTAACACTCTGACTAATATTATCAAGACTTATCAAGACAATAGAAACAATGAAGTCACATTATTAGTGTGTCAAGTTATAATATCTATCTACCTCTTCCTCAGATTCTATACCCATCCAAAGCTGGAATACAACATTAAAAAAAACTGCCAAGTCACACAATACCAAAAGTAATTTACCACCCATAGACCTTAGGGTATGTGCTTTTAAAAGCTGTGTTTTATTCTCTTGGCAGTGTCTTTTGCTTTACAGAAGCGTTTCAGTTTCATGAGGTCCCATTTATTAAATGTTAATCTTAGAGCCTGAGTTGTTGGTGTTCTGTTCAGGAAGTTGTCTCCTGGGATAATGAGTTCAAGGCTCTTCCCCACTTTTTATTCTAGTAGATTTATTGTGACTGGTTTTATGTTGCCGTCTTTGATCCACTTGAGTGATACTTTCACTTCTTCCTTTTTAATTTGTTATCTCCTTGATGTCCTTTAGTTGTCTTATTGCTCCAGCTAGGACTTCAAATACCATATTGAAGAACTATGGAGGAATTGGGCAGCCTTGCCTTGTCCCTGATTTCAGTGGAATTGTTTTAAGTTTCTCTCTGTTTAATTTGATGTTGGCTATAGGCTTGCTGTATATATATTTTTTTTACTATGTTTAGGTTTGTGTATTCTATCCCTGACCTCTCTGAGACTTTTAACGTGAACAGTGTAGGATTTTGTCGAATGTTTTTTCAACATCTAAGGAAATGATCATGTGGTTTTTCTTTCGGTTTGTTTATATAGTGGATCATATTGATGAACTTCCATATATAGACCCACCATGGCATGACTGGGATGAAGCTTTCTTGGTCATGGTGGATGATATCTTTTATGTGTTCTTGGATTCAGTTCGTGAGTATTTTGTTGATTATTTTTGTATCAATGTTCATAAGGGAGGTTGGCCTGAAATTCTTTCTTTGTTGGATCTTTGTGTGGTTTATGTATCAATGTGACTGTGGTTTCAAAGAAGAAGTTTGGTAATGTTCCTTGTGTTTCTATTTTGTGGAATAGTTTGAAGAGTATTGGTATTAGCTCATCTTTGAAACTCTGCTATAATTCTGTGCTGAAACCATATGGCCCTGGGGCTTTTTTTGATGGGAGACTTTTGATGACTGCTTCTATTTACTTCGAGGATATAGGACTATTTAATTTGTTTACCTGATTTTGATTCAATTTTAGTAAACAGAATCTATCAAGAAAATTGTCCATTTCATCTAGATTTTCAAATTTTGTAGCATATTGTCTTTTGAAGTACAACCTATTGATTCTCTGTATCTTCAGTGTTTATCATTATCTCCTCCTTTTCATTTCTGATTTTGTTGATTTGGATAATGTCTCTGTGCCTTTTACCTAGTTTGGCTAACGATTTGTCTATTTTGTTGATTTTCTGAAAGGACCGGGTCTTGGTTTTGCTAATTCTCTTTGTTTCTAATTTATTAATTTCAGGCCTGAGTTTGATTATTTCCAGCCATCTACTCCTCTCTGTGTCTACTTCTTTTGTTTTGTTTGTTTGTTTGTTTGTTTTTAGGGCATTCTTGTGTGCCATTAAGCTGCTTATATGAGATGTTTCCACTTTCTTTATGAAAGCACTTAAAGATCTTCACCAATCCTAATCCAACAAGAGGCTAATATCCAAAATATAAAAATTATTTAATACATTACACCAACAAACCAAATAATCTAATTAAAAATGGGATAAAAAGCTAAACAGAGAGTTGTCAACAGAGGAATATCAAATGGCAGAGGAACACTTAAAGAAATTCTCAAAATCCTTAGTCATCAGGGGAATGCAAATCAAAATGACTCTGAGAGTCCATCTCAGACTGGTCAGAATGGCTAAGATAAAAAATCCCGAAAGGCAAAGAGGATGGACATCAGAAAAAGAAGAAAACAGGAAACAAATTAGGAACCTGCCACAAAAGGCCTCTGAAAGGCTCTACTCTGCAGACTATCAAAGCAGATGCTGAGACTTATGGCCAACTGTTGGGCAGAGTGCATGGAATGTTATGAAAGAAGTGGGAAATAGTAAGATCTGGAGAGGACAGGAGCTCCACAAGGAGAGCAACAGAACCAAAAATTTGAACACAGGGGCCTTTCCAGAGACTTATACTCCAACCAAGTACCATGTATGGAGATAAGCTAGAACACCTGCACAGATGTAGCCCATGGCAGTTTAGTGTCCAAGTGGGTTACATAGTAATGTGAAGAGGGACTGCCTCTGACATAAACTGATTGGCCTGCTCTTTGATCACCTCCCCGTGAGTGGAGAGCAGCCTTACCAGGCCACAGAAGATGACAATGCAGCCATTCCTGATGAGATCTGATAGACTAGGATCAGAAGGAAAGAGAGAAGGTCCTCCCCTATCAGTGAACTTGGGGAGGGGAATGCATGAAGAAGGGGAGGAAGAAGGTGGGATTAGGAGGGGAGGGAAGGAAGAATTAGGAGGGAGGTGGGAGGGGTTTATGGGAGGATACAAAGTGAATAAAGTGCAATTAATAAAAGTAAAAAAACAAACTCAAGTGAGAGCACACTGTGGTGAGGATGTGAAGTAGGGGAACACTCCTCTTTTGCTGGTGGGAGTGCAAACCTGTACAACCACTTTGGAAATCAATGTTGTACTTTCTTAGACAATAGAGTATAGTATGCTACTTCAAGATCCAGCTATACCACTCCTGGGCATAAACCTGAAAGATGTAGATTTCATTATGTTTATCATATCTTATAGGTCTATATAAGTGAGTATATACCATGTGTGTCTTTCTCCTTCTGGGATACCTCACTCAGAATGATCTTTTCTAGATCCCACCATTTGCCTGAAAATTTCATGATTTCCTCCTTTTTGATTGCTGAGTAGTATTCCATTGTGTAAAAATACCACAATTTCTGTATCCATTCCTCTGTTGGTGGATATATGAGTTGTTTCCAGGTTCTAGGTACATGAACTCAATGGCAGGCTCTTGAACCTGGACTAGATTAGATCTGTAAATGCAAGTGTACCTGGAAGGAAGGTACATAAAAGTGCTGCTGAGAGAAAGAACAGAACGTGGATACTTTTGTTTTCATAACCTAATGTACTCTCTGACAGCAAAGCCTCACCTCCCAAGGGAAGAGCAGTCCTGCTAGGCCACAGAGGAAGACTTTGCAGCCAGTCCTGAAGATACGTGATTAAACAGGGTCAGATGAAAGGGGAGGATCAGTGGACTTGGAAAGGGGCAGGGAGGAGATAATGGAGGGAGGGTGGGATTGGGAGGGAATGAGGGAGTGGGATACAGCGGGGATACAGAGTTAATAAAATGTAACTAATAATAAAAATAAAAAGATATTGCTGCAGCCATGAATCATCTGAAGGAATGGGCGGGCATGGGAGCGTTAGCAGGCCTTCTGGTGTTGGTCTCCTTGGTTTGCCTGTGGTATATATGCAAGATTAGAGTCTCACAACAGTGTGATGCAGCCATGATCATTCAGGCCTTTACAGCCATTGAAGCAGGACATTCTCCCCAAGCATGGTTGGATACCATAAAAAGCTAAAATGATACGCTCAGGATGCGAGGCTAAGCACTGCACTCAGGGTCAGCCGCTTTCGACCCAGAGAAGAGCATGTCTGATTGCATGCGGGTTGATGCCCCAGGTCCCGCCTCTGAGAAAAAGGTATTGGTCGGGTCTGATGCTCTTTGGGTGGATGACACCTAAATGAACATCAGTACAAAGTCCCAATTTATTTCTAATATCAGAGATCAGACCTCTACTCTTGCCTGATGCATCTAAAACAAAAAGGGGGAACTGCAGAGAGCTGCGTAATGCCGCGCCTTAAAGATGGAGCTGGTTTCCGCCTTCCACCTTCCCGATGGTGAGTGCTGTCTGTCACAAACAACTCCACATTTGGCTAAGGCCAAGGATCTGGCTTGCTTCCATGTATGTGGACCTATCTGCATTGCCCACGTGGCATGCCTGGGTTGGCTACCCAGAGGCTATTTAAGCTGTGGGCTGGCTTTCCCCAGGGTCCGAGGATTGTTCAAAGTTCCTGAATAAACTGCATTGAAAAAAAAAAGATATTTAAAAAAAAAAGGTTGGTGATGAAGAGAAAGCTTCTTCTAAAGCATGCTAAGGTATTAGTTTAGGTGTAAAGATAATACAAGTTGTAATTCCTAAATATGTGCTTTGCATACAAAAATATTCCCATGTTCTAGATATAAGTGTAAATATATATAACAATGTGGAAAAGCATTTGTGTCTCTTTACTAACTCCTGTCACAGAAGTATTCTATGGTCCAGATTTCTTTAAGTATAGTTCAGAGGAAAATGTATTTTAAAAAAAATTGGTATTTACAATTTGATTAAAGTTTCTCTTTTCCTTCTTCTCCCTCCTAATCTTCCCATATTCCTGTCCCTCCTCTTCTTCCAATTCATCACCTCTTTTTCCCCACTAATTGTTATTGCATGCATATATGTATATGTGTATACATACATATTCCTAAACATAATCTGTATAGTCTATATAATGCTGTATGTATGTATGTTTTCAAGGCTAACTGTGTGACACTAAGTGACCATTGGTGTAGTCATCGTGGGGAAGACCATCTCTCTGTTCATGAGATCCCTCAGTTGCCTATACAACTGTATATTTTATTCAAACTTTTTAAAATAAAGTAAGGCAAAATAGTGACACTAGCAGTATATAAGCAAGAATAAACATAAAACACAACCATTTTCAAACTGACCGAGTGTAGCACATTTACTGAAAAGACTGTTATAAATCAAAAAGAATTCTCTTAGTCAGTTTTCAGTCATTATAACTAATACCTGAGTTTGTCAGCTTATAAAGAAGAAAAAAGATTACATTGGCTTATACTGCAAAGGTTTGGGTCTATGGTCAGTTGCTGGTCACCATACTCGAGCCCTTTCTTTGAGCTTGTGATAAGAACAGCGTGGAAGAACAATGCTATTTAGTATATGCCTTAAAAGCAAAAATGAAGGAAATGGAGGATTTTGGTCTCACAACACAACCAAGAGCAACCCAGTGCTAAAATCTTCCACAAAGCACTGCCTTTTAAAGGCTCCACTGGTCTAGAGTTGAGGCCTTTAGCATATCAAACTAGTAAGACATTTAAGAATCAAAAAAAAAAAAACAACAGAATTGATAAACCAGTAATGAACAATATACGTGGATGTCACAAATGTTATGTTAAGCAAAATGATTCACATGCTAAAACACACAAACACACACACACACACACACACACACACACCACTTCCTAAAAAGTTCAAAGTTTCTACAAAATGAAATACATAACCTATTGCTAAAAGGTGAGGACAGTTTCCTTTGTAATCCAAATCCATCCATGAAAAAGAAACCCTTCTAGGTAGCATGGGTTATTTGTCTCTTCACCTGGCGGTTGGTTAAAAGCTGTGCTCACTTCATCAAATATCGTGTATCTTTGGTCTTTTGAATATGGATGCTAAAATTCTGTATTCTTTACATTAAAATATCCAGAACAAAACATATACTTGCCAATAGATATATGAAAATCTGATGCTTGGAGGCAGAAGAGAAATAAGGATGGTTTAGAAATCTTTATCCATGGAATGAAAATCCAGTAAATAAGTACAGAAAAGAAAGTGTTTATTAACAGATTAAATTTATCCATACATGCGAAAATATTTACAGAGTGCTTATTTAGTTTTTTGAGCTGCTATAAGCATGGACGAAAAAGATTTGAACAAGACAAACACAATTCCATACTTTGTTCTAAAGGAGTTTATATCCTAGCAAAATGAGAGAAAGTAAATATATGAGCAATCTAGTGAACTACATAGAGAAATCACTATGTAGGCAAAATTTAAAAATAAATAAATAAATAACCTCGAATACCTTGAGAAAGAGGTATAAATTGCTTGATTAGTTCATGGGGGAGGGGCAGGTACACCAGGATAGTGAGGGGAAAGATCACCAGGAGGATAATATTAAAAAACCAAGATAGGGACTGGGGAAATACACATCAGAATTCACATCCTCAAAACCCACTTAAATGTCAGGTAAATATGAAAGTTCATCTGTAATATCAACATCCACAAAGAAGGTACAGGAGTCATGGGGGACAGTTAGCTACCAGAATGGCCATATCAGTGAGCTCTACACTCAGGTGATTGATCCAGCCTCACTGAATGGGGTAGAGAGATATTTTTAATTTTTTATTTAATTATTATTTATTACAATTTATTCACTTTGCATACTGGCTGTAGCCCCCTCTTTTGTCTCCTCTCAATCCCACCCTCGTTCTCCCTCCTCCCCCTATACCTCTCCCCTAGTCCACTGATAGGAGAGGTCCTCCTCTACTATCTGACCCTAGCCAATCAACTCTTATCAGGACTGATTGCATCATCTTCCTCTGTGGCCTGGTAAGGTTGCCCTCCTTTCTCCTGCTCCACATCCCCAGGCCACTGAGACCACGTCATAGACAGCCCATACTCCTCTTAATAGGGAACTCAATTGGTCACTGAAAGTGAAAAACAAACAAACAAACAAAAAACCCAACGAACCAACCAAACAAAGCCTACATAAGTAGTATTTGAAACCAAATGGAGCATGTTGCAAACACAGTAAACTGCAAGGGTGACATCCTGAGTAGATAGATGACTGGCTGATCACATACAAGACCCTGCAGACAGCCAATGTGGTTATATAGAGAAATAAGAAGAGAGTGTAAAAAAGACCCATGACCAGTCAATGAATGGCGCTGTGGAGAGAGGTGCTTAGTACATGTCAGAAGAAGAATAAAACAGAATTCCAAAGGGCTTCTGGGAAAATAAGAAAGTAGCGACCTGTGAGCAGGGGTTCTAGGTTATGTCCATGCATGGTTCTTTGATGGATTATCAGTCTCAGAAAAAAAAAAAAAAAAAAAAAAAAAAAAAACCTGTTCCCAGATTTTACAGTTCCTTTGCTCTCCTTGTGGAGCCCCTGTCCCCTCCAGGTCTTTCTATCTCTCCCTTCTTACATAGGGTTTCCTGCACGCTGCCCAAAGTTTGGCTATGAGTCTCAGCATCTGCTTTGATACCCTGCTGAGTAGAGTCTTTCAGAGGCCCTCTGTGGTAGGCTCCTGTCTGTTCCCTTTTTTCTCCCACTTCTGATGTCTATCCTGTTTGTCTTTCTGAATGAGGATTGATCATCTTACCTAGTGTCCTCCTTCTTGCTTAGCTTCTTTTGGTGTACAGATTTTAGTATGTTTATCCTATATTTTATGCCTAATATCCACGTATAGGTGAGTATATATATACCTTGTGTGTCTTTCTGCTTCTGAGAACTCCTGCACAGATGTACTCCATGGCAGCTCAGTCTCCAAGTGGGTTCCTTAGTAAGAGGAACAGGGGCTGTCTCTGACATGAACTCAATGGCTGGCTCTTTGACCACTTCCCCCTGAGGGGATGGCAGCTTTACCAGGTCACAGAGTGAGACAATGTAGCCAATCCTGATGAGACCTGATAAACTGGGATTAGACAGAAGGGGGAGGAAGACCTCTCCTATGAGTGGATTTGGGGAGGGTCATGGGAGGAGAAGAGGAAGGGAAGGTGGGATTGGGAGGGGACAAGGGAAAGGGCTACAGCTGGGATACAAAGTGAATAAATTGTAATTAATTTAAAAATTAATTAATTTAAAAAAGGAAAGTAGTTACCTTAACTGAGATGACAAATGCTATGAGAAAACACAGACACCTGATTATAAACCTCAATGCTTTAAACTCATTTGATAGCATCAAATGTTAATGGGTTTATTCACATGACATGTAGGAACATTCTAGATATATATGTAGTATTTATCAATTGTTTGTGTTTTGCTCGGAATTGCACTCAAATTCCAAAAAAGTACATTCTCAGTAAATGTTAGATACTATTACTAGGTATACTTGGTTTATAGGTAGAGAAACTCAAGTCTCCTTATCCTTAAAAAAGAGAGAATTTTGTCAGGAGTAATGGTATACTCCTATAATCACTGCATTCAGGAGGCTGAGGAAGGAAGGTAATTACTATGTGGTCACCTTGATAATATCCTTGGTTGAAAGCCACATTTGGAAATATTGTGTGATATTTTCTCAAAGCAACAAGAGGAAAACGAAATGTGAAGAGTTTTGCATTATTCTGGTGAATGTTAAGAGTTTTTCCACATGCTTTGTTATCAAGAGTACATCAGGCAGGGTGGATTTTCTTAGGAGAAAAGTATAAAAAAATAAAAAGAAAGAAAAAGACTTTGAAGCACTGAAATTCTAACTCCTTTTGTTTTTATTAATTTTAATTTTTTTTTCGCATTTATACATAATATCCAGATTGAAGCTCTTTCCCTCAATTCCTTCAAATCCCACCCTCTCTATCTCTCCCCCCCATCCTCTTCCCCTAGTCCACTGAAAAGAGGAGTTCTCCTCTATCGTCTGCCCATAGCTTATCAAGCTTTATCAGGCCTGCTGGCTCCTATGTGGCCTGGCAAGACCACATTACCAGGGGCAAGTAATCAAAAAGCAGGCAATTCCAGTTCATGACAGGCAGCCCCTGCTCCCCTTACTTGGGAAAACCCACCTGGAGACTGGGCTTCCAATAGGCCAAATCTGAGCAGGGAGTCTAGGTCCTCTCTATGCATGGTCCCTGCTTGGTGCATCAGTCTCTGCAGGACTCCCTGGGCTCAGATTTTTAGCTATGTTGGTCTTGTGGGGCTTCTGTCCCCTCCATGTCCTTTTATTGCCCATCTCCTTCTTCCATAGACTCCTTCTGCTCTTCCCAAAGTTTGGTTGCGACCCTCAGCATCTGCTTCAATCCCCTGTTGGGCAGAGCGATTAGAGAATCCTCTATACTAGGCTCCCATCCTCTTCCCTCTCTTCCACTCTTCTGTTTCTTGTGTCTATGCTGTTTGCATTCTGAATGAGATTTAAGCATCCTCCTTAGGGTTCTCTTTAGTGTTTAGCTTTTTTAAGTCTGTAGATTTTAGTATGGCTATTATGTATTATATGGCTAATATCCCCTTACAAATGAGTGTATACTATGCCTGTCTTTCTGTTTCTGCTTTACCTCACTCAGGATGATCTTTTCCAGTTCCACCCATTTGCCTACAATTTCATGATTTCCTTCTTTTTAATAGCTAATTAGTATTACATTGTGTAAATGTGCCACAATTTCTGCGTATATTCCTTCATTTTGGGACATCTATGTTGTTTGCAGATTCTGACTTTTACAAATAAAGTTGCTATGAACATAGTTGAGCAAGTGTCCTTGTTAAATGTTATAAGTGTCCCTTATTTTAAGCTGTAATGAACATAGTTGAGCAAGTGTCCTTGTTAATTGTTATAAGTGTCCCTTATTTTAAGCTGTACAATGGAACAATGATAATAAAAAATGCATGGTGTTGGTATAAAACAAACATATTGATCAATGAAATAAAATCAAGTACCAGATATAAATACACACACTTACAGATACCTGACTTTTGGGAATGAATCCAGAAATACACAATGGAACAAAAAAAGAAAGCATCTTCAAAAAATGGTGCAATTCTAACTGGATGAATGCACATAGGTGAATGCAAATGGATCTATATTACCCTGCAAAATTCAAGTTCAAGTGGTTCAAAGGAGTACATACACTGAAATATACACCCAACATTTTAAATGAGAAAGTAGAAAATAGGTTTGAACCGTTTGCAACAGGAGTCAGCTTCCTAAACAGAACAGTGATATCATAGGTAGTAAGATGGACAATTAATAAATCAGAATTCATGGAACTTAAAATGTTCTGTAAAGGAAAGGGTATAATCAATAGGACAAAATGGCAGCCTATAAAGTGGGAGAAGATTTTCACCAACTCCACATCCTACAAACCTAATATCCAAAATATATAAAGAATTCAAGAAACTAGCCATCAACAAGCCAAATAATGCAATTAAAAATGGGGTGCAGATCTAAACAGAGAATTCTCAATAGAGCAATCTCAATTGAGAAACACTTTAAAATGTTCATTATCCTTATTTATCAGGAAAAGTCAAATCAAAACCACTTTGAGAATCCAATGGCTAAGATCAATTACACAACTGACAGCTCATGCTGGCAAGGATAAGGAGCAAGGGGGACATTCTTTCATTGCCTTTGGGAGTACAAACTCATACAGCCACTATGAAAATCAATATGGCAATTTCTCAGAAAATTGGGAATCCATCTACCTCAGGACCTAGCTATAGACCTCTTGGGAATACACCCAAGAGACTCTCTGTTCTACCACAAGGACACTTGCTCAACTATGTTAATAGCAGCCTTATTAATAATAGCCAGATACAGAAAACAACCTAGATGTCCCTCAACTGAATAATGGATAATGAAAATGTGGTTCATTTACACATGGAGTATTACTCAGCAGTTTAAAAAACGACATCATGAAATTGGCAGAACAAATGGATGGAACTAGAAAAAAAAAATCACCTTGAGCAAGGCTGCCTATACCCAGAAAGGCAAGCATGGTATGTCCTCAGTTATAAGTGGATAATAGCTGTTAAGTAAATGATAAGCATGCCGCGATCCATAGACCCAATAACAACTAAATAACAAGAAGGGCTCTAGAGGGAACGCATGGATCTCCAGGAGAAGGTGAAACAGAATAGATTATTCAGGTAGACTGGAGACAGGTGGGAATGGAACAGGAGGGATCCCATGGAGGAAGGAGGGACAGAGGGAGAGAGCATAGCAGAGAAGACTGGAATGGGCCGGGCATTTAGGGGGTGATGTAGAAACCTAGTAAAATGGAAGCCTCCTGGAACTTACGAAGATGACACAAATGAGGACCCCCAGTAATAGAGGACATGGAGGGTAAGCCAGCCATCTCTTGTAATCAGGCAAGGCCTCTGCCTAGTGATGAACCTGGTACACTAATCTAGCCACGAAGTCTTCAGTGCACAACCTGTCCTGCTTGCAAGATGTGCTGGAGTAATAGTGGCTCAGAGCATGGGGGAGTGGTCCATCAATGGCAGGTCTAAGTCGAGGTCCATGCCATGTCAAGCGAGGGAAATCATACTTGAATTTCTTGGGTCTCTGGGAACAAGGAGCTGGATGGCCCAGAAACCTAGGGTAGAACCAAGCACTACTGCCAAAAAAAAAAAAAAAATGAGTCCTAATTAAATTTTTGCTGTTCAGGTAGACAGGAGCCTAGCATAATCATCATCAAAGAGGATTCACCCAGTAACTGATAAAAGCATATGCAGAATCCACAGCCCAACATTAGGTAAGCTCTTGGAATCCCTCAGAATAGAGAGAAAGAAGAATTGTAGGAGTCAGAGGGGTCAAAGAAACCACAGGGCCAACAGAATCAACTAATCAGGAGCTCACAGAAACTGGAGCAACAATCAGGGAGCCCGTATGGGTCTGACCTAGGTATTCTCTCTCTCTCTCTCTCTCTCTCTCTCTCTGGATGGGTAGATAGATAGATAGATAGATAGATAGATAGATAGATAGATAGATAGATAGATATTATGTATATATTATGATTGTGTAGCTTGGTGTTTTTGTGGTAATTCTAACAGTGGGAACAGGGGCAATATCTGACTCATTTGCTGACTTTTGGGATCCTTGTCTTCCTACTGGGTTCCCTCGTACAGCCTTGATATCAGGGTTGTGCCTGCCTAGCCTTATTGCATCTTGTTATGCAGTGTTTGATTGCTATCCCTGTGGAATCTTGCTCTTTTCTAAAGGGAAACATAGAAGTATGTCTGGAGGAGAGAAGAGGCTGTGAAGTGACTTGGGAGCAGTGGAGGGAGAGGAGGCTGTGCTCCAAATGTACTATACAAGAGAAGAATATTTAAAAAGAAAAATGTATTTCTCAGTTTGTAGTCTATCATGGGTCCCTCCCTCTATGGCTCTATCTTTGATTTTCTAATCTTTCCTTTACACTCTGTCCCTTTTCCTTGTTCCTATTTCCTCATCAAAATGTCCTGTTAATTTTCTTCTATGTAATCTTGGGGATGGAGAACATGGAATTGTTTCAGAAAGCTTTTTTATGATTCCCATTTTTTACTTATAATTCTTCTCAAAATGTTTCTTTTTCTTTAGCTTCATTATCTGTTTCTTTAGACAGAGACCCTAACCCTACCATCTCTTTATTCATGTTAGTGGACATCTGTACATTCTCAAATGGGTTTCCCTGGCCTGTGGGACATGCACAGGGAGGGCTTTCTGACTCAAGACACATCCTCATGAATGGCTGACAGACTGGAAGTGTGGATTCTCCAGCTCTGTCACTTCATGATTTCAAGGTGTCCCAGTTGAGCCTTCAGAGTTTCCCCCAAGAGTGACCTTCCAGTGCCTGAATATTGAAATGGGAAGGCAATATTTTCCCCCTTCTTTTGTCCAGATTCCCATGATCCTTACTTCTTCTTACACATAAGTATATACAAAATAAAACATATTTGTTTCATGTTCTGCCTCTATGGGATTCCAAACTAAGACACTACTTCATTTGCTTTGTTACGTGTTATATGCAATATTTTTACTTCATCCTCATTACATGGTAAACAACATTCTCATATGAATCATCTTACAGACATTGAATGGGTCTTTGGACTCTGTTTTGGTTATTTTTAATCACTATGACCAAAATACCTACCAGTGACAGTTTTAGGGAGGATGAACTTATTGAGCTCATGGTTCTATAGGATTTGATCCAGCATAGTGGAGGAGGCAAGGATGAAAAAGTGTTCATAGCCTGCTGGGACAGGAACTGGAGATGGGAAAGGGTAGACCGTGTTTTCTCCCAGCCCCCTGTTCTTATCAAGGCTCCCAGCCCAGCAGACAGTGTCACTCATATCCAGTGTGGCTCTTCCATCTTAGTTAGTCCTCTGGAATGTTCTATTCACACATGCATATGTTCCATTATCTCCCAGGTAATCCTAAATTTAAACTAGTTGGAAATGGAGATAAATCATCAGAGTCATGTGAATTGAATGTCATTTGAAAGATTGTACATTATTTTATAGGTCGTCCTTCCTTGTTCTGGCCTACCTAACTATTTGATAGGTGTTCAAAGCTTAATGATATTTTATTTTGAATTACTTAATTACCAATGAATTTGAGTAGCTTCAAAAATGCTATAAATCCTGGAAAATTACTTTGCCCAATACTCTAATTACATTTCACTCAGGAATTCTTACATCATAGAATTAGTTGGAACTCAGTAAGGAATATCTCCCAAGCATGCATGTAGATGGTATGCTTTGAGCAGATATCTTTAACTTTGATCAACCTATCAATTAATATGTCTCTGTAATTTGCTTTGAACACGTCATTTTTAGTCCCTTGCTATTCATGGACTTAAAAGTACTCCCTTGACATCCTGTGTTACCTTTTATGTCTTCTTTCAAACTGATGACTTTAGCTGTTTTAAAAGTAACATTTGTTTATGGCTTTAAGGGATTCCTGAGTACTTGTTAACTTGTATCTACACTGATTATTTGACTACAAATTACTAAAGAAAAAATATGAAACCAAAATAAATGGAAATTAACAGCAGTGGCCTAATTTGCTTTTAATGCTTCATTGAATCCAATATTTAAATTACTCTTCCTCTCTGAGGGCCACTGTTTTTCACTTAACTTATGATAAAACTAATAAATGACACTTCTGATTGCCCTAGTTGAGCCCTGCAGTGAGGTGAATTAGTTTCTTTAAAAGGGCATGTTTTCTTAGATAAATTTGTAGATCCTGGTATTGCAAACTTGGTTTTTTTTTTTATTCTTTCCCTTGTCTTTCTTCACCTACTCCACTTCCTTCCCCTTCTCCTTAACCTCTTCCTCCTCCTTCATCATCTTTTTTTTTATTATTATTATTTGGAATTCTTCTCAGTTAGGTTGAATAGAGTCCAGATTTATTTTCTTGGAAGAAAATATAAAATTATTACATTTGAATAATTAAATTAGACTAAAAGAATGGAATTTTATATACATTCTTCTTGGAATTTGTTAACCATTTCTTTTTATTTATTTATTTTTTATTTATTACAATTTATTCTCTTCGTATCCCAGCTGTAACTCCCTTCCTCTTCCTCTTCCAAACCTGTCTCCTCCCTCTTTTCCTTCCATAGCCTTTCCCCATTCCACTGATAGAGAAGATCCTCCTCTCCTTCCCTCTGACCTTAGCCTATCACATCTCATCAGGACTGGCTTCATCCTCTTCCTCTGTAGCTTGGTAAGGCTGCCCCTCCTTTATGGGGAGTGATCAAAGAACCAGCCACTGAGTTCAGGTCAGAGACAGCCCCTGTTCCCCTTATTAGGGAATCCCACTTGGAGACTGAGCTACCATGCACTACATCTGTGCAGAGGTTCTAGTTTATCTCCATGAAT
Organism: Meriones unguiculatus; assembly: GCF_030254825.1. Lineage (NCBI taxonomy): Eukaryota > Metazoa > Chordata > Mammalia > Rodentia > Muridae > Meriones > Meriones unguiculatus. Next base: position 65,828,626 of record NC_083357.1, on the reverse strand, counting down.
GGTCCTTGGTTGGAGTATCAGCCTCAGAAAAGACTCCTGTGCCCAGAAATTTTGGTTCTGTAGTTCTCCTTGTGGAGCTCCTGTCCCCTCTGGGTCTTTCATCTCCCCCTTCTTTCATAAGATTCCCTGCACTCTGCCCAATTTGGCTGTGTTATCTCATTTCTTACAGTAAATGATTGCCATATACTTAACACATTTCAAAGATAACTTAGTCAATCTTACTGTTTTATTTTAATATCTAATTTGTTTCACTGAGAAATTCACTTCATCTAAAATGATTAAGAGTTTTGCTGGGTATAGTAGTCTGGACTGTCATTTGTGTTCTCTTAGGGTCTGCATGATGTCTGTTCTTACCAGGCCGGGGAGGAAGAGGATCCCAGCAGTCCTGATGAGATTTAACAAACTATAGGCATATGTCAATAGTGGAGAACCCCTCCTATAGGTGGACTAAGGAAAGGGGATGGAAAGAAGAGGAAAGGAGGGTGGGACTGGAGGAGTTGAGGGAGGAGGCTTCAATCATGATATATAATGAGTAACTTTTGAAGAAAAAAATTAAAATAAAAAAAGAAATTCACTTCGTTGACTATTTATTAACACATTACTTCAAATTAAAATCTGGAATTGTAATACATGGTGATGAGCTAGAGATGCTAAATAAAATACCTTTAAAGGAGAAAGTAAAAGTGTTACAGTAATAAAAAAATTCAAGATCACTGAAGTAGCAAAAGTAAAAGAAAAAAAATTAAGGCTGAGAAAAATCATCCAAAGAAATAATGGATGAAAACTTAACAAATTTGGTGATGTAGATCTTCAGATCCAAAGGGTGACATAATCCCCAGTGAAGTCTGACCTGAGCGAAACATACTAAAATGTACTGTAAGTAAACTTCTAAAACTTACAGATGTGAGAAATATCTTACGAGCAACCACGGAGATAATGCACTACGTAAAGGGACCTTCAAGCTGAATACAAATTAATGTTTACATGCAGGCAATTCTCACTAGTAGAACTGGCACAGTATTTGACAATTGTTAAGTTTCCAGAGCAGTCAACAATCAACTGCATATATCTATTGCTGTTGCTCGGCAATGAAAGGAAATAAAATTACTTTCACATAACGGAATATTAATATAATCGGATAATTGCAATTAAACACTGGTGAAAGAAAATTTTTCAGACACAAAGGAAACATTCAAAAAGCATTTTAGATCACCAAGAAAGCAAAGAGATAAGCAGAGACGTAATTGTAGTTTCAAGTAACAGGTTTTTATCATGAGTTTCACATGTCACAATAATTTTGGAGAAAAAAAATACATCTGGAAAGTGAGACAGTGCTATTGAAATATGGAGAGGGCACAAACCTAAAATATCATGCTTTAAGGCATACCGTGAAAGCAGTGCTCATGGGGAACTTTATAGTGTTCGATATTTTGGGAATGAGGTAAAACTTCAAATTGATGACATAAGTTCCTACCTGAGGAAACCAGAAAGGAAATTTTAAATTAACCTAAAGCGAGTAGAAGGAAAATGATAGCAAGGGGATCATCTGAAATAATTGAAATTAAAAACAGAAAAGCCAACAGAGAAAAGCAATGAAGCAGAAGGCTGTTTCTTAAAAAAAAAAAGGGGGGGGAGTGTATTTTGTAAAAATTGTGGCTGTAAAGTAAACAAAGAAAGTTTTATATGTAAATACTTTCATACCTTCTGAGAGAGAAGCTAAGAAGATTTGATCTGATTGGAATGGCCGTAATAGTAAACAGTGGTTTTTATTACTGCATAATACTCATTTGGACTTTTGATACTTTTTGCTTTGTGACTTCTTTCTCTTTGCAGAAGTATGGCATTCTTCATAGCAGCAGCAATAATAATAATAATAATAATAATAATAAAAATAAAAGACTTGTTAACTATATTAAATCAAACTGTCCTAAACACTAATATGTTACATTTTGTTCTGTATTGAGTCATGATCTTCTGCTTTTGTCTTAAAAAAAAACAAACAAACTTATTTTTGGAACCTGAATTCGCCATTTCTGTAACAAGGCAAGGCTCCTAGCAGTGGGCCTGAACTATCAATACATCCACAAAACCTTACACTTACAATCTGTCCTGCCTGTAAGGTGTACTAGAGTAATTGTGGCACTGAACCAATGACAGGTCCAACTTGAGACCCAGGCCCCAGGAAGGAGCCTATGACTGTCATTGCCTGGATGGCCAGGAACTAGAGGAATGATAGAATAGAACCAAACAAAACTGGCCAAAAAGAAGGAAAAAGTCAATGAAATGATTCCTAGTAATATTCTGCTATACTCTATACTTACAGATCCATGCCTAGCCCTGATGTCACCAAAGCAATAGCATACAGCAACTGACGGGAACAAGCACAGAGACTGACATCCAAATGCTGGCTGGAGCAAGCGGAACCCTGAAGAAGAGGCTGAGGAAGGATTGTAGGAGCCATACCGGTATAGGATACCATTAGAACATGACCTACAGAATCAACTAAGCAGGATTCACAGGGCAGAAACAGCAATTGTGGACCCTGGACAGGTCTGAGCTAGGACCTCTCCATATACTTTATGATTTTCTAGCTTGGTATTTTTGTTGGACTCCCAAAAGTAGGAGTGGGGGTTCTCTAACTCTTTTGCCTATGCTTGGCAACATTTTTTTCTTCCTACTGGGTTGCATGGTTGCATCATTCATCCTTATCAACATGAGGTTTGTCTTATTGTTACATTTTTGGCCATTTTCAGTGGATATACCTTGGAGGTCTGCCCTTTTAGGAGGGATGGGGATGAAGGAGGAGTGGATATAGGGAAAGGGCAAGGATGGGGAGGACCCAGAAGAAGTGGAGGAAGGGAAAACTGTGATTGGGATGTAATATATGAGAGAAGAATAGTAAAAAAAAATTATTAATATAAAAAGAGAAGGCATAATCACCAATATCAGAAACACACCTGGAGAATCACATTGCTGAAGGGTAGGAAGCCGAAGAAAAGACAACAATGGAATATTGCCAACAATAAGCTCTTCAACTTGAAACTTAGAAGAGCATGTCTGATTGCATGCGGGTTGATGCCCCAGGTCCTGCCTCTGAGAAAAAGGTATCAGTCGGGTCTGATGCTCTTTGGGTGGATGACACCTAAATGAACATCGGTACAAAGTCCCAATTTATTTCTAATATCAGAGATCAGACCTCTACTCTTGCCTGATGCGTCTAAAACAAAAAGGGGGAACTGTAGAGAGCTGCGGAATGCTATGCCTTAAAGATGGAGCTGGTTTCCGCCTTCCACCTTCCCGATAGTGAGTGCTCTCTGTCACGAACAACTCCACATTTGGCTAAGGCTGAGGATCTGGCTTGCTTCCATGTATGTGGACCTATCTGCATTGCCCACGTGGCACGCCTGGGTTGGCTACCCAGAGGCTATTTAAGCTGTGGGCTGGCTTTCCCCAGGGTCTGAGGATTGTTCAAGGTTCCTGAATAAACTGCATTGAAAAAAAAAAAAAAAAGAAGAAGAAAGGGGTCAGTGTCTCAGAAAACACGAGCTTCTCAAACACGACTAACATGACTAGGCTCTCAGCATGGCTCCGTAATTTTCAGAAACTTTGGTATCATACTTTAAAAGATCATCATCCACCTCCCCCCAAGAATTATCAAGGCTCATATCTGCTTCCTGGAGATTTTTATTATTATTTAGAGAATCAATAAAAAAAAGTATGTAATTTTATTCGAAGAAGAGAGAGAGAGAGAGAACTTTGCAGTCCATTGCAGGAGGCCAAAAGTATCCTAAGATCAAACCAGAAAATGACAAAAAAATAAAAAATAATAATAAAATACAATGACAGATTAGTATTTCCAGTGAACTTAAATAACAAACTCCTTAATGATGTATTAGAAACTCAAACAGATGTGACATGGATTACATAGAAAGTCCAGATGGTATTTATTACAGCCATGAAAAGCTGTTCAATAGTTTTTTTTTAAACTCATTGGAATCTACCATGTCAATAAGCTGAAGAGAGCAGCAACATATTTTCATTGAGGCTGACTCAGAAAAAGAGATGTATCCGAATGCAACAGCCACTCAGGGTGAGAACTTTCTGAAAGATATGACTAGAGGGGGAAAAAATCCTCAATTTGATGAATAGAGTCCACAAAAAGCCTACAGCTAACATTTTGCTTCATTGTGAAAGACTCAATGGTCTCTCTACTAAGATTGAGCACAGGAGAAAGATGCATGTTCTCATTCTATTATTCAACATAATGCTGGATATCTGGCAGGCAAATAGAAACCAAAATATATAGAAAGAAAGAATATATATATATGTGTGTGTGTGTGTGTGTGTGTGTGTGTGTGTGCGTAAGTTACACATTAAAATCCCAGGTAAACTACAAAAGAATGACAAACAACAAAATCTCTTGAAGAACTAATGAATGAGTCTTAACTATTAACCAACTCCAAATTCTTCTAGAAAGAGCATTAAAGCACAACACTTTAGGATCTGGGCAAGGATGACTGCTTGGTCTCTCTCTTAATCAAGAGAATGCAGCACAAAAGATTATTTTGTTATGGAAGCTAAAGGTATTGGCTAGGTTCTGTTACACTTACCATGAGAAAGCAGCTACAGTTACAAAGAAGGAATCAGGAAAAGCAAGAAATCTGAGCTTTTCGTACGCAAAGACCTCTCAAAACTCAACAGAATGGATCAATGCACTATATAACAAATGACCAAAGAGTCTTCATATCAACCAGGTACAAATGTCAAAAAATTACCATATGAAAATATATTCAACATTATTAGTCACCAAAGAAATGTAAATTAAAATTATAGAGGTATCTTGTCATGCATCTGTCAAAGTGATTTCAGTCAAATGTGATTAAACTGGACCAACCACGTATTGCTTTTAAAAATAGCACAACCATCCTGAAAAACATTTTAATGGTTTTATTTTTTTCCATCTTTAAATTAATGTAGAAATCTAAGTACTTATGAAGGGCCATGTGATAATCTAAGTACTTATGAAGGGCCATGTGTTACTTCAACCAGTATCACTACACAATGTCACTTCACAGGAAACATCTTTAGCTCTTTAAACATTCATTGGTTCTTCATGATAAAACATTATCAATCCTTTCATCTTGTTTTTGAAAATACCACATCACTATCTTCTCTGGTTATCCCACTGTATGAAAGCACATGAGAAATTATTTCTCTGACCTATGTCTAATTATCTGTAACCCAGAATTTCCCAATCTCTTCCCACCTCCCACCCTGCCCAGATTCTGATAATCACTGGTTCTTCTCTAATCCACTGTGGAACAAACACTACTGAACCCCCCAAAAATACTATTGCTACAAAGAATCTTGGAAGATGATTCAAAATTTTCCAAAGTTAGATGGCATGCGTGAAATGTAATATTTAATATATATAGGGCAGGGTAGAAGCAGCTAGATTTTGAAAAGAGTAGAGTGCAGGAAGCCACGTGGGAGAGCAATGGCTCAGATTAGGAGAACTGTGGGTATCAGGGAATAGGATGCTGAGCATCCTGACAGTGGTGTTGAATTCAGGAACTGACACAGATAAGAAAACCACGCCAAACTGTGTATGCAGAGACGGAAAGGAGAGTAAAGAGATCAAAGAAAGCTGAGTGGAGAAGTGTTTTAAGATACACCTAGCAGTCTTATAATTTTACAAAATGTCATAGTGTGAGATCCTGAGTGAAACATAAAAGAAGTTTCTATATTACTTTAGGTAAATTGAGATAGATCTTGAGCCACCAACCTTAAATATTTGGAAAAAGCCTAGAATTAAAATCTGTTGCGTTGGTTATGAATTCTTTTGCGGATGTTGCCTCAGTCTGGCACATTTTAAACCAGAAGAATGATGGTTGGTTTTCAGTCTTGGGGCCACTCGACTGAAATTTGGAACTCTGAGATCAGATTAGTCCCTCAGGGTGCAAAGAATAAAGTGTGTTATAAACTAGGAGGGAGTAAAGGAGGGTGACACTGGGATGCCTTTTAGCAAGATTTGGGGTATGGCTCCACAAATGGTGGTAGAGGCAGAAATAGAGTTACCCTGTGTTGGTCACAAATGGCAGTGTCTGAAAGGGACAGACATGTGCTGGGAAGAGGGGCTAAAATGTGCATCAGGTACATGACCTGGGGAAGGAGGATACTGGGAGCCTACCTGGATCCAAGAGTGAGGGCTGTGGGGACACTGGTAAAAGGCAGTTCTGGGAGCTTCCAGAGAATCACAAAGGAACAGAGATAAACAAAGAGTAGTGACTGAGGGGGATAAAGGGGAGAAGGTCAAATACTAAAGGAGTGAAGGTGGGAAGAGAACACAGGTTAGGTTGGCAGCAATGGCAGGTCTAAGAAAACGTTAACAAGAACAGAGAAGAGGAAAGGAAAGGGGGCACAGGTAGCCAACCTTGGGACTCAGATGAGTATGATAGGTATGGGGTCCCTGACAGTGGTTTTGTCTTGGAATTAGGACAAAATTTCCATCAATCTGAGATGCCATAAATAGATGTCTGCCATTTGTTGCTACATATTTATGCAATGACAAATGCTTGGATTTGACGATTATGAAATAAAAAATAGCTATTAACTCTGAAAATTATTGGAGGTGCTGTACATCCTCAAGTATCAAATATTCAGCTAAAATTCAATCTTTTAAGTAAAAATAAACAAGTGCATTCATGTCATTAGTAAGTAAATTTGCTTTCATCCAGAATAAGTGGTAATAGCATTATAAACAAAAAATTTACATACCTATTTAACATCCATACATACATATTGATTTTAATTTTTCTCAGGCAGAAAAGGTTCATGAGTAGGTACAGTTTAAGAGGTCCTAGCATAAGGCATTTCGTCCTTGGGTCTCTTTGGTAGACTGGCAAGCCTAAGAAACACGCATTACTGTGTTCCTCAGATGTGGGGTCCGGGCAATAATCCTGACATTTTGGAAAAGCCCCTGGGATTCTAGTTTATAGCAGCAGAGCTAGGTACTCTAGACAGCAAGTGGTCAGCTCAGCTCAGCAGCCAACCGCCTCGGTTGGAATAAATTCCATGTACTAACGTGGTATCGGTTTTACATGAATCACATAACATACTATTAGTAATATTGTGAGGTACAGAGTTCCATTTTTCAGGTGAGAAAGTCAGTGCTCAAAAGGTCTACACAGCTGGAAGCAGAAAACAGTTCTGCCTCATTGCTAGGCTAGACTCAGAGCCAGTAGTTTCTCACAGCGTGAGATCTTGCTACATTTATACAACTGTGACCGAGGTACCTCATGGGAGAAAAGACTTATTTGGGCTCAGGACAGATTTTAGTCCTCTATGTTGGCAAAGGCATAGCTATCCAAGGCACAGCTAGACTGATTCTGTATATGTCTGTATATATGAAGTTGTGGCTTTTTCAAGTTGTCTTGACTAGGAATACGATCCTATGGTCACACAGAGCTGCAGGAGCCTTCAAAGCCTACTGACCTGCTTCAGCCAAATACTTTACATCTGGAAGGCTATACAGCATTTAAAACAGGGCCACAAGTTGAGGACAAAGAATTCAACCAAACCATGAGGAAAGCTTGGGGTGTGGAGAAAGGATACTCTAGATTGTGACAAGAACATCCTCTGGATGCTGGAGCAGAAGAACATTTTCTTTAAAAAGGTCACAATGCTTTGAGGAAGACGCCACATGGAGCTGATTGCCCAAAGCTCTTACAATCCCAAGAATTTATCAACTTAGTCTATTCAATCTCTGTGTTATTAGAGAAAATGTTGTTTCTCAGACATTATCAATTCTTGACACCCAACCCAGGGGCAGAGGCAGTGAATCAAGACTTGAGACTATCAGAAGAAAGATATGAGCTACAATTGGATTTATGGCTAGAAGAGGGGAAGTCCTAGAGAAAAGCACAGAGAAACCCCATAGAGACCAAAACATCTGACAGCTTTATGTTCTACTGTAAGTTAATATAATGGAGAATCACAGGTTCCTATCAAAATATTCATGAGAATAAAATCATCTTCATTTCACATATCCCATTCAAATTAATTTATCGTTTTCCAATGGAAAGTGTGTCAGGACTGGAAGATGCTGAGGTAATTTGAAAGCAACTGCTGAAGTTGCTTAAGCTTCAAATAATTCACATTTTCTGAAAACTAAAAAAAAAATAAAAATAACAATAAGTAAATCAAGGAAGGAGGCATTAATAAAGCTTGAAACACTACTTGCAATGCTAGTATTCTAGTTAACACTTCACATGTCAAATCGGCCTCAAAGAGTGGTTGCTACATAGAACAATATTTTGTCAATTTTAGACTGAAAAGTGTATGTTCAGCAAGAAAAGCCTAGCACTGTTGAATTGGCCCAGGATTTTCATTTTGAAAGAACCACCCAGCAAACTTACTCAAATACTTTTACAAATTTGTTATTGGATGAATGATTTAATCTTATAAAAAGAAGAAGAAAAAAACCTTTCCTTTTTGCTTTTCAGATAGAATAATATGCCACATCACTGAGTTGCATTCCTTTCATGAAATTTTCTTACAGGATGAAACTGAAGCATAAATGATCAGTCTTTCTGAGCTGGCATTCTCACTGCAGAAGATAAACTCCAAACACACCATAAAACCACAAACTGCCTAACATAATACATTTCTTCTCCAGATAGCATTCTCTTTCATCTACTTATTTTTACCATCATTCATTCATGGACTTTTACATTATTTTTACATTGCCTACAGTGAGCCAGTCACACTTTATAACTAAACAGTCCTTGCTCTGGACAAATCCATTAACAGACCAAAAAAGAAAAAAAAAATCAAAACAAAACTAGCCTGATACTGATCATTATTCATTATCTTGAAAAAAAATACACATGCAAGTTTCAACCCACAAGCAGTTTTATTTGACTTTATTTTTTTGTCCATTTTATTTTACATGCTAAAGATTTTAGGCAGGAAGAATGGGCATGCATGGACAAACATAAAAGCAAAAATACAGCTTAAAATTAATATATATTTTCATTGTGTCAAAAATGCAAAAATATTTTTCTACAAATCTCAAAGACATTTCTTTAAATTCTCACTTGCCCTTGACAGCTCCTTCATTTGTCTGTATGAAAGTTTTTCTCAGTAAATTTTTAACAATGGATATGTCCAACAAAAGTATATGTAAGCAGGTTTCTATGTATGCAAAACTGGACAATACATATGCATGTTATAACTCAGAAATTCATCTCCTCTCCAAAATGCAGCTCATTTTATGCTTATTTTCAGTTAATACCAACAAACATTTTTCATCCAAAGCCAAACAAAGCAGCAAGTCAATAAATTTAGAGTTTCCTGCTTATATTCCAGAAAAATTATCCTATGAAAGATGGCAATGGGGTTTTACTTCTCTAGAGAAGGAAACCAATCTCCAAAATAATATCCCAGGAAATAGCTTTTCTCTGAGATTTTCTTCTTTAGTCTTAAAGAGGAAAAGGAATACAAATAGAGAGGGAGTCTGAGCAAGTCAAATGGTAAAAATCTTCCAAATAAGCCACACTTGCCTCTTTCCATTTTATAAAGAAAAAATACTCCCATCCAATTCTGTGAAAGCTACAGAGAAAGCTACTGAGAAAGCTACAGAGAAAGCTACTGAGAAAGCTACTGAGAAAGCTACAGAGAAAGCTACAGAGAAGCTACGGAGAAAGCTACAGAAGCATTCACCCTCATTTTATGCTGAATGTATTTCATGTCTTTTCCTCCACTTTTGAAAGTCATTTAAGGTTCTTAAATTATTTTTCCCTTTTTTTTTAAATTTTTCATCAATTACACTTTATTCATTATGCATCCCCCCATAAGCCCCTCCCTCCTCCTCTCCCAATTCCACCCTCCCTCCTCCCTCTGCTTGCATGCCACTCCCCAAGTCCACTGATAGGGGAGGTTCTCCTCTCCTTTCTGATCTTAGTCTGTCAGTTCACATCAAAAGGGGCTGCATTGTCCTCTACTATGGCCTGGTAAGGCTGCTCCCCCCAGTGGGAGGTGATCTAAGAGCAGGCCAATCAGATTATGTCAGAGGCAGTCCCTCTTCACATTACTATGTAACCCAATTGGACTCTGAACTGCCCTGGGCTACATCTGTGCAGGGGTTCTGGGTTATCTCCATGAATAGTCCTTGGTTGGAGTATGAGTCTCTGGGAAGTTCCCTGTGTTCAAATTTTCTTGTTCTGTTGCTCTCCTTGTGGAGACCCTGTCCTCTCCAGCTCTTACTATTTCCCAGTACTTACCTAAAATTCCATTCACTCTGCCCAACAGTTGCCCATCAGGCTCAGCATCTGCTTTGATAGTCTGAAGGGCAGAGGCTTTCAAAGGCCCTCTGTGGTAGGTTCCTAGGTTGTTTCCTGTTTTCTTCTTCTTCTGATGTCCATCCTCTTTGCCTTTCCGGATGGGGATTGGACATTTTTGTTAGGGTCCTCTCTCTTGCTTAGTTTCTTTAGATGCACAGGTTTTAGTGGGTTTGTCCTATGTTGTATGTCTATATGAGTGAGTATATACCATGTGTGTCTTTTTGCTTCTGGGACAACTCACTCAAGATGATCCTTTCCAGATCCCACCAATTACCTGCAAATTTCATGATTTCCTTATTTTTCATTGCTGAGTAATATTCCATTGTGTAGATGTACCACAATTTCTGCATCCAATCTTCAGTTGAGGGGCATCTGGGCTGTTTCCAGTTTCTGGCTATTACAAATAAAGCTGCTACAAACATGGTTGAGCAAATGTCCTTTTTGTGTACTTGAGCCTCTTTTGGATATATGCCCAGTAGTGGTATGGCTGGATCTTGAGGAAGCACTATTCCTAGTTGTCTGAGAAAGTGCCAGATTGATTTCCAGAGTGGTTGTACAAGTTTACATTCCCACCAGCAGTGGAGAAGGGTTCCTCTTTCTCCACAACCTCTCCAGCATGTGTTGTCACTTGAGTTTTTGATCTTGGCCATTCTGATGGGTGTAAGGTGAAATCTCAGGGTTGTTTTGATTTGCATTTCTCTAATGGCTAGTGAAGTTGAGCATTTCTTTAAGTGCTTCTCTGCCATTCGGTATTCCTCTACAGAGAATTCTCTGTTTAGCTCTGTTCCCCATTTTTTAACTGGATTACTTGGTTTCCTGCTTTTCAGCTTCTTTAGTTCTTTATATATACTGGATATGAGTCCTCTGTCAGATAAAGGGTTGGTGAAGATTCTTTCTCAATCTGTAGGCGGTCGCTTTGTTTTGATGACGGTGTCCTTTGCTTTACAGAAGCTTTTCAGTTTCATGAGGTCCCATTTATTGATTGTTGCTCTTAGAGCCTGTGCTGTTGGTGTTCTGTTCAGGAAGTTTTCCCCTGTACCAATGAGTTCTAGGGTATTTCCCACTTTTTTTTCAAGCCGATTTAATGTGTCTGGTTTTATGTTGAGGTCTTTGATCCACTTGGACTTCAGTTTTTGTGCAGGGTGACAAGTATGGATCTATTTTCATTTTTCTACATGTAGACATACAGTTAGACCAGCACCATTTGTTGAAGATGCTATCTTTTTTCCATTGTATGGTTTTGGCATCTTTGTCAAAGATGAGGTGTCCATAAGTGTGTGGGTTTATTTCTGAGTCCTCTGTTTGGTTCCATTGATCCACCATTCTGTTTCTATGCCAGTACCATGCAGTTTTTAAAACTGTTGCTCTATAGTACAACTTAAGATCAGGGATGGAGATACCTCTGGAAGATCTTTTATTGTAAAGGATTGTTTTAGCAATTCTGGGTTTCTTGTTATTCCATATGAAGTTGAGAATTTTTCTTTCCAGGTCTGTAAAGAATTGTGTTGGTAATTTGATGGGCATTGCATTGAATCTGTAGATTGCTTTTGGTAAGATGGCCATTTTTACTATGTTAATCTTGCCAAGCCATGAGCATGGGAGATCTTTCCATCTTCTCATATCTTCTTCTAGTTCTTTCTTCAGAGATTTGAAATTTTTTTCATACAAGTCTTTGACTTCCTTGGTTAGGGTTACTCCAAGGTACCTTATGTCATTTGTAGCTATTGTGAAGGGTGTTGTTTCCCTAATTTCTTTCTCAGCCCTTTTGTCTTTTGTATACAGGAGGGCTACTGATTTTTTTGAGTTAATTTTGTATCCGGCCACTTTGCTGAAGGTATTTATCAGCTGTAGGAGTTCCCTGGTAGAGTTTTTGGGGTCACTCACATATACTATCATATCATCTGCAAATAGTGATAATTTGACTTCTTCCTTTCCAATTTGTATCCCCTTGATCTCCTTCAACTGTCTTATTGCTCTAGCAAGGACTTCCAGCACTATGTTGAAGAGATATGGAGAGAGTGGGCAGCCTTGTCTTGTCCCTGATTTCAGTGGGATTGCTTTAAGTTTCTCTCCGTTCAGTTTGATGTTGGCTATAGGCTTGCTGTATATCGCCTTTACTATGTTTAGATATGTGCCTTGTATCCCTGATCTCTCCAATACTTTGAACATGAATGGATGTTGGATTTTGTCAAAGGCTTTTTCAGCATCTAGGGAGATTATCATGTGGTTTTTTTCTTTCAGTTTGTTAATATGGTGGATCACATTGATGGATTTCCGTATATTGAACCACCCCTGCATACCTGGGATGAAGCCTACTTGGTCATAGTGGATAATATCTTTGATGTGTTCTTGGATTCGGTTTGCAAGTATTTTATTAAGTATTTTTGCATCAATGTTCATAAGGGAGATTGGCCGGAAATTCTCTTTCTTTGTTGAGTCTTTGTGAGGTTTAGGTACCAAGGTGACTGTGGCTTCATAGAATGAATTTGGTAATATTCCTTCTGTTTCTATTTTATGGAATAGTTTGAAGAGAATTGGTGTTAGCTCTTCTTTGAAGGTCTGGTAGAATTCTGTGCTGAAGCCATCTGGTCCTGGGCTTTTTTTGGATGGGAGACTTTTGATAACCACTTCTATTTCTTTGGGGGATATAGGACTATTTAGTTGATTTACCTGGTCCTGATTCAGCTTTGGTAAGTCAAATCAATCAAGAAAATTGTCCATTTCATTTAGATTTTCAAATTTTGTGGCATATAGACTTTTGAAGTAAGTCCTAATGATTGTTTGGATTTCCTCAGTGTCTGTAGTTATATCCCCCTTTTCATTTCTGATTTTGTTGATTTGGGTGGTGTCTCTCTGCCTTTTAGTTAGCCTGGCTAAGGGTTTGTCAGTCTTGTTGATTTTCTCAAAGAACCAGCTCTTGGTTTCATTGATTCTTTGAATTGTTTTATTTGTTTCCAATTGATTGATTTCAGCCCTGAGTTTGATTATTTCCAGCCATCTACTCCTTCTTGGTGTGTCTGCTTCTTCTTTTTCTAGGGTTTTTAAGTGAGCCATTAGGGTGCTTGAATGAGCTGTCTCGAATTTCTTCTTGAAGGCATTTAGTGCTATGAACTTTCCTCTTCCCACTGCTTTCATTGTGTCCCACAAGTTCGGGTATGTTGTGTCTTCATTTTCATTGATTTCTAGCAAGACTTTAATTTCTTTCTTTATTTCTTCCCTGACCTAGCTGTCATTTAGTAACAAGTTGTTCAGTTTCCATGTGTGTGTAGGCTTTTTGTTATTTCTGCTATTGTTGAGGTCCAGCTTTATTCCGTGGTGATCAGACAAGATACATGGGATTATTTCAATCTTCTTGTATCTGTTGAGGCTTGCTTTGTGACCACTATATGGTCTATTTTGGAGAAGGTTCCATGAGGTGCTGAGAAGAAGGTAAATTCTTTTGTGTTTGGGTGTAAAGTTCTGTAAATGTCTGTTAGGTCCATTTGATTCATGACCTCTGTCAGAGACATTGTTTCTTTGTTTAATTTCTGTTTTGTTGACCTGTCCTTTGTTGAGAGTGGGGTGTTGAAGTCTCCCACTATTAATGTGTGGGGATCTATATGTGCTTTAAATTTTATCAATGTTTCTTTCACAAATGTGGGTGCCCTTGTATTTGGGGCATAGATGTTCAGGATTGTGATGTCTTCCTGGTGGAATTTTCCCTTGATGAGTATGAAGTGTCCTTCCCCATCTCTTTTGATTAATTTTGGTTGAAAGTCTATCAGCTATTAGAATGGCTACTCCTGCTTGCTTCTTGGGTCCGTTTGCTTGGAAAGTTGTCTTCCAACCCTTTACCCTCAGGTAAGGTCTATCTTTGTGTCTTAGGTGTGTTTCTTGTATGCAACAGATTGCTGGGTTTTGTTTACGTATCCATTCTGTTAATCTGTGTCTTTTTATTGGAGAGTTGAGTCCATTGATGTTGAGAGAGATTAATGACCAGTGGCTGTTAGATCTCTTGATTTTGATGTTGGCTGTGGTCATCAGGTTGTGTGCTTGGTTGCTTTTTGTTTTACTGAAGTGAGGTTATTTATTTCCTGTGTTTTCTTGAATGTAGCTAGCTTTCTTGGGTTATATTTTCCCTTCCAGTGTCTTCTGTAATGCTGGATTTGTTTGTAGGTATTGTTGAAATTTGTTTTTGTCATTGAATATCTTGTTTTCTCCATCTATGAGGACTGAGAGTTTTGCAGGGTATAGTAGCCTGGGCTGATATCTGTGTTCTCTTAGGGTCTGCATGATATCCGTCCAGGCCCTTCTGGCTTTCATAGTCTCTGTTGAAAAGTCAGGTGTGATTCTAATGGGTTTGCCATTATATGTTACTTGGCCTTTTTCCCTTGCAGCTTTTAGTATTTTTTCTTTGTTCTGTATACTTACTGTTTTGATTATTATGTGGCGGGAGGATTTTCTTTTCTGGTCAAATTTGTTGGGAGTTCTGTAGGCCTCATGTATTCTAATTGGCCTCTCCTTTAGCTTGGGGAAATTTTCTTCAATGATTTTGTTGAAAATATTTTCTGGGCCTTGGAGAAGGGAGTCTTCTTTTTCCTCTATACCTATTATTCTTAGGTTTTGTCTTTTCATATTGTCTTGCATTTCTTGGACGGTCTGTGTCAGGAATTTTTCGGATTTAACATTTTCTTTGACAGATACATTGATTTCTTCCATTGTATCTTCTACACCTGAGATTCTTTCTTCCATCTCTTGTAGTCTGTTGGTTATGCTTACCTCTGTAGTTCCTGTTTTCTTCCCTAGATTCTTCCTTTCCATTATTTCTTCCATTTGTGTTTTCTTTAATTTTTCCAATTCTATCTTCAGGTCTTGAGTTGTTTTGTTTACTTCCTTCACCTGTCTGATTGTACTTTCCTGTTTTTCTTTTAGTTCCTTCAACTCTGTTTCTTTTATTTCATTCAGTGTTTTAAGCATTTCCTTTCTAAAGGCCATAAACTGTTTGGCTGCAGCTTCCTCTATTTCTTTACGGATAGCAATATTCTGTTTGAGTTTATCTTCCTCTATGTCTTTACGAATCTTATTTGTTTCCTCTGTTATCATCTTCATGAGCATACTTGTTAGGTCATCTTCTTGGATTTCAGTTATGGTGGGGTGTCCAGGGCTACTTGCCCCTGGGTAACTGGGTTCTGGGTATGCCATATTGCTCTGTCTTTTGTTGCTTGAGCTTTTATGCTGGCCTCTACCCATTGTGCTATCTTAGGTGTTTGGGGTTATTTTCTGGTGGTTCCTGGGGATCCTGTGGTGGAGAGAATCCCCTTTGCAGAAAGCTGGTTTTTCCTGAAGGATGTCTTCTCAGCTTTTTGGGTATAGACCCTGGATGGCTGGTGTTTCTTCAGGAGTTGCTCACCTCAGGGATATAGACCTGAGTGGTAACTGTGGTCTTTGTTAGTCGAGAGGGTTCTCCTCTCACCCAGGGAAGTCCTGAGGGTAGCTGCCCTGTTTCTGGGTTTCTTGTTGTAAATTTAATGATCAGCTGCTGTGACCCAGTTGGACATCAGGCGCGCATCAACTGTTTGTGCCTGTGTCTGGAGCACAGCTGAGTGCTGGCGCCTTGGCCCCACTAGTCTGCTAGACTTTTTCTAGGGAAGGATTGGGTGATTTAGGTCAGTACAGTTTCCTTCCTTCCCTGTGGATTCTCTGGAGACACGGACTCCCAGTGTCTTTTTTTGTCCTGGTGCACACTGCTCAGTGTCCGCCAGCTGGCTGGCCGCAGAAACTGCCTGTGTCTGCCTTTGTGGCCTTTGGGAGCCTGGGTGCCTCCCTAAGCTGGGTAATTTTCCGGGGACCTTTTCAGGTTAGGGGTGTCGGCTGAGTGCTCTGAGATCAGACCAGCTGTTTCCCTCCCTGTGTGTTTGCAGACAGTGAAACTCATTCGCTGGTGCCTGGTGCCCACAATTCTATCTCAGGCGGCGAGTCAGGCGCACAGGCAGGCAGGGCTCAGTGCAGGAACCTGGGTCCCCGGTTCTGGCTCCGGGCTGGCTCCTGGGGTGCCCGTGGACCCCGAGTCTTTTCCAGGGGATGTCTGGGTGACCTAAGGCCGGTCCCAGTCCTTTCCTGTACCCTGGGGTTATCTCTCGACTGAAAATTCCAGTCTCTGATAGTGTGGTGCGCACGGTTCAGTCTGAGACCATGACCAGAGACACTGGCTTGTGGCTCTGGGCTGGGGCTGGGGCTGGCAGCCGGCAGCCAAGCATCTGGCGGAACCGGGATCTCTTCCGCAGTTTAGCCGGGTGAGTTAAAAGCTGATTGAATCCCCCACCGTGGGGTATCCTCTCACCTGAGAAACACAATGACTGTGTTTTATGGCCGCAAGTTCTGATTACTGGTCACTGTGCTGATCCTGCTGCTGCTGCTCAGAATGAGAGTCCTCCCGGCGCCGCCATCTTGCCCCTCGTCAAAAATGTAAAATCTCTTAACTGTGGGATTCTTTAAAGTAATAAAAGCAAGTTATATACTTGACTATCCTAAAAGCAAAGAACCAGAGCACAGTTGCAATCAAGTCAAAGTAAACCCTACACCAAAAGTGTAAAGAATTGAGTCAGACATGTGGAACTAACTCATGATTTTCTGGACTCCAAAGTTCTTGGGCAGTCCCATTTCTCCAGGTCTTCCATGAATGACATATAGCTTGTCTCCTATGCTCAGACCAACTTCACTCATGAACTGCTATTTTCCTTGGTGTTTAACCCTATTTTCCTGACAGCTTCTATATCCCGAGATTTTCACTGCAAGTTATGCCGTACTGGCATGCTGTTTCTCTTGGATATTCAATGTGTTAACTCTCAACTGATCTTTATGACCTCTTAAGGCCTGATGTCTCCACTTCAAATAAGGCTGCATCTTTACCAATGTCCTCTTTCTGTCTATCTCTCTTCAGAGAGACTTTGACCCTGACACACAGTGCCAAACCACAGCTGAACTCCATGACCCTTTGATGCCTTCAAAACATTATCTTGTGGGAGATTCTTGCACATTATTTACCAAGTTGTACTGCCTGCTTGAGATGCAGCCTTGTCCTACCCTTAGGCTCACAGCTTACAGATGCTGACCCTGAATAAATACTTTCCAGAAGCTATAACCTCAAAGATATTGGTCTCTTATTAATTACTTCTAATTCTTTATCCACCCTGACAAGAAACCACAAATTCTTACTTAAAAGTATCACACAAATGACCCCAATAGAGGCATTGCTTCTCTGTGAACTTTACAATACAGGCATACATTTTTTTTGTGTAGAACTCAATATCACCTCACAAGTTACCACAAGACTTTATTAAGAGCTCTGAGCTCTTCATCGCTCTTCCAGCCTAAATTCTTCACCTTCCTGCAACAGAAGAATCCAAGGCATAAAAGCCACCTAGTCAAGTCCATCACACCAATACTCACTGCCTGGTACCAATTTCTATGCTGGTTTTCTTCTCTGTTGCTTTATGACTGAACAAATACAAATTGAAAGAGGAAAATGTTTAGTTGTCTGACACTGCCGAATCCTAGTACATCATCCTTGAGGGAAGTTGAGGAAGGAACTCAAACCGGGACTGAACAGGAATCTGAAAAACACTACTTACCTATTTACTAGCTTTTCCTCCAGGTAGCACTCAACTGACTGATAGGACAGGTCAAGATTCTTGCCTAAAGATGATACTGCCCACCATGGCCTTGGTTCTGCTACCTAGTTATCAAAACCACTTTTTTTCATAGGCATGGTCATAGGAAATTCTGATGGAAAAAAAATTTTCAATTTAGGTTGTCTCCTTTTAGATGACTGCAGTTTTTGTCAAGTGGGCAATACAAACTAACTGCTAAGAAATAGGTCTTTGGGCTACATTCTAGATCCAAAATATAGTCGAAGACATTTGTGGAGCTGATACTCTCTTTCTTTCCTTGGTAAGTGATGTTGCCTGCAGAAACTACAGAACCAAGCTCAGTACTGTTCTTATTAGATTTAAGTTGTTTTCTCTGCAATACATTTTACAAAACAAACAAACAAACAAAAAAAACAAGTAAAAGTATAAAAACATAAAAACAGTGTAATTTATGGGGGAATAGATGTTTTCTTCTAGTCCTGGAAGAGATAGTCATTGAATCTACTATTATCTTTGGCACCATTGGTTTTGTATGCTCACCTGTTTTTCTATTCCCACTATGTGGCTGTTGTCATACTATCCATGCACAGTTACTTCAGAAGTAACTTTTGAAATCCTTACCAACCTCAGGAAGTAAGTCCATAGATGAGATTAATATCATGAAACCTAGGCATACAAAATATACCAGAAAGTTTTCTAATGAAATTCTTAAATATCTTCATCAACATTGCCTAATGCCAATGTATCTTGACAGAGAATAAAACCCAAATTCAAAGTATTCTCTTTTAACTTATTCATATTTGGTAGTATCACTGCAAGCTGAATGACATGCAGGTTTTTAATCACTTGATGAAAGATGCAAAATCTCTTCCTTACTCCTATAGCTTCATGTCAGAGACAGTGCCTGCTCCCCTTGGAGTCTGAGCAGGGGGATTAGATCCACTACATACATGATCTCTGATTCAGGTATCTGTCTTTGCAGGACCCCCCAGGGCCCAGATTTTTATTTTTACTCTGTCGGTCTTCTTTTGGAGCTCCTGTTCCCTCCAGGTCTTTCTATCTCTCCCTTCTTTCATAAAATTCCATGTACTCTGTCCAAAGTTTGGCTATGAGTCTCAGCCTCTGCTTTGATACCTCAATCAGTAGAGTCTTTCAGAGGCCCTGTGTGGAAGGCTCCTGTCCTGTTCCCTGTCTTCTCCTGCTTCCTATGTCTATTGCATTTGCCCTTCTGAATGAGGATTAAGCATCTTCCATAGAGTCTTCCTTGCTTTTAAGCTTCTTTAGGAGTATAGATTTTAGTATATTTATCCTATATTATATGTCTAATAACCACTTATGAGTGAGTATATACCATGTGTGTCTTTCTGCTTCTGGATTACCTCACTCAAGATGATCTTTTCTAGTTCCCACAATATGTCTGAAAATTTCATGATTTCCATGTTTTTTTTAAATATCTGAGTAATATTCCATTGTGTAAATGCACCACAATTTCTGTATCCATCCCACCATTGAGGGACATCTAGGTTGTTTCCAGATTCTGGCTATTATTAATAGAGTTATAGCCTTGTTTTTATACAGTGACTGTAGCCAGCCAGTTCACATACATTCATAAATTCCTGGTCTCTCTCTCTCTCTCTCTACACACACACACACACACACACACACACTATACCTATCAGATATATCTAAACCCTTAGGAAAAGGAAAAAATGTAAACAAAGTTATTCTGAGAAGCTAGCATGGTTGAAAGCCCAGCCTTGGGTTTATTCTATATGAATTTCATTGACCAGCATTTATTGTTTAAGCATTGAAGTTATGGCCTGCTAGACACTTTAAAAAAAATCCACACATCAAGGTTGCAGAAAGCAACGTAAAGCCAAGTGCTTGATTATATGCAAAGTTCTCACTTTCTCTGTAAGGTACAGGGATACAGCAGGCATCTGCATTGCTGTCTACAGGAAAAGAATACAATCTAGATGCAGTTCCCCCCCCCTCTGGATGGAAATTCGTTTTCAATTTCTTCTCTTAACAGTTTCTATTTACTGAAAATCGTAATGACATTGACTGTCAGTGGCTATGAGAACTTATTACTTAACATTAGCTAACAAAATATTGTAGAATAGGAGTGGTTTTACCATGAAACTGCATGAAAGGGAAATATTTGACAGCGGACTAAAAGACAGCATTTGCAAACAAGAATGCTTGTGAGTGTTTTAAAAATATTCCTTTTTGTTATTTTTTGTGTATGGGGGGGGGTTCTGTGTATATGTGTATGCATGATCGCAGGCCTATCTGGTGCCCTCTAAGAACATTGCGTCCTGTGGGACTGGAGCTGATGGTGGTGAGCTACTGTCAGGATACGGGGAATCAATCCTGGGTACCCTTTAAGAGCAACAACTACCCCTTTAACCTGAACAAATTCTCCAGCCCAGCTGTTATATTGACACATAAAAAAAATGGAAAGTTACTAAGTTGCAAGTACATATTTATATCACTTTAGCTTCATAGCATGCATAAATTAAGAAATTTTTTGTAGGTGTGACTTAGAGATGGTTATGTGACATTAACTATTGAAATTAACTCAAGTTAAGCAAAGTAAGAAATCCACTTCAGGGTTATGAGCTTAACCCAGTGACAGATAATTCTAGGAAGCATAAGACCCCAGGTTTGATTCTCAACAACACAAAAATGAGAGGAAAAAGAAGAAAAGAAATATTTATTCTTCTTACTTTGCCTCCTCCTGCATTTCAATGGAAAAGAGGCTTTAGTTAATAAAAGACTTATTCTTCATTACATCCTGGCCAGATTAGTTTTCAGCCTTTCATAATTTCCTCTCATACTTAGCAAGTCAGGAGTATTAGTCTCAGGTGAACATATAAATTATTTATTTAATTTTACAGTACAGAAACTTCAACTTAGAGCCTTGAATGTGCTAGCCCCTACCACTTTCACATGCATTTCTACCATGGGTTATACCCTTAGAACTCTTCTCACTTTTTATGTTGAAAAGGGTCTCATTAGGCTAGACAAACAGGCCATGAATTCATTCTGTAATAAAGACAAACACTAAACTGGCCATTATCCTACCTCAGACTCCTGACTGGGAATATAGGTAAAAGGATTTTATAATCCCAAATTCTTTACAAAAAAAAAATCTCTTAAGGTCTTATATCCATGACTTCGAAACACCAATCATTTAATTTATTTGTTGTTTCTGTGCGTTCTGTATTATCTGTTTTGGTTATGTTCACCCTCTCCAACTTGTCTCTTGTTCTTTTCTCTTCCCTCCTAACTTTGTTTGTATCTCCCTACTCATCAAGGTCAGTTTATGCTGCTCAAATATTCTTGGAAGTGTTGCCTTATATTGGATCATGGTTGACCTATGGGGGACTACACTGTTACAGACCACCAGCCCTTCCTCTCTCAGCAGTTATTATCTGTCAATAATTCTTCTGGGCTGGGACCTCATGCCCCATACTCCTTTCCAGGGATGAATGTTTGCAGCAAGTTATTCACTTCACCCTGGCCATTTTTATCTGAAACAATAATGTGATGTCGAAGAAAAACGACTCTGCAGCCCTCTTTTTACATTAAAATTTGATTAACAATCAGCGTGTCAAAGTATAAACATTCTCTGAAGTAGTGTTTGCTTAGTAACTAAGAGGCATTCCTCTAAATACCCAGCAACCCAAAAGAAAGAGTAAGCTAAGACAGTATGTTTTATTCAATATTGAGTCCTCTTCTCTACAACAGAGGATGGATTCCCATTGTCTTTGTTAATAAAAATATGGAAATAGTCACATGACTCAAATTTGACCAGTGAGACATAAAAGAGACCTGTTAAGATATGTCTGATCTTTCTTATTTTATTCCTTTAAAAATAATTCTGAGTAGTGATGGCCAATAGCTCTCCCTCTTCTAACATTTGAGTGCAACTGTGTTAGAATGTTTCTCCTGGAGCTGCTGAGGTTTTATGCTATAAACACACAAATCTATGACAAAAGAAAAAGAGAGCATTAATACTGCAAAAAGAAAAGATCAAAAATCATCTGAATCAGTGTTCTCACTTTTAGTCTGTTGAATTTTCCTATTAGTGGGCATGAAGTAAGTGATTCTGTTTCTTGTTATCTAATGAACCAAATTAGATGCATCATGTATAGTTCCCAGTGCCAAATTAAAATTTCCATACTGCCAACATAATACTGTCCTAGTCATTATCACAGCAGTATCAAAAATATGCTGCATACAGGTTGGATTTCAAAATAATTTTAAAAAATGGCTTTGAATAGTAAAAGGAGGAGAGCACTGACTAAGACTGGAATTCATTAATCGATTTTAGGCAAACAGCTAACAACCATGTTTCACTGTTGAAGACTTAAGTTGAGATTCATATATACATATATATGTATGTATATCTATATACACACATATATATGTATATACATATATATAATCATAGGACTAACAATACATGTTTCCAAATGCAGAGCCACTGATGTACATTGAATTCCTCTGAAAGTCACTGAAAGTCTTTGTTTCTAAGACAAGGCAATCTTCATTGAAACCAGCAATTCATGTTTTACTGTCCTTTTCAAATGCCTATTAATGTAGTCACCTGCCAGACTGAGGGCAATACTTTTCTCCATACTCTTTCTCACTTCTGTGGAGATCCCTGGAAATGAAAATGACATCTAGAGCTTGGGATAAAACAAAATAAGGGAGTACAAAAATGGTTTTTGAAAAAGAAGACCGTGAATGATTGATAAGTAAATGGAGTTATTTGGAAGTCCCATTATTAACTTGAAAAGAGAATTTAAAACAAAAGGGGATTCAATTTTCCACATGGTCTGGGACACAGGCTGAGCTCCAGGTGACCCCTCAAGCTCAGTTTCCTCTTTCCATTTGAGTCACTGAGTATTATAAAGGGGATTAACTTTTCCCTTAAAATTCATTTCTTTTTATGGTATCCAACCATGCTTGGGGCGAATGTCCTGCTTCAATGGCTGTAAAGGCCTGAATGATCATGGCTGCATCACACTGTTGTGAGACTCTAATCTTGCATATATACCACAGGCAAACCAAGGAGACCAACACCAGAAGGCCTGCTAACGCTCCCATGCCCGCCCATTCCTTCAGATGATTCATGGCTGCAGCAATCCATGAGGATAATCCTGTGGCTAGTCCTGCGTCCACTCTGGTAGAATTTACTGTGACAATGGCCACTCTCAACTGCTCCATCGTAGTATCGAATTCTCCAGTCCAATTACCTAAAATATAGCTCGACAGCTAAAATGTTACGCTCAGGATGCGAGGCTAAGCACTGCACTCAGGGTCAGCCGCTTTCGACCCAGAGAAGAGCATGTCTGATTGCATGCGGGTTGATACCCCAGGTCCTGCCTCTGAGAAAAAGGTATAGGACGGGTCTGATGCTCTTTGGGTGGATGACACCTAAATGAACATCGGTACAAAGTCCCAATTTATTTCTAATATCAGAGATCAGACCTCTACTCTTGCCTGATGCGTCTAAAACAAAAAGGGGGAACTGTAGAGAGCTGCGGAATGCTATGCCTTAAAGATGGAGCTGGTTTCCGCCTTCCACCTTCCAGATGGTGAGTGCTCTCCGTCACGAACAATTCCACATTTGGCTAAGGCTGAGGATCTGGCTTGCTTCCATGTATGTGCCCATGTGGCATGCCTGGGTTGGCTACCCAGAGGCTATTTAAGCTGTGGGCTGGCTTTCCCCAGGGTCAGATGATTGTTCAAGGTTCCTGAATAAACTGCATTGAAAAAAAAAAGAAGAAAAAAAAAAACAATCAAATTTGGTTGTACTTCTCAGCTTCCTGTGGAACCTCATTTCAAGTCTATGTTGTTTTTTGAGTCAAGAACATACATTACACTTCAGCTCATTATAATTTTGACTACTGTTACATTTATCTAAAATTCAATGTATATTGATTTTTTCTTTTCTGTCTCAAATTACAAATATCCAAAAATTGTAATAAAAAAATTCATTTCTTTATGCCAACAAAACAGTTTTGTCAATATTTACAAATAGGATCTTCAACTGAATTTGATTCAAATCATGAACATAAAATGTATCTACTCATCAAAATTCAAATTTAGTTTATCTTTTTTAATAAAAGAAAATCCCTTTCCCTAGAGACATATCAAATGTATATGCATATCTATCTAAGAAATTATAAATAAATCTTTATATTGTATTAAGTTCTAATTTGTATTTTTCAGCTAAGTTTATCTTCATTGGTTACTTAAGCTGTGATAGTAATTCATACAATTTTTTACATATTTTTTTTTGGTCACAGATTTGATGCTAGCATGGCTTTAAAATGTATAAAATAAAATGAATATTAGATGTTAATATTAGGCATTCTAAATAGAGAGATGTAGACAAAAAATAATAAATGATAGTCAGATAAACAGTAAAAAGTTATATCTACATATAGATAGAGAAAGAAAGAAAGAAAGGAAGAAAAAAGAAAGAAAGGAAAAAAGGAAGGAAGAAAGGAAGGAGAAAAAAAAGAAAGATGAATGCCGTATGAATAGGTATTTTTGTATTTTGTATGAATAGTATTTTTATAAGGACTTGATATTCAAGAAAATACTAAATGATGCTTCCCAGAAAGGATAAGAAGGTTTTCTAAGGAAGAAGAGGTAGTGTTCAGTGACTTTGCTGTACAACATAATGGATGCAGCAATACCACTAATATTTTATAACTGAAATATTTAATCTAAGGTTAAAAAATCTGAAGGAGATAGTTGCCTCTATTTTTTGTCTACTTTAGTATATTTCTCTTTCAAAACAATCTATAATATGTGTTCTCTAAGGAAAACATCACGGAGATTATACTTTAAAATAAACAAACAATTAAAGGACGATAAGAAGCCATAGGATTGGAGAGCTGACTTGGCTGTTGGAAGCACTGGATGCCCCTGCAGAGGACCAAGGTTTGGTTTCCAGCACCAAAAGAGTAGATCACAGTCATCTGCCACTCCAGTTCTAAGGGATCTGATGACCTCTCTGGCATCTGTGGGCATAATCAGTCACTGTATCTGGTTCACACATACACACACACACACACACACACACATATATATATATATATTTTTTTCGATCTAATCACATGAGTTCTGGAAACAGAACTCATGGTTCAGCTTATTAAAGGCCTCATCTTAACTTAGTCATCAATCAATATTTGCTAATTTTCTGAAGTGCAACTTGTCACTTCCTACAGGATTAGAAAAACCCTGATTTTTATTCGTTACAGGGTTTTCTGTTCCTGGTGCAACAATCCTGTTGCATCCTGCACTGAAACATTGATTTCCACACGTTCATGGCAAAGATCCATGGAAAAGGTTATTCAGACACATATCCCTTTCTCAAATGTGACTAGACCTCGGGTTGGACAAGAAAGGCAGAAGCGGCATACAGGTGAGCCAAGAAAAAGAACCCCCTTTTCTCCTGTTATGTGATCAAATCAGGCATGAACCAATGCTTTTTGCATGGGAATGGTAATTGCAAATAGGATTAATGGTCCATGGTCCTGGTCCACGAAATAGCTAGAGAGGATTTGAGGCCAGGAAAGGCTTCATTGCAAAAGCGATGAGTACACTAAGATTCAAGTGGAGAGAGGAAGCATGCTGAGCAGAAGAAATTTTAATGATGTCCTGAGGCAATGTGGAGACTTGCTTGATCCAGGAAGAGAAGAAAGCCAGGGAAGCTGAAGGATAGTGACCAGTTTGTGGACCAATATCAAGTGATGTGAAAAAAGACAAAAAACAAAAAAAAAAACTCAGCAGGTGACAGCCAGCTTAGGGTTTATAAACCACGTTGGGGGATTTGGCTTTCATCCAACTGTTAATGAAAAGCCAACGGAATGTTTTAAGCATGATCAAATTTTCATTAAAAAAATCCTCCATCCAGGTAATGAAAAATTTGTTGGATAAAAGCCAAAAGAGACACTTGTGTTCCAACAGAGAGCTGTGGCTAGAGTCTAGGCAATAAGAATGGGTGGTGCACGCTGGATGAGTGGAGGTATACGACCAGGTCTATCTAAATAAAAATTGCAAGAGTTCATATTGCTAGTATTTTTATGATACGTTACAAATATTTTTATCCATGTCTCTCCCAAGGCTACCTGCAATGCATATGGTAGGGGACAGGGGAGAAAAAGCCAATTTTAATCCTTCTTTATTGAGTTGATACTAGAGTTGGTAGCATCACTCTTCATGAAAGGAAAAGTTCTCCAGCATTTAGGATGATTTAGATTAACATTGAAGGTGTCTGGACACATCCATTTTAAGATGTATTTGAGACATACAAATGAAACAAATCAAATGGGTAGTGAATAACTCAACAGACAGTTCCAAACCGTAGATATAAAAAATGTAAATGGTCTGAAGATCAAGATTGCAAATTGACCGTCTTTATTTATTTTCACAGCATTGTTGTTTAAAGAGGTCTGAAATCAAGTCTTCAGAACATTTGTCTCTTGCCAGTGACAACCTACACACAAGATGGGGGACAATGATGGAGATGTGTGACTGGAAGACCTGGACTTGATTATCAAGAATTTCTGTTAAACAATTTTGACATTTCAATTAGTTCCCTTCCCCACTAAAATTGCATTTCATTCCCTCCTCTCTAATATAATATGGTCCACTCCTCTGTAGTAGGAAATAATGTGATGGATTCCTTTATTAGAGTCTGTGAAAGTGCTTTGGAAAGGGGCACAGATACATGGATACCTATTTGACTTGTCTTCAAATTCCTGGTACACTGCAGATAAACACACACACACACACACACACACACACACACACATACTCATGTGTGTATAATTTATGCTTAAAAACACATCGTAAAATAAACATATATAGTTATATGCAATTACATAATTCTTTTTAGCTTATTTCTAATCTGAAAGAATTATTTATATATACACATATATACATATAGGAGATTTCTTAGATTGGTTGATTTGACACAAGCAGGGAAATCTAACAATGGCTGCACAGCTGAGAGACGGAGGGACTGGCAGTTGCTTTGTCAACATAGCTTGGTGCTTCACCAGTCCTAGTCCAGTGCTGAATGGCTTTAAGATTCCTGCTGACTGGTATTCCATTTACATTTGAGGCCAAGGAACTGGAAAGTAATGCCAGCGATGTCTGTCCAGAGCAGTAATATTCTTAGAAGTGCAGGGGAAAAAAATGAAGGCTGTCAGGTCCCACTGCTTCCTCACACCTCTCTCTGGGCTGCTCTCTGAAAGGCACTATTTACTTTGACAGAGGTCCTTTCTCCCTTATTCATCCTCTCTGGAAACACTCACAGATAATTGCAAAAGGGATGTCTCCAAGGTGATGCCAAACCCTATTAAGTGCACAGTCAAGCCAAGCTATCACACTGGTTAACTCTGTCTAGCTAACTTTGGGACTTTATAAAAGTAAATAAATCAATATCAAAACAAAATAAGAAGTCTGACTGCAGGTTCTTTTATCATATCTGTATTATTGACTCACTATTTTGTGTAAGTATCCTAAAATGGCTGGATAGAATCATTTTGTTAAAGTAAAGCCTTCTGATTTATTTATTTTTTTCTTTCTAGAGGACATTCCTCCAGTTGTGAAATGGAGAGGATACGCTCCCTGGGGATCAGGACATAGACCTAACAAGTCTATAAATAGTTATGAAATAGAACCCCAGGAAACATGTTCAAAGGGTTATTCTCTCAATGCCTTACACAATTTCTGATTGTGTCCTCTGATGTGAGGGAGCATTATCACAGATTTCAGCAATAAATGCCAGTTGATTTTTAATCAATTTTTTCTGTCCAGTACATCTATGGAATGACTTCTTGTAAGTCACACCGCAGCAACAAAATGGATGTTCAAGCTCTAAATGTGTCACACACCAACCAAGAAATTACTATGCAAATTTTCTATAAGGCACAGTATTCTTTTAATAACTCCACTTTTAGTCATATTAACTAATTTTGGACTGCTTTGTCATGCATTTCGCACATCACAAAAATGAATGGAACATTATTCCATTTCAAAATAAATGGTAGCAACAAAAGAAAATCAAAGTATCAGTAGACGTTTTCATTCAATACTATTGTTAATTCAAATGCTTTATTTGAAACCTTAAGAAGATTAAATACTATTATAATTTGCCGTTGACTCAATCTAATATAGTATCTCATTAGGCGACTTGTGTATAAAGAGAATATTAGTTTATTATTTACTTTTAATTATGTGTAGGTGTGTGTATGTGTGCCTGTGTGCCTGTGCACACTAGTTCAGGTGTCCACATGGTCAGCAGCTTTGCATCCCCTGGAATTACAAATGATAGTAGGCCACTTGACGTGAGCACTGGCTTCTGGAAGAGCAGCAAGTTCTCCTAACTTCTGAAAAAATACCTCAACCAAGAGACCAAAGTTTAAATATCAACGGTGAAGAAAGCAATTATCGTGGCCATCCTAATGCAACCTACGTGCGACTGCGAAATACTCAGTTCTGGGCTATTCTCAGCAGTTAAGCCAGGAAGACCTCAAGCAAACCATAGCATTCCTCAGAGAAGCCCGAGTACAGGGAAAACACACACTTCCTGCATAATCAACAAATAGGCTTAAAAGAGAATGTGACGGGGCAAAGTAGAAACATTCCCTTAAAGAGGTGACATACAGCAATTATATGTTGGACCAAGAAAACATGTGTAGGTAGGACAAGTGAAGAATTCCAACTGCTATTTGAAAATTATTTGTCTGAGATAAGTATTAATACATTGGCATTGATAATTTGTTTTGCGATCATAAAGGATAACATTTGAGAATGCTATGCCAAGCATGCTTGGTGATTCTACATACGAGTTTGTGTACTTTCCATAACCAAAGTTTAAATTAACATATTTTTAAATTTTTTACTTATTACTATCGTTTATTAGATTTTATTCACTTTGTATCCTATCTGTGGCCCCCTCCATTATCTCCTCCCAAACCCACCCTCTTCTTCCCCTGTGCTCCTCCCCTAATCCACTGATAGGGGAAGTTCCCTTCTATTTGACCCTAGCCTATCAGGTCTCATCAGGACTGGTTGCAATGTCTTCCTCTATGGCCTGGAAAGGCTGCACCCCACTACCCAGGGGAGGTGATCAGAGAGTCAGAGAGCCTGTCACTGAGTTCATGCCAGAGAAAGCCCCTGCTACCCTTATTAGGTATCCCAGTTGTATACTGAGTCTATTGGCTACACTTGAGCCTGAGTTTTATGTCCTCTCCATTGTCCTTGGTCGGGGTATCAGTCTCAGCAGGGTCCTCAGGGCTCAGTCTTTTTAACTCTGTTTGTCTCCTTTTGAATTTACATCATTTAAAAAACAAAACTTTTAATTGTTTTGTATAAGAACATAATTTAGCTTTTACAAACATGTGCTGGAAAGTTTGGTAAAGAATACTTACCTTTTTAAAAGCTACATTGCTTCATTTGATCTTCAGTAATAACTATATGGCATATCATTTTCTATATAATAATTCACACATTATTGACTTATTTTTAATAATGAATTTTTCTAGTAAATATTTTTCCATGAAATTTGTATTTACCTAAAAGCTTATCTAAATTAATGTTGAATTATACCATTCTATTATAAAATACTTTAGATTTTATGATATATATTTTGTATTAGAAAAAAGTGTTAATTGAAGACTATTAAGGGTGGTAGTTTAAAAACAACACAAGGAACTATCCAGACATCCCAGAAATATACTTCAGGTAAAAGAGAACAATAAATAGAGTGACATTTAGTGTACTACTTGGTTGGTATAGGACAATGGCAGAGCCCCTCATCAAATTTGTCTACAGCTGTCATGTTTACTATGCCTCCTGAAATGGGAATGAGGCTGCTATAAGACGTTGTTTAGACATTTAAGCCATATGAATGTATTATATTATTAAAATTAAGAACAAAATGTACACATATCCTGTAAAAAAAAGATATTGTTTAATGAAGACTTCATTTTCAGCCTTTAGAAAGCTCAATTATTGGGCTGAGTGGAGCCACCAACCTATTTTCTTTCTTAAATTGTTATCATGTCTGTCCTGTGGAACGAGGTTGGGTAGGCGGCCATCTTTAAAGGTAGGAAAATCACGAGTCTGTTTTGAGGTAGGCGGAAGGCACATGGTTTTAAATCGCGTGAACTTGAAACAAAACAGGATGGATAGCGGTCGGTGTCACCCATGCTCAGAACCAGGACAGGGACTTAGGGAATGTGACATAGCATGGTCCACTCCCACCCACTCTTCCCATCCTGCTCTCTTTTACTTACCTTTCATTTGTTTCTATGATTATTATTCACAATTCAGTCACTTTGTATCCCAGTTGTAGCCTCCTCCTTCATCTCCTCCTGGTCCTACCCTTCTTCCTTCTTCCTCCCTATCCTTCTTCCTTAGTCCACCGGTAGGGAAAGACCTCCTCCTCTACTGTATAACCCTAGCCTGTTTTGTCCCATCAGGACTGCCTAGATCCTCTTCCTCTGTGGGCTGGCTAGGTTACCCCACCGGGGAGAAGTGAACGAAAAGCAGGCAACTGAATTCATGTCAGAGATTGTCTCTTCTCCCCTTACAAGAGGTCCCACATGGAGACGGAGCTGTCTATGGGCTACCTTGGAGCAGGGATCTGCGTCCTCTCTATGCACAGTCTTTGGTTGATACATCAGTCTCTGCAGTTACCTCTGGGCCCAGCTTATTTTTGGCTTTTGGCTGTTGATCTCTTTGTAGGGCTCCTGTCTCCTCCAGATCCTTTTATATCCCCCTTCTTCCTTCCATAAGACTTCCTGTGTTCTGTTCAAAGTTTGGTTGTGAATCTCTGTGAAGTCTTTCAGAGGACATCTATGGTATGCTCCCATTGCTCCCTCTCTTCTACAGCTTCCGGTGTCTAGCCTGGTTTCCCTTCTGAATGAGAAGTAAGCATCTTCCCTAGGATCCTGCTTGTTGTTTAGCTTCTTTAGCAGATTTGAGTATGTTTATCCTATATTATATTTATAATACCCACTTATCAGTGAGTATATAAAATATGTGACTTTCTGCTTCTGAATTACCTCGATCAGAATGATCTTTTATACTTCCAACATTTGCCTTAAAATTTCATGATTTTCATGTTTATAATAACTGCAAATGACATGCTCAACAGAACAAAACAACAGCCTACAGACTGGGAAAAGATCTTCACCAACCCTACATGGGACAGAGGGCTAATATCTAGAATATATAACTCAAGAAATTAAAAACCAACAAGCTAAATAATCCAATTAAAACTGGGGTTCAGAGCTAAACAGAGACTTCTCAACAGAGAAATATTGAATGGCAGAGAATCACTTAAAGAAATGCTCAACATCCTTAGTCGTTCAGGAAATGTAAATCAAAAGAACTCTGAGATTTCACCTCACACCCATCAGAATGGCTAAGATCAAAAACTCAAGTGAAAACACATGCTAGAGAGGATGTGGAGAAAGAGGAACCCTACTTCGTTGCTGATGGGAATGTAAACTTGTAAAACCATTTTGGAAATCAATCAGGCACTTTCTCAGAAAATTAGGAATAGTCATACCTCAAGATCCATCTATACCACTCTTAGGCAAATATATATCTAAAATATGCTCAAGTACGCAACAAGTATAAATGAACCATATTCATAGCAGATTTATTTGTAATAGCCAGAATCTGGAAACAACCTAGATGTCCCTCTACTGAAGAATACATAAAGAAAATCTGGTACATTTACACAATGGAATATTACTTCTTTTACCTGTTAAACAGTTGTTAGGACAAATCTTTAGTCTTGCTCATTTCTTCTCATTTTTAAACTTGCTTCTGAATTGGATCTGATTTAATCAATTAAAAGAATCACGGTGATTCACTTTTATATACATAACTCAAGGAAACAGCATGAGTGAGAATTTTAGTATGACTAGTTTTCCCACACAGATAAATCTAACATGCTCTGTTATAAATTCACAGCACTGGAAAATGAACAGTTACCAACATGCTCCCATCACTAGTGGCTGTGAGTTTTAAAGTATGGGCATTATTGAATGTGATAGAAGATGCCTAGAAGAAGTTACTCTCAAATCTTAGAGTCAAAATTTTATATCGATTTATCCGATTCCTCTTTCAGAGTAGTTTTCATCACAGTCTCTTGTCTGCTTCCCTTCTATCATTTCTCCTTTACAATAATTCTCTACCCTGTCTTCTACACAGACAGGCTTTGCATAATTAAACCAGCCACCCCTAAAGCCCAAATCCAAACCATTTTATCATCCCTCAATGACTCTTCCTCTGTGGAGTATCCATCCATCTAATATACAATTTTAATCAGTGGATCCAAGATCATAAGTTACTTTAAAATAGGAAGAGGATATTCATTTTTTGAGACTACTTTTGATTTATGATGAAAACTCAGTCAGTCAAATCTTGCTTCCTGCACCTGGAAAAGAAAAAAGTACCAGTAACATTCTAGTCAGCTGGATCAACCCATAGTTTTCTGTTTCCCAGGTTGAAGATGTATCTTGAAGTACAGCAGATAAACAAAATGGCACTTTGCAGTGTGGGTGAATACTACAGATGGTTCTGAGCCTTCATTCTTCATTCTTTGAAAATGGACATTGGATGTAGGAGAAAGCAAGTATCAGGACAGGAGCCTACCACAGAGGGCCTCTGAAAGACTCTACGTAGCAGTGTATCAAAGCAGATACTAAGACTCATAACCAAACCTTCGGCAGAGTGCAGGGAGTCATATGAAAGAAGGGAGAGTTACTATGACCTGGAGAGGACAGGAGCTCTACAAGGACCAAATATATCTGGGCACAGGGGTCTTTCATGAGACTGATTCTCCAAACAAGGACCATGTATGGATGTAACCTAGAACCTCTGCCCAGATGTAGCCCTTGTTAGCTCAGTATCCAAGTGGGTACTTTAATAAGGGGAACAGGGACTGTTTCTGACATGAACTCAATGGTGGGTTCTTTTAGCCCCCTCCCGAGGGAGGAGCAGCTCTGCTAGGCCACAGAGGATGACTTTGCAGCCAGTCCTGAAGATACCTGATAAACCAGGGTCAGATGAAAGGGGAGGAGGTCCTCCCTTATCAGTAGACTTGGAAAGGGGCAGGGAGGAGATGAGGGAGGGAGGGTGGGATTGGGAGGGAATGAGGGAGCGGGATACAGCTGGGATACAGAGTTAATAAGCTGTAACAATATTTAAAAAATTAAAAGAAAAAAAGAAAATTTAGCTATTGGGTTGAGGAGATGGGTAAGACTTTGTGGTGATTGCCACACACATCACAAGGACCTGCAGCTGGATCATCAGTAACCATAGCGGGCCCCCCTGTAATCCTAGCAATTAAGAACATCACTGAATCTTGCTAGGCCTAATCAAATTCAAGTTCAACTAAAGATCTTTTCTCGAAAAAGAAGGAAGGAAGGAAGGAAGGAAGGAAGGAAGGAAGGAAGGAAGGAAGGAAGGAAGGAGAAGAAAGTGAAAACCAACCAATATTTCTGGACTCCACATGAATACATACATGTACACGTGTACCCGCACACACATATGCCCATGCCCCGCCCCCACAGTTCCCTTAACCAACATGACAGCTCACAGTCAGCTGCATCTCCTGGGCCGGAGTACTTGACAATCTCATCTTGCCTTGCGGGCACTATCATCCTATAACTATACTATACACAGACACAGACACACACACACACACACACAACACACACACACAGACAAACACTTAAAAGTAATACAAAAAAATGAAAGACTCAAGGAAAGTTTGAGCACATAATGTATATATCATTTCTCGCTTTCTACCCAGTATCTTTTATCCAGATGCTTTTCCTTGTAAGTTAGGAAGTCTGACCTATTTCACAGATATTCATTACCTGGGTGGTTTCTATTGTCATTGCAATTTAAACCCTTGCTTTAAAATTTAGAGGAGTCTCAGCATATCCAAAATATTACAGCTATTTTATACTAATTGATGAAGACGAGAAACAAGGCTTTTTTTTTTAATTTGTAGCACTGTAGAAAGAGAGACACATACAAAATTAAGCCAAGTAACACATGCTGTAAAAATAAAATATGCTAATATATTTTGGAGCAATAGTATACTTGCCATCTTAAGATGAACATTATTTTCATTTAAAATAAAAGCATTATGAAAAGTAATAAAAACTTCTATATTTTAAATGTGTTTCCACTTAGCACTGAAGAACTCTGTAAAATAGAAAGCAACACAGGGATTCTGAATATTTTAGAATTTTTATATAACATACATGCATTGCTTTTGCAAGTTCAAAAAATTTCTACTAATTAACACCTTTGAAAATGTAGCCCATGGTAACTCAGTATCCAAGTGGGTTCCCTAGTAAGGGGAACAGAAATTATTTCTGACATGAACTCAAGGACTGGCTCCTTTACCTCCTCCTGCCCCTGAGAGAGGAACAGCCTTGCTAGGCCACAGAGAAGGACATTGCAGCCAGTACTGAAGATACCTGATAAGCTAGTATCAGTCAGATGGAAGAGGAGGAGGACCTCCCCTAGCAGTGGACTAGAAAAGGGACAGGGAGGAGATGCGGGAGGGAGGGAGGGTGGGATTGGGAGGGAGGGGGCTACAGCTGGGATATAAAGTAAATAACCTGTGATGAATATTTAAAAAATAAAAATTAGAAAAATTTAGTATATACAAAAAAAAGAAAATCTAAAAGGATTATATAGACAGTTGTAGTGTAACAAAAGAGCTGAACTGTATTAGGACAATGGATAGCTGCTATTACATTCTATAGATGTTCCTATAACAAAATAGGTTACAAAACAGATTAATCATATACTTCCCCTTCAAGAGAAACACACTTCTGGATGTTTCTATAGCAACAACAATTGTATAGCAATAGAATTCCAACTATTAACTTCCTCATTACAGTGAAAAATCAATAACTACATAAATTGTTTAAGATAGCATATATCTTTAGAAGATATCTATTTATTTACTCAATATTATCACAAAAAAACATGCTATGGAAAATCGAAAGCACACACGTTGTGTGTTAAGTGATTATATCAGCAGTAGAATGAAGTTTAGCAGAACTAGCCTTACTACCTTCTTCTTGGTCGTTCTAAAGCATGTCTGCACTAATTATGTGTAAAATATAACCTACCCTGGTCAGTCAAGCCTGTCCTAATCTTGCTAGTTTCAAACATAAACTACTAACCTTTGCAATTTCCTTTTAAATTAAAAGAGCAGTTAACTTTCTTCGAGTTCAAACTAAATGTTTCTGGCCTGAATTTTCCAGAATGAGGTTAGCATACTTAAACATAGATCAATGAAAGTTTTCTCTTTTCCCCAGAAAACCTGTCAAATTAAGTGGTTTTTATCTTTGGGGAGTTAGCTAAACAATTGTTTTATCCACATTACATCTGGTAACAGGCTTAACTCTGTGACTTTCATTTCAACTCTATATTTTTTGTCCCCCAGTCTCAATTGCCTTTTGCATTGCAATTGAGCAGATGTAAATACTGTCATAGTTGTGAGAGAGGGTTAGAAAATGCAAGTAGAGTCCCAAGGAATGAGAAGACCTGTTTGTTCAAAATAATTATCATCTGTTTGGTTGCTTTAGCCTCTGAACACATAGGCAATGGCCTCTCCATATTGTGTAGCATGAAAGAAAAATCGCATAATTGACAACATTCTTCCCAACTTCTAATCCAAAACTTACTTGATTAACAAAAAGAATATGGATCTTCTTTTCTTTTTCTTTTGGTATGGAAATAAGGCAGAGTTCAAATACTGATGTAGACACCCATTCATCTCCTTGACCCCCAAAGCATAAAATCAAAGGGGGAATGTAATCATATTATTCACCTCATGCATTTTCTATCTTTTTTTTCTTTTCTATAGCCAAAGGACTGAAATAAAAATGCAGCTCCATGATATGCAGTAGCCAGAAGGGTTCCTGTTTTATCTTTCACACTGAAAATGGGTCTCAAGCTTTAGATGTGACTAGAATGGTTTAGACTTTTATCTCAGCCTTCTTGCCCCACTCATGGGACAATAGCATCAGAAAATTAGCTTGAGGTATCAAATTTTTACTCTTATTTCAGCCTTAAACAAGAAAGGGCACGGCATAAAAGCAAACTGTTGAACTGTGTTACAATCCTCTGAACCCTTAGACCTGGAGGACCCGTGGTCGTTCGTATTATTTGGTTTTTTATTTATTGTGATAGTGGTAAGGCATAAAAAGATTTCTACCGGATTCTCTTTTAGCAAAATTGCTAGCTAATCACATTCACTCAGATGGATCTGAATCTTTTTCAAATAGAGGCTCTGTTGGAGTGGGCTCCCAGAGACAGGAAATTGACCTTACGCAGTCTCCTGTCCCAAACATGGCCCAGTGTTCTTAGAATTAGCCACTGAGCATATAATCACGTCTACCTGTCTACCACTGATCCCTCTACCTCTTCGATATTTATTATCTTGGATGTTATGGTACCTTGAAATGAAATAATCAAAATAATGCCTAGCAACTAATTTGGGCATGTTTCAATAATGGCTCTAGCTACATTAAATATAGTTTCACAGATAAAAAAGCCAGCAATAACTATATCTAATTTGGAAATTTAACTATGAATGCACACATCTCCTTTTACATCTCCTTACTGAGCTTTCACATTATTGGATTTGTTATCAGTGAACCAAGTGAAGTGGCACCTCACAATGCATTGCCAGCCCTACATTGGCAGCTCCTAATGGAGGAGGAGGATGGAGACAATCATACTGCTTATACCCAGTGAGTATGCCCTTTATTACAATATCCAAAACATTCTCTTAAATATAGTCACTGTGGCCCTGTTTATTAGGCTCACTGAATAGCTGCTAATGTATGAACTATGTTTGGTTCTTTCTTGCTGACATAGTATAGCTTTCTGCCTGTTCTATCCTCCAGAGGGGTACAGAATCAAAGACATTTGTTCCTCATAGAGTCATTTGTTAAATATATTTAACATAAAATTTTCAAATAGCAATGCTACAGTGATCAGTTGGCTGATTCTCGAGTATCATAGATGTTTGGGGATGAATCTTAACCTAAATCTAAACATTTATATTAAAAACCCTATGACCTGATAAGCTAGGGTAAGATGGAAGGGGAAGAGGACCTCCCCTATCCAGGGACTCAGAGAGCAACATGAGAGGAGATGAGGGAGGGAGGGTAGGATTGGGAGGGAATAAGTGAGGGGGCTACATCTGGGACACAAAGTGAATAAACTGTAATTAATATAAAAAATAAACATTTAATTAAATAAACCCTGTGACCACACTGAAGTCCCACTGTTCACAGAAGAGTGTGAGTTTTCAAATGGGACTGTGTTTCCATTTACTCTGAAAGGTCTAGTGTAGGTAGAGCCATATGATTAAAATAACAACAACAACAACAATAATAATAATTTATTAACGTAGTAAAGAAGGATATGAACACAAGCTGTAAGCTGATCTCAGCTAATGGCAGAAGACGGTAAACCAATTGTTGCATTGAGTCGTTTTTTTGATTGTCATTCTGAACTGCAAGAAAGCATTTTAATCTCATCGTCTGTTGTATTTCTGAACTATTCCCCTCTAACATGGATATATATATATATATGATCATTTAAAAAGTAAATGACTTTGAATTAGATATTGTCTACAACTATAACTATGATTATTATCTTCCTGGGTTTTAGTAATTATATTTATTTATATTTTTGCATTTTGCGTTTATTGAAAATAGTTTTTTTCTCATACAATATATCCTGATTATATTTTTATCTTCCTTTAGTCCTTTCAGTTAGTCTCCCCTTCTGAACCCCTCAAGATACACTCCCTTTCTGTCTCTCATTTAAAAAGAACAGGCTTCTAAGGGATAAGAACCAAACATGACAAAATAAAATATAATACGATTAAGTTGGACATGGCAACCCAACTGGAGTAATAGAGTCCCAAGAGCAGGCACAAGAGTCTGAGATCCACTCATTCTTACAATCATGAGTCCCCTAAATATAATAAACTAATGGCTGTATCATATGCATAGGACCTAATGTAGACCCATGTAGACCTTGAGCCTTCAGTCTCTGTGGGCTCACGTGAACCATGCTTACTTGATTCAAAGGGCCTTGTTCTCTGGGGATCTTCTATCCCCTCTGGATTTTATACTCTTTCCACCTCTTTTTCTTTGGAAATCCCTATGTTCTAAGGGAAAGAATTTGATGGAGGAGTCCATGTGGTGCTCTCACGACATGATGTCTGGTTGTAAGTCTCTGCATCTGTTCCCACCTGTTGCCAGAGGAAGCCTCTCTCATAATGGCACTAATCGATGGATATAGCAGAATATGATTAGGAATCATTTAATTGATTTTTTTTAAGACTAGTGCTGTTTGGTTCTGGGCTACATAATGTCTAGTTGTTGCTTACTCAAGCAGTGTCAGGTGCAGCTTCCTTCTTGTGTAGTGGGCTTTAGTTCAGTTAAGGCACCAGATGGATATTCCAACAAGTTCTCTGCTGTTATTGCTCTAGCATATTAAGCAGGCAGGACAGATTGCAGATGTAAGGGTTTGTGGCTGAGCTGATGTTCCCTTTTCTCTTTCAGTAGCATGGAGAGTAACTGTCACCCCCTACAACTCTCAAAGTTCAAAAAGTTGTGCAGCAGTGGCCCCACCTATCATTTCACAGACACCAGCCTACTGTCTTAACAACAGCCTGGGTTGTTTGAGGATTTTCATGTAACAAGAAATCAAAACTACAACAACAACAAAAATCCAGAACACAACACAAATAATGAAATTAAAAATGAGGTACATATCTAAACATAATTGTCAATAGAAGAATCTCAAATGGCTGAGAAACACTTAAATATTCAATATCCTGAGTTATCAAGGAAAGACAAATCAAAACTACATTGAGATTCCATTTTAAACCTTTCAGAATGGATAATATCAATGACACAAGTGACAGTTCATGCTGGCAAGGATGTGGAGCAAGAGGAACACTCCTTCATTGCTGGTGGGAGTGCAAACTTGTACAACCACTATGAAAATCTATATGATGGTTCCACAGAAAGTTGAGAACCTGTCTACCACAAGATCCTGCTATATCACTTCTAGATGTTTACCCAAAAGACACTCCATTATACCAAAAGGACACTTGGTCAACTACATCCATTGTGGCTTTTTTCATACTAGCCAGAACTGCAAACAACCTAGATGTCCCTCAACAGAGGAATGGACAAAGAAATTGTGACATATTTACACAATGGAGTATTATTCTGTTGTTTAAAAAAAATGATGTCATGAAATTTGCTGGAAAATGGATGCAACTAAGAAAAAAAATATCAACTGAGTGAGGTAATCCAGATCCAGAAAGATAAATATGGTATATATTCACTTATAAGGGAATATTAGCAGTTAAGTAAGTGATAACCAAGCTATAATCCACACACCCAAAGAGGCTAGGTGAAGAGAAGGGGTCTAGGGAGGTTATATGGATGTCTCTGGGAGGGAGAAATAGATTTTGTGGCCAGGCTGTGGGCAGGTGGGAAAGGGATCAAGAGATCAGATTGAGGAGGTATGTGGTGCCGGGATAGAGGAGAGTGGAGGGAGAGAGAGCCGGAAATGCGGGGACATCTGGGGGATGACATAGAAACTGAGTACAGTGGGAACTTCCTGGATTCTATGAAGGTAATCCTAATGATTACTCATAGTTATGAGTAATATGGGTCTCAACTGACCATCTCTTATAGCCAGGCAAGGCTTCAAGTAGCAGGACTACATTGTATTCAGTTGATTTGTTCTTCAACAAATTTTAGAGAAATCCCTGTTCAACCTGCCTCTGGATATCTATCGATCTTCTTCAGGATAAAGAAGAACAAATAATAAAAGACCATGTTCAAAATGGAACATTTACCTCTGAGAATACTCGTTTTTATTTTTCTTTTCATATTGAAATTTGGGGATTTTAAAAATATTACCCAATGTTATTCTAGTAACCAGGAAGTAATTGAAGATAATGTATACATGAAATACTATTTGTCCAATTTAGTCAGTGTTTTTTTAAATCATTTCATTCTCTTTAATTAATAAATCAAATCCTTATTTAATATTATTTACCCAGAGAACCTAGATGACATTGGATGCATAATCACTTAATTTTAGTTTATCTACAAACAACCAAAGGGTGACATTTTCTGTGGGGTGAAATTAATACATAACAACTTTAATTAAATTCATAACAATGAATTTTTAGAAGTGCACTCCCTTAAAGCTTCCTAATTAGATATCCTAAATAGTCACCAACTCCTTTAAGCATCTTGCCCTCTCTCTGTGCTCTGTCTTGCATTCTCTTTTCCTTATATGCACACTATTATCTAATTCATTTTCTACTCTCTGGAAAAGATATCTAACATCTGTCAGCAACAATAATCTGTGATGTTAAAAGTGATTTGCTATAACTTATTATTATATAAAAATAGTCAGCTGAAATGAGCACAGCCATAGAAATAGCCTATTTCAATATATCTTGATAACCAACATGGAGTCTTCTTTGAGTAAATAAGTATAAACAAAAACTCATCTGTTCCTTTTAGCCAGTTGTATTTCAGAGCATATAAAAGTGGAAATTTTAAATCAATTTTTACATCTTCCATTACTGATGCCAGAATTCTGAGAAATAAATAAGTGGAACTGAAAACAATCGATTAAGCCTAGAAGTCATCCTGATTATTAAAATGGAAATCTTAGATGTTTAAAAAACACTACACTCTAGTACATTATCAAATTCAAAAGTTGAGGTTCTTTACTTAAATTTAAAACATTTGAGAAGTCATGATGATAGAAAATATATTTAAGTTCTCTCTCCTTTTTTTTTTCTTTTTTTTCTTACTTTTTACCTTTTCAAACAAATGACCCACAGGCAAGTTAACTTCTCTCAAATATTTGTGTTAACAAAATACTTTGTGCTCTACAGTAATTGTTTGTTTTTTTTTTTTGCATTTAATTTTTATCTCAGACCTTGGAAGGTAGAGGAAATCAATATAAAGTTTTATAATTTTGTCAAACAAATTTTATCATGATGACTTTTGAGCAATTATTACTATTCACAATGTTTTAAAATTTATGGTGAGGGGATGTATCAGAGGGCACAGTGTTGGCACATGAACATGAGGACATAAGTTTAGATCCTCAGCAGTGAGTTGAAAATAGAGAACCCACAAAGCATGCTGGTTGGCTTAAATACTAGAATGAAGTTCAGGGATGGCCAAGACACCTTACCTAGATAAGCAGTGTTGACCTTCAGCCTACACATGCATATGAACTCATACGCGTACGCATATACCACATACACATTTATCTACAACAGAAATTATACTGAGAATTATGTATGTGCCAAGTGTCTAGAAGCATCTTTGAATCATACCAACATAAACATATAAAAAAAACCTGAAAGCAGTTATCCATAAATAACAATTTTAGCTTCATAATGTCAATTCAATCTGCTGTCTCAAATTAATTTATTTCATTTAAAATAGACTGTTCACCCCATATGTCTTACAGAACATTCCTGATACATGTAGTTATATTCCTTTTAGCTTGATTATCTTTCTATACACGTAACAATTCTTACTGTAGACAACAATGCAGGCAATTAAAAACAAACAATTACTACCTTTAACTGCATTATTTTCTTTACACAGTCTTTTCCATTGAAATATAAACATGTATTTTTAGAAGATCAATTTTAAGAAGGCCAAGATGTTATTAGGGGTAAAAAAAACAGACATAGTCCAATTGATAGATCAAGAAAAAAATATGATAGCATAAATATGATTGCTTTCTGTGGTAGATGAATGAATATGATTTCAATGCCTTACCAGTCTCTGAGCTCAAATCCCAGAATACAATTCTAGACAGAACACCTGCAAACTGTAGTTGTGCACCTTCCTTAAATTTTTAGCCCTTAGATTCTTAGTGCAGGCACCTATGACAACTGGGACCGGAACATTTTTGGCTCTACGGTCTGACCTTTGCCTTGTGAGATGTTTCATAGCATCATTGGCTTCTGCAACCAGATGCCAAAAGCTTCAAAATCACCTGAGAATTTGCTAAGAAGGCAGATATGCATGGGTCATGTCAACATACAACAGGCAATTCAATGTAGGGCTGCAATGGCTTACATTTTAACAGCCCATGGGAGCTTTAAATAGGGAAGCTACTTAAAATAGGGAAACTACTAACTGTGACTTTGCTCTCAAGCTAGGAAAAGTCTGTTCACAGGAGGTCTTTGACAATATTATGAAACATTACTGCAAGTTATTACTGGAGGATAAGAGGTGTGTGATACTCCTGGCATCTAATGGATAGAGATCAGAGATGATGTTAAACATCTTACGATACACTCCTTCGACAAATATTTATTCTCTGCAAAATGTCAATCTCCTCTAAGGCTAGGAATGTGTGGTGGAAGAGGAAAAGGACAATGAAGAAATACAAACAGGCTTTCAATAACATCTTCACATACTTTTAATGATTTTTCTTCATTCTAGTTCCCACCATTTGCCTGCAAATTTCATGATTTCCTTGTTTTTAATAGGTGAGTAGTATTCCATTGTGTAAATGTACCACAGTTTCTGTATTCATTCTTTAGTTGAGGGACATCTAGGTGGTTAAAAATAAAGCTGCTATGAACATAGTTGAGCAAATGTCCTTATTATATGGCAGAGCATCTTTTGGGTATATGCCCAGGAATGGTATAGCTGGGTCTTGAGGTGGAACTATTCCCAATTTTCTGAGAAAGTACCAGATTGATTTCCAGAGAGGTTGTACAAGTTTTCAGTCCTGACAGCAACGAAGAAATGTCCCCCTTTCTTCACAGTCTTGCCAGCATGTGATGCCGAAAGCCATGTACAGATTTGATGCAATTTCCATTAAAAATTCCAACACAATTCTTTACAGGCTTGAAAGAGCAACCATTAACTTTATATGGAAAAATAAAAGGTCCAGGATAGCCAAAATTTCTACATGATAAAAGAACTTCTGATGGTATGGTGTAAATATCCCTGATCTCAAGATGTACTATAGAACAATGGTAATAAAAACAGCATGGTATTGACATAGAAACAGACACGTTGATCAATGGAACTAAATTGAAGACCCAGAAATAAACTCACACTCTTACGAGCACTTGGTTTTCGACAAAGAAACCAAAACTTTTCAATGGAAAAAAGAATGTATTTCAACAAATGATGCTAGTTTAACTAAATGTCTGCAGGTAGAAAAAAAATGTAAATATACCCATATGTATTACCCTTCACAAGCTCAAGGCCAAATGGATCAAAGACCCTGACATAAACCAGAGACTCTAAACCTTTCAGAAGGCATCCAACCTACTTAAGAAGATGCAAACCGTAGTTTCAGATGGAGACTCTTTTTTAAAGGAATGGATTGTGAGTATTAGAAGATGAGAGATGGCATACCCAAACCATCTTCTGAGATCTACACACAAGCACCAGAATACACACATTGGCACATACATACCAAATACAGACAGACAAACACATATAAAGGAATAACTAACTACATTAATAAGTAAATAAACAGAATGATAGACAGACAGACAGACATACACAGAAATAAGTGATAGCTAAATAAGTGATGAATAAATAATAATAAAATGAATTTGTAAAACCTGAGATAGGACAGCACTTGACACCTTCTAATTTAGCCCCTTCTGAATTCCTGAAATGAAAGTGTACAGCAATAAAAGAAGAATTGAAAGCTAATGTAGACAATGTTTTCCTTTATACTCATGTCAGCATTTTAAGGAAAAGTTTTCTTTGCTATTAATTAAAGAGACCAAGGTTTAGAAATATTGAGTGTATTGTTCAAAGTTCCAAAGTTGCAAAGTCAAACAGCTGAGATTAGAGTTCAGACCTGCCACCCAAGACCAAAGCCTTACCAACTGCTCAGCTGAGCTTCTGGAGGTGAGCATTCCAAGTTAGAAACAGCTTTCATAGACTTCATTTTATATTTTATGTTCAGTGGTATTCCCTAAAGGATTTCAGCAACTGAGTAACTCGTACCAGGATTAGATAAATCTAGACGAGAAAATAATCTGCAAATAATATAGGCACGAGATTAACTGGCC
This sequence comes from Meriones unguiculatus, assembly GCF_030254825.1. NCBI lineage: Eukaryota > Metazoa > Chordata > Mammalia > Rodentia > Muridae > Meriones > Meriones unguiculatus. The sequence goes on along the minus strand of NC_083357.1, from coordinate 65,784,434 downwards.
TCTGTTGAGATATTTGGTATTAATCCTGATTAAAAAGCACTGCTTAATACGATTATAAGTCAGAGGTGGGACCCAGTTGGAAGGAGTATAAACCAAACACTACAGTGAAAACCATGAGAGCCTGAATGCTGTGGTGTAGTTTGTGTGGAGTTCTTCCTTCTATCCCATTCAAACCTAACACAGTTTAAACAGTTTAATTCTTTTGAAAGCAGCATCTCAGTGCCAAACACAATCTATCACAAGGACACCTTAAGAAAAGCAGCATTGGCCTTGGTGTTGTGTATGTAAGGCAATCTCTTCTTCATTTCTTGTGTCTTTATTTAAATCAGTAATGGTACACAACACGTGTGGAAGGGCTCTTATATAAATATATTTGTATTTAATTTGAGGAGAGAAACTTGCAAGTCAACATATTAGGGATCACACAGTTTTAATTTACATATGTAGCTAAGAGGAAAAGAAAGGCTACCAGAGACTTAAAAAAAAATGAAGTTGAATGAATGAAATACGTTGGCGACAGGATAATTTGGGACCAGCTGCTGCTGAACAAACATTTATTATTACCATCCATCTGAGGATTAGTAGAAAATAAAATTTCCAGAAAGACAATGAACAGGAAATGCATATTTGATAATCAAATATGCAAAGCTCTTGACTCCAAAGGCTAATTGTTTTCCAGGGAAAAGCTTAAGCTTGTTTAAGTGACATATAAATAACTCAAAGCTTGCATTAGAAAAGAAAGAGAGAATGCAGCTCAAATCTGTGTGTAAGCACGACAGAAAATAAATTCTACATTATTTTGCCAGGAAAATTTGCTAGTAACCTCAGATCTCCCTAGTTTATCTTAAACCCAAATGCTTATGAGTATTTTTCTACTGATTCATGTACACCACATAAATCTAACCCTTTCCCAGTTTCTGAAGACAGCCACATCCATGGCACAACTGGATGAGCACAGCAGCCAGCTACCTTTCTTCCTCTTCTTTCTTCACCTTTCTCAAAAACACCACCCTGGATAACCCACACACAATAGCTGTCAAATTGGGCTGCACCTCTTCCTAAAATCACCCACAGGAGCCCATGTCATGCAAAACTAATGACTGAGTCTGCATATTTTTCACGATTCCTCAAACTTCCTATGCCTTTTCCTGCCTGACCTCACTTTTTAATGTCTCTATGTCATAGCTTGAGTTCACTTTACTACTTCTCAAGCAGGTCTGGCTTTTTCTAAATAAAGTTATTTTACTTAAGTATTTATAGGGCATGCATATGAGGGATTGTTGCTTAATCAAATCACATGAAGTGGATTCACTGCTAATCCAGATTCTTATTCTTATTCTTATTTTACAATTTATTCACTTTGTATCCTGGTTGTAGCCCCCTCCTTTATCTCTTCCCAGTCCCACCTTCCCTCCCTTCCTCCCCCTCCACTCCCCTCCCTTAATCCACTGATAGGGTATGTCCTTCTCCCCTACTATCTGACTCTAGCCTATCAGGTCTCATCAAGCTACCTGGATCCTCTTCCTTTGTAGGCTGGCAGGGTCATCCTGCCAGGGGGAAGTGATCAAAGAGCAAGTAATTCCAGTTCATAACAGAGGCAGCCCTTGCTCACCTTACTCAGGAACCTGGGAACCTGCATGGAGACTGAGTTGCCTATCTGCTACATCTAAGGAGGAGCTCTAGGCCCTACCCATGCATGGTCCTTGGTTGGTGCATCAGTTTCTGCAACCCCCACCCCCACCCCTGGGCCATACTTTGTAGCTTTGTTGGTCTCCCTCCCTGTGGAGCTTCTGTTCTCTCAGCATTCATCTATCCTCTCCTTCCATAAGACTCCCTGCACTCTGCCCAAAGTTGAGATGTGAGTCTCAGCATCTGCTTTGATCTCCTGTTTCGCAGAGCCTTTCAGAGCCCTCTGTGGTAGGCTCCCATCCTGTTCCCTTTCTTCCAACGCTTTTGTTGTCTATCCTGTTTACCCTTCTGAATGAGAATTAAGCATCTTCCCTAGGGTCCTCCTTGATTTCAGCTTCTTTATGTCTGTGAATTTTAGTATGTTTATCCTATATTTTATGGCTAATATCTGCTTATATGTGAGCATATACAATTCATGTCTTTCTGTTGTGGAAAGAAACACCTCTGACCTGGGCCATACCTTCTGCTTGAAGTCTATGTAAAGGACATGGAAAAAGAAAGCCTGGCTTTTTGCCTGCTTGCCCTCACTAGCAAATCCATTTCTTTCACTGGCATTAGGACCTACTTCTTTTGGCTTCCAATGCATACTGAAAACCTGAGACATACAGCCTTGAGGACTGAACAACTACTGGATTGTTGAACCTTCTGTTCATAGGCAGACATTGTTGATTAACTGGACCACAGCCTGTAAGTCATTCTAATAAATACCATATGTCACATATATATATATATATATATATACACATATATATATATAGCATAGCATATATGCCATATCATGTATATACATATATATGTGGATATATATATATATTTAGAGAGAGAGAGAGAGAGAGGGGATGGAGGGAGAGTGGGAGGGAGTGAGGTAGGAAGGGAGAGAGGGAAGGAGAGAGAGAGACAGATTCATGCTGTAAGTTCTGTTATTCTATAGAGCCCTTAATAATATAGCACCACATATCTGAAGGGCTCAAGAAGGCCATAGAGGTGTCAAATCTGCTGGAGTTAGAGACAGTTGTGAACTACCATGTGAGTGTGGGGGATCAAACCTCAAAGAGCAACCACTCAAAGAGCAACCACTGCTCTTAATAATAAATACATCCATCTTTTCAATCTGAGGACAGGGTCTTTGCTCACTTGTGCATAATTGCAGCTTACTAAAAATATAGTAACCATGTATAAAGTATAAGTTTTCTAGGGCCTTCATAAAAAAAGAAAGATAATACTTAAATATAATAATATATTAAGAATATTCTCCTTCATTAATAAACTAATTTATGTTTCTTACATGTCAATTTCAGCTTCTTCTCCCTCCTCTTCTCCCAGCCCCACCATGTCTACTTCCCTCCACTCCTCCCTTTCTCCTTAGACGAGGGGAGGCCTCTCATGAATATCAGCCTGCTTTGGCATATCAAGTTGCAGTAGGGGCCTGTTCTCCTACTGAAATTAGACAAGGCAGTCCAATTACAAGAAAATATCCAGAGGCAGGCAACAAGAGTCAGAGACAGCCCCTGCTCCTGTTGTTAGGAGACCCACATGAAGACCAAGCTACACAACAGTTACATATATGCACAGGGCCTAGGTTCATTCCAAACATGTTCTCTGGTTGGCAGTCTATTCTGTAGATTTTCTTGCAGTTGGCCGTGGGTCTCTGCATCTCTTTCCATCAGTTGCTGGGTGACACCACTCAAATGACAGTTATGCTAAACCCCATCTGCAAGTATAACAGAATATCATTAAGAGTGTCTGGGGTGCGCTCTCTTTCAGGGATCTCAAGTGAGAATAGTCATTGGTAGGCCATTTCCTCCATTTCTTTTCTGTCTTTACCTCTACACACCTTGTAGGCAGGACAAATTGTGGTTGAAGGATTTATGGTTGGGTTGATGTCTAAACCCCTGCTTCAGAAGTCTTGCCTGGTTACAGGAGATAGCCATTTTAGGTTACTAGCTCATTTTTATAGACATCTCCCATTCCAGCTGTCCCTCCCAGTATTCTGTCCTCAACCAACTTGATCCTTCCTGTTCCCATGCCCAACCCCTCCCCTTCCCAGTCCTTTCCCTCCATCACCCTGATATATCTATTTTATCTCCCTTTATCTGTGTAAATCAAGTGTCCCAATTTGGGCCCTCCTTGTTACTTAGCTTCTTTTGGGTTTGTGGTCTGTAGCATGGTTATCTTGTACTTACAGTTCATATTTGCCTGTAAGTGATTACATACCATGTTTGTGTTTCTAGGGCTGGATTGTTTCACTTAGGATGATATTTTAGAGTTCTTGATTATTTTTCCTGAAACTTACCTGCATTTTTCTTGATGTCATTGTTTTAAATAGCTGTTGAATATTCCATAGTTTAAATATAACACATTTTCTTTATCCATTCGTTGGTTGAGGGACATGTAGGTTGTTTCTAGTTTCTAGCAATTACAAATAAAGCTGTTATGAATATAACTGAGCAGGAGTCCTGTGGTATGGTGTAGCATCTTTTTTTGTATATGACCGAATGGTATAAGCTGCATTTTATAGTAGATCTATTCCCAATTTTTCAAGAAATTTATTTCCAAAGTGGTTGTACAAGTTCTCACTTCCATAATGAAGGAAGGCTCACCTTGCTCCATAAACTCACCAGCATGTGCATTCACTTGAGGTTTTTTTTTTTTATTGTTGTTGTTTTTGTTTTCGTTTTGTTTTGTTTTCTATTTTTATGATTCTGATGGGTGTACAATAGAATCTTAGAGTCATTTTGATTTGCATTTCCCTAATGACAAAAGATGTTGAACATTTCTTTATGTGTTTCTAGGCCATTAAGGATTCTTCTGTTGAGAATTCTCTGTTTAACTCTTTACCCTGTGTTTTTTTAATTGGAGAACTCAGTGTGTTGGAGTTTGACTTCTTGAGTTCTTTGTATGTTGGGTTGGCGAAGATATTTTGCCATTCTCTAGCCAGCTGTTTGTCCTTTTGACTGTGTTCTCTGCCTTAGAAAAGCTTTTCAGTTTCATGAGGCCCCATTTATTAATTGTTGATCTTAGTGCCTGAGCTATTGGTGTTCTGTTCAGGAAGTTGTCTCCCGTGGCAATGAGTTCAAGGCTACTTCCTGCTTTCTCTTATATCGGGTTTAGTGTATCTGGTATTACATTGAAGTCTCGGTGGAGGGTCTTAGCTGGCGTCCCTGGTGCTGACAGGCTCCAGAAAAGCAGGTAGAGGTGGAAATGTAAGTAGGAAATGAAGCACAGGGTATAAGGTGCACTTTAGTGCTGTGGGGTGTACTCTTAGGATGGTTTGATAAGTCAGGAAAGTGTCGAGGAATTCATTCAGTAAATGAATTCAGTAAACAAGGAAATGAGTCAGTAAAATGACCCTCAAAGCTCAAATCCCTCTAACTTTCTAATTTCTGCTTCACAAACACTTCCAAAGAAATAGAGCTCTTTGGAGCCTGATAAACTCCATCTTTTCTCTTCCCAATTTTGTATCTCTCCCCCGAGTCTCCCCCGTGTCTCCCCCATGTCTCCCCCGTGATTCCCCCGTGTCTCCCCTGTCTCTCCCTCGTGTCTCCCCTGTCTCTCCCCCATGTCTCCCCCGTGTCCCCCCTGTCTCTCCCCCATGTCTCCCCCGTGTCCCCCCTGTCTCTCCCCCATGTCTCCCCCGTTTCCCCCCCGTGTCTCCCCTGTCTCTCCCCTGTGTCTTCCCCGTGTCTCCCCTGTCTCTCCCGTGTCCCCCTGTCTCTCCAGTGTCCCCCCTGTCTCTCCCCCGTGTCTCCCCCGAGTCTCCCCTGTCTCTCCCCCGTGTCCCCCTCGTGTAACCCCCCTGTCTCTCCCGTGTCCCAACTATCTCTCCCGTGTCCCCCCTGTTTCTCCCGTGTCCCCCCGTGTCCTCCCTCATGTCTCCCCCGTATCTCCCCCGTGTCTCCCCCGTGATTCCCCTGTCTCTCCCCCGTGTCTCCCCCGTGTCTCCATTGTCTCTCTCTCTCCCCTGTCTCCCCTGTCTCTCCCCTGTCTCCCCCGTGTCTCCCCTGTCTCTCCCCCATGTCTCCCCCTGTCTCCCCCATGTCTCCCCCTGTCTCCCCCATGTCTCCCCCTGTCTCCCCCGTGTCTCCCCCGTGATTCCCCTGTGTCTCCCCCGTGTCTCCCTCGTGTCTCCCTCGTGTCTCTCCCCTGTGTCTCCCTTGTGTCTCCCCCGTGTCTCCCCCGTGTCTCCCCCTTGTCTCCCTGGTGTCTCCCCTGTGTCTCCCTCGTGTCTCCCCCGTGTCTCCCCCGTGATTCCCCTGTCTCTCCCCCGTGTCTCCCCCGTGTCTCCCCCGTGTCTCCCCTGTCTCCCCTGTCTCTCCCCCATGTCTCCCCCGTGTCTCCCGCGTGTCTTCCCTGTCTCTCCCCCATGTCTCCCCCGTGTCTCCCGCGTGTCTCCCCTGTCTCTCCCCCATGTCTCCCTCTGTCTCCCCCGTGTCTCCCCTGTCTCTCCCCCGTGTCTCCCGCGTGTCTCCCCCCTGTCTCTCCCCCGTGTCTCCCCTGTCTCTCTCCCATGTCTCCCCCTGTCTCCCCCGTGATTCCCGTGTCTCCCCCGTGTCTCCCTCGTGTCTCCCTCGTGTCTCTCCCCTGTGTCTCCCTTGTGTCTCCCCCGTGTCTCCCCCGTCTCTCCCGCGTGTCTCCCCCGTGTCTCTCCCGTGTCTCCCTCGTGTCTACCCCATGTCTTCCCTCTCTCTCCCCCGTGTCTCCCCCGTGTCTTCCCTGTCTCTCCCCCGTGTCTCCCCTGTGTCTCCCTCGTGTCTCCCTCTCTCTCCCTCGTGTCTCCCTTATGTCTCCCCTGTGTTTCCCCCGTGTCTCTCCCGTGTCCCCCCTGTCTTTCCCGTGTCCCCCCTGTCTCCCCCGTGTCTCATGCGGGATGTGGAGCAAGGGGAACTCTCCTCCATGACTGATAGGAGTGAAATATTGTACAGGCATTTTGGAAGTCAATATGGTGGTTTCTCAGAAAATTGGGGATCGATCTACCTCGAGACCCACCTGTACCATTCCTGGACATATACTCAATGGACTAGGTCTTACTTTTAACACTTTTAACCTGGCATGTCATTTCACTTTATATGCTTTCTAAAAATTATAGTTATACTCTAACTACACTGCAGCCTTAGTTTTTAATAGCTTCGGCGTATTTATTCATATTTGTTATCATTTCTGATCTGTCTGTGCCTTTGGGGACTTTATGACTCTATCATATCTTTTGTCTTTAAAGTTTTATATCCTCTGTGGCCTTTCTTCCCTTACTCACACACAGCTCTGGGTTTCCTCTTTGTTCCTGGGGTGATTTCAGATTCTGCATCCAGTGAGGATGTTGGTTGTAGCTGCTCAAGTATTTAACGGGAATGTTTATGTTACTTACCAGAAAAAAAAGATTTACAAATAGTATTAGGGACTTAAAAAAACAAACAAAAAACAAACAAACAAAAAAACAAGATGAGATCCTTGTCTGTTACCTCCAAGGCTAGCCAGTCCCTTCTTTTTCTGAATGCCAAACTCCTGTTTTGCTGGTATCACTGCCAGATTACCTTTTGAATGCTAGTATTGTAATTCTCTCATTTGCTTCCTATAATGCAAATTTCCTTTGTTTCTGAGTAATAACAGCTAATTTCACAGACATTGTCAGTATTTACCTGGACTTACTTAATGTCCCACTAGTTCTGCTGTATCACATCCCCCTCTTTCTTGGGGTCTTACTCATGATCAGTTGTGCCCATTTAATAGACTTCATAAGGACAATTCTCAAAATGCATTTAGATGCCATTCTTCTGCATTTAGCTCTGTTATGCTTTGATTTGTTTTTTTAAGACTGTCTGTTTTCCAACCCAGGCTGGCCTCTAACTTGTTGTCTAGCTGAGGATGGCCTTGGACCCCTGATCCTCCTTTCTCTTGCTCTTGAGTTCTGAGATGACAGGGATGAGTCACTATGCTTGACTTTTTTGAGATTCTATACTCTTAAGTATATCTTCCTTTTTATTTCTGTGACAAAAGCTTGACCTTTTATAACCAAAGCTTTCAAGGGCATCACGATTGACTTTGAAATCCATTCTCTATGGCACTAGGGTAGGGAATACTCTAGATCGAAGGGTCAGCTTTGGAAGCACTTTGAGAGCACTGGTTATTAAATTTATCTTTGTAAATGATGAGAAGTCATATATTAAAAATAACATGGGCCCGGCGAGAGATGGCTCAGCAATTGTGAGGGTGCGAGGCTCTTGAAGAGGACCTGAATTTGTTGTCCAACATCAATAATGGCAGCTGAGGACAGCCTTTTATCTTTGGCTCCAGGGGATCGGATACCCTATTCTGGAGTTGATGAACAGTTGCATTGACATATGCACAGTTACCTCCCACCCAGTATGTAGAAAGGAAAAAAAAAAAAAAAGAAACAATGAATGTAGCTACACAGGAAAAACTGGGTGTTTTGAGAAATAGAATCATGTGTCATTTTTTCATTGCATTTATTTATTTGGTGTGTGTGTGTGTGTGTGTGTGTGTTGGTGTGTGCTACAGCTCATGAGTGGAGGTCAGACAACAGCTGCCGGGGTCAGTTCTCTCATTGTACATTTGAGTTCTAGGGTTCTAATTCAGATTGTCAGGCTAGGAGGTAAGTGCCTTTGCTTACTAAGCCATCATCCTACTTTAGGGGACATATTCCTGCCTGGGGCACCCACTGTGATCCTGACATGACACTGGCAGCCTGATCCATGCCAAGACCTCTTTGACATGCCCGACAGTTTACCTCTCCTGCCCATTTGCATTTCATTCTAGAGTGAAATAACTACTGAAAACACAAAGCTCTTCTCAGCAAACTCCCTATGACACTTCTTGAATGACCTCGGTTTACCTCCAAGAAGCAGTGTTCATGTAAGAATTCCACAGAGGGACTGGGTTTAACATAGCTCAGATTATGTGTCCTTGGGAGTGAAAAATATTTTCTCTCTATTTGGATGCTTGGATCCAGACCCACGAGCTTTCTGTCAGATGAAGCAAGGACATCAGGCTGCAGCAGACCCCAGCTGCTGGCTTAGTTTATCTGCAATTGCTCAGAGATACAGCAAATGTCATTGAGAGGCTAAAGCCAAGAGACCCATCAGGAACATTGAGTGTTATATTTAGTTTTGTTTTGCATTACAAAATAATAAAGCTTCCTCTCCATTTTTCTAAGATAAATCAAAAGAAGTTAATGATTAGATATTAATTCTAAGGGCTAAGTATTCCCATCTTGATTTCAAGGACTTTTCATGAGGCAAGGGAAATGCTATAAACTTCCCCAGACTTGTTCTGGTCTGAAAGCTTTGTCTCCAACCAAATAGAGTAGTGATTTGGGGAATGGTTTCTCCTCTGTCCCTGGGTACTGTTTTCTTATTGGGTAGATTTCTCTCTTGTTTCTCCCATACTAGCATCATTTAAAAGCAGTATAAATGCAAATGGATAGAGTGATTTATAGCTTCCTTCACTCATAACAACTGGAGAAAATTGCTTTTGTAACTGAGCCGATTCTCAGTTAGTGCTCTTAGATATTTTCAGATTTTGCCATAAGCAAGAAGCTGTGCTGACCACAGAGAGGGGTGGGGGCATAATCCTTCATTAATTTGGTGAGAGAGAAGCAATGTCAGAGTGTCCTTACTCTGCATAGCAAGTGAGAGGTGACCTTGTCTCTTTAGTGGGGGAATGAACATAGGAGAAGATAACATATTTTTTTCCGAATAAAAACTGAAAGGAAAGAAAACATGTATTTACTTCTACCAGGAAGTGTTCCATGCTTTTATCTGCTATTAGTGAGTGTCCTGACACCCCATGAAGTAAGTTACAGAATTCTCCATTTGTAGATTTAAAACAAAACAAAAACAAAAACAAAAAAAAACAGTCCAGGCCCAGGAACCTCAGTAAAGCCAGAAGGCAGCACTCTTTCATTCCAGAACTGCCCTGTCCTGCAGAAAGGGCACCTGAATGGTTAACACACTGATTCCTTTGGAAAAAAGACATGTTGGAAACTTCAGATCAGGTAATGATCATGTGATCTCCTTCCAAAAAAGTGTTAAAGAGAAACTGAGGAAGCCTACTACAAGGTGACCTATGTCGGCGGACTTCACAACATTTGGTAGGAGCACTTTCTTTTGTCACCCTTCACATGCACAGTGTTAGTCTGGTTTATGAACCGCTGGGCTAAGCTCTGCTAAGCTCATTTCTTGATCGGTTTAGCAGTGAGTGGTTATTCTCAGATCTCTCTGTAAACTACGGAATAGAAAAGAAAATTACCCAGTCCCCATCCTGGCCTAATTTCTAAAATAATTTCCCCAAGCTTTCTCTGATGCCATCCATAAATATATACATATATATACACATATATACACACAAATATTACTATTTATTTCAAGACTTAAATTAGTCAGTCCACCTTTTTTTTTTTTCCCTTCACTCTGCTCTACTCATTGGAGGTTCTTGGCTTCCTGCATGCTTCCAGGAACCTCCCCTAAGAAAGGCTAAGATTTGGACTTGACCTTCTGATCCATGCATTAAATCATAATTTTAAAAAAAGAAAAAAAAAACAACAAAACCTAAGTACTTCATAGGTTTAGCTGTATGGATTTCTTGTGTCAGCATCTTAAACCACAATAATACTTTTGTTATTGATGACATCAAGGACTGAACTGGAAGGTGCCAGATGAAACTTTTATAGTGTGGGAAGTCTTGGAAACAGAGCTAAAATCAGTAACTTAAGTAGCTTGAGTGGAACTCTCCAGGAGCTGTTTCATGGCTGCATCAGGGCCATTTATATGGAAACTTTACAATTCATGAGATTTATTGTGATGTAGAAGGTTCAAGAAATCTTTTAATCTCCTTTCTTCTTTGATAGTATTTAGAAGCCCTCTTTGACACAGGCCTCACAATCTCACAATCTTTTTTTTTTAATTTAGTTTGCATTGCCGGTATAATTAACTATGATGTAAAATATAAGGCAGCAATGATCCTACATAAATGTGAATGTAAGTTATATAGTCTCTCCAGCTCATCTTTGGTCTTGGTCCACTCTCCAGAGCTACTGGAAATACAAGCTCATTACTGGTGGCTACTGGGGCTTCTGAATCTACTGGTGTAGAGAAGCTCTGCAGGAACTAGAAACAACATCAGGGGAATGGAAGCTTCTCAGTGGACAGCAAAGTATCTCCTTTGCCTCCCCAAGAATCCCATCCACATCGTGTGCTCAACAAATGTGCTCACAAATGCACTGATTTATTTATTTAGTTATTTATTTATTTTAGCTTTTATAAGGAGAAAGAAAAAGACTCTTAATCATTTCATTGATCAACAGGCTATAGAAATTGAAGAGGGACCATGTAAATTCTAGGAACTACAGATGAGAGAAAGCATAGACTTATCTTTCTAAACCTGGCTTGATTTGCTTAATATGATCACTTCCCACAAACAACCTAACTTTGTTCTTCTGAGAAATATGTCTATTCTCTCTCTCTTTATCTATCTGTCTTTATACTAGTTTATGATATATCATATATTGATGACATATTCCTTACTTATTCCTCTGTTGTTGGGAATCTACATTGGTCCACAAGTTGGGTATTGTGAGGAGTGCTGAAATGAACAATGCTGTGCAGCTGACTCTATGCTAAGTAGGCTTGGAGGCCTCTGAGTAACAAAGGGCATGAATGCGCAGATGAATAGGGAATTTGCCAGGCTTAGCCTTCCTTCCTTCCTTCCTTAATTCCTTCCTTAATTCATTCCTTCCTTCCTTCCTTCCTTCCTTCCTTCCTTCCTTCCTTCCTTCCTTCCTTCCTTCCTTCCTCCTTCCTTCCTTCCTTCCTTCCTTCCTTCCTTCCTTCCTTCTTTCTTTCTTTCTTTCTTTCTTTCTTTCTTTCTTTCTTTCTTCTTTCTTTCTCCTTTCTTATTATTTTTTTTATTTTTGTTTCATTTTTTCTTCTTTCCTTCCCTTCCCTTTTTCTTTTTTCTTTTCTTTTAAGATAGGGTCTCACTGTATTTCTCTGGCCAGCCTGGAACATGCTGTGTAGACTTGACAATTTACAATTTACAATTTACAATTCAAACTGCCTTTGAATTCACAGAGATCTGCCTGCTTTGGTCTTGTCAGTGCTATGGATACTTTTTTTGGTAGGCTGAGCGGTCAGCTTTGCGAGTGACCCTCTTCTCTCCAGTGCCTAACCCCTAGATTAGGGTCACTGGAATGTATGTGTAGCCTCACCCAGCTCTTATGTGGGTGCTGAGAATTTCAACTCAGGCCTTCATGCTTGCATAGCAAACCCTGTTATCCACCACTGTCTCCCAATCACCTTAACCTACTTTTGTAAACAACACCGATAAATAAGTTCAACATATAATGGTACAGATAGAGGTATTCAAGAATTCTTGTTTTGAGCTAGGTGGATGGGTCAGTCAATAGCGTGCTTACCTTGCAAGTGTGAGGGCCTGAGTTCAACCCCCAGAACCACATAAAAGCTTAGGCAGAGACAGAGAGCAAGACCTCACTCACCTAGGTGGTGAGAAACCTAGTTTCAAACAAAAACTGGAAGGTGCCTGCGAATCAAAATCTGAGGTTATCCTCCTTTCTCCACATACATGTAGAGGACACACATTGTACTTGGTGTCCATAACCCTACATGTACCTATACGCATAAGTATTCTTCAATTTAAATACATGCACATACGGTGATAAATACATACATATACATACATGTATACTCATTTGTACTCAGACACACATATATACACAAATGTATTACATATGTAAACTTTATTGAGTGAGAACCACACAGAACAGGTATCTTTGCTTCTCTCATTAATACACCTCAAGTAAATAGACTTATAACTAGTACATGATAGATGCTCAAAAATTGTGTTAAGTGGATTTTTCTGAAGTTTGGAATCTTCAGTAGCCCAATTTTATCATCTTCAGAGACATGACAAAACCCAGTCCCAATTTACAACTAAACTTAATCTTGCCATGAGGGATGATGGTATACATTACTTGCATACCTTATATGCCGTTAAAATGTTTATTGCATGCCTTATGGAGCTCCTGTCCTCTCCAGGTCTCACTATATCCCCCTTCTTTCCTAAGATTCCCTGCACTCTGCCCAAAGTTTGATTATGAGTCTCAGCATCTGCTTTGATACATTGCTATGTAGGTTCTTTCAGAGGCCCTCTGTGGTAAGCCCCTGCCCTGTTTTTTCTGAGACTGATACTCCAACCAAGAACCATTCATGGATATAACCTAGTACCCCTGCTCAGATGTAGCCCCTGGCAGCTCAGTATCCAAGTGGGTTCCCTAGTAATGGGATCAGGGACTGTCTCTGACATGAACTCAGTGGCTGGCTCTTTGCCCACCTCTCCCTGAGGGGGAAGCAGCCTTGCCAGGCCACAGAGGAGGACAATGTAGCCAGTCCTAATAACCTAGGGTCATGTGGAAGGGGAGGAGGATTTCCCCTATCAGTGAACTTGGAGAGGGGCTTGGGAGGAGATGAGGGGGGGAGGGAGGGTGGGATTGGGAGGAAATGAGGGAGGGGGCTACAGCTAGGATACAAAGTGAATAAACTGTAATTAATATAAAAAATTAAAAAGTGTTTTTTGCATAGGTCACCAAGAGTGCCCTTGTACAAATATTAAAAAGGGATATTTTTACCTTCTCTTAGCTTTTCTTCTGCTTCCTTGTAGAGTCAGTGTCCCTGCTCATTATATCATTTCTAACCATGTCCTCCCATTTGCTCCTGCTCAAGGAGAGTGTAGCACAGGCTTATACATCATAGTGTGAAATTTGACAAAGAAGGATAATGAATATATGTGTCTCCTTAAATCTGTTTAGATAAGTATGTGCTTCTTTACGGTAGAGTCTCATAGTTTTTTTGGCACTATTAATATTTTTAGACCAGGACCTATCCTGTGCAGAGTAAGACACTTATCCTATTGTGGGTTTATCATGCTCACAGTAAGATGTTCAGCAGCATCTCTTTCTTTTCCATCTTGATGACAGCATTGCTATATTCCTCTTGACTCCCGCTTGCCTTGCTCTAACTATCAAAAATACCTCCTTGAAGAAGAAGAGGAAAAACATGCCCTTGTCTTGGCCACTGCTCAAACAAGTGAACTGTTTCCGCAAGTATGTTTATCATTATCAAGGTGAGCTTCCTAAGAAAGAAATTTTAAAAGTCTTTAAAAGGTATCTGGGATTCCTTTGGGGGGGGAGGTCCATAGAGATATTTAAATGTGACTGATTATTAAATTTGTCTTTTTGAACATCTGAAGCTTAGAAACTCATTCACTCTGAATCTAGAATGGGGGTTCAGGAGGCAAGGATTTGTGAGCTATCTAAAGACTCTTTTATATGTTCATCCCCCGTGACCTTGCCTCACTTTTAAGGTTGGCAGAATAGACTGTGTTCGTATACTATGTCAGACTTCTTTCTAGCACCTTGACAAAGTACAGTAGAAAGCGAACTTGTAAGGAGGTTATGTTTATTTTGCTCACAATTTCAGAGGTTTCCGTGTATCGTAGTGGGAAGCACATGTTGGGAGAAACTAGAGCTGTAATATCTGCTTAAAGGGTAGGATCCTAATGACTTAACTTCTCCTCCATTAAGGTCTACATCTTAAAGATTTTACCACCTCTTAATAGGCTGGAAATAAAGTCTTTTAGCACATGACCTCTGGAGGACATTAAAGATTCAAAACATTATATATATATCATTTAATAATAACATAATAGAGATATCTGATAGGGTGCCACTCTGATGATTACTGTAATGAGAATGACATTCTTCGAATGACCTATATGCATCAGCAGCTCTGCTGAATGCCTGATACAGAATAATTTGCCTCTCTTAGCAGCCCTTTGTAATGGATGACATTCAAATTGTGTATAGTACGAAGGACAACATACACGAAGGACAGCATATGCTAATTGTTCTGCTTCTAGCACTTGTGAGAGACTATCTTGCTGTTTGGGGGATCTCTGGTGTTCACTACTGTCCTGATTTCATTTTACTGGCATGGTCTAGGTTTCCCCTGGGAAGAGGGAGCCTCAACTGAGGGATTGCCTCCATCAGATTGGCCCATGGGCATGTCTGCGTGGCATTGTTTTTATTGCTAGCTGATACAGGCTAACAGCCCACTGTGAGGGACACCATCCCTTAGGGAGGAAGTCTTGGGCTGCATTAGAAAGCTAGTGGAGGGCTGGAGAGATGGCTCAGCAGTTAAGAGCACTGGGTGCTCTTGAAGAGGACCTGAGTTCAACTCCCAGTACCCACATGGCAGCTCACAACTGTCTGTAACTCTTGTTCCAGGGGATCCAACACCCTCACACGGAATGCTGTCAAAACACCAGTGTACATAAAAAATAAATAAATTCTTTAAAAAAAAAGAAAAAGAAAAGAGGAAACTAGTGGAGCATACATCAAATAGTGATCCAGCCAGCAGTGTTCATCCTTAGTTTCTGCTCCAGGTTCCTGCCATGGATGCCTGTTCTGGATATCCTTAATGACAGATTAAAACCCGAGAGGGAAAATGACACAAATCCTTTTCTTTCCAAGTTGATTTTGGACCAAGTGTTTTATCACAGAAACAGCAGACTAGGACAACTATATACCATATATTGCAGCATGCAATAAATGACTAAAAGAAGACAGGAAGAGAGGGGAGAGGTGCCATCCTGAAGAGGGTAACAGGAGTGAAGGAAGTTCTGCTGGCCTCTCATTTCCAGATTATTTGGTTTAGACACCATGACTCTTTATTATTATTATTATTATCATTATTATTATATTTTATGGATATAAGCATTTGCCTACATGAATGTATATATATCATGTACCCAACAAGGCCAGAAGCAGTTATCAAATCTCCTGTAACTGACTTACGGACAATTTTGAACTGCCAAGTGGGTGCTGGAAACTGAACTGTGGTCCTCTGCAAGAGCAGCAGCAAGTGCTCTTAACCACCGAGCCAGCCAAGACTCTTAAAAACACTTTGTCCCACAGTTTTGTTATGAGGATGTAGGTCGGTAAGAAAGTAAGTACTTGCTGAATTACCTATCATGTTAAGGATATTCTCAAATGTCATCTCTTGCTATCTTTGCACGGAGTAGAGATGTGATTATTAAATCCCATTGATGTCAAGAGCAAACCACTAAGGCCTAAAGATGCTATTGTCTCACTTTTGTTCCCAGATCAAGTAATATCCTTACAGGGACTATTACTGTGGCTGTGAGTCTTTCATTGTCCACTGAATTGAGGATCACCATGGCAACACATCTCTTCATGTATCTACAAGAGTGTTTCTACAAAGATATAACTGAGGAGAAAAAAAAAAAACAAACGAAAAACAAAAAACAATCCTGAATGTGAATGGTACCACTGAATGGTCTGGGATCTCAAACTGAATAGAAAGGAGAGGATGAGCTGAGTATTGGATTCTTCTTTCTCTGCTTCCTGGCTGAGAACACAACATGACCAGCCACTTCATGTTCCTCATCATGATGTCCTGCACACCATATTTCCTTAAGTGACTTTCTTGTCAGAAGTCATGTTGGTCATGGCAACAAGAAAAGTAATTTATTCAGTTACATTGCTGAATTCTTTGCCACCCTCAATGCACACTGTTCTGCAGGAAGCCATCCTGTGAAAGCATTGTGTGTGACTGAATTGAACTTGTCTTTTCCTGGACTTGCTTTGGAATTCTGGCATCTCATTCTCCCTCCTCCTTAAAATGTGAACAATGCACATTCATGCCATCTGACCATGTTGGCGAGTTACTTTGAAATTTTTAGTAAAAGTCCTTACACAAATGGCCAATACGGTCACCCATTGACAGTAAATACTTAAAGAAAGTGCCCTGGGACTATAGAATCCAGTTTAGTCTTTTTAATTCTTTTATCTCCAAGCAGAAACAGGCTGGGAACATATTTCCCAAAACTTTCCAAGAACCACACTTTACCGAGTCCGGCACACTTTACAGAGTCCGGCATTCAGTTAAGCAGATCATACCATTAATCCCGCCTCTGGCTCCAAGGAGTCTAGGTATATCAAACCAGATGTGCAGGCCACTAAGCCATGCCCTCCAGCTGTTCTCGGAAAACATTTTTAAGATTGAAACGAACATCGTCCTTGTCATCATTGAGCTGCAAGTAGCTCCCAGCAAAGCGCAGTCTGGCGAGCACTTTTATGTGTTTTGATATTGTTCAGCTCAGTTCATTCTTGCGGTCTGCTTTATTAGTGTGTGTGTGAGAAACTTTTTTTTTCGTAAAGTACATGTTTTCACTGTATCTCTCTTTTGGTATTTTCTTGGGGGACAGTCTTGATTGAGGACAACTGGGGATTGCCCAATGGCCAGTGTAGTCATGGGACTGTTATCTTATTTTCCAACTGGGCAGAGTGTAGGAATTGTTTCCTCCTAAAAAAAAAAAAAAAAAACGGTCCATATGTTGACCTGTATGGTCCTAGTTTTGGAATATCCTCTTCAACGTTGTATAAAACACCACTTGGGCCATTTAGTGTTGTAGAATATCAGCTAATGGCTTTTATTGTGATTTCAGATTTTTTTTCCCCAGTGGTAAAGATGCAACAGCTGGAGAGCAGTATGAACAGAAAGTAGATAAAACATCTGAATTCACTTATTCTTTGGGCAACTGCCTCTTCCCTTGTGTCTAATCCAGTATGCACGAGTTCTGGGTACCAGGTCGGAGAATAAAATGTCCTGGGACATGGGTGTCTGAAATATCTCCCTCTTTCATGATATCAGAAAAGGATGAAATCATTTGAGAAACATTTTCCCCTCTGTCAGCTAGTAACCATTCAATAGCTGTAAGACGAAGTTTCAAACCAGAACGTCAGTGACCCCGCGTCCCAGTCAAATATGCGGAGAAGGTAGCATGCCCACCGCCACATTCCTTTCATGGCAGTTTTGACAATGGAAACACTGTTACCTTAGAAATATGCACCATTGCGCAAAAAAAAAAAAAGCTTTTATCTTCAGACCAAAATAAATGCTCGTGTGGTTAAAAATACACTCAAAGAAACCTCAGGAAAACCTGGAGTAAATTAGCCAATTGATGTCAAAATGACAGCGCCTGGTACATTTGCCTATTACTGTCACACACTGGCTATGACCTTCTGAGTACCTCCCTAATAGCTTCCTTCCACTTAACTTCCAACACTGAATGCATTTTTATTTTCCCATGTTAGACATTCCTTACTTTCATCCTTGGACGCACCGTCTGCTTATTGAGATTATTTTTGCCCTGAGATGATACAAAGGTGGGGAGCATGTGACTAGGTTTTCCATGCTGGGCTTCTCTGAAAGTGAATCTCTGCATTTCAATCACATTCCCTCAAAGGAAGCAGGACTCTTTGCTTGGAAAATCTGTTTCCCATCACCTCCCGTCTGTGGGTATCCCCTGTCTCACGTTATTCACCACGAACAGACTTACTTGCCCTCATTTTCCAGACCAGGGAAACACCTCCCCTTTTGAAAATGAGTGACACTGAATGGCTTTCTCTGTGCCTACTCATCTGAAATCAAGGCTCTGCAAGTAACTGGTGGCCTGACAGTGCCCATGTGGGGCAATTAATAACTAAAGACAAATCTCTCTAAGGAATGCATTCTCAAAACAACTTGATCTAAGCCAAACTTTTTGAGAGACAGGATGGGTACTAGCGTGCCCCAGGAGCCCAACATCACATTTTCCTGGTTTGGTGCCCTTCTCATTTCTCAATTTGCCTCCTGCTGTTCTTATAGTCTTTATTTAGACCATACTGAAATGCGTGGCATTTTAGTTCGTCTTGTGATTTAGACATGGTGTAAACACCCAAACCATAAAAGCAATCAGTGAATCTATGGGTAATGATAAATTTTTTGGTGAAAACATGGAATTTTTATATACAAGGAAGCTTGCCACAAACTTGCTTTTCTCCTGGCATCTTTGAACTTTCCTCCCCTACCTTAAATTTGTTTAACTCTGAATTATTCTTTTGAGACTATTGATGATCACTACAATCTGAGATACGTCATTATTTCAATATGACTATTCAGAAAGAGAGGAGTAATGAATGAAAAGGGTCTATTATTTCCTTTCCAATCTTGTTATCGACTAACACTGAAATTTATTAGGACATTAGCAAAGGGCTTACCTCTTAGGTTTACTTCTTAATGCTAAGAAAATATTTATTAGAATCTTGACAACAGTTTTTGCAATTATAAGCATGGAACACAGAGCAGTTTAACAACACCCAATTGTGATACATAATATACATATATAATTATATATAATATGTATAATATATATAATTATATATTATAGTTTTCAGAAGCTTCTCCATATAATCTGCTGGGAATAGATGCTAAATCAGGAGTTATAGATGAATGCTTCATACTTTATTCCAAAAACATTGATTGAAAATATAATCCAACCTGATGGTATCTTTTTATTAAGCTATTAACACAGAAGAGTCATGTAGAGACCATTCTACTCCTTAGTTAGAGCCAAGGGATATGCGACGACGCGAACACAATTAGCAGGCTATAGGAAATTAAAAATTTCAATAAAAAAAAATCTGTCAGGAGTTCTAAATAAAATTTATGAGATTTAAAATAAAAACCTGAATTTAAAGAAATGTGAAATACATAGGGTAAAGTTCTGAAATTCTTTATATGCTATGAAATTATCAATTGGGGGCACTTAAGAAGTCAATTGTGTATGTTTAGCTTGGTTGCTCACAAGTAAGTAATTGAGTATTTATTTTTCCCAGCCCAATAATTTAATTGGGTACATTTTTAAAGGCAACAACAAAGAAGAGAATCAGTCATGAAAGTGGCTTCTCCCATGGATCCTCTCTTCCCATTAAGGGAATGTTTTGCCTGCTGCAGCTTGTGCTGTATGGACTTAGTAGGCACAGAAGACACACAGAAATGAAATAATTTTCTTTGGTAGTGCCTGCTGTGGAGTAAATAAACCAGACTGCTGGGTAAATTCTTTTATTGCTCTGAGAGTCAGTTTTCTCATTTATGGAAATAAAGGCATTGATTTCTCTGCTGGATATAAGTTCATTTCTTTAGTGGATAGTGTGAGAAATGATTTGAAAATGTGTATCCATAAGACAAAGGAACATTTTTAAATCCAGACAGATTTTAATAGGCAGTAATCTATACACTCTTGGTGCAGTCAAAGAAGCAGATGATGGTGGTCATCAAGAAATGCCTATGGAGAAAGAACTCAGTGTTGACAGCCATCATCCCATTCCTCTTCCCTGGGCAGGGCTGTCTTAAGGGATTAGAAATAGTGTAGTTGACTACTGGAAACTGATAGGAACTGTTGTGGAATAAGGGCTTGGGTTTCCCCAAAGTCACACACTGCAGCTCTAACACACAGTGTGTTGAGAATAGGAGGTGAGGTCCTCTGGAAGTGATGATTAGGTTTAGATAATGTCCTAATGGTGACTTAATCTTCATGGTTCTGATTGGTGGCCTTCTAGGAAGAGATCCCTTTCAGGGTCTCTCCATATGCACAAAATGAAGAGAGACCACAAACACACACGTAAGACACTGGTGGGAACAGACAAGGTGGAGAAGCCCTCACCAAGAACTGAATTTGCTTACACCTTGGCTTTAGAAGCCATAAGTGTGAACGATTAATGGTCACTACATAAGCCACCAAGTCTATCATATTTTGTTGTGGCATCTTGGGATAGTTACCAACAAGTCACAGAAGGCTAAACTAACTTAGTGATTGGGAGCAGCAGGTGTACACAGGAGTGAGGTCAGACTCAAAAGAACCCCTAGCCCAGCCGTTTACTTTCCAAGTATGTCTTTAGACAAGAACCCAACCTTCAAAAAGGCCACAGCCTCCTCATTTAATAAATTAAGATAATGCTATCTAATTTACAACATAGCCTTGAGGATTTGGGATGCCTATGTAGACAGACAGGAAAATGAAAGACAAGTAGTTTTTTTTTTTCTTTTTTTTTATGCAATAATTTATTGAACAGCAAAAGGCTTTGAATCTCCAGCAGATACTGTTGGCTTCCAAAGGACAGAGGGGTATTGCAGAAAGAATAATTTATTAATTACATCTTGATTTCGAGCCTCCTTTCTCCAGCCTACCATTCTTAGAATCTCAGCTTATTCTCACACATCATTCCTCCTATTCCTTTTCCTACCTTCACATCCACTTTCCCTTCCTCCCCTTCCTTCTTCACCTCTCCCACCACTACCACTAGAGCTCTTGTTCCTCTACCCTTTTCACCCTCTCTCCCTCTCTTGTTTATCCCAATGGCACAAAGAAGTTGTTTAAACCTATCAGATCCTAGAAAAGAGATAGTAACCCATACTTGTTATGTATGTACCTGGCTACCTAACGGGCTATTTTTAGACTGAAGAATCCAGACATTTCTGAAGGGTCTTACTTCCTGGAAATCAGTTGTGATGGTGGAGATATACAGCTGTAGTAGATTAACAACATGCATCTGGTTAGGGTTCCGTGCATCTGGTGATGGTTCCAAAATACCTTATACTGATCTGTGCCACAATGATTTGGGTTTTAAGTAGTACCAGCATCACCCCAAGGCCTTGTGAAAACACAGATTACCAGGCTTATCTAGGATGGACCTGACACAGTGGGTCTGGAATTTGATATAAGAATGGCCTTACTCAAAAGTTCCTAGAACATCCAGTGCTCCTGGGGATCACATGATAGGATGACTGCTCTGGGGCTGGTCAGTCAAATAGCCCAGCTCCTTCCGTCTCACCATGCATTGCTCACTTACACTAAAAAAAAAAAAAAAAAAAAAAAAACAAACAAACAAACAAAAAAAAACGAGGCTGTATGTAAAGCTCAGAATGCATTAGCATCTTCTCATTGGTCCAAATGACTTAGAGCTGTCAGGTTTCTGCGAATTCTGATGTGTTTTCTTGGGCTACAGTCACATCTCAGGAAATGTCTACAACCATAGGCAGGGCTCCGGGGGAGGGAAAGGGGTGTGACACCCCTGCTCCAGTCCCCTGGCGTTGCAGACTCAACTGGAGGTGACAAGTGGGTGGTCCATCTTATTTTCTGTTATCTGGGATGAAACTAGAGACAACTTAGAAGGACATATGGCCTCTGCCTAGAAGAAGTTTATAAGCTAAGGATAGAGAAAAATGACAGAACAACAATGTGGATCCCGCTCTGGTAGAATCCGTAAGTAAAAACAAACCCCATGGGAGGTTGGAGGGCAAGAGGACTAACCCGGCTGGACCTTCCAGGAAAGACATCACAGAAGAAAGCGTTGCTTACACTTGATCTTAAAAAAGAACAGCAGGCAGTATGCAGCCTAATGGTGTATGGACATGACATATTATTCTAATGTGTCAAATCACAAAACCGTATCCCAGGCGCTGTTCTAAGCGTTTAACATAGACTGATGGACTAAAGAACTTCTCTTATCCTCATTTTAGAGATGAGGCAACAGAAGTAATAGAGCTTTGAAGCTTGTCCAAGGTCTCAGCTAGTGATCAGTAAAGTTTGTTAGGAGTTTCCACTGGCTGGATGAGTGCCTGTGTGCTTGAATACTTTAACATACTGGCCTTTCTGAAAAGGGCAAGAAGAACATTCCTAGGCAGAGAAAGTACCACATGCACAATCAAAATGGGATGAGAATTCTTACTGGATTAGAGAATGGGTGGATAAAAGTCAAAAAGAACAAAGGGAGAACAGGGGGATGGAGCTGGGCAGATGCTGTGGAGAAGGAGAAGCAGTCTGTGGGACAAAAAGAGGCTGAATTTATTTTCTGAAAAATGGGTGTCTACCAACCATTTTGGAACAAAGCTGAACTCTGAGGACTGAGGTGTTTACAATGAAGTGTTAATCCAGGTCAGGGTTTCCATAATAGTATGTTCAACCTTGAATTGCTAGCAGAGTATAATATATTAGAGATGATATTCATGTTAGTGATTTTCTTAATAAATTAATATATAGTATCAACTGTATAGATTAGGGTGTTGCGTGTACACATAAATCAAAACATACATTGGTGTACATACTAGTTTTTATCATATAAGTAAAAAAATATCTTGACGTGATTGCTTTGCATGATCATTGACCCATTTTAGAATCTAACAACATTCCCAAAGATTGAACTTTTTATGCATTTTCGCTTGAAAGGGTGATTGGAAGAAGAAAAGTAGCACACAATGAAGTGTAATATTCTGATATTCAGCTTGACTTCACGCAGTCAGAATGTATTTGAGGCCAAGGTGAATGTTCGAACAGTGATAAAGGAAGCTAGGGATGAAGAAAGGAGGAAAATTAAAGAAACATAGCCAGCAGGAGATGTCTATAAACGGAGCACGAATCAGGCTCCTGTGCTATTGAGTTAGACATGTCCAAGTCATCTCACTGCTCAGGATGAGTTTTTAAATATTGTTTATATCTTATTTTTATTGTTGATCTTACTTTATTTTTATCTTATTACTCCCTTTGTAAGTTGTGGAGAAGGCACAGAATGTGAAATTTACCTTCAACAAATCATTAAAGGCATAATATACACTCAACTATATGCACCAACTTGCACAGAATAGTTTTAGAACATTTTTTTTCATGATCAAAATTATATACCCAATGGACAGCAGTTTCCCATTTCTTGAAATTATAGCCCCAGCCAAGTACCATTCAATGTTCAGTTTTGATGGATCTGATTACCGTAGATCTTACAGGGATAAGAAGATGTAGTATTTGTCCCTTTAACTTCATGACCTTCACTTAGTACAGTGTCCTGAAGGCTCATAATGCAGAATTTACCAGGACTCATTTCTCAAAGTGGAGCAGTCCCTCATCCTTTTTTGATTGTAAAAAATGCTGTACTGACCAGGGGTGTGTGTGTGTGTGTGTGTGTGTGTGTGTGTGTGCAACTATTTCATTTACACATTGTTGTTAAACTCTTTCAGACAGATCCTCAGAACCTGTGCTATTGGGAGTTGGGCAGTTCTGTCCTTGAATTTCAAGGGGTCTGCATTGCGTTTTCTGCAGTAGCTGAACTACCTTACACCCCCCCCCCCCCAACAGAGTTGTGTTTCAATTTTTCTGCAGGTTTAGCTGATTTCTTCTCTTGCTGTATTTACAGCAGCCATTTCCAGCAGATGTGATATTTCGCTGCGGCTTTCAATTTGTACTTCCCTGACATGATACTTCCTTTTGTGTACCTATCGTACCTAATTGTCAATTTGCATGCTTTCGTTGGAGAAATGTTCACTTCAGAGGGGAGAATCTTTAGTGACTTCAGTATGGAATATAATTACATAATCAGGATAATGACAGTTTCTTTTTCACTTCTTGATGCCTTTTCATTTCTTCTTGTTGCCAAATTGTCCTAGCTAGGACTCCTGCCTATGGCAAACAGACATGGGCAGCAGCATGATGCCGGCTCTGATTCTGATTTTTGAGGGAGTTTGCAGTTTTCTTTCCATTGTGTTTGTTTAGCTGTGAACTTTCCAGGCATGACTTTTACCATTCCGAAAGAACACACTTTAATGCCTTGTCTGCTTGGGTTTTTAACCTATCCTGAAAAGGCACTATATTTTGTAAAACAGTCTATTGAAAAGATGAGGTGATATATTTTGAATCCCTTCTCATGTTAATACAGTTCATCACTTTTGCTGTCTCTGCATTAAAGCACCCTTAAACTTGAGAGATGAATTCCACCTGACCAGAGCTTATGATGTTTGTAATATTCCGTTCATTGTGGTTTGCTGTTGTTGAGTAGTTTTGCATCTGTATTCATCAGGGGTGATAACTTCAAGTTTAGATCTTGTACAGTACCTTTGTCTGAATTTTCAGATCTGTTTTGGACTCTGTTCTCATACAGAGAGCTTGGAAGTGTTCCCTCCTGTTCAGTGTTTTGGAAGAACTTGAGAAAGATCACTGTAAAATCTTTTAGGTTCGGTAGAACTTTCCAGGTAAGTCATCTGGTCAAAGACGGTACATTTTGGGAGAGTTTAAAATACTGATCCATTATCTTTATCAGCTGTAAGTCAGTTGTTCCTTCCTAATTAGGCCTTGGTACTTTTAATCTCTCTAGGGAAATAGCTACTCCATTCCTTCTAGAGTATATAATTTGTTGTGCCACAATTTTAAAAACTTTTAATTACTTTATTTAGGGTGTGTGTGAGAGAGATAGGGTGCGGTTGTCAGAGGACACTTGGGACAGTTGGTTCTTCCCTTCCACCATTTGGGTCATGTGGATGGAGCTCAGGTTGTTAGTCTTGGCAGAGACATTGTTCATATTTCTTATAATCCTTTATATTTCTCTTGCACTGCTTATATATCCCTCTTAATTTCTTGCTTCTTATTTGATTTTGTGCTTAGTTTTATTTGAGCCCTAGTTACACTTACTAAAGTTTTGCCATTTTTGTCTTTTTAAACAATAGTTCTTAGCTTGGTGATTTTTTTTTTCATATTTTCCATTCTCCATCATTTATTTTCATTCTAGTCTTTGTTATTTCCTTATTTCTGCTAATTTATTGGCTCTTCTTTTTTTTTTTTCTTCTGTTTCCTTGAGGTAAAGCTTAGGATCCTTCTTGGGGATCTGTCTTTTCTTACATAGGCACTTATCATGCCAACCTTCATTGCACTCCTTTACTGCATACTATAAGCTTGGCATGTTGGGATTTACGACAGCTGTCTCAATATATTCTCTAGTTTCCCTTTGATTTCTTCTCTGACCTACTGTTTGTTTAAGAATGCATTGTTTAGTTTTCAAACATTTGAGACTTTTCCATTGCTCCCTCTGCTATTGATTTCCAGTCCCATTCCACTGAGGATGGAAAAGATACTTGGTCTGATTTCAATACCGAATATGTTAAGACTTGTTTCTTGAACTAACTTGTGATCTATCATGAAGAATGTTTTGGGTATACTTAAGAATTTATATTTTGCTGCTGTTTTCTGGAATGCTCTGTGTATGTCTATTGAGGCTGTTTGGTCTTTAGTGCCACTGCAATCCTGTTTTACTAATCATCGGTCTGGATGCTGTTTCTATTATTGAAAGTGAAATATTGAAACCCACTGTTGTTGTTTCTCACACAGCTCTATTTATGCTTATTTTATATGGTTCAGTTCTTCAATTCTGGACACATACCCAATACTATCTTCTTAGGAAACTGAAATGTACATCACAACCTAATCTATGTCCTTGCCTCTTGTAGTTGCCATTGCTTCACAGTCTGTTTTGTCTGATACACATGTGAGTACATCCTCTCCCTTTGGGTATATCAATCACTTCTTTCATTGCTATGACAAGATAACTAACAAAAGCATCTTAAAGTAGGGGTCCACCATGGTGGGGAAACCATGGCAACCAAAGTATGAAGCGGTTGGTCACATTGTAGTCACAGTCATGAAGCTGAAAGAGATTAATGTTGGTGCTCTGCTTGATTCCTCATTTGTACTCAAGTTGGCAGCCCAGTCAACCAAATGATACCACGTATATTTAGGGTTAGGCTTCTCTCCTCAGTTAACCTTTTAGGGAAACAGCTTCACAGGCATACTAAGAAATATGTTTCCATGGTAATTCTAAATCCAGTCAAGTTGACAGCAGAAGTAGGCTTCATTTTATATCCTCCTGCATCCCTTTCCATCAGTCTATGAATTTGTTCTATTTCTTGATGCTGTGGCAAAACACCTGACAAAATGCAAGTTTAAGGCTCACTGTTCTGCGGGTACAGTAACTCATTGTGGAGAAGACAAGTTGGCAAGAGCTTAAGGTAGCTACTCACGTTCTGTCTATAGTCAGAGAGTGTAGAGACATGAATGCTCACCTCACTTTCTCCTTTTAATTTAGACCACGGAGGGACCACAGCCTACGGGATGCTGCTGCTCACATTTACAGTGGCTCTTTCCGTGGTAGTTAACCCTCTCTGAAAACGTCCTCAAGGACAAACGCAGAGACGTGTCTCCTAGGTGATTCTAAAGCTTATCTTATAGACAGTGGCAGCAAACCATCACAGCACACCTGTACCTTTACCTCTAAAGCCAGGCTTTTAGGTCAATCATGACATCTTTAAACTATTAAGTCACTCTATTTTAACTGAAGAATTTATTTCTATCAAAATAATTATTGTAATAAAGCTAAAATGCTTTGTGTCTGTCTTATAGCTGGTTTTTCTGTTCACCTCTTACTATCTTCCTTTTCGTTTCAGTGATTTTTTTTTTTCTGTAATGATATCCTTTGATACTTTCCCATTTCCATTTTGTGTATTTTCTGTATGTTCTTGTCGAAGCTAACATAAAATGTAATGACTTATTTTAAGCTAGTAACAATTTAATTTAAACACCTTTTTTTGTTTTTACTTTCCCATTTTCCACACTTAATAGTACCCATGCCACAAATTACATACTTGTATTGCATATTAATGTAACGTTTTATAATTATAAACTTTAACCCACATATTAGAATTAAAGCTTACTAACAGATTGTTTCCATGCTATATAACACTTTTGTATTTATCTTTCATTTGCTTTTTCCTGACTAATTAGCATCTTTTTGTTTTAGACTGAAAGACTTCCTTTACTTGAAAGGTGGGTCCATTAGCAATGAATTTGTTAGCTTGTATTCATATGGGAATTTTATCATTCCTTACTGTTGATAGTGTTGCTGGGTATATTAGTCTGTGTCGGCATTTTTCTCTTTCAGTGGTTTTTATAGTTTTAAGATAGTATCCCACTTGTACTCCAGGATGTCCTGGAACTCACTTTGTAATCCAGGCTAGATTTGAAGGCGCCTGTCTCCGCACCCCAAGTCTAGTATTATAAATATGAGTTTCCAGAATTTTGAATTTGTCACCTCCTTTCTTTAGTTTTGCTGCTATGAAAATAGACTGATGTTTTTATACAGATTGTCTATATATCCCAAGCTCTTTTGTAAATTTTAAATCCTTTATTTTTTCCTTCTTTCCTTCTTTTTTGCAAATTATGTTACAATGTATGTTACTTTAGACTTTTCCTTAAACCTTGTTGAAGGTATTTAGATTTCTTGCCTGTAAAATGTCTATTTGCTTTTAGATTTTTCTAATTTAGGGATTATTCCCCCAAATTAGCCTTCTTTCCTTTTTTAAAATTTTTTCTTCTGAAATCATCCTATGCACATATTGTTCCATTTGATGGTATTATGCCAAGCTCTTTTCTTTTGCTTAAAAAAAAAACAAAACAAAACACAAAACTCTGTTTTTGCTTTTACTACTCTGGTTAACAATAAACAAATGTTGTCTTTTCAAGTTCTTGTGTCTTTTTGTTTGACCAAGTTTTCTATTTAACTCTTTTCAAGAATTTTCATTCAGTTGTTATGTTTTTTACTCCAAATTTTTTTTCATATTTTCAAATGATTGTTTATGTTCCCATTCATTCATTATTTTGCTGAGCATGATCATGATAATTAAATTACATTCTTTATCAGATAACTCATATATTTCTGTTTCTTTAAGGTTGATTTTGCTGATTTACTTTTGTTCTTTTGAATGGACTATTTTCTTTGTCTTTCTTTGTCTTGTGTTTGTGTTGTGATGAACAGAATTTAAAACAAAATCTCTCCCTATGTTTATACACTGGCTTTATCTAAGGAAAGACCTTCACCTGTCAGCCTGACTGGAGATTAGAGGTCATTTTCTCAAACCTTTTTTAGTGAATGCATTTTATCTAGCCTTGTGAGTATAAACATCAAATTTATGAAATATGCTCATTTCTTTTTGTTGTGGATTATTAATATTAATTATTGATATTATCTTTTAGTTGAACAGTGGTTATTCCTAACCCAGCTGTATGCCCAAATCACTAGGATGTATTTAATTAACCTAGAGCACAATGCTGGGCAATAATTACTCCATCCTAAACCTCCAAACCTGCATAGTTTCCTACCATTCAGATTTTACACACTATACTTGCTTTTAGTCATATCTTAGTCCAATTCATCTCTCCTCGTGGTTCCAAGTCCTCTCCTGCTGATCTCTGATTTCCCACTCCCTCAACTTGCTTCCTTTTCCTCCCCTCAGTACCAAGATGTCCCTCCTTATTCTCTCCATTGCACAGCATTGGCTGGTTGTTTTATTGACAATACAGAGAACAAATGGTAGCATGTTTACACAAACTTGAGACAGATGATGCTTAGAATAAACATCACAATGCAATGTCCAGATTGAAACCACATAGTGGGGTAGAGAAAACAGCATCTGAATGAACAATGGTAAACTGTATTCATTCCACAAGAACATTATAGCAACACTTTTTACAAGTATTCACAATTCTGTATTTCTCATTATCTGACCATGGCTGAACAGTTTGTTTAAAAGTGGCTGGTTTGTCATTATAAACCCACAGGTGTATAGAGGATACAAGGTATCACCAGCTCTCTAAGTTATATGAGTCAAAACTAATTCCTTTGAATAGGTCCAATCAAGAATGAACGTATAGGTAAATAAGGCCATCCACTCTATGGGTCTCTGTTTGCTGTATCACATCTCCTTGGGAACAGCAGCAATCCACACAGATCTCTTTTATTTATAATGGTTTTCTGGTATATAGAGTATAACAGGTTTCACTAGCCCTCTTAGAGAAGAGAGAAACAGGCAAGAGAGAAACAGGTTCCTTGAGGTTCTAGAAATAACTCAGTGGTTAAGAGCATGGGCTGTTGTTGCAAAAGAGCTGGTTTCAGTTCCCAGTCCTTCATGGCAGACCACAAACATCTATCACCAGTTCCAGGGGATTCAATTTCCCTCATTTCTGGTCCCCTTGGGCACTGCACATATGTGGTTCACAGCTGTACATGTACACACACACACACACACACACACACACACACACACACCCATACACATAAAATAAAAATCAATTGATTCCTGTCTAGCCTTACTAAAAGGATTACCAGCAAGAAGCAGAGGATTTAGGGTTAGGCTTTTTGCCTATTCCACACTGGAATGGTGAGAGGGAACTATAGCAAATGAGCACTGAGTATGAATTAAACCAAATAATTGCCTTTGTTGATATCTCCCTAAACTGAAGCTTGGAAGCTCTTTTTCTTTTTGGCCAGTTCATAGATGCTAGGGTTCACTCTTTTAAGAGCTGGGAGCCTCCAGTCTCCTTGTCTAGTGGCAGGGTGGACATTGTCCCAGTGAACAACGTGAGTCTTCCTGCAGGTGTCAGTGCAGTGGTTTTGGGGGTGTGCACTTCCGGAACTGATTTAGCTGGACTATTTTCCCCAAAGGAAACGGCTCTCAATTGTCCAGTCAATGCCTTTGTAAAAGGAAGTAAATACCTGGCTCACAGCTTTCTTTGTAATAATTTGGGCGATATCACTATTTCTGTTTAGTCAACTCCAGAAACTACTTTTTAGGAAGTAGCTAAATAACTTTGGATACCATTTATAACCTCAATGTTTTCAAAAATATTTTTAACTATATTTGTCATATATTTTAGTTCTCTGGCAAATGTTCTCAAAAGCTTGATATTCTGTAATCTAATAAATTAAACTGTCTCTAAACATATCTCAAAAACTTTTAAATTTTGAACTTGGTAAAATTTTTAAAATTAAATCCTTTATCCTGTTACACATTGTAAATCTAGAATCATAAGATAGACCAACAAAGTTCTTTTTATATTGGGTCTTAACATCAAATACCTATTGCTTGAAACAACAACAAAAACCCTTCGTAATAGTGACAACTAGAAAATGAGAACTATTTATATATTGAAGGTTGAATATCAGAGTTGTTTTTTTTTTTTCGATACCTTGCTCTCTTCACAACCAAACTGAACTCGTTTGCTTTGTGAATTCAGTTCAGCTTTGTATGTAGTGGAATGTGCTGCCTCCTGCTGAGTAGAAGTTTTGTTTCTGGTAACTTCATGTTGGATTATCTTCCAATTCCAAATCTTTAGGCTCCTCCTTGCTCCAAGCAACCAGTAAAGAAGAATTACAGGTGTGGGTGGGTTTTTCTCTTGTAACTGGCACCATGCAGATGGCACAAGATACATTGAATTTCCATCTCTTTCATCTGATGTTAGCAAAACTGCTCAGATGTTTATGGCATTTTCAGTGGCACCACCTGTCTTCCTGGATCCTTCTGGAAGATGGCTTCTCAGAGTAATACCACTCACTCATCTTCTGCTACGCATGAACAGATAGCAAGTAGACAGTCATCCATTTCCAGATTGAGTTAGGAGGAACAAAACTATCTCCAGTCTCTTTTCTCTCTTCTTCCCATGTTCTTAGGATAATCTTAGTTTACAATAAAGCCCATCCACTATTCTCTGCCAACGGTTTCTATTACGGTTGGAATCTAAACATTTTTGTGAAGGCCCATGTGCCAGAGCTGCCAGCTGGTTGCTAGGAGATTATGTCATAAAGATGCTGACTCACATGTAGATAGATAGTCCATTAGTCCATCATCGTTGAACAAGTTGCTAGCGGCTCTGGGCTAGCGGGAGTAGGGACATGTGTCTGAAGAGTAATCTTGTGCCAGGACTGTCCCTCTTTGTTTTGTGGCTACGATGAGGTGAACAGCTTAGTTCTCCCATGCAAACTCTATCATAATAAGCTAGCACAGCCATGCTCCCTAGCATTTAGAGTGACTCTAAAGTGGCAACTCTGAAACCATGAGCCAAAATAAATCCCTTCTTCTTTAGGTTGATTTTATCAGGGCGCTTTTCACAGTTACAAAAAATTACCACAGCTTCATCATTTACTCTGTTTTCTTTCTTAGTAGATGTTTTCATTTCATTATCTTAAAATCCTGGTTCATATAACCACTTTTCCTCAAAATTCTTTTTATCCTTATGCCACTATTTCTTCTGATAACAATTAAAACAAAATAGCATTTTGATTATTGTTCCCTCTTTTTTTCTTGATATTGATGATTGATTTTAAGGTAACTTGAATGTATGCATGGTAGACTTTAAGAGACTTATAATTTGATCTATCTGATGATATTATATTAACTTTCACCTTACTAGACTTCTTCTGGAATTATATCTATAACTTCTGGAATTAGCAGACTGGATCATGTGTGTAGCTACACAAAAACCGTTATGGGCCTCTTATCGCATGTGAGATTCTAGAATGGAATTTTGTATTAAGTAACCTTGATCTACTATTTCCTTCTTGGCATACAAAATGGTAAAAATAATGCAGGTATTTTTATTATTTATTCATTTTCAGTGCTGAGGATTGAACCCAGGGTCTCAGAACCACAAGACTAACACTGTACCAGCTGAGCTATATCTTCATCTGCAGCATTAAACGATTTTAAGAATGTTAAGGATAACTCAATTAAGTTTAGTTCACTTTTAATGTGTACAATGTCACAGTAAAAGAGACCTTAAAAGTAGCATATGACTAGTGACCACACACACTGAAATAAGTACTTTAGACCTTTGAAAAGATAGAGATTTGCATAAAGAATTAAAGGAGGAAGCCAGATTCAAGCAGGTGGCAGGCCAGTGAGCTTCAGAAAGATAGTGTAATGTGAGAAAGGTATAAAATAAGATTTGAAGATCTGAATATGGAAGCTGAGACAGAGGGACATGGGGAAAGTTGACCTGTTTAGTTAGATTGGAGCAGATGGGGAGGGCTGAAGTGTGATAGAAATGTGAAAGAGTTCAAGGGAAAGAGGAACAGAGCGCTGGTCTAAGCAGGACTCTGGTGATCGGAAGCACTCAGTACTGAGCCTTCTTTCTTGTTTGTAGGAAAAAGACAAGAGAGACTAGTTGAAAGACTGCTCTGTGGGTTCACTGTTTATAGGTATTTCTATAAACTCACAGTCTTGATAGAGTGAACTCAAAAAGTTATTTGTCTTTATTCCTATCTTCATACTGTTTTGCAGTTCACCTGCAATCTCACAATATTCGTACAAGAGAGACTCATGTCATGCTGGGCATCTCAAGAGCCAGGAACTGATCATCTCTTAAATCCAGCCTTGGCTTGCATGTAAAGACGAAGTGCTGTTCTTATCCAAGTTTGGCATTTAGTCTGATGCTGAGGTCTCATCAAACTCAGCTCAAACTCCTTCCGTGTGTTTTGAGTTTGGCTTTTGGCAAGGCACGATTTCCTGTTTCTAAGAAAAAAGACTCATGAGAGAGCCTTAATAAAGCTTCTTGGACATCAAAATAACATTTTGATGAATTAATTGTAAATGAATCAGAAACATATGGAATCATTCTCTGGGGACACACATGTTTAAAAGATGAGGGGGGAGCTGTTGCTCAGGGCTAAATGTGTTTTTGGTTTTATCAAATGCAGAACACTTAGAGGGGAAAGGGGGAAAGGGGGAAAGGGGGAAAGGGAGAAATTGGACCTTCAGCCTTTGCTTTAAGTGGATGAAGCCATTAAAAGTCTTATTTGCTGCCACCTCTTGTTGTGTCAGATGAAGTTCAACAGTGACGAGTAACACCAGCCAGGTTTTACAGCTCGTACCGTTACATTGTAAAGTTCTTCTTAATGGCTGAGACCTTGGGCTAAGGAAGCACCAGGAGCTTGGGAGAAGGCAGATCTCGTTTTCATAGTCTTGCAGAGCTCAAGGTGATTACACTATAAGAAGAGGTTTCCCATAAATTACTTGTACATGTACCAGTCTTTTATTGAAGACTCCTCTGTTCTCTTAAATGTCTTCTAGAAGAACAGATAGCTTTCTGGAAATTTCACCTTAAGAAAACAAGCTGAATCCCAATGAGATAGCACTTAACATGCATTAGGGAAGCCATTGTCAAAAAAAGACAGAGCAAAAACTAGAAAATACATAAGTGTTGGGGGGTTTAGAGAAACACAGATTATTTGGGCACTGCTAGTGGGTATAAAACTGGTGCAACCACTATGGAAAATAGCATCATAGGATCCAGCAATTCCATTTCTTCTATATACACAGCAATTGAAAGCAGTAGCTTGAGAAGCTGTTTATATGTTTAGTTCATAACTGCATTACCCACAATAGCCAAAAGGTAGAAGCCAAAAAGTGTATATTGGCAGATGAACCAATAAACAGAATGAGTTTTAAATACACATAATGGAATATTACTCAGCCTCAAAAATAAAGATATTAATTGGTGTTATAACACGAATGGCCCTTGGTTTATTGGTTAAGTAAAATGAGCCTTTTAGAAGAGAAACTTATGTTATTCAATTTGAATGAGAAATGTAGACCAATCGAAATCATAAAGACAACGCACTACTACCAAAAATGAGGGAAGGAAGGAACAGGGATTTTGTGATATTAAAGACATTTCAGAAATTGGTTTCACAAAAGTTTGAATGCGCTTAATGTTACTCAGAGGCATACTTAAGCCTGTTAAGATTTAAGATGTACTCTGTGTGTGTGTCTGTCTCTGTCTCTCCCTTTCTGTTTGTGTGTGTGTGTGTGTGTGTGTGTGTGTGTGTGTGTGTGTGTGCATACATGCGCATTTGTATATGAGTGTGGGTGCCTGTGGAAGCCAGAAGAAGACATTTGATCCCCTGGACCTAGAGACACAGGCCATTGTGAGAAAACCCATCTAGGTGCTGTAAACCAAAATGGGTGCTAGGCATGCTAGGCACATGCACTTAAAGTTGAGCTACCTCTGCAGCCCTGCTTTTGGCCTCTCCACTTCATATGATTATCTCCTGGAAACAACAGAGGAAGTGTATCTTTGTGGTCTCCCTTCCCACTTATTTACTTTATTGATGGCTGTTTAGTGTATTAATTTAAAACCCAAAGAATAATCCAGAATCTTGGGCCCTCCCCCTTCCATCTCCCCAATTCTTTCTCTATCCAATAATCCCCAGTGGAAAGGGCAGAGACATTCGTGACAGAGCTAGTGGGAGGAGCTAGGGTATTTGTTTTAGCCTTAAGATGACTACTATCCTCACAATGGCACTTGGCCATCTGGATTGTTTTGGTTACTTTCCATTCATTTAAAACAAGAGTGTGTGGGAAGGAGCTGGTGGGAACTGGGGATGGAAGAGATATAAACTTATTTTGACCGTTGCATATTAGTCATATTTCATGTACGCAGTCAGCAACTGAAACAAACACCCAGCAGCCATAGACGTCACTGGTAAGCGATAGGTTTTGTTTGAAGAGAGACGGGGCCGGAAACATTTCCATTGTGCTTTCTCACTCCCGAAATGCCAAGACTCAGGAAATACACAAACTTTAAGGACTATTCTGGTTGGTTCCATTAAGGGTTTTGGGAACCAGGGAAGGAAAATAGAGTCACGTGACCACCGGAGCCTTGATTGTTTGAGAATTTACTTATAAGTCACCCAAACAATTTCCTTAATTCGCTGTGTCCTTTTGTTTCCTCTCCTTTTTGGTGCTTCTACATTAAAAAAAAAAAAAAAAAAAAAAAAAGATTTGGTTTTTCATTTAGCTGTAGCATTTCAAATTCTGTCCACGGTAATTTACGCTGGAACATTCTAGAACAATCATTACACACACATTTACAGTAATTCTCTGCTGTGTTGCTTTTGATGGTCTTAATCTAAAACTGGTGGACTGGATTATTTTTAGTGCACTCTCAGGGTTTTGCTAGAAGGAAAGCAGAAGTCTTTATGAAGAGAGAGTTCAGTTTTTTTTTTTTTAATTATTAAAGTAGTAGAGTTAGCCTACCATGTCTGTGGGTTCTGACTCTGTGGATTTAATAAACAATAGATTTTTTTTTTTAACACAGAAAACGTGCCCCTTGGTCTTGTCATTCTTACATGAATGGTATGGTATAGCAGCTATGGGGTTGATATCGCTAGATGGTGGGGGCAGTTTGGAGATGACCTTCCACGTGAGGGCACAATCTGTGGAAACAGGAGAGAGTTTTATGCCCACTCCAGACTTTGACAGTCATGATACTGAGAGCTGACTGCTTTTCTTCAGATAACTCATTGACCAATCAATCACTTGCCCAGGGAACCCTGAAGCAATGTGAGACTTGAAGTACATCTGTGACATGGGTGAAGCATTTTTCCTTTCACTCGATCATATGATCATAATTGTAAAACATTCCAGACTAGAATAGCACAGCGAGTGAATCCACAACCCACAATTCATTTGCCCTTCTCTTCTCCTTCTCCTGTTCTTCCTTCCTCTGTGCTTCTTACTTTCCCCATTCCTTTTTTTTCTCCTCCTCTCCCTTCCCCTCCTCACCTTTCTTATACTGAGAATAGAACCCAAAGTTTTGTGCATGTGAGGCAAGTCTGTTACTAATAAGCCACACCCCTATCCTCATTTGGATTTTCAAGATTAAAAAAAAAAAAACTATTTTGAGAAAGAACACATGGTCTATACGCCATTATGTATTTATATAAATTTAACTTAATAGTGAGTTATCATGAGCTCACCTATGGCCTGGAAAAACATTTGGATCTCGGCTCCTCTTATTTCTGTGTGTATGCTTACTTCCAAATACACTTAAAAATCTCAAGCCAATTCTACCTCAGGTTTGTTTAATTAAATGTAATATACAAAGCACCCATATTTCTCTGCCATGTTTGAATTTGACAAAGATTGTCACATATCAAAAAAACTCGAACCAAAGACAATAGCAAAAGCTAATCAAAGTAGATGAAGAGATGTGTATAAAACAACAATAAAAAAAAAACCACTTACCGTATTGTGGAAGTTCATTATTAAAGGGACTCTAGCCAGCCCAGTCTGGGCCTGGCAAACATGGTTCTAACAGGCCTATCTCTTCTTTCCCATTATCTTTGCCTGTTAGATTATATTCCTAAAGGTAGTTCCCAAGGTCTGTTCCCTTATTTGACCACATCTACCTCCTAAGGCTGACTACCAAGGTCCAGCTATCAAAGTATGGAAGTCCAGCAACTAACAGTCCTCTTTGGCTCACCTCATTAACACGCCCAATCAAAATATACCACTACATCCATTCATACTATCTATGAAATACTTACATAAATCAAATGAATTTTGGATTTCAACTAGGTCCTGTTCCTGTGGTATCTCATTATGTGCTAAGCATTCTTCCAAAAAAGAGAGAGAAAGTGGGGCTGGGGCAGAGAGAGAGAGAGAGAAAAAAAGAGGAAACAAATAAAGAAAGAGGGAGAAGAAAAGCAAAGAGCGTGGGAACCAAAATATCTGGGTTATTTAGGGAAGCCCAGTGTCTGGGCTGGAAAACTCAGAATAGAGGGCAGCCATGTCCTAAAACCAGTAGGGACTAAAGGATGATGGGAGAACTCCCTTTTTTTCTACTTAAAATTACATCTGCAAGGTCATTTGCTTCTGTTTTTCTGCCTGAGTCAGAAAGCAGACACTTTTAACTTTTCTTCCTCTCTTAATAAAGAATCTCTCTGTAGAAAGAGGTGTTTGGGTGTGGTTTGTGCCTAATTCAGGACCAGGGAGGGAACCCCCACTGTGCAGGGCTCTCTGTCAAATATTTGTACATATTTCCTATTGATTCAAAGTAAAAGAGCTCAAATATAATAAATTCTCATTGGAGAACTAAGATGTGTCGGCTCAGAGCAGCAGAGTAGTTTCATATCTATTGATGACTGCATGCTTCTGAGAAAGTTCCTGACTTCTAAACTTTTGAAATAGTTTAGTTATCTATCTTCTGACTTTTAAAGAGTTGTATATTTTTACATATTTGTTTTTGTGATTTGTCCATGTGTAGTGTGTGTGTGCGTGTAGCCCGTGGAAGCCAGAAAAGCATATACAATCTCCTAGAACTGGTGTTAAGATGGTTGTGAGCAATCATCTGGGCTCTGGTTCTCGGTAAGGACAGTAAGTCCTGTTAACCATTTATCCATCTCTCCAGCTCCAGCCACTGAGTTTTAAAGGTTGTGGGCTGTTGTATGAACTTTTGGGGGAAATGAATCAAAACAAATCTCTCTCTACGCCAGACCGGGTGCCAACAACAAATGAAAGAAACCGTTCCACTCACATCGAGTTTGGTGAGCCAAAGAGCAGGGGCATAGATGAGGGTTCTTTACATGGGTAACTAATGAGCAGCTATGTCACTGAAGAAAATCTCTCTCCCCAACAACCATGAACTGCTTGTAGATCCTTAGAGATGGGTATGGCCTCATGGGCCTCTCTCCACCTCCATGACTAGACATTAAAGGATAGTCCTAGTCTTGTGTAGATGTTCTGTGGGTAATCCTAACTACTGACAGTTCAAAGGAGAAGGCCATGTCCTACGCAGAGGACAGCATTCCATGATATGAACTTTCTGATTGGATGCTGATAAAACCCTCCTGTGTATCTTTCCAGTTCAAGACACTAGATATCTTAGTTTTACGCATTGAGATTGTTCAATTATTCAGTGATTTGTTTACTTTCTTCATCTACCTTAAAAGAATATTTACTTGAATTCAAAGCAAATATTGGGGAAGCGCTATTCCTAATTGTCCGAGAAAGTGCCAGATTGATTTCCATAGTGCTTGTACAAGTTTACATTTCCACCAGCAATGGAGGAGGGTTTCCCTTTTTCCACAACCTCTCCAGCATGTGTTGTCACTTGAGTTTTTGATCTTAGCCATTCTGATGGGTGTAAGGTGAAATCTCAGGGTCATTTTGATTTGCATCTCCCTGATGGCTAAGGACATTGAACATTTAAGTGTTTCTCTGCCATTCTATATTCCTCTATTGAGAGTTCTCTGCTTAGCTCCTTACCCTATTTTTTAATTGGATTGCTTGATTTGTTGCTTTTTAACTTCTTTAGTTCTTTATGTATTCTGGACATCAGCCCTGTGTCAGATAAAGGGTTGGTGAAGATCCTTTCCCGGTCTGTAGGCTGTCATTTTGTTCTGATGACAATGTCCTTTGTTTTACAAAAGCTTTTCAGTTTCATGAGGTCCCATTTATTGATTGTTGCTCTTAGAGCCTGTGCTGTTGGTGTTCTGTTCAGGAAGTTGTCTCCTGTGCCAATGAGTTCAAGGCTTTTCCCCACTTTTTCTTCTAAAAGGTTTAGTGTGTCTGGTTTTATGTTTAGGTCTTAGATCCACTTGGACTTTAGTTTTGTGCAGGGTGATAAATATGGATCTATTTTCATTTTTCTGCATGTAGACATCCAGTTGGACCAGCAGCATTTGTTGAAGATGGTGTCTTTTTGTCCATTAAATGGTTTTGGTTTCTTTAAAAAAAAAAAGGCGTATGGGTTTATTTCTAGATCTTCTATTCAGTTCCATTGTTCCACCATTCTGTTTCTAAGCCAATACCATGCAGTTTCCAGATATACCACTCCTAGGCATATATCTAAAAGACACTCAAGTACACAATAAAGACATTTGCACAATCATGTTCATAGCTGCTCTTTTCATAATAGCCAGAACCTGGAAACAACCCAGATGTCCATCAACGGAGGAATGGATACAGAAATTGTACTTTTACACAATGAAATACTACCCGGCAATTAAAAACAAGGAAATCATGAAATTTGTAGGCAAATGGTGGGATCTAGAAAAGATCATCCTGAGTGAGGTATCTCAGAAGCAGAAAGACACACATGGTATATACTCACTTATAAGTGGATGCTAGACCTAAAAGATAGGATAAACATACTAAAATCTGTACACCTAAAGAAGATAAACAAGAAAAAGGACCCAGGCTAAGATGATCAATCTTCACTTAGAAAGACAAATGGGATGGTCATTGGAAGTAAGAGAAAACAGGTAACAGGACAGGAGCCTACCACAGAAGGCCTCTGAAAGACTCTACCTGGCAGTGTATCAAAGCAGATGCTGAGACTCATAACAAAACCTTGGGCAGAGTGCAGGGAATCATATAAAAGAAGGGGGAGTTAGTATGACCTGGAGAAGACAGGAGCTCTACAAGGACCAAATATATCTGGGCACTGGGGTCTTTTCTGAGACTGATTCTCCAACCAAAGACCATGCATGGATATAACCTAGAACCCCTGCTCACATGGAGCCCATGGCCACTCAGTATCCAAGTGGGTGCCCTAGTAAGGGAAACAGGGACTGTCTCTGACATGAACTCAATGGCTGGCTCTCTGACCTCCCCCTGCCCACAGGGAGGAGCAGCCTCGTTGCAGCCAGTCCTGAAGAGACCTGATTAGCTAGGATCAGATAGAATGGGAGGAGGACCTCCCCTATCAGTGGACTTAGAGAGGGGCAGGGAGGAGATGAGGAAGGGAGGGTGGGATTGGGAGGGAAAGAGAGAGGGGGTTACAGCTGGGATACAAAGTAAATAAACTGTAACTAATATAAAAAATAAAAATTTAATTAAAAAAACAAATCTAATTTTGAAGTGATTTACTCTTAATAAAACATACACAAGAAAATGGAGCTCATTGGTGATTTATCAGTTTACAGTTTAATTTATTAATAATATTCAAGTATTAGATATAGGATAACTAATCCCCAGAATTCTTTTCATTTTGGAAAATTGATCTTTGTACCTATTAAAACTTCCCTCTTTTCTTCCTTCCTTGAGAGAGCAGCTAGCACTCTTTTTCCTATGGATTTGCCTGCACTAGATATCTCACAAAAATAAACAATGCAGTCTGTCCTTTTGTGAATGCTTTTTTTCACCTAGCACAGTGCCCTCAGAGGTCATTTATGTTCTATAATTTGTCATAGGCCATGTCTTTCTAAGGATTAATATATTCTATATTTCCCATATAACATATTTGTTTACATTTGGTTGGTGTATGTACAGGGATTGAATTTAGGGCTTTCTGCATGCTAGGTAAATGGTCTACTGTTGAGCTACATCCACAGCATTAATTTTTCACCTTCTATTATCAGAAAGGATCTCACTAAGTTACCCAAGTTGGCCTTAAACTCACCCTGCGACCCAGACTGGCCTTGAATTTGTGTTCCTCTGCCTTTGCTGACATTGGGTATTTTTGCTTGCATTCCGTTTTCCACCCACGATCAGTTACACTTCTGTGAATTGTTGGTGCACAAATCCTGCAGGACAGTTTTTTTTTCTCCGTGTTTCAGAGGAGAAACAGCATCTGATAAGTCAATCTAAGTATGCTTATTTTTTTCTTAATAAATTCCAAGTAAAATGTATAGACGAACTGTTCTTTTAATTGCTCTGTGCTCCCGCCTGTCATCCAGTGGAGAATTTGTGTATATCTCACACAGCTCTTATCAGCACGATATTAACCTTGCCCTACAGTACCTAGCTCATGAAAATGACAAGCTGTAGATAGAATTAAATAAGATAAACTTAGACCTTTGATGGCTGGAAGAAAACCAAGACTTAACTTTTACTTAAGAGTTGCAGCCTTAGAGTGATGTTTTAAGTAGATGGGGTGTAACATTTTTATGAAATAAAATGGAATATGCTCTCAGTTTTTTTTTTCCTCTTGAGGCTTACTAATAAGGTTTCCCATTCACTCAGCTTACTGAAGAAGTACACAGTCTGTGGATAGTTCCTGGGTCCCACTGTGCTAGTACAATTGCACTCAGCAGATGATTGTGAAAACCCCAGCTAAAGCCACTTATGCTACCAAACTTATGCTAGACACAGATATAATAAGTCTCCTTGTAACTTCAACACATAAGTAAATAATTTCCTGCCCCTTACACTGTTTTGGGTTTGAACACATCTGATCAAAGGCTAATAATATGATGGCTTATATTTGTGCGCATGCATGTAATGTATGCATGTGTGCACAGGTCTGTGTGGGAGTGTGCATGAGTATATGTGCATATGGAAATGCTAAAGGTTGATGTGAGGTGTCTTTGTTGCCCACCAATTATTTCTGAGACAGGATGTTTGGTCTCATCACTGGCTGAGACTGGCTGGCCAACAAGGCTCCTTTTGTCTCCCTAGGTCTACGGCTGGGGTTAGAGACGAACACCCCACCAGGCCTGACTTTTTATATAGGACCTGGCGAGCAGAACCCAGATCCCCAGGCCTGTGCAGAGATCACCTTAAAAGCTGCCTCTCCATCCCTTATAACTTACATTTCATTTAACGATGTCATTTGAGGTTCCTGGATAATTCTGAGAATAAGGATGGCATTCTGACTTTTGAACAGAGAAGAGAAAAAAAAAGGGGGGGCAAGGAATAAGAGACGAATTCTAGTAGAAAACGATTAAAGTTATGTAGATCAGGGAAACTGGGTCTTTGGAGTGAGAACTAACTGGAAATGGAGAGTGATATTCAGAGTGGAGCATGCAGAAAGAGCGTATCCCACTCTGTTCCTGCTACTGCACAGACCTGCTTGCTCACAGCATAGACTGCAAAGGTTTACCAAATAGAGCATGTTAACTCAGCACTAACACAGAGCTCATCTAACTAGTAAGAATAGTTTACTGAATCTGAATATGCTTATATATGGACTTTAGCCATTTTCATTTCTTTTTTATTTTTTATATTAATTGCAATTTATTCACTTTGTATCCCAGCTGTAGTCCCCTCCTTCATTCCCTTCCAAGCACACTCTCCCTCCCCCATCTTCTCCCATGTCCTTCTCCAAGTCCACTGATAAGGGAGGTCCTCCTCCCCTTCCATCTGATCCTAGCCTATCAGGTCTCATCAGGAGTGGCTGCATTGTCTTCCTCTATGGCCTGGTAAGGCTGCCCCCCTCCCCCTCAGGAGGAGGTGATCAAAGAGCCAGCCACTGGGTTCATGTCAGAGACAGTCCCTGTTCCATCCCCTTACTGGGGAACCCACTTGGACACTGAGCTGCCATGGGCTACATCTGTGCAGGGGTTCTAGGTTATCTTCATGAATGGTCCTTGGTTGGAATATCAGTCTCAGAAAAGACCTCTGTGCCCAGATTATTTGGATCTGTTGCTCTCCTTGTAGAGTTCCTGTCCCCTCCAGAATTTCTAGCTCTCCCTTCTTTCATGAAATTCCTTGTATTCTGTCCAAAGTTTGGCTATGAGTCTCAGCATCTGCTTTGCTACCCTGCTGGGTAGAGTGTTTCAGAGGCCCTCTGTGGTAGGCTCCTGTCCTGTTTCCTGTTTTCTCCCTCTCCCAATGTCCATCCCTTTTGCCTTTCTGAGTGAATATTGATCCTCTTTCCCAGGGTCCTCCTTCTTGCTTAGCTTCTTTAGGTGTACATATTGTAGTATGTTTATCCTATATTATATGTCTAATATCCACTTATAAGTGAGTATATACCATGTGTGTCTTTCTGCTTCTTGGCACTTTCTCAGACAATTAAGAATAGTACTTCCTCAAGATCTAGCTATACCACTCCTAGGCATATATCCAAAATATGCTCAAGTATACAACAAGGATATTTGTTCAACCGTGTTTGTAGCAGCTTTATTCTTAATAGCCAGAATCTGGAAACAACCCAGGTGTCCCTCAGTGGAGGAATGGATACAGCAATTTTGGTACATTTACACAATGGAATACTACTCAGCTATTAAAAACAAAAAAATAGTGAAATTTGCAGGCAAATGGTGGGAACTAAAAAAGATCAGCCTGAGTGAGGTATCCCGTTTGCATTTCTTTATCTCTTGTGTATCTTAGCCCAATTCCTTTAATATCACTTGGCTGAAAACTGTTTGTTTTCTTTCTTGATTATTTTATTATCATATTAATATTCTAATATAGGTGTCCATAATTTCATTATGAAGGTTTCTCAGCAATATTCGTGATAAAGATTTTAAGCATTTTGAACAAAATAGTGAGAATTATTAATGTTATTATTTTGAATGATATATTATGAAAATTAATTTTCCCATTTTTTATTTACATTTAAATTTAGTAATTTAGCATTCAAATATTTTAAGTTGTTACTGAGATAAATATAAAAATAAAATTTTAATTTTTGTCATTTTTTCTAAAGAATAACAATCATTTAAAGAGATTAGAAATATTCATATATATTTCCTTCTGTCTTAAATTTTCTCTGTTTAAGTGATACCAAAGAAATAGAAATACAGATTAGAAAGTAAACTGAGTTGTTTTCAATCAAATTGTCATTACTTTGGCATTTATAATTCTAGATTTTTAACAATGTTATGCTGTATGGTCCTTTTAAACTCACTTTCACTAAATAATATACACAGCACACTTCTATAAAATTTTGTATTTTTCTATAACATCTAATTACTTCCTAATGTATCGCTAGTTGATGTGGTATTAAACATAAATACTTAGTTGAACATTTTCTGTTTTCTGCTATGGTGTGCAAGTTGCTAGGATACTTAGGAGACTACATCTTCATGGGCATCAATGATTACCTCTTAGCATCACTGTTAACATGAGCTTGCATCAGATCTATTTTAATATCTTTTGCCATGATAGCAGAACAGACTTTTTGATCTTCAGCTATGGAGTCCGGTTGCTTTAGTAAGGATCCTAATGCCATGCCTTAGTAGTAACGTTGCTTGGAAATGTGATGAATTTTCAATGTGCTATTTTTTCCTGTGTATCTAGAATTTGTAGCGGTCCCTGTATCAAAACTGTTAAGGGGATAAAATGGACCAGTAGCTTCAGGAAGAGCTTGACACAAAATGACAAGTTACTTTTAGTTTGCACTGAGAAATTACACTTCTAAAAACTGTGTCTTTTACAAGTTTTAAGGAGGCTTATAAAAGTTTCTACTTATTCAGAGTTGTCATGTTGTATTTTTTTTAATTTAAAATTTAAAATGTTGTGCTGTTGTTTTGTTTTACAGCCATTTATGTTTCTAGCAAAAATGACCATTTTACATTCGTGAACTAGTTTCTGGTTGTGATTACTCATCTTTGCCAGCTTGACACACGTGGGAACAGAGAACCTCAGCTGAGGAGTTGCCTCCATCAGAATGGCATGTGGGCATTTTATGGGGTCTCTTCTGGATGGCAAGTTGATGTGGGTAGGTGTGTCCCACTGTGGACAGTGCCATCCCTAGACAAGTGGGCCCAGGCCATATAAAAAAGGTAGTGGGCGAGCAAGAAGCAAGCCAGTAAGCAGCATTTCTCCATGGTGTCTGCTTCAATGCCCGCCTTGAATTCCTGCCCCACTTCTCCTCAACAGAGGACTATGAGCTGTAAAGTGAAATAAACAGTCTGTTCCTTAGGTTGTTTTTGGTCATGCTTATTACAGCCACAAAAATGAAATAGAAAACATGCCCAGGAGTGGTATAACCAGGTTTTGAGGTTGAACTATTCCCAATTTTCTGAAAAAGTGCCAGATGGATTTCCAAAGTGGTTGTACAAACTTGTACTCTCACCAGCAATGGAAGATTGTTCCCCTTTATTCCATATCCTCACCAGCATGTGTTGTCACTTGA
This sequence comes from Meriones unguiculatus, assembly GCF_030254825.1. NCBI lineage: Eukaryota > Metazoa > Chordata > Mammalia > Rodentia > Muridae > Meriones > Meriones unguiculatus. The sequence goes on along the minus strand of NC_083357.1, from coordinate 65,739,581 downwards.
GTTTTTGAACTTAGCCATTCTGGTAGATGTGAGATGGGAACCCAGAGTCATTTTGACTTGTGTTTCCCTGATTACTAAAGACTTTGAACATTGCTTTAGGTGCTTCTGGTCCATTTGAGAGTCCTTTGTTGAGAATTCCCTGTTTAGCTCTGTACTCCATTTTTAAAAGTGGGTTATTTGGTTTGTTGGTGCTTTAACATACCACAAGGACACTTGCTTAACTATGTTCATAGCAGCTTTACTCAAAATAGCCAGAAACTGTAAAAAAAATGAGATGTCCCTCAACTGAAGACTGGATAAAGAAAATGTGGTACATTTATACAATGGAATACTACTCAGCTATTGAAAACAAGGACATTGAATGTAATCTTGTACAATAACTTTGGAAATAAATTTAGCACTTTCTCAGAAAATTAGGAATAGTGCTACCTCAAGATTCAGCTATTCCACTCCTGGGCATATACCCAAAAGATGCCCCACCATTCTATAAGGACATCTACTCAACTATGTTCATAGCAGCTTTATTGGTAATAGCCAGAATCTGGAAACAACCCAGATGTCCCTCAACTGAGAAATGGATACAGAAATTGTGGTGGCTTTACACAGCGGAATACTATCCTCAGCAATTAAAAACAAGGAAATCATGAAATTTTCAGGCAAATGGTGGAATCTAGAAGAGATCATCCTGAGTGAGGTAACCCAGAAGCAGAAAGCACACATGGTATATACTCAAGTATAAGTGGATATTAGACAAATGATATAGGATAGACATAGTAAAATCTGTACACCTAAAGAAGCTAACCAAGAAGGAGGACCCTAGGGAAAATGGCTAATCTTCATTCAGAAGGGCAAACAGGATTGACAGAAGTAGGAGAAGAAACGAAACAAGACAGGAGCCTTCCACAGACCTCTGAAAAACTCTACCAACACCAGGGTATTGAAGGACATGCTGAGACTCATAGCCAAGCTTTGGTCAGAGTGCCGGAATCCTTATGGAAGAAGAGGGAGACAGAAAGACCCAGAGGAAACAGGAACTCCTTAAGGAGAACAACAGAGCTAAAATGCCTAGGTCCAGGAGCCAGCATCTGCAGAGTCAGATACTCCAACTAAGAACCATGCATGGAAAGGGCCTAAACCCCCTGTTCAAAGGAAGGCCATTGGCTGTTCAGTTTCTAGTTCCCTAGTAAGCGATACAGGGCCTGTCTCTGACATGAACTCAGTGGGTGGCTCTTTGATCACCTCCTTCTGGGGGATGGGGTGCAGCCTTGCCAGGCCACAGAGGAAGATGATGCAGCCAGCCTTGATGAAACCTGATAATCTAAGGTCAGATAGGAGAGAAAGTCCTCCCATATCAGGGAACTAAGGAAAGGGCATAGGGTGAGAAGAGGGAGGGTGGTTGGGACTGGAAGGAGACAAGAGAGGGGGCTGTAGAGGGGATAAAAATGAATAAATCAATAATTTTTTTAAAAGATTATATTTTGGAAAAAAGTATCAGGTGAGGTACGAGCACTGATTAAAAATGACCATTTGTATTTTCTGCCTTCCTTTCATTCTTCTCAGAAAGCAGAATTGAAACATCTGCGCCATGAAGGAGGCACAGCTACTGATATCCAAATGTATAAAAGTTTTCCCAAAGAGAATGTCAGAGAAAGGTTGCAATAAAAATGTACTCATACTAAAGGCAATATACAGCAAGCCTGTAGCCAATATCAAACTAAATGGAGAGAAACTTAAAGCAATCCCACTGAAGTCAGGGACAAAACAAAGCTTCTCCCCTCTCCATATCTCTTCAACATAGTTCTTGAAGTCCTTGCTAGAGCAATAATACAATTAAAGGAGATCAAGGGGAAAGGAAGAAGTCAACGTATCACTAATTGCAGATGATATGATAGTATACATGAGTAACCCCAAAAATTCTGCCAGAGAACTCCTACAGCTGATAAGAACCTTCAACAAAGTGGCTGGATACAAAATTAACTTAAAAATAATCAGTAGCCCTCCTATAAACAAAAGACAAAAGGGCTGAGAAAGAAATTAGGGAACCAACACCCTTCACAATAGCCACAAAGGACATAAAGTACATTGGAGTGAGTCTAACAAAGAAAATCAAAGATTTGTATGAAAAAAAATTTCAAGTCTCTGAAGAAAGAATTAGAAGAAGATATCAGAAGATGGAAAGATCTCCCATGGTCATGACTTGGTAGGATTAACCTAATAAAAATGGCCATCTTACCAAAAGCAATCTACAGATTCAATGCAATTCCCATCAAATTACCAACACAATTCTTAACAGACTTTAAAAGAAAAATTCTCAACTTTATATGGAATAACAAGAAACCCAGGATTGCTAAAACAATCCTCTACAATAAAAGATCTTCTGGAGGTATCTCCATCCCTGATTTCAAGCTGTGCAACAGCAACAGTAATAAAAACTGCATAGTACTGGCATAGAAACAGAATGGTGGATCAATGGAATCAGATAGAAGACCCAGAAATAAAACCACACACTTATGGACACCTGATTTTTTACAAAGATGCCAAACCCATACAATGGAAAAAAGATAGCATCTTCAACAAATGGTGCTGGTCTAACTGGATGTCTTCATGTTGAAAAATGCAAATAGATCCATAATTATCACCCTGCACAAAACTAAAGTCCAAGGGGATCAAAGACATCAATATAAAACCAGACACACTATACCTGTTAGAAGAAAAAGTGAGGAAAAGCCTTGAACTTATTGACACAGGAGACAACTTCCTGAACAGAATACCAACAGCACAGGCTCTAAGAGCAACAATCAATAAATGGGACCTCATGAAGCTGAAAAGCTTCTCTAAAGCTTCTGTCAAAACAAAACCACTGCCTACAGATTGGGAAAGAATCTTTACCAACCCTTTATCTGACAGAGGGCTAATATCCAGTATATATAAAGAACTAAAGAAGTTGAAAAGGGGCAAATCAAGTAATCCAATTAAAAACTGGGGTAGAGTGCTAAACAGAGAATTCTCTGTAGAGGGATACAGAATGGCAGAGAAACAATTAAAGAAATGTTCAACGTCCTTAGTCATCAGGGAAATGCAAATCAAAACGACCCTGAGATTTCATTTTACACCCATCAGAATGGCTAAGATCAAAAATTCAAGTGACAACACATGCTAGAGGAGGATGTGGAGAAAGGGGGACCCTCCTCCACTGGTGGTATGAATGTAAATTTGTACAACCACTCTGGAAATCAATCTGACGTTTTCTCAGACAATTAGGAATAGCACGTCCTCAAGATCAAGCATAGGCATATAGCAACATATGCTTAAGTATATAACAAGGACATTTGCTTAACCATGTTCATAGCTGCTTTATTCATAATAGCCAGAACCTGGATACAACCCAGAATGGATACAGAAATTGTGGTACATCTACACAATGAAATACTACCCAGCAATAAAAAACAAAGAAATCATGACATTTGCAGGTAAATGGTGGGAACTAGAAAAGATCATCCTGAGTGAGATATCCCAGAAGCAGAAAGACTCATAGGGTACATACTCACTCATAAGTGGATATTAGAATATAATATAGGATAAACATATTAAAACCTGTACACCTAATGAAGCTAATCAAGAAGGAGAACTCTGGCTAAGATGCTCAAACCCCATTCAGAAAGGCTAAGAGGATAGACATCAGAGGAGGGAGAAAACAGGGAACAGGACAGGAACCTGCTACAGAGGGCCTCTGAAAGGCTCTACCCTGCAGTGTATTGAGGCAGATGCTGAGACTCATAGCCAAACTTTGGGCAGAGTGCAGGGAATCTTATGAAAGAAGTGGGAGATAGTAAGACCTGGAGAGGACAGTAGCTCCACAAGGAAAGCAACAGATCCAAAAAGTTTGGGCACAGGGGTCTTTTCTGAGACCAATACTCCAGCTAAGGACCACTCATGGAGATGGCTTGGAACCCCTGCACAGAGGTAGTCCATGGCAGTTTAGTGTGCAAGTGAGTTCCATAGTAATGGGGACAGGGAATGTCTCTGATATGAACTGATTGGCCTGCTCTTTGATCACCTCCTCCTGAGGGAGGAGCAGGATTACCAGGCCACAGAGGAAGACAATGCATCCACTCCTGTTGAGACCTGATAGGCTAGGGTCAGAGGAAAGGGGAGGAGAACCTCCCCTTTCAGTGGACTGGGGGAGGGGCACAGGCAGGGAAGAGGGAGGGAGCTACAGGGGGGATACAAAGTGAATAAACTGTAATTAATAAAAATAAAAAAATTGTGAACTGTAAAAATAAAAAAAATAATAAAAACAATCAGGGAAAAAATGTACTCTTGCAAACAGGAACTCCATAATACCAACACATAATGTCAATATTCCTTATTGTATATACATTCATTTCTATAGCTAGCTGCTCTACCACTAAGATGAATTCATTTTTGTATGTGTTCACATATGTGTATGTATATGCAGGATCTATGATGTGTTAGTGTAGGTGTGTATAGCTCCATGTGATGTGATGTGCATGCTTATGTATGCAAGCATGAAAGAGACAAAGCTAGAGGAAGTGAATTCATTTCACGTGATATATGATGACAAATTACATAGAATATTGTAAATCATGTGGTATAAAATAAAGTCTATTTAAGATAGAAAAAAATAATGACATCATGAAATTTGCAGGCAAGTAGATGGAACTAGAAAAGATCATCCTGAGTGAGGTAACCCAAATCCAGAAAGATACATATGGTATGTACTCACTTATATGTGAACATTACCCACATTGCCTCTAATAAGTTAGCTTGTAAAACCCTCAAAAATCTTTTTGAAAAAGTATGTTAAAAATATAGAATGCTTCAAAATTTTCATGACATCTTGCACAGGGAACATGGCATTCTCATGTAATGCCAAATTTAGTGTATACTAAATTTATATTGGTATAAACTCCCTTGCCCAGACATCTTTATCACTCATTTCATATGTGTGAATGTTTGGAATGGGTTTATTTTTATCATTTTATCAATTTTATCTCTCCACAGAAGTTTCCCATATATTTCTTCTTGTTGCATATTTTCTGTTACTGTCTGAGGCATATTAATCATAGTCATGTCCCAGTATTTGCTTCACCTCTGAGTCCTCTTACATTATCTGTTTTATCTCTTGACAACATACAGCCTTCCTTTGCTTAATTTTGTATCTCATGCTCTTTGACTGAATACTGAGCATGATGTCATGTGGAGGTGAACTGTGTCTACCTCCAGACACATTCATGCTTGCTTGTATGTCAGACTGTTGGTGTAGAGGGTGGACTTATTCCAGTCAGGACGTATGCTGTCTTTGTGATTTTTCTGTCGTCATCATTGCATCTAGAACACCACATACATCTGGATTCACACGGTAGGACCACAGAGTGCTTTTCTCCTCCACCTTCTTTATGTCCTAAGTAATCCTGAATGTTGGAACCCTGGGATGATGCTTCTCAGAAGTGTTCTCCTCTTGCTTGACACCAGGCTGGGCTTGTGGTAGACAGTGACTTGATTGTGCCCTCTTCTATTCTTGCTCAGCCCTAGCCTCCCTGCTGTATGAAATTTCAAGGCTTGGGGTTTTTCAATGTTTGTACATGTCCCCTCCATGACAAAAAAAAAGTGTCTGTGAATTAGCTGTCAACTTCAAGAGTACGTTCTCTTAGGGGTGGTAGACCTCTGCTTAGCATGGGTGTAGGACTCTAAGACAGGGAGAGTGGCCTGCTCTTCCTCCAGAGGGAGGATGATTCCTACATCTTTCTCCAAGCTTCTTTCTCTAAGGTTACCAATATGCCCCGTGTTTGGGGATGTTTTATATTTTCCCCAGAGGGAGGGAGGCTTTACTTCTATCTATTCCACAGTATGCCATTCCATGCCATTCTTACTTTGTTTCTGGAATCAAATTTTTTGCTGGCTTCCTCTAGCAAACCATGAGTTTGCTTCCAATGAAGATTTTAAATGATTCAAAAATGTCTTCCATTGTAGGCTTAGATTTTCCTCAAACATACTTTATTTAGGGTCCTTAAGTGCTTCTACCTCCTTTCCAATCCCCTTACCAGAGGTAGAGGTGAAAGAAGGTTATTTAAAGGGAGGGGGTGTGGAGCTACAACTGGGATACAAAGCAAATAAATTGCAAATAATAATAATACTAGAAGAAAAATAAGTAAAATGACGTGTAAAAAAAAGAAGTGATATAATAGAAAAAAAGAAAAAGAGAAAGGGGGTTGTGGACCTTTTTAGACTTAGTTCCTTGTTTCTCTTCCACTCTTGTTACCCAAATACCAGCCGTAAAGTCAAATAACAAACACCAAACAGCAACGTGAATCAATAGCAGAAGCACTGTTCAGTAGAAACAGCAAGAATCTGCCAAATCAGAACGAGTCAGCAAAAGCAGCAAGACTCAGCCGGAGTGTCAAGAGAAGTTCTCTGGAGCATTTCTCTTTGTGAAGCGAAGAAATGAAGACCAGTGAAGGGACGTAGTCCGTTGCAAAACATATCCGAAAGTGTTGTCTCTCTGTCTGTGGACGTCTAGGCATCCCTTCTCAGAGTCCACACAAGGCTGTTTAAAAACCACGCCCCTTGGGTGAGACAGCTTCCACCAAAGCATCATTCACCCTCTCATGTGTCTGTTTTCAGCTGACCAAGATCATGTGTCTCTCATGAGTTTGTTTTCAATTAATGATGAATTAAAACATCTTCACATCTCACAATTGGGAACAAAACAAAACAAAACAAAAACACATAAAAGAAACCAAAATCTTCACTACAATCTATATATTGAGGTTTTATTGCTTATCGACAGACTATCACTAATGTATTATTCGGTCAAAGCCATATTTAATTGTTGATTATTAAGTCAACCAAAAAATTAAATCAGATTAAACTCATTTTTTAGGAATTCACACCTACCTTATTTTTTTAAAGATATTCTAAAACATTGTACCCAACATCTACTGGCCATAAATAAGATAAACTCTAGGGTTAGAAAATCCCCACTGGTGCTTTTTGGAAATCTTTTCCCAAAACCTATCTTCTGTTGTTTCATGGATTTGTGAGACTGCCTGGTAATTTTCCTGACTTGGTTTTATCTTTTCCATTTGGGTAATGGTTTGTGTCATTGTTTGGAAAAATCTGATGTTCTATGAGGCATTTTTCTGCCCCATTCTTTTACACATACATTGAAAATATGTTTTAGTGATATTCAAATCAAGGCCATTATTAATAACAATCTTGTGATCATATTTTTTTTCTTAATAAACTCTGGTATCTCTGAACTCACACCATATACCAATGAAGACAAGGTAAATCTTGGCTATTTGAGACTGCTCAGTCAATATTCAATTATTTGTCAACCTGATTCTACATAGTCTTAGGTGGTTGGGGCTCAAAAGTTAGAACATAAAGCTTGTGAAATAGCTCGGCTGGTAAAGTCCTTGCTATCCAAGCACAGGGACATGTCCTCAATTCGCGGAGCCTACATTAAAAAAAAAAAAAGTCAGGCATGATGGCATACACTTGTAATCCTAATGCTAGGGAGGCAGAGTCAGAAATATCATTGGGGCTTACTGGAAAGCTAGCCTATTTTTTGGTCAATGAAAGACCTCATCCTTAAACATAAGGTAGATTGCTTCTGAAGAATGACACTTATGGCTGATCTCTGGCACATAGTCCTAAACACGTATGTACCCACATGAACACACACGAGCATAGACAAAAAATTGGAATACATACATTATAGTTTAGTCTGGCATTGCCATGCTTTATTGCAACCTGTATTTCTCATTGTCTACTTTTGTATCTCATTATCCTTGCCAAGCAGTACTCTCTAGTATTTGAATTGACCTTCACCATTATAATTACTTTAAGGGACCAGTACTGAGCTGCCCAATGGGAAGGGTATGCTTGCACAGGTCCTCCATCTACAACTGATGGACACTATACAGCTCTGGTATTGGCCAGGCAAAGGGAAGAAGAGCATACCTCACAGTCAAAGGTGGACCACCCATGACTACATAGCAGGCTAAATTGCTGCCAGCCCTGTGAGGAACAGCTCTCTGAGACAATAATCTGTCTTTGTGGTCACTGACACCTACTGGGAGCAAAATTTAAACTGCCAGCAGCAGTAGTAGAAGATGCAAAAATAATGAGGTTAGTATGGAGGAAGCCTTGGATCCTGGTCCACCAATACCTTGCCAATGTCGATTTTTTTTTTTTTTTATGGAATGGAAAGCTGTTTATCCTACATTAGGCCTCATCGCAAACTGGGAAGAATGTCAATGGAAAATGTTGCTGAGGCCAAAGATCTTCTCCACCAGTTGGGAACATTTAAATAGCCTTATCAGGCAGTAGGTGGTGTGAGGTGTGGTGGTTCTAGCAAGCACAGAAGAGGGTTGAATGAGTCCATCTAGTAGAGTCTTGGGTGTGTGGAAGCAGGTAGAGGTGATTGAAATACATAAGTTATTTTTACTGAGAATGATGGCTAATTCTGAAAAAGACCACGAATGCTCTGGATCTGAAAGAAACCCATCCAGTCATGTCCCAGTTATAATTCACAAACATTCAGCAAATGAAAGACCCAGACTCATGGCTGAATCACATGCCTGAGTTAAACAGGGGCTGTCAGTGCTTGTTAATATATCACACTGTGGACCACACTCACAAATTCTTTTTCTTGCCTTCTTGCCCCCCATGGGAACCCCTTTGCCAACCCTACATTCAAATAGAATGTCTCAGGCTCTGAGGTGATTGTCCTCCTTAGACAAAGCTGTCTGATGTCCAAATACAGCCAGTTCTGAGTTAAAGCCTGAGATAAAGAAAGATGTGACAAGATGTGAGCAGACCTCCTAACCCACAAACTTAGGACAACAAACAAGGGTGAGAGGAATAGACAAAGTTTCCATTTGTCTGTCCACAGCCCAGCAGTCCTCATGTCTGTGTGTTAAGACCTTGGAGTAATAGAACTCAGGAAGGCAAATTGAAAAGGAGATTACAGGAAAATATTGGGCATGCCAGGTTTTCTTCCATTTCAGACAGGTGGCTGGAGGCAGAGAGAGGCATCTTTCTATTACGTACAATGGACCGGTATTGCTGAAGTTTAATGGCTAAGCTATAATCAAAATTTACACTGGTTACCCATTATTTCCTCTAATTTTCTGAGAAGTGAACACCATGCTCTTTACACAGGACAACCCCAGTTTTGTCTAAGAGACCCTGTACCCTTTATATTTGCTTTTCCCGTAACAGCCAGCATGATTGTTTCTTAAGAATTGAAGTCGAATACTTTCACTTTGCTGTCAAATCCCTCCCAAAGTTCATCATTGTACATTCAGATTCCACTGTTTTCCTCACTTCATCTGCTATCACTTTCTTCTTTACTCTCTCCTCTGGTATCTTACACCTTCCAACTTGTCTCATGCACCTTAGTCATGTCCTTGCCTAAGTCCTTTGGATTTCTGGTCTCCTTGCCAGGAATACTTTTTCCTAGTTTTCCAGCACCCTGTCTATAATAACTCTCTCCCACCATTCCCCAGCTTTTCATCAGTTTTCAGAGCACTCTGCACAGAACAACATGTCTTTGTGTCCTCTCTTTCTCCCACCGAATATAAACTTAAGAAGGCCTTGCTTCTTTTCACTGTGTCTGCGAGCCTCTATACAGAATGAGCTCTAATGTGTTGCTGGGTATAATTGGGTCGGTACCAACAGTACTTAACCTAAGGCAAATCTCACTTTCAAAAAATAATCTTGATAAGTGAACAATCAACTGGTCTTCCATTTAATGCTAACTTATCATTAATTAAGCAGAGGATGGAGTTATAGCTCAGTTGGTATAGTGCCTGGCACAGAGGCATAAAGATCTGATGATGAGCTCCAGAAGCTAGGTGTTTTGTTTTCTTAAAACCCAGAAGTGTGCCATGCACTTGCAATCTCAGAATAGAAGAGGTAGAGATAGGTAGACCTCTTGGGCTTGCTGGCAAGTTCTAGGTCATTGAGAGACCTTACTACAAAAAAATACATTAAGGCAGACAACACTTAAGAAAGATCAGTTGGCTTCCATACATGCATACATGTATACACACACTCTCAAACACACACACGAAAAGAGACTGAGCAAACTCAAATGATCAAATTTAAAAAGTTTTAAGTTGAGGAAAAGCACAACATTCTCCCAGCACCTTCACCTTTAATTTACAAGACTTGTCACCAAGCTACTACTGCTTAATAAAGTAAGCAGATGTTTCGTTTCAGTCGGAACTCCTGGATGACCAAGATCCTCCTTGATTCCTCCAATGGGAAGAGTTTCTAATTGTGATGGCAATTCATTACATTTCCCTCCTTCATCTCCTGACTCAGCCTCTGGACTTGATTTGTATTAGCAAGCATAATTTTTAACTTTTTTTTCTCCCCAACTCTCTCGAATGTATGACCTCTTACTCAATTCTGATACTATAGTAATCAGAGATTGCTACAGTAGATCTTAAGATCAGCAGTGTGAAGGACTTACTCAAGAATGTGACTGCAGTGCACGAGTCAGACAAGAAGGAGTGAGATACCAGAAGAGAGGGCAAAGGATAAAGTGATAGCACACACACCTCATGAAAAAACACATACACATGTACACATGACACAGACTCATACCTGCCTTCCCACATGCCACACTCCTTACCCCCTATATATCACTGCATTCATTTAGTGTTGTTCATTGTAGATGTGTTTAGCGTTGGTATCAGGGTACTTGTCCCTGGGGAAGACTGATTCTCCCTCTCTCAGAAGTTGTTTATTGCCTGTAGCTCTTTACCTAGGTGCAGGCCTTTGTGAGATTTCCCTCATCTACACTGGCAAATCAGCTGATGATGTCATTACATAGGTCTTGTTTAGGAAACCACATTGTTGATATTTCATGAATTCAGCTCCTCTGTGGTGTCTAGAAGAGTGTCTCTGGTGCCAGGAGCTCTGGTTTAGGTAGTGTAATTTCTTTGAAACACTCTCATAAACTAAAATTTATATGAAACTTGAAGAAAATACTTTCTGGATAGTTTCAGATTTTAGGCTTAAGATTGTCTTCACTATAACAGTAACGTAAGTAATCCCGCATTCATTTGTAGTGAAAGGGTTAGGATAACTTTGTAACCTATATGTCTTCTAAAGCCTATAGTTTTGAGTTTTAGGTCCAGGTTAAGCTAAAGCCTCTTAGTACCTTTCCAGAGAGTGAAGAAATGTGACCCTATCCATGAGGACAGATATAAAAAAAGGGCAAGCAACCAATGACCTTCACTCAGCAAAAGAAGGACCAGACCCTTGTCCTTGAGATAGCGTTTCTTAGCAACGAACCTAGACTTCTTCTGATTAGCTTTTGACCTCCAGCCAAGAGTCAGCAGCCCCTAATCTTCAAGGATGAGCTAACCACCCCCACCTTCAATTGCAGCTGCATCCACACTTGGCAGGACTGGCCAAGCTTGAACACCTAAGACTAAGCAATTATCTTACTTTATAGCTTCCTCATCCAATCCTAAATTGCCAAAACTAGAACTTCAAATCTCCCACAATTTTTCTTTTAAAAACCTAAAGGCCTTTGTCTCCCGGTGCCACTCTTTGCTGACCAGCGGGGGTGACCCCATTGTACAATGGTAAATAAACCTCTTGCTTTTGCAACGAGTCTTGGTCTGGGGGAGTTTCTGGGAAGGGCGCGATTGAACTCTTGAGCTGTGAGACCCCAGGTCTTACAGTAGTTTTATGTAACTACAAGGAGAATGATGTCCTTAGACTATATAGCCTCCCCTCAAAAAAGCAGAAGTGAAAGTAATGTAATTAGTTTTTTGAGATATCAAATTTATCTTTGATTAATAATCTGCAGCTTTGCATTTCTTTAATATTAATTTAGCATTTTGATGGAGTAGGGTAGCAAAAGAATCCTTGCTGCTGATAAAATGTAAGAAACTCATGAAGTTTCTAGATATTTCATTGTCATTTCATCTTCAACAGTATCTGTTTAACCTGTGGCAGTTTGTGTAAGAAATAATCAATGCAATAGTTCCCACAAGGCAGTTACGGTTTTATGTAACAGATTACTAAACATTTGTTTTACTTGTAATGTCTTCCTACCCTGTGGTCCTCAGTTCATTTTTTTTATTTTTTATTTTTTGAAGATCTCAAGTTAACACATGTTAAAGCAATCCCTTTAAAAAACTTCTCAAATGGCCTGTACTTTAGTTTGCCTTGCCTGAAAAATGTGTAAATATGCTCAGTGTCTTTGTAAGACAATGGACAGTCTCTACGTTTGCTTGTTCTATGACTGCTTCTGAATTTATACCTGATGAGTGCTGACAAAGGAATGTAAGTTGGTGACTAGCAGCTGATGCAATGTTCGTGCCTTGTTCTAGTTTCCTAACTGCTGTTATGCTAAAACATTGCCCCAAAGCAACTTAGGGGACAAAAGAGTTTGTCTCAACCACTGTTCTGGGTCACAGTTTATCACAGAGGGAAGTCAGGGTAGGAAGCAGGAAGCAGGAAGCCCAGGGGAGGAGTGTTCACTAACCTGTGCAGCATCCTCTCTTACCAGGGAACTGACTCACAGCTGAAGAAGTACAGGAGGTACCATGAAGCATGGTTCCTAGCTGGCTTGCTCATAGGCTCACGCTTAGCCAGCTTCCTTACACAGTTCAGCACAAACCTGCTTAGAGAGGGCATTGGGAGCTCCTGTATCGATTTACAGTCAAGACAATCCCCCTAGACATACCTGCAGGCCAGTCTGACCTAGGCCATTTCTTAAAATGGAGGCTTTCTTCTCAGATGACTCTAGGCTGTGCCAAGTTGACAATTAAAGTTAACTAGAACACGGTGGTGTTTTGAATGAGAAGTACCCTCCCATAGTCTTGGGCACTTGAACATTTATTTGATCCCCAGTTGGTGGCACTGTTAGCGGAGGTATGTATGGTGCAGCCTTCCTGGGGGAAGCATGTCACGGGGGGGGGGCTTTGAGAGTAAAAAATCCTAGCCTACTTCTAGTTTGCCCATTCTACTTCCTGCTTGCCATGACACCCTACTATGAATAGCCCTTATCCCTCTGAAACCATGACCTGAAAGAAGCTCTTTCATGCATTGCCTTGGTCATGGTGGGTTTGGTTTTTTCACAGTAACATAAAGGTAAATGATACAGACAGACTTCATTTGTGCCATTGTCAATGATGGCTACAGGACAATAGTTTAAAACTTATTTCATATTCAAGAAACATTTCTCCATTGAAAATTTGTGTGTTATTGGCTATGTGGGATCTAGAACTTACCAGACAGCAAGCCAAATGCGGGCATGGTGGAAACTGATGTTACTCCATTGAGCTGTCAAACTCAAAGGTTGATTGTTGGCTAGCTATATTATTAGTTCATTTGATGCCTTTTTCATCTCTCCTTTCTTAGAATCAAAAGTATCAGAAAAAATCTTATCAGAATACTTCTAAAATATCTGTAGTTAACTCTCGGCTACTAGGTCCTCTCCATGCATGGTCCTTGGTTGATGCATCGGTCTCCTCCATCCTCTCCCCCACCCCTCAGCCCAGATTTGTTACCTTTGTTGGGTTCTCTGTGGATCTCTTGTCCCCTCCAGGTCTTTCTATCCCACCACTCTTCAATAAGATTCCCCACACTCTCTATATGGGTGTCTTAGTAAGGGGAGCAGGGGCTGTCTCTGACATGGACTCTGCTGTCTGCTCTTTGATTACTTCTCCCTGGCAGGAGAACCTTGCCAGGACACAGAGGAAGATGAAGCAGGCAGTCCTGATAAGACTTAATAGTCTGGGGTCAGATGGTAGGGGAGGAGGACTCCCCCTTTCTATGGACTATGGGAGGAGGGAGGGTGGGAATGGAGAAAACAGGGCAAAGGGCTACAATCAGGATATAAAGTGAATAAATTATAAAAAAGAAAGAAAAAATACTTAGAGTTATAAAGTTTGATTAATGACAAAATTATTATAACACTTGTATTTTCTTTGAGTTGATCTCCAAACTATTTCCATTTTCTGCTACTCAGATATGTTTATCCACTTACTGTGGATAATCTCTATGTGATCCATCCTCACAGATATTAAAATTAAGAAACAGTATATTTTTAGATAATCTTTGGAGCCTAGGTAAAGTAAATAATTAATGACCTAATAATTTTTTACACATTAGTAATGTTAACACATAAATTATTAAAATCATCATAACCATTTGTCCTTATTTTTTACCAGTTACTTTCATTTAAATGTTTAAATAAATACTTTTTCTTCTATTAGGAGCACAATGTCTTCTACAAAGTTATTTTCTGCATAGTTTAATAATATTTTATATATATATATATATTAGTTTGTTTACTTTACATTCTGAGGGTACCTACTCCCTTCCCTCCTCCCAGCCCCCCATTTTCCCTCCTTTCTCCTCCCCTCTCCCTTTACCTCTAGAAAAAGGGAGCCCTCTCCCCCGATATTAACCTTCCCCAGCACATCAAATCACATCAGGACTGAGCATATCCTCATCCCCTGAAGCCAGGCAATGTGGCACTGCCAGGGGAAGTGATCCAAACTCAGGCAACAGAGTCCATGTTAGAAACAGCCTTCTCCCCCTCCACTTGCCAGGTGCTTCATATGAAGACCAGGTCTCCTGCCTGCTACATGTGTGCAGGGATCCTAGGTCCAGACCATGGATGCTCCTTAGTTGATGTCTCTGTCTCTGAAAGCCCCCATTGGACTGGTTAGTTGTCTCTATCTTCTTATGTGGCTCTTTCCCCTAACACTTCCACAGGACCTCCAGAGTTCAGCCCCATGCATGGCTGCAAGTACCAGCATTTGTCTCGATCCACTGCTGTCTGGAGCCTCCCATACTACAGTCAAATTAGGCTCCTGTCTATAGGCATAGCAGAATATCATCATTAGTGTCAGGGGCTGGCTCTCTACTGTAGGGTGGGTCTCAGATTGGACCAATTATTGTTTGGACTGTCCCTCAGTCTTTGTTCCCCCATTACCCCTGCACTTCTTGTAGGCAGGGTAATTTTTTGATTACAGGTTTTGTCAATGGGTTGTTGCTCCCCTTCTTCCAACTAGTCCTGCCGAGTACAGGATAATCATACTACAATCCACAGACCTAAAGAAGCTAAGTAACAAGGAAGGCTGAAAGAGGGTGCCGGAATGTCACCCAGAGGGGGAAATAAAATAAACAGCAGGAGTGGATGAAGAGAGGAAACTGGGCAGGAGATGGAATGGGGAGGGAAACTAGGGTGGGAGTCAAAGATGGGGAGAATAGGGAGAGAGGTGAGAGGACTGGGAACAAGAAGGAAAACTGGGTTTGGGGGGTGACATCTCTTTGTCAAGCTGGGAGGCCTGTGATAGGGTAGGCTCCTGGGAGGATACGGGTGAGACTCTAGCTGAGACTCCTAATTGGGGAGAGAGGGGGGGAATGAAGACTGTAGTAACCATCTTCTAATATTCTAAACTTAGCTGTAAATATACTATCCATTTAGTTACTTGAAAAGTTGTAGTTGATTTTATATATAAAGTTAATGTCTTTGAAAATCATTGATTACAGAAGCTTTCTCATTCTGTAATGATTTACACACTTGTTAATGTTCAGCCAGTTGGGTGAATATTAAAATAAAGAACACTGGGCCGGGAATGCAGCTTGGTGGTAAAGTATTTGCCCAGCATACATTCGGTTAGACCTGTCAATCACCTGGCCAAGGGACCACCATAGGAAGGCTGGAGTATATTAAGCCATGCTAAAGAGATAGGAAGAATAAATTTTCCTTGAAAGCAACAATGTTTTCCTCCACAGAATTCTTGCCTCCAGCCCAGTTCCTACAAGATCAACAACCATGAGGTCATTACATCTGCCTTCCTTCTTGGGTTCTAACTCAGAAATTTGCAACTTTTCCTTTTCTTTGTCTGTTTGTTTGTTTGTTTTGATTGCTTAGTAGAACCTAAGTATACTTTCCCTGATAGTTTGGGCTTCTCTTCTCTTTCCCTAAATCTTCCTTCCCCACCATTTCTGTTGTCATGTAGCAGGCCCCCATGGCTGAAACCCAAACTGTGTGACTTTCTCTCCCTTCTCTCCTCCATTCTCTTCCTCTGAGAAACTGCAATGATTTATGGATGGCCTGCCATGGGTTTTTCCTTTAAACTCAAATAAAATTATCCCCTGCTTTCCATTTGAGTCCATTCTTAAATATCTCTATTAATGAGAGTAAGAATTCAAAGAAGAGACCCCAAATTCTCTTGTTATAATTATTATGATGATTAGAGATATGGTTTTGTCATTTTCTATGTTATCAATTTTAAAGGCAATTAACAAGGTGTAATGACATATGGCGGTAAATCCAGTCACATGAGAGGTGGAGATAGGAAAATCAGGAGTTCAAGATCACCCTTAGTGATCAAAACTAAAGTGATAATACATGCTTGAGAAGATTTGGAGAAAGGGGAACCCTCCTCCACTGCTGGTGGGAATGTAAATTTGTACAACCACTTTGAAAATCAATCTGGCGCTTTCTCAGAAAACTAGATATAATGCTACCTCAAAATCCAGCTATACCACTCCTAGGCATATATCCAAAAGATGCTCAAGTATACAACAAGGATATTTGCTCAACCATTTTCGTAGCAGCTTTATTGGTAACAGCCAGAATCTGGAAACAACCCAAATGTCCCTCAACTGAGGAATGGATACAGAAATTGTGGTACATCTACACAATGAAATACTACTCAGTAATTAAAAACAAGGAAATCATGAAATTTGCAGGCTAGTGGTGGGAACTAGAAAAGATCATCCTGAGTGAGTTATCCCAGAAGCAGACAGACACACATGGTATATACTCACTTATAAGTGGATATCAGACATATAATATGGTATAAATATACTAAAATCTGTGCATCTAAAGAAGCTAAGCAAGAAGGAGGACCCTGGATAAGATGATCACTCTTCACTCAGAAAAGCAAATGGGGTGGACATTGGAAGAGGGAGAAAACAGATAACAAGACAGGAGTGCACCACATAGGGCCTCTGAAAGCCTCTACCCAGCAGGGTATCGAAGCAGAGGCTGAGACTCATAGCCAAACTTTGGGCAGAGTTCAGGGAATCTTATCAAACAAGGGGGAGATAGTAAGACCTAGAGGGACAGGAGCTCCACAAGGAAAGCAACAGAAGCAAAAAATCTGGGCCCAGGGGTCTTTTCTGAGATTTGTACTCCAACCAAGGACCATATATGGAGATAACCTAGAACCTCTGCACAGATGTAGCCCAGGGCAGGCAGGACATTGTCCAAGTGAGTTCCCCATTAATGGGAACAGGGACTGTCTCTGAAATTAACTCATTGGCTGTCTCTTTGATCACCTCCCCCTGAGGGAGGAGTAGCCTTACCAGGTCACAGAGGAAGACAATGCAGCCAGTCCTGATGAGATCTGATAGGCTAGGGTCAGATGGAAAGTGAGGAGGACCTTTCCTAACGGTGGACTTTGAGAGGGACATGGGAGGAGAAGAAGCAGAGAGGATAGGAATGGGAGAGGATGAGGGAGGAGGCTACAGCAGGGATACAACGTGAATAAACTGTAATTAATAAAAAAGTAAATAAATTTTTAAAATAAAATAAAATTTTAAAATCATCACCCTGAGCTACACTGTGATTTTGAGGACAACCTGAAATATATGAGAGACTCTTTCAAAATAAAACACAATTTCAGAGGCAACAACTCTGAAATAGACTTCTACCCTTCCAAAAAGAAAGTCCTTTGCCACTTGGTGAGATTTAGTCATGATTCCACTGCCAAAGTTAGGCTTTGGCACACTCTAACAACAAGGAATTCCACTCTGAGTGAACAAAGAGGCCTGGAGTTCTGCAACCTAGAACCCACAGAATGGAAAGCTGACATGACTTTTATCTCAATGATATGGAAGCAAAGATGTGCAGACAAACATTGGGTCACTCTTCCAAGCTTTATTGCCACCCTCCACATATCTGGCATATTCTCAGGGCTGTAGCCAACAGCTCTGCAGAAAAGAAGCCAGGGGGAGACAGACAATACACCTATAAATCTTTCCATAGCACACCAGCTGGTTTCTATGACAACCATTAGTGCAATTTAAGGAACAGTAATTGCAGCCTCTCTGGCATATAGTTTGGTCAATTTTGCTGTCTTTCAGTTACCCCAATATGCAAGTGCTGTCACCCCTCAGGCCTCTGGCTATGGTTTACTCCCTGCTTGCAACATTCTTCCTCAAGATATCCATGCAAGTCAAAAATGGACACTCTCTCATTTCAAGAGAGGAATTAAACTGTGTTGGGCTGCCGAAAAAGGGAGCTGTCTTTCCACTAATGCCAAACCACCTGTGCTGATGGAGGAGGGAATGGGAGATATTCTGAGAAGAAAAAAAAAATTAGGAGTGAGGAAAGGAGAAAGGTGTGGATTATGACACTAAAAGACTAACTAGAAGAAGATCAAATTGTACCTGAATTAGTTCTTGTCCCTTTGTTCAATTTTCTTTTCACTTTATTGTAGTTCATATACATTAACAGGATAACATGTGCTCATTAAAATTCCCATGTCTTGGTGTAACTGTCCTAGCATGTATGATGTTAACTTGCACTTAATCTTAAAAAAATGGCCACCAAATGATTAGGGGGAAAGAAGACATTCTCAAAAGACACCTGTGTCCCACCCTTCAGATATCAGACTATTATAAGCACAGTCCCAAGGAATTGGACTTCCCCAGGATTGGCATGCTGGGAGGATGAAAAGGCTGAAGCCCTGGGTCCAGCTGGAAGAGCAGCCAGTCTCCCAGAAAGACATCTCAAACAGTTCAGACAACTACTTAAGAGGAGAGAATAGAGACTAGATAATGGCGTGTAGCGATGGGCAGGACCATACCTGTACCAGGACTACCTGGTTATACACGCTGCTTGCTTCCCATTTCAAAATAATCCCCATGTCATGCCTAGGGAGGGTCATTGCATCTCCTTACTTGGTCTTCTCTGCAATGTAGTCACACTGAGTAAGTCTCTTTTCTCTGTATTTTACAAAGACGTGTTTCTGTAGTTGGCTTATTGGAGATGAGTGAGTGGCTAAGCCTAGGTGGTTAGAGGTGCCAAGCTCAGGCAGGTACCTTCAAGAGCAAGGTCAACAAACAGCAACAAAACCAGAGTTTAAAGAAAGAGGTGACTGTAAATGTGTCACAGTAAAGTGAAAGACAAGCCCTGGGATGCTTTCCAACTCCTGTCTCCACTGCTCACCCCCCCCCCCAACCTCCTCATTATGAGCTGCTTTGGGTTATTCAGAGCAAGTTAATTGACATTATTTTTTTAATTTCTTCTTTTCTGACTTGTCCTCGTTTCCATCATTTCCATTTGAGAGGAAAAAGAGTTACGTTAGCAAGAGAGATTTCTAGCTTTAAGCTAGGCATATGAGTGGCTCAGAAGCTACCAGTATAACCTAAAAAAATGGCAAAGAAAACTGGACTAACTAATGACTGAGGATACAAGTCAAACTGCTGCCCTTAGATTTGAAGAGAAGCACAGAGAATCACAACTCTCCTGGAAACAATTTTAAGTTTCATAAAAGAAGGAAAATAATAAGGGTTGAATCTTGGACCTATATAAGTAAGGGAAGACACCAATAAATAAACACAGAAAGATAAAATAAATATTAACCTAACCACAGTTCACAATAGTAATAAGTAATTCATTTAACTAGGCAAGCCATTGTGTTTGTATGTGCTTTTAAATAAAATGGCTGATGAGATGGCTCAGTAGGTAAGGACTCATTAGACAAGCAAGAAGACCTGAGTTTGAATCCCCAGAATGCATATTAAAAGCAGTTATGGTGGTATGTGCATATAACTTCAACACTAGGTGATACAGATAGAGGAAATCCCAGGGATACACTGGCCAAAATGGTGAGCTCCAGTTTCAGTGGGAGACTTTGAGAGAATAATACATTTTATTATTATTATTATTATTATTATTATTATATGTCTATATTATATATGTAATAATAACATATATGTAATATATACATACAATTCCATAAATCAATAATATAATTATGTCATATATTTATTATAAATAACATAGATAGAACATATATAATATAAAATTTTATATAATGTGAAACTAATTAAGAAAGATGACTGAGCAGGACTCTTGGGGAATTCTTTGTTACTATATGATACTTGTCATACTAATAAAGCATTATGCTGTTATCTGAAAGCAGACTTGGTTTAATTAGTCACAACTGAAACTCTCAGGCAACCACTGAAAAAAAATTCAAAACCTGGGCAATTAATAACTTAAGAAATAAAACAAACTCAAATGCTATAAAACAGAAAGGATAGGGCTAGAGAGAATGGATCAGTGGATTTTTTAAAGGCACCTGTCCCACAAGGCTGACAGTGAAGGCCTGAGGATGTGAATTTGATATCTAGAACCTAAGCAAAGTTAGGAAAGAATGGTCCTTCATAAGTGTGTGATGCTAAAACAATCCTCTATAATAAAAGGACTTCTGGAGGTATCTCCATCTCTGATCTCAAGCTGAATTATACAGCAACAGTAATAAAAACTGCATAGTACTGGCATAGAAACAGAATGGTGGATCAATGGAATCAAATAGAAGACCCAGAAATAAACCCACACACTTATGGACACCTGATTTTTGACAAAGATGCCAAAACCATACAATGGAAAAAATATAGCATCTTCAACAAATGGTGCTGGTCTAACTGAATGTCTACATGTAGAAAAATGCAAATAAATACATACTTATCACCCTGCAAAAACTTATCACCCTGCACAAAATCCAAGTGGATCAAAGACCTCAATATAAAAATAGACACAGTAAACCTGTTAGAAGAAAAATTGGGGAAGAGTCTAGAACTCATTGGCACAGGAAACAACTTCCTGAACAGAACACCAACAGCACAGGCTCTAAGAGCAACAATCAATAAATGGGACCTCATAAAATTTAAAAACTTCTGTAAAGCAAAGGACACTGTCATCAGAACAAAACAACTGCCTACACATTGAGAAAGGATCTTCACCAACCCTATATCTGACAGAGGGCTCATATCCAGAATATATAAAGAACTTAAGAAGTTAAAAAGCAACAAATCAAGTAATCCAATCAAAAAATGGGGTATTCCTGCAGGGTATCCAGGTAGATGCTGAGACTCATAGCCAAACTTTGGGCAGAGTACAGGGAATCTTATGAAAGAAATGGGAGATAGTAATATCTGGAGAGGACAGGAGCTCCACAAGGATAGTGACAGATTCTAAAAGTCTGGGCACAGGGGTCTTTTCTGAAACTGATATTCCAGCCAAGGACCACTCATGGAGATGGCCTGGAACCCCTGCACAGAGGTAGCCTATGGCAGTTTAGTATCTAAGTGGCCTCCAAAGTAATGCCAACAGGGACTGTCTCTGACATGAACTGATTGGCCTTTTCTTTGATAACCTCCCTTTGAGGGGGGAGCAGCTTTACCAGGCCATAGAAGAGGACAATGCAGGCACTCCTGATAAGACTTGATAGACTAGAGTCAGAGGGAAGGGGAGGAGAACCTCCCTTTTCAGTGGACTTGGAGAGGGACATGGGTGGGAAAGAGGGAGAGTGGGATTGGGAAGGGAGGAAGGAGGGAGGTACAGGGGGGATACAAAGTGAATAACTGTAATTAATAAAAATAAAAATAATTAAAAATAAAAAAGATTAAACTTAAAAAAATAAAAAATGGGGCATAAGCTAAACAGAGAATTCTTAATAGAGGAACATCAAATGGCATAGAAACACTTAAAGAAATGATCAACATCCTTAATCATCAGGGAAATACAAATCAAAACAACTCTGAAATTTCACCTTACAACCATCAGAATGGCTAAGATCAAAAACTCAAATAACATCACATGCTGGAGAGGATGTGGAGAAAGGGGAACCCTCCTCCACTGCTGGTGGGAATGTAAACTTGTACAACCACTTTGGAAATCAATCTGGCACTGTCTCAGACAATTAGGAATAGTGCTACCTCAAGATCTAGCTATACCACTCCTAAGCATATAGCCAAAAGACGCTCAAGTATACAAGGACATTTGCTCAACCATGTTCGTAGCAGCTTTATTTGTAATAGCCAGTATCTGGAAACAACCCAGATGTTCCTCAGTTGAGGAATGGCTACAGAAATTGTGGCACATTTACACAATGGAATACTACACAGCAATAAAAAACAAGGAAATCATGAAATTTTCAGGTAAATGGTTGGAACTGGAAAAGATCATCCTGAGTGAGGTATCCCAGAAGCAGAAAGAAACACATGTTATATGCTCACTTATAAGTGGAGATTAGACATGCAATATAGGATAAACATACTAAAATCTGTACACCTAAAGAAGCTAATAAGAAGGAGAACCCTTCTTATTAGGTAAGATGCTCAGTCTTCATTCAGAAAGGCAAAGGAAACAGACATCAGAAGAGGGAGAAAACAGGGAACAGAACAGGAGCCTACCACAGAGGGCCATTGAAAGACTCTACCCAGCAAGGTATCAAAGCAGATGCTCATCAGGAGTGGCTGCATTGTCTTCTTCTGTGGCCTGGTAATGCTGCTTCCCCCTCAGGGGGAGGTAATTAAAGAGCAGGCCAATCAGTTCATGTCAGAGACAGTCCCTATTCCTATTACAATGGAACCCACTTGGATATTGAACTGCTATGGGCTACCTCTGTGCCGGGGTCTTAGGTTATCTTCATGCAAAGTCCTTGGTTGGAGTATCAGTCTCAGAAAAGACCCCTGTGCTCAGATTTTTTGGTTCTGTTGTTCTCCTTGTGGAGTTCCTGTCCTCTCCAGATCTTACTGTTTCCCACTTCTTTCATAAGATTTCCTGCACTCAGCCCAAAGGTTGCCCATAAGTCTGATGAGACCTAATTGACTAGGGTCAGAAGGAAGGAAAAGAAGACCTCCCCTATCAGTGGACTTGGGGAGGGGCATGCATGTAGAGGGTGAAGGAAGGGAGGGATTGGGACGGGAGGAGGGAAGGAACCCCAGGGGGGATACAAAGTGAATAAGGTGTAATTAATAAAGAATTTATTTAAAAAATTACCAGAGACACTTTTGTACTGGTCAGCATGCATGGCCAGAAAACTTCTGATTCACTATCATCTTAATAAAAGACTGTAATTGGGTCAATAAAAATCAAAGCAGATGCTGAGACTCATAGCCAAACTTTGGGCAGAATGCAGGGAATCATGAAAGAAGGGAGAGATAGAAGGACCTGGAGGGAACAGGAGTTCCACAAGGACAGCAACAGAACCAAAAAATCTGGGCACAGGGCTCTTTGGTGATACTGATACTCCAACCAAGGACCATGCATGGAGATAACCTAGAACCCCTGCTCAGATGTAGCCCATGGAAGCTTTGGCTCCTAGTAAGGAGAGCAGGGACTATCTCTGATAAGAGCTCAGTCACTGGCTCTTTGATCACCTCCCCCCGAGGGGGGAGCAGCCTTGCCAGGCCACAGAAGAGGATAATGAAGCCAGTCTTATTGAGATCTGATAAGCTAGGGTCAGATGGCAGGGGAGGAGGACCTCCCCTATCAGTGGGAGAGGGGCATAAGAGGAGATGAGGGAGGGAGGGCAGTATTGGAAGGGAATGAAGGAGGGGGCTACAGCTGGGATACAATGTGAAGAAACTGTAATTAAGATAAAAAAAAATAGAAATTTAATTAAAAAAGAACTTACTGGTGTCTGTGGTCTGTGCTACTGGCAGAGGCCATGATGAGGTCCATGATCCATGTTGTCATGGGAGACTATGTGGATGTCCGTGGTCCAGGCTACCACCCGTAACCATGTGGAAGTCCATCATGTGTGCTGCCAATGGCTGTGATGAGCAAGTAAGCTTCTTTGCAGTGGTGTCAATGACTGCAGACTCACAGTTGAGAATGAGAAGGCTTCTGTGACAACCCCCACCCTGGAAGGAAGGAAGGAAGGAAGGAAGGAAGGAAGGAAGGAAGGAAGGAAGGAAGGAAGGAAGGAGGGAGGGAGGGAAGAAAGGAAAAAAGTAAAGAAACACTATACACTAAGCTGCTGAAGAGAGTCTTTTAAAATTGATAAAGAGGCTGACATGCTAGTAGTTCTTCACAGTTGATGGCTTCTGGCACGCACAGGTGTGAGTGGAGGGGATTGCGGGGAATGCAAAAGGACTCAATTATCTTTAAGAGGCTGGCCACTGGGGACACAAGGTGGGAGAATGGACAGGGGAGGAATGGGAAGAGAGTGTGATGGGGTACATTACCTATAACTTCCAAATAATCAATAAAAATAAATATCATGTTGGAAAGAGAGAGATAAAAACAGAAACGAACATGCTCAATATTAATCCAATTTTAATTTAAAATGAAATAATTTATTTTTGAGTTAGTGGGTTTCAAAAGTCAATTTCTGATCCTTAAACTCTAGCTATTTAGAACACAGAGATGAGTAATTAACTGATCACCTTCAACTTAAAACCAGGGTCAGAGTCTTACTATGTTACCCGGGCTGGCCTAGAACTCACAATTCCCCTACATCAGACTCCTCAGTGCTGGAATTATATACGTCACCACACTTATCATTTCACTTATTTTTCTTCATCTGATTTCCCAGGGTAATTTAAAGGGTCTTTCTTCAAACTGGTGTGAATATTTCAAAAGTATTAACTTAGTCATTTTCTAACTAGTAGAATTTGTCATACGCTAAACCGTCTCAAATCTCGAACAAGAAATATACTAAATTTTAATTAAAAAAACATAGAATGCAGTAGGACATAATTAAAATTTACATTAAATATTTTTAGAGCTGTGATCCTCAACTTTCGGGTCAAATAACCTTTTCACAGATATCCCACATGTCAGATATGACAGTGTAGCAACAAAAATAATTTTATGGTGGTGGGGGTCACCACAACACGAGGAACTGCATTAAACGGTCACAGCCTTAAGAAGATTGAGAGGAAGAGGAATGACAACACATGCTCTTCTGTTCGATCGAGTAACTTCTTGTGGGCTAGAGAGTTGGCTCTGTGGTTATAAGCATCTGCTGCTCTTTGTTCTTATAAAAAACCCAAGCATGGTTTCAGCACCCGCACGTGGTATCTCACAGCTGCTTGTAAGTCCAGCTTCAGGGGATGCCCTCTTCAAACCTTGACAAGCAAGGCACACACACACACACACACATACACACACACACACACACACACACACACACACACCATACAATCAATAGAAATAAAATAAATCTCAAAACCAAAACATTCTTTAAAGTGTAGAGGCCTTTTCTTTTTTATATCTATTAAGTTGTGAATCCACAGGAAATAAGAGTTAGTGGCACTAGCTCTTTCCCATGGGCATCATCTTTAATAAAATGTGCTTTCTTGAGTGGCCCAAGCTGGTACATCAACTTCACCTAGATGCTCTCCTCTTCGGCCTTCTTCTTTTTCTGATTGCCTTTCTTCTCTCTTTTCAGCCAGCTGTCTTTGCTTGTGGAGTGCTTAGAATGGTCAATGTTCATATTAATTGTCGTGACAAATTCTTGCCCCTAATTTGCTTGTTTTCAGCAATGTCAACAGCACGCTGTATAAACCATAGATTGTACCAGTTGGCGGTGGCAACTTCTGTCCTTATAAGCAGTGCTCATCTCCTTGCTATATAAAGTGTTATGCCTTCATAGTGTGGTCATTAGTGTGGTCAAGCCATCAACTCCATGTTTTCTAAAGAGCCTAAGAAAACATACATAGGTGCCTCTCCTCATTTCTTCTGTGTTTGTCACTTGTGACGTGGGAAGACCTAGTCTGAAAGTGGGTATATTGACTTCTTGGCTTGGGGCTCTGCATTGTCTATAACCAGAGAAAGCAAGCTCTGCACTTACCCTTTTCCTGTTCTTAGATGTGATGCAAATGACTGCCTTGAATTCCTGCCTTTGCTTCCCCTCAGTGATGGACTGTAACCTGGAATGTAAGGCAAGAAAACCCTTTCTCCTGTAAGTTGCTTTTTCTTAGTGTATTTAATTACAATGTATTTTATTAGTAGTATATTTTTAACATAGTTGTGAAACAGAGACATTTCTGCTAAAAATTTCTCTGATTGATTTAAATATCAAAGGTCTAGAGCAATAAATTGAGGGGGTTGTCAGAGTGACAAAAAGACCCAGTGGTATGTTTTTCTGGTGCGAATTCTACTTTAAAGCTAAGCTTGGTGGCACAGGTCTGTAATCCCAGCCGCAAGGCAAACTGAGACCATAGAAGCCCAAGTAAAGGAAAGGACACTGTCATCAGAACAAAACAACAGCCTATAGACCGGGAAAAATCTTCACTAACCCTACATCTCATTGAGGGCTAATATCCAACATATAGGAACCAAAAACAAAAAGTTAGATACCAGCAAACCAAATAATCCAATTAAGAAATGGGGTACAGAGCAAAGCAGAGAATTCCCAGCACAGGAATATCAAGTGGTGGAGAAACACTTAAAGAAATGCTCAACATCCTTAGTCATCTGGGAAATGCAAACCAAAACGACTCTGGGTTTCCATCTTACGCCAATCAGAATGGCTAATATCAAAAACTCAAGTGACAACACATGCTGGAGTGGATGTGGAGAAAGGGGACTTAATTTTCTAAATTCACATTTTGCTTTGCTAGGTACATATTCTTCTGAATCTATGGAAAATATGGAAGCAGATTCATATGTTTGTAGGAAGGATTTTGCAAGAAACTTAAAAACATTCCACCATAATCTCATGACACTCTCCTCTCTCTCTTTCCCTCTTCCCTACCACACATAAAAGGACTGGAAAGAGACAAAACTTTCCTATAATAAGCAAGGCAGCAGACTTAATTATTTATTTATTTTTACTGTTTACCTTCATTTTTTTGTGTGTTTATATGAGTAGGTCCATGTGAGTGTGTGAGTGTGTGTGTGTGTGTGTGTGTGTGTACCTTCAGAAGCCAGAAGAGGGTGGCAGGTCTCCTGGAACTAGTTTTGTTTGTAGATTCTAGGAGCCAAACTTAGATGCTGATAGAGCAGCAGGTACTCTTAACTTCTGAGTGACCTTCCTGTATCAGCTTTGAGCACATTAAGCAAGTATAAATGACAGAACAGCAGTGAATGGAGGCTTGAAGAGAAAAATAGTCAGTGCGTACTTCCTTAATATGTGCTTCTGAAAAGGGTGCATGAATATCAGAAGTGTCATTGGGAAGGGATCAGTATACTTCATAGCCAATAATCCAGATCTAGAATTGTCTCATTGTTACTTAACAGCTATGTGCCTATGGACAACAGCACATCTGTGAGCCTGAATTTTTTTTTTATCTGTGAAAATAGGAATTAAAGATACTCAACCGTGTTAGAGGAAAAAGTAAGACAATGCATAGGTGTGAAAATGATAAATATTTGTTGGCTAAAAGTGAGGACATGCCTTGCAAAATATTTTAGAATTCACCAAGTGTTTGAATGTGAAAACACTTTAGTTCTACTCTGTTCTGTGAAGCTGCCAAGGAAAATCAATTCAAGCATGGCTAGTTGACCTAAGTGACTGTTTTTTATGCTTTCTATAAAAGGAAAAATGTTTATAAATGCAAAATTAAGATGCACCCATAAGAAGATTCTTAATAAGGAAGTGTCTAAACAGTTTGACTTTTTATTCCCTGTGAATATTACAAACAGTTGTTTATAGGGACTGCAGAGATGGTTGGGCAGTAAAGATGGCATGTAAGCATGAGGACCCTAAGTTCAGATCCCTAGCATCCACATAAAAAGCCGAGTACAGCAATGTAATTCTGTAACCCTCCTACCTGGAGAGGAGGGGACTCATGCATCTTATAGGTCAGCCAGGCTAGTCACAGCCCAACCAGTGAGTGAGAGACCTTGTCTTAAAATACAAAGTGAAGAATGATTAAGGAAAACACATAACACTGAGCTCTGGTCTACACACACACACACACACACACACACTACAATATAGCTTTGTATTCCTTTATAAAAGGACCAGATGATGAGATTGTGTGAGTCTTGATAACCTACTCTGGAAGAAAAGCTTTTTGGGCTCAACTGTAAGTCTTTTAGTAACCATGAATGGCTCTTGGTAATTTCTTTATCACTTCTCTTTAAAATCATTATCTCTGAAGGGTTAGGTTTCTACCTCTGTAGCACAGATATCACAACTTTTCTTTTTCTTACCACAGCAGACATCACTAATCAATAAAAAAACTCTCAGATCAGATTCCTTCACAGCCCAGCATGTCACAAGTATCCTCTTCCAAATCTACATTCATTTGGCAAGTAAAATCAAACTTCTACTTCAAGCATCTTATTAGGAAAAGAAAAATGTGTAGAGGTTAGTAGGATTCTTTTTTTTTTCCAAATCTCAGGTGTTAGATTTTTCCACCCAACAGACTTACTTTCCACATCTGTAAAACAATAGACAGTGGTAACTCTGCGATGTGTCAACTTGGCTGGGCTGCATTGCATTTCTCAAAAATTTTCCCCCTGTGTGTTTCTAGTTAGCATGGACCAGCAGAAAGATCCTCCCAGGAGATTAGAAGGGTGGAAGTAAGGCAGGAGCCATCTTGAAGACCAGGCACGTTATACCAGATCTGCTGATTCACTTTTCTGGTAGAAGGCTGTACATGGATCTGAGATTATTCCAAATTGCCATGATGATCCTCTCTCTGCTTCACTGACTCCTTCCTGGGCCTAGTGTGTGCTTGACACTGTGATGAATGGTCCAGCTCTGACAGGATCTCCTTGTCACAAATTCAGGTTCAACCAAAACTGATGTGGGTTTGTTAGCAGCTGAGCAAGGTAGGCCCCTTTGGGGAAAGCTCCTGTCAGAGCATCTTTCCTGTTTTCTACTAATGGACTGAGAAAGCCCATTCTTATTTCCATCCATCGCTTTGATATTTTACACGTGTTCAACAACTGGGCTAAGCACACCCCAAATTATATCTCTTTTGAAATTATCATCTTTATCTGAGCATACTTGGTAATGTATCCCTTAGCTGGGCATGCTGAGGAGTGGGCCAACCTCTCTATGAATATGAGTGGGCAGCTGAATAGACTGTCTGTGCTTGCACTATCCTGGAAGAGCATGGCTTTGGACGTGACACCCATGCTCTCTGGCTGCAGGTAATAAATCTTCCATTCTTTCCTTCTTGGCTGTGCTGTATTTGGCTTTGCACTCACAGAGATACAAACCCATTGTGGGCAGCTGCATGTTTCACAGTCCTCCAGCCTGTGCTTGAGGATTTCCATTTGAAATGTGCTCTTACTCTTATAGTTGGGATTTACAATGTTTCCTAAACACTTCTCTACTGAAAGCCTGGTCCAGTTGGTAACAGAATAGGAAGGTGGTTGTAGACTGTCTTTGAAGGGTATAGTTTGTCTGGGCTCTTTCCTTCTTTCTTCCTCTTTGTTGCCAGGGGATGATTCACTTCCTCTACCTGCTCCTGCAAAAACATACTGCCTCACCTCAGGCCCCAAACAGCAAAGTAACTGATGTTGAACTAAAACCTTCGAAACAGTGAACCACAAAGAACCTTTTCTTCTTAAAGTACTTTAAACATCTTAAAATTAGTGTCTAAGGTATTACATAAAAGTATGGGATTTTCTAACAAAGTGTGTTCTAGTAGATTCTTCCTAACCTTCTGTCATCCTTGATCTGCCCTTTGAGCCTTCCCTGAGTCTCTTTACTTCCGTAGGTTCCTTGCGTCCTTTTATGCAGCTCTCATCCTTCCTCACTACCTGAACTTTTCCTTTTTTAAATTCTTTGTTTCACACATTTTGTCACAGTGGTGGGAAGTTTACTAATATCCTCATCCTACTACTGTCTCCTTCCCTAACTACTTATCCAGTCACATCGGACTCCACCATAAGGAATGAGGAGGACACTTTGGCAGGGATTCTAACCTAGCTCCAAGGTCTTCTGTCTATGAACTTTCTTCCACTTTTAATAAATCTGAACTTGTATTCACAATGACTCTCCTGTCACTCTTTTCTACAATGTGACTGGGAGCCTGTCTTATTTTTACCTGTAGAAGTCTCTGAACAAAAGTTTTTTAGGGTGCTGTTGTGCCACTGTCTAGAAGGATGGCTATGGGAGAAAGTGTGGAATAACTTTGGGAATGTCATATACTATATAAATGTGTGATGTGCCACGATTATAATTGATTATCATTTGACCATTGCTGTTAACTCCACTTTGAACTGATCTACTTTCTCTGTTCTACCACAACATTATGTGACTTCATGACAATGTCTGATGACTCAGGAGTGAAGTCAACAGTGAGTCAAGGTTTGCCCCTACTCTCCCAAACAATAGCACCAATGCATCGATTACTTAACAACCACTTGGAAACTTTGGGGAGGAAAATAACCCTCCAACTTTCCTATTATAGTTATTTCATGTTGTGGCTGTTTGTCACAAATAACTGCAGGCTAAAACTAAAAAGTAATGTTGGCACACAGTTATTGAATGCTTAGAATAGTCAAGATACTTGATTAGTATGATAAGATTTCTGAAGACAAACTCAGTGGAATCTGTCTTCAAAACTCAAGAGACCTACAAAGAATAGAATGTACCACATGCACAAAGCTCTTGTAATTCACAACAGAAAGCAGATTCCAAAGCAGTGAAGATGGTTCCATTGCTAAAGTGCTTGCTATGAAAACATGATTTCTGTCCCACAAACTATGGGGTAGTGTGTATCTGTAATTCTAGGGCTGAGGGGGTAAAAATAGCCTATCCCACTCACTTTCCAGTTCAGCTGAACTGAATAGGCAATATTTTGGTAAAAGAGAAAGACCCTATCTCAAAAAACACAAGATGGAGAATGAAAAAGATACCTGAAGTTGACCACTGCCCTCCACACACATGCCTACCCATGTAACCACCTCACTAACACACATACACACATGCACACATACACACAAACACATACACACACACATTTTAGCATCCACAGGAAACCAAATTTATTTCTCATGCATAACATTTTTATATGACTTCTAATTTTTGCTAACACATTTACTGAATTTGAACATGTTAAATTGAACTCCTAGAAAAGAATAAAAATAGAAATGAAGGGAAGATGGCTCTCTGGCATGTATCCCTTAATGAGAATGTTTGAAGAGTGGAGAGAGATAATCATTTTAAACAAATCTGTTTCAGGAGAGTATCTGTGCATAGAAAAAATGCCACTTTTGATCAATGTGGGCCATTTAGTCAGTGACACTAGAGAATATGAAGGTGGTGGGTTTTTTTTTAAAGTACTAATGACAATATTTTAGAGGGGAATTATAACTCGAGTACTGAGTAATATTAGTATAAGAAAATAATTCATATCTTCATAGTGACAACATGCTAGATATTTCCCACAAAGCAGACTGGCATCTGCTCAGTTCAGAGGGCAATCAGTCTTCATTTTTTTATCTTGCCAAGTAGAGAGTCATCTAAATCCTTCTTTTCCATCATTTTCCTCCCAAAGCTGATGTTGCTTTCTTATAGCTGAAAATTTGCTTCAACTCCTTTGATAATATTTTTGAGTTATCATTGACTTATATAGAAACATTATTGATTAATTATCTTATTTCAAATAGTATCATTATTCTTACAGATTTTCAGAAGATTGTCTTTCAATTTTTTTGGTATATCACATATTCAAAAGTTCAACAAAAAATGTCTAGTACAATAATAACTAGAGTAAATTCCCAAACTGAACTTTAAAGAAAAGTGATAGGAAAATTGCTATATTTCAGAATATCTTTACATATGATTCACCTGGATTTTCTATGTAGATATTCAAGTTATTCGTAATTAAAATCATTCTTAGCTATAATATGTCCAACATTTCTTTTTCTTTTTGAGTAGCAAAGAATTAGATGTGCTAGATGACTGAATTAGCTAGAGATCTGTGCTTCTTAGGACCTTGCTTCAGTGATAAGAGCCTAAGAAGAAATTTTGAAATGTTAAATTCCTTCAGACAAGAACTGCAGGAGGCATTTCTCATATGATGATTACAGAGTCCATTCCCCACCCCAACTCCCACACACTCTGGATTTGTAGCCACTGTTTCAAATACATTACTACCAGCACTTTTCATTTATTATTAAAACATTTTAAATCTTCCACTCAATAAATGTTAAAATAGCAGTTAACAAGTGAATTCAGTCATTGTAGAAATGCGGAGAGAGGACATATTTATTCATAAAGCAATAAGTTTTACTTTTTTATAACTTAAGTGTTTAACCATAGGGTAGTAATTCAATAGTGATACAGGTTTGAGGTTTAGTGATGAGATGATATGTGGATGTAAAGAGTTAGTTCACAGAGGGATGGAAATGCCCCCTGACCCTTATCTCTGGAAATACCTGAATGCTTGGTTTCACTATTTGCCAAGATAATGAGAGTCATCTTTATGGACTTATGGTGTGCCGCTAAGGCCCACAACACGATCTATCAGGTCAGTTTCTTCACTAATGCTTTGCAAATAGCACACCCAGCTTGATTCCTGGTCTTGACCAGTTAATAAGCCACCAAGAGCTTTGAGGAATAATTTTTTTTCTCCAAGATTCTTTGCATATATGTTGGGGGCCTCACAAGAGGAACAGCAAAACATCTTTAGAACTCATGGAATCTGACCCACCAGTTAGCAAGGCCATGATAGGTGTGTCTCAGAGTGGCAGAACCTTAAGAATTACATGTCCCAAGGATTTCATGCTGTTATGGAGCAGAGCTGTGCTTGTTATCCTAAAAGTCCTTATAATCATCCTAATATATGAATTATGTAAGTACTCAAAGGGAGCTTTGAGCCCCTCACTGGGTAGTATCACTGTCACTTACAATAATAATGCTTGATCTCTTTTAGGGATTGCTACTGGAGCAGATGAATGATCCAACCGCCACCCTTGGAAAGAACTTAATTTAGAGATGCAGATTGTTAGCAATAACCACACCATCACCCTGAGAAAGAACTTCGAAAAACAGACTGTCTAGCAAGGTTAGGTAAAAATGGTTTTGCTACTGCCTCTGATGTAAAAAAAAAAAAAAAAAAAAAAAAAAAAAAATCTTAGGCAACAAATTGAAGTTAAGAAAAGTATATACTTGGGGAGACCAAGATGGCAGTGAACAGCATGCACCATATCTGAGGGGCACAGGGTCTGAAATTCCAAAATTGGTGAGTTGGGGGGGAGGGCAGCTAAAGCCAGAACACCCACATTGAGTCTTCCTGGGTGAGAAGGGACAACCCTTGAGCTGGGCCAGTTTGGACATCAATCACCCGTGGATGTCTACGGGGCCTGAGAGTGGTGAATAATCGACACCCCTGTATTTCCCCTTGCCCCAGGCACTGACCTCCCTGCTTGGTGGAGGTGGTGGGCAGTGGCCACCACCCCAAACAAGAGCCTCCATGCTCAGGGACTGAGATAGCAGAGGCAGTGGCTACACAGGCCCCCCAGGTCTGCAGCTGTGGCAGGCTGTGGCTGCCCCAAGGAGGAGCCTCCATGCTCAAAGACTGAGACAGCAGAGGCGGTTGCCCCAAGTACAGATCTCCTACACTTTCATTTGCCCCTGCGGGCCCAAATCTGAGAATAGAGAACAGGGAAAACCCCCTGTCCTTTCCGATTAGGCCTGAGAGTAAGTGAGTGCGACTTCAAGTGAGTGCGTGAAGAGCCCCAGATCCAGGGTCCTTTTATGCTGACAGCCAGACATCAGATCCCTCCCTTCCACAACCCCACTGTGGGAAAAAAAGGGATCCTTGGGACAGCATTCTCAACATCGAAGCCCCTGTTCTATGGGTCTCCCAGTGGAGTCCAGGCAAATAATTCCTGGAGCCCAGACAGAGCTAAATACCAGAAGGACAGTATGACAAGCCTGCAGACCGCTGAGGTATTCAGGGAATCTGTGCATGCGCACTGTGCCTGCGAACAGTTCCAGTGCCCCCACCCCCTCCTGCACCTGCACAGTACTGCTCCACATTCCAGGCATCTACACTCTCTAGCACCCTGTCCTTCAAGGCACACTTCCATGCACACTCCCACACTTGCTCATCGGCACTTGTGCACTCACACCTGTGACCTTCCTCCCTTAGATACAGCTGAAACACCAAAGCCCACTCTCAAACCAACCTCTTTCATCTTCCTGAAAAATACTCTAGACACCAGAGAAAAACAGACCCAGTCTGAAGTACAGACTCCAGGAACAAACAGCCAAGGTTACAGATAAGCAGATAACTAGAGGTCAGCATAAGAACACATCCAACAAAAACCAGGACATCATAGCTTCACCAGCAACTCCCAAAATCAATGGATATTACAATTCATCAGAAACACAGGAAAATGATTTTAAAGCTATGCTTATCCAGTTATTAGAAGCACATAAAGAGGAAACAAACAAATCTCTCAAAGAAATAGCTATACAAATGGAGGCAAATAAAGAGGAAGCCAACAAAGCTCTCAAAAAAATACAGGCAAATACAGCCAAACAAATAGAAGCACAAGTAGAGGCATAATTAGTGGCATATAAAAAGGAAATGAACAAAAAAATAAAGGCCATCATAGAAAAACAGGAATCCACATTCAAACAGATGAAGGAAATGGTGAGAGGCATGAAAACAGAATTAGAATCCATAAAGAAAACACAAACAGAGAAAACCCTGGAGCTGGAGAACTTGGAGAAAAAAAATCAGGAACCACAAAGTTAAGAATCCCCAATAAATACAAGAAGTAGAAGAGAGATTCTCAGGTGCTGAAGACACACTTGCAGAAATTGACAATTCTTTCAAAGAAAAAGTAAAATCGGAAAAGTTCTAAACACAAAACATCCAAGAAATCAAGGACACCATGAAAAGATGAAATCTAAGAATAACAGGGGAATAGTTGACAAAGATTATAGGCTACAAGTTCCAGAAAATATTTTCAAGGAAATCATAGAATAAATTTTTCTCAATTTAAAGAAAGAGATGTTCATTAGCATACAAGAGGCCTACAGAATGCCAAATAGACTAGACCAGGAAAGAAACTCCTCATGTCACATAATAGTTAAAATACTAAATCTACAGAACAAAGAAAAAATATTAAAAGAAGCAAGGGATAAAAGCCAAGTACTATATAAAGGTAGACCTATCAGAATCACACCAGACTTCCAACAGAAACTATGAAAACCAGAATGGCCTGGGAAGATATCATGCAGACACTAAAAGACCACAGATGCCAACCCAGACTACTATACCCAGCAAAGATTTCAATCCACATAGATGGAGAAAACAAAATATTCCATGACAAAACTAAACTTAAACAACATCTACACAGCAACCAAGCCCAACAGAAGATACTAGATCGAAAACTCCAATCTAATGAAATCATCTACACCCAAGAAAACACAGAATGTAGATAACTTCACAACAAAAAATAAAAAATAAAAAAAAATAAGCATAGAAACACAGCAATTCTACCAACTCCACATTAAAAGGAACTAATATTCATGGTTCACTATCATATATATATATATATTAACATCAATGGACTCAACTCTCCAAAAAACAGACTAACAGAATGGCTGCAGAAACAGGAACCTACATTCTGCTGCATCCAAGAAACACACCTCTGCAACAAAGATGAAAACTATCTCAAAGTAAAGGGCTGGAAAAAAGTTTTTCAAGCAAACGGACACAGAAAAATAAGCTGGAATAGCTATGCTAATATCTAATAAAATAAACTTTCAACCAAAATTAAGAAAAAAATAAGGAGGAGCACTTCATTCTCATCAAAGAAAAAATCCATCAGGAGGACATCACAATCCTGAACATCTATGACAGAAATACAAGAGCATCTGCATTTGTAAATGAAACATTATTAAAGCTTAAATCGTACATTGATCCCACCATCTTAGTAGTGGGAGACTTCAACACTTCACTCTCACCAAAAGAAAGATCATCTAGACAGAAGCTAAATAGGGAAATAATGCCACTTACAAAGGTTCTAAATTAAATGGACCTAATAGATGTCTACAGAACTTTTCACTTAAACTCAAAAGAGCATATCTTCTTTTAAGCACTTCATGGAACCTTCTCAAAAAGTGACCATATAGTTGGTCACAAAGCAAACCTCAACAGATACAAGAAGATTGAGATAATCCCTTGTATCCTATCAGACCACCATGGCCTAAAATTAGACCTCAGTAACAACAGAAATAACAAAAAGCCTACATACACATAGAAACTAATCAACACTCTACTCAATGACAGTTTGGTCAAGGAAGAAATGAAAAAAGAAATTAGAGACTTCCTAAAATTCACAAAAATGAAGGCACAACTTACCCAAACTTATGGGACACAATGAAAGCAGTGAAGAGGAAAGTTCATAGCACTAATTGCCTCCAGAAAGATGTTTGAGACTTTTCACATAAGCAACTTAACTGCATACCTAAAAGCCCTAGGAAAAAAGTCAGACACATCTAAGAGTAGTAGAGGATTGGCAATAATCAAACTCAGAGATGAAAATTAATTAGAAACAAACAAAAAAAACAATTCAAAGAATCAATAAAACCAAGAGCTGACTCTTTGAGAAAATCAACAAGATAGACAAACCCTTAGCCAAACAAAAAGGCAGAGAGAAACTATCCAAATCAGCAAAATCAGAAATGAAAAGGGTGATATAACTACAGACACTGAGGAAATCCAAACAATCATTAAGTCTTACTACAAAAGCCTATATGCCACAAAATTTGAAAATCTAAATAAAATGTGCAATTTTCTTGATGGATTCCATTTACCAAAATTAAATCAAGATCAGGTAAATAGATTAAATGGTCCTATATCCCCCAAGGAAAGAGAAAGAGTCGTCAAAAGTCTCTCTACCAATAGAAGCTCAAGGCCAGATGGTTTCAGCATAGAATTCTACCAGACCTTCAAAGAAGACCTAACTCCTATTCTCTTCAATCTATTCCACAGAATAGAAACAGAAGGAACATTACCAAACTCATTCTATGAAGCCACAGACACCTTGACACCTAAACCACATAAAGACCCAACAAAAAAAGAGAATTTCAGACCTACTTCTTTTATGAACATTGATGCAAAAATACTCAATAAAATACTTGCAAACCAAATCTAAGAACACATCAAAGATATCATCCACCATGGCCTGCAGGCATGCAGGGGTGGTTCTATATACGGAAATCCATCAATCCACCATATAAACAAACTAAAAGGAGAAAACTCACATGATCATCTCCTTACGTGCCAAAAAAGCATTTGACAAAATCCAATACCCATTCATGTTTAAAGTCTTGGAGAGATCAGGAATACAAGGCACATACCTAAACATAATAAAGACAATATACAGCAAGCCTATAGCCAACATCAAACTAAATGGAGAGAAACTTAAATCAATCCCACTGAAATCAGGGCCAAGTCAAGGCTGTCCACTCTCTCCATATCTCTTCAACATAATTCTTGAAGTCCTAGCTAGAGCATTAAGACAACTAAAGGAGTTCAACAGGATATAAACCAGAAAGGAAGAAGTCAAGTATCACTATTTACAGATTATATGATAGTATATATGAGTGACCCCCAAAATTCAATCAGAGCACTCTTTCAGCTGATAAACATCTTCAGCATAGCAGCTGGATACAAAATTAACTCAAAAGAAACCAGTAGCCTTCTTGTATACAAAAGACAATAGGGCCGAGAAAGAAATTAGAGAAAGAACACCCTTCACAACAGCCACTAATAACATAAAGTACCTTGGTGTGACTCTAAGCATGCAAGTGAAAGACCTGTTTGAAAAAAACTTTAAGTCTCTGAAGAAAGAAATTGAAGAAGATATCAGAAGATGGAAAGGTCCCCCATGTTCATGGATCGGTAGAATTAACATAGTGAAAATGGCCATCCTGCCAAAAGCAATCTATAGATTCAATGCAATTCCCATCAAAATACCAACACAATTCTTTACAGCACTTGAAAGGGCAATTCTCAATTTCATATGGAAAAACAGAAAAAAACAGAATTGCTAAAACAATCCAGTACAACAAAAGATTGTCTGGAGGTATCACCATCCCTGATCTCAAGTTGTACTATAGAGCAGTAGTAATAAAAACTGCATGGTAGTAGCATAGAAACAGAATGGTGGCTCAGTAGAATAGAATAGAAGACCCAGAAATAAACCCACACACCTATGTTTACTTGACTTTTGGCAAAGAAGCGAAAACCATACAATGGAAAATACACAGCATCTTCAACAAATGGTGCTGGTCTAACTGAATGTCTGCATGCAGAAAAATGCAAATAGATCCATATTTATCTTCCTGCACAAAACTAAGTCCAAGTGGGTCAAAGACCTCAACATAAAACCAGACACACTAAGTCTGTTAGAAGAAAAAGTGGGGGAAGAGCCTTGAACTCACTGGCACAGGAGACGACTTCCTAAACAGACACTAACAGCACAGGCTTCAAGATCAACAATCAATAAAGGACCTCATGAAGCTGAAAAGCTTCTGTAAAGCAAAGGACACTGTCATCAGAACAAAATGACAGCCTACAGATTGGGAAAGGATCTTCACCAATTCTATATGGACAGAGGGCTAATATCCAGAATATATAAAGAACTCAAGAACTGAAAAAGCAACAAATCAAGTAATCCAATTAAAAAATGGGGTAGACCGCTCGGCCATGCTACCTTGACGTCCCAACAGGAACTCAATGACTGGCTCTTTGGCCTCCCCACCCCCGAAGGGAGGAGCAGTCCTGTTAGGCCACAGAGGAGGGCTTTGCAGCCAGTCCTGAAGATACCTGATAAAACAGGATCAGATGAATGGGGAGGAGGTCCCCCCCTATCAGTGGACTTGGAAAGGGGCATGGTGGAGATGAGGGAGGGAGGGAGGGACGGGGAGGGAATGAGGGATTGGGTCACGGCTGGGATACAGAGTTAATAAAATGTAACTGATAAGAAAAAAAATAAAATTAAAAAAAAATGGGGTAGACAGCTAAACATAGAATTCTCAATAGAGGAATATTGAATGATAGAGAAATACTTAAAGAAATGCTCAACGTCCTTAGTCATCCAGGAAATACAAATAGAGATGACCCTGAGATTTCACCTTACACCCACCACGATGGTTAATATCAAAAACTCAAGTGACAACACATGCTGGAGAAGATGTGGAGAAAGGGGAATCCACTTTCATTGTTGGTGGGAATGTAAACTTGTACAACAACTTTGGAAATCAATCTCTGGCACTATCTCAGACAATTAGGAATAGTGCTACCTCAGGATCCAGCTGAACCACTCCTAGGCATACAGCCAAAATATGCTCAAGTATACAACAAGGACATTTGCTCAACTATGTTCATAGCAGCTTTATTCATAATAGCCAGAATCTGGAAACCACACAGATGTCCCTCAACTGAGGAATGGATACAGAAATTGTGGTACATTTATACAATGGAATACTACTCAGCAATTAAAAACAAGGAAATCATGAAATTTGCAGGCAAATTGTGAGGACTAGAAAAGATCATCTTGAGTGAGGTATCCCAGAAGCAGAAAAAAAAAAAACAAAAAACAACACATGGTATATATTCACTTATAAGAGGATATTAGACATATACTATTGGATAAACATACTAAAATCTGTACATCTAGAGTAGCTAAGCAAGAAGGAGGACCATGGGTAAGATGATCAATCCTCATTCAGAAAGGCAAACATGATGGACATTGGTAGAAGGAGAAAACAGATAGCAGGACAGGGGTGCACCACAGAGGGCCTCTGAAAGACTCTACCCAGCAGGGTATTAAAGCAGTGGCTGACAGTCATAGCCAAACTTTGGGCAGAGTGCAGGGAATCTTATGAAAGTAGGAGGAGATGAAAGACCTAGAGGGGATGGGAGTTCCACAAGGAGAGCAACAGAACAAAATCTGGGCACAGAGATCTTTTCTGAGACTGATACTCCAACCAAGGACCATGCATGGAGATAACCTGGAACCCCTGCACAAATATAACCCTTGGCAGCTCAGTATCCAAGTGGGTTCCCTAGTAAGGGGAATAGGGACTATCTCTGACATGAACTCAGTGGTTAGCTCTTTGATTACCTTCCCCATAAGGGGTGAGACACCACAGAGGAAGACAATGCTGACAATCCTGATGAGATCTGATAGGCTAGGGTCAGATGAAAGGGGAGGAGGTTTGCCCCTATCAGTGGACTTGGGGAGGGGCATGGGAGGAGATGAGGAAGGGAGGGTGTGATTGGAAAGGGAAGAGGGAGGTTGCTACAGCTGGGATACAAAGTTAACAAACTGTAATTAATTTTAAAAATTAATTTAATTAATTTTAAAAACATTAAAAATATACTCTCAATAGTAAAGCTGGGAACATTTTGTGGTTGGTGAGCAAGAACAATACCCTAATTAGCACTAGCTGATGTGACTCTCTTGCTGAAGCTGGGCTTCAAGGTACCCATTTTTGCCATTTACTTTTTTTAGTCTCTTTCCCCATTATCCACCCATTCCCTTCCAACACACAAACACCAGGTAGGAGAGAAGAAGGTTAACAGGGACAGAGATGTGTACCATTTTAGAAGTAGTTCCTTGGGGCAAATCCACTCTTTATCACCAGGATGCCAGCACTCCAGTCAGACAGCAAACCAGCAATGCAGCAACAAGATCCAGCAACAGCAGCAGCATGGTTCAACAGAAATGGTGCAGTTCATCACCAGTGGCATGAAAATATCTCTGAAGCTTTTCCCTCTAGAAGTGAAGCGATGCAAGGTGTTGCAATGCAAGGCTATGTGATGCAAAGTGATCTCTCTCTCTCTCTCTCTCTCTCTCTCTCTCTTGCTCTCGCTCTCACTCTCTCTGTGGGCTCCTATTTATGGCTTCTCAAAGTCCACACTAGGATGTTTTTTAGCAAGTCCCCCACATAAGACAGTTTCCTGTTGAGAAGAATCACTCGCCCTCTGATGAGGCTGCTATCAGCTATGGACAAAGCATGGCCGCGTCCCACATTTGGAACCACAACAAAGACATAAACACACAACACAACCAATATTTCCATATGTGTTTTTCATCCATAGTAAGTAAAACATTCAATCGTGTGAGGGTACTGGGGAACATGTTTTTTCTTATGTATTCTCAATGCAATCATTCACTTAAAGAAAAAGAGAATGTAACCACATTGTGATTTTTTTTTTTTTTTTTTTACTGCTTGAAAGATCTTGCTGGAATATGTAAGCCATAAGAGAAACAATAATGGTTGTTGAAACTTGATCTTCAGAGTTTGTTCCATCCACCAAGATGTGTGTGTGTGTGTTTATATGCATGTGTGTAAGGTTGAGTCGGAATCCATTTCTATCTGCCCAATGTGTGAATGTGTGTGTGTTTGTGTGTGTGTGTGTGTGTAAAGTAAGAGAATCTTGAAGAAGAAGCTTGTTGGAACCTATCTACTGGACTCTGTTTTACTTCACCATCAAGTGTGTGTGTATATGGTTTTATTTTCTCCTTCTCTTTCTCTTCTAGATGCTTGCTATCGCCACTGGAAGGCCACGCTAGAGCCAACAGTCCTAGCCCATGTATACCATTAATAGGTGTAAGCTCACACCGGGGAGCTACCATCACTGGCCGATGTCAGCAATTTAATTCTGATCTCTCAGCTTGCCACGATCAGTGGAAGCCATCACCGATTGCAATCAGTTTCCAGCCTGGAAAGTTACCCTCAGACAAAGTCTGCTGGGTGACCGGCCAGCCCTGAATCTATGCCCTGCCTCAGTTTCCCCTGTTGATGTCGAACCTGATCATCATACATATATCTTGTGGGTCAAATCTGGGAATATGTCAGTTCCTGGTATAGAGAGACAAGGACTTAAGAATTTGCATAGTGGGCCTGTCTTTCCAAACCTAGTGTTTGTGGGGATACTCATTTGCCTTCAATACGGCACCTTTCTTTTTCTTTAGATAAGATCTCACAGAAAGGGCTAGAGAGTGGGCTTACAGGTGAAGAGCACTTGCTGCTCTTGCAGAGGACTTGAGTTTAGTTTTTAATATTCGCATCAGGCAGCTCATAACTGCAGGTGTCTCTACCTTCTGGGAATCTAGTGCTTTCTTTTGGCCTTCTTGGGCACTGCACTCATTACACACACACACACACACACACACACACACACACACACACACACGAGAGAGAGAGAGAGAGAGAGAGAGAGAGAGAGAGAGAGAGAGAGAGCTCAAAATAGTCTTTTGACACCAAATTCCCAAACAGTCAGTTCCAAATACCCATGCAGTTAGTTCTTCGGGTGAGATGTTTGAGATGACGCACGTAATTTAGATAATAGCTAGGGCATCCTATAGGGGAAAGATGAAGAAACAAGTTATTCTATCTGCTGATGGGTAGAAATGTTTCTGTAGACCAGGGCCTGGGATGATCACTGAATGGGTAACGAAGAAGATTTAAATGTAAAGGAAGTCAGACAAGAGTAGGGACGTAGTGGCTGCACCTGCTCCAGCTGAAGCGCATAGCTCATAGAGAGGCAGGGCAAAGCTGCTTAGGCGGTGAAGGTTGGGAACTGCTCATGAAAGATGAAACCCACAGGCTTGGTCTGGCATCAGACTGGTTGCTAAGGGGTTAAGCTCCAATCTGAACCCGTTTTTACATCCACCTTGCAGATGCATTTGCAAACTGATTTTGAAATGGAAGTCACATTTGAAGGAGGTCAAATATGACATTACACTGGTCTTCTGTAGAAGTATGTTTTGAGGTAAACTCCAATTCTGATAAATTACATAAAAATAAGACTACTTAGCTTATACCTTCAAAGTGGGAACTGCTCAACCCTTAGATATTGTATGGAATTCTCTACAGCACTGAAATACTGCACAGTGACCAACTGTATGCCTTGACCACCTATGCTGTTGGAAAGACAGCCTTGCTCAGTCCCCTTGTGTGCTTTAGAATTAGTGAGAGACTTCCTATACAACAGATAAAATGCGTTTTTAGGGCTGATTAAAAACCACAGGTATAAGGAGAAAGGGGAGATGACAGCCTGCTGCTCTTTTACTGAAATCCTATGTTAACTTGTGATTATAAAATGACCAAGACAGTCTCACTGCCTGACTTTTAGACTTCCTGCACGAAACATCTGCATATTTTACGCAGAAGAGACTAACCTATCTTCAGGGCCTACATGGACCTAAAACGTTCAGGGTTTGTATTCTGACTCTAATGGGTTTGAGAACCTCTTGGAATTCCTCCCTTCATAGTCCTCCGCCAGGAACAGGGGTTGTGTGTGTGTGTGTGGGGGGGAGCTGGGGTGTATTTGCATTGGTAAGGGTGAAATAGCCTGTGGGCTATTTCAGATTGCTAGGCACTCTTACTTAAACCCATAAACTAACTATTAATGGGCATTGTAATTACATTATCAGGATGTGATGGCTTCAGTCACAAGTGACAGGAGGCTTCAAAGGGAAAACTTCCAAGTGCAAATTGTGAGTAGCTATTGCTTCATTCCTTCTCTCTTCTCTACAGTCTCAGTGATGCCCAAATGGTGAGACTTCCATTATTCAAATCCACTGACACAG
Source organism: Meriones unguiculatus (assembly GCF_030254825.1). NCBI lineage: Eukaryota > Metazoa > Chordata > Mammalia > Rodentia > Muridae > Meriones > Meriones unguiculatus. Next base: position 65,695,993 of record NC_083357.1, on the reverse strand, counting down.
AATGGCTCCTCCTTCCCTATTTGACTAAACATACTGGAGAGGAAATCCACAGATCTCCCTGGCCCCACATGACTAATTTGCAACCGCGTTAGATACACGGGAAAGCGTCTAGACAAATCTTTTTAAATACAACTAAAATCTACAGGTCTTTATGTTATCACATAAGGCCCAGCATAGGCTCTGAGGCAAGCTGATCCACCCTGGCTGCTGAGGTTTGCCAACCACAACTGACTGGCGGTGATTTGTGGCAAGATTTTGTTGGTACTTGCAGCTAAAGCCGACGGGAGTTTCTGACAGAAGTCTCTTACTGCCGCCCAGTGGCCACAGCTAGGATTTTGGAGTAGGAGCTTAGCGACTGGTTTGGAAAATGGGCCTTGGATGACAGCAAGGTGAAAGAAACTTTGTGAACTCCAAGACGGCAGTGGAGTAGAAAGTACTCATGTCCATTAAGGTCTTCTTCTTGAGAGGGGAGGCCATCTTCACTTCACTTCGTGGATGGATTTCAGGATTCATAAAGTGAACCCAAAACAGCCTCCGAATCTTCACTTCATGGGATTTGAGAAAGGAAACGGTGGATACAACTCTCTCTGTCAGAGGGTTGAACTGTGACTTAAAACCTTCCTATCCAATACAGAGACATCAGAGACTAAATACAGCTCTAGGCCCTTACAAGGTGATCAGATTTAGGCCTGCCTAAAGGTGGCAAGTGTATGTACAACCGATGTGTTTTTCTCGGTTTAAATTTTTCCTTCTGGGTTTGTACTTGTTTATCCGATGCCTAAAGCAACTTTTTCTAACCTTAGAGACCTAGAACATAAAATTATTTCAGTTTAAAATTCCTCTTTATATGTTTATGTATGATTTAACCAAAGAATCTATTTTAACCTGTGTTCAAAAGTACCATATCCTGCAAAGCTCACATCTACACTGAAGACACTTAAACTAAACTGAATCTTGGGCTTACTAATGACCCTACTAGCTGCATTTTTCTCCTTGGAAATCCATCATTGTCTGCCCAAGATAGGAACTCAAATTTTAGGCAACAACCACTTTATATCAGCAGCACATCTAGTGTCCAAGCCGTCATTGCCAAAACACTCAGCAAGATCTCTCCATGAAAGTAGCTTGATCATTCTTAGGACAAGTAAAATCTTCTCCCATGAAGACTAAAAAAAAAATTATTGAGAAGTTGTTATTGGCCCATTGAAGTGGACTTCAATTATGGATAAAGGTAAAGATAATTCAAAAGCCCGGACAGTTCAAAAGCAGACAAGTATGTCCTATAGGCAGTAGGTCAGTCTACTAGGGAACACAGATAGGAAAGGGCGTGGTACGAAACAGGCAGGAAACTGCAGCAGGGGAGGATGGAAATGGTAGAAGCTCCACAACATGGCTTGGATCCTGATAGCAGAAGCGCAAAGATGGGTTATTGACTACCTAAGATCTCCTTTAATGAATGGAAATTTCCAAATTAAAAACAAAACGAAACAACACAGTTTACCTACATCCTTCTTAACCATCAAGACCTGATGCATAAGTAAAAATACTTGTGTGATTGACAGGGAAGTTATTTAAATAGAGGAGCCTATTAGGCTCAGTTTGTTTTCACACTGGAAGAGAAAATGGTCATTTCATTAAAATTAGACTCACCAATTGATGTATGCCCATAAAGCCTTGTGGTGTCATACACAATGGATAGCTAGTTTCACAAGTGTCTTGCACGATCGACAGAGGCTTGGCCCTTGAGGTATGCCTGCAGGGTCACTGGGAAGGATACTATTGTAATCCTAGATTCTTTTGTAATGTTGACAACACTTGTAGATGAATTCCCTTTTTCTCTTAGAATAACAAAAATATTTTACTAAAACATAAGATTTACAGAAGTTTCTAGACAAGCCATACAAAATGGTCACAAGCTTTCTGCTTTCTTTTTTTTTTCTCCTCCTCCTCTTCCTTCTCCTTCTATTTCTTTTGTGGGGGTGAGAATCTAAAGTTGACAGCAAAGTCACCTTGTTATTGGTGAGTGCTGTGGTGTTTATTTAATATTGCCATGATGGTTCAGGCAATCAAGCCTGCTCTTCTACAATATCTAACATTAGACTTGTGTAGAGAGTATATTCTTAAAACTTGGCTAGCTGCATTTATCCATTGCAATGAGATACCATAAGCAAGGGGAGGGGAAGAAAGGAGACCATAAAACTAAATTAAATTAAAGCTACTTCCCCCTAAAAAATAAAACAAAGCATATGTACCTCTGGTATCTAACCTTGACAACTTCCTTCATTCATGATGAGGAAGTGAATCAGAGCAGAGAGTCACTCCTGTTAAACATTTCACAGCAACTGGGATGATATTTTCAGCTTCTGCTCAAGCTTTGTAACAGTGAACCAGGACGAGACCTAGATTTGCCAATGTGCATGTAATCACCAAAGATAAAGATGCTTGGGCTTTTAATCTGTAATGTTTCCAAGACTGTGTTCAATGTGAACAACAACAACAAAAGGAATCTTGGTAGAACAGGGGTGATGCACACTTGATGATCTGATCAAGTTAAATGTTATGCATGGCATACAGACTAATCCATGTTCTCAATGTTTCTATGGCTTTGGCTTTGCTGGTCTTTCATGGCTCAGCTACATCATTTGCTAACACATCATCTGGATAAGGAGCAACAAAGCCTGTATTGATAGCCAAACTGTATGGATCTGCAGTGATGGAGATGACTTATCTTTCAAAATATCTGAACACATTCTTACCAGTTTGTCAACATTAGGATGATAAATTTTGGTCATGAAGTGTACTTTAGTTGTGTCCATTGGGGTATACTTCTGGAAAAAAATAGTTCATGTTTAAAAGTCTATCCCTCAAAGGAGAAATCCTGGGAGCCAGAAATGACCACGTGAAAATAATGGGTGTTGTTCTCATCTGGTTCTGCTTTGGGTTTCCTGGATGATCCTGCATGGCAGCCTGGCCATCTTGTTAAATCCCATCTTCAACCTCTGCTCTTGTCTCCAGCTCCCTTCAACTCACACACAACTCATTGAATTGCTTTTTGATGTACAATTGATGAGGTTAATTCAATGGGATATTTTTTAAAAGTAAACTCATGATAATATTGATAATCATCAAATGTTGGAGCTTAAATTAGAACCTCAATAGAATGGCTTTCAACTAGAGTTGATAAGGCAGAGGAGACTTTACAATAAGTTGACTGTGACTTGATTGTTCTGCTGAGTCAATCCATAGGTCCGTAGGCTCACTTGCTGAAGGGCCCATTGCTATGGCAGAAGGGGGTAAAATGCTTGCTAAGCTGGAATTTTCTGGAATTGCTGATAAACTCAATGTTTCTTAAAAAGTATATACACATCTCTTTTGTGTCTTCACCTGATTTGACCAAGAACTGGAAGACAAATATGGAAATAGAGGTTGTCAAAGCCAGAATGGAAGCACACTGCTTTAACCTTTGAGGGTATATGGAGGTTGGGATGTTTTTGGCTCTTGACTAAGACAAGGTCGATGATATTTATGGTTTGCTGCTTAAGCTCTGTTCTAACTGAATGAGCCAGTAGAAGTTTGTGAGGGCACCACTTAAAGTCACAATGTCTTGAGTAGATCTTTGTGGTTCAGACCATACACACAGCCTAGTCCTGTGTGCATATAGAGCCCGTTGGGGTTTCAGCTGTCAGTAGGCCTTGAAATTCTGGTGTGTTTGTTGTATTGTTTCTTGCTATGATGCATTTGTCTGGCAGCAAAAGCCTCAGCTGAGTATAGTATGTAGAGTATACCCTAAATTTTCAAATCAGGTATGTATATGTAAAAGATGTTTTATTGGAAGAAGGTCAAGGTTGCCTAGCATGGTCTTGTAAAGCTCACATATGAGGATTATTCCCTGGTCAGAGCCAATAATGCTCAAGACCAAATGGGTTTTAGATAGGACTGATGAAAAAGCTTAGCAAAGCTCTTTATATAACTAATATCTTAGTCTAATCAAATGAGTATATTCCTTATGAGCCAAGAATCCTGCTCTGAGGAAGGCAATCCCAGAGGAACTCACATACCCATTAGTATTTTCCTGCAACAGTGTTTATGGATATTGAAAATGATGAATATATTTATCACTGAGGGAGCAGTTAGTAAGATGTGATAAAGTGAACAGAGTTGAAAAATTACACAATAGTCAGCAGATCTCAAAACTAATGAGTAGATATAAAACTAACATGCATACTATATAAAACAGGAGGCCATTTGCATAAGACAGAAATTTTAAAATACCTCTCTAGAAAACAGCAGTCAACAATTTATAAGAACAAATGCAAATAAAATCAACTCATTATTTTTAAAAGGTTGCAAGTTGAAACAAAATTAGAAAGATACGAGGAAAACGAGTGAATACACAGATGTAGAATGGATGAAGGGATGATTAAAAAATAAAGCCAGAGGATAGTAAGCATCTTCTAAGCCAATGAGGACAACATGCTGTAAACTAAGGACTATTGGTTTTATTGACAAAGAATTTCTTTCACCTTCCAAAATATAGATACAAATATAGAGTTCAAAGGAAATAGCTAATCTTCCTTTCCACCCAGCATCAGGGCAGAATTTAAAATAGTACATGTTTTGTAAAACACACACCAAACCTTCTCAGAGATACCTTGGAAGTCAGATGTTGGTCATGAATATAACCATGAGGTGATTCCAGAGGGCGCTGGGCCTGTTTGGTTTTTTTCTTCTGCAAATTGGAAGAAAGCCTACACAGGTCCAGCTATCTTCCTAAGAGAATGAGTTATGGTTGTAATCTTTCCCTATTAAGACCCATTACTCTTCTGTTTGACTCTGTACTCCAGATTTTTTTTTTAGTCTCTGAAGGACATTTTAATCACCTGTCACTCATCTCCCAACCCATTCTTGCTTTTATATCTAGAATAAAGTGAAGCTACGGCAAAGGTTCCTAGTGCGGTCTGTGCTAGTGCTGTGGATATTCTGGTTCTCTTTCTTCCATGTGCTTGCATTTGAGCTGTGCAAAGCCTTTTATTTTGTGTAGTAAGGGTGAGAATTTCCAAATCTTTAGGTTCTAGTTGTCTCTTTCCTTATACATTTTGACACCAGCAGTGAGAAGAAACTGCATCGTGCTTTCAATACTTTACTTACTTACATTTAATTAGCATGTTATTCCACTTCTGACCTCCATTGTTCCTGATGGGAGCTCAACTGTGAGTCTTTATGTGGGAAGGGCTTTTCCTTTTTCCTTTTTGAAATATTTTCTTTTTCAAAATTTATTTATATTTTTATAAACTATGACTTATTCACTTTGTGTCCCCACTGTAGCCCCCTCCTTCATCTAGTTCCAATCCCACCCTCCCTCCCTCATCTCTTCCCATGCCCCTCTCAAAGTCCACTGATAGGGAAGGTCCTCCTCCCCTTCCATCTGACCCTAGCCTATCAGATCTCATCAGGACTGGCTGCATTGTCTTCCTCTGTGGCCTGGTAAGGCTCCTCCCCTATCAGGGGGAGGTGTCAGAGACAGTTGCTGTTCCCATTACTAGGAAACCCACTGGGAGACAGAGCTGCCATGGCCTACATCTGTGCAGGGGTTCTAGGTTATCTCCATGCATGGTCCTAGGTTGGAGTATCAGTCTCAAAAAGACCCCTGGGCCCACAATTTTTTGATCTGTTGCTCTCCTTGTGGAGCTCCTGTCCGCTCCAGGTCTTCCTATCGCCCTTTCTTTCATAAGATTCCCTGCACTCTGCCCAATTCTTGGCTATGACTCTCAGCATCTCCTTGAATACCTTGCTGGGTAGAGTCTTTCAATGGCCCTCTGTGGTAGGATCCTGTCCTGTTGCCTATTTTCTCCCTCTTCTGATGTCCATCCTCTTTGTCTTTATGCATAAGGATTGATCATCTTACCCAGGGTCCTCCTTCTTGCTTAGCTTCTTTAGGTGTGCAATTTTAGTATGTTTATCTGATATTATATGTTTAATATCCACTTATAAGTGAGTATATACCATGTGTGTGTTTCTGCTTCTGGGATACCTCACTCAGGATGATCTTTTCTAGTTCTCACCATTTGCCTGCAAATTTCATGACTTCCTTGTTTTTATTTGCTGAGTAGTATTCCATTGTGTAAATGTACCACAATTTCTGTATTCATTTCTCAGTTGAGGGACATCTGGGTTTTTTTCAGATTCTGGCTCTAACAAATAAAGCTGCTACAAACATGGCTGAGCAAATGTTCTTGTTGTATACTTGAGCATCTTTTGGATATATGCCTAGGAGTGATATAGCTGGATCCTGAGGTACCACTATTCCTAATTATCTGAGACAGTGCCAGATTGATTTCCAAAGTGGTTGTACAAGTTTACATTCCCACCAACAATGGAGGAGGGTTCCCCTTTCTCCACATCCTCCCCAGCATGTGTTCTCACATGCTTTTGATCCTAGCCATTCTGATGGGTATAAGGTGAAATCTCAGGGTTGTTTTGATTTGCATTTCCCTGATGACTAGGGATGTTGAGCATTTCTTTAAGTGTTTCTCTGCCGTTCCATATTCCTATATTGAGAATTCTCTTTCAGTATTTTTCTATGATATGTTCAGACCAAAGTACAGGTTTAAGTTTTTCTAAAAATTTCTTATTTCACATATTTTATTCTCATTTCTCTTATTATTTTCATAAAATATTTGCTGGTACAAATACTGAGAGGTGCTTTTTTTGAGGCTCTTAATATTTTTTACATTTGCCTCTTTGCCCTTTGAATTTCATAAAAATATTTTATAGTTTGCTGATTGTTTCTTTTGCCATTTCAAATCTATTATTGAGCCCCCAATGAATTTTATTTTATTTCCCTTTAACTTTGATGTTTCCATTTTGTTCTTTTTTAAAAACTAATTTCCTCTTTTTATTGATACCATTCACCTAACTGCATTTTCTCTTGATGTAAGTGAATACCAAAATGTAGGTAAATTTATAAAGAACAAAGATGGGTTATTTAGCTTATTGCTGTAGAAGTCCAAGATCATAACATTGACACCTGGTGACGCCCTTCCTCCTGGGTCATAAGACAGGGCATAGGGAGAGCAAGCTTGGGCCTGTGTCCTTCCCTTTACTAATCTCCTAATGCTATGAGGGCCCCATACCAGAGATCACCTGATTAGCGCTCAAGTATTTTGACTGCAAACACCATTAACACTGGACTTTAGGAATTCAGTTTTATCATGAGGTTGTAAGAAGCAAGGACCCAGATCATATCATCATTTGTTCTATAAGCCATTCAGTTCCTTAACCATATTGATTGCTTAGAGGTCTTTGGTAACTCTGATATCTGCACCCACCTCTGCTCATAGCTCTGTGTGTTTGATACATAACTATTCCTTTATTGCAGTGGTTCTCAAATTGTGGGTCAAGACCCCTTTGGGTTATTTACATTACTACTCATAGCAGCACCAAAAGTACAGTTATGAAGTGGCAACGGCATAACTGGGTCACCACAATGTGGGAAACTATTAAAAAGTGGCAGCATTAGGAAGGATCAGAACCGCTGCTTTATTGTGTCATATTTTTGCTAAAGACTGAACACTGCAGTTAATGTGGTACTTGTGTCTAATCCCTGTTAGTGAACTCTGTGTTTCTCCCACAATGTGAAGACCTCGATATGTCTACTGAAAAATGCAAGTCTTGGCTTTGTATAGGTCTCTGTGAGGATAAGAGCTTAACCCATGGTTTTATGTGACTATCACTCTTACTATAATCTCCTTGTTCAACTATCTTCTTTATTGGATATCACCCTGAACCTATTCATCTTCAAGGTTAATAGGTGGCCTTTTCTAGTTGTTTAAAAAATCTCCCAAGGAAATAATCATTCAACAATCTTGACTAAATGTATTTGGTAAGGATAGATTTCAGGGATGATGACTGAGGTTGGTTGTATATGCTGTAAAACTATTGTATGCTGTACGAAAATAGCATATTTTAACATAAAAATATGTTGGGCTGGAGAGTTAAGATCACAATACTATTTTCGAGAATCCAAGGTCAGTTCCTAGAACCCATATCAAGTGACTTAAAACCACTTGTAGCTCCAACATCAGGAGAATGTAGTGATGTGGTCTTCTTGAATACCCATACTCACACATGCATGCCCAAGCACACATGCACACACACACACTTCACATAAAACAAACTATTCTTACAAAATCAACATGTTTCATTGTAATATACACATTGTATATAATGTATTTTGATTATATTCACCCCCAGCATTGCCTTCCCTTGTTTTTTGACTACTTCTACTATCTCCTTCCTTTTCCCAATCAGTCCATGTATGTATGTGTGCATGTCTGTCTGTCTGTCTCAATGTGTTCAATTAGGATGCCACAGAGGAGTATGGTCCAGAGGTTGTTTACAAGAGCCCGAGTATCAGTGTCTACACCACTGAGGAAATTGTCTTTCCTTGCTTAGCATCTTTAATTCAGTAAAACATTCTCAGCTGTGTTTTTCTCTGTGCCTGCAGAACTGGCCTGTGGTTGGCAGTTTCGCTAGCTTCAATTGTCCTTTACAGTTGAGCTTCCCATATTATTTCAAACAAAACCAAGCAAATAAGCAAAGCTATTTTCTCTGGAGGGTACTACAGCACATTTTCCCTAGAAGCCCCCACTCTACTTGTTCAGTCTGTGAGCAGCTGTCCTGGGTGCTGCTGGGCTAGCCTCCAGTGTCTTGTCTTGACTTGCCTGACACTTTTCCTATAAGGAAAATCTCCTCTACAAATGGAGTGTGGAGAGGATTTTCAAATGCTGCCTTCAACCCTAGTGCCTGTGATCTTGGAGTGGAGTGTGAGTATACAGCTCTCTTGATTAAACTCAGCCAAAATACATCTTCTTCACCTTGGGGAGCAGCTCGGAAGACAGGACTCATCGATGAGCCTTGCCTGGTTAGGACAGCGTAAACTTTGATGGGGCAAGGTAGAGGGAGCCCTGGCCTCTTGACCTCTCTGCCTAGGGTGGAGGATCCATTGAGCTGAGGCTGGGAGGGGAAGACAGGAACAGCTACAACATAATTTAACTGCCTCTCATTCTTACTAAGTTCTAGTAGATTGTTTTCAATAAAGTTTTCTTCGTTCATCATATATCTTTAAAAACAACTTCAAGATAACCTTTATGTGTCTATTTTTTTTAAACTGTTTACTTAAGATGATTTATATTTGTGAGTGAGGGCAGGAAGGTACATTCATTGAACTCTTCAGAATGTCATCTTTGGGTGTTTTGTCTCCTCCTTCCCTCATTCTGCCTGCATTTCAGTCTGGAATGTTTGGGTTTTTTTGTTTGTTTGTTTGTTTTTATTGACCTATGTGTAATCTCCTGCTTCTTTTCTTCAGCCATGCCCCTGTACTGGTGAATCCATCAAAGGCATTCCTTACTCCTCTAACAGTGTTCTAGATTTTGAATATTTCCTCTTGGGTATTTTTTTTCTTTCTTAGAGTTTCCATCTCTCTGATTGCATTACTCATTTGTTCTTGCATGCTATCCACTTTTTTTTTCCATTAAGGCTCTTAGCATATTAATCATAGTTATTTTTATAGCCCCGTCTGATAATTTCAAAATCATAGCAGTATCTGAGTCTATTTCTGATCATTACTTTGCCTGTTTGGACTGGAGTTTTACTACCTTTTTAGCATGCTTTGGAGTTTATTGTTGAAAGTCTGACATTAAGTATTAAGAAGGAGAAACTGAGCTAAATGGGTCCTCAGTGTGCATGCTGTGTTAATTTGGATAGAGAGTGTATTGTGATTAAGGTCTTTTGCAGCCCTACCGGCCAATCTTACCATTTCCCTAGTTCTTCTTTTTGTCTTCTTTGTTGACTTAAATCTAACACTGGATGACCTGGAACCGGCCATGTATAGACCAGGATAGACTTGAATTTACAGACTTCTACCTATATAGTGCAAGGCATCTGGCTTGGGGATATAATTCTTTAATCCTGTGGAAAGCAGTGTGGAAAGGCACCAGATATCTTGATCTGGCCTCAACATGCCTGTGAAGGAATGTATATACCCACACACTCACACAAATTACATACATGCTCCTCTCCAAATAGCACAGTTTCATTCTCTGGTAGGGCTGTGTTTTGGGCTATGTTCATGGATGTTCATTAGCTCTCTTCGAACCCTTAAGTGAAATGAAATCTAGAGAGTGGCAGGGCAGGAGAAATTCACTTCTCTCATAATGAAAAGTCTCAGGGGAAGGCTTCTTTCCCCCCACAGAATAGAATAGATTTTGTGGAGAATATTTTAAGTATAAGTAATCATCTAAATTCTTGAGTTTTTCGGTGTGTATGGGTGTGTAAGTGTGTGTGTATGTGTGTGTGTGTGTGTGTGTGTGTGTGTGTGCCTGTACACATGGGCATACACATGTGCCTGTGTGTCTCTGTGTGTGTGTGTTTAATGTGTGTGTGCATCCATGTTGAAGCCAGAGTCTAATGTCATCAGTTCTCTTCCTCCATCACTCTCCTCTTTTTATTTTATTTTATTATTTTTTTTTTTGAAACAGAGTTTTTCAGTGAACGTGGAGCTCACTGATTTGCAGGGAACCTCATGAATCCAGCTGTGTCTCTACTTAGTTCTCTGGTGATAGAATTATAAGAGCATGCTCTGCTCATCTTTTTATGTAGGTTCCAGGAATTACAATCCCAGTGGTCTCATCAGGACTGGCTAAATTGCTAGGGTTAGAGGGAAGGGAAGGAGGACCTCCCCTATCAGTGGACTGGGGGAGGGGAATGGGAGGAGAAGAGGTGGGGAGGGAGGGGTTGGAAGGGCACGAGGGAAGAAGCCACAGCTGGGATACAAAGTGAATAAACTGAAATAAATAAATAAATAAATAAATAAATAAATGTAACAAAAATCCTAATGGTCATGCTTGTGTGACAAGCACCTTACCAACTGAGCCATCTACCCAGCCCCAGCTTTGCTCTTTCTTTACAAACGCCATGAAAAAGAGCTTTCTTAGCTCTTTACCATCAGCACCATGTGAGTTCTAAGGAAGTGAAGGCCAGGAAAGGGTTACAGGGTCATTGCCACTGAGAATTCTCTTATAGAAGCAGTTCTCAACCTTCCTAATGCTGCACTCTTTCAACACAGGTCTTCATGTTGTGTTGATCCACACCTTAAAATCATTTTCATTGTTATTTTATAATTGTAATTGTGTTGTTGTTATGAATTGCTATGTAAATATCTGTGTTTTCCTATAATCTTAGACAAGCGCTGTGAAAGGATCATTGACCATCGAAAGGGGTTACAACCCACAGGTTGAGAAACATGATCTTCCAGTCTGTACAGATCAGTCTCTACCAGTTTATCAAAACTTCTATTCACCCATCGCTACAGTTTATAGTTCTAAGAGTAAGCAGATCTCAGCTGTTTTTCTTGGAAACCACTTACTTGAACTAGTTTTACAGTTGATAATTTTCTCTGCAATCAACAGAGTAGTTAGCTGCTCATCAGTATAATGTGGTACCTGAAGCAATTGACTTATAAAGAGGAAAGGTTTACTTTAGCTCTAATCTTAGATGTTCTGGTCAATGATGGAGGGGTCTCATTGATTTTGACACTTGCAAGGCAGCACATCATGATGGAAGAAAAGTGTCAGCCTCATGAGCCAAGAAGCAAAGCCAGAGAAGAGCTAAATATCAGAATTTCACAATCCCCTCCCCCTTGAGGGACTGCCTGCAGCGACTGACCTCCCAACCGGACCTCACTGCCTAAAGACTTTTACTTCCCAGTTTTAGAACCAGGGCCATGTATTGCTGTCAATTCCTAGCTCTGACAGACACTTGCACGAATCACAGCTTTCAGTTTTCTGATGATTCTAAGAAAAAGTGTCAATTTTCAGTCCAGGCTTTTCATATTATAAAGATAAACTATTGACTTCATGTCAGAGGATCTAGAAGATGCGTCTTGATGTGCGGATTGTTGTGCTATGGCTCTGCAGTCTCTCGTGTGTAGGATGAATGCCTCACTCTCTTTACAAATGTTTCATCTTCATTGTTTCTTTTGTTTGCAAGTGGCCGACAGTGCTAGCTATGCTGCCATTTGGCTCAACAACCAAAATAGAACAGTTTGAAGAATGGTTTCTTTTCCAACATATATGTGGCACAATGCTTCAGTTGGATTTTCTTTAGTGTCTCTATCTGTAAATTTGGTAACTTTTCTTTCAAAGGGAGGGCTGCATATACATGTGATCAGTTACATGTTCTACATATAAGTATAATATTGCTTCATAAAAAGAAATACTTAATGAATATTAATTGCTATTAATTTCCCAGAGATCTCTATTTTTTTTTTCTTGGTGTGAAAGTAGTATGCTTTTAAGAATTGCTTACTTTTTAGAATTTAGAGTCCAGGAAGACTGGCAGCTGATATAAGTCACAGGCACTTTCAAGTCACGAGGCCAGGCTATAGAAATGAGTTTCTTAAGGGACACGCCTTTGTCCCTGACAACGCGGGCGAAAGTCCAAAGCTTTGTTTTATTCTGTTGGAATTACTTTGTGTTTGAAGAATTATCTTCGTGGATAGTTTATAGATTCTGGAAAACTCCCCATAAAAATAAGACTTTGATCCATGAGTGTTTTGTTTTTCATTTAAAAAAACAAAACAGAAAAAAATCATCACCAACATTAAAAAAAAAAAAAGAACTGCAAAGTAAAAATTTTGAGGCACTTTAAGGACCCATCCTCCTCCTTGCTGTGAGCAAACACAACTGTGTCACTATGACTGGAAACTACATCCAGGTCCTTGAGGGGCAATGGTGACATCCTATGAAGAAAGGGTGGAGAGTTTAGGGTTCTGAGCTGATTGGTTCCTCATTGCCATTTGTATTCATACCAGGAATGCCTAACATCAAATATGAGGCTGAAGTGTTTGTCTTCCCTGGGGACTGATTTTTAGTGCTTTCTTGGTTGGTTCTGTTCAGTCTTTAATTCTATAGCTGCTAGCCCGCTCAATAACAAATACTCAAAAGTGGTTTAAGGTATGTGGGAAACTGTGGGTGAGTCACATTGCATATTTATATATATATATATATATGCTAATATTCAGAGTCAGTGGAGGTATGCCATGGTTAATAGTTGTCAAACTGGTCACATTATGAGCCCGCTTACCACATTCATGAAGTACACAGCCATGAACAACAGCATAAGGGCTCTGACCTAATCATTGCTTCCATGTCATGATAATTTCACATTTAATCAGATTATTGGCAGTTGGGGAATTGTTGAAAGTGGGGCGCTGTTGAAGGAAGTAGATTTCTGTAGGGATGCGCTAGGAAGAAATACATTGATCCTGGCCCCTTCTGTCCCTTCTTTTTGTTCCAGTGACCTCTATAGATGTCCATGGCAGTGATGTTCTGTCTTACCTCAAGTCCATAGGAATAAAGACAGTAAACTGTAGCCACTAAAACTTTCCTAGACATGAAAATTCTGGCTAAAGCAAGAAGTTATCCACTCAATGGCTATGACTGACTGTATTCTCATCTATAGAACAATGATTCCTAACCTGTAGATAGCGACCTCATTGTCAAACCTCTGTCTCCAAAAATATTTACATTACGATTCCTAATAGTAACAACATTACAGTTATAAAGTAGCAATGAAAATAATCTTATGATTGGAGGTCCTGCCAACATGAGGAATGGTATTAAAGGGTAGCAGCATTAGGAAGGCTGAGAATCACTGCTGGAGAGTGCAAATAAAACATGAAAGAATCATTTCCTTCTGGCAGTAGGGAGGTGGTTACAGAAGATTCTGGAGTTTAGGGCTAGCCTTGGCTGTGTGAGGTATTGGAGGCCATTCTGTCTCAAAAGAATAGCAGCAGCAGATTATTTCCAGATTCAGTTTTTATATCATTCCAGAAGCTCTTCCATGCTCTTCCTTTTTTGGTCTGTGAAACTAAAGCCACAAGACTGTGATAAGCCATTGTCACAATGCAGAAGGAGATTGGATCCCGTATGATTTACTAGTAGAGTGCAAATTTATGAACCACTAGTTAGAGAAAATCCCCAGGACTTAAAGTATCACAAAAGAACTGTTATTAGGTGAACTCTCTAGGCGTTAAGGCCATCACTGAAGCTATCATTAAATTTACATACAGAAGGTAGAGAAATAAATTGTAGCTGGCTGAGATAACCTATTCTGAATTGTGACCTCATGCCAAGACTAAAGTTATAAGCTTCTGGTCCCTAATTTAATGACTTTCATGTTTGCATACCTTCCCCACTCTTCAGTCTCAGCCAGCTAAAATTAAAAAAAAAAAAAAAGTGCTTAAATGTGTGAAACTACCACTGAGTTGTTGCGTAGATAGTAATTCCATTCAATTACTTCTCTCTGCATTTCAAAATTTCTGAATTCATTCGTTATCATCTAAGTATGTTCTCTAATTGATGATTTCAAGAGGAACTGCTAAACAGGGAAGACATATATAGATATTAGACAATTATTGGAAACACAAAATGTTATCCCCAACTCTGTTTATACACTCAGCTCATTTGGTGTTCCCAGAGGTCTCATCTTCATTTGGATTCAAATGGTTGTCATATGGGTCTGTGAATCTTTTTAATTCCACATCTATGGCCCCTGTCCATGCCAATGTGATGAGTTGGACAAGTAAAGGTATCTGACTAACGGAAATGACTCGGGGCCAAAGTAAACTGTCAAAATGAGGCTAAATTTAGCTTTGCAACAAAGCAGATGTAAATCTCACTGGGGTTCTCACCGGCAGCTAAGAAAATAACAAAACATCTGCATCCCACAGCAGCATTAGAAAAGGTTGAAGACTGGGTGAGGCTTGTGACCTGTTTCCTCTCAGCTAAGGGCTGAGACGAGTTCCAGTAAAAGCTGACTCTTCCTTGAAAAAACCCTGATTTGTTTAACACCGGGTGCAAAAAAAAAAAAAAGTGCTCGCAAGCAGAACTCTTCCATTCTGCGTAGTGAAAGTATACAGCTGCGTGTGAATCAAAGAAGATGCCAGCCTGTGTCAGCCATGCTGTCACCTTAGATGCTCCAGGGAGTGTCTGAACACTGCCAGGGGTAGAAAGAGTAATTCTCTTACCCAACTCTCTTCTCCTGCATAGTGAAATATCTGCACAAAGTGACTCAATCGAAAGCGAGCTGATTGTCTGTTGTTATGAAATCCTAACATTCTTCCACTGTGGGAGAACAAACGAAAATAAAGGAAAAAGAAAGGACATTTAAAAATTTTATAAACAAACAATTTTTTTTTCTTTCTGCAAACATTTTCCTTAAGAAGTGTCTGGGACTCCGCAGCTGTTAGGAACTATATTTTGATTATGATATTAGACTTGTGGCGTGTGCCTTTTAAGAAACAACCCTTGTGGTGCTTGATTTCTCTTGTTTAACATTTGTAAAATAATTGCAAAAAAAATATTTCCAGACACCTCTGCCAAGAATTTCCGAGCAACTTTTCCCACTGTTGTTATAAAGGTCTTTCTTCAGGGCTGACGAACTTCCTCAGTTGCCCCGTGTAGGGCTATGTATCCAGGCAAACATAAGACTTTTGAGATGCACTGGTTTATATGACTTCGGCATTGACTTAAAAATAAATAAACAATATACTACATTTTTTATATATAGTTACTGTTCTACAAAAGATGTCTATATTAGATACAGATAACCACACACAAAGATTTATCATAGAGAATGCTCTATTATAAGCCTGGGGTCATGAATCTTGATTGATAAATAAATAAATAGATGTGATATGCATATCATATGTATGTATAGAATTAATTTAAGCTTTGATATTGTATATGGTAATCTTTGAGTTGTGAATAAGATAAGACAAACATCTTGTATTCTGTTAAAAGTAAACAGTCTTCATTCAGTCACTGCTGATGCTCATATTGACTTTGGGCTTTGAGCTAAAGGGCATTAGCTCTGGCCTATCAACTAAGGAAGCAACCTCAGTTGGGACGACCAGAAACCCAGAGGAAAGGCACGCCTTTTCTCCAAGGGAAAAACAGATGGTGAATGATATGATGGACCTTCTCCCATGGCCATTGTCTGTCCTTTTCTCCTGTTGTGCATTTTTCAAATATAGGCGGTCCCCTACTTGTAAGTTCACCAAGTTCATTTATCAAGAACTCAGAACATAACGTCCCATGAAATCAGTATTGTCCTGGTGGTTACTAAGGTTGATGATGACTTTTTCTTCTGTCTCAGCCCCTCCCTTTTTCTGCAGCAGACCGTACCCACTTCTCTGCCTCCCATCCTGTGTTTCCCATAGCTTGCCTCTGTATCCCTGACCTCAGCCATTTCACCAAGTTCAGGGACTGGGCGAAGGAATGGACTCAGTTCAAGTTGGGGCAATCATGATAGCTCTTCCTTGGTGACAATGATTTATTAAGTGCTGAGCATGTAGATTGAGCTGTAGGGACTTAGAGGTGTTGGGGGGGGCATAAGCACATTCTCTAGTATGAAGCTGTGAGACTATGAACTCTTTGCTCTCAGGGTCTTCTGTGTGAAGATACTTGCTTATCATAAGGAAGAATAAAACCAATAGGCCAAGAGCAACACAGATAAGAGAGGAAGGGCAGGGAGTGTACTGCTATATTGCACACAGGGTTCTCATGCCCGAGGACCAGAGCGGTGTTAAATCCTGTTTTCCAAGGTCCATTGTTTTTAACTGTTTCAGCACAGAAGCCCCAAGCTGTCTCAAAACCAAACCTACCTTATTTCCCTCTCTATATTTTTTCTAAAGTCTATTTTCATGGTATTTCTGCCTCTTAAGCACAAGCTCTCTTACTAGGAAATACTTGTTCAGCTTGTAGTGATTTCGTAGGCTAACGCTGAGAAGCCCACCTTGTAGAAAGTATAAGAAAGGTCACCACTAGGACTTGAGTTTAACAACATCAGAGGTGGCTAAGAAGATGCTCATTGCTGAGACCCATAGCCAAACTTTGAGCAGAGTGCAGGGAGTCTTATGGAAGATTGGGGTGATAAAAGGACCCAGGAGGAACAGGAGCTCTACAAGAAGCCCGACAGAGCCAACAAATCTGGGCCCAGAAGGTCCCATGGAGACTGATGCACCAACCAAGGACCATGCACGGAGAGGACCTAGGCCTCCTGTTCAGATGTAGCCAATTGGCAGCTCAGTCTCCATGTGTGTCAACTATTAAGGGGACAAGGATCTGTCTCTGACATGAACTCTGTCACCTGCTCTTTGATCACTCCCCCCTGACAAGGCAACCTTGACAACTACAGAGGAAGAGGATCCAGGCAGTCCCTGAAAGACTTGATAGTCTGAGGTCGGTTGGTAAGGGAGGAGGGCTCCCCTTTCTGAGGGCTAGGGGACTGGGATGGGGGAAAGAGCGAGGGAGGCTGGGACCAGGAGGAGATAATGGAGGGAGCTATGATCAGGATGTAAAGTAAATAAGTTATAATAAAAAAGAAGATGCTCAGGCCTGGACTGTGACCCATCACTCACTCAATTATTACAACTGCAGTGTTAACCATTTCCTGAGATGGAAATGTCCACATGCATAGCACTTCTTTCCTTCCGGAGCTCTCAGCTCAAGGAAAGAGCCTGCAAAGACCTTCAGTGTCCTTCTGGCAGGCTGTTCACAGCACAGCATGCTTGAGGCATGTGAAATTGTGCAAATGACTGAAGTGGCTGCAGCTGTCATCATCTGCCAAGGTCTCTCAGGCCATACTCACTCATTTGTACTTTTCTGTTTCTTAACATCTGAGTCATCACAATGCTGGAAATATTTTTTTTTTAAATATTGCTCAAAATTTCAATTACTTTGTGGTAAGCGTGGTAGTGAGTGTCCAATCTACCCTTATTAGATTAGTGCATCTTGTATGGGCGTGTGGGTCGTTTCTTTAAGATTATGCATTCTCCAAGGTCCTAAGACATTTGTCACATCCCAAAATAATGCATAGGATAATTTTTTAATTGATTTATCATTTATCACAATTTATTCTCTTTGTACCCTGGCTGTAGGCCCTCCCTTGTCTCCTCTCAGTCCCACCCTCCCTCCCTCTTCTCCCCCTATGCTCCTCCCCTAGTCCACTGATAGGGGAGGTCCACCCTTTTATCTGACCCTAACCTCTCAGGTCCATAGGTGTTTATGTTGTATGTGTAGTACATGTGTGTATACGCCTTCCCTTTTTTGAACAAGTCTCTATGTTTCTTAGTGTAACCTCGGAAAAAAAAATAGCATAGCTGTATTACTTTTCTGGTTCTCTAACCATGGGATGACTCAATTTCCTTGGCAGAAAGATTTATTTAGAAAGAACTCTGAGTATCTAACTCTGGTTGTCAGGCAGCTGGTGCATGCACCTACAAATCCACCTTGATGACCCTGTAATGTTGATAGAGAATAGCTAACGGGACTTTTAGAGGTCAGTACCACAAATAGATTTGCTACTTAGATCAATGTATGTAAAGTCGTGAACAAGGTAGATCCGGGGAAAATGTCAGAACTTCACTTGCACAAACAGGTTGGGGTGTATCTTTTCTGATTCTGTAGGGACTTGATGATTATTGGAAAAATAGCCAAAGTATATAAGCCCAAAATTTACAGAAAAAGAAAAAAAATTAACCTCCCATTTACATATTAAAATTCTATCTCATTTATAAAAAGAAAAAAGCTTTTTTGTTTAGCTTCGTTAGGTTTATAGATTTCATTATGTTTATCATATTTTATAGGTCTATATAAGTGAGTATATACCATGTGTGTCTTTCTCCTTCTGGGATACCTCACTCAGAATGATCTTTTCTATATCCCACCATTTGTCTGCACATTTCATGATTTCCTTGTTTTTAATTGCTGGGTAGTATTTCGTTGTGTAAAAATACCACATTTTCTGTATCCATTCTTCCGTTGATGGACATCTGGGTTGTTTCCAGGTTCTGACTATTACGAATAAAGCTGCTACAAACATGATTAAGCAACTGTCCTTGTTGTGTACTTGAGCAAAAAGAACCTGGGGTAAGATGATCAATCCTCACTTAGAAAGACAAATGGGATGTGTATTAGATGTAGGAGAAAACAAGTAACAGGACAGGAGTCTACCGCAGAGGGCCTCTGAAAGACTCTACATGGCAGTGTATCAAAGCAGATACTAAGACTCATAACCAAACCTTCGGCAGAGTGCAGGGAATCATATGAAAAAAGGGGGAATTAGTATGATGTGGAAAGTATAGGAGCTCCACAAGGACCAAATATATCTGGGCACAGGGGTCTTTTCTGAGACTGGTACTCCACCAAGGACCATGTATGGATATAACCTAGAACCTCTGCTCGGATGTAGCCCGCGGTAGCTCAGTAACCAATTAGTTTCCCATAGTAAGGGGAACAGGGACCATTTCTGACAGGAACTCAAGGGCAGCCTCTTAGGCCTCCCCACCCTCCAAGGGAGGAGCAGTCCTGCTAGGCCACAGAGGAGGACTTTGCAGCCAGTCCTGAAGATACCTGATAAAACAGGGTCAGATGACAATCAGTGGACTTGGAAAGGGGCAGGGAGGAGATGAGGAAGGGAGGGTTTGGGAGGGAACTAGGGAGTGGGATACAGCTGGGATACAGAGTTAATAAAATGTAAATCATAATAAAAAAAGAAAAAAGCTAAAATTTTAAAGAATCATTAATTTGACCTGTTGCTAGGGATTCTAATATTATGATCAGATCATTCTTTGAGAGAAAGAAAATAGTCAACTTGTGTTCGTGATGGATTTTTTACATCAGTAAAGTACATTCAGCAAAGACAAAACAAAACGACATGAAACGAAATGAAATGAAGCAGTAGTCCAGGCATTTGAACTGCATTTCTTTTTTGAACTGTGATTTCACTTCTAGGAACTAAGCTACAGTGCACTTCCATGTATACAGGAGATTCTATCCAATTCCATTTAAGGATATATTAATGATATCAAAAGATCAAAACATTTAAGGAATGGATAGTGGCTAACAGACATGTGTATATAATGGAACAGTATATCTCATTAAAAATTAGAAATATTTCTATTGAAAAGGGAAAGGGAATCACCTCCACAATGATATTTTTAGAAGAAAAAATACTGGAAGGAGCTTCACATGCCACTATATCAGTGGAATTATGTACCTGGATACATAAGTGCATATACTATTTTTTTGAAAAATGCACAGGATATAGAAAAGAGGGTGACACAAACATGGGCGAAATATGGCGTATCTTTGGTTATGGAGGTGATAGTTCCCATAACAGTTAAAACATAAGGGCTGCAGAGATGGCTCAGTGGTTAGGAATGCTTGCTGTACTAGTTTAAGAGCCTGAGTTCAAAGCCTCAGAACCCGCAGAGGAAGCCAGGTGAGGCTGCCTGCACTGTAATCCCAGTGAGGTGGGGATTGGAAACCGGAGAATAACTTGAGATTGTTGTCTTTGGTCTAGTTCCAGGTCCAGCTAGAGATCCTGCCCTAAGAGAATAAAGAAGAAAGTCCTTCTCTGGTCTCCACTCATATACGTGCATCTTCCACACACAAAACAGAAGTAGAGAAAAAGATTAGCGATAGATGCTTGTATAAAAAAATGAGATCGGCTCTTTTACTGAGACCCGCCAACATGGGCCGCGTTCAAGACACCAAGTCTGTGAAGAAGGCGGGTCATCATAGAGAAGTGCTACACGCGCCTGGGTAATGACTTCCACACCAACAAGCGTGTGTGTGAGGAGATCGCCATTATCTCTAGCAAGAAACTCCGCAACAAGATAGCCGGCTATGTCACGCATCTGATGAAGCGGATTCAGAGAGGTCCTGGGAGAGGTATCCCTATCAAGTTGCAGGAAGAAGAGAGAGAGAGAAGAGATAACTATGTTCGCGAGGCCTCCGCTCTAGATCAGGAAATTACTAAGGTAGATCCTGACACCAAGGAAATGCTGAAGCTTCTGGCCTTTGACAGTCTCTCCAACCTGCAAGTCACTCAGCCTACAGTTGGGATGAATTTCAAAACACCATGTGGAGCCGTTTAAATCTGTTCTGTCATATTTTCAATAAACCTGAAAAAAAAAAAAAAGAGATCCAACTACTTACTATCTTTAAGAAACACATTTCACTAGTAAAGACACACTCACCAAGTGTGACAGGATGCAAGTCAATGGACGGAGCAAATAAAAGGCCTAAACAACAGTTTTATTTATATCTGATAAGGTAAACTTCAAGCCAAAATCTGTCAGAAGAGATAAAGCAGGTCACTACATATTACCCAAAATAAAAGTCTGGCAAGTAAAAACAACAACTGTAAATATAGAAGCACCAGATGTTAAATTTAGTTTGATGTTTGTGGCTGCATAGCAGAGCTATAATAACAAATCAGTGATAAAAAAAAATTACTTAATGTAAAGGAACAAATAGGTCAGTAATAATGTATGCCTTCAGTACCATAATTAGGTTGGTTTCATTTTAGAAATTCAATGATGGTTCAACATTCAAAACAATGTATTCAATACCAGCAGAAACTCAAGGACAGCAATCCCATGCTACAAAATTAGCATATCTAAGTACCTTCTTATAACCATTAGTTATATTGCTGTGGAAAAAAATAAGGAAAAAAAATCATTCCTAATAGATTTTACAAAAATGCCTGCATAAAAACTTAACCAGGAAGTGAAATTTCTGAGCAATAAAACTTCAAAACTTTTAAGAAAGAAATTGAAGGAGGCCCTAGAAGACTGAAAGACCTCTTATGCTCAGTCATTGACAAAGTTAACATGAAAATGGCTAGATTACCAAAAGCAATACAAATTAAATGTAATTTCCACGTATCTCATATGACATTTTTCACAAAAATAGAAAAAGAGTCTCAAAATTTTCATGGAAACACAGAAAGACCCCACGAAGAGCTAAACCAATTCCAGTGAAAAAGAGAAATGTTAGAATGTCCATACAATTAAGCATAGACACCTACAGCCATCTCAACGTTAGCAAAGTGGACAAAAAAAAAAAAAAAAAAAAAAAACTAAAGGCAGCCTCTTTAACATGTGATACTGGGAAAACTGGCTAACTCAAATGAAAATGTGTCAAAGAGCTTAATCTCAGCCACTCTGAGCCTGTGGGAAAGAACTTTAAGATGTTCTTTAGACATAGGCAAAGGCTGTCTGAAAGAAACCCCAATTGTGAGAACTGACAACTGGGGCTGTGACATTCCAAAGGAAACAAACAGAAGGCTGAAGTCAGCCTACAGAATGGGGGAAATCTTTGCCAAGTCTACATGTGACAAGGCACATGTATGTAGAAAGTAAAATACTGAAATAATTTAACAACAAAAGCCAAATCATCCAATCTAAATTACATGTAAAATTGTAAAACTTGAATACAAATAGTCAATAAATATATAGAAGACATTTGAACATCCCTAGTCATTAGGGAAATGAAACGTTAAACTACATTGGCATTTCATCTTTTTTAATTTAAATATTTATTTTTTTACGATTTATTCATTATACACTCCAATGAAGCCCCTTTCCTCAACTCCTCCCAGTCCCACCCTGACACTCTCTTCCCCCCATCCCCTTCCCTTAGTCCACTGAAAGGGGGAGCTCTCCTCCTCTGCCATCTGCCCATAGCTAAGTGGATATTAGCCATGTAATATAGGATAGCCGTACTAAAATCTACAGACCTAAAGAAGCTAAACATTAAGGAGGACCCTACTGAGGATACTTAAATCTCATTCAGAATGGCAAACTGGATCGTCACCAGAAGAGGTGGAAGAAAGGAAACAGGATGGGAGCCTACGATAGAGGGCCCTCTGAAAGGATTTTCAGCTTACTACAGGCTGAACAGCTATCATTACGAAAACAAATGACCAGTGCTGGTGAGTATGTGGGGGTTGGGGAAGAACCCCTTATTCACTGGTGATGAGAGTACAAAACTATGGAAACTAGTATGGCAGTGCTTCATAAAATGAGAGTGCAACCACCGTATGGTCCAAATACACCTCTCCTGGGTGTATTCCTGAGGAAATAGAAGTCAACATTCCCCAGAGAATCTTGTACATCTCCGTATACTGTAGTGCTGTCACAGAAGCATGGATGCATCTTAGATGCTTATTAGCAGGGACAGAGTAAAGCAGGTGTGACACGCCACACTGGAATTTTATGCAGCTGGGAAAAATCAAATCAAATCATGAAATGCAAAGGAAAATAGGTGAAACTGGAGACCAACGTAAGCGAATAAGGTAAACTCCGACAAATATTGCATGCTTTCTTTCCACGTAGAATCTAGATTTAAGCCCAAAACCTTTCTGTGGAAAGGGTGTGTTACAAAAGAGGAGCAAGAGAGAGTAATGAGGTGAAAAGACAAATATCAAATATTGTATCCCCTGTGCAAAATCCAGAGTGAAACACACACACACACACACACACACACACACACACACACACGTACACACACATGCACACACACTCATATGCAAACTAAAATTACAGATTTTTTAAATGCAAAAAAAGAAACCCGTTATTTCATACAATGAACACACTAACCACATAAATCCATCATGGGAAATAAATATATGGAGGTCCAGGAGATGGCTCAGTGGGTAAAACACTTGCCAGGCATGTGTAAGGACTCAGGTTCAGCCCTCAGGGTGCATATAAAGCCAGAAGTGAAAGCACATTTGTAATCCCAGCATTCTTATGGCAAGAGGGCAGGTAGAGACAACAGCATCTGGCAGAAACCAGTGTAACCTCCTAAGAATCCAGCAACAAGTTCCCCATAACAAAGAGGACATGTCCTGAGAAAAAGCACATGGGAAAACAAGCTATCTTGGTTTAGGGACAATAGTAAAATTAGGTCTTCAGTATCATGTGAGACATACATACAGACATGCTTTTTAGAGGAATCACAACAAAAAAGTGACTGTTAACAATTTGAATATAACAAGGCCCAAGAGACCCACACTTTGAACACTTGTTCCTCAACTGGTGCCACTATTTTGAGCAGTTATGGGAACTCTGGAAGAAATTAGTCCTAGTGTATGGAAGTAGATCAGCAGGAGTGGGCTTTGGATGGTTATGTCAGCCCCGGGTCCTTATCTTGCTTTCTGGTTCCCGGTCTCCAGTGCAGTGAACATTTGCTCACATCCCTCCAAGCTTTGTTGCTCTGACATCCCTTCCTCACGACAGACTGAAACCACAAGTCAGCCTCTCCTTCTTGATCTGTTCCTTTTGGTCATTTTGATGACAGCAAGGTAAGAATGTCAGTACCGTAATGCAGACTAAGGCTGTGTGGCCCTGGGGTGCTTTGCTCTAGATATTACCACGTGCCACCAAATATCATGTCTCCATTTTGTGTTTAATCTTACTCTGTTTGCAGGAGAAATTCTCCTACCTAGTCAAAATCAGGATCAGAATACACAGCAGACTTGGATTCAAATAGAGCTTCTAGATTAAAAAGTGACTCTGGGCTTAATAGAAAGGGGGTGGGATCTTAGACCCATAGAGAAGGTCATAAATGTACTTATTACCATTTCAGAAATAATCTTTCCTCTCTTAGCTGGAGAGGTTTAAAACCACTGCTTTGGAAGAACACCAAATAATTATCTTATCTAGCATACATTTTTGTGGCCCTAGGGATAATATGTCATTATGGTGAATCTCTAAATACCTTAAGGTTAATAAGCAAACTAAAAGGCTGATTATTAAACAATGTATGGCTTTATTTCTGCACAGATAACACCTTTATAACAGTATAAACTATGTGAAGCTATGGGTTTCATAGGACTAAACGTTGGCAGATTATCAAGCATGACGAAAAGAAATTGTTTACTTTGTCATGATTTTTTGTTTATGAGCTAAATACATGGATGTGTGATATAAAAATCTATACATAATCTGTAAATTGTAATAGGACCACAAATTATTTCTCTTTTATTTATTTCAAAAATTCACTAGGTTATTGATAAAAGTATGACATAAGCATTTGTTCCTCAGTCAACTCTCCATTTCAAAAAATTGTTATGTTTAAAAATAATCATAGAGTTTAGAAATAGAAAACTTCCAACCTTAATAAATTATTAAGCTTAAAGTATATTTAGACATGTAAATAAGGTAATATATGATTATTTAGATATGTAAATAAGGTAATATATGTCACTGTAGATAATGTTTAAGCATTTTTATTAAGTTTGATAAATTTCACTAATGAGATTCACTATTTCTTAGAGTCATTTTTAAAGCTATACAATGACACAAAGTGTTGATCTATTTACATATATGAACCCAAACCTAAGAATAACCTACTGGTTAGTCAGAGTTCTCAACAGAGCAAGAATCAACAGGAAGTTGTAGACTCCCAAATATAAGCATAGATGGAAGAGGAGGTTTACTAAGTACTTTGGCTGTGATTACGAAGGTCCCAAAGTTCCATAACATGCTGTTCATTAGCTGAAGAACAAGGAAAGCTGGTAGTACAATTTGTTCAAGGGTAGAGGGCTGAGAACCTTGGCCCTATAGCTGAGGCAGAGGGAACAGGTATAATTCCTGAAAACAGATAATGGACATCAGAGAACAGGAGAAGATGGATGTCCCAGCTCAGGAGGCTGAGTTTGTCCTTTCTCTATCCTTTGGTGTCCCCTAACATTAAGGAAGGGGGGAGGATCTTATTTACTCAGTCTATTGATTGTGGTGCTAACGTTTTCCAGGAAACCCTCACAGATACGCACAGAAATACTGCTTGACCCATTATCTGAGCGTCCTTTTTCCGAATCGTGACACGACATAAAATTAACATCCACACACAGAAGGGTTTGCAGCCGTCCCTCCGTCCATCAGTGTGTGCAAACACTGTTGCCTTGACATTGCTAGGTATCCAGAAACCACACCCGGAACAAGAAAAGAGAGAATAGTGTTGAGGTGTTAATGTGCTGAGTGATACAAGAGGTTCTCATATACATTATTGTGGAAAGGGGGCTTCAAAAATTCTGTAAGTTTTCTGTTAGCTGTTTTCTAACTCAAACCCTCTGTACTAGCCAGTACGACATATTGCTGATAACAGCGGCCATGCAGCTCTGATACTCAGGACAACATTTCAACTCAATTGCTTTTTCCTAATGATAAGGGTTTCTTGATGACTTATGGCTTTAATTTTAAGATCTGCTATTTAGTTATAGGTTATCCTGTATCGACATTGAATATGGAATCCTTAATGGCAATAATTCTTAAATGCATTTCTCTCTGTGTGTGTTTCTGTGTGTGTGTGTGTTCCCTCCACCTGTGCAGGTGTGTTTGAGATGACGGACCCTCTAAAGCACAGACTCCAAATCCAGAGCTTTGAAGGTATCTTCAGCTAGGCTGATGATCAGAGTTATGGAAGAGCAGGATAAAAAAATGGAGAGTTTCTCTATTAAGAGCATGGGATTTTCTCAGAAATAAAAGAAGGTGTGAGTCTGTTCAGTTCAGGGAGCCTTTGGAGCACAGCGAAGGGCAGGTAAAACTGTATTTAGGTCCATACATTATAGTGAACTTCCGGACAACAGAAGAAGAAAAAAAGGTTTTCTAAACACCCAGAAAGGAAAAACAAATTCTCTGCAAAGAATATATTTAGCATTAGCATATACTTGCATATATATATATATATATATATATATATATATATATATATATATATGTATATATTTCTGAGAGAAAAATACAAGAATTCTGTTAGGAAAGATGGAAAAATGCAAGTAATGATGGTGACCACGTGAATAGGTAAACATGTGGAAAATATAAATGAGCATTAGCTGTTCAAAGTAACAATTTTAATATATAATGTTCATGAGCCATTAACTTGATATAAAGTAAAGGGTAGATAACTGTATGAAAAACAATCGAAGATTCTTAGATATTTGGGGAGAAGGATAGAAATTATGATTGACACTAGCTCCTGTGTTAGGATATATGTGCTACAAACTTGGGCCAATTAGCTAGCAGTGGAAATAGAACGCATAAATATCAAATTAGTGGCTTGGAAGAAATAATATAAATAAGAAAGCTTCCCTGAAAACATCATCATAAGCCTAAATACAAAATAATGTTAGCCGAACACCTGGCAAGTTTGATAGAAAGAAACAATAGAGTGCCTGTTTAAAAGTAGATGGGAAAAAAAAAAGCATAAAAATTCACCCTGAAAAAAAAAAAGCAAAAGAAAACTGGGAAAGTTATAGCACTATTAGGAGAAATATTTCAAGGCCATAAAACCATCACCTTCAAGCCACGTGTTGTCCTCCAGGGATGATGTGGCTACTGTCCTTTTGATTACCCTGCTGGAGAGCAGCACAAGATTGGACCCATTAGCATTTCATCATGGAGCAGAAAGGAGCCCTTTGGGAATGTTAGTGGTTGCTAGGGGAGGGCTCTTTTCTTCGTGGTATCATTGCCCATGTGCAGTCCATGCTCACATAAATAACCCCGGCTGAACTTGTTGCTTCTCCACACTGCACTTACATGGAAGAGTCCATTTGTTTCTGTTGTTGGTACACTCTGTGGTGAGGAGTACAGAAAAGCCCATACTTTGTAGAAAGGCCAGCACGACAAGGTGCAAATTTATTCCCAAGAATAAAACTTTAACCTGTACATCGAAAAGATGACAGGATTACCGAAAAAATAATGTACAAAAGTATCACCATGGTGACAGGATTAGAGCATGTTCCTGAGAAGATAAAAGGATCTGTCGATTGATATTCAATTGCACAATTCCAGCAGGCTCAATGCAGTTTAAACTGGATATAAAAACGCAAATTCTCCAACTACAGAGTGTCCATTCTGCTGAGCAGATGGTCCCATGGGTTAGAGTGCATACTTAGCAAATATGAGCACCTGAGTAAAAATCGCCACTCAAAGAAGCCAGGCATGGCTGCATTTTAACAATAATATTTTACATTTATTCTTTGGAAAATCCATACATGTACACAATATATTTTGATCATTTCCACCTCCAAGTCTTCTCCCTCCAACTCTTCTCAGGACACCCAACCTAGCTCCTGTCCAACCTCATGTCCTCAATAACTTCCTGAGTCCCTTTAGTGCTTAAACATGGGTATGATGACATCTACAAGGGCATGAACAACCTGCCATTGGCCACACCTCCCTCTTGGA
Source organism: Meriones unguiculatus (assembly GCF_030254825.1). Classification (NCBI taxonomy): domain Eukaryota; kingdom Metazoa; phylum Chordata; class Mammalia; order Rodentia; family Muridae; genus Meriones; species Meriones unguiculatus. The sequence continues at coordinate 65,667,888 of NC_083357.1, read as the reverse complement.
ATAGAACCTTCAGTGGTTCTATGGATGAGTCTCCCCACCTGCACAGCTGTACTGAACAGCTAATAGTGAGGTCACAGTGGACAGTCTACACAGAAGCTTTAAGCATTCAAATGCATCTCCTGGAGAAGGTGGCCTTTGATAATCCCAAACTCCTTAGGTTTTGAGTCCTCTGCAAAAACCAGCAAGCTATAACTGTGATTGGTTGAGCTGGTATAATATTGACAGCATTTGGAAATCACATTCATTGTGACCCAGTGCAGAAGGCATTCTGTCAGATAATCCAGGGGACCTGGGGGTAAACTGAGGATGAGGAAGCACAAAGCTCTTGAAGGGCAAAGAACATAGACTAGGGAGAGGCTGGGGCTCAGCTTTACAAGAAATCCTGGCTCTGTCAAATTGTGGCTTAGATCTCTAAATCTTAAGCTGAAAATGGAGGTATGGGATAGAGAGAGAAGGAGAGGGAAAGGAGGAAGAGAGGGAGAAGAAGGAGGCCAGAAAGGGGGAGAGGGAAAGGAAGAGAGAGCTGGAAGTGAAAGAAGATGGAAAGATGGAGAAAAGAATTATTCCTGACATTTTCCTTCACCCAGAGTCAGCCTCCTCATAGTCACAACCTCTTCTCACTCTTACATTCCTTGTTTTTAGACTCTATGCCATGCCCAATTCCAGGGTAAAATGCTATCATATGCCAGTGACAGGCCCTGCTCTGTTTGCTATAACCAAGAGTTTCCTCTTTGTCACCTGCATGTTATATTCTCTCTCTTTCTCTCTCTGTCTCCCTGTCTCCCTCTCAGAATTCTCAGAAAGCAGTTGTGTGTTTTTAGAGAAATATTTTATTTTAAATTGTGTGTGTGTGTGTGTGTGTGTGTGTGTGTGTGTGTGTGTTGGGATGGCTCTGTGCACTTGAGTGTAGGCACCAGCAGAGTCCTTAAGAGAGTGTCAGACCTCTTGAAGATGGAGTTACAGGTGGGTGCTAACCTCCCAGAACGAGTAATGAGAATCTAACCCAGGCCCTCTGAAAGAGCAGTAAGCACTCTTAAATGCTAAGTCATTATTCCAGCACCCATACTATAGAATTCTAATAATTTTGTAACTAGTAGACAGCTGCTACTACTACGATTACCTTCTGCTGCGTAAAAACTAGCCAGGCTTGAACCTACCTAGCCTCTGTGGTTAACTGAGATTGTCCATTTCAGGGTGATTTAGACACATACTAGCTCTCTCACCATCTGTGCGGTTATCTCTGGATCCCAAGGTCAGCCCCTCCACATCTTGTCCTTTGATGTATTCGCATTATCTTTTCTTTGACACTCTACATGCAGGTTAATTCTTATTTCTATATGTTTCATTTGTCAAAGATAACTTCCCATGCATACTATCAAGCTTTTACCCATCTTTTGCCTTTATTGTTGCATTGACAATTGTCCAGTGATGTTTTGATTCCTGTCTTATGGATCTCCAGGCATTCTCCACAGGTGCTGCTCTAAGAGTTACCTATACTCTCTTGGCCTTGAACAATTCCTCTTTAGCTCTCTGCTAACAGAGACCACTTTTATTCATGTAACAAAAATGTTCGGCGTCAGAGTTAACACTATGGCTGAGCTGAACCAGTTTGTGGGGCTCCTCCATTTCTTTTAGTAGTTGTTTCTCATAGAAGTTTTTATTTGGTGTGGGGGTGTCCGAGAGGCACGGTGAGTGTGTGGAGCATAGCTCAACAAGGAGGGGTCAGCGTGGCAGCCCTTGCAGCAGCAGAGAGATTAATGCCCCCAGGTTCTTGTGGAAACAAGAGGTTGACTCGATTATGTCTGTTTTGACAAGAAACTGAAACCTTCAGTTAGAGAGATGTATCAATGTTCTGGTCAACATTAAAAGGAGGTTCATTTTATGCTACAGCTTGGAGCTGTATCCTCTGAAGATGTGCGTGCTCAGTAGGCTTGATGCCCGGCTTGCAGTGCTCCTGGGATGTGGTCAAACTACTGAGAGATGGAGTCTAGAGAAAGAAAAATGATTTAATACATGTGCCCATAGGAAGTATTGGTACTGTGATATTCTCTCTCTCTCTCTCTCTCTCTCTCTCTCTCTCTCTCTCTCCTCCCTCCCTCCCTCTCTCTCCTTCCCAGCTGACAAGAGGTAAGGAGAGCTTTTGGTTTACTAATTATGCCTATGACTTAGGTCTGTTGTAAATTTCTCCTTTCCGGAGTTCATAGATGCAATAGCACAGGAAAGCTGTTTCAGAGTTTACAGGGTTTCTAAGAACATTTTTGGCTTTCAGTAGATACATCTACCTACTGAATGTTTCTATTTTGTGATATTTCACTGAGATCACATTTTCCTATTAGACCCTTGAGTGGAGGCTTTTTAAATATCATTTAGGTCCTGGTTTAAATTACCACATCTCTGCAGCAAGTGGGGTAAATTAAATTATTACATTTTTAACTTTGCCAGATCATGTATCCAAAACTTTTGGTGGGAATAGAGGGAGGGATTCTCTATAGGGCAAGTTTTCTCTTGTGCTGAAAAGTTTTTTTTTTTTTTAATGTAGCTATTATGGCACCCTAATTATAACCTAACTAGTCTCTCGACTAACCTCATTAGCAGCCTGCTGGGATATCACCCGATTTTAATGAGAAACTTCAGAAATAAGTTGAAAATAGGAGTCTCTGTGTCCTCCCAAGAGTCAGAAAGTCAGCTTCCAACAGTTGCTCCCCCAGACTTCTTCCCATTGATGCTCGGTTTTCAGCACTAAAAGAGGTTTTAGTGGTTCCAGGTTGCTGACACTAAAACCTCTTTTAGTGTCAGCACACATTTCCACTTAATTTTACTCACTGGGATAGTTTTCCCCAAAGGATTTTGACAACAATAGAAATGATTTTTATTTTACATTAAATATTTTCAAATGATTTTCACTGATGGTCTTTTTCTTAATTGGTTTTTGTTGTTGTTGTTTGTTTGCTTTTTCAAGACAAGGTTTCACGGTGTAGCCTTGGCTATCCTGGACTCACTTCGTAGAGCAGGCTGACCTTGAACTCACATAGATCCACCTGCCTCTGCCTCCCTGAATGCTGGGATTACAGGCGTGTGCCATTGTGCCTGGATTCTTTTCCTAAATTTCTAATGGCTGATTCTAAAATTTTTAAATTGGATTTCTTTTTATTTTTTTTTTCTTTTCCAATTCCAGTCTAACAACAAAGTCTTTCACTAAGGTCCTATGTCAGAATAAGCGAGTTTATGTTAGAGTCACCAACAAGTGGTCAGTGGACTGAGATAGCTACAATACACTTTTTATCCACTGTACCTGCTCTTGCCTGGGTGGCAGCAGAGCTTGTTGCATGGGGTGACGTGCTTACTCCTAAGCCAGGTACTAAACCTTCAGTTCCTATGGCAGAGGGATTTTGAAAGGGGGACATTTTCACTGGCCCTCAAAGCTCTGGGTAGGAAATGACAGACATGACTTTCAATTCATTTCATTATGCTAACTGAGTCGGGGAGACATGATCTTTAATGTCCCACAGGGCTGAAGGAGTGAGCGTGAGTATTTATGGACTTATTCTAATAGCTACCACATTTCCTATCATTTTTAACCTTTGCAGTCACGCCAACCGAAACCTCTAAATATTTTCTTCTTTTCCACAACACAAAATGCCAATGGCTTCTCCTTCCAGCTCAAAAATTGTTTATTGTATTTTCCTCCAACTACTTTTTCCCTTTTTTTTTTTTTTTTTTGCCATGACTTAAGTGCAGTAGATTCTTAAATTCACATCCTGGTTCGTATTTCATCTCATCTTTTCCCTCTGCCCTGAACTGACCCTATGATTGTGCTCAGATACTGACATACCCTCTCAGGCATCATTTGTTTACTCTGCATCAGCACCTGTCTTCTTCTTTTTTTAATAGAACATGTGGATAAGAACACTCCAGCCTTCAGGGAAGTCCCAGATTAGCTGGAAGGAGAAAGGTCAGACATTTCCAGTATAATGAGCTACATGTTCTAACTTGTGAGGTATATGATAGACAGTCTTGTAACACTCAGGAAGCTAGGGTGCAAATATCAGGGGGAGTCTGTGGGACAGCCTGCCTTACAGAGTGAGACCCTGCCTCCCCTTCCCCCCCACAAAAGAATTATAATTCCAATGTAAAAGAAGCAAAGCTTTAGAAATCTAGCCAACTCAAAATTATTATTTTTATAAAACTCTTCTTAAAATATAACAATTAATAATGTTAGCTTTTGAAACTTGGAATGAAATCTTATGTGTGGTCACTTTTCTGGTGAAAATAGTTCCACAGATGTTCGTACAGTCCATCAGATCTCTAGGGGAAAACCATCACAAAGAAGAAGGACCACGCTGCTGAACATTTTTTTTTTTTTCAGTTTAAATAGCATGTGTATATTTCCCAGCTGAGAAAAAAAAAATCAAATCTGGAAGTATGAAATGACAGATGTCAAGATTTAGTTTTTCTTAATTTTTTCTCAGTTGATTAAAAATGTAACAATTTGTTCTTATTGCTGTCAGAAACCCTCTCAGTTTGGAGCAAGTGGGCCTGGGGGAGTTGTCAGAGGAACTGGGAGGAGTGGAGGGAGGGAAGGATGTATGTGGTTGGGATATAGAAGAGAAGAATAAATAGAAAAAAACACTCTCTATCCATTTCAATGACAACGCATTTCTTTGAAAGGTACATGTGGTGAACCTGACTGAAACATTATACATGCTCATATGGATCAACCCATTTCATGGTTTCTATAAAAAAATATCTAACATGTATATTGTTGTATATCTGTTACAAATTATGAAAAATCCATATGGAAGCCATTCATGATGGTACATGTGTGTAATCCAGGAACACGGGAAGCAGTATAGAGGATTGCTATGAGTTTGAGGCCATTCTGGTGTACATAGCGAGTTCCAGGCCAGTCAAGGCTAAATAGTGAGGCCTTATCTCAAAAGTATTTTTAAAATGAAGTCTATATAGAATATAAATAAGATGAGTAAAGGTTATTTAAAGATACTTGTAGACTGGGAAGTTGGCCCAGTTGTCAAGTTAGAGCTATTACTGCCTTTGTAGAAGACTCCAATTTGGTTCCCAGGAGCAAAGTCCAGAGAGACAGGACTCCCAACAACCTGGTAACTCTAGTCCCAGGGCCTCTAATGCCCTCTCCTGGCCTCCATGGGCAACTGCACTCACACGCACATATACTAGTACAGACACATACTCATACACATAATTCAAAATTCTTTAAAAGAGAGAGACTTAGATGAGAGATTTGTATATGTTATTGGTTGCATATGGACAGCTTTATCTTGCGGCAGCTTGGTTTTCCAGCATTAAGGTTTGTGAATCGCTGTTTCTAAGTCATGTTTGGGTGGTAATAAGAAGCCCACACAACAGCACTTCTTTCTTGAGTTGTCAGGGTCTCCAAGTCAAATCCTTCATATGCATCTGTGTGCATGAAAGAAGAAGAGACACAGAATGAAGTAGGGAGAAAGAAAGGGAGGAAGGAAGGGAGGGAACAGTTACTGCAGTCAGTGTAAGTCGGAGTCAATCTTTACTTTTTCTAGGAAATCAGACCAGATAGTTGAGCTAAGTACCAAGATAAATAAAATAAAACCTATTAAAAAGTTAATATTTCTGAAAATCAGAGAACACGGATGAGGAGAAAAGATAGCTCATGAAGAATGACATGAAGTTCCTGTTTGTTTGGACACAGAGTCTCTGAATTCTGTGTTTTCATGAAACAAAGCTCAGTTTACAGAGGACACCAATTCTCTACCACTTTTAGACAACCCCCTTTAAAAACAGACATACGAAGAACCTGAAAACTATTTAGAAACCATATTAAAATTACCTCCCGAAACTTAAAGATAATCAGGTATTTGGTGAAATTAGAGGGCAAATTTATTAGGAGTAAGTCTATAAAGAGGCAGCTGTCTTCCGACATCCCAGTTGTGAGGCAGAAGAAACAAAGTGCTCTGAAGAACAACAAGAGCAGCAAAAAGACTACAGGCTTTTTGTTAGCAGGTGTGATGGCTAAAGTTGTCACCATGACAGAGTCTAGAATCCAGAGATATAATAAACCCTGAGTATAACTGCGAGGGAGTTTCTAGATTAGGTTAACTGAGGTGTGTGTGGGGGGATTCTTTCTAAATGTGGGCATCCTCTGTCCACTAGCTGGGGACCCCGATGAATAAAAAGGGAAAGTGAGCTACGAACCAATGTTTACTTCTCTGCTTCATGACTGTGGATGCAATGTGGCCTCCTCTGTTGCCCTGTACCTGTAAGTCCAAACAAACCTCTCCTTTCCTGAGGTTTGGTAGGGGTTTTGTGTTACAGAAACAAGTAGCTAATACGGCAGATGATACCCTAAATGAGGAGACATCTTAATCACACACTATTTCTTGTGAAATGCCTGAGGTGACTAAGGCACAGACCTATTTGTGTAGAGTCACCAAATCTGCCTTCCCTGTCACCATACTTCTCTACCAAACTGCGTTGGCCATGCCATTTTCTTTGTGCAATAAAGATCTATTTAACTTTTAAAATACAAGTTCAAATTTTGTTTTTGTTTTATTTTTACTTACTTTTTATTTTTATTTTTTGGTGGGGTCAGTCTTAGCCATATTGATGGACAACAAATAATCCACGTTAAAATTAGAATGGATTTGTTTAAAAATAAAATTTTGCTTAAAAATTACACGGATTATTTACGTTTTTTTTTAAAGAATGATGTTCGTTGGAAAGTGATATGGTCAGCTTGACACCTTATAGCCAGACACATCGTTTATGCAGCTCTATTTTCGTTTTCTCTTGGGTCTGAGCCGTGTGTTTCCCTCCCCTAATTTATGAATCTCCTAATTTAACCCGTTTCAGCTTGGGGCTCTTGACCTCTCCGGTTATTGTCTCTGAGGAAACCAGGAAGGATCACGCATCAGCGTTTCTGAGGAAGAATAATGAATGGGCACTTGGAGTGAGTAAGAGCTAGCCTTCCACTCTCTCCCACCTAGGCCACGTGTTTGCCTTGTGCCTCATTTCCCACAACTGGAAGCTCCCAGCTGAATAATCATCTCCGAACACGCTGAGCTAATTGAAGAAAGGTGCTATGTAAACACTAGGTACTGTTATTATGGTCATTTTCCCAGACCTTGGGCTTCCCACCCACTTCCTGTAAAATGACCCGGCAGCCTCAGCCTCTTCTGAGCGGGTGCAGGGCGAGAGCCGCGCCTCTGCTGCTCCCTAGTGGTTTCCCTCAGTTCTCGCCTGAGTGCTGGGGCCTGACAAATTATTCTCCTACAACAGGCTAGTTTTGAAGGAAGAAAGTTACACAAACGCTGTCTCAATAGTTTTTAGGTCTCCAGTTCCTACATCCTCCTACGTCCAGTCGCAGGGCACAGGAGGCATACAGGAGCATGCCGTCACATCAGCTTAACGTGACCCTGAAGACTGAAGCCAGTGTCTCACATGTGACAGGCGACCACGTTACCAACTGAGTTAAATCCCGGGACCTAGATTAATATTTCTATTTTTTTAAGGTCTAGTCTAGTTTTTAATTTTACTTGTGCGTGTGTATGCGCGTGTGGCTGAGTCGGTGTTGTTAAGGTATGTGCATGCCAGTCGGTGTAGGTGCAGGATGAGGTCAGGAGAGAGCTCCTGGAACTGGAGGAACAGCCAGTTATGAGCCCCTTTTCTTCAGTTCTCAAAACTCCTATCCCCGCAGAAGCTGCAATTACTCTTCTGTGAAAATGCTGTTCAGAACGCAGTGTGCATACAGACATTTCCTTCTTGGTAACCCAGCTACTACGAATGCAAATGTTTCTATCCTTAAATGAGAAAGAACCTACATCACAGACCGTTTTAGGGATTGGGGGGTGCTTGGAGGAATGATGTTTGCTGGGGCTTTATCTTCTCTCAAATCTACCACGATCCAGATGGGTGAGATCTATGCTCTTAACAAGAGAAGCTATTGGTTCCCACTGATCATTAATTCTTAAAAGGAAAGCATTGAAATGAACGGTGTTTAAATCTATTCATAAATTTCATCAGGCAAGGCTCTTCATTTCCCATAAAGGACAATGCAGCCGTTGTGGCTTAGGGCTCAGGAGACCGACCCTTGCTCTGTTAGTTTGTGTTGATTTCTCCCAAAGGTCCTGATACCTCTTTGGAGAACATTAGAACATCTTGGAAAACAGCTTAAAGATCACTGGCCTGGTTCTCTCTCTCTCTCTCTCCCTCCTTTTTTTTTTTTTTTTTTTTTTACTTAAGACCCAAATAAAATGATTCATATATCTGTGTCCATCGGTCTTTAATTCTTACTTTTTTTCTATTAGCATTTAGTAAATTGGTTTCACTTCAATAGTCAGTGATACAGACAATGAAGCAGAAATAGAAATCGTCAAAGTCCCCTCTTTGCTCATCCTTTTGAAATTCCTGACACTGTACAGCTAACTCAACGCTGTATGCTGGGAAACCACAAACCAGCGAGCTGAAAAAAGGCCTTGTAGTACACCACAATATACACAGCTCACTAGATGATGGTCAAGTGTGGCCAAGTGCTGAGTGAGATCCAGCTATTTGGGATTTTACAGCTGTTCAAAGGATAGAGAATGGCAGGTTCTGTACACCCTGAGCCTCAAAGTGGGCAGCAAGAACCAGAGGCTGGTAAAACCATTTAATAAGCCCAGAGGGGGACTGGGCCAGGTAGTGTGGGGCTGTGTGGGCAGAGGAGGGACAGGGGATTTGGATGTATGAACTCTCCTGATGAATCAAAGAAGGAGTGTGCAGGCGCAGGCTATCTGGTGCCCAAACCCATTGGTTTCTTTCCCTAAATGACAATATCAAGAAAACAATGGATCCAGTCATCATGTTTAACAGATGAAAGAGGGGGTTATATTTGCTACCATTTAAGTTTCAATCTTTACCTCGAGCACATAATTTTTGGAAGATAGTTCTGTTTTAACCGTAGGTATATAACGTAAAGCGTTCGTAAAATATATTCAAACATGAGTGAGTTTATTTTATGACTACTTTCTCCCTGCCAGGTACACATGCCTAAAGCACTGCAATTTTTAGGTCAGCTCCACTGTATACAGACAGCGTCAGTTACCAGGTACCAACCACCCAAGAAGTGAAATCCAACTTTTCAAGATGTAAAATCAACTTAAAAAAAAAAAAAGTCCATTCCCTATCCCTATTCACGTACCACCTTCAGGGACGAAGCTCACCTAGGCATGTAAGAGGCAAGATGGAAGTGACAGAACCGTGGATCTATTTTATTTGCTGTGAGAATTCTAAAAATCCTGTTCCCCAGATAACATAGTCAGTTTGAACGCCTTGCTCAGCTTACGTCGCCATGGTTACGTTTTTCATTTCATAACCTGGCTCACACGCCTCTGGATGGGAGTGGACCAAGAACAGGAAACACTCCTCTACACACCCTGTTTCCTCCCAGCTCAGCACCAGGAAGTGCTGAGGACGTGAAGGTGTCAATTCAAGTCAGCGCCTGGTAATTGCTAACATCAGTTAAGTTAGTTCCCCGCCTTGCCTTGGCAAAGTATTGTGCTCCCAACTGAGAAAACACACACACACACACACACACACACACACACACACAAAACAGACGAACAACAACAACAGAAAACAGTGGTGGAAAGTCAACTCACATTAAATCACTGTAGTTAGGCCAAAAGAAAGGTACTAGAAAGATATTTGAAATTTTTTTTCAAAGTCCACAAATGAAAAATATTTTAGTACATTTGGGATTCAAATATATTCAAATAAATGCTTTTTTTTCTAGGAGAAATGAATATATAAATATTTAAAAGGAGAATAGTGAGTTATTATTCCATACACATTAAATACCTAGCAGGAGAATCAAGAAATTTCTGGGGCCTAATCTGGTAGCTCATGTCTGAAATCGCAGGACTCAGAAGGTGGCTGACACAGGAGGATTGCCAGTAGCTCAAGGCCAGCCCAGGTTACAAAATGCATACTAGGCTAGCCTTGGTTACAGAGTAAGATCGTCACAAGCAAGAAAAAAAAAAAAAAAAGAATGAGTTAAAAATAAACAAACAATAGCAACAACAACAAATAAAGAGATTGGATAAGTGTTTAGAACTCATTTTATTATAATACTTATACATGAAACTGGTAAATATTTTTATGAAAGCATTAACAGCTCATAATGCAAATGGAAAATATCCTATGAAACCTGTTTTAGAAAACCATTTAATAATTGGAACTTATCTTGGAAAAAAAAATAAGGCTGAAAGGCAAATTACTGGGAAAATACCCTCATGGGGCCAAGTCTTCATGGAACCTGGAAGACTTGCTTCCTGGCCTTTGGGGGTTCAAGTGATAAAATATTTTTTGAGAACACTTCTGTTTGTGCTTTGAGTTGTGGTTTGGATTTGAGGCTTTTCAGTTGCCACTCTCTGTTTAGATGGCTCACTATGAGAAGAAAGAAGTTTACCTCAAAACTCGTAAGCATTTCTAACTTTCACTCCCTCGAATCCACAGGTATCTCCACCTGTAACCCTTGATGTCCAGTGGGTCTCTGTCATTGGGCACCTTAACAGCCCATGCCTGGCAGCCAGCCCTCAAGTGTGTGAGTGTCTTTATTTAGAAAAATCATTGGCCGTACTGAGGCTGCCACGTAATGAGCCTTCAACTTTACCAACTTCCTCGGTGGGAAAGTTGGTGGGTGTGAGCGTTTCCCCTTGGTAATTTATGCTTTAGTTTATTGGTAATCTTGAACAGACAATTGCTCCTACCCCATATCTGCTTTTCTTCCCTCGGGGGTACCCAGGCTTGTTGAGTTGTGCACTGGGCTGGACTGGAGAGGGAAGCTTAGACAGAGTGGGTGGGTGCAATCAGGATCTCGGTAGGTGTGAAGGGGGAGAAACGGCCTTCTGAGAAACAGTTCTCTTTATTAGGAGGAACAAAGGCTTATATTTAAACCTTTGGGGAGTGCGGTGAGGCCTTCAGGGCCAAGGATGCCGAGAATGCCTTATTTGCATGAAGAACGACTGCAGGTGCTTGCTGGATTTGTGCTACAGGGAGAGAGGAAGTTTAACCGTAACCTGGTGACCTGGCTGTGACTACCTCAAGGGCAGCAGAAACGGGGATCAAAAGGCTACATGTACTGGGACATGCAGGCTCAGAGCAGTGAGGATGCAGTCTTACTCTTGCCTCTTGAGCAGTGAGGATGCAGTCTTACTCTTACCTCTTGAGCAGTGAGGATGCAGTCTTACTCTTACCTCTTTTCGTTTGGGGATTTGGACAAGTCTCCACCTCACTCTTGCTCCAGGGAGGCTCCCCCAGTCGCACGGCTTTCCATCCCCATATCCCATTCATAACACTAAATATCTAAGAAAACATTATTTCAAGCAAAAGACTAGAGTTTATGTCATTAAAAAAAGGACAGTTAGGGGATGTGGTGATGAAAGTGGTCCTGGCAATTAGCATCACATACATTTCCAGCTTTGTACAGAGATTGTCACATATGGCCTACCCCACTCATCTAGCCTATTTCTTTATTTGCCTATATATGCCATCTTATTGATGTTCTTCACTTATCTGTAAACAATTACTTGGATCTCTTCAATTCTAAGGTTTTCTTTCATTTAGTGTGTGTGTGTGTGTGTGTGTGTGTGTGTGCCAGAGTATGTGTGGGAGGCAGAGAACAACTCAGGTCCTCAGTCTTGGCAATAAGTTCCCTTATCCCTTGACTCATCTTCCCAGGCTTCTCTTTCTTATAGATTACCTGTGCTACTGAAAACATTCTGGTTCTGCTTTTCTGAGAATGTTTTGGTTTCTCATACATTTTTGATGGGTCTCTCAGATGCAAAATTATTTATTGGTGGTCTTTTTTTTTTTTCTTTCAATACTTTGGATGTGCTAACCTCATCTCCTAGCCTTCTCTGTTTTGATGAGGGGAAAAAAAGGGATGGCAATTTCATTAACAAGAACTTGTCCACGGTAAGTTAAAAATAACTTTTCATCCAAATTCAGCTTTTGTCTTGGGTATACAGCTCACGATATTTTAAAATTTGCTCTTGAGAAATGACTGAGATTTTTGGATAGTAACATTTATGATTTTTGTTAAGTTTGGGGAGGGGTTAGATCCCTACATCTTCCACTATTTTATTGATTAACTTATGATAATGAGAATAAAGAACTCTAAAACTTGGCATTCAGCTAAAGTCACAGTGGTGAGTGGGTCATTCTGATGGGAGTTTTGAAACCCAGAATGCCAACCCAACTATGCATAGAAGGACTGAAGGATTGGGCTAGAGGCCATTTATGTTCTTTGTCTTGCTCTTTGTCTCTGTCCTGAGAATGTAAGTGAGGATAAACTAAAAAGAATTGGGAAAAGTTGTTTGGTGAAGGAAATCTCAAGACGACATAGCATTCAGGCTGTGGCATGCTCGCTGCACTTACCTAGATTCACCATGCTATACATATGAGGTGTAAAGGGAAGGCATGAAAACATGCAGTCTGGTGAAGAGAGCAGGATGAACCTACTTGAAGCTGAAGACATGGTGGGTTTGGAATAAGTGCCTGCAATTATTAAAATGTTTTCCAATATAGTCGTGCTAGATTCTTTTCTATAAACTTGACACAACTCAAGTTATCATAAAGGAGGCAAAGTCAACTCAGAAAATGCCTCCATAAGATCTAGTGGTAGGATATTTTCTTAATTAGGAGTTTATGGGGAAAGGCCCAGCCCATTGTGGGTGGTGCCATCCCTGGGCTGGTGGTCCTGGGTTCTATAAGAAAGCAAGCTAGGCAAGCCACGAGGAGCAAGCCAAGTAAGCAGCGTTCCCCCATGTTCTGCATCAGCTCCTGCCTCCAGGTTCCAGCCCTGTTTGAGTTCTTGTCCTGACTTCCTTCAGTAACCAACAGATACATGGAAGTGTAAGCCAAATAATAACCCCAAGTTGCTGTGGCCACTGTGTCTCATCACAGCAATAGTAACCCTAACTAAGACAGGAGTATTGCTCCAAATACATATCTGAGCTCAGCTACCTATGTGAGCCTGTATCCCGTGTGTGTGTCAGTCCTTGTGCTGTCTTCAGAGGATTCCAGAATAAAGTTTATCACAGTTAACCATGTCAATAATGTCAGACTTCACTAAAAGGAATTGTTTTTATGTATGCGTGTATATCTGTGTGAGTGGATGCCATGAGAGTGCCCATGGAGGGAAGAAGACCTCAGATGCCCTGAGCTGGTGTCAGGTAGTTGTGAGTCACCCGATCTGTGTGCTGGGAATTACACTCTCAGCCTCCGGAAGAGCGGCAAGTGCTCCTAACCACTGAGCCATTCCTCCAGCCCATAAACATATTCCTTTAAAGTGAGACAAATGTAATTTGTCTTAAGTATAAAGCCCACTGTCACCCACAGTATATGAAAAAGTCATTCTTGTCTATATTGAGATGGAACTAATAAAATACAGTGAAGGCACAGTAACTGGGTCCTATTAATACTTTTAATTTTTGAATCAATAAATTATAAGCTTTATTTGGGACTCAGGAACCAATAAATAAATTGTATTTCATTTAAACAGTTATTTAACGTATTATACCCCTTCACCACTTGGTATGTTATATAAGCCTAAAAGTAAAAGATAATGTTTTCCCCACCAAAGATAATGTTTTTAATTTTAATTTTTATTTCTTCATTTTTCATCCCAGTTGCAGCCCCCTCCCTCCTCGCCTCCAGGTCCCACCCTCCCTTCCTGCTTCTCCATCCCTCCTCCCCTACTCCTCAGAGAAGGGTTCCCCCATCCATCCACCCCAGAATATCAAGTTGCATCAGGACTGAATCCATCCTCTTCCCCTGTATCCTGGCAAGGTAGCCTTGTCAGGGGAAAGTCATCAAAAAGCAGGTAACAGAGTCCTTGTCAGAGTCAACCTCCTTTTGCCTTTCTAGGGCGCCTATAAGATGAGGACCGAGCTGCCCATCGGCTACATCTGTGTAGGGGGACTAGGTTCAGTCCGTGAAAGATTTCCCATCCTCACGAACTGGCAGGATTAACATAGTAAAAATGGCCATTTTATCAAAAGCAACCTACAGGCTCAATGCAATTCCTAACAAAATACAAACACAATACTGTAAAAACCTTAAAAGAACCATTCTCAACTTCATATGGAAAAACAAACAAACAAAAACAGAATAGCCAAAAGCATCCTATACAACAGATCCTCTGGAGGTATCTTCATCTCTGACTTCAAGTAAAGGATCATTTGAAGGTGCTTACATTTCTCTTTCCTTGGTGCGTCTCATAAATATTTGCACACTAGGTGGCAGCAACGTGTGGAAGATCTGACTGGTGCTAGCAACGTGGTGGCCACTTCTGCCCAAAGTCAGATTGTTCACCCCGTGCCCCTGCTGTTGTCCCCACCACTTTCTGTCACTGAGAATACCCTCTGCTATTGGCCCCGCCCCGGGAGTTTCCATCAGTGAGCAGGCACTTCCCAGCAGGCGCCCACAGAGACCCTTTAAGGACTCACCAGCCTAACCGACATGCTGTTGGGAGTTTCAGACGCTTTCAGTAGCCCATGTTACCTCGCGGGAGACTTACATTCGGCTTCGCATGCTTGCCCTTTGGTGATTTATTTTTATAGGTATATCATGAGCTTTTGGTGATAAGGATGTTTCTTAGATGCTTTGAATATGTTTTTGAGGCAGTGTTCTCTGTGAACTCCATAAACTCAACTCAGAATCTGCCCATCTCCATCTATTGTCTACTAGTTTTCTATCGTCTTTTTCTGTTTTCAATAAAATGGCTCCAACTATCCTGTCACCCCTTATTAAAATAAACTTGTAGTTTCCACAAATGAAGGATGTGTCTTCATCTGATGTTCATTGCATTCTGTTGTCATATTCTTGCTCGATAAAAGTTGGACTGAAAGTCCAGGCCACTCTGCCTCTCACATTAATGAAACTGTGATGGCTCCTAAGCAAAATTTCAAACATGTTTGCCCTTAGAAGATGCTCAGTCTGTATGCTCTCTGCTACCCATGCAGTGTGGACATCCTCCTCTGCTCCAGATGACGTTGTTTCTGCCTATTGTCTTTGCTTTAACACAGTTCTAATCTCTCCTTTCATCACATCTATGGCCAGCATGCCTCCAGATGCTCCCAGTAACTGCTGTATCATTTTGGGGGTGGACAGAGTTTCCTTTCAGCAAGGGGTGTAAGCAAATCTTGGGATCTGTTTCTTTTTCTCTGTGGTTTGAACTAAATATTACAACTGCTCCTAAAAGCATCCAGAAGCAGGATATAGGGTCTGCTGACTGACTCTGAGCTACCCAAGGTCATTCTTATAGATGGAGGGGACTAATCTTTTGTAAGCCACAAGCTAGAATAATGGCACTGAGGGGGTCTCTGAATACTTTATGCAAAAGAAGAGGGAAAGGAACGCCTAGGTCAGCCAGGTAACTGTATCCTCTCTACTATGCCTCTGGTTGCTCAACATACTCCCTGTCAGTTACTTTTTCATGTTTGCTAACCTCTCCCCCTTTACATTAAATCCAGTAGGATTTAAAAATGATGTTTTTCCTAGTATCAGGACCTTTCTTGAGGAATCATATCCAACATGATTCCTGAACTTTACTACCCAGGAACATAGCATGTTCACGAAGCATGTGGTTACTGAAGAGAAGAGTTTTCAACAGTGCAAATAATGGATCTTAAGTTATTTGAATTGGGAAGAACTGGGTCAACAAAGTAGAAGTACCTTGTAGGTATTTAATTCCCAATCTGTTCAAGCTGAACAGGATGGACTGGTCAGTGCTGCTCCTGTCGTTTTAGTGGATTTAGGGTCAGATTTTCTTCCCTGGAAGCACTGGATCCACTCCAGCCTGTTATCCTCAATGACTTCAAATGGTTCTGCCAGAGCTCTGCCTTCGACATCTGTAGACATCCTACACAGACATCCACTAACCGGGAATGGAGTCATTGCCTGTATCCTCCCCAGACCAATCAAAGCAGCCAGGGCTTCATGTAAACCCTTAGAAGAGATAATTCCAAGTTACTAAAAAGAGTATCTACTAAGAGCTTTCGTGCTCAGTATTGATTTTATCACTTTGTACTTCCAAGTTTGAGGGAAAAAAAAAAGGTCATTTCTGAAACCTAGGATATGAAGACTAACAGCTAAAACCACAGCTCAAAGTAATATAAGGTGCTAAGTCTACAGCAATAATTCCCAAGTGGAAGAATGTTCCCTTATGGGCAATGTGTAGAATCTATGTTGATATCCATAAATGGAGAATGGTGATAGTGCTGACATCTAGAGGTGGATGGCAAGAGGCACAGCTTAATAGTCAACAAAACACAGATATCTCCAACAAAGAATAACTCCACAGCTGTGTATTATGAGGCAGAAAACAAAATGGCCCTTTCTTAGGACTGCCTTTGAGTTGTCCATGCTCTGTAACTAAACCTTCCTCACACCTCTGTATGTAATCTGGAAAACTGATTAGTTAGAAAAGGCTGACTCTGGTGAACTTTGCTCTATTTTCAGTGAGTAGGTATTTGTTCACATCTAACCAGGAAAAGTCACACACACTCAGATTACAAGCAAGCACCACCACCCTTGGTGGTGCATATGCTGAGACTTGAACTCAGGTCCTCATACTTGAATGACAAGCACATTCCGGACTGAGCTCCCTTCCCAGCCCCTCGGTTGTTATTTGTATAGCTTTTCACTTTAATCTTGTTTCATAGCTTAATGTTTCAGGTTATTCAACCGGTCACTCATTTTCCTCCTTGGGACATAGGAAAAAGTAAAGTCAGAGCCTTGTCCAGTCATATTAGGGTGCTGTATGAGAAAAGTAATTCCCTTCCTTGAAGAGCCCAAGATCTGAGAAGTAGGCTTGAGGGTGGGGTTTTCCAGGAAAATGTGTTTAATGGAAGTCTCCCAGGTGTTACCAGAGGGGAGCTGAAGACATGTGAGTCCAAACAACAAATTATGCGTGGAATAAGCTAGAACCCTCTGAGTGGCATCAAATCACCTGGAGAGGCTTCTATGGGGATGGAGCTTTAGTACAGACCATACTGAGACCAAGGAGATATCTTTTCAAGTGTCAGTGATGCTCTTGCTCATTTGCATTTGAGAAGCTGGGACCTGGGATGGGGGTGGGGATTGGTAAATACTGACTTATATACAAAGTACCCATGTGTCTTGCCATCCCTGGAGAAGGGGTACAGAGTCTAAGAGACTTGAGACACATTGCTGGCATTGAGTGCTACACAGGTACATGGTAATTTATATCCACTTCCGTCTGCTCTTCAGCCTGGGGCCAGCCCTTCACTGCTCCCATTCCTGGCTCAAAGTGCAGTGCAGTCTTAGTGTATCCATTTTGAGTATCCCCTTATTATATTTTCCTTGGATCATTCTAAAGGCAACACAGAGGAAGAGATTAATCTTTTAAAATTTTCACAAAAAAAAATATATATACCTATGTTTTCCCCATAAAAACCTATGCCAGAAAAACAACAATTTCCAGCCTGTGAAGCTTCCAATTGCTGGCATCTGTGTTGTGGGAACTGGGTGGACTCGGAGTGGTTTCACTACTCACACTATTCGCTGCTGGTGGCTGTAAAGCTATAAGACATTCACAATATAATCCTCAGAAGGTTGGCTGAAACATCATAACAAGACTTCAGCACTCAAAAATGTTCTTGTCCACAGTCCATGTACAGCTGGCGCACATGCCTACTTGCCTGACTCATGTAACGTTCTGAGTGGGATCCCTAGTTCTTAAAGCAAAACAAAAACAAAAATAAGACATGCCTTCCTATTTCTATTTTCTGTTAATGAATCTCTATTAAAACATATTTTGTTGGGTTCTGGGCCAGTAATTCTGTTAGCATACTTTTTTTACACTATTATATTTTCATTTCTTATGCCTCTTTCTCTGTACTCCACCCTGATTCCTTCCAACCCAGGTAGGAGAAAGGTAAGTGGGAAGAGCGGGCAGAGTTCTCTTTAGCTACTTCCTGCTCGTTAGGATTGTTGGGTTCCTTGGGGCAAGTCCAATCTTCATTTCAGGATATCTTCAACTTCTTCTTGTCAAACTGCAACAACAGCAACCAGGAGCAGCGGGGGGGGGGGGGGGAAGTACCGCAGCCTTCTTCCTTCTTGGAGTCCCCCTCTTCTTTTTGGGCTCTGGTATTTATTCCCACTCCAGAGTCCTCAGATTTAAACTATCTGTAGCTGGCAAAGAGGCCCTCTCAGACCCTGCATGAGGCAAATAGTCTGCTGCTGTGGACAGTCTAAATCAGCCCCATATCCCACACCTGGGATCAAAACAACAACAACAAAATGTTTACAATAACATAATGAGTTTTTAAAGACACCAAACGTTCCACTCCACCACTCAGTCTGTAAAAACGCCTGCAGTTCAAGGACAAGTTCCTGAGTCCAGTCTTCAGCATGTACATTAAAAAGCCAGCTGTGGTGTCATTCATGTGTAACCCCAGCATTAGCCAGCAGAGACAGGAGGATCCCCGGCTTTACTGGTCAGCCAGCTGAGCTCAATTGTCAGGCTTCAAACTCCAATGAGAGATCCTGACTGGCAAGGATGTCTCCTTCACAAACATGTGCACACTTGTTTTGATAGAAGCTTCTTAGAGAAGAAAACAAGAATTTGACTCCACTCTGGTAGAACTTTTTTGCTGGTTTTAGTTAGAGCAGCGGTGCTCAGCCTTCCTTCTGCTGCAGCTCTTTAATACAGTTCCTCATGCTCTGGTGACCCCTTCCCCCCACAACCATATGATCATTTTCTTTGCTACTTTATAACTGTAATTTTCTACTGTTATGGATCTTAATATAAATATGGGATATTTGACCCTCAAAGGGATCACAACCCTCAAATTAAGAAATGCTGAGTTAGATCTTGTTTTGATCCCAAGACATCCCGTTGATTAAAAAAAAAAAAAATTCTAACTTAACGTGAAAACTTAGGAAATGTGTTACTGAATTTTTATTAGTGTGAATTTCTAGAGGGCTTTCTTGTTGTTCTTTTCGCTTTTGTGGGGTAGGAAAGTCTAGGATGTGCTTGTGTGGATGTGAGTGTTCTCTAATGCCTGTGGGAGATATTGGTAGGGATAAAACAGAAAATTGTCAAAAGAAATAAATGATAGACATATTTTATACTGACATCATGAGGGATGGTGTCACTTAAAGTGAAGAAATGTCTTGGCTAACAAGTGCAAAGACCGATGTATCAGTGGGTACTGTCAACGCCTAACCCTCTGGGGGGCTTCATTTACCCGAGGAGGCTCTGTATGCAGAGACACTGGACACTCATGATAGCTATGGTGTGCCAGCAGCCACTAAAAGAAAAAAAAAAACTCATTCAAATTCACTGGAGAAAATGCATAATTTACATATTACTTCCAAAATACCACATACAAGTTTTGTTTTTTTAATGATTCACTAACTAAATGGGTTGCTTTAACTCACTGAATCCTCTCACTAAGTTAATGAGACAAGTTCCATATCATCTCTGTGAGGCACAGAGAAATTACACATTCTAGCTAGAGTGGGCCTCTATGGTCAGATGGGCACTGGAAGTCAGAACAATATTTTTCAAGCATGACATAAACTTACTGAAGCAAAGTTGAAGGAAACAATGGGAGCCTCTTTGTTTCTTTTTAACCAATTATCTGTAGGATGAGTTCAATTGTAACAGAATAGAGGTGGGGATTTTGGTGGGAAGACAGCCAGGAGTCTTTTGAGCAGAGCCCATAATTTTCATCTGTTCTGCAGGGAGGCTCCAGAAGCCTCCCAAACAATATAGGCTATCCCCATTGCTCCTGGTTGCCTACCATAAGTGCATGGTTAAGACTATTGCTGAAGAACCCACAAACTGAGGTTATAGTCATCAAGAAATCAAAGTAGAACTAACCTGAAATCTTCCTCCCTTTTGGTTGGCTTTCATAGGGCCAGAGGGTGTTATGTAAGCAAAAGTTCATCAGTGTTCTTACTCAGCTCTAGACTCCAGATATTATAAAAATGATCGCTCAGGCAAAATGTGCCCTCTGATACAATGGTGCCATGATTGTTATGGGGCAAACAACCCCATTTTGGCTAGATTTGAGGCCTTCCTTTTAGAAGAGAAGTCATGCGTACTATTATAAACTTGGTCAAAAGGTGATGTCTGGAGGGTCATTGGTCTTAGGGGGAGACCTAGTAGGTTTGTTTTTGTTTTGTTTTGTTTTGTTTTGCTACATGGTCATATTGTCAGATTGATAAATAAATATTTATGTTTGTATCTATGAATCTTTTCTCTTCTCAGTTGTGATCAGAAAAGCTCCTTTGTATGGTGGGTACTGATTAATGCAGAGACTTGTAACTGGTTAAAATTCTTAGAATAAGTAGCTGGTGCATGCTCAGTCTAAATGGGACATCTGTTTTATTCAATGCTCATAGACCATGGAAGAAGAGGGGGTGGGGAAAAAAACCAGAGGATGGGGAGGAGAGCTATGAAACACTGCCTTCTGGATAGACACGGCCACTCTACCCATGAACACACAGTATTTATGCTCGGCTGAAAGTGACTTGTGCAAAATCAATGCAGTTAAAATTCCAGTACTGGGGAGGGTCTCACAAGGTCTCAACACTAGCTGAAGAGCTGTTGACAATAGATCGCTGCTGCAAGGGAACAGAGAATTATTTTACGTTGGTGACAAGGCCACTGGTAGGTTGTCCACGCTGTGGTGGATGGCCACATGCATCGTGGCATCACTAACTGGATTCAGTGGGTTATAAAAGATATTAAAAAGGTTGTGAATTTAGGAAGAAAACATGATCTAAGGGTCCAGGAAGAATTCAGGAGTGTGAAGAATGAGTAAGGTCAAAATATATCTTAAACATGTAAAATAAATAATGATTAGAAAAGTATCTGTTTTGTGGATTTAAGGGAAAACATAAAATGCCAAACATGTGCTACAGGTGGGAATTGGCAAGTCTTTTAGCAAGGCTGCCAGGGTCCTGTTACTCATTGTTTCTTGAAGGCGAAGTGCTGACATGAAAAGTGAAAGTAAGCAAGTGGGGTGAGATTCAACTCCCATCTGCCTCCCTAGCTGGAAATGTTACAGCTCTAAGTAATGGGAGCCAGGTGTGGCTGCAGGACCCTGCAAAATCAGTCTGTTGACAGCGGAGCTGGAGAGACATTGATAGGCCGGATCAGAGCGGTGTGGGTCGCTGTGATGAGCTGGAAGCCGGGATCGAATGCCTCACATTTTCAAATGCTTCTTTTAGTAATCCTTTGTTCCTTCTACTTATGATACTCATGTAGTAATTTATCATTTTTCAGGCTATCAGTTGGGGTCACTTTTAGATGGTAACGTATCAGCACTGTTTCCAACAACATATTAAAGCTAACTGAAACCGACAGTGTGCGTGTTTGTGTGTGTTAAATAGAAAAGTATTTTGAAAACATTATAAATATGGTGTAAGTATTAGCATGGAATGAATTACAAGGAATGATTTCATTCACTTGCACTATGTTTGTAGGAAGAAAGGAGCGAATTGACTACAGTCTGACATACAACTGGCAAGTCAAATATTTACTGTGCTATATATTTCTTTCATAGTTCTATCACACCCAGTCTTCACCATATATTTTGACATATTTTAAATGTGAAGCCTCAATAAGAACTATTTTTATTTCTAGTTCATTTATAGTCTCTAGTACATTGCCTATAAATAATATAACAAATAATAGTAAATTCCAAATTTTGCTCTCCCTGTGCTAGCTAAAAAGATCATTAAAATCAGAGACAAGTCCTCATACCTGATCACTTCATTTCTTTTGTTGTTCTTTTTACCTTTATTTCTGGCCCAATAAAGTATTTCGTGTGTTATGAGTAAGTCTAAGAAACAGAAATTTCAAAGTATCAATTCAAGACTTCTATGAGATTTATAGTAAAGTGATTGAATTTAAAATTTCACATTTATTTATTTAGTGTCTGTATGTGTGTGTGTACTATCAAGGGTGTATTCTACAAATTTAAGTCAAATTAGATTAAGAACTCCTGGCAATAAAGTCTTGTAAGATTGCATATGGCCATGTAAATCTTAGGGTTCTTATAACATATGTAATTTGTAGAAATATTGAGTGATATGGCTAAGCTCAGCACATAAGATAATTCTAATACAGAAAGCTACCTTCTTAGTGCCAGGAGGGAAATTTCATTTCATCTCCAGAAGGTAACATATTTTATCCTTGTGCCGCTGGCTCCAAGTTGTGGAATTGATATGTTCTAAGTGTGTATTTTTGTATGCCTGTATGTGTATATGTACATATGTACTAAGTACATATATGCATATGTGCATATAAATATTCATGTGTGCATCTTATAAGAAGAAGCACTGCCATTAAGTTTGTTGTCACCTTAGAGTGACAGGTAAGTGTGTCTATTGCTGTTTCTCTTTTGGAACATATTTAACAACAACTTCTGAAATGTAACAGAAGATCAGAAAAAGGTATGCTTGGCTGTCTCTCCTGTCGGTTAATTTTATCAAACTCTCCAGACTGAGGACTGACCTCTTTCTGGAATCATCCACAAATTCCAAAAGGAAGATTTAAAGTCATCTTCAGGCTGGAGATAGCTCGGCATTCAAGATCGCTTGTCCTTGCAGAAGATCTGTATTCAGTTCCAAGATTGGATACCCTCATCTGACCTTAGTGGCCACCAGGCCACGTGGCACAGACCTCCATGCAGACAAAACAATCGTGTGCACAAAATAAATACATTTAAGAAAGCCCATGACTTAAGATAATTTCATCTGGCTGTCCTGATGTCCAGAGAGAATTTATGACAAACAGGTTAAGTAAGGCATCAGAAATTTTACGGTCACTTCCCTGAAGCAGAGCCCTAAATCTTTAAGTCAAAATGGACCCCACATTCCTGACTTCCTCTGTGTCTATGTTTTTGAAAACTTCTGAATAATTACAGTTGAGAAAGAGGACGTTCTAGGAAATGGGTGAAATGATCCAAGACCGGTCTCCTGGTCTACTGGGTCTTCCTGATGGAGGAAACAGAGTGGGAGTCTTGCTGGCAGCCAGCCCTCACCCTGTCCCCGCCTGGCTGGTTTGCAGGAGTGAGGGCATTAATTACAGCCTGGTTATGGCAGGCCTCCTCCTGTGTTACTGCTTGCCTTTGAAACACAGAGTCAGTATACTTTCCAGTACAGTGATTTTGTGATGGGTCCACAGGCGACACTACCCACATAAAAGCCTTGTTTTGTTTTCTTAAGTTTTTTATTTATATGAGATGGAGTGTACAGCACTTTTCTCATGCTTTAAAGTGTTTTATGAACCAAAGGAGACTTCACTGTTACTTACCCAGACACTAAGGGAAACTGAGTCATGTTATAAAGCTTCATATATATACATGTGTTTGTATGTCATAAAGTTCATATTTTCATCCTCTTCGGCAATAATACCCTCCTTCTTAACCCCATTCAAGTTCAGACTCTCAGGGTTATCATAGTTTGTTTCATCCTCTTCAAAACTCATCTCAAGAAGAAGAAGAAAAAGAAGAAAAACTTTAAAAATGCTTTCCCAGTTGAGATACAGATGTCCATTAAGGCAGCTACCTACTTTTTCCTGTAGAGCTAAGATGCGGGTCAGAGGCAGAACAGCTGATTCCCACTTTGGTGATAAGAAAATGTTCAGCGGTGGCACACACCTTCAATCCCAGCATTCGGGAGGCAAAGGCAGGTGAATCTCTGTGAGTCCGAGGTCAGCCTGGTCTATAGAGTGAGTCCAGGACATCCAAGGGGCCAGGGCTACACAGAGAAACCCTGTCTCAAGAAAAAAATAAATAATAATAATAGAGAAGAAAGAAAAGAAAAGAAAGAAAGGAAGGAAGGAAGGAAAGAAGAAAGAAAGAAAGATCTCCAATATGCCTTGTCTCTTTGCCTCTTAACCATTATAAATGGGGTTTATTCGGTTTCTGTATTTGTGCATTAATCTTATATACAATATCTGTGAGAAACTGAGGCATAGAGAAAAGGTTTGCCCTTCAGTGTTGCACGACACCAGGTAACCTAATGAAGGATGGAATGAATGCTGGAGCTCAGGCATTTGATTGTGGGACAAGAGAGACATCTGATGTTAGTTTTACATGTATTAAAACAGACATGCCAATAAAGAAAATCCAGAGGAAACATGTCTGCTAAAGTTCTAGGGAAAAAGCAAAAGATGGTTCATGGTACGTTGAAGCATTTAACAAGGGACATATAATCAAAAGCATGCACAGAACTTAAGGGAACAAATCGATGCATGAGTTTGGTAAAAATAGGGAAGCTTTATCTTCAATAAACTCAGTGTGGGATTCACAGCACGAATCCACAGAGAAGGCTGCTGTCTGGAAAGGCACCCAGCTCCAGGAAGAAGAAATGTAGCCAGCTCATAGAGTCCTCGCATGGAAAGTGCACATGGAAAATCCGCTGGCCACCTTCTCACACCATCTCCCTATCCTCTTCCTGGGCCTCCATTGGTCAACCCCTGTAAGCCAGGAACAAAGTCCATCTCTTCAGGCTGGTAGGAACCAGCAGAATGGAGCAGATTATTCAGTGGATCCGAACAAACAAGAGCCACACTCCAGAGGGTATTGTGATTTTAAAAAGGGGCGTCCAAAGTAGGAAAAAACAATGAAGAAACTAGCAAATATAGTATTAATAGAAACTAAGGATACAGAAGCAGGATCTCAGCCCCAGGGGGTGAGGGTAGAACACAGAAAGGGAAAGTCCAGTCTCAGAGCAACTTTCCTAGCATGGGGTAGGCACTGTGACAGTGAAGAGGGAATTCATCAGCCACACAGCAACCGTGGTGATAGAGGGGCCTCCCAGTGGACAAGAGAAAACTCAGCCTTCACCATTCTCCAGCTGTCAGCTCCTCTCTGAAGTCCAGAGCCATTTTCACACTTGTCCTACAGGATGTCAATTTCTTCCAAATTGTTTAGAGATTCTATCCTAGCAAATGTTTGATCAATGACTTGAATTAAAGTATGTGTGATACAAAATTGACTACCAATATTTAGTCTATTAGGGAAGCGAATTTGACCTCAATATCATTTTGATGATGGAAGGATGAGGATATGTGCAGTCAGGTATTTGTAGAGAAATGCTAATGGTCAAATCTCTGAAATGGACAGGTAAACTCTTCTGGCCACTTGCACAGCTGAAAATCTGCCTGAAAAGTTGATGAAATATCTTTAGTAGACTTAAATTATGATGTTAAGAAAAATATAATAAAAAAGAACAACATAATAAATTTAATATGGA
This sequence comes from Meriones unguiculatus, assembly GCF_030254825.1. Classification (NCBI taxonomy): domain Eukaryota; kingdom Metazoa; phylum Chordata; class Mammalia; order Rodentia; family Muridae; genus Meriones; species Meriones unguiculatus. Next base: position 65,642,595 of record NC_083357.1, on the reverse strand, counting down.
TTAAATATTATGATCAAATCTAAGAATGTGTTTGTTTGAAAAGAATTCACTTAAATATATATTTAGAATTTCTTATTTTGTATGAGTTGTCTCTGAAATGATCTTTAAGCAGGTAAGGCATAATCATTTTCAGGGGCTAATTGAGCTAGTAGGCAAAAGTTAGAGGAAGGCTTACTTTTAAAATAAATAGTTTTATATCATATGTATACATTATTAAAAACTCTTCTATAAAATAAGAATTTTGAATTTCTTCAGTGGGGTAGGGAAAAATACACCAGATATAACACAATTTTATCCAGTTCATCTTAAATCCAGCTAGCCTTCCATTCTAAAACTAGCCTCCTTTCCTTTCTCCCTCCCTCCCTACTTCCCTTCTTTCTTCTCTTCCTTCATTTTGTGCTTTCACCTTTTCATCTCTCTTTCCTTCTTGGAGTCTTCCAAACTATAAACATTTAACTAGAGGAAAATATTAGCTTGACATTTCTCTCATTCTTCAGACCTTGGCTTTACAAGCAACATACATTTATGAACAGTCTCTGCTCAAATGCGCCATTATCTCTCTGTGAAATGGTCCTTGCGAAAGACATCTGTGACCACTTCATGCTCAGTTTCTGGTTCTGAAGTTAGTTTGTTGAGGATATTTGCTGCAGCTGAACACTTATTTAGGTAGAAACTCTCTTCTGTAGATCCTCTCCCTAACTTCTCATCCTGCTGACTTATTTATTTTTAGGTGTTTGCTCAAGGTTTGGTTCAAGGCTTGGTTTCCCCTCATTGTATTCTTTGAGTGAATGCAGTTGCTGCATGCTGTCACGAGAGTGGTTACAGCATGTTCATCTTCACACCCTACAAATTTCTGTACTTGGCTGGTGGGAGAATATTGGTGAAAATGTTATGTACATCTTTTCTGTTTTTCACCTCAAGTGGTGGGAAAAAAAGCCCATCAACTTATAAGGAGAGTGTTATATATATTCTCTACATTAATAAATACTTCAAAGAGACCCAAATCAACAGTGGAGGGATGTGCCTGTGTACATATGTGGTAATTACAGATAATTACATGCAAAATAGTCACAGCTCACAGAAGACTGTGAACTCCAGAAGTTGAAGTTCAGGTCCACAGGAGATCCTCACTCAGGGGAGTCTGTTTTGTTGTGCTAAGGGCCTTTAGCTAACTAGTTGAGGCCCACTTACAAGGCAGAGCATATTCTTGCTTTACTCATAGACCACGAGTTAAGTCTTAACCTCGAGCTAAGACACCATCACATGTCCGTACAGAAGAATAGTTGACCAAATGTCTCAACATCAAGACTCAACCAAGTTGACATGTGAGACTAAAAACCACAGTTTCATGTGTCAAGTTCTTAACTTTAATTTCTTTTTTCAAACTCTTCTCTCAGTTCTTAATGCCCGGCTGCATTTATTTTCTCTGCTATCAAACCACTTTCAAAGATGGCTTTATTATTGCTCAATTCAAAATAAGTTCAATTCATGTGTATGCAAATGTCTGTCATTCATGCACAGTACTTGCATCAATATCACCCAGTGACAGGAGTGATTGCTAAACTTTGGAGAAAGTAGAGACATGAATCAGCAGGGATGACCCACTCTTCTATTTCAAGTCTCTCAGATTTGCTGACAGTCCTGTACCTACGTAGACACACATGACTCATAAACAGGTAAGAACAGAATGCAAAACATGTGGAATAAAGGTTTACGTGCTGAGTTTATGATTACAAAGAAGAATGCTTGGGGAAAAAAAAAGTAGAACCAAAAAGTCACCAATCACAAGCTACTGAATCACAAAAGAAATTCAGGGAAAGGGCTGTGAGCCTTTTACTAGCAAAAATAATTATAGCACTACGGGTTCTTATTCAAATATAGGTTCCACCTGTGGTAAGCTGAGACTATTTGATTTTCAGCTTAGTAAATACAATTTTAAAAAAGAAAGCCGTGAGACTGTGTTATCAGCTTTCAGTTACCTATATTTGAACAAGGTGATACTTTCTTGCTTAGAGTCTAACTTATGATCAGCCACCAAGCCCTCAAGCTCTGGATTAGAAGGCTAAGTATATAACTATGCCATGCACCTTTGGGTCCCCTGTAGTTGGATGTGACTTCTCCCATTGTACAGGGATGTTCTGAGTATGCTCAGGCTGACACATCACTTATATCTTGGCAGAACAGTGCTACCTAGAGTGAGGGCACATGTTGCCCATCCACAGAGATGTGATAGATATATCTGTGTCCCCTCCCTTCCCTCTTATATGGTAGTGAGACACAATTGAGTCAATTTTATGAGTTTCATGTTTTTTGTTTTTTTGTATTTTTGGATCAGGAGTTAGGAAGGTGGCCTAACCACAAGTCGCATTCCCTCCCCACTCTGTTCCCACAGATGTGGTTGTCTGGTCAAAGAGCTCTCCTCACTTCCTGCTTATTCATGTGTGCCTGGATTCCATTCCGTTTCATCTACAGAACCACTCAGGTAAGCCCATCACAGGAACTGGGCTTCACCTCCCTCTCTGATGCCAAGAGTCTTCTTCCCACAGGTCTGGTTGTTCAGAGTTGCCAAGGTGGCTGGGTGGTCCTGCATGGCATACGGTGTCCTCTTCCCTAGAAGGTGGGAATATGGGTCATGTACTGGGTCGCTCTCATCTGCCCATCTGTAGAAGGTCACGTACTCAATTGTCTTCTTAATCTCTTCCTCACCAACAGGACACATGTGAACACATAAAATGGTGAAGTGTTATCGTGTACTGAGCAACCTGTCATCCACCTTAGTGAAGGGATAGGGGTTCAGCTCTTCCGGTTCAGGACATGAAGCAGTTGGTCAAAAGTCAAGACAAGGTCTTTCCTTCATCTAAATTCTTAAGTGATTAATTTTGAAGAGTATCTTTAAATAAGATAAGCATACAGAGAAGACAACACAGTAATATATTTATTTAACCATAGATAATCTCTAAGTCTTGAGAAGTCAACCCAAGCTGGGTCAATCTTTTCTTTGTCATTATTTTCCTACTTCCAGATTCTCGGAACTAGTGCAAATTTAATGATGCATTTAACTCTCACTTGATTTACAGGCTCATTCATGTGTTTGAATACAAGGTCTCAAGCTTCTGCCTTTGCTTTGGAAGTTTGGCAGACCTTTAGGATTTAGGGCTCCAACATAGATGTTAGAGAGGTATAGCCTACTCCCACTTCCTGCTTGGGTTCCCTCTACTACATGATCTGGTAAGATGGGAAAAAAAATCACACCACCGTCTCTCATTGTTATGGCTACTCCGGTCACTGCACCTTTCCTGCTAGGATGAACTGGACACTCTATGAACCATGAACCGCAATAAATGTCAATTTTTTAGGTTGTTTCTGACAGGGATTGCGTCACTGCAACAGGAAAAACAAACAACATAGACCTTGAACACTCTTCCCTCCCCTCACTTCTCTGGGTCTTTCTCCAACATTTTATTTCTTGAGATGGGCACCAGGAAGGAAAACAAGAAGCAAAGGGACACTGTATCCTATTGCAGATGCTCTGCTCCAAGCCGGCCTTTCATAAAACACAATTAAACGCAGCAGCTTCTTAGGTTAGATATGTGGCAGAATGAATCCACAGCCTCGGTTTCTCTCTCTCTCTCTCTCTCTCTCTCTCTCTCTCTCTCTCTCTCTCTCTCTCCTGGTTGGTGTTAGCAGGGTGTTTTCTCTAGCAGGAACATTCCAGCCAGCATCCCTGAAGGACTGTTTCATGATGACCTCTCAGTGAACTGTGCTCCCTCAGTGAGGGGCACAAGAGCTGGACAGACCCACTCGTAGATGCCTCCATCTCCTACAGTGCCCCTGAGCCTCGATTTCTTCATATCTTATGGAGGTTTTCAATATCATAATGCTTTCGTTAGCATTGTGGTATGGAACTGGAGAGATAACTCAGCAACTAAGGGTGCTTGTTGTTCTTGCAGGAGGACCTGTGTTTAATTCTCAATATCTACACCCCCCAAACTCACAGCCTCCTTTAACTCAAACCCCAACTCATCCAATGCCTCCTTCTGGCTGTGGGAGAGGTGTGAAGAAGGCTATGCATTCATCGTGTCACGCAGGGCTCTGGAATTTCTTAACTCTCCCAAAGATCCACTTTGACAACTTCTGTCATTATTCTTTCCCCTCACTTCTTTTCCTCATTGTATTTTTTTTTTTTAATTCTAAGTTTAGCTTGGCCTGGAACTCTACTCTGACAGTATTTTATGCTGTGACTGCAGAACACTTAATCATTGCTCTAGGAGTAAAGCTAGTTTGTCCTATGTCAGAGCAATGCTGGGGAATGTTACTCCTGCGGATGACTTGGCACCATTCGGAACACTACTATGATCTCATATCACAGGCTTGCGTGCTGAACCAAGAAAGCAATGGTGCCCAATTCCCCGATACTTACAGATGACAACATATTCTTGTTCAGGACAGTTGGTGATCAGGTCCCCATGTCACATGCTATGTAAGGATTATGGTCCTTGAAGTATAGTATGGAAGAAATTTCATAAAATATGTTTAATTTTTTTGTTTTTCATCTTCCTCCTCTTCTTTCCTCTTCCTCCTCCTTATCACCACCACCACACCACCAGTAAGAGCAGCAGCAGCATTCTTTAGCTCAGGCTGGCCAAGAACTCACCATGAAACACAAACTTGCTTCAGACTTATAGCAATCTTCCTGCCATAGTCTCCTGAGTGCTGGTGTTATAGGTAGGTTGAAAATTCTTGAAATGTTTAGTAAAGAAGATATTGCCCAGTCCACGGAGATAATAGGTATTGATCCCAGCCAATGATGTTGAAATCTAACTGAAGTAGCACTTCCTTATGTATAGAAGCATAGTTCAAGACAGCCCATACAATAAGACATGAAAGTAGAAGTCAAAGTGTCTAGGAGAACAAAGATGAGTGACAGAGCAGGGTGAAAAACCTGGGCCTCCATTTTCTTTGCTGCTACAGGAGGCAGAAAGAACCCAGGAAGATGTATCCTAAATATCCTGTTCACGAAAGGAATGTTCAGAGTGGCTCCTGAGTACAGCACCTTATCTTGTTTTCTTCAGAGTATTTCTTTTACCTGCTATCTTGTTACAACCAGATGCTAAGCCTTGATGCTTTCAGAGGTTTTGTCTCTAATGTTCAAAATGTGATCGCTAAGGCTGATTGCAGTAGTTGGTTCACAGTAATATTAAATAAGCATCAAGTGACAAGACCATGTGTCTTTTAAATTTCATCTTTACCATACCTAGCTGCTAACCCTTCCTATTTTTGCTCCGTAAGTACTTAGTAAATATATCCCTTTCCTTCCATACATTTTTTTTGCTTCTGCCCTTGTTCAGACTCCTCTTTCTTTTTTATTTGTAGCTAGTTCCCTTTCTTTGCTGTAGTCTAGCTTCAGCCATTCCGTCATGATTTGAACGGATTGTTCTTATGTTCAAAACTTTGATGCAATGTTATGCTCTTCCTTATTGTACTGTGGTGTTTCATATCTACCATATAATGATATGTCTCTGCTCTTAACATACTCTTCCTCCTACCATTTATTTTGCGTTCTTCAAGAATTTAACCAACCATGCCGACAAAATATGTAAGTAATAACACTGTTTATATTAACAAAAGACGGACAAAACCAATGTGGCCATTAAAACATATCCATTCATCATTCCATATGCTTATGTGGTTCATCTTCTAGCAAGTACTGAAGAAGTAGATAGTTAAAAACTCATTTGGATATTGGTAAAAAAAAATTAAAATGTTTACTATTAAAGGGCTTTATAAATAAAACTAAACTCTGAAGATTGACCCCAGACTGTGAAAATTATAGCTGGAAACAAGTCTGGTCAAAAAGCATGGATGACCGCAGGAAATCTGAAGGCTACTGAAAAGCAATTGACAGTTTAAATGGGCCCCACATCTTACCATGCAAACTGTAGTCACCCAACCCCATACTTCTCCAGAGTGCTCTTCCAACATAGACAAGCAGATGCACAAGCTAACCCAGCCACAGTCTTTATTTCCTACGGTGCCAAGGTTCAACATGAGCCATTTTATTCTTAGCAGGATCTACTGCTCTGGGTTTTCTGATAATGACAAAATACGACCAATTGTAAAATAATGCATTGTAATATGCCCTTTTCAGAGTTTCTCACAGTTGCTTCTTTGCTGAGCACATTGCTCTTTCCTCCAGGAAGTTCCCCTTGCACAGATGATGAACTCTGACCTCTGTCCATAGCTCTATTCTAGAACTAATAAAGAGGTATTATAATGGCACAGGGTACATGATCACATTCACTTTCTATAATTCCATGGCAGTGGTCTTGTTTATCTCTCTTACCAGACTGGAAGAATCTCAAAACAGTGAGTGGATCTTTTAATTGTGATCTTAAAGTATGACACACACTAATGTGACTGTAATTAATTAGTATAACTACTACACTAATTAATGTGTAGTAAAATGACTGGAGAGAAAAATAAAATGAACATAGCATTGAACTAACTTCTTTTTTTGTAATTTTTATTTTCTTTTAATATTAGTTACAGTTTGTTAACTTTGTATCCCTGCTATATCCCAGTCCCTCTTTCCCTCTCAACCCCACCCTCCCACCCTCATCTCCTCCCTGCCCCTTTCCAAGTCCACTGATAAGGGAGAACCTCCTCCCCTTACATCTGATTCTGATTTATCAGGTGTCTTCAGGACTGGCTACAAAGTCCTCCTCTGTGGCCTAGCGAGGCTACTCCTCCCTGGGGGAAGGGGGATGTCAAAGAGCCCACTTCTAATGACTCTTTATACCCATAGAATAATGCATCTCTCAACCCTCATCACACAAGTTTCTGCGTGCTGTAGATTGTAATTAACAGAGATCTACAACTGAGCAAAGTGCAGAGAATAAGATACTGAAAACTTCTCCACTCTGAATGGGACATGTATATCAAACCCCCTACGTTCAGGCTCAGGGATCAGTTTAGAAAAGGAAGACGGAAGTGTAAGAGCGGAAGTGGTGGATGATTGCAATGAAACTGTGTCTTCCAGACATAGCAGGGCCCATGTGAACTCATGTGATTGTAACAGTATGCACAAGACCCGTGCAAATTCAAGCCCAGCCAAAATCCCAGCATAATGAACACAGATGAGCAGGAATTCTCTCCCGTAGCTGATGAACCATTGACAATTGCTAGCTGCTGGGAGAGGGAGAGTCAGTTTTCTTAGTTGAAGGCCAACATCCCAGAAAATATGGTCACATACTGGATTCAATGGGTTTAAAAAAAATAGAGGCAATAAAGTCAGATGAGTAGGAACAGAATGGATCATGGAGGAGCTGTGAGAAGGGATAAATATGGTTAAAAATCATTGCATAAAATTCCAAAAGAACTAATTTAAGAAGTGAATATATCCTTCCTGTTGCCCAGTAATGAGAAAGCTGTAGAACATGGGTTGAAGAGACGAGATACCTACCAGTAGACCCTAAGTCTCCATTTTGAAATGTTCTGCAATTGGATCACCATCCTCTTGTGTGGTGTTTACATGACTCCAGAAAGGCAGTCCTTTTTACTGAAATCTCCCCAGTCACAAAAATGTGCTTCATATTGAAAATGATGCATGACCCATGTGTCCTAGCCATGGAATTTATAATAACAATTTCTTCTCGGAGCTATTTCTACTCCATAGGCATCTTATCATTGGAAATAAGACTGCGTTTGAGAGTCAGATAATGAAGTGAGAAACATGAAGGTGTGTGACCAAGAGCTTAGACGGAATCGAGTTCAAATTCCACCCCTTCTATTTTCTGTATGAGTAATGTGAGCAAACAGCCTAATCCTCTTAATCTACACAATGGAGACAACGAATCTTAATCTTGTGGACGCTTTAATGTTTTTAAACTTCATTTTTTTTTTTACATACAAAATGGAGGCAAAGTGGTATTTGAAAGACAAATGTGTCAGTGGGACTGATAAAGCAAGAATAATAGATTAGTAGGGTACCTAACATTTAATAAGAAACTAAATACAGTGTTTTAGTTATAGAGCCCGACTTCTGCACACATCCAACTTAGTCTCATAACAGCAGTGAGAGCCTGGGACCCTGCTCTTCCTCCATCCTTAAGTCATCTTCTCCGATTTACCTAGGCCACCAGTTAGGGTACAAACACTGTGGTGGTCTGGAAAGCCTTGTACTTATGGTATCAGAAATTATTTCAGGGGAAGGGAATCCTCTTGAGGTGGATTCAGTTGGCAAAATGCTTGCTAGGCACGCGTGAAACTCTGTATTTGATGTTCTTGCATCACTGCATAGAATTGAGCATGAAGGTATACCCTGCAAGCCCAGTACTCAGGGGTTAGAGACAGGTGAACCAGGAGTTCGTGTACGTCCTGAGCTACACATCTTATTTCAGGATAGTCTAAGCTTCTTGTGAGCATTGTTGCGTGAGGATACAGTGCGAGGTCGTTGGAAATCAGAATTTCACAGAGATACTAGATGTAACTAGAAATCCCTCTATAAAACAAATGCGCATATGTAAAAGAATAATATTCTCCGTAACTTTTTATTGATTTAGCTGAAAATTAGAAATCTACATATTTAAGTCTTACATATAACACATGTACACACAATATGCCTGGCTGTATGCTACACAGCACGTGCATATTCCAAATGTGTATGATATACAGCCTGGTACATTTATCAAGATATATGTCAAGGCAGTTACCTCATTGTGACCTATTGAGCTACAATAACACATTGAAAACTTGCTATTTTACTTTCGAATGGGGAACACAGAGAAGAAAGAGAGGGAAACAATAGCTCCTAATACAGGAAATTTTAGAGCCAGCCAAGAAGTGGCCAGGACTTCCGCCTGCTGTGCCATTGTGGCAGGACCACAGCTCCCAAGTTGTGCAACACCTTCAGTAAACACTTGCTGAAGCGTACACAATGAGGCTGGGAGTGTTGTTCTGTCTCCCTTAAGAGGAGGCTGGGGCAGAAGCAAGCTCACCTGTGTGAGCGGAGGCAGGCACTGCTCCTGGGATCGCAGCATGCAGCAATGGAGTCTTCTGGTGCTCTCTTTCCTCCTTTCTCCAGTTCCAGGTAGGCGTTAACCCTTCTCTGGGTTCTGTTCAGCATGTCATGGGACTGCCTGTTCATCCATCTGCTTCTTTTCTGATGGTATATAATACACTGGGTAGCTGTTTGTTTTTGTCTTTTGTTTTGCGTTTTTCTTCCCCCTATGACCAGTTTTTCTAACCATCTAGACTGGTTTTACTCTCTGGTCTGAGAATTGTAATGGATGTTCAGGAGAGTAATCAAAGGTTTTCCTGAAACACTTATATGTCAGCTCTGATATCTTTAAAAGAGAAAGGGAAGCTCTCACACATTTAAACCACAAATGTGATCTTTGAGTCCAAAACCAAAATCTCTCAAAACTAATCGTGTTAATCTTTAGTTCCATAAAACAGTAGATTTGACTGGTTATGGCCACTAAGACGTGGGGAAAGGATCTGTTCTTAAAATTGGGGCCAGTTCAGCAACTTAACATTACTTTGAGCTGCACATTTTTATGATTAAAAGTAATAGATACAGTTAATTGTCAGGATTTTGTGCCCAGACTTATAATTATAAAGCATTGTGATGTTACTGGGGAGAAGTTTCAGTTCAATGTGGCTTCATAGTCCACTGCCGTTTCACTGGCAAACATGTAAGAATTTAGACATGTTCTAGCAAGCGTGTCTTCCCATTTTATAAATTCTCAGCTCAGTTTCGCATGCCTTGGATCTGATGACACATTTCTGTGGCTTGTTCTATGTCTAAAGCTTGAATCTTCATGCTAGCTAGCAAATGTTTTCTTGAACCATAGACTATTTGCTGGGATACAGGAATGAAAAAATTCTAAACAAAATTGAAGCCATCAATCATAAAAGGGTTGTCCTCTTCCCTAATCTACTCTGCCTTTTTTATTTCTAAAAATTTACTTCCCCTTTGTTTTCCAGACTTGTAAAAATCATACTTAATATCTGTAAATATTTAGTATACTAATATATTCTTAAATACATGATCCCTTGACTTCAAATTCCTAGAGTCACAGATTTCAAAGAGTAGGAAGTCTTCCCTTTATAGAAATTTCTTTATAGGAATTCTTTCTTTACACTTTCTGAAAACACTATCCCCAGGACTGTGGGAGACACCACTCTCAATAGAAGCAGAAGGACTACTGGGGATCAAGGAGAGAAAGGATCAGGGAGATCCAGTAACAGGCTCATGGTTAATGGTGGGACCTATGCATGCTACTGCCTTTTCACTCAAATCAGACACCAAACTGTTTCTGCTCCTCCAACTCTCCATCAGCAACCTGACAGCAAGAGATGTAAAGCCTTGTGTTTGAGCCTAAAAGTGTGACATTATTCCAAGCATGTGCTACTAGGAGTTCTGATTGCTCTCTAGTAAGGGGACATTAACTGACTAAGGCATCATCCTGCCCACTGAAGGACCCTTGCTACACCACCCATGAAGACTGGTTTCCCAGACAGAATGCAAGAAACGAAGTGAAGTTTTGTCTTCTTATCTTGTCCTCTTCATTTCTCCCTCCCCGTCATCAATTCACTATTCACGTGCCTCTGATGTTAACTTTTACGTGGTTCCACTGGAAGTAAAGGTGATATGTACAGTAGGTCTAGATGTTTGTAATGAGCTTCTCCATCCCCTGAGGAAAGTGACATGGGATTTCATCATAGGAAAAGTAAAAAACAAATATTTAAAAGGACATGGAAGGTGTTTGGGAAAAGAGAAAGTAAATTAACGCATTGACAAAGGCAAGTCTCCATCCTGTTTCATGAATACGTCCAGAGAAATAGTGGCTTCAAAAATAATTTGATTTCAAAGCAGCAACTATTTCTGGCCTTTATAAAAAGTATACTTTGGAAAAAGTATGTCAGGGTGCACAATTTAACCTATTTAGCCAAATAATAACTTATTAGAATATGAGTTCTTGTCTCCCCCATACTCAATTTTACTGAATAACATTGAGAAGTGCAAGCATCTAGGGGACAGAGAATCAGTGCCATTGCACAAACTTGCACTGAAAGCTGAATGTCTCATTTGAAAAGACAATCCAGAAACAATTTTCAGTAGATTTGGAGGGAAATGAAGATGCCAATATTATGTACAAATGTCGCAAAATGGACCAGAAAGAACAAAATTCTAGACCAAGGTCATCTTCATCAGTCTCATTAATGAGCTTTGCTTGATTTTAAACTAATGAACAATTAAAAGAATCCAGTCCACAGCTGCACACTCACACACATTTCTAGCTCAAACCAAACTTACCGTTTTCTCTCTCAACCCATTTCTGCCAGTCAAAAAACTAACCCAACACATGAGTTCTGTGGGAGAGAGAAAGCAAACAAGTATTAAAATAAATTAATAGAAACATATTGTGTTTCGCCTTGTATTTGCGTAATCCCTGGATGGCAGTTAGCTCTGTTTGTGTCACTGGCTTCCTAATAATTAACGTGATTTCATTCACCAGGGAGGAGGTTGCCCCATCTCCATCAAATGGGAGTTCGTTGAGGCAAACAATACCTGTGTCTACTCCATTCCTTTCTGCGCTGTGGAAATCCTGACATCTCAGATATCCTATTTCAAGGGCCTTCTCGCTTTCAGGAGAATCAGAGCCTTCGAGGAGAAATCTTATCTGTTTTCTTTAGAGAACTGAATTGTGTTGCAAGGATTTGAAACGAACTGGAAACTTACTAATTCATATCGCTAAGAGAAGTTGCTAAAGGCTTAAAAAAGAAATTGTTTGTTTGTTTTGGTTTCCACTTGGAAGTGTTTCCTCACCAAAGATTGTGTTGGGAATAAATTCTGTAGCTTATATGTTTTGACTCTGTTTTTAAGAACTAGTTGGTGACTTCTGGTTTTATGAAACATTGGGCTTGAGACTAACTCAAGTGTGGGTTCAACATATACAACACAGAAAACAGCTTGCTGTTGGATAGGGTCACCTAGTTTCCTGTTCACTTTTTTTCTCAAAGAGGAGTGGGGTTACTCTAATGTTTTGTTTTCATAGGAAGGGCCAGGTGGGTGTTGTCACCACTGAAAGGAAACTTCAGTTGATTTTCTGATAGAATCGCACATGTTGTGGATGAACCCTATGACACATTCTTTTTTTTGTCATTTTAATAAAACTCAAAAAGTTTATGTGTAGGGGTGTTTTATTTTTCTGCATGTACATCTGCTTGTAGAGGCCAGAAGAAGGATTGGATCTTAGAGACAGTCTCTAGGTGGGTGCTGGGAATTAAACTAGGGTCCTTTGGAAGAGTAACAAACACTGAGCCATTTCTCCATCCCTCCAAAATGGTATTAAAAATATTTCTACTTTTTAATTGTGTGTGTGTGTCTGACTGTGTGCATATGTGCATAGAGTGCAGATGTCTACGTAGACCAGAAGAAGGCACCAGATGCCCCAGGGCTGGAGTTTCAGGCAGCTGCGAACCACCTAAGGTGTGTGCTAGAAAGTGAACTTTGCATCCTCTGGAAGAGCAGGAAGTACTTTTAACCACTGAGCTATCTGTGCAGCCCCGCTCCTCCTTAGTATGGCATTTAAAGAAAAGGAAATTATTGAGGCTGCAGCATCAGTGAGAGGTGGCTTTATGACCCAATGTCTATGGTGCTAATTGCCCTGATTAGGCACCTTAATACCCCAGGTAGCATGCTGGCACCTTATGGTGTGTTTGTTCTGTGTTCCTGAATTAAAGGAGGCAGCAGGGAATTGTGCCCATGCCCTTAGCTCATTTTTGGCAAGAGCTGTTTCTCACCTCTTGGCATCTCACTGCTATGAAGTAATCCTGAAATTTTTAACAGGAGAGAATGACCATCCCACATTTTAGAACTTTAAAGCATTTTTGTAAACCATACTATTACTTTCCTTCGACAGCATTTAAAGTTAATTGCATATATATTTAATAAAGATTTGTATTAAATTCCATGAAAATAAAGAGTGCAGTGATTACCTCATGACTACAAGAAATGAGCAACTCATCTTCATGAACTGGGCTTAGTGATGCATGCCTATAAGCCCAGAGTTTGAGAAGTAGAAGAATCTTGAATTTGCAGTTAGCCTAGTGACTCCCTGGCAAACAAAGGACAAACAAAAAGACAAAAAAATAAATAAAGAAAAGAAAAGAAAAACTTTGTACAATTGCTACAGAAGTGTGACAATGGCTTTTTGTCGTATCTGATGAGAATGCATCTTTTTTTTTTTTTTTGTCATACACATTTTATTGTTGTTATTTTTTTTTCAATGCAGTTTATTCAGGAACATTGAACAATCCTCGGACCCCGGGGAAAGCCAGCCCACAGCTTAAATAGCCTCTGGGTAGCCAACCCAGGCGTGCCACGGGGGCAATGTAGATAGGTCCACATACATGGAAGCAAGCCAGATCCTCGGCCTTAGCCAAATGTGGAGTTGTTCGTGACAGAGAGCCCTCACCATCGGGAAGGTGGAAGGCAGAAACCAGCTCCATCTTTAAGGCATAGCATTCCGCAGCTCTCTACAGTTCCCCCTTTTTGTTTTAGACGCATCAGGCAAGAGTAGAGGTCTGATCTCTGATATTAGAAATAAATAATGCATCTTAATGAGCATGGCCCTTTTGAAGACACTATAGTGGTTTGTGTTTATTTGTATAATACAGACTATGTGACACATCTTAGACACAGCTTAATCTGCCACCACTTTTGCTTAATTAATTAATTAAAAAATTCCAAATCCAAAATTAAGGTATTAAAGCATAGCACTATCTCTCTAAATATTATTTATTTATATACATTCAAAATTCTATGGATGTGAATATTTTACCTGTATGTATGTCTGGTGGCCAAGGAGGCCAGAAGATAACATCAGGTCCCCAAACTGGAGTTACCCACAAATGTGAGTAGTCATGTGGGTATTGAGAATAGAACCTGGGCCTTCTGAAAAAGCAACCAGTGCTCTTAACTCCTGAGCCATCTCTTCAGCTCTAGCCTTGTTTCTGAAACATTTCCTAGAGCAAACCCTAAGCCATAGCAAGGAAGGTTCTTTCTTTCACTCCCTTAATTGTCATTTGACTTTGAATGCATCCTTAGAGCTTAATGAGCTTTTCTAACCTCCCAGGTTAAATTATTCTTGTGCTATCAAATAAATTAAAAACCAAATTAAAAAGGTGGCATCACTAGAATTTTCTCTTTTTTTTTGCTTCAGTTCTCAGAAAAATAAAACCAAGTAACTTTTATGCTCTGAGAAATCACTAGGCTAAGCTATCCTTCTAAGTTGATCCATGGCAACTATGCTCGATGAGCACCTAGTTATGTCTGCTACTGAGTGGAACACAGTAGTATGGGTTTATATAACCATTAGCGCTTGGTCTGAGTATCCAATGAGGAACAATTACCTTCAGAGAAGCTCCAAAACACAACACAGAGAAGAAAAAGCTTTTCCAAACCCTGCTGCGAGCGTCCTGCCTCTTCCCTCCAAGTTTGAATAAGTCTTCATCCCAAGGGTCTTCATCCCTTTAACTGCCTGTAGCACCTTGAGAAATATTAAAAATCACATTCCCTCCAGAGCTACCCACAGAGAGCTGAGGTCAGAACACGAAGACAACCAAAAGAAAAATTAAGAATCCAGTTTAAAATATTGGGAAGTCCTGGATTTCTCTTTAGCCTAATTTCCAGAAACGTCTTGGACATGAGCCTCCCCAGTGAATTGGTTGTCTGAGTTGAATTTCTTTCTCTCAGTTTGACCCCAGCCTCCAAGTAGTCCTTCCCTGGTCAGTGACTCTGTTTATATCCCCTTCCTCTCTCATTTTCATAATTTTTTTTCTATGCCCCAAATGAAGGCCTATTAATATTGCTCATGCCGGCCCTTTCTATGAGCCTAGCACCAGAGCCTTGAAAATTCCAAGGAGTATATGTTCAATCAGAAATGGTATGTGTCTGCTTCCATTCTCAAAGCAGTGTGGTCTGGAGAATAATCCACTTCCAGGAGAACTGGATTCTACCTAGACTTTACCTTGTCTCTTCTCCTGCTAGGTAGCTGCTGCCCAGATCCCAAAGAGCAAAGGGAAAATTGACAAGAAATACTGCCACCAGAGAGGCCCTTGAAAATATCTCCTTGAGAAATATTAAATGTCAGACACTAAACACTTTGGGCTGGATGGGTTGCTAGTATTATCCAGCTCTCATTGTGTCTGGAACCATTGACATAAATCACTGAAGGCCCCTGTGGGACATCAGCCATTGGAGTGAGCATGGTGGCCATTATTGAACAGCTATGTCTTCTCTTCCTTTTTTTCTCCCCAGCAAGTGCAGTAAAAGAACTCCCTGAGGGCAAAAAATATGAAGTGGTTTATCCTGTGAGACTTCATCCATTGAGTAAAAGAGAGACCAGAGAGTCAGAGCAAAAGGTTAGTACATCTATGATGGTCTTCGTTCTTGTACACGCATCCTCTGTGTATGCCTGTGTACATGTGTATACATGTGGGAACATGTGGGGGGAGGTCATAGGTCATTCTTACATTGCTTGTCTTGCTATCCATTTTGTCAAGACTGAGTCTCTCAATGGACTGGAACACATTCACTCAGAACTAGGCTGGCCAGGAAGTCCCAAGATCTACCTGTCTTCATTTCTTCTTGGCTGGGATTAGAATCATGGACCATCATGTCAGGCTTTGAGAATAGGTGGGTTCTGGGTGTAGAACTCAAGTCCTCGTGCTTGCACGGCAAGCATATCATCAAACTGAGCCATCTTTCCAGGTAGCTCTTCTAGGTTTTCAATGACTCTCCCCTGGCAACTCCTCTGGTATTTTAGATTATACATAATTTGGAAACAAACAATGTTAATGATTATATTAGTTTGTTTCCAAAGCTTTTATTCTTCACTAGAACCCAAAGTTCTATTGGCTCCATTTTATACATTAAGGTTCTGAGAAGCAAAATGCATAGTCCCTGGTCATGGAGTTCAGACTTTGATATTTGATAGTAATCCGTGCTGTATGCTTTCAAATAATTACATATAACTTACCTTATCTTATTTCCTTATCTGCTATCTATCCACACATACATAATTATCACCTTAAATTAGAACCAGAAAATAAAAATTGCAAATAAAACAAATTGACATTTTTATCTGCAATTTATATCTTTCCTATGTAGACAGCATTAAAATTTGTATAATTTTTGTACTGTAATGAAAAAAACACATTGTCAGCCAACACTAGCTTAAATTTTTTAATTAGTTGCAAGAGTAAAGCTAAAACATGATATCCAGATTGGGGCATGATGATGCACACTTGTAATTCCCAAGGGTTTGTCTGTATGTCTGTGAGGTGGTATAGTGAGTTCTAGGCCATCCCTGGCTATGTTTAAAGGATCTACCTGCAGAGTAGAACCTAGTGTTCCACAACAACACTATTCTAATTACCTACATCTGCAGAGTCAGGAACATAGAGATAAGTGAGACATTACTGATAACTGGAATAATATAAAATGCAACCAGTTGGGAGTGCCGAGCCCCCTACCAAAATTTTCTTCATGGAGTTTCTTCCAACATCAGTTAGTGCTAGCGGACCTTTAGTAGAATCCATTTCTCAAAATATCTTCATCAGAAAAAAATCCCCCTAACTCTTATGAAATCCATCTACGCCAGTCATCTTCAACAACACTTTCTTCAAATAATTCCTTGCGGCATCAAAAATGTCAGGTGCATCTTTTTCCTGAGTGTGTTGAGGAAAAGTTGAATGCAGGTAAAGGTTTTATCACACCGGTGAAGTTATTTCCTCACAAATCACGCTTTTAGTTGAAAGTTATATTGTGGTATGAAACCACGGATTGCTTAGTGGCTGTGGTAGATGGTCGATTAGTTTTAAAATTATTTACGTGCGTGTGCCATGTGTCTGTGTGTATGCATGAGCATGTGTGGGTAGATGGCTGTAAAGGCAAAAGAGGTCATCAGATCCCTTGGAGATGGGGTTCCAGGTGCTTGCGGTGTTAGGAGTCTAACTGAGGTCCTCAGAAAGAGCAGCACCTGCTCTTAAGGAATAAGCCATTTATCCAGCTTCACAATGCTGAGTTTTGAGTGGTTTTGAAGAGGGATGTGTTTGACGTGATGGGCTTAGTTTTACTGGAAACACACTGCTTATCTGGGTGACCTCCTAACAGCTACAGGAGATCTACGTTAGCCTGGTGCAAGGTGACCTACTGTGAAGGGTGAATGCATGCTTGCATCTTAGTTTGCTGGTTTTCCTGTTGGAAACCCAGACTTTAAATAATCCTTTGCCTTCAACTATACATAATAATGGCGATGCTCATACAGTACAGAAGATGGAAGATTTCACATATGCAAAGTGAAGTAGGCTGCGAATGAGTGCTCTGTGTTCAAGGCTGTGATTTCTCTGCCTGTTGTAGCCACTGTGTCACATGCGTTCTGACCCTTTTTTAAGGGTTGTCTTGGTTTCTGTGAGTGGGCTTTTTCACCTCTTCTTTGCAACACTAGCTATTTGATAATTTGTGTGGTGTTGTCTTTTCCTCTCCACACCAATATTTGTTTCTCTACACCTATGGATTCCCTGCTACTTTAAATGTTTACACACACACACACACACACACACACACACACACACTTTGGTATCTCTCCTTCCCCCACTTGATCATCTCATGGTTTCTGTGAAGCCAATGTGCCATATTTAAGTGCAGACTAATAGAATCATTTCCAGAAATCACACTTCATGACTTAGACAGTTTAGTTCTTGATTCTAAAAATGTTGATTTTTACACAGGTAGAGTGGTGTGAATATACTTGCCTGGATGGATGGATGGATGGATGCATGGATGGATGGATGGATGGATGGATGGATGGATGGCTGTTCGTATGTATGTGTGTATGCATGTATGTGTGTGTGTGTGTGTGTGTGTAAATGCAACCTTTCCTTTCAGTATGAAGGAAATTTAAAAAATTCCATTGATTGATTGAGTGTGTGTGTGTGTGTGTGTGTGTGTAAGTACAAACACGTGTGGGTTCTCATGCTTATTTGGAACTCGGGATTGAAAGGCAGGAACTGTATCTCACCTTCAACCACATGGACGCTCAAGTTTTCAGGCAAGTGCCTTCCCACTGAGCCACCCACTGAGCTGGCCTTAGTTAAAGGTGCTTTAACTAAGCACCTTTGATATATCCCTAACCTTACCCCACTGCTCCACACTCCATCTCCTAACCTGTGTTCAGGAATATAAATATTTATAGCCAGAAACTATTGCTGACCAAAATAAAACCTTGCCAAACATATCAAGGCTTACATAAAGATATCAGAGAAGGGACACCAGAATGTGGCTCAGTGGTAGAGTCCTCAGCCAGCATTTGTAAGACCCTAGGATCAATTTCCAGCACACACACATACACACACACACACCCATGCTTGCACACACAAAAACACATACATGCAGATATACATATACACGCACACACGTGACACACATACTGCACATATACATACGAATATGTACTCATACACACATATGCACACATAGGCCCATATACACACAGAAGGGAGATAAGTTGTCTGTTCAGTTGGCAGATTAATCTGTTGCATAAAGTCTAGACAAACAGTTGGTCCCACTGCTAGAGAAAAGCAAGCGTTCCTTGCTAAGATTAAATCGACAGAAACTGCCACCTTTGGATTAACAGTAAGCCTTTGTGTATTTCTGCAGGAAGCATTTGAAACTGAGCTAAAGTACAAAATGACAGTTAACGGAGAGGTTGCAGTGCTTTATTTAAAAAAGAACAAGTGAGTATGTGTCTGTCTGCTATTTCCCTCCTCAACGAGAAGTTAAAATGTGGACAGTGGCTGGCAAAGCTGCCCTCAGTTTTAGTGCTTCCAAAACTTGACCCACCATTCTTCACTCCTAAGAGACAGACTCCAGGAGTCCGTGAATTATTTTTTTCTCTTCAAGTAGTAGGAACACTTTAGGTAAAATAATAGTTTACTAGGCCTTTGCTGCTCTATAAAGAAAAAAAAAAAAAAAAAACAATGAGGTGCCAGGAGACAGACTTGATTATTTTACCAAACGATGGAGTGGTTCCAATATAACTTGTATGTTTGTCTGTGTCTTGAAGAGGGCCTTACAGGACTGTCCCCTGGAAAGGGCTGGGGCAAGGGTAGCTCTATGCCTTATGCAGAACTGGTTGCAAGGGCTCGCTTCTATTACTTTTGACCTCAGTTCTGCATCTCAAGTTTCTCCTGGAAATAGCAACCAGGTCCCCTGTGAAAAAGGGCTTGTTCCACAGCCCTCTGGAATGGCTCCAACACCCTTCCCCCTGCTGCCCGGCCAAATGAGCAGCGCTTTCCTGTGTACACTTGTCTGAACATAGGAGAAGCTGAGGAGCTGAAACTGGTCTGAGCAGCCTGGGAAGTCTTCTTTGTTTTCGGACTTCACAGTTGACATGTGTAAATGTGTAAACCATGCTCTTCCCCTTTCTTTCTCCAGCAATCTCCTTGCACCAGACTACTCGGAAACATACTATAATTCCAGAGGAAAACAGGTCACCACAAGCCCACAAATCATGGTATGACAACCTCATAGGTCCCTTGATAATGGATTTGTGCCCTGCAGACCTAAATATAGTCTTTGCCAGGCAAATAGGACTGAAACTGTTTTACAGCCTTGCTGCTATTTTATTTGGTTTTGTTCTGCTTTGTTTTCCCCAGCAGCAATAATTTTTTAATAAATCTTCTCACATTATTATATTTGTCTAAGAATGATGAAGGATGACCCCAATAACCTGTTCTAGCTTTTCAGGAAAGCAGGCAGGAGGAGCATACGGTTCCTTTAGAGTTGTTTTCTGCCCACGGACCCTATAATGAGAACAGCTAAGCATGTCTGTTAACTTTTTGCTATCACACCTCCAAATTATGTTGTGATCTATCACACTCAAGGCTACTTCTTAACCATCAGTTGTAGCACTGATGTTGCCCTAAGTAACTCCATTCTTGATCTATCTCCTGAGCTCCCCCTTGCTCCCATGGAGCCCCTAACTTTGTAGCCAAGAATCCTCTTCTGGGCTCCCTTCTCTGCGGCAAACCTTCACATGTTTTTTGGTTCAGCAGGCCAACACCACATCTCTTCCAAGATAGAAGGGCATGACATGGAACAGTCACATGAAGCAATAGCTCTGGTACTTTGCTCCAGATAGAATCATGACGTGTAGTGCAGGTTCATTGAAATAAAGTTTGACTCTTTGGACAAACAAGCTGAATGACCCATAGGTTTATAAAAGGGTGGAGCAGTGGTCAGTCCTAATTGAAAAAAATATATATATATAATGAGCAATGCATTTTTGAAGAAGAAAAATAAAGGCCAGATCTTTGGAGAGTCAGATTTTAAACTTAGCTAACTAAAATAAAATTTTTTAAAAATAGTGCTCAACTGTTTTGTACTATTTCAGCAACACTAATATAATATATGGAATACACTATACATAGTGTGCAATGCTATACAGTAGACTATATATAATATACAAACTGTATAATATAAGCATTGGGGGGTCATTAACTATCATCAAATTGTAACACACAAAAATGCTTGTATTTAATTTTTTATAAAAAGTCCCTAGCATTTTATAAAAGTTAGAGAAGAGTGGTCCCATTCCAGGATTTCAGATTCTAATTGGTCATGGAGTCTAAGAATGTTGAAGAATTTCCTTTACAAAATATCGTTTGTTTCCCTTAGGATAGCTGTTATTACCAAGGACATATCATAAATGAGAAAGTTTCCGAAGCCAGCATCAGCACGTGTCAAGGTCTTCGGTGAGACTTCAGGATTCATATCCCACTGACGCAGAGCTCACGTTTGATAAGTCTGAAGACCCTCGAGTATAATCAGTTATAGAATATAGTTAAGTGTGATTACTAAAGGCTACAAAATTTTGAAATTTCACATCAAAGCACCATTTTTTTAAAGCATAGAAATTATACAACTGAACTCTTCAGTTTTTATTCTTTTGCTTGTTTAAAAATGAGGATTTTGGGGGGACTCAAATTTATAGTCAGACTCTCTGAGGGGGTGTGGCTCCTCTTCTTTCTCTCCTTATCTTTATTTCCCTTTAGGTTTATTCTTAAAAACAACAACAAAACATATACACCTTTTCTGCCTGTTAGTGACTCCCCGTATGTCTGTCTATCCTATGGTAGCTCATCAACACCAAGAACTGATGAATTGCCTTTGTATACCTTAAAGAATCTAAACCTCTGTGTGTTCTAAACCAAGCAAACTGATCATCTCCTAAATCCATTATTTTTCCTGTGTTCTTGACCTCACTGATGGGATAATCAAGTGATAACTTACCCAGTTAGTAATCATGAAGTCTGTGAAGACTGCTTGTCTCGCCCTCCAGCCTCCATCTCCTTAACAAGCCCCAGGGGCTGTATATTCTAGTGATTTCCTGTTTGTTCACTGCATCTGCCTCTACTGTGAAACATCCTACCTCAGCTACGTAGTTGAAGTATGTGAAACAAACACCCACAGTTGCTGTCTTCCAGTTTTAAACCCTATATACTCATGCATTCCCACTTCATACTAATTACATAGAATTACATACTTATGAACTTGCTAGACAATTACATATACATTTTTTTTTTACTTCTACACACCCATTTTCTTCGTTTTGAATATAAGGTTCATAAAGAAAGAGACTACAGATCTCCTTTACCCTCTGCTTCTAATTCAGTGCTTCATTTAGAAGAAGTCTCCTTAAACATAATGCAAACTGATTTTAAACCACAGGAACCCTAGATTAATTAAGGAAGGAAAATGCAGCTGGATTTGCAATCAGCCATTAACAGGGAAGAACAGAGCCGGGTGGCCAATGAGTGGGCTCAGATGTTGGTACCAGGTTTTGTGAAGGAGTTGGAAATCTTTGCTGACCACACACTTCGTCTGCTTTCTTTCCACCCCGTAGAATTCTTCTATCGGCCATTATATCTTTGTATATTACAGACTGAAAAGTGAGGCTACTTAATTCAATGATTTTGGGGGGTTCACAGCTAGAATTTTAATTCCATATTAGACTCCAAAGCATCCCCAACTTTCACGGCCCATGCCATGTAGGAACAGGATGAAGACAGGGGGCTGATTCAGAAAACATTGTTAGTATCAGAAGCACATAAACTGGATTATTTTCTTGTAATATGATTAAACAGGTCGTGAGGACTTTGAGGACTCTGTGCAACTCCCAAAGCAATACCGTTTTGTTAAGGAGCTCTAATGTTCATGTTCCCCAGAGGCTACTTCAGTCAAGGCGATGAAAGGTATTTTATCAAACCTTTGAGCTCAGAGAACCTCGATGAACAGGCTCATGCCCTCCTCAAGGATGACCCCAGTGAAGTTCAAGAGAACAGCAGCTGTGGAGTGGATGAGGTGTCATGGCTACAAGGGCTGCATCAGAATGTGGTCCCACCTGCCACCAGACTGATTGTACGTAGAGTTTTGTGGTTACCTGTACTTTTGTTTTGTGTCCTAACTTGGGTTCTGATCTTTTTGCTTTTCTTCTTTTCATGTGTATGTGTGTTGTATGTACATGCATATTGCGTACAGATGAATCTATCTGTGCTTGTGGAAACCCAAGATTGATGTTAAATGCTTTCCTCAAATGATCCCCACCTTATCTATTGAGGCACAGTTTCCCAATGAACATAGAACTTGCCATTTTGGATGGCCTGGCTAGCCAGCTTGTTGTGGCTTGTTATAGGAATTCACTGTCTCCGCCCTTTCTGTATTTGGATTAGAGGCAGGCCATGACACCCACCAATCTTTTACAGTGGATTTGGGCAGCTGCATCCAGCACTCACATTTTCACAGGGAGGGTTTTCATCTACTCAGCTACCTTTCCGGCCCTTGGTTCTAATTTTGGCAGTGTGCTTGCTTCACATTTTATAGCCACTACTGAAACTAATAGTTTATAATTTTACTAATGGTAAAACATTGCTGTACATTAATAATTTATTTACTGAGAATCTGTGCCTAAACTATTATCATCAACAATATGCAAGGGCTAAAAAGAAGCCTGAAATATAATATGTGACAGCTAGGAAGAGACAGAAGGTCACAGTACTCTCTAAATCTCACAATGCACACTCTTCTTGTGAGATGTAACTGTAATGGATTTCTCCTTAGAAATGTCCAGTGTACAAGGGATGGAGTAACACAAGCACACAAACAACACAAGCACAGGATCTACCTGTAGGGAGATAGAACATTCTTTCCTGTATGGAATCCTGTTTTGACGACAGAAGAAAAGACAACCCCAGCTGTTTTCAGCTGTGTGGTACGCATTAAAATGTTTCTGTTGTTTTACTTTCATTGCTTGATTATCACTTTCAAGTGTTCTCAGAATCTGTAAGCACCAGGCAGACTTGGTTCTAAGAAAACTCTGAGGTTGTCCTCTTTGCCATGGATTTGAAGTTTACTGTCTGTATCTAGGAACCCAAGAGGACTAGTCCTGGTTACATGTTTCTTTCAATATCATTCTGGTTCTGTTGGCACCAGCCTCTGGACTTCTATCTCAATTATTTGGGGACTGTGTAGGAATAACCATGCTTTCCTGGTTGGTCATTTGATATTAAAAGTCTTGGCCAAACTGTTCACTGCCTTTTGCTATGGAATTCTTCCCAGGCAATCTCATCTTATCCTACCCATTCTCTCCTTCAGTGGAACTCTGTAGGGCTGGGGTGTAGCTCAGTAGAATTCTTTCTAGGGTGTGTGAAACCCTCATGTCCACACCAGGTGCTTTGTAAGCCATTTGCAATAGTGTGTGCTTGTAATCCCCAGCACTAGGAAAGCAGAGGCAGGAGGCTCATGTGTGATGAATGCAAAGCCAGCCTGGGATACATGAGTCCTTGTTTGTAAAAAAAAAAAGGGGGGGGGGACTAGGTGGGAGGAAATGAGGGAGGGGGCTATAGCAGGGATACAAAGTGAATAAACTGTAATTAATACAAAAAATAAATTTAAAAGAAACACCGTGACAAAAAAAAAAACCCACAGAAGTTGGTATTTTACTTTTTTTCTTTTCTGAATTATATTGCAATTGGTTTTCACTTCTTGGATTCCTGTTTTTATGAGTATTGTGTATAGTCGAAGTCTTTAAAAAGCCTTTTTCTAATTGCCTATTTAAAATCACTATCTGACCACCCAGCCAATCACTCACTGAATCCACCCCACAGTTCTAATTACACTTGATGCTTGTGTGTTTATGTTTGTCTCTTATGATCTGCTAAGCTAATGGACCATTGTAGACTTATCTATCCTGGGCTCCAGAGTGCTATGAGGGCATAGAAAGTGTTAGTAAATATTTTGTTCCTATGGATAATGGGAGGTAAGTATAAACCTCACTGGATAACAGATGAGTCTATCAACATATTTGTTTCTAATGATGGAATCATATAAGACCATCACTTTCCTTCATTTTCTAACATTCCGAGCCTTGTTTGTATGCATACCTGGATGTTGTGGTAGAGTTAAAATAGTAATATTGTCTGTCTTGATTCTCAGATACAATCCAACCTATTAACAGTGAGAGATACTGTCTTAGTCATGCTCTTCCTTCTATTTCAGAAGTTGAATGATGCGATGGTTCAAGAACCTAAGAAATACATAGAATATTATTTGGTCCTGGATAATGGTGAGGTAATTACAACAGATAATGCATCTCACAAGATTAACTTATTATATGAGATAGAAATGTCTAGATCCATTTTGAAGTATCAAGAATATGAAGCATATGGAGAAACTATTCTAAGTCTACAAAATTGATATTTATAATGAAACAATGAAACTGACAGATGTTTCTTCTCAGACATAAGCAAATGACAAATACACACAAATAATATTTTTGGCCCTATATTACTCTTTTTTTTTTTTTACTATCTTTAGAGATCCAAATTATTTTCTTTTTAAACTCATTTGTGATGTCATCCTTGATAGTTCATTTGTAATGTTGGATTTGTTCTCTGGAGGGATCATCATATAGACAAAATCCCAGTGGATGGGTTCTTTGGAGAATGGCAGAGCTTGGTGATAGGCACCATCTTTTCTAGGAACACATTTTCCAATTTTGAGTTCCTAAACAAGTTATCTCTGTGTGTTTAATGCCAAAAAAGAAAAACAATTTCGATATCAAAACGATCTGGAAATTAATTATCTCAGAATTCAAATCTCTGGTCTTGTGTTGGGCTCATCCACTATGCAGTGATTTAAAGATAGTAAATCATGCTTTGTACTGATTAAGAAACCGTGACAATCAAATTAAAACATATTTAGAATAATCACTCACTTTATTTTATCGTGGTTTTGCTCCAGACAGAGTTTTGCGATGCAGCCAATACTGTCCTTACTCATGGCCCTCTTATGCTGGGTTGGCCTTCCACTGCTCAGAGTATAGGTATGCCAACATGCGTGGCTGAATTTCCAGGAGCTGTATGCTGACCTGCTATTTCAAGGGGAAAAACATGATGTTATTACCAAAATTTGTTAATTTACCTGAAAAAATGACTCAATTTGCTTTTATTTTTGAAATATTAATAACTAGTAATTATAATCACTCTACAATAAGTTAAATTGTCTTTTTATCTTTTGATTATGTTAATTTCTATCATGCTAATTCTGTCTTTTTATTGTCTTCTAGTTTAAGAAGTACAATAAAAATCTTACTGAAATAAGAAAGATAGTGTTTGAGATGACCAATTACGTCAACATGGTAAGATATAGTTCATTAAACGTCACGTCAAATGCTTTGTGAAGAGCTGTCTTTGAGTGTTTCTGTGGATGAACATGAATCTAGGATGGGAAGGAAAGCAAGTCTCTTGAGGTTAAGGTGCTAGGCCTCTGAGGAATGACCATGAATTTTACTATTTCACTAGATATTAATACTATGTGTTCTTAGAACCAAAATATAACAAGTCAAGTTTTTTTTTCATTTTTAAAATTATTTTTATTATTATTACAGTTTATTCTCTTTGCATCCCAGTCATAGCCTCTTCCTTCATCTCCTCCTGGTCCTACCCTCCCTCCCTCTTCCTCCCCTATACCGCTCCCCTAGTCCACTGATAGGGGAAGTCCTCATCCCCTACTGTCTGACCCTAGCCTGTCAGGTTCTATCAGGACTGCCTGGATCCTGTTTCTCTGTGGGCATGCTAGGTTGGGCAATTGGATGGAACTAGAAAAGATCATCGTGAGTGAGGTAACCCAAAGACATGCAAGGTATATATTAGCCATATAATATAGGACAAACCTACTAAAATCTACAGATCTAAAGAAGCTAAACAACAAGGAGGACCCTAGGGAAGATGCTTAATTCTCATTTAGATAGACACTGGAAGATTCCAAGATAGACACTGGAAGAGGTAGAACAGAGGGAACAGGATGGGAGTCTACCACAGATGTCCTCTAAAAGACTCCATCCAGCAGGGGATAGAAGCAAATACAGAGACTCACAGCCAAACTTTGGACAGAGCACAGGGAGTCTTCTGGCAGAAAGGGGATATAGAAGGACCTGGTGGGAACAGGCGTCTGACAAGGAGACCGACAAAGTCAAAAAAGCTTGGCCCAGGAGGGAGATGCAGAAATTGATGTATCAACCAAAGGCCATGCATACAGAGGACCTAGATGCCCTGCTCAGATGGGCAGCTCAGTCTCCATGAGGGTTTCCTAGTAAGGGGAGCAGGGGCAGTCACTGGCTTGTACTCATTGCCTGCTCTTTGATCACCTTTCCCTGGGGGAGCAAGATAGCTAGCCCATAAATCAAGCTTTATTTTGAAGGATTTTGTTTCCCAAAATCCGCTTAAGAAAATACTGATAATCAAATTCTGGTAGGAAATAATTTCAAGGAGTTAATTAAGACAAGAAACAAATAGGCCTGTCATCACTGGAACTGTAACACCTTTCTTACTCACATTATTTCAGTCAATCTCTAAACAACCCTCAAGAAGTTACTTAAATGTAATGTAAAAAAAAAACAAAACATTTTACCTGGAGAAGTACAAAAATGCTCAAGGTGATAAAGGAAATGACACACATTACTGTTTCTGAAAAATAAAGTGCAGTGGAAATATTAAAAGATTATTTCACTACTACAATTGATTGCTTTGCATTGTATTCTTTCTGGACAGCTTTACAAAAAGCTTAATGCCCATGTGGCATTAGTTGGAATTGAAATTTGGACTGACGGAGATAAGATAAAGATAACACCAGACCCCAACACCACCCTGGAGAACTTCTCTAAATGGAGGGGAAGTGATCTGCTAAAACGAAAGCATCATGATATTGCTCAGTTAATCTCGTATGTACTCCTTTCTCTTTGCACAATGAGAGTGAGATCTTGGGGTGTAGGTAAGATGTAAGGATCTCCACACAAGGTTGTTGTTGTTGTTTTTAAATACGCTCTGATGGGTCCTTGTTGAATATGTTTTTGCTTTGTCTCCAAGTATTGGCTTTTTAAAACCTAAAAATGAAAACAAGGCAATCATTTATCAGAATTCTGTTTTATTTGGGTCTGCACAAAAGAAGGACAAATTTACTTCATGAAACAAAGGAATTAAGACTGTTTAAAAGAGATGATTGACTTCAGCCTTGAGTTAGGGGAAACTTCTAGATTCAAAGTAAGATTGAGTATTATGTTAAAATCCCCCAACTTAAAACTGTTCTGCTGAAAGGCCATTTAATAACAAGAGCTAAAGCAAATAAGAGGTAAAAGAAGCTGTGGGCTTTGGTGTATAAGATCAAGAATATGCCTCTGCCCAGGTTCATAGTTTCAATGGGTGTCAGACAGGAGGAAGCTGCTGGTGTGGACCTGAAATGGCTAGAGAGTTTGCTTCCTCAGGGAACAGTGCATGACAGGGAAGTGAGTGGTCCTGTCGAAGTAATTTATGTTTTGGATTGATCACAACAGATCAATTAAAAAACTGTGTGTTTAATATAAGCCTAATTCATATATATGTGTGTGTACATATATACATATATATGTATATATACATATTATTATATCATATGTGACATCTGGGCTAGTCACTAAGTTCCTGGATGGGAGATTTACTGTTCCATTTATAAGTTGCAGATCTTAGCATTTACTAGACAGATTAATACACCACACACACACACACACACACACACACACACACACACGACACCTGGCCTAGTGTGGCTAGAACAGGCCCGGCTGTGTTCTTCTATAGAAAATCTTTCATGTGGACAGCACGGACATCTGCTCAGCACAGTAGGATCTTTAAAAAGGTTTTAGCTTCTCTCCTACCTGGCTCATTGTGACACACAGCCTTAAGGTCAACACACCACCACAGTGGATGTTTGCTTGCTCTTGACCACAGTGGCTGTATGCCCCTGACCTAAATAATTTCATGATCTTAACTAAAATTCCGCACCACCCATTTCCAAGGCTGCTCATCGGTCTGTGAGCACTACAGGATGGCTCACTGAAACACATGGCTGGAGACCAGCAGGCATAACTCCAGCTTGGAAGAGCCCCTGCTTTATTGAGACACACTTCGGGGTGGAGCCTTCTTTGAGGAGGAACTTAGTGAGTTCCTGAGCTATGACCTTAGCAGCTAGAAAAACCTACATGAGTTGAACTCCTCTCAGACTGGCTCCAAAGTCAGTCAAATTGCTGTGTATTCATACACTATAGAGCAACGGCGTAGAAAGATGAAAATCGTAGACAAGATTTAAATGTGTAGATAAATGTTAATGTGATACTGAGAACGGACTTTTTTGAAGAGATCAGAGCAAACAGAAACACCACACACACACACACACACACACACACCACACTAATTTCCTGGATGGGAGGTTAGCTGTTGCATTTATAAGTTGTAAATCTTACCATTTACTAGACAACTTAACACAATACCTATGTTCAAGGACAACCAGATAAAAGTAGGAAAGTCCTATTCATAGAGAACAGAAGCCAAGATAGGTACTTACAGAGGGTGGAAGGTTTATTTTTATAATTGCTATCAGTTGATACCATACAAATGTAGAATCAAGTATCAAATTATATGTAGTATGAGTTTAAAATAGTTTACCAATGTGAAGAATGTTTAAATATGCCAAAATACAGAAGTATAATTTCTAAAAAAAATATGTAAAAATCAGATTAACTAAAAATGATTCATCCAACAGGGGATCAAAGCAGATGCTGAGACTCACAGCCAAACTTTGGGCAGAGCACAGGGAGTCTTATGGAGGAAGAGAAGGGTGGGATTAGAGGGACATGGAGGGGACAGAAGCCCCACAAGGAGATCAACAAAACTAAAAGATCTGAGCCCAGGGGATCCTGCAGAGACTGGTGCACCAATGGAGAACCATGCATGGAGAGGACCTAGACCCCCTACTCAGATGTGGCCAATTGGTGGCTCAGTCACCATGTGGATCTTTGAGTGAGGGGAGCAGGGGCTGCCTCTATCATGAACTCAGTTGACTGCTCTCTGATCACTCGCCCCTTATGATGTAGCCTTAACAGGCCAAGAGGAAGAGGCTCCAAGCAGTCCTGATGAGACTTAACAAGCTATAGGCAGATGTCAATAGTGGAAAACTAACCCTTTCAGTGAACTAGAGGAAGGGGATGAAGGGAAGAGGAAGAGAGGGTGGGACTGGGGAAAGTTGAGGGCAGGGGCTTCAATTGGGATTATATAATGAACAAAGTGTGAAGAAAAAAATGAAAATTTTAAAAATTTAAAAAATGCCATCTTATGCAAAAAATAAATAAAAATAAAAAGATAAAATATACAGGAAATGGAAAGTGAGAGGGAAATTTTATTAATTTTCTCATATTTCATGTTATAATCAATATTTTACCCCTTTGATGTTGTTTAGTAAGACAACACAAGTTGAATCAACTGGAGGAATTAAAAATTTGACAAGCACTTAAAATTTCTCTAAGTGAACAAGGGTCAAAGCCTTGTGCAGAGAGCAAAAGACATCAGCAAAGGAAGGCATGTCACCACTGCTAATTTGAAATAAAGAAACTCCAAAAGCAAAATTAAATTCACCAAAAGCCGTTAGCAAACAAATGCAATTGGTCTAAACCTGTTTGTGTTCAATAGCAGAATACATAATAACATAAATACTTTAAAAATCTTATTCTAACACAAACACTATATAAAGAACCTAAGAAGAAGTAGTTAAAGTATGAGAAAGATATAATTTTTTAAAAAAACACACAATTTAGCTCCTAACCAAACAATTATATACCAGGGAACATTTATTAGGACCAAGGACAAAACAACAATAACAAAACAACAACAAAAACCAGAACAAAAAAACAGTTTCTTTTATTGACGAGGGATAAGGGATAAATTTAAAAGAAAATTTATAATAGTCATGAACTTTTAAATCCAAATGCTTGGATTTCAAGTCTGTGGAAGACAGTATTGGGAAAGGCCCCTTTTAATATTTTAAAACCTTAGGAAATACTTAAGTGATGGTTGGCAATTTAAATTTCTCCATTGCTTGTTTAGAGTTCTAAATTAATTGTTTGGTTTTTTTTTTCTCCCTCTTAAATATGTTTCTTTCTTCCTTGCAGCTCAACAGATTTTTCTGGATCAACAGTTGGCTTAGCTTTCATGTCTTCGATGTGTTCCCCTTATCATTCTGTTGGCGTCATTCAGGTCTGTTTGAAGATTACCTGTTGGTTAAGTTACATGCAACTGCCAAATTTTCCAACCCCATCTATAGAGAAGATTGTTAGGGCTGTCCTACAGACTGTTTCTTGGTAAATACAGTAAATTAGTGGCAAATGGTGACCTAATCTTACATTCTGGAATAAATCCAATGTATTCATAAACTATTATAGCAATTTACCGTGCTAATGCATCTTCAGGATCTCTGCAGCAGTATCTGCCCACAATTTTATCTTTGTGTAACATGATTGCTGTAGGTTTTGTTGCTACAGTAAACTTGACCACCTTCAGGGAGTTGGAATATATATTCCCAACTCTGATTTTCTGCATTATCTGAGCAGAGCTGGTGCTTATTTCTTCCAAGATGTTTAACCCAATTAACCAGTAAAACTGTGTGGGGCTGTAGTTTTCTTTTGGAAAGAATTTTGGAATCAAATTTTATTGATTCATTCAACTCTTTGGACTGCTCAGACTATCTATACTTGAGCAACCTTGGTAATTTCATCATTCAGAAAATATGTCCATTTATTTAAGTGGGCAGAAGTTAATTGATAATATTCATCACAATATTTTCCACATGGAGCTAACTTATAAGCACATGCCTTCTCTTATTTATGATATTTATCATATGTGCCTTTTCATTTTTGTTGTGGACAATTTCTGGAGGCCTTTATCAAGTTCTTTGATTTTAAATACCATGGTCACTTTCAGTGTTTTTTTTTTTCTCCCCTCTAAACTTCATTGATTTCTGCCCTCTTATTAATAATTATCTTTCTTCTATTTATATTAAATTTAATTTGTTCTTTTTTTAATGCAGTCAGTGCTGTATCAATACATTGATAGATGTTGTAATTTTTTCACTTTAAATACTTCATAAATTTTCTTTTGGGAAATGAAAAGTAGGCATTGGAATACATTTACAAAGTTACTGGTTTGTTCATTTTATCTTTCAATTACATCTTTTTGCTTCAAGGGGTTTGAAGCTCTGTCATTAGGTCTTTACATAAGTATAATCATTGTCTCCCTGAAGAACTGACCCTTTTATCACATCACTGTCCTCACAAATGTTCATCCCTGAAGTACGGATTATTCTGGAGCCTACTTTGTCTAATGTTGTCTAATGTCGGCATGGTTACACCAGGTGTTTCAATGATAAATCTCTTTCCTTGTTCATGTTTTTTTGGTATTTGTGTGTGTGTGTGTGTGTGTGTGTGTGTGTGTGTGTGTGAAAGAGAGAGAGAGAGAGAGAGAGAGAGAGAGAGAGAGAGAGATCTTCAGTGGAACTCAACACCAGGAAAAGTGTGTCAGCATGAGAAGCACATGATGCCATTTTCCCTGTCATTTCCAATAGGACCACAGTAACTACCATCTTCGAGTCGCAGGGACAATGGCCCATGAAATGGGCCACAACCTTGGCATGATCCATGACTACGTGAGTTGCAAGTGTCCATCTGAAGTCTGTGTAATGGAGCAGTCACTAAGGTGAGGGTGCTGGGGCTATGCTGTGTGTCCCCAGTTTTGATGTACTGGGATTGGTACTAACCTCAGGGTCATACTCAACAACTTGCTCAAGATTTTATGTCTTAGAATTAGAAGAATTTTAATAAAATTGGCAAGGTTACATTTTTATGTCTTTGATATTCATGGCACCCAATAATAAGCAAAGAAAAGTGTCACCGGGACAATGGTTTGTATGGAAAAGCAATCCAAAAGCAAGGGATAACCCAGATTTTAGGAGCCACCATGAAGCAGCAGGACCCCCAAAGCACCAGTTGTGCTCCTGGAGTGACAAACAGCTCACAGAGGTTCTCAGCTCTGGACTCAGACACAGTGACAACAGCCTTGGTGACACTTCCTATGAATGCTGAGTAGGCAACAGCAGATAAACCATTCACAAAGCTAAATGGTATTGGCCACCAGACATTGCTGTAAGTTTTAAAAGTTCATTGATTTCACTTAATTCTATCTAATTAATAAGTAATTGAGTATTTGATGCTTTTGATGGTGGGTCTGTGACATATCAGCTTACCTACACACATACACACACATATATAAATTATTTATTTACATGTGTATGGTTGTTTTTGTCTGCCTGTACGTCTGTGTACAACTTCTATGTGGTGCCGTTAGAGACCAGAAGAGGGCATTATATTTCCTCAGACAGGAATTACAGATGGTTGCGAGCTGCCATGTAGGTGTTTACTGTCAAGCCAGGATACTCTGGAAGAGCAGCCAGGGGTGATCTTAACTGCTGAGCCAACTTTCCAAACCCTGTACTGAATTTTAAAGATCTTGTCATACTAGAAACACATTTTTCTCTTTGAAGTTGGGACAGCTCATCATTTTATCTTGTGTTACCTACATGGCACATGGCACCAAAATATACTTAGATTTTTGCCAAGTTTTTCTTATACTCAGAATGGGTGATTACAAAGAATGAGGGTTTGAAGAAAAATTTCATGATGTCCCTCATCAGAAGAATAAATTGAGAAAACGTGGTACATTTACACTATGAGATCTTTCTCAGCTGTTAAAAAAAAAAAAGACCTCAGAAATTGGAGAAAATAAGAAACAGGACAGGAACATAACACAGAGGATATTTGACAGACTCTACCCAGTAGGATATTAAAGCAGTTGCTGAGACTCATACCCAAACTTTGGGCAGAGTACAGGAATCTTATGAAAGAAGGGGGAGATGAAAGACCTGGAGGGGACTGGAGCTCCACAAGCAGAGCAACAGAAGTCTAGGTCCAGGGGTCTTTTCTGAGACTGATACTCCAACCAAGGACCATTCATGGAGATAATCTAGAACCCCTGTTCAGATGTAGCCCATGGCAGCTCAGTCTCCAAGTGGGTTCCCAAGTAAGGAGAACAGGGACTGTCTCTGACATGAACTCAGTGGCTGGCTCTTTCATCACCTAGCCCTGAGGGGGCAGCAGCCTTACCAGACCACAGAGAAAGACAATGCAGCCAGTCCTGATGAGACCTGATAGGGTAGGGTCAGAGGGAAGGGGAGGAAGATCTCCCCTAACAGTGGACTTGGAAAAGGGCTTGGGAGGAAATGAGGGAGAGAGGGTGGGTTGGAAAGGAGTGAGGGAGGGGGCTACAGCTGGGATAGAAAGTGAATAAATTATAATAAATGAAAAAATTTTAAACATTTTTTTAAATGCTGGCAATAAAAGACATCATGAAATTTACAGTCAAAGCAATGAAACTAGGAAAAATAAATCATCTTGAATGAGGTAACTCTGATTTAGAAAGACAAATATAATTAGCCATCATCAGAGAAACTTCCTTCTGCAGCAGAGGGGAACATATAAAGAGACCTTATGGCCAGACACATAGTGAGAAATATTGGAACATTCAGCCCTCAATGGAATCCAATTCCTCCTCTCAGAGCTCTGGGAACCCATGGAAGAGGAGACGGGGAGTTAGAGACAAGGAGGGTAGAAGACACCAAGAAAACAAGGCTCTTTAGATCAGCATGAACAAAGCTCCTCTGAATTCACGGAGTGGAGCAATATGCATACACCCTGCATGGGTCTACACCCAAGTCCTCTGCATATAGATTTTGGTTTCCAGTTTGGTGTTTTTATGTAATTCCCCAGTGCGCAAACAAATGGGTCCATGATTCTTGCGCCTTCTCTTGGGCTCTTTTCTTTCTGTTGGTTTGTCTAGTCCAACTTGATGTAATAATTTTTGCTTTATCATATTATATTTTGTTATATTTTAGTATTATCTCTTAGAAACCTGTTCTTTTCTAATGAAAGACAGAAAGGGGAGTGTATCTGGCTAGGAGGGAAGGTGGAGAGGGACTAGGAGAGGCAAGAGAAACCATAATCACACCATATTGAATATATTATGTAAGGGAAAATCTATTTTAAATAAAAGAGAAGAAAGAGAAAAGAAGGAAAATATATTTTTCAATAAAAGGGGGGAAAAGAACGAAAGAATTTCTCATGGGAAAAAAAATGAAAAGATATTTATATCCCTGTCTTGGTGGGAAATTTTCTAAGCAAGCTTATCTTGAATAAATCACATTCTTATCCTCTCTCTCTGCACACACACACACACAGATACACACACAGTGCCTCTTTTCTGTTCTCACCTATCTGCTCACACTATTAGGTTATTTTTTTCATGTTCCTTCTACCCAAAATATTCAGCTTCCCTCCAGTTGCAGTTTGTGTTATTTCTCCCAGATATTATTTCATGCTTAAACCTCACCGTCATTTATGAGAGGAAAAGAATGTCAATTGATACTTATTAAGAGGCTATGAATGCTTAGCTCTATGAATAAATATGTAAATATGATTCTGTTATTCCAAAATAGCCCACAGATTAGAAAGATGAAAAGAGCAGGCCAAAAGTGGTTTTTGTTCTCAGTAGAAGTGGTCTGCATGCTACAGGTTGAGAACAGTCATGTTTCCCCATTAAGCTGAGATATTTACAAACACACAAGTGGGTGAATTTTGAAAGGTTGATGTCCTCATATCTTAACCCCTGATCAGTGCATTGGATCTGATCTCTGGGGTCATTTATGAGTATCATGGTAGCTGATATGGGCCATTACTTCCCTTGCGGAAAGCATGATTGTACTGGTTGTTCTTCTTCTCTATCTACATAGGTTCCATATGCCTACAGACTTCAGCTCCTGCAGCCGTGTCAACTACGAGCAGTTTCTTCAAGACAAATCATCCCATTGCCTCTTTAATATCCCATCGCCTTCAGACATCATATCCACCCCGGTGTGCGGGAACCAGGTAGTAGAAATGAATGAGGACTGTGACTGCGGCACCCCCAAGGTAAGCCTAGCTAAGAACATAAAGCATACAAGATTATGTGGTCCAACAACATAAAACTGAACCTTTGCGGGGGGTGGGGGCGCTTTTAATAGGTAAGTAGTTTTCAGGCTAGTATGAGAGGGTTTGCAGAGTTTAATATTTCTTTATCGTCCTCACTAGATTAATTTTCATCCTGACTGTGTGTCATCCTTTGCCAATACGGACTTTGGGGTCTTCATCCCTAACATTCTGTTTGAAATTATTCAGCTAGCCCAAGCAACTGTGGACCCGTGAGTGTCACTTTAGGTGTAGTGCTATGGCGGTATTTAGAGCATGTCAATCATTTGCTTCCCTAAACTCACAAGCTGACCAGAGCAAGAGTCAAAATCTAGACCCAGGTCTTGTTTACTGACTCCCACACCCACTTTCAGAAGGGATTACCATGTTACACACCCCATATCTGTCAAGACTCAGAAGTTGTTGACATCACAGTGTCTGTCCTGATTGCATCTGATTCACAGGCC
Source organism: Meriones unguiculatus (assembly GCF_030254825.1). Classification (NCBI taxonomy): domain Eukaryota; kingdom Metazoa; phylum Chordata; class Mammalia; order Rodentia; family Muridae; genus Meriones; species Meriones unguiculatus. Next base: position 65,606,585 of record NC_083357.1, on the reverse strand, counting down.
AGCCTAATGTAAATAGGGTTCTGCCCTAACCCCTTTTATTGCACTTAGCAGGAGTGATGGATGGATTCCTTCTGGGGGTTGGCTTTGCAATGACCTTAGAATAAGATTAAAGCTTTATTTGGTCTGTCTGCAAAGATGCTCTTCCCCTGATGATGCTGATATTTAAATGAAAGGCAGTAGTTTTAACTCTGAAAACATCATAATGCTTAAAATTTAGCTTTTCAATAGGAATCTTGACAGGTGCAAGATGAAAGTTGCCTGAGCACTTTCTCAGAAAATTGAAAATAGCACTACCTCAAAATTCAGCTATGCCACTCCTGGGCATATATCCAAAAATGTGCCCAACCATTCAACAAGGACATTTGCCCAACTATGTTCATGGCAGCTTTATTTGAAATAGCCAGAATCAGGAAACAACCTAGAATGGATACCAAAATTATGGCACATTTACACAACGGAATGCTACTCAGCTATTAAAAACCAGGAAATCATGAATTTTGCAGGCAAATGGATAGAACTAGAAAAGATCATCCTGAGTGAGGTAACCCAGAAACAGAAAGTCATGCATGGTATAGTTAGCCGTACTAAAATCTACAGGCCTAAAGAAGCTAAACAGGAAGGAGTAGCCTAGGGAAGATGCTCATTCAGAAGGGAAAACGGGATAGACACTGGAAATGGTAGAAGAGAGGAAACAGGATGGGAGTCTGCCACAGCTGTCCTCTAAAAGACTCCAACCAGCAGGGGATTGAAGTAGATGCAGAGACTCACAACCAAACTTTGGGCAGAGCACAGGGAGTCTTATGGAAAAAGCAAGGGATAGAAGGACACTGAGGGGACCGGAGCCCCACAAGGAGACCAACAAAGCTAAAAAAAATCTGAGCCCAGGGGGTCATGCAGGGACTGATGCACCAACCAAGGACTATGCATAGAGAGGGCCAAGACTCCCTGCTCAGATATAGCTGATTGGCAGCTTAGTCTCCATGTAGGCCCTTGATTAAGGGGAGCAGAGGCTGACTCTGTCATGAACTCGGTTGCCTGCTCTTTGATCACTTGCCTCTGAAGATGCAGCCTTGCCAGGCAACAGAGGAAGAGGATCCAGGAAGTCCTGATGAGACTTGATAAGTTATATATAGGAAGATGGCAGAGGAGAATTCCCCCTTTCAGTGGACTAGGGGAAGGGGATATGGGGGACAAGGGAGAGAGGGTGGGACTGGGAGGAATTGAGGGAGGGGACTTCAATTGGGATGCATAATAAATAAATTAGAAAGAAAGAAAGGAAGGAAGGAAGGAAGGAAGGAAGGAAGGAAGGAAGGAAGGAAGGAAGAAAAATAAAGTTGCCTGAGGTTCTAGGTAAACTCTTGAGGTCTTGTTTATCAATAGGAATCATGACAGCTGTAATGGAAGTTGCCCAAGGTTCTAAGTTCTCCTGCAGCTGTGCAGAAAAGGTTTGGATCTCTCAAAAACAAAAAGCCAAGACCAAAAGAAATTATACTGCTTTCATGGGACACCAGCCGTTTGACATTGCAATACGATGTCCCTTAAAAATGTGTTGAACCACATTAGTAGATATTCTTGGGATACACGGCAGAACTGAATTAATAGCCAGAGAAAGCATGTCGAAGACCAAATTAATAACATTCAGTATCTCTAGTGAGGATGGAAATGAGTTGAAGATGAGACGGAAGCATAGCTGATGCATTGGCTTAATTAAGTTGGATTTTTCTGAAAACTATGATTTCCTTTTGTTTTTCTTCATATTTTATCATGAAAATAAAAACTATTAGCGTTCATATGAAATACCTGAGGAAAACCTATTTGTTTAAAGGGATAAAAAGAAAATATCCAGTAAAATATGTATAAGAAGAAGTCAGGTAAAAGCAAGCCACCAGCTGTCCAAACTCCTCCTAATGTCTTGGGTTACCTTTAGTGTAATGAAGGAGAATTTTAAATGCTACCAAGTAATGTGAACATGTGACAAATAAACTTTATTATGAATTTTTTTACTAAATATACTGCTTTCATCTGTGGCTAATGTTTTCTAGGAATGTACCAACAAATGCTGTGATGCAAAGACCTGTAAAATTAAAGCAGGTTTCCAGTGTGCCCTGGGAGAATGCTGTGAGAAATGTCGAGTAAGATGCATGTATACCATTTTTATACTTTTGATTATTTTCCATATTAATGTTTTAGTGATCATGTTAAGCCAAACAGGAACACATGGAGCTCCATTAAAAAAAAAAAAAAAAAAAAAAAAGAAGGGGGTTGACTGTGCGGACCACAGAGGAAAGCCATGAATCATCAGTGGTGGGAAAATGGGAGGCTGTCGGCTAATGGCCACCAACTGGCAGTTACATGGGATGAATGGAGCTGGGGGTGTAGTGTGCGGCAGGCAGGAGTGTGTTGCCCAGAGGATATGCAAAATTAATGGCTACGATGGTGGAAGTTTGCCGAGAGTAGACTCCAGGTGTTCTCTCTAAAATTATACACATACATACACAAAGGTATTGATGCTAATTTGCTGACCATAATAATTGTTTCACTATACAGATGTACACACACACAGCACACACACATACACACACACACACATACATACACCCCAAAATGCCATGTTGTTTACCTTAAACTCACACAGTATAATTTTTAAGAAATTAAAAAATGTCACTATTTAGTAGGCAAACCAACATGAGCAAACATGACCGACTCCAAGGCCCTTGGTAGTTTGTCCCTTCTGCTGGGTCTTCTACTGGTGGCCTCCTTTGACCACATCACATGAACTGATCGCATCTACCTGTATTGACGGATCTGTTAGAAAAGTATTTTGAATCGACTGGGGCTTTTCCCAAATTTAAGACCACATTATTTAGATCTAAATTACCCTCACTACACGGAGAAAATAAAAAGAGCAGAAGTCTACATTGGAGGGACCAGAGTACACTTCATGTGAAAGGAGTGTTTTTGCTTTCTGGAAAATAGAATGAATTGATTTCAGATTTAGAGATTTAGAAAAGAAAGAATGGCTAAATGATAAGAGAGGGGAGCAAAGAAGGGACTTGGTGTGGTTCCTGGTAAGAGAACCAAGCTGCTTGGAACTGTGGGAACTACATTTGGAGTCTCCGTAAACTCCTCCGGCTGTAGCATGGTCTAGCCTGTAACTGGTATTAAAACAGGTGGAATTTGTTTGGTGCTTGAGATGGCCTGGGCCTACTCATACAACTAGTAAATGACGGACCTCCTCTGATTTGCTGAGGTGTCAGAAGAGTTCATTTTATCAAGGTTGCTCTAAGGAAGTAAGGGCAAAATGTACAGTACTTTTGCAAAAGAGTTCATGTAGCCAGAGGGCACTTGGTTATTTCTTTGTTCACATAAAACATTCCATAGCAAGAATTGACAAGAAATGCCTGAATCTGCAATGAAAAGGACTGAGGAAACTTGATGCCTGGGAAAGTCTTGAGGTATGCAGATCTGGTGTTTGCAAAGCTGTCTCCCTTTCACTTCACTAGCAAATCCTAAAGTTGCAGACTTAAATCATGACAAAGAAGCGTTCAACAAAGGGAGAGATCCAACTCCCTGCTTTCCATCTGAGACATTGCCTACCATGCCTCTTATTTTCACTTAAGTTCTTTTAGTGTTTGTCTTGCAAATTCAAAATATTAATTGTTTAAAGACTTAAAGGATTGGCCAACATCAAAACAGGTGACACGACATGGGTGCAGTGCAAAAATAAATAAAGTAGAATTATGTCCCAGAAGACCAAATGGATTGCTTGCGCTAAAAGATCAGAACAAAGGGCAGGATGGCACATACCTTCTATTTTTGTTTCCTTGCAGTTTAAAAAGCCTGGGGTTGTGTGCAGAATGGCAAAAGATGAGTGTGATCTGCCTGAAATGTGTGATGGTAAATCCAGCCACTGTCCCGTTGACAGATTCAGAGTCAATGGCTTCCCTTGCCAAAATGGGCACGGTTACTGCTTGAAGGGCCGCTGTCCCACCCTGCTGCAGCAGTGCCTGGACATGTGGGGCCCAGGTAAGGAGCTGTAGCAGGTGCTTTCCTTGCTGCTGTGACAAAGGAAACTTAGAGACTTAACAAAAGGAAGGTTCATTTTGGCTCCTAGTTTCAGAAGTCAGGGGTGATTGAGGAAGTTGGTTATATTGTCTCCCCAACCAGGAAGCAGAAGAAGATGAGCCCTGCTCAGTTCAGCTTTCCCTTTTTTAGGCACTCTAAGACTACAGCTCTTGGATGATGCCACCCAGACCCAAGGTTGGCTTTCCCTCCTCAGTTAAACATTTCTGGAAACACCTTCATACATTTTCCCAGAACTGTGTTTCCATAGTGATTCCCACACCCATCAGGTTGGCAATGAGGATAAGTGTCACCAGAGCAAATTCCTCTCCATGTCTACATCATCCCAGTGATAGTGTTTGACCTTGGCCAAAGGACCAAACTGTCCCATTCTTTCCAGAAATCATGTCGCTTCTCAAAATTATAAATAAGTAAATTTTAAAGTTTTAATTGGAAAGTTTCATCCATAAGTATACTGTATTTACTACAATTCCATCTCTTCCTTTATCTAACTCCTCCCACCACCCCAACACACTCAGATTCATGACCTTTTTCCCTATAATTATCATTGCTACAACAACACACACACACACACACACACACACACACACACACCTACTGAGTCCATTTAGTGTTGCTCATACTTATACCTGTGTTTAGAGCTGACCACTTGGGATTTGCATAACTTACCAAATCCACAGCTATTGGCTCTTGCGATTTTTCATCTAGGGGTGGGATCTTGTGGAGTTTCCTATTCCTATTGTGTTTTGAATGGTATGATCATCATGCAGGTCTTGTTTAGGTAATGGCATGGTTAAGGTTTCATGGGGTCATCTCTAGGAGACACTACCTTGCAGCAGACACCTTGGTCTTCTGGCTCTTACATCTTATCTGTGTTTCCAGAGCCTGAGGTGTGGGGCTGCTTTGTAGCTGTGGTAACTAGGAATAGGGACCCATGACCATGCATTCTCTGCATTTTGGCCATATTTGATTATATTTCCATCTCTATCTGTTGCAAAAAACAAAACAAAACAAAAAAGCTTCTTTGATACAAAGGTGAGAGCTACAGTCATTTGGGGGTATATGGATAAGTGTTTAGAATAAAGTTAGGAGCTGTATTTATTTAGAACAAATGGTAATAGTAATTTCTCCTCTAGTGTCTATGAGCTCTCCAGCCATGGATTACTGGTAGTACCAGGCATAAATTCCCTTGCATCGTACTAGTTATTAAGTTTAATTAGATAGCTGATGGTTAACTCCAAGATATAAATGCCACTATTGCACCCTGGGAGAAATCTTCTTGGGCTGATTACTGTGGTCAAAGAGTAACAGCTGTGTGGAACTATTCTCCCTTGGCAGTTTGCAAAGCACTTTCTGGTGCCTCTGAGGGAAGGATTCTAGGATATAGGGACACATGTTGTATAATCTCACTTAAATATGTGTTTCTGCGTGTAATTATGTAACACTGAGTGATAACACTTGTTTCCAGGAGCCTTAGACTATTTAAGAAATGCCCTGGCGACCATTTACAGAAACTTCTCTTGAATTGTAGCTCGCAGGCATCCCATAGACCTGGCCCCTATTACAGGCCATTGTCACTACCCTTGACTGCCTACCCGATCTTGAAGGTAACACCCTATTGCTGCGGACACCACACACCTCAGACACAGAAAGTGGAGGTATCAAGCTGGACAAGGGCATTTTAAGACTAAACTATTAGAAGTATCAAATAAAGATAAGGCTAATTAAAATTTCCTTTCAGACTGACAATTTCTTGCTTTAATATATGTTGATGCTCTCACTGTTTGAGACATGCTTCTCAAAAGTTTTTTTTTTTCTTTTCTTAATTTCAAATTCATCTGTACACACAGGAATGGCAGTGGCATTGGTGAATAGGCCGTAAGCCCATTTGGGGACAAAAAATAAGTAGAGACCCTGGAAATGCAAAATAGCACTGAAGATGCTTGAGAACTTTTCCAGGATCACTTTTGTTCACTGGAAGATTAGTGGCCACACTAAGGAAATCATAGCATGGGCTTTAAAATAAAGTGTGACGTAAAGACAGCTGAAAACATTATGCCCAAAGTTAAACTTCATACAAAAGCTCGATTAGAAAGTCAGCTTTAGAGTATACAAGTGTGCTCAGGCCCGTGTAAAATCTATAAAAAAGTTGAAATCCTAGAAAGAAATGGTATCAAACTGCTTATTGGGGTATAGGTAGGAAATAGGGAGCCACTGATCAAAGGTTACAGAATTTTACAAAATGAAAAAAAGCAACATTTAAAAAAAAAAAACAGTCATTTGTCCCTCCTGAATGGCAAGGGTACACTACCATGTATTGAATTGCTGTGGCCTGACTCTCCATGCTTCCAGCCTCCTACTTAAATGGCACAGGGAATGTTTGGTTGAGAAAAGGTAAAGTTAAATATTCCTAATGACATTTCAAGAATGTCATTGCATGCCAGAAACTTCTCATAATTCCTAAAGATACACTTCAATCAAATCTGAGGACAGAAATTAAAAAAAAAAAAAATCTGTTATCTACAAAATATCCAGAAAAACAAGACACCACAAGATCCTGTAAATAATTCTGGATAAGCTCCTCTACACCCAGCAAGTATAGACTTGCTGGGTAAGATACATTCCAAGGAGCAATGCCTTTAAGCCATCTAGAGGTGCTCCCTGTGTGCTGGAGTTTGGCTTTAGCCATCCTGCAGACACTTTCCGAGAGCTGGTATTCTAAACTTAAAGGTACTAACAAACCTGCTTCTCTGATTAATCTCCTGTATCCTTGCCTCGCTTCCTTAGATGACAGAAACCCAAGATAAGAAAACCCTACATGCATAAACAAAACTCACCATGCCTCTCTATTACCTAGAAATACATGAGTATCGTTGTGTTTAGTTTTATTATTTATTATTATTATTATTATTCTAACTGACTCTATTCCAAGTCCTGTTACCCCCTCATTCAGGGATCTACTATGTTTTATCCATAGTTCCTTTTCAGTGCCTGACTTAGCTGATATGAAAATTATCTGTTGAATTAATATCGGGCATATTTATTGGATAAGGGATGGAGAAGACCATTAACTTTTTTATTCAATGGTAGCCACCATAAAATTACTAGAAAAGCAGATTTGTCTTCAAACTCTGTGATTCATAAAAAAAAAACACAGTTATTTTAAATTAATCTGAAAAAGTCTGAACGTGATTTCATAATAAAAGATCACATTTTTAGCTTCAAGATATTCCTGCAAATCAAAACTCACCAAACTGAAAATGTGATTATGATATGAGCATATGTTTCTTAATAGAAAACAAATGAAAGTGTCCAACCAAGAAAAACCAAAACTGTTTTCACTCCATAACTCTACTGTAAGTATTAATGAACATAAATGAATCTTTGACCTTCTGCATTTGTGAGTTGGCAAAGACTCGCTGCAGGTGTTAGGAGAGGTGGGACAGGTCATTCACTTAAAGCCACACATTGCTGGCAAAATATGGATTAGTGAAATGTTTACAGAGGTGAAAATTTGGAAAACTAGACACACAGCCAAAGACACCGCTTTGCCCTCTTTTCCCCTAGTTGCTGATTTTAGAAATATTTATCAATGAGAATTTTTCTTCCACCATTTTTATGGCAATAAATAATTGAAGAGGAATTTAAAATCAAAGAATAAAGATAGATCAGACAAATGACAGTGCATTAATCTAATGCCAGCCCTGCTTCTCTTGTATGGTAGAATATTTAAGGTCTGAAAAAAGCACAGGATGTTACTGGTTGAGCATAGGTAGCTATGAAGATGCCTGATGGTAGGTACATAAATGATACTTTCAAAAATATTAGAATTAGTAACCCAGAAGTTAGGGATTTTGATTGTGATGTTTTGTTTGTTCATGAGTTTTGTTATAATGTTACTAAGATCCAAATAATAAGGAAATATAGTCATAAATGTTTTTATCATCTTGAATATTAAAACGTGAAATTCATTAAATATTGCAAGTTTATAAATAAATATTACAGTTGTTCTTGAAAACAAAGCAAACTCATTATAAATTTTTGTTGGTTTTACTTTTGTTAATTCTCCATCAGAGGTTTACCTAAGGCTTGCCAGTGTTTAAAAATTATTCATCATTGAGGGAGGAAGCTTATAGTCAGGCATGGGGCTGGCTTTAACTTTGGAGAGGTGAGTGAATCTGGCTTAGGTATTGTTCTGTGTGACTTGGGTTGAGTTTCCACTTCCTTATTGATAACCTGAAGAAGACAGTAAGAACAGCTAATATTTATTGCCCACATACTACTGAACAGGCCCAATTCTCATTGGCTTACTTTTATATCAAATATAACATATGTATTATATATTTAAATATCTCATCAAACCTATGAGTTATAGTGTTGTGGTATACTATATAATGAGTAGAAGGTATGTGTTTAAAGTCTATATAAAACAGAAAAATAATTTTATATTTGGGGTTGGGTCCTATTCTGTAGCTATCGCAAGGTATATTTGAAAATACCTCAAATTATTTAAAAAAAAGGGGGGGCTATCCAAATCATTTCCAGTCTCAAGGATTTTGGACAAGGGATATTCGGTCTGTCCTTCTAATGCTAACTTTATATTTTGTTAATACTCCATACTATTACATTTCTTCTCTATTTTTTTTCCTCCAAATATACCGCTTTCATCTGTGCCTAATCCCAGGAACCAAAGTTGCAAATAAGTCATGTTACCAGCAGAATGAAGGAGGGTCAAGGTATGGCTACTGTCACATAGAGAACAACACACATATGCCCTGCAAAGCTAAGTAAGTGGCCATATTGTTTGAATCTCCTCCCATTAATCCCCACCAGAACAATGGCAAATTTCCTCCTATATTTGCTGGTTTATTCTATTTCAAGAGAAAGTGATTTCCAGGCTGGAGAGATAGTTGAGAAATTGAGAGCAGTGGCTGCTTTCACAGAAAACCTAGGTTCAATTCCAAGCGTCCACATGGGGATTTCCAACCACCCGTAGCTACAGTTCCAGGGGGGACTGGAGCCCTCTTCCGGCTTCCTTGGGCACCCAGCATTCAAGTGGTACACATATATACATGCAGGCAAAACATTCATATACACACAAATAAAATAAACTAGAGGACATATATAATTATATTTAAATTTGTCATGACATTTGCATGAGAAATACTATACTAAGAAAAGTGAACAGCAATTCACCCAAAGAACTCATCTGAATATCAGTATTGAGAGCCTGAAAAAAAAGAATAAAAACCATACCAGATGAACTTTAGATTTTTGTATACGTTTTTATTCTGCAACTTTAAGACTAGGAAAGCCAAGGCTCTGTTACACAGAGAAACCCTGTCTCGGAAAACAAACAAAACAAAACAAAACAAAAAATTAGTTGTGATGTAGAGACCCATTGAAGGGATCTGGGCCTCAAGGACAAACTGTATAGTGTGACCTTTCCTTTATAGGGACTCAGAGCAGATTAAAAAATAAAACACTTACAGAAAAGGCAATACACAGGGCTCAGCAAAAGCATACATTGGGTGTAAATAGGAAAGTGCAGGGACTCTCCATCCCTCCTGTATCACCTGTGAGTGTCCTTTTTACCTTTATAACTGTGTTAACAGAAGATAATGGCTAACATGATGCTCAGACATTTCATCCTCCTTCTTACACTACCTAGCCCCCTAGTACTCACTGCCTGTGGTGGGCAGTTATTTCCACATTTCCTGAGCCCGGCACCATCTTTACAGGTTTGTTCTGAATCACTGTCTGATTCCCAAAAAGCCCCTGAAAAGCCAAGTTCAGAACAGTGGCATCCTCCTAAGTTTTCCATCCATATCTTCTCTAACCCTGAGGAAGAACAGAAAAGTCGCATCCTCTCTTTTCTGGATTATATGTTCACTGGCCTCTAAATTGTGCATAAAGCAATTGACTATGGATTTATTGGCTTTGGCCTTTCTTACATTTTCTGCTGGTTATTTAATGGCGTCCCTGGGTGTTGAACAGTTCCCTGCCAGCAGATTTGGATGGACAACTCTGAGGATCACAGTTAATGCTTGGAAATGGCAGGAGACCTCTGGCTTTGAGTAGATCATTCTGTTGTGGAAAGCTGAGGCTTTTATTCTTTTAGAGTTTATCTGAGGAAAGTTCAATAACAAAAATAAAAATAAATGGCTAAGTACCTGTGTGAGATCAGAGATCTGCTTTTTTATATCTTCTAGCTCCATCCCCAAGCACTTCTCTTAGTCAGCAATGGCTTCACCAGCTCCGTCTATCACATTTAGTCCTAATTTGCTTTCTATTTCTGTGATGAAGCTCCGTGACCAAAAGCAACTTTTGGACAAATGGATTTATATGGCTTAACCTTCTATGTCACAGTCCATCTCTGAGGCAAGTCGGAGCAGGAACAGAGGCAGAGGCCATGGGGGAGTTTTAATTACTGCCTCATTCCCCGTGACTTGCTCAGTTTGCTTTCTTATACATCCTAGCACTACCTGTAAAATGGCACTGTCCGGAGTGAAGCTGGGCCCTCCTACATCAATAATTAATCAAGAAACTACCGTACAGTTATGCCCACAAACCAGTCTGATGAACAATTCCTCAACTAAGGTTCTCTCTTCCTAGCTGACTCTGGTTTGGGTCAAGTTGACTAAAACTAATTGTCATCAAAATTGAGGGGGGAAATGCCCAGCAATGGGGCATGCTTCCTTATTCAAGGCCACTTCTACAATTTGGGCTCTTCCCCCATTAGCAATAACTTACACAATTGGCAAAAATGAATTGTAAATGGATCTGTATTTGAGAAACAACACTTTTGATAATATCTGAGAGTCTTGTTAATACAGAATAAGGACACTGTACATAGGTATAACTACAAGTCACTGCTATAAGAGAAATATTATTCATTAAATATTAATAGCCAAGGCTGGTGTGCATTTGCGTAGAACTGAAATTTGAATGCTAGGATAACATTTGTAATTTGTTGTCCTTTGTAGAGATGCCATGTGTGGGAAGTTGTTCTGTGAAGGTGGGTCACGTGATCTGCCTTGGAAAGGACTTACAGTGTCTTTCCTGACATGTAAATTATTTGATCCTGAAGACACCAGTCTAGGAGTAGACATGGTGGCCAATGGAACCAAGTGTGGAAATAAAAAGGCAAGTTGAAATTGTGCTTCCAAAATTCATTATCCCACAGACGTACCTCGATTTTAACTCAATACTGTTTATTACAATTTCTGTAACCATAGTCCATATGCTGCTAGGATGATATAGGTTGTCGAGGAACAAAAGAAAAACTAAAAGAGACTGGAACAGTTAGGGCAATTGTTAACTCACACAGTGGTAAGTTCAGAAATGCAACAATCTGCATGGTGAGTTTGGTGATGGAATGCCACCATCAAGGACCAAAGTTGTCTATCCTTGACCTCTGCCATCTCCAACACGCTGCTCTGCCATTTATGCTCATCCAGCATGGCAGAAGCAGGGCACATAAGGGTGTCCTTTGTGCTCCTTTTCTTAAGAAGAGGGAAGCTTCTCCTGAAGCATCGCATGACCACCAACATGGCATGAGTTTTCATTGTGCAGAGTTTTATCACCCAGTTGCTTGTAGTGTACGTGACAAAGGACAGGGAAGTAAGACGGTTGACTTATGTTCCTTTGAGCTTTCTAAGACGAAGAAAGGACTTGGTCAGCCCAGGAAGCACAGAAATACCTACTCCATTAATAAAGTCAGGTGTCTGTAGCCATCTTTCATGTATGTCAAACAAGTCAAATTAGCAATGGCTCTTGAACTTTATGTCAATATATTTGGATTTTTTCCTGTTCAAAGTTTCCCTTTTGCTTTTAACGGAGCATTTTATTCAAGTACAATCCTACCAGGAAGCTCAAGTGTAAGGAAAGAACGAGAACAGTGCCACCCTCCACACTTGTGACCATCTCCTGTCTTCCATGGAGCACCATGTTCACAACATCCTGTTTTGCCTTTCATTTATTCATCCCTGCACCCATCCCTCTGACAGCATTCACTAAGTGCCCAGCATGTTTTAGAATCATGCTATCAAACTTTATAAATATTTGGTTAGGGCTTTCTTTCTTTTTTATTATTATTTGAGACTTTCAGACATGTGTATAGTGAATTGTGATCCGATAAAACCCTATTTCTCCCTTCAACTCTCCCAATATCCTTTCCACTGCTCCTTCTTATAACATCATTTTTATCCCCCTCACCTTCATCCTCCTCCTCCTGCTCATGTGTGCAAGGTGTAGAAACATCCACTGGAGCATGAAGCCTACCAGTTATCACACTCAAAGAAGAAAATTCTCTCTACTCTCCAGCAGCCATCATTTGCCAATAGCTCTTTATTAAAGGGCAGGGCTTAGAGATCATCTATGAAAAAAACTGTGGCTGGTTTGATCTTATATTGGTCTTGTTCGAGAAACTGAACCAACGACACCACATATACACAAAAGAAATTTATATCCATCTATAGAGACACTTAAACACCCATGCCAATTGCCATTCTATGCACAATTGCTAGGACATGGAATAAACATGGATGTCTATGAACAGATGAAAGGATAGGAATGATGCTGCATGTATAAAATAATTATTAGCTGTAAAGAAAAATGAAAGCACAAAATTTGCAATGTTAAATGTATAGAACTAAAACAAGTTATTGTATAGGATCCAGGTTTTGTTCCCAGCACCCATTCAGCTCACAATTGTATGTAACTCCATTTCCAGGGAATCTCACACTCCCTTCTGGCCTCTGCCAGCACTACCACAAACACATGGATAAAAATAGTAACAGTAAATTTTAAATCAACATAGCAGGATATCTGCACATATGAACTCAAAGCTATTACGACATCATGAAAGACCTGTGTAAGACCTGTATAAGTTCGAGCAAAATCCCAAGAGATAGAAGGAAGGTAGCTACAGAGCCCCACTCCTATGAGGTACCACTGGAATTTGGTAGCTACTGCATGGAAGTGTCAATTTTCTCTAAAACACACTCCCTGGAAAGTTGAGCACACTCTAGTAGAAGGTCATGTATCTAAGAATTTTTTATTCTAATTTGCAGAGCACAAATTAGTCCCGATTTTTTTTTTGTTTTGTTTTGTTTTAAAGATGCAAAGTTGAGTGGGTAAGAAAGGGGCTGGACCTGGGAAGAATCAGGAGAATAAATATGATCAAAACACGTAGGAAATTCTCAAGGAACAAAGAACTGAAAGGGGCAGGGTGGAGATGAGGGAGGGAGGGTGGGATTGGGAGGGACTGAGGGAGCGGGATACAGCTGGGATACAGAGTTAATAAAATGTAACTGATAAGAAAAAAATAAAATTAAAAAAATGTTCTTTAAAAAAGGCAAGTCTGGGGACAGAACTGATGAAAAATTTAAGACTCAGTTCCAGCCAGTTGTTGACAGAGATGGAACCACTGGAGATGCTTTGTGAAGCTTACGTTTACACATCATTTCAGGTGTGCATTAATGCAAAGTGTGTGGACATGGAGAAAACATACAAGTCGGCCAACTGTTCCTCAAAGTGCCAGGGGCATGCAGTAAGTTTGGGGAACAGGTACCCCTGGTTTGCTGAGCCTGACGCGATTTTAGTTCTGCTGTAATGCAGCAGAAAGACCACCTTCAGCACTCAGTGGTCACAATACTTGTGCTTATCTGACACTCAGAAGCAAATGGCATGGGAAAAACTGCCTCTGAGAATCCGCTACTGAAATCCTTGTGGGTCATCCATACCTCATGTGGGCAGGTGGAAGCCAGCAGAGCAAGGCTCTCTCTCATGGCAAAATCAACTTCATCGTGGAGGAAGGGGACCTTGAAGGGTGTACTACGTTTCATGGTGACACTCACAGCATCTTTCTTCTGCCAGGTGTGTAACCATGAGCTCCAGTGTCAATGCAAGGAAGGATGGGCCCCTCCTGACTGCGAGGATTCTGCTACAGTCTTCCGTAGGTAACAATGCGTGACTGACCTGAGAAACTATCCCCTTCTGGCAAGATCTTCCTATGTGTTTGTCTCAGTTACTTTCCTGCTGCTGTGGTAAAAAAAAAATACCCCCCCCAAAAGAAATGCCAGGCTTAATTTGGGGAAATCATGGGGATAGGAAAAGCATGAGACAGCGGCTCACGTTGAATCCACAGTGAGGAAACAGAAAGATGAACTCTGCTGCTCACCTCTCTTCCTTTTTTTGTAATACTATTTCATTACAATTTGTCTCATAGAATGCATTTGGTTGCATTCTTTCCCCACCCAAGCCTCTCTTAGATCCTCTCTACCTCCCTACCCACCCTGCTTCATGTTCTCTCTCTCTCTCAAAATCATAAAGAATACAGCAAAACACAAATAATACAAAGATTACCACAACAAAAACTGCACAGAACCTCATGAAATCTATCTTGTGTTGTTGAGCAACTACCCCTGGACATGAGGTCTGTCCTAGAGTATGATTATTATATCCCAGTGAAACTCCACTTGAGAAAACTGACTTTCCCTTTCCAAGTAGATAACCAATTACAAATAGCTTCTTGGTTAGGAGTGGGACATTGCTTAATCTTTCTCTGCTTTCTCTTCTCTTGGCTGGGATTTTGTCTCTCTTGAATGTATGCAGGTAGAGTTCATTTGTGTCAGTTCTGCTCTGTCTGGATGGTCCCGTTTTCTTGGAGTCATCTACCGCCTTTGGCTCTTACTGTCTTTTGCCTCGTCTTCTGCATAGATCACTGAGCCTTGAGGAGAGGAATAGATAAAAGCATTAATTTCAGATCTGTTTCTAACCCAAGGAATGGTTCTGCCCACATTTAGCCTAGGTCCTCCTACCTACTTTAATTTAATCTAAATACTTCCTCACAGATACTCCTAGAGATTTGTCTTCTGGATGATCCCAGATCTCTCAGCTTGACGGGGTTAATTTACTATGTTATGTAGGGTTCATGGTCTGTTTTCTATCCTCATCAAGTTACTGTCCTTCAGCTATGGATCACGTGATATTCATTCCCAAAGTCTCCTTAGCAACCAACATTCAAACCATGTTTTCCACACTCTTATATTGTCAATCTTTATACAAAATGACCTCTTCAAACTTTTCATTTGTAATATTACTTTTACACCAGGTTTTCTTGCTTTCTTTTTTTTTTTCATTTCCACAGTAGACACAATATTAAGTAATATTAACTCATGTGACTCTCTGAGAACATGACAGGGATCTGAGTTATTTCTTTTAATTTGAAGTGGGCTGTCCCAATCATTCACATGCTATCTACATTTCACTGGACTCACTTTCTTTGGGATGTGTCGTCTTTGTTAGACCAGCAGATAGGCTGATTGACTGGCTCACATGGGTTTTCCTTGCACTTTGGAGTGTGTGTTGCTCCTACTGACACTTCTTTGGGTTGAAGATAAGGCTCTGGGTAGGAGGCAGGTCTTTTGCTTGGTCATAAAGGAGGGAATGAGCCAGAGTGGGAACTTCTGCTGCCCATTGCCATCATGAAGAATACTGCAAGTGCAGGAGAGAGCTTCTCTCTCTCTCTCTCTTTTTTAAGATCAGACTTTTTTTTAAGATTTATTTATTATTTATACAGTGTTCTGCCTGAACACCAGAAGAGGGCCTCAGATCACATTACAGAGGGTTCTAATGTGCCACCATGTGGTTGCTGGAAATTGAACTCAGGACCTTTGGAAGAGCATCCAGCGCTCTTAACCTTTGAACCATGTGTCCCACCCTCTTATTTTTTTCTTAAGCTCCCTCCTTGAACTTCTTTCTTTGCGTGGCTCTGAGTGGTTGTCTGGAGCCAGATTTGTCCAGCATTGGGTACTCGTGCCAAGCCCTAGTGTGTCTAGGGAGAGATTCTTGAAGCTCTGTCCCAGGGTTAATAAAGCAGGATTATTCTGTGTTTCCAGAGGATAGAAATGGAGATGTGATTAGGGATGGGCCTGAACGAACCATTTTTCTCAAGTTCAGATGCTTTTTAGGCATTTCAAACAAAAAGAATCACATTCAATTTTATTGTTGAGGCTTCAACTTACTTTCTGTTTGCCCAAATTCCTTTACTTCCTATCTTCCTGGAGATTCTAAACTTCATTACTTTTTAAGGTTATATAATATTATTATTCAATACATTATTATCATGTGATTATCATGCTTGGGGTGAGGTTGAAGAGTTGATTCAGAACAGAATCAACTATTTAATTAGAAAACTCTTTGATGGTTCCATATTTTCCTGAGTTAACGTTAAACTTTGCTCTTCTCGAAACCTTTATTTTTTATGTGTATATTACACTACGGGAGTTCTGAATCCTTTCTGGGTTGGTGAGGATTCCACATACAAATCTGACTTAACCTGCTCATTGATCCATTCCATAAAGCTAAGAAGAAATACTGACCTCAGTGGATCACCAAAGCCATCCACAAGCACAGAGAGATGGTGGGCTGACCCCTGTAGGCTGCAAGAGCTCCGGCCTTGGGAAGGGGCCATAAGCTCCACCATTCAGTGAGTAGTTCTTATTGCTCAGCTCGGAGAAGAAACAGCAGTCTGTGGCTCCAAGATCACCCTTAATATAAGTGATGTTTTGGAAACTTGATCCGAGACTCTAAAAGCACAAGTAAAACTAACTTCTATAACTGTTTGTAAAACTCATGCCCAATAAACAACTTAGGACAGTAAAATTTGCTAAGCCTGTGAGTAATCTTTCAGGAAGACTGTGTTCACCCAACTTTCTAAACTGCATTTAAGAGCATTTATTTATGTCACTAAGCATTTCCATTTATATTCTGTTAGCATGGAATCCACAGAAATAGATACCAGGTGATACTTTGGTACATTTTGTAACTTTGAAGTCAGTTTAAACTGTTTCTTCAAACATTTATCTTTTTTTTTTTTTTTTTTTTTTTTGAGAAAGGATTTTTCTATGTAGCCTTGGCTGTCTGGGCCTCACTTTGTAGACCAGGCTGGTTTTTAATTCACAGCAATCCACTTGCCTCTGCCTCCTTGAGTGCTGAGATCAAAGGCATGCGCCACTATGCCCAGCTTCTTCTTTTTTGACGGGTGGGGGTTGAGAAAATTCTATTTTATTTTATAGTCTGTTGTTACTTTTTCCTGATTTCTATTGGAATATTTCAAATTTATTCAGTGAAGTTTGTACAGTCACTCTGCATGAATTCTTTTCTAATGAATCATTTTGTGTCTGTGGGTTGGAAACAGTTCGGTTTGGAGACATAAGTGTGTAAGTATTTTCCCAGTGTGACAAATAGCTTTTAAATAATTAAATATATGGTATATAAGTCACTTCTTATAATTGGAGTCTTGGCCTAGCAAAAGTCTCTGAACAGATTCTAGTTTCTATAAAGGTGGATGACATGTTTCAACGTCACTAGGCAGTGACTCAATCAAAGGCTCGAGAAGCATGAGTAAAACTAACTTCTTATGAGCCATAATATCTGTAAGACTGTGAACATGCTGCATACGTGCATTGTCAGAAAAAGTACAGTGAAGAACATTTATCATTTCTGCGTGGTAAAAGGTACCCATAAATCCCTTTGCCAGATTTTCACCTGTGTGGTGAATTTCTGTCTGTAACCTGCCCGTAGTGTGTAATAGACCAGTGCTCATCTGTAGCTGACTATAACATATCCCATTGTCCACCGTCTCCCATCCCTGACCAGCATCCTTCTACTTTCTGCTTCCTAATATGTAAGAAGATGGGGATTTTTCTAGTTAATGCTTAGAATAATTATATGGTAATCAGAGACTATATTATATGGAGCGTATGGTAAAATCCGTTGATACTTACTTTATGGCACATAATCAGATGTGCGCAGGTATTCTGTGTATGAACAGAAAAAAAGTGTTAACATGAACTTTGCACTGTGTGCTCCTGTGGCTATGTATGTTCTGTGTGCTGGGTTGGTCGGTACCATTGCTCCTATACAATTCCAACTAATAGTTTATTTTCTTTGTTCTATTAGTTATTGTGTAGAATCTTAAAAAAATAACCACTCTAAAGCTGTATTTGTCAAGATGTTTCCGCAGTTAAGAGCACTTGCTGCTTTTACAGGGGATACTGGCTTGATTCCCAGCACTCACAAGATAGCTCACAACCGTCTGTAACTCCAGGTCTATGGCATCTGTCACCCTCTTCTGGCCTCTCCAGGCACTACATTCACATAGTGCATGTGCAGACATGCATGCACTCATGCAATAAATAAAATAAAATAAAATAAAATAAAATAAAATAAAATAAAATAAACCTTTGACTGAAATTTTATATTATGACTTGGTACTGCCAGTGAATTTCTGATTGGTATTTGTGTTCACATCTAGAATGGCTATGTTTTCGTGGTAGATTTATACTGTCATCACTGATGCTGTCTATCTCCATTACCCCTTGACTCTCAAAGTCTACAGTTCCCAGAAACTAGGATGGCCAAGGCATAATCCTTTATCTGTTGGTGTTGCTACAGCACCTTTACCTTTATAGTCATCCTTTCTGAATCCTGAAACTTTTATCTTTCAAGAGAAACATGCAGTTTTAAAATTCTTTATATTTCGCATACCTTTGGGTTTAGCTTTATTTTTCAAAATTAAGATGGAAAACAAATTACTAATGTTCTGGGGCACAATTCCTTAACTATGTTGTGCAGTTTCTATGCGTCTTGCCTCACCTCAGCTTGTTTTTACTCTCTTTTTTTTTTGAACGCTATTTTTATGTTGTTTTATTTATATCTTTAAATTTTATACTATTTCATTTACTTTACATCCGAAGGTGCCCCTTCCCTCCTCCCAGTAGCCCATACTTCCCCTCCTTCCCCCTTTCCCTCTCCCTTTTCCCCCAGAAAAGAGAAGTCCCCCTCTCCCAGTATTAACCTTCCCCAAGCACAGCGTGCCACAGCAGAACTGAGCATGTCTTCATCCCCAAAGGCCACGCAAGGTAGTGCTGCCGGGGGAAGTGATACAATAGAGTTCCCGTTAGAAACACCCTCTCCTCCTTTGTCAGGAGCCCTATATGAAGACCAAGCCTGCCATCAGCTACATGCATGCAGAGGACCTAGGTCCAGATCAGGAATGCTCCTTACTGGATGTCTCAGTCTCTGAAAGCCCCCATGGGACTGGCTTAGTTGTTTTTGTCCGTCTTCTTTTTATTAACTTAAATTTTATTTTGTATATTAATTACAGTTTATTCACTTTGTATCCCCAGCTGTAGCTCCCTCCTTCCTCCTCTCCCAATCCCACTGTCCCTCCTTCTCTTATCTCCTCCTATGCCCCTCTCCAAGTCCACTTCCTCCCCTTCCATCTGACCCTGGCTTATCAGGTCTCACCAGAACTGGATGCATTGTCTTCCTCTGTGGCCTGGCAAAGCTGCTCCCCCATTCGGGGGAGAAGGTCAAAGAACCAGGCGCTGAGTTAATGTCAGAGACAGTCCCTCTCCCCCTTATTAGGGAACCCTCTTGGATACTGAGCTGCCATGGGCTACCTCAGAGCAGGGGTTCTATGTTATATCCACGAATGGCCCTTGGTTGGAGTATCAGTCTCAGAAAACAACCCTGTGCCCAGATATTTTGGTTCTATTGCTATTATTGTGGAGCTCCTGTCCTCTCCATGTCTTACTATCTCTTCCTTCTTTCCTAAGATTCCCTGCACTCTGCCCAAAGTTTGTTTATTAGTCTCAGCATCTGCTTTGATACAATGCTGGGTAGAGTCTTTCAGAGGCCCTCTGTGGTAGGCTCCTGTCCTGTTTCCTGTTTTCTCCTTCTTCCATGTCTGTCCCGTTTGCTTTTCTGAGTGAGGATTGATCATCTTACCCAGGATCCTTCTTCTAGCTCACCTCCTTTAGGTGTACAGACTTTTTGTAGGTTTGTCCTATATTATATATCTAGTATCCACTTATAAGTGAATATATACCATGTGTGTCTTTCTGTTTCTGGGATATCTCACTCAGAATGATCTTTTCTAGTTCCCACCATTTACCTGCAAATTTCATGATTTCCTTGTTTTTAATTGCTGAGTAGTGTTCCATTGTGTAAATGTACCACAATTTCTGTATCCATCCCTCCACTGAGGGACATCAGGGTTGTTTCCAGGTTGGGATTCATATCCCCATCCAGGTTCTTCCATCTTTCCCCCAACACTTCCACAGGACCCCCAGAGTTCTACCCAAAGCTTTGCTGCAAGTCTCAGCATCTGTGCCGATTGGCTGTTGCCTAGAGACTTACTCCCAGACCACAGTCAAGTTAGGCTCTTGTCTGAATGCATAGCAGAGTATCACTATTAGTGTCAGGGGCTGGCTCTCTACCGTAGAGTAGGTCTCAAGTTGGGCCAATTAACCAACTGGCCACTTTATTAACCATGTTTCCTTTTATTAATTTGGAGGGTATGTATTCTTTTATTGTTCTCCTAAAAATTTCCACTTCTCTTTATTTAAGTAGATTTTGCTTTTAGAATAGTTTTATATATACAGTCCCATTGAGCACAACATACAGAGGTTTTCTTACATTCTTGAACCCCCACTGTAGAGTGAGGTGTTTTACAGTCAGTACATCTTTATTGAGACACCATTGTCATCCAAAGCACAGTTCCTCTTAGGGTTTACTCTTGTTTCCTTTGCTCTCTCTGCTTTTCTGTGTCTATAAACTTGTCCTCCTCCTCTTCCTCCTGCTTCTCTTTTTTTCTTGTCAGTCCTGGAGATTACACCCAGGACTTTGTGCATGCTAGGCAAGTGCTTTCTCATAAAGCTACAGCTGAACCTTCTTTCTAGGATCATTTTTTTCTCTGTATTTTCTTTAAATTATATTTGTGTTAATATGCTGAGACTCCCATACAACACATTTTGATTGTATTTGCTCCTCTCTCCAAGCTCTTCCCAGTTTTACCTCCCAACCCTTACTTCTCTACCCACCCAACTTACAGGCATTTCCACCTTCTTCTCTTCTTCCCCATCTAGTCCTGTGAATGGAGGTAGGCCTACCCTGGGGCATGTTGACCTTCTAGGGCTCACACCATTAAAGAAAGATAGCTCTCCTTCCTTTAAGTTTTTCTAAATACTTATGACTACATTAATGGCTACAATTTTTCCCTATTCTTTAGTACTTTCATGGATTGAGGGAGTTGTTTTGTAAAAGCTTCATGGTGTATGCTGTTCAAGACTGCTGTTATCAACAATAGAAGAAGCTATACTTGCTGTTTAATAATTTCTATCTTAAACTGCACATTCACTATCTGTTTGTTTTAACCCCAAGCCACAACTTTGTTCTCTGAGACTTGAAGTGTTTGTAAACACTATTCCATTTGTGTCCTTTGAAATGGTGTTTTTAAAATACTTATTCTATTATTCTAATGTTAGTTCAAATGTAGCCACTCACCCTAATTCTGAAGCTAAGTTGTATCTAGCAGAAATGCCGAAGAGTTTTATTTTCCTTTGACTTCACTGAATAATAATTTTATGCAAGTTGAAGAGAATTAGGTATTTGAATAAAGACCATTCTCCTATCTTGAATTCTGCTTTCTGGAATGTCTGCCTCTGCTTGTGTGTTATCTGTCCACACCTGTAAGCTTTTCTTGCAGTTTTGGAACTGTTATTCTTGTAACTGGATTGCTAAACTGTGTACCAAAAGCAGTGACTACATTGTTCTTCAGACGTGTGTACCTTCTGGTCTCTGGTGGTTTCAGATGACTCTAAGGGAAATAAACACATGAGATTGCAAAGGATCCAGGTTGAATTTATTACTTAGGCCAATGGGTAAAGAACAAAGGCGAAGCTTGAGTATTCTCTCGATCAGCTTTTTACTCATGCCTCAGCTGTTTGTTAGTAGGAGCAACAGCATCTCAAGGTTTTAATTTCTTTCTTATTTCACTCTAAGGCTGGATTTAAAATGCCATTGTTCCTGTTTTACCATACTCCTTAACCCCCATATCTTCATGTAGTCTTCCAGCCTTCACTCTCCTGTTACTGAAGCTACCCTTCTTCCTTCTCAGAGTTCTCAGGAAGAAGACATTTAATCCACTTCCTATGAAAGGTTTCCTATGAATTTCTCTTTTACTTGCTCTTTATAAACATTAGCACCACAATCATGATCAACAACATTTTTTTTAAACCAACTCTGCTAGTTTTCTTGATTCTCTGACAAAATATTTGGTAAGTGTCATATGGAAGGAAGGGCTTTCTCTGGCTTACAGTTTTGAGGATATGGTCCTTCACAGTGGGCAAGTGGATATGGGGGAACGAGGTGGCAGGTCACATGGTACCTAGTTATGAGAGACTTTCCAGGAAGCCAGGTTTATTTGGTAAAAGCTAGCTAAAATTTGTGACAAATAAAAATGTCAAACCAGGTGAAATGACATTTCATTGTAATTCTGTTACATGGGAATTTGAGGCAGGAGAATCACAGTAAGTTTGAGACCAGCCTGGGCTACATAATGAGTATAAGGCCAGCCTGGGCTACATGGCTGTCTCTTTTCTGAAATGGAAAGTAAAGGGAAAAAGTATGGGAGGGAAAGGAATGAGAAAGAAAGGGAGGAAAGAAGGAAAAGCAGGGAGGAAAGGAAGGAGGGAGAGGGAGAGGAAAAGATGGAGGGAAGGAAGGAATTGAAGAGGAAAGGAGACAGACCAAAGTTAGGCAAGCTTCTCAGTCCTCAACAGCGTTCCTGTGCTCTCTGTTGTAGACTTCTCCATTGTGGTTGGCGTGCTCTTCCCCCTGGCAGTCATATTTGTGGTAGTTGCTATAGCGATCTGGCACCAAAGTGCTAGAAGGAAGCAGAAGAGAGTTCAGAGGTAAGCCTTCATGTGCTTTGGGGGTCCTTTAACCTCTAACTTGACACTGGAGTCTATTAATCCTTCGGGTTTAATTTTCTTCAAATATTGGAAAAAAAAAACATACAGGTCTGTTTTTCATGGACCAGATACTAGGTATCCCTTTGACTGGACAATCTTTCATAGCAAGATTGTCCTTTCCTCCTGTGAGTGGCTATTTTTGTAATTAATGCCCAGAGTGATATTGGTCCTTGTTAAATATTTTCACATGAGAATAGAACACATTTAGTGATTGAAAGAGTGGACACAGTGTAGGGTCTTTTTTTAATCATCATCTCATTGAATCTGTGAGAGGACTTCATGAAGCTACTGGTTATGGAATTCACTTTTAATGAGTGTGGGGAAAACACAAATGTTAAGAAAGGCCTTTGCTTTCTACCAAAGTGAGTAGCTCAGGCTTGGTTGGCAAGCAGATCCTTTCTTTTGCAAACATCATTTTCAAACAAGATCTGTTTTCATCACTTTCTAAGACTGACTTATTTTGGTGGGACTTATTCATACAAAACAACTCTTAAGTAAATACTTAATGAATCAAAAGTAGTTAAATGTCATGGTATAGATAAACATTAACTTAACACCATCGTTCTTAAGGATCAGGGTTTTGCCAAGAAACAAAAAGGAAATGTCTAGTGATGGTTATTAATCATAAGATAATGGTAGTTAACTTGCAGCTAAGCACCCAGGGATGATCTGGGGCAGAAGGAACAGTGGTAACAGAGCATGGCCCTGTGGACAAAGGAAATTGTCTGTCCTCTGTTGAGTATCCATGGCGTGCTGAAGGTGCTGTTCAGTTCACACGTTTTTCCTTACAGGCCACCATCCGCCACCGATGCCAGGCTATACAAGCAGAAGTGTAAACCCCAAAAGGTGAAGGCGGTTCAACCCCAGGAGGTGAATTCCAGTTTGTACTGTTTTTTTGTGGAGACCTGAGTTTATGATTTACCCCCTTCTTACATTGTAGCCATATGTCTCTCGTTTGTGCATAGCAGTGCTTAGAAATCTACCTCACATCAGCAAATTGCAAGGATTGTGAGTTCTGAGCCCACACATTCAGTCAACTTCCCCTCATGTTTTGTTAACAGAAAAAGAAACCTAAAAAACAAAACAAAACAAAAAGATGTGCATTAAGGACTCATAAAATACAAAAAGAATAAAGTCTTCTTCTTTTCTTCCTCTCTCCCCTCTTCTGTTCCCCCCTCTCATCCATATCCCTTTCCCTCCTCCCTTTCATTCTGTCAGTTTTGCCTCTAAGTTTATTCTTACTCCTGGTAAATTTCTCTACACATAACATGATATGTATATTTGTATGTTCAACCATGCAATATTATGTAATGTGTCTGACACCTACAGCCCTTGTCATGTCTTCTGTGTTTAGGGCTTTCAGCTGAAGTAGGTTGATAGCACTGCATCAGTGCTGATGTTCGTGACGGAAGTTATCCCTGGTAACCCTGAGGAAATCCTATAAACGGTCCAACTGGGCTGCTGTGTTCGCTCCTTCCTTACTTATCTCAGGGCGTCAGCTTCATCCTCATCATATGGGCTGAGAAAGTGTTGCTTCCCTGAGAACTGTGCTGAGGCAACTGGTGGTTTCATGGTAAAGTTTGGCTCCTTCGTTTTAGATGAGTCAGATGAAGAAGCTCCACGTGTCTGAGGTGCCCACTGAGGAGAGCGAGCCTCCACCTGATGTCGTGAGTTAGCAACTTCTCTTCTCTTCCACCCATTCCAATCTCAAGGAAATGTTCTTGACTGACATAACCCACAGGGCTCTACTACTGAATCATAAGAGTGCTGAGATTTGTATGCCTAATTTAAAGTCTTCC
The DNA here is from genome assembly GCF_030254825.1 of Meriones unguiculatus. Classification (NCBI taxonomy): domain Eukaryota; kingdom Metazoa; phylum Chordata; class Mammalia; order Rodentia; family Muridae; genus Meriones; species Meriones unguiculatus. Next base: position 65,581,876 of record NC_083357.1, on the reverse strand, counting down.
ACAAAGCTTCTTTAAAGTGCTAAATGTGGGGATATACCCTTCTATGATTTTACTTCTGAACTTATTCCTAAACTGAGACGCTAAAGCTGAATGCCAATAATGTAGACTATTCACATCTTTAGTTGGGGTTTCTATTGCTGAGCTGAAACATCTTGACCAACATCAACGTGGGGAGAAAAGGGCGTGTTTCTGTCCAAGTCATGGCAGGAACTGCAGCTGAAGTAATGGAAGAGTGCTGCTAACTGGACTGCTTTCCCTGGCTTGCTCAGCCTGCTTTCTTATACAACTCAGGACTAGCTGCCCAGGGGTGGCACTGCCCATAGTGGGCTGGCTCCTCCCACATCAATCATTGATCAAGATGGTGTTCCACAGGCCTGCCTATTACAGGCCAGTCCTATAGAGGCATTTTATTTACAGGGATTTTCTCTTCCCAGAGACATCTACGTTTGTATTTAGTTGGCAAGTACCAAGCAGCACAGTTCATCTGCTATGTAGAATCCATGTTTGGCCTAGGTTGATGCAGTAAAAATAGCACAGGCTAGATAGATTAAACCTTTATTTCTGCCCATTCCTGAGACTGGGAATTCTAAGATTGAGGGGCTGGGAGTTACTGGTGTCCAGTGAGGGCTGCATCCTGGTTTCTTAATTGAGGGGAAAGGAAACTAAAGAGAAGAAAGGGGGAGTGGAGAAGTTTAGGGAAGGAGAGATACAATAATCTCTTTATATCTTTTCACTTAAGGACATTAATTCAATTCTGACAACTCCGCACTCAAGGTGTGAATACCCCAAAACTAAGCATCACACTGGAGTTTAGGGCTTTAACACATGATGTGTGCGGATGCACAAAATTAAGTCCGCAGTAACCCTTATTGTCACACAGCTGTTGATACTCTGTTCTTGTCTAGATTATATCCTTGGAACTAACTGAAAGCATCAAACTCATGGGTTTAAAAATGCCCTCGTGGGTGAGTTTGTAAAGTCACTGCCCCTGGAAATGAGTTAAACATTTTCAGTATGCATACAGCTCTTGAAGAACCTACTCCAAGCTGATTTTCCTTTTATCTTCTTACCAGCTAATCACAAAGCCGAATTTCCCACCACCTCCAATTCCTGTTTCCTCGTAAGTATCAGATGGTCACTGATGGATTTTCTGTCTACTAGCTCTAATCCACCGTCTCTCTATCAATTCTCCTGAGGCTAATCCAACATCATCAAAGCACACTTGTTCTGGGGAACCTCCTTCTGTAGTGATTTCACTTCACTACTGAATCTTTATTATTAAAAAAATTAGTTCTTTTATTTTATAACCATTGAGAAGTAATATATCTATTGTATAAGGTAAAAGTCTTCCAAAGAATTGTTTCTGGATGCTCATTCTCGAATATATAAAATTGGATATTTATTAAAATATTGTTATTTTTGTAAGGGGTAAAGCATGGAAAGTCTGACATACAAAGGGAATCTGAAATAATAGTAAAGTGTTTTATTTTATTTTTTTAAGTAAAAGGCAGTAGTTCCTCATGCCCAGCCCTCTGCTGTAGGTAGAAAAGGAAGAGCTAAAGTTCCTTTTTTCAAGATGTTCCATAACTTAGTGAGCAAACAAGTCACATATTCCTGGTGTATGTAGCTCCTCAAATAGTATTTGTGCCAAAGTTTGAGATGCTAATGAAAAATCATTGTGATGTCAACATGAATAGAGTTAGTGAAGCAGAACACTGTTAGCTGTGTACTTGGAGTATGAACTGATCCCTGGAAATTGCATAGCACTTAAGTGAGTGGTGAAGAGGTGGGCAGTGATTTCATGAAGGAAGTAAGCTTGGCTACAATGGGGAAAACCTGTCATTCCTACTGACTGACTTATTTTTCTGTTTTATCTTAGTAACAAAAAAGTGCTTCTCTTTTTCCTATTTTAAAAATAAACCTACTTTTGCACCCCCATAAATGATCTATAATGAAACCATTATTGTCTTCTTTTTCACCCCTGCTGCCAAGGAGAAAAGCCCTGACCGTGTCATCTAATGTGTTTACTGTGGGGCAGAGACTGGCATAAATGCCTTGATTCTGAGTTTTCTCCACAGCTAAGAAAAGGGAGACTGAAAATTTCTCTGCTACGAAGTCGTGGTGACCCCAGCTCCTCATTTTCTCATAGCAGTGTACAAGGATGATGGGAGTTGATGCAACATCCTTCAGACAGCTTCCCTACATCCACAACTCCCCGTGCGCCTTATCCTCTTGCTAGGCTACTTGCGTGGACCACTTTCCGATTCCCCCAACTCCTGCCTCTGTCTTCTTTCTGCTAATTACTATCACCAGTATTTGAATTCCAGATGGTAAGAGCCGTCTCACCTTCTATCCCGACCTTCTGCTGCTTCTAATTCTTCATTGCTGATATATTAAACAACTTATAGAGAGTAGGGTTTCATTGAATTCTTTTAATTTAGCTTCACCTTACATCTATCTATTTAGCTAAATTATTTTTTAGTACGCTTTGATCATCTGAGACGTTTTTCTTTCTTTAAGGGACTCAAATGCAAAGGTCTGAAGCAACAGCTAAGCCAGGGTGGATGATCAGATGATCAGAGTGGAAGCCTCGATGGAAAAGAGATATGAGTACTTCCTTATTAGTACTTATAGTACTTCCTATCATTCTCGACACTCAGAGGTTAACATCTCCTAGTTTGTGCTCTATTTTGAAGAGATTGAAACTTTCAAGAAAGATAGACCTTTGAGAATCTTTGTGCTAATTTAATTCCATACTCCTAGGAAGATGGCTAAAGGAATGTATAAACTATTAACTTTAATTAGCTGGATTCCCCCTTTTTTTACTCTGATGCTGGCTAACTGCTCAAATATTTTGAAGACCTTAATTTTCTCATTTGGAAGGGACTGATACATGCTCTAATGAAAATAAAACAGGACAGAACAAAACAAAATCATAAGACATTGGGGGGGGAGTGCGTTCATTATTAAATAAGTGGCAATGTCTTGATTCCTGTCTCTTATCAAATTAGAGCATTCAATTAAAAAAAAATCATGTCAGCACTTCCTGTCCTATATGTCTTTGCTACCCTTTATTCTAAAGCATTTATTAACTTTGCTATTTTGAGAGTTTTCTATGATCCAGTAAAATATGTTTATTAAAAAGTTTAGCCACAGATATTTGTATGCCAACTACTGCATGTTGGAAGCAAGCTTCCCTTTCTAAATAGAGAATGTTTCTGTTAAAGAAATGAACATCAACCAGAAGTTACAAGCTGTTGACCTGTTGACCGGGTTTGGAATGCAGATGTGTTTTATTTGGTATAAATCAAAGATGTTGACCACACGAGTCTTTAAAAAAAACTGTTTTTTTTTTTATTAGAAATAAGTTTTAAATTGTGAGATCTTGCATGAACATCTAGATTTCTGGATTAAAAAAATAATCAGATGGTTTTTCAACAACAGAATCATACTGCCCGTACCTTCGGCTTCCATGACAGATGGTAGAACAAATATGGTAGGCTGGGTACCAGACAGCCACTGCCTTGCTTTAAGAATTTTGATTTCATCTAGCTGTCCATTTTTAGAACAATTGGAATAACCCCATACATGTTATGCTTACCCACTCACAACAATTACAATTTCCTTGCCAGCAATTTGTAACCGAATGGGTAACTCCCCATTTTGTCCCTGTGAGCTGAGGGAGGAGGTATGTTGGGAAATTTCTGAGGAATATTTTCCCATTAATCCTTTCTTCTGGTTGTTGACATCTGGTACTGCTGCAGCTGTGCTGTGATCTGAAGTCAAGGATGATGTGGACAAGATAGAGCAGAAAGATAAACAAAATTCGGCTGAACTTCCTAAGATGTTACTGAACTGGTAGTTTAACAATTGTTGAACTGGGTCCACATTTTGCTGGGACTTCTTGTACAATCAATAAATTTTCCTTGTTGTCCAAGCAGGGTCGAGTTGGGTCTTCTCTCATGTGAAATTACAGTCATTCTAATGAGTGAATCAGCTTTGCCATTACCAAGATGCATGCTCTTTTATTATCATGGTGGCATTTTCTTTTATACCTGTGTTGTATTTATCGCCAACATCACTTGCCCCGACAGTCTTTCTGTATCTTGAGCAGACTTTATGTTCTATAATTCTAGTGCCCAGCTATCAACTCTCATCATGGGAGGCTTTCTTCCCATGTGGGAGTTTCTTAACTATGGAGCTCCTCAAGTATGGTTGAGTCTCAAGGATAAGACCATAAACTCAAACACTTTCTCCTGACCTGGGAATGCATTCTTATTTCCTATGAAGTCTTAATCTGCTTCTGAGTAACCTTTAAAGCCATGATGTTTTTGTTTGCTTGCTTGTTTGTTTGTTTGTTTGTTTTTCCCCTTGTCTTAATAACTCTTTCCCAGGCCAGATTTACTCCAAACAATGACATGCCAGGCATGGTGACCCCAGCCAACTGAGCTATCTCACTGACCCCACATTGTGTAATGCCTGTGTGATGTGTGTGTGTTCACACACCCATGCATGTATGCATGTGTAGCTCAGAGGATAATTTAGTGAGGTCAGTCGGTTCTTTCCATCCATCTTTATATGAGGTCCATGGATTGAACTCAGGTCACCAGGCTTGGTCTGCAATCACCATTACCTTCTGAACCATCTCACCAGCCCTCACTTTATTTTTCATAATGTTGAAAAATTAAATATCATGAACCAAGATCTTTCAAGTAGCTGCTTTTTATGCCTGGAGATAGAACTAAGTTTTATACTCACAAAGAGCGGTGTTTGAACATACTGTGGTTTAGTAAATGATGCTACTTTGTCCTTCATTGACCAAATAGTTCAAAAGTTCTTAATGCATCTAAAAAGCTCTAAGCATGTGGGACTGACCTCTCTCTCTCTCTTTCTCTCTCTAACACACACACACACACTACACACACACACACACACACACACACACACACACACACACACACACACTGTGTGCTTTCTTTTTAAAAATTTTGTACCACAACCAATGTGCTTGAGATTACCAATAGCTAGTCCCTTCATTTATCCCACATACCCTCTCCTCACTGCGGTTTGTCTGACTCCTTAGTGGGTTTGGAGAACTTCTGTTTGTTTTTACAGTTTCTGATTTTATGTTGTCAAGTTACTTCCTTAATTTTGATTTATTTTGTTACTGCCCATCATACTTGCCCATTTGGCAGTGATAATCCTTTTGAAAACCTGTTTACTGCCAAAATTAATGTAGTATAGCTTCTCAGCCATTGGTTAACTTTTTAAATATAATTTTTTATTTACTACAATTTATTCACTTTGTATCCCAGCTGTAGCCTACCCTTGTCTCCTCCCAATCCCATCCTGTCTCCCTCATGTCCTCCCATGCTTCTTCTCTAGTTCTCTGATATTGGAGGACCTCCTCCCCTTCCATCTCACCCTAGCCTATCAGGTCTCATTAGGACTGTCTGTCATAGTCTTCCTCTATGGCCTGGTAAGCCTGCTTCCCCCTCAGGGAGAGGTAATCAAAGAGCCAGCCACTGAGTTCATGTCAAAGACAGCCCCTGTTCCCCTTATTAGGATGCCCATTAGGAGACTGAGCTGCCACGGGCTACCTCTGTGCAGGGGTTTACGTTATCTCCATGAACAGTCCTTGGTTGGAGTGTCAGTCTCAGAAAACATCCCTAGGACAAGACTTTTTGTTCTGTTGTTCTCCCTGTGGATCTCCAGATCCTTCCAGGTCTTTCTATCTCCCCCTTCTTTCATAAGATTCCCTGCACTCTGCCCAAAGTTTGGCTATGAGTCTCAGCATCTACTTTAATACCCTGCTGGGTAGAGTCTTTCAGAGGCCCTCTGTGGTAGAATCCTGTCTTGTTCTTTGTTTTTACCTTCTTCTATGTCTATCCCATTTGCCTTTCTGAATGAAGATTAAACATCTTACCCAGGGTCCTCCCTCTTGCTTAGCTTTTTTAGGTGTTCAGATTTTAGTAAGATTGTCCTATATTATATGTCTAATATCCACTTATGAATGAGTATATACCATGTGTGTCTTTCTGTTTCTGAGATAGCTCACTCAGGATGATCTTTTATAGTTCTTTTTGGCTAATTTTAAGGACAAAATTCACACAGTGACAGACAATCATACATTGTCCTCTAGAATTTCCTTGTGTTAAAGTTTGGGTTACTGGATGAGCAGATTCTAAGAAGGATTATTAGCAAATTGATTTTGAAATGTTTTCATGTTACTGTTGGCATGATGGCAGGTGAGAAAGCAAGCTTGGGAAGCATGAGGAAGGGGGCTCAGTATGCCTTGGTGAAGGCTTTAACTAGCCACACTCCATGTTTGACTATGGAGCAAAACCTACATGGGTGTCAAGTTGGAGCCCAAAGTCTATAGTATCTGAGGACAATTGTATCCTCAAGAAGTATGCTTTTTCCAGGAGGGATAAGTCTTTTTTTTCTCTAATCAAACTGTAATCTCCTTCAAGGAGCATGCATCTTCGTGACCACAAAGCCCAACACAAGTTAAACCAAGAAATTAAAGAATAAACATTTATTCCTACAGCACGTAAGGAGAGTCTGGAGTTGTATCTAAAGCAGTAACTCCACACTCCAAACAAAGGAAGTATGAGGATTTTATTTATAATTTCTATTCACAATGACATCAAAAAGTAGTTGGGTGTTGACTGTTTCCCAGGGAATGCTCAGCTTAATGTCATCACTACATAAAGAAGATGACAGACACATTTTTGGTTAGTGCTTAGCTCAAGGTAATAGAACATATATTTAAAAATCAAATGACAAGAGCTCCTTGAACATACTGTTTAACTCATAATGATGACATACAGAAATGACTCTAAACATGCTCAGCTAATGTTAAAAAGATGACTGGCGGGAATGTCTCTGTGTATTCTCAGCTTTCGCCACAGTTTTAACTGGGGTTGGGAAGGAAAGCAAGGCTGCTTTGAAGTGAGTTAATATAGAAGTTTACATCTAAAGGTGTACCTAGTAGAAGCTAACAAAATGACAATTAAAATAAAGACAGTGCCCACATCGTACAGTTTATCACAACTCACACACACAAACAGAAAGCAGAAACAGGAAACAAAAGAATAGATAAAGATATAAGTTGGTGAAAAGTGGTCGATTACACAAAGATAGTGACATGAACCTCTGCACTGTTCCATTACCTGAATGACTTGGAACATGGTGGTTCTTATCTAGATCCAGAATACCGCCAACGTGTCAGCAGTAAGTCAAAGGACTGTCCACTTGAACTGATACTTTTCAAACTGAGGACTGGTAAAGAGTAGGGTCACAGGAAAGTCAGTGTCAAATGCCCAGCCTGAAGAGCTTGATATTTTGTGTCCTGAGAGATGCTTTATCTCAGCTCCAGGCAGTTTTCTAAGTGAAGTTCATGGATATCATCCCATTTTTATTTCAGTGAATCTTTTTCAGTGTGGCTACCTGTCAGGAATTAGCCAGGGATGACTATCAGCTGGCCACATGGTTCAGTCACAGCTCATGCCACAAGAGCAAGCCCCAATGGGCTTAGTGCTACCTAAGCATCGTTCATTTTAATCACCAAGATTCATGAAAGTCATAACTGAAAAAAATCACAGCAGCAGCTACTTTCCTTCTTAATATCTATCTCTCACATCTTCCTGTTCTTGGACCAGACCCACATTGAGCCTCTTGGTTGAGTACCTCTGCTATTACAGCACTTAAAATGTATTCCATATCCTCTTTCCCAAACTTGTAATAATTGCAGCTGTGTCTGAGGATCTGCTCTCCAGATGCATCCTTCCAGGGATAAAGCAGCAAACAGAATTGTCTATAGTGGTGAACAGGATATTGAGTTTGAGTCCTTCAGGAATCCCTGGCAGTGAGAGCTGGAGGCTGGCTCAGGTTTGGTCTAGTGCAAACGGTATCAGCAGTGAAAGATTCCTGACGAGGTAGTGATGAGATGGGTACAGTTCTGACCACCGTATATGAGGTGAGCTGGAAGTTTTGATTGCATAGCCATCAAGCCTCCTTCTCTACACCCCTGCTTCAGCAACATAAGTCAGTGTCATAAAATACAAATAGCCTATAACATTTGATATTTGATTCAGTGGCTTTAGCTACATTCACACCATGCAGCTATGACCTCTCTCAGTTCCTAGTCCCTGACAATCTTCTCAAAGTGTCCTTTAGCCAGTAAACAGTAACTCCTCATTACTCACTCTCCAAGTCTCAGATAACCTCTGTTTTAGTTCCCATGTCTGTGAATTTGCCACACCAAATACTTTGTGTAAGTGAGTGGGATCAGAATGTGTGTGTGTGTACACGTAAATTTTTGTTTGATGCTTTATTTCTGGAAGGGTGCATCTGCAGGATGTATATTTATATGTATACATATGCATATACCATACATACATATATACACACATACACATATAGATCATTTCCTTTAGGGCAATGCTTTTGAGCCTCATCCGTGGTTGCCATATTTATTTAGACCACATCATTTTTTAGAGTTTAATCAACCTGAGCTCTCCTACTGCACTTATTTCCTGCATCAGTCAGCTTGCTGCAGATGATGTGTGTGACTCCATGAACTCATACACATCAACACCACTTGTGTTCTTGCTCATTTTCCAGCTGAAATATTGCTTTCTACTTTTCATTTTGTCTTGTGCTTCTTTGAAGACAAACTTAGTTGATGGTTTTATACTCTCTATCCCTCGTATTTTACAAACCTCATTTTGACTCTGAATTTATGACATCTGCCCCTTAACAAGAACTATCTTCAAAGTTGTTTTGGGAGGATTGACCAAGCATCTATATTCAGTCTTATGTTGACATTCTAGTTCTGTAACCATAATGGGAAAGACAGTTTTAGGAAGTTCACACATTCACCTAAGTAAAAAGAAAGAAAAAGAAGAAGATGTTTGTGGTTATCGGCCTCCCCTTGATGTCCCAATAACTTTTAAGAAAGGAAGTGTCAGCCGCTGGGCAGCAAAAGTTGTGATGTTTATCTTAGAGAAAGCTTCCATTCAAACACAAGTGTTTTGACTTAAGAGAGAGCACTCCCACCCTGTGTAAGTCCATGCATGCCACTGAACTGACCTTCTACACTCTTTAGTTGCTATGGTAACTTGCTGGGACATGTGTGTTGTTTGTGACTATAAATGGCATGGGACCTTCCGGATCCAGCTTCAGCAAGACTTTTTAAAATCTTTCATGGTAGTAGTAATACTGAGTAGATCCACCAAAAAGCTGAGGAGTCAATGGGCAGAAAAAAGGAATTTAAGAGGAAACCATGCTACAAAGATGCTGACAAGAAATAGGAAGACAGAAGAAGGAAATGTTTGTGTCAGAGAGATCACCACACTCAGGAAGGATCAGCAGTCCTGTTGCCAACAGCCAACTTTTAGCCTGATGCAAACCGTTTAAGCATTCTGATCAACTTCAGATTAATTCATGTATAAAATGAGATAAAACTCATAATGTTTAGCCTGGCAAGGAAGGTTTTATAATTTGAATGTTAAATGTTCTCAATGGCCTATGGAGTAAAGGCTTTGGCGCTTTTGGGAAGGGTACAACTTTTTTAATTAAATTTTTATTTTTTATATTAATTACAGTTTATTCACTTTGGATCCCAGGTATAGCCTCTCCCTCTTCCCCTCCCAATCTCACCCTCCCTCCCTCATCTCCTATGCCCTGAATTCAGTGGCTAGCTCTTTGACCCCCTCCCCTGGATGGAGGAGCAGCCTTGCCAAGCCACAGAGGACAATGCAGTCAGTTCAGGTCGGAGGAGACATGATAAGCTAGGGTGCAACTTTAAAAGAGGTAAATGGGACGGCCATCAGAAGAGGGAGAAAACAGAGAATAGGATGAGAACCTATCAGAGAGGGCCTCTGAAAGACTCTACCCAGCAGGGTATCAAAACGTACGGTGAGACTCTTAGCAAAACTTTGGGCAAAGTGCAGGGAATTTTATGAAAGAAGGGGGAGATAGAAAGACCTGAAGGGGACAGGAACTCCCCAAGGAGAGCAACAGAACCAAAAAAAATCTGAGCACAGGGGTCTTTTGTGAGATTAATACTCCAAACAAGGACCATGCATGGAGATAACCTAGAATCCCTGCACAGATTTAGCCTATGGCAGCTCAGTCTCCAAGAGAGTTCCCCAGTAATAGGAACAGGGACAGTTCCTGACATGAACTCATGGGCTGGCTCTTTGATCACCTCCACCTGAGGGGAGAGCAGCCTTACCAGTCCACAGAGGAAGACAATGAAGTCAGTCCTGATGGGACCTAATAGACTAGGGTCAGATGGAAGGTGAGTAGGACCTCCCCTATCATTGGACTAGGGGAGGGGCATCGAGAAGAAGAAGGAGGGAGGGGGCATTGGGAGGGAATGGAGGAGGGGGCTACAGCTCAGATACAAAGTGAATAAACTGTAATTAAGAAAAATAAAAAAGAGGTGGAGCCAAAGGAGAAGCAGTCAGGTCATTGAAGTCCTATTTAAAGGCATTGGGAGATCCTGGTCCTCTCCTTGTTCTCCCCTTTGCACCTCAACGATGAGGTGAATGGCTATGTTCTCGCCACCATAAACTCTTGGCTCAAAGCAACATGGCCAACTCACTATGGACTAAAACATCCAATCTATAGATATTTTACTCTTTGTTATTTGATTATTCTGGTGGTTTGTTAGAGCTGCTTCTTATTAACACTGGGGGTTTTCTAAGAAGCATGCAAAGGAAACATAAAACAAAATATATAGAAAGGCATTCTGCTTATCAGGAAAGGTAGATGGTATATATTATATACATTAATGGTTTGTCAGGAAGAAGACTATTGCTGAACGTGGCCAATAAGACGGCCATTCTGTGCATGTTCTTATGTCACATACATTTAAGAAGGATGCAGATCTGGAATATTTAGTGATTTTACATCTCACACCCACAGGCCTTCTTTGATTGTTCCTTTATTTCCACTTTGGTAGGCTTTTAGAATTTTTCTTCATATCTCTAGTCAGTTTCCTTCTCTTTTGCCAAGTCTAAGTCTCAGTTAGAGCTTCTATACCAGATTAGAGTTTCTCCTTGGTTTGAGGCTCTGCGGAATGATGACTTTGGATTTATATCATGAGAAACAAATTTTCACAGAAAACACATGTAATACTATAGTGTTAAATGAACAAATTCTATTTTATCTGTAACATTTATAGACGTTCAAGAACTTTATGTTGCTGAAGTAAAATCATTCCAATTGAAGATCAACTTCTAAAATTACTTCTCACCCCCCATAATTTATTATTGAGATGAGTAATACTCACTGTGTCAACTAACAAAAGGCTGTCTTTAAAGCTTAACATATTGTGCAGTTATGGTTAATTGGTTATTTTCCATAGTTCTCCAACATAAATGTTTACAAAACTTTGTTCACCATGTTGATATTAGGGAAAAAATGTTGAACCCTCTTTTCATGCTGTCCAGCCTGGTTGTGACTCTTAATGTAAATAAATATAAAGATGAAATAATTGCTAAAAGGGAGATTAATGGCTACAAGGATGCACAGAGAGAATATTTACCAGAAAAAAAGGAGGAAGAAACTCCTCAGCGACATTATCATGTAAATATTGAGTTAAATTTTCACATCACTTATAAAGGAAAAATGGTTTTCCCGAGAGATACTAGGACCCTTAATAAAAGTCACACTCCTGGCAAAAGTATGGCATGTTCAGTGAAGTGGTTCGCTATAAGCAAGCAAAGCAAAGAGGTTTGTTTTGAGTAGCTTTTCTGTATTTGTATTTGTCACGCTTCATTAAATGTGCACACACGTTATCCATATAAAAATTTAAGAAAAAAAAAGCCTTCATAACACAAAGAAAAAGAAAAAAGTTGAAAAAAATTGGAAAATTCAGAAACTGTAAAGCCAGGCCAGATGAGCCGCCTGAAGTATCAAACACACAATGTTGCATGTTTATGAGCAACACTCACTACCCAGAAAAAAAAAAATTAATTAAACAGGAAAGACAAGTAAAGGCAGCCAATGCACGGTACTGCCATAAAGTGAGAATATAAATAGCTATGATGAAAGACAGGAAAACCACGGAAGAAAAGTTGGAACACACAGTGCATCAGAGGAACCGGAAACTTTCCAGGATGTCCTCGCTGTTTGACAAAGTTAGAAGAGCTCTCTATATCTTCTGCCTAGATTCTAGGCCACCCTGGTGGCCTACGGACACTGTGAATGCAGTCAGGGGCTCCATTCATGATCCGCACTTGAATCGCACTCATTTGGAAATTGAGCCATACTCTCTCTCTAACAGAGAGCTTAGAATAGAGCATCCACCACCCATCCCTTTCTTCATTAACTATGCACTGCTAAGAGTAAGGGCAGAAGTGAAGACCCCTTCTTGTGTCTTTGTTGAGTTAGTGTTTCCCTACATAGACCAGGATGCAACAACTCATGATCCTCCTTCCTTAACTTCAGCACTGGGATTATGGGCATGAGAGTAAATATTTCCAGTTGAACTGAATTCCAGGAATTGGGAGTCCAGACAGTAGCTGTGATATTCATAGCACAGAGTAAATGTAAAGAGTTTCTTTCTTTCATCTGTAAAGTTTAGTCACAGCAATTCTACATTTTGTATCACTGTACAGTCATTATTTTCAACATGCTTAACGCCCATTGAATAGATATTTTAGTTCCAGAAATTATGAACATCAGAAATAGCGAGTCTGAAATACAGAGAATATGAATATAAAAAAATTGACAATACTACCTCCCACAAAAAAATAAGCACAAAGAAATACTTGAAAGACTTACATATAATTACTTTTTATTTATTCCTCCTTAGACTTATTGTATTTTTTTTCGATAATTTATACTTATTTAGGGTATGAGTATACCTTTACTCTTATCTATATTTGTCATTGACTCTGTTTGGAGTGATATTAAATAAGAAAGCAACATAAAAATTCCTTCATGTGCCCAAAACAATCAACTTGGAAAATATTCATCATGTAATGTAGGCATCAATATAGGCATCAAATTTTTCTAAGTAATATTACAACACCAGCATTTCACATTATTAGGATTCTGGACTGCTTTGAGAGGAGTGTATGCTTTCAGTGTGGAATCCCTCAGGGCATGGCTGTAAAGAATTTTTCATGTGCATATTTGCCAGTCATGGCTTCTTGACCTATGGCACTTGCTGTATTGCAAGTGGAGATGATGCAGAAATAGAAGTTTTGAGTTCTTCAGTTTCTCTGTAGACCATGCATCTTTCCCTGAGACTCGCTCAGTCTTTAAGGTTGCATGCAACAGGCTATCACCACAGAAGCCACACGAGCTGTGTGGTCTAGAATTTTTCTTCTTAAAACATAAAAGGAGACATAAAAAGGAAGAATTCTAGCTGGGGTGGCATAAGTAGGCTTCTACCAAAAAAGGGTTGTTTTTTTTTTTATATTGGTTACAGTTTATTAATTTTGTATCCCAGTTGTAGCCCCCTCCCTTAATCCCTCCCAATCCCATCCTCCTTTCCTCATCTCGTCCCTGCCCCTCTCTAAATCCACTGATTGTGGAGGTTTTCCTCCCCTTCCTTCTGTTGTTTTAAGGTTCCACTCCACAGAAAGATCAAGGTAAATTTGGCTATGAAGAGAATAAATGCATGTGCACCACGGTAAAAACACTCACTGGTCACCAGCAAATCGCTGGTATGACAGAATTCAGGTTTATTCTTGTCCTGAAACTATATACTACACAAAGAAAAAGTCAGGGCCTACAGTAAAGTCCTCAAAAACAGTCAATACAAGGAAGAAATAGTCACAGAATATTTTTACAGCCATATTCTCACATTTAGTTTCTACATATTTAGATATATGTAAAACTTGTAAAAACTGTGCATCTATATTTAATATTTTGATATTTGTGCTCTTTTAAGTATAAAAGACTATATCTTCAGGGATCATTCTTTCTTTCTCTCTCTCTCTCTCTCTCTCTCTCTCTCTCTCAGAACAGATATTGTACAGTCTAATTTTATTTCAATATCTCTGCATCAGTGTTAGTAACTTAACTGATTTACCACAAATTTTATTGAACACCCACAGTGTCAGAAGAAAAAGATTCTAAGATTCTTGTAATAATTAGGATGGCATCAAGGGTCAGGCTCCATGTAGTTTCTTTATTGTGTCCACAATATCCAAAAGACTTCCTCTTCTGATACAAACAAAGACACAGACATACAGACACACACACATAAATATAGGGCAAAAAACTTAAAATAAAATATAGTTGATAAAACTAATTAAAATATAGTTACTCAAATCTTATTCAGAATTACTGTAAAACATATAGGAAGTATTGTAATTTGATTATATCATTTGAGAAAGAAATAAAACTTCATCCTAACTCTAGCATGGGTAACTGGGGAAATACAGCCAGTGAACTAAGTGGAGTGAAGGACACAGAAATGAAGGACAAGGTCCCATGAGCAATCATGGGGGTGTTCCACTCTGAATCAGCTCCACTGGAATCTTGTTACAAGCACAAAAACTGTGCTTTATTCAGGAAATGCAACAGAGTGCAGAGCTCTTACCAAACCAATGGGGCTGTGGTTATTCCAGGGGGGACCTTTGCTTGCTGAAAATCAATGAGGAGGTATCTTCCAAGGATGCATTTTTAAATAAATAAATAAACTCAGAGATGGGTCAAGAAGGTACTCAGGAGCCTTTCCCAAAAGAAGAATCCTTGCCTTGATGCTGAATTCAATTGATACATTGTATGGGGGCTCTTTGTCTACTCCTAATTTAGTCTGAAAGACATTTTAAAATTTCTTCTATATAGAATATGAATAAGCTTTAAAAGACATAAATATTTGCTCCTAAGTAAAGCCATATTATTAAAAGAATGTGTTAATATGCAGGATATTATTGTTACCAAGTCAATTTAAATTCTGCAAGTATGAAACCAAAGTAAAATAAAGAAAAATATTGAAAAGAGTGTTTAAGGAAATATATAGCCTCTGGGATTTACAATATTAATGAAGAGGTGAATATTATTTCACAAAGCAGAAATTTTCATTAATATCTTGGAGGAAAAAATTTAAAAGTTAGGATTTTGTATCTAATCAGACTCATGAGATTATAGGGGTTACTTGAAAAGTATTCTGGGGGCATTTAAGGCTGCAGAAATTTAACTTTATCAGAGCTTGAAGCTTCTGTACATTAAGTGTGGGATCCTGGACTCTGAAAGACAAAGACTGAGTGTTCTCTCTCAGACATAGATCCTTGCTCCAAAGGGTTAGAAATATCTAATTAAGCAGAGTGTAAGGAGAACCCAGCAAACTTAGAACATAATCCACAGATGGAGAAAGGGCTTAAAAGAATAAGTGTGGGGCAGGCAGCAGGACCCAGGAAACAAGGGAACAGGAACACAAGGGAAATGACACAATGGGGAAAGAGGAATAGGTGGCAGGGACAAGAGCAGGAAAATTACATCAATATCAAATATGTATATTTGACTTTGTTATATTCCCTCAAGACGATACCTACATAATATTTACATTGTATTATCTCTTACAGATAAAATTACATAAAACATCAGGAAGACTTCTAAATAAATTAATAAGAATAAGAAACCCATGTTGTACCATAAAAAGCCTAAGAAGAAGACTAATCAGATGTCTGGATAAACTTCATATGTCCTAAAATCAAGTTCTGTGATCAAACACAAAATAAAAGCAGAAATTATGTTTGTAACTGCAGTGATTCAAAAGCCTTGGTTCATTGTATGTACCAGGATTTTTTTAAGATGGCAGAGATCTACTGTGAGATTTCCATCTCCACTAAGTGGCACACTGGCTTCTCACCAAAGGCCACTGAGCATTAAACTATGGTTTCTATAAGTACAGTATGTAATTTTTAATTTGTATTTCATTTAAGTCCTTTGCTTAATAGGTATATATGACCACTGACTACTGTGAGAACAATTTAAATTTAATAGAAGGAAGGACAGGTGGAGAACAAGGGCATGAAGGGCAGAGACAAGTCTTGTATGAGAGGTATATATAGATATGAAATAAGAAATATGAAAACTGGGCCAGTGAGATGGCTCATGAGGTAAAAAGCTTGCTGCTAAGCATGACAGCCAAGGAGTGATTCCCACACTTATGTGACAGAAGGAGAGAATGGACTTTGTCCAAGTTGCTCTCTGACCTCAATAATATGTGTTGTGGTAGGCACACACACACACACACATGTGAGAACACATACAGAGAATAAATACCTAAATCTAAAACAAAGACAAAGCAACTCAAATAACAAATCTAGACAGCAATGTTACCAGTAAATTGAAATACACCAGTAAATGACAAATTTGAGACAGTGAGAATAAACCAAACATGGAAACATTGTTTACAAATAACACATACAAGCTATAATCAATGCCAAGACTAAAGATAAAAAAAATAGACTTTAGGCATTTAATTATTAAACTGACTTACACTGTGGATGAAAGTTCTATTAAGGCTGGAAGGAGTAAGGGACAGAAAGGGAAGTTATTGCACAATTTCAAAGGACAATCTTGCTTTTCACAGAGGAATACAAAACTTTATATAGCTCTCCTACAAGTCTGTAGAAACATCATAAATCGGTATTTTTTCTTTCTTATTTTGATAAATATAATTATCCTAGTGATTATGAATTTTGGACACCCCAAAGGAATCAAGTGTACACCCCCCCACACACAAAATGGAAAAATAGTGTGTTTCCATACTGCATCAAAAAATAAATAAGCTGTAAAAGGGCAGATTAAATTGATGGTACACAAATTTTGCAGATAGTTGAAAGATGACTACTTTGAACCCCAAGATAAATTCTTACTATTCAACCATGCTTAATGAGAAACCTGGTGTTTAGATAAATATTTCTACAAGTGTCTCTAGCATACTACAGCAAAAATACAGATATTTCCTTTTTTTCTTCCAAATTTTTATTTTTTATATTAATTACAGTTTATTTACTTTGTATCCCAGCTGTATCCCCTTCTCTCATTCTCTCCCAATCCCCACTCTCCCTTCCTCATCTCTTCCCTGCCCCTCTCTAAGTCTACTGATAGGGGAAGTCCTCCTCCCCTTTCATATGACCCTAGTTTATCAGGTCTCATCAGGACTGGCTGCATTGTCTTCCTCTGTGGCCTGGCAAGGCTGCTCTTCCCTTGGTGGGGGTGGGAGGTGGGAGGGAGGTCAAAGAGCCAGCCACTGAGTTGATGTCAGAGAAAGTCCCTGTTCCACTTACTAGGGAGCCAACTTGGATAGTGAGCTGCCATGGGCTACATCTGAGCAGAGGTTCTAGGTTATATCCGTGCATAGTCCTTGGTTGGAAAATCAGTCTCAGAAAAGTCCCCTGTGCCCAGATATATTTGGTTCTTGTGGAGCTCCTGTCCTTTCCAGGTCTTACTAAATCCCCCTTCTTTCATATGATTTTCTCCGCTCTGACCAACGTTTGGTTAAGAGTTTCAGCATCTGCTTTGATACATTGCTAGGTAGAGTCTTTTAGAGGCCCTCTATGGTAGGCTCCTGTCCTGCTTCTGAGAAAATCAACAAAGATAGACAAGCCCTTAGCCAATCTAAGTAAAAGGCAGAGAGAAACTGTCCAAATCAGTAAAATCAGAAATGAAAAGAGGGACATAACAGACACTGAGGAAATCCAAACAATCATTAGGTCTTACTACAAAAGCCTATATGCCACAAAATTTAAAAATCTAAGTGAAATGGACAATTTTCTTGATAGATTCTACTCACCAAAATTAAATCAAGATCAGGTAGAAAGACTGAATAGTCCTATATCCCACAAGGAAGTAGAAGTAGTTATCAAAATTCTCCCTTCCAAATACAGCCCAGGGCCAGATGGTTTCAGCGCAGGATTCTACCCTCAGAGAAGAGCTAACTTCAATTCTCTTCAAATTATTCCAAAAAAATAGAAACAGATATTTCTTATAAATCAATTCACCTCGAAGACATCAGAATCCTCAAATTATATGCTTAGTAATTAAGCTCAAAATACAATATAACTAAACTAAGGGGAAACTGCTTAATAATAGTATTCAACTTATTTGCTGTTCCTAAAATTTTAGTAGACTGACCAGGGAGAATATGAACAGCACAATTACAGAACATTTGAATAAGGCTATCAACTAGGCAACTAATGTAAGCTAATTATTACATAGCAATAGTGTGTTGGCCACAGAAAAGTAACATTTTTTCAAAGAACATAGATCCTACATCAAGGTCTTCATGTGAGGATTGACCTGCCTCATATATCTCCAGAAACAGAACTGTTATAAAAGATGTCCTCAGAACACAACAAAAATACAATCAAATTTTATTTAAACAAGGGATCTTTGGAAACCCTAAATTTTCAGAAGTCAAATGTCTCATGAGTCATGACTCATGAGACAACAATGTCTCACGAGTTAGAGAAATATATTATAAATTATTTTTAAATGACTGATAATGAAAACTCTGTGCTGTGTAGTCTTGGAAGTGAGGCTGTTTCATGAGTGATTTTAGACTCGTTTACTTCAAACAACAAAAATAAAATAAATTGACAAAATAAATACATGAAACATAATTTTAGAAGTTAAAAAGGGCAAGTCTGCCTACAATAAAATAAAAAGTCAAGTGTAGATTATTTAAAAAAAATTTAAACTGACAAGCCTTTACAAAAACACATCAACTAGGTAGAGAAAGTAAAAAATACCAACTCATGGATTTGGATGCCTGAGAATGGATCCTTGGCTATCAAAAGGCTGATGAACAGGTCTTAGTAAATGCAAGTCCTAAGTAAAATAGAAAACTATCCTTTAAGAACAATTGCATCAGATAGATGAATTAAGTGTTCTTTATCGTTTTATTCCACGAAGCACAGCAAAGCCCCACCCAGATAGAATCTATAAAGCAAGTATAAGGCTGTAAAAATGAAGTGCAGAAGGCAGGCTTTCTGGAACCTCAGATGAGAAGGGTGAAAGGGTGGTGAGTTCCCTGAAATTTCTGTTTACCCAGACTAGATTTGAAGAAGCCACTAACACAAATATATCAAAAAACAAAACAAAACAATCTCCAGTGACAGTCTATCCATTCGGGCCAAAAGATTAGAAGAAGGAAGAGCCAGCACTCCATAAAACTTCTAAACAATTTTTCTGCTCTTGCCAGACCAGAAATGATACAGCAAAACACTGATAAACATCTCCAATGAAATAAATGCAAAATCCCCAACAACAACAACAACAACAAAAAAAACTTTACAAATTGAATCTCATAGCACAGTTAAATGTTTATTCATTATGACCAATGGGATTTATATTAAAAATTTCCATACACAAAATAAATGTAGCTGCCATATAAGCAGAAATGAACATAGAAATTTGTATTATTTTAAATAGGCATAGAAAAAGCTTAAGATGACTTTCCTTCATGAATAAAGTTCTGAATGAATTAGCCATGAAAGGATTTAATCTCAGTACACTAAAGCTTATGATAAACATAATCAAAATACATACCTCCAGCATCATACCGAATGGGGAAATCATTTCCTCTACCATTCGGGATAAGACAAGGATGTCAACTCTTAGCTCACTTATTCCACATCGTAGAAAATCTTTGTCAGAGAAGTTAGGAAAGAAGAAGAAAGGAAGGTTTTATATTAATCAACAGAAATGATGGGGCTGGAGTGATAGGTCAGCAGTGAAGAGCACTTGCCGCTCTTTGGGTTTCAATTCCCATTGCCCACGTGGTGGATAGCAACTATGAATCATAGTTCCCCCGGGGATCTAATGCCCTCTTCCGGACTCCATGAGCACTATGCTCACATGGTGTGCTTACTTTCAGGCAAACATTCCTATAGACACATAAAAGAAATAAATCTCTAAAAATTAAATACATTGAAACGACAAAAAAAATGGAACTACACCCACTCACATACATTCATGGGTTGGATAATATGATTTTATTAAAATGTCTGTACTACCTAAACAATTTACAAATTCAATGTTGCAATGATAGTCTTCACAGAATGGCAGACAGGGAGACCTAAAATAGACATAGGAACACAAAGACACCCCAAAAAAGCCAGAGAAAAATGAAGAAACAGAACTGGAGAGATCACAATACATGATTTCAAAACACGTCACAGAGAAATATAACCAAAGCAGTATGCTATTGTTTTCAGAAGAACACTCAGATCATCGAAACAGCATAGAGACCAAAATAAAATAAAATAAACCCACCTGATCCACAGCCAACTGACTCATCAAAAGCAAACAAAACTAAAATCACAGGAAAGATGATGTCTATATTAAATTGTGCTGGGAAAATTATTCATGGGTAGATATTAGTATTTGATCCCATACCTCTCATCCTGTACTATAAGAACCTGCAATGGATAAAAGGCCTACACAGAACACCCAAAACTCTGAAACTACTAGAATGAGATATAGATAAAATGCATAAGACACTGGAATAAGCAATGACTTAAAATATTTATATATATAATATAATATATATATAAATAATATTTATATTATATATATATTATTCCAATGGCACAGGAAACACAGCTGTAAGCAGCTAAGTGGGATTGCATCAAACTCAAAATCTGCACAGTGTGGGAACAATCAACAGGACAAAGCAACATGAAAGGCAATACACGGTTACTGCCTGCCTAACTGACGCTGATGTTAACTTAATAAATAGGACTCAAAATTAACCAAAACATCAAGCAGCCTAATTAAAATGAACAAATGATCCAAATAGCTTTTTCTGAAGAGAAATAAGGGGAATGGCCCATAGATAGGTAACAATGTTTAGTGGAGTCGGCCACAGGGAAATGAAAACCAAGACATAATGAAATGTCATTGCCCCATTCAGAATAGTTATTACTAAATTAACAAGAGCTGGAGAATGTGGAGACAGGAGCTTTATGGAGATGTCAATTAGAAAACCTCCATGAACAACAGAATGCCCATTCTTCATTGAGCCGGAAAACCATGGAGGTTCCTAACAAACATAAAATTAGGCCCACTGTGTTATCTGTCTCACTGTGTATATCCGAAGGAAAGGAAATCACCATCCTTAAGACACCCATGCATTTTCATGTTTATTACGGTAGTATTCAGGACAGCTAAGTTATAACTGTACAGTAGCTTGCTACGACCATCATTGACACAACTCCCTTTCCTATGGATTCTCAGATGTTTGGACAAGTTCAGCTTGGAAATATTCATTGGATAATTCCAGTATCCTGTATCTAGTATCCAAGGCAACACATCCATCTTTATCCTATCACCAGTCAAGAGCAAATAAATTCCTGGGCAGTACATTACTTCCCACCTTAAACTTGTCAGCCATCCCACTAACTCCTGCCTTCTCAGTCTCTACATAGGCTACATTCTAGAGACAACTGAAGCCATTATGAAAAATGTCTACAATCAAATATCTGCTATCCTCTGGTTTTGATACTAAGCACTTTCCCCACCTTAATGACTTAAGAGACATATAGTTAGCAGTTCATAAAAACTGGAGCAAATCTCTTAACTTCTTTGAGTAATAGATTCAATGAGAATGATAGCGTGAATTTTCACTTCATAGCTATTGCTATAATGAAAAACCTTTAAAAAATATATGAAAGTCATTAAATATAGAAGGAATCATTGTAATTTTATGAACGTGCAAATTCTGCTTCCATTTCTAGTTAGACAATGTTTAGACACCAACACCAAACCACCCAAAACACTTTATTATGAAATATCTGAAAAATGTTGCAATCTTTATGAGAACAAAATTCTCTGTAATCAAGATGTTAGTTAAAATTCTTTAATTTTATGGTCATAAGTTAATGTCTATGTTTAGTTGATTCTTGAAAATCATATTCAACAAAAGTTTATGCATAGGCCATTTCTCACTATCCTCCAGATGCATTTAGTAAACAACTTCTTCACTGTTATTATTACAGTTTTAATTTATAGACTGATATTAAGCTGTTTTGTAAATATGTACACAGTCTCCAAGTTTTTTTTTTCTGAAGACTTTACATGGAGTATTTGTTCACTGAATGTTGTTGAACATTGATCGTCCAAATGTGTGCATCTAAAGGTCATTCCAGGAGATGCATCTCTTGTCTTTGGTGGGTTGACAGACTGCAACTCTTTATTAATCCACAGGACGGGAAGTCGCCAGCCATAAAACCCACACAGGGTTCAAGCTAAGTGCTGGAACTCATTCCAGACCTTTGTGTCCCTTACTGATTCAGCCAATCAGTCCCCAAGTCTGACAGTTTTATGAGCTAAATGTTTCTCAGACTTACATCTTTGTTTTCTTTTTCTTTTCTGATGTATCTTTGTTACTGTTGTGTTTCTTTTTAACTTTTGAAATTAAAATATAATTATATCATTTTCTCTTTTCTCTTCCCTTCATCCAACCCCTCCATTAACCCCGTTTCTTGCTCTCTCAGGTTCATTGATACTAAAACATTTGAGAATAGCATGCAAGACAAGAAAAAGTGAAGTATTAAGACAGTCCAGGAACTTTTCAGCATAAAAGACCAATTAGTATACATTATTACTGTTTTAATGACAATTAGCAAAGACCATAAGTGGAGTGCCTATCTTCTGGACGACTAAAAAGAAATATGTGATTTCACAGAGTCAGTTCAAGAGAAGGATGAAGATGAACAAAGACAGACAGATCCAAATACCACAACACAAAGTCTGGTCAGTGGTTACAAGTCATAGCTTTGCAGACTGGGGAAATCTTCTAAAAGGAAGTTTAGCATGGGAGCCAGGTGCTTGAAAGCCACAGAACCATTGTGAAACAGTAACTTCTAATTGATTTGTCCTTTTCAACTGGGTATAACTATTTTTAGAAATTAATTCTAGGAATCAAAACAATGCACCTAGCTACACATAACAATGGTACACAAAGAAATATTTAAAGGTCATTAAAGTATCATCTTACTGTTCAACATCATGAAGATTTTTAGATTCTAATGCTACACAAAAATATCAAGTGCTTTCAAACCTTTATGCCATGGGATTGACGTTCTTTTACTAGTCCCTTCTTTATATCACTGCATAAGAGACAAATGAAAATGAACTGTGCAGATGTCAAGAGAGCTCATCTCCTGCTGTTGGGCCATCAGGTGATTAATTACTTATCCTCTCTGCTTCTGTTTAAGAAGCGAAAAAAGAACATTTGGGTAATCAGGAAGACATATTCGGCTGAAATAGAGCTCATTGTTTATTTCAAGTAGATTCATATGCACACAGTTGGGTTGAAGCTAACAAGGTTCCGGCTATTCACAAATGTAGACTGCATTCTGTATGTGTGTGCATCTGCCTATGTGTTTGTGTAACTCCTATGAGCTTTGAAAGAAAATTTGCAGTTGATATTACCAGAATCTTCATTTACATGTAAAAACAGAGAGGTTTATATTAGTCAAGTTTGCAAAAATGTGTTTGCTCTTATGTTCTTAAAATGATGTCTGAGTGTCTCCCTTAGGCTGGGGAGGTGTCTAAGTTGTTAATTAAGAGCATTAGCTGCTCTTCCAGAGGACCTAAGTTCACACAGTGCAACTCACATCTGGAACTCCTGTTCCAGGTGATCCAACACCCTCTTTGGCCTCAAAAGGCACCACACATGAGTGTGGTACACAGGCATCCAATTCATGCAGGCAAAGGACCCATATACATAAAAGAAAAGAAAAAGATGGCATGCTTTCTGGGCCAGTTTCTTAAAATATAGGCACAATAGTGACCTCTTAGTACGTTTGCAAATGTATGTGTATGTGTTTGGGCCCATGAGTCTCAGTCTTCACATTCCCTTCAGGGTGGAACCCAAGGCAAACAGCTGCCCAGCTGTGCGCCCTTAATGAGCCTTCCCACAGATGTAAACATTGTTCTCAGGGGAGGAACATTCTCAGATTTTGATGCTGCGGTTCATTGGCCAGTCCATAGCACAGTTAGGAAATACCCCTTACCTCACAAGTGAAATTCGAGACTTTATGTTCCTTCTTAATTTCTAAAGGGAACTAGAGGGAGATAAAACTGGCCACTGGAGAGACCATAACTGTATGCTGCCTGGGACCTCTCAGCTACCCACAGAAGCCAACATGTCTTGGGTCCTGCTTTCTGTCCTGTGGTTCATCATTCAAAGCCAAGGTAGGTACAATCATCTTATACAAAACAAAACAACAACAACAAAAAAAAAACCCCAGATTATTTGATGAGTGTACCCATGAGAAAATGGCCTTTTTACTCACAATGTAAAGGGCAGTACAGTTTACACAGTATATTTTCTGTGTGTTTCTCTACTGAACTATAACTTGCATACATGCATATTAGTTTACAGATACACACGTATGTGTAATGCTATTTTTAGGTCACATGTGAAACATGTGCTCTAAAGCCCACTATAGCATTTTTCAATTTCACATACTTCCCTAAATAAAAATCATGTTTGTATACAATGTGATTTTTTTCAAAATAGAAGAAACAAATGTTGATTATTGCTATATTGACAATATACTGGTAAATAAAACTGTATTAATATAGTCATTAAACAAAGCTATGTATGAGTTGGGTTTCAGGATATTTCCCTAAGAAAGATTCTCGGTTGTAGAAGATAGTCAAAAGGAAAGTCCTAGAAAGGTAACTGTTTCTCCCTTTAAGCCGATTATTGAGAGATGAACCAACAAGTTGAGAGCTTTTATCTGCTCCCTTACTGCACCATGGATAGATAAGCTAAGTGCATCGATGCCATCTCTGGTTATCTTGCTAGAGGTGTCATCATAATCATGTTAAAAAGTCAAATGTTGAGAACCTGCACATTTCTACTTATAAGCGTGCACAACAATAAATCTCCTGTTGAACTAGCTAAAGAATATAGCTAGTAGTCACTATTTGTTCAAAAATACTATATAAATGTTTCTATCTAGGGCTGGCTTTAGCTCCTTATGTCTCATATATTTCTTATATTGTTAACCCCTAGTGAGGATCTAAGAATGGTAAACTAGAATAATGCTGATAATAATTGCACAGATATTCAGACATAATGATGGAACCCTTTCAAGTCCAGTTAGTCAGTCCTTGTGAATGCTGCAGTCATATATATGGCTGTGATTTGCCAGATAATTTAATTATGTCACACCCTAACGCATTCTGATTGACATAGTAAGTAAGAATCTGTCTTGAAGCTGTGGAAACACAGCTTTCCACAGTAAGATTAACCTTGTGTGAAAAATTGCAAACCTTGGAAAAGCAGAAAGGAAGTGTTTCTGTTTTCTTATAATGCTGAACAGAGTTTCACAGCTTATGTATGCTAATCTAGAAAGACAAAAAAATAATAGGGAGGCAAAGTGGCTTTCACTGGGCCTTTCAGCTAGAGCTGCAAGCCACCTCTTTTTGCCTCTGAGTCAGTTCTTTCCTTACCATTTGTAAATAAGAGAAACATCTCTCTGGCTCAATTTAAAGTACATCAAGAAGATACCTTTACCTATAAACACTTTCCCCATGTGTTCTCTGTTCCTTTAAGATTTCTCTGGAAAAGGTCAATAAGAGCTTTACATCCCAAGGAATCTACAGTTTCGAGGGTAAAACTATAAAGAAATGTCATCTTGGTGTATTATCAACAGAGTTGTGAAATCACTGGGTATAGGGTCTTTCCATATTGTGGAGTGGGTGGTGAGTGAAATTGCACTTTGAAGAGTATTGCAAAGGAATGAACCCAGTTATTACAGGTAGAGTCCTGGCTTTCCTCAGTGTCCCTGATCCACGATGAAGTGCTTCTCTATGAGGAGACACCCAGTTTTCTGTGTCTTTCTAGAAGTTAGGGAGACAAGAAAAAAAATATTTTGTCATTAAAGTTGAAGCCATCTGCGTGATTTGTTCTGAACAGTTAATTCATGTCCATACAATATAGCAAACAGCCAAGCAAACTAGGAAACAAAGTCAGTCTTTCTTATCAGTGTTTTCTGGCTTCCTTTAAGTGATAGATACAACATCAACCCCCAAGTTAAAGCACCATGAAATAGTTCAACCTAAAAAACTACCCATTGCCCATAGAAGAGGAATTGAGAGCAACGAGACAAATAAATATGGTGAAGAGGTAAGTTATGTTTCATGATTATCTGAAGACAAAAGCAAAGAGCTTCCGGGAGTAGTGTGACATCACAGTCATTGTCCAGCAGCTTCATCTTGCAGTCCAGCTATCAGCTCTGTGTTCGCAGATTTGTGGATACGGTGCTCATGGGGCACACGGAAGGATTATTGGGGTGTGAAGTTTATTAAAAAGGTTATAAAACACACAAACAGATATGCAAACAACAGCATGGCTAGGTGTCCAAGAGTCCATGCCCCAGCACCACAGACAGACAGCATGGGAGATTGCTGAAATGGACACAGGATCAAGAGGAAAGTTTGGACATCCACTCCAAAGTTGGTTTTCATGGCAGGAGCCTACAGCCAGGCTCTTTGATTCCCAGAGAGCATAGAAATAGGCTGGGGAACAGGATGCCTTGCCATTGCTAGCCCTAATGCTTCCCAGGCCATAAACTTACTCCCTTAGGTGGGAAATCTGGACATCTAGAAGTCTGTTGTTAAAGCATCACAGACAATGCTCTCAAGAGGAGGCTTATCAGTCTCTGTGAGAGGGGAGCCTGAGCATCAGTCTGGTCTGAACACTGGGGAGGAGAAAGAAAATGACTTCTCAGAACTTGGTTATAATTTAACATCAGAGGACCAGCTGCCTTGTTTGATAAAAAAGGTCAAGATCTTTTGATGTGTCCTCAAATCCATTGGAAGAGAAGAAGGGATCACAAACAAGGCAGATAGTTCTTCAAGGAAGCCTTTTCACACTCCTGTCTTCTCTTCAACTACCCCTTTTCCTGTCTCCCCATTTTTCCACAATGTAGAAAGGTATTCTACCATGTTGGCAATATTCTCTCTTTCTATAATTTTTTATCACTTGATTCATAGTGGGTTTTAAAAACCATTTTAAAATATATTTCAACCTGTTTTGAAGTAAAATAGATACTATCTTGTTCTATTGATACTTTATTATGGTATAAAGGACAATATATTATACTTTAAAGCAGACGGCAAGTCTCAGGGTCACAGATTAGAGCCTCATTAATCATTGTGGTTGGCAACTGATGATATTTTAGAACGTCCATATTAATGTGAAAATTACATTCATTTTAGATGTAAGAAATAGATAAGATGTAAGAGAAATACTTTCCACTTCTGTGTTCTTGCTATTACAATTCATAGTGTACATAATTGGTGTGCTAAAATAGTTATAATTTTTGGACTGACTGAGAACTATGTGCAATAACCACATCATTAAATATTTTCAGGAAAGATATGCACCTGAAGTTCAATATCAGATCATACTAAATGGAGAAGAAATCACCTTTCACCTAAGGAGAACCAAGTAAGGACAATTTCTTCCTGAAAGCCTGCCCACTGGTTGTATCAGCAGAATATTGGGAAACTTCTACCTAGCGGTAGCTTCATTACTGTGACTGTGATAAAATGACAAAATCAGGTTAGGGAAGGAGTGGATTGCTTTAGCTTACAATTCGATGTAGCAACTCATGCCTGCAGAAAAGTTACGGTGGTGGCAGCTTAAAGCAACTGGTCCTATTGCATCCACAGTCAGAAGTAGAGTTAGAAATGTAAGACTGATACTCCAACCAAGGACCATTCATGGAGGTAACCTAGAACCCCTGCACAAAAGTAGCCCATGGCAGCTCAGTGTCCAAGTGGGTTCCCTAGCAATGGGAACAGGGACAGTCTCTGACATGAACTCAGTGGCCTGCTCTTTGATCACCTCCCCCTGAGGGGGGTGCAGCCTTACCAGGCCACAGAGGAAGACAGTGCAGCCAGTCCTAATGAGACCTGATAGGCTAGTATCAGAGGGAGGACCTCCCCTATCAGTGGACTGGGGAGGAGCATGAGAAGTGATGAGGAAGGGGGGTGGGGTTGGGAGGGGATGAGGGAGGGAACTACAGTTGGGATACAAAGTGAATAAGCTGTAATTAATAATAAATAAATAAATTTAAAATAAAAAAGAAAGAAATGCAAGCATGCTTCCTGCTCAGATAACTTAGCCTAATCTTCTGCACTCCAAGTTCCCAAACTCAGGAATGAACTGTGTCATGTAATGCATGTTCAGGGTTAATTGAGACACCCAAGGCAGTCTCCCATAAATATGTCCTGAGGGGCTCCTATGCCAAGACAAGAGGCAGAAGCAGCAGAACCTCCAGAAGCAGGCCTGTCTTACAAAGTGAGACATGAGACAAACATGAGACCCTGCCTCAAACAAGGTGGGAGGTGAGAACTCACACATGAGTTTGTACTCTGATCTCCATGTGTGTGCTGGAATATGTGCAACTGCACAAAAACACACATGTACAGAGACACCTCCCTCCCCCAACCACCCACATAGACAAGAATTTATCCCCGAGCCCGAATCAGGGTACACAACGCAGCAATAAATTCTAAGGGAAGAGTGAAGGGGCATCACACAGTTTTCTACTCTCAGTAAGCTTCCTTCATTAGTCCCTTATTCACACCAGTGACATAGCGCCCTCTAAAGACTGTGTCCTTGCTCCAAAGGATCCCTTCGGGGCTCTCCCTATTCATGTTTGAAGACAAAAGAATCTGTAAGTGAAAAGTAACTGAGTGATTTTCCCCCTTTCAGGGTTAACAGGTGTAACTACATGCTTTGATGTATTTTAGCAGGAAGTCCCAGTGCTGGTAAAAGATCGATGGTCAAAAGTCCACCAGGCCTCACCGTGCACACAATTGTTCCAATAGCACAGAAGATGTCAGATGAATCTGTGTTTGTTGGTATCATGAGTAGATTATGGGTCTTTTCACTCTGCACAGGCATCTTCTGGGAGCAGACTACACTGAAACATCTTACTCATCCAGAGGAGAAGAGGTGACCAGACGCTCTCAGGATGCGGTAGGCTCTGAACACATCCTGGGATTTTACCTTGTAAAAAAAAAAAAAACAAAACAAAACAAAAAACAAACAAAAAAATACATAGGATTGAAGATAACTTTTAAATGCATCAAGTGACTTGGAAGAGACGTGGTATCCATGGCCAGTGAGACGACAGGAGGGAAATCACAGAATACTTTTCAAAGATAGGAACGAACACAAAATGACACACATACACACATTGCTCATGTACCTACACATTTAATTAGACATCCCCACATAATGATACTTACACACTCACAAAAAAACTTCACTTTAATACATTCAAACATACTTGTTAACAATGCACTTGTGTTCACACCACACACACACACGTATGGCAAATAAAATGGTAAGCAAATCCAGCTAACTTAAACCTGATTCTGAAAAATCTGCCAATCACAACATAAATCCTGTGAGCAAGGCTTCTCACTAACATCAGAAGATCAATTAAGAACAGCCTCCTGGATTCAATCTTAGTCCAGATAATGTGTTAGGTGACAGCTCAGATACTAGACATGGCAGCTACAGGGTCAGCTCTGGAGCAGCTTGGGAAACCTTTGATGTCCTTTCTACCTTCACTCCTGGGGACTGGGGAAGCCTGGTCAATCCTTGAGCCTGCCTACGTATGTATCCAAGATTCTAGTTGTCACAGCTCTGACCTATGTTTTCTCATCAATGACATATACTCATTTATAACTCTGTGTGTACGTGTGCACGTGTGCCTGTGTGTGTGATGTCTACACTTCTACAGTGCAGTATATTTCCTACTCCAGAAACCCTGCTACTATGAAGGCCACATCCTGAACTCAAGGGGCTCTCTTGCCAGCATCAGTACATGCGATGGGTTGAGGTAAGAACTGTCATACAGAAGTGATTGATGCTGAGTGCCTCTTGTCACACAGCCCTGAGTCTTCCTCCTGTCTTCTACTGTCTTCCTGCCATCTGAGTCACTTTTGTTCATCGCTGCATGTGTGAAGAATAAACTATCATGGTACAGTCACTTCATTAACGATTGTTCTGGAAGTCAGTCCCAGCTCTTTCAAAGCTACACACTGGACCCTGGTGACATCTGTGTCCATTAACAACCTGGAATCAATTGTGTCATATTTTTTTTAACTAACATGTCATGTGTGTAGCTTCTTATCTAGCATGTGATTAAAGCAGAAAATAAAATATGTGATTGCTATTTTAGCATGGTTCATATTTAACATGATCTCACTTTTCCTATATTATAAAAATGCCCCCTTGGACATACTTTTTATTTGTTTTTACAATGGCTTTACAATATTTCAGCGTATGGAGTAACTTTCTAATTCTGAACTAAATGTTTTAATGGAAAAACTCCAATGAACCTTTTTTGTTCTCTCTAAGGTTCTGAGTGACTAAATAATCATTTACTCCATTCTCCAGTCTACTCATAGAAACTGCCAAGAATTGTTTGATAAATGAATAAGCAAACTATTGGAAAATATTAGACTAACAGACTCATGCTGTTAACTCCAATGTCTTTGAAATTGCTTCACTTTAGTCATTTTTGAGACTACACTGGGTAAATGACATAAGCTTCATTTTGTTCTTTTGTCACTTTGGTTGAAAATAGCCTCTTTTTCTCACATAATATATCCTGACTATGGCTTTCCCCTCTCTACTCCTCTCAGTTCCTTCTCCACTCCTCCCAGAGTTCTGCCCCCTGTTGTCTCTTATTAGAAATAAATAGGCTTCTAAGGGATAATATAAAATAAAATATGGTAAAACTAAAACTAATGCATTGGAAGGATAAACCAAAACGAACAGAAGGAAAAGAGCCCAAGAAGAGACACAAGAAAAATATACAGACACAGAGACCCTCTTATTCACACACTCAGGAATCCCATAAAAACACTAAACTGGAAGCCATAATATATATGCAAAGGGTATATAACCCAATCCCTGAAAAGATTCATTTGGTGACAAGAGATAGCCAGTTGGGGTTCTATCTTCCCAATTATTTGATGATTTCAGATCCCCTTCATCTATGTGTATATATGTATATGTGTGTGTGTGTATATATATATATATATATATATATATATATATATATATACATATTACTGTGTTAGATTTTCACACTACCCTCAAAGGGTCCTCAATTTTAGCTATCTCTTTCAGTATTTCCACCTTTGCCCTCTCTTCTCTTCCCCTGTTGAACCAGCTGTTTCAGTATCTCCCATCTATTTATAAAATCTATTCTATTTCCTTCTTCTAGAGAAATCTGTCTTTACCCCTGTCACGATATCCCATACCCAACCTTTGTGGTTCTACGGATTGTAGTTTAATTATCATTGACTTAACAGCTGATATCTACATATAAGCAAATATGTATCATATTTGTCTTTTGGGGACTGGGATCCCTCACTCAGGATGTTTTTTTTTTCTAGTTCTATTCATTTACCTGTGAATTTTATTATGCCATTTTTTAACAACTGTGTAATTTTCTATCGTGTAAATATAGCACAGTTTTAACCATTCATCTGTAGAGAGCTATCTAGGTTGTTTTCAGTTTCTGAGTGCTGGAACTAGAACAGCAATGAACATGGTTGAGCACGCGTCTGAATGGTAGGATAAAGTATAGATTAGGATAGATAGGTTCTCATCTTTCTGGGGAGCCACCACACTGATTTCCAAAGTAGCTGTATCCGTTTGCACTCCAACCGGCAAGATTAGTGTTCCCCCTACTGCTCACCACTGTGAACTTGTTTTATTGATATCATCCATTCTGAAAGGTGTAAGATGAAATCTCAAAGCAGTTGACTTGCACTTTCCTGATGGCTAAGGGTGTTGAATATGTCTATAAGTGTTTCTCAGCCATTTGATTTTCTTGTTTTGAGAAATCTCTGTTTAGCTCTGTACCCCTTTTTTAATTATTTTTTTCTTGATATATAGAATTTTTTAGTTCCTTATATATTTTGCCTGTTAGTCCTCCATTGGATGCATATAGTTGGTAAAAAATATTTTTCCATTCTGTAGGCTGCCATTTTGGATGAATGATTGTGTCCTTTGCTATACAGAGGGTTTTCAGCTTAATGAGGTCCCATTTGTTAATTGTTGACCTTCATTCAATATTGGGAAAATACCAATTGTAGTTTGAATGATTGATTGTTAGTTGTGAGGACGATGATTGAAAATATATGTGAGAAACTGATGTGGAAGGAGACTATCACTCCATTCTGAGTGGTCTGTTTGAATGGGTATGTCAGAGCATCCTCTAAGACAATGTCATGTCCCACAGAGGGATCTTCACTCATCATAATCAGAGATATCAAATAAAGCCTCTACAAAGCTCAGACGAAGGAGAACATGCCGTTATTCCAAACAGCCAGGAGAAACCAGACACAGCTAATTACAAGCAGGGTAAGAAGGATGTTGGCAGGAAACGAAGCCATCTTCGAACTTCTAGGTCACTCAAAAGCTCAAATGTAAGTATAGCTTTCTTTCATAGTATGCATTTTGTTTGTCTAAGCAAGGATCTAAGACAAACAGGTGTGTTCAGAAATGACTGGTCTATGCAAAGTCTGTGTTTAATTACTTCTTTTACTTGCGTTGGAGGAAAAAAATGTAAGTACTTGAACCATTGTGAGTAGAGATGTTTATTAAAGAGGTTCTCTTGTTATTTGTAACACAGGCAGACTTACTTCAAGGACAGAAGTACATTGGTCTCTTCTTGGTGCTGGATAATGCCTATGTGAGTACCAAAGATGGGTACCTCTTAGTTCTCAACTTATAAGTTAACTTAAAAGTCTTTTTAGTTAACAACACATTTTTGTTCAGCTAGATTTCTTGGCTGCTTTGGTTTCCTTGTTAACAACAGTTTTCACACCCACCATCCATTTGTTATCAACAGTCACCAAATATTTATGTAATGGCAATACACTTCATGCCAGGTACCTATGTTCTAGTCTGCTTTCTGTCATTCTGGTAAACTCCATGACCAAAAAATACTTGGGGAACAAAGGGTTTATTGTGCTTGCAAGCCACAGTCCATTGTCGAGGGAAGCCAAGACAGAAACCCAAGGCAAGAACTGAAGCAGAGGCCATCCAGAAACACTGCTGTTGGCTTACCTCCCTGGCTTGCTCAGCTACATTTGTTATGCAGCCCATGTTCAGCTGCCTAAGGGTGGTACAGGCCATGGTGCCTAGCCCTCTCACATCAACGAAAGCCCACAGGCCAGTCTGAAGAAGACCGTTCTTCAATTGAGGTTCTTAGGTGACTCCAAATTGTGTCAAGTCAACAAAAACCGACCTATAAGCACATACCCATTAGCAATCAATCCTAAAAGTTTTGAAGAGAAGTATTTTAATAAAGTATTAGGTTGTTTTAATATTTTACCACAACCTATAAATAACAATTTAACATGTGTTATGTAAGTAGGAACGCAAAACTATGCACAACTTACAAAAATATAAATACAGAGAAGCTAGAGCTTATGTTGCTCCATAATCAAAGCTGAATTAATACTGAGCTGGTTGAAAATGTTTAAACTACTGGTTTTATTTATTCAGCTTAAAGATGAATAGGAAAATCCAGTTCTAACCCTGTAGTCCCAGTATGGAAATCTGAAGCAGGACAACCATAAGTTTGATGACATGCTGACTACATAGGGAGAATCTACTTCATACCAAACGAAACCAAACAAAGAGAAAGATGAAGAACATCACAATTTGTTATGAATGTCCAATTCTTATCTTATAAAAAAACCCCTATATCTGAAGTAGAACTTGTTGAAAAAGAGTATATATGTTAGTCACGGATTGATCAAAAGTTAACTGTTATGACATGTGACTTTTCTATTTAATCCTTGATCTTCTCACTTCAGTTTTCTATTTTAATTTTTTTTCTTTTGCGTTTTGTCATTTTCAGTATAAGATGTTTAAAGGGAATGTAACCCAGATGAGGAGCTTTGTGTTTGAGGTGCTGAATCTGCTCAATGTGGTAAGACATTCGTCATGTATGTGTGTTTCCACACCTGTGCTTGGGGCTTCCCTGTGGCTTCCCCTCTATGGGGGCAAGAATCACCTAAGAATGAGAGCTCATCAAGATGAAAAGATCATAGGCAGCAACATAGGTATCTTCTAGAATTTCTGCTTTCAAAACTGAAATTCATGATATGTTTTGCATCCCTTAATCTATCCCTTGTGGTCACCTAGAAGTAATCTTGTGCGTTTTCATGAAAAATGTTCTTTCCACAGATTTATAAAACCATAGATATTCAAGTGTCTTTGGTACGAATGGAAATCTGGTCTGATGGTGATAAGATAAAGGTGGAACCCAACACTGGTGTCACATTAAAAAACTTCATGAGATGGCATTATTCTAACCTGGGAAAAAGGATCCATAACCATGCCCAGCTTCTCAGGTGAGTTCGTTCTTGCCAGGGCAGGGTCATGTGGGCAGACTAGATGGTTATCTCCAGCATTTCTTGACAAAAGAAATGAATGAATTTCTGTTCATTTTTCTCCAATAAGCTGTGAGTGGTCGGATGTTCCTATCATTAGCAATCAGCTCTTGAACTATTTGAAGGTTAAGATCAATAAAAGGTTAAAAATCAATAAAACAACGCTTGGGCGCAAAATATCCACCTGTAATTGTGGGGCTGTGATATAATAAAGGCTGTTCTGGAGCATCCTGGACATACAGAAGGTTAGGGGACAACAAGGGAGGTCTATGACATCATTACCAAAAGCTCTCCATTTCAGAGAAAGATTGCAATAGGCTCTCTCTACCTTTTACACAGTGGAATTGGCTTCCTTGGTGGACGTGCAGGAATGGCAGCTGCAAGCTCCTTGTGTACTACTTCTTCAGTGTCAGTGATTGAGGTTTGTACATTTCTACTAAGACACCCTGCATGGTACTGTACCAAAGTAACCACCATACCTGAACTGAGAAGTCAAAATAGAAATAAGACCATTATTGTACTATGAAATATTAGCCTTGCCAAAGGCCTCACATTTCATTTTCTATTAGAGAATAAAAAGACCATGTGTTGAGGCAGAAAGGGGAGCCAGGTTCTCAGAGAATTCTAAATGAATTGTGTGGGATAGCTGTACAGAGGTCAGACAAGGAAACAAAGGAGTGCATTCAGCCATCAATGTTCATCGCTACTCATGGCATAAGAATTATAACCACAACTGTGTGAATGTGAGTTCATACCATGGCACCTAATAGCACTTTACATAGAGAATGCAATTAGTCCAGCTCTGCTGAGAATTCAGGGTCTAGAAGCTCAGTGTTCGTTGACTGAGCATGAGCGATGACCAAACGCTCATGCTCATGTACCAATCCCAGAAGGTACAATAGGCCAAAGCAATGCCAGAAAAAAATGAGTCTAAAGACACACTATCCTTCCTCCCTATTTTGACATGTCTGTTCATCTTGGACATTTCACCTTGACAAGAACTGAGAAATAACTGAATAAAATCGGAAGTAACAGATGCTTCTATTTTTTTTTCCAGGCTAAAAGAAAGAATGCTGTGTCTCTCGTAGCAATAATGTCGCATGAGTTGGGTCACGCCCTAGGCATGCAGGATATTCCATACAATACCAAGTGTCCGTCTGGCAGCTGTGTGATGAATCAGTACCTGAGGTGAGACGGTATTATCCCAAGGTAAAAAAAAAAAAATCCCCATTCCCAAGTACTGTGCAGATGTGGGGAGAGAGTCTTCTTCCAAAGGCTGGGTATTCTAATAATTCAACCTCCAGTTGCTTTGTGCATGTATTTGACCAAATTCAAGGCTCGTTCACTAAGATTTTAAATACGCCACCTTAGAGTAACTCTGTGCCGACCCTATCATTTTGACTTAGGGTTGTTCTAATTTAAGGTGGCACTATGTTTTCCTAAAAACTAGATTGGTTAAAATGATAGTTTTATTCCAAGATTACCCAAGATAAACATGTTTTGATCCCCAGCATCAACTACGCCTTCTATTTTAGCATAGTCACTATAATTATCTGATGATGCCAGTTAATTTACCAAGACTTGGGATATAAAATGGATGTGGTATCTTTTGTTCTTGAGACGCTCACAAGTAAGACATTTGCCCGTGGATGACAGGAATCTTCATTTACTTCCTCTAACTAGATCATGAGTGTCATCTCCTACTACCCCTCCCTTAGTATGGGATGAACAGATGGTAACAGTGGTAACACTAGTCTCTCTTGTTGCTTTGGAGAGTCTTGAACTCCTGTGATGATCAGCTCCAATTGCTAACTTGTCACAGTATAGAATCATCTGGGAAGAGATTCTCAGTAAAGTATTGTCTGCATTGTGGTTCTTATTGGGGATTGTCTTTGAAAGTTCATTGATATGGGAATACCCTACTGTCTTTGGGTGGCCCTTCTCCCAAAGGGTCATGAACTATGAAAGAGTAGGGAAATAAAGAACAACAAGCAAACAAGTGAGCATGCATGGATTTATTTCTCTTTGATCTTCACTGGATATGATATGACTAGCTGTTTTGAGTCACCTTTCTCTCCTAAGGTTTTTGGTCTTGTGTTTTTTTGTTTGTTTGTTTGTTTGGTTTGTTTGTTTTGTTTTTATGGTCAGGACATTCTATTACAGAAACGGAACTAGAATATTTGAATTCTTTCTTCTTTGCTTCCGGATTGTTAGGAGAAAGCATTCAATTAGAATATTAAATATGCTTCATCACCTACCCTAGATAGCATGGAGACGTCCTGGACTTTGACTGATTTGATGTTTCCACTGAATTGGGTCCCACAGTGAGATGCAAAAGTTTCTTTTGTTTACATCTTACCCACAAGCTTCTATACTGTCTATCATACTACTCTGTGTTTTCTGTTACAGTTCGAAATTCCCGAAGGATTTCAGTACCTCGAGCCACTCACGTTTTCAAAGATTCCTTTCATCTAGAAATACAAGTTGTCTGCAGGTGGCACCTAATCCTAAAAATATAATAAAGCCAACATGCGGGAACCAAGTTCTGGAAACGGGAGAAGACTGTGACTGTGGCTCTCCTCAGGTATGAAAATACGTGAGGTTTAAAGTTGTATTTACTAAGATTTAAAACAGAACTGTTGAGGTGAAAATTATGCACTCTGATTTTCCATTTCCTTCTTTAAAGATTTTATCTTGCATTTTATTTGTGTGTGTGTGTGTGTGTGTGTTTATGCACATAAGTGTGTTTGTGTCGATACCCTTGGAGACCAGGAGATTTCTTGGAACTGGAGAGACAGGTGATTTTGAACTGGCAAACATAAGTGCTGAGATCTAAGCCTTCATCCTTAAGATTGTGAAGCATGCACTCTTAGCTGCTGAGCCACCTCTCTAGGATCCTTTCCTTTTTCAGTGCTCCTTTAGAAAATTTATTCTGGTATTTATAAGTAGAGAACCTAGGTCTAGACCACGCACTGTCCTTGGCTGTCCATAGGCCCCTCTGGGCCCTGTCTGATTGGCTCTAATGGTCCTTGTTCCCACTCTTCCACCATTACCTCTGTCTATTTTATCTCCCCTTCTTATTGAGATTTCAGCATCCTCTCTAGGGTCCTCCTACTTATCTTCATGGGGTCTGTACATTGTAATATGTCTAGCCTGTACTAGATGACTAAAATCCACTTTTAAGTGAGTACATACCATGTGTATCTTTCTAGATCTGTGTTATTTCACTCAGGCTCATATTTTCTATTTCCATCCATTTGCTTTCAAATTTCATGATTTATTTTTTTGCCTAATGGGTGTCTGAGGCTTCAGGTGGAACCAATGGTCAGAGGAGTTGGGGATATCTCTGACATGGACTATGTAACCTGCTTTTTGATTCCTTCCCCCTGAAGGGACTGCACTCCCAAGCTGCAGGGGAGGAAGACAAACTCAGTCCTCCTGTGAATAGATGAGCTGGGATATCTGGGTAGGGGGAGCTTTCCTATTCTGAAAAAATGGGGGAGGGAGAATAAGTGAGGGTAGGTGGGTCTGAAAGGAGAGGAGGGAGGGACCTATGACCAAGATGTAAATTGAATTAGTTAATTAAAAAAATTATCCAGGAGACAAATGATATCATATTAGCGTGCAACAGATTTATTAGTGTTTTGCTTTTGATTTAAGTTAACCATCCTATGAAAAACACTTTAAAAAAACAGAATCTGTTTATGACATGATCGTATAAAGCCAAATATAAAGAAGTGAGCCATTACCCATAGCATGCCACATTCCTTGTAGACACTGGATTCAGAAATTTCTAAGATTCAGGCCATGTTTGGGCATGTGTTAGACAGTCATCACAGATCTAAATGGAAGGCTTCCTCATGGGTATTTTCTTTTTTCACAAAATCAGCATGTGAAGTCATCAGCTGAAAACACAAAAGAGGAAATTTAAAAAGCAGTCTCAGAAAAGACCTTTGTGCCCAGATTTTTTCTTTTTCAATTAAATTTTTATTGTTTTATATTAATTACAGTTTATTTACTTTGTATCCCAGCTGTAGTCCCTCCCTCATTCCCTCCCAATCCCACCCTCCCTCCCTCATCTCCTCCCTATCCCTTTCTAAGCCCACTGATAGGGGTGGTCCTCCTCCACTACCATATGGTCTCATCAGGTTGTAATGTCCTCCTCTGTGGCCTAGCAAGGCTGCTCCTCCCTGGGGGTGGGGGGAGGTCAAAGAGCCAGCCACTGAGTTCCCCTGTTCCCCTTACTAGGGAAACCCACTTGGATACTGAGCTGCCATGGGCTACATCTGAACAGGGGTTCTAGGTTATATCCATGTATCCAATCCTTGGTTGGAGAATCAGTCTCAGAAAAGACCCCTCTGCTCAGTTATATTTGGTCCTTGTGGAGCTCCTCTACTCTCCAGATCTCACTAACTCCCTGTTCTCGCATATGATTTCCTGCACTCTGCCCAAGTTTTGGTTATGAGTCTCAGTCCAGATTTTTTGTTCTGTTGCTCTCCTTGCTAAGCGCCTATCCCCTCCAGGTCTTTTATCTTCCCCTTCTTTCATAAGATTCTCTGCACTCTGCCCAAAGTTTGGCTATGAGTCTCTGCATCTGTTTCAATACCCTGTTGGGTAGATTCTTTTAGAGGTCCTCTGTTGTAGGCTTCTGTTTGTTCTCTGTTTTCTTCCTCTTCCGATGTCTGTCCCATTTGTCTTTCTGAGTGAGGATTGAGCATCTTACTCAGGGTCCACCTTCTTGCTTTGCTTTTTTAGGTGTACAGATTTTAGAATGTTTATCCTTTATTATATGTCTAATATCCACTTATAAGTGAGAATGTACCATGTGTGTCTTTCTCATTCTGGGATACCTCACTCAGGATGATCTTTAGTCCAACCAAGGACCATGCATGGCCAACTTCTACAGATATTTAGCCCATGGCACCTCAGTGTCCAAGTGGGTTCCCTAGTAAGGGGAACATGGGCTGTCCCCTTACTGACATGAGCT
The DNA here is from genome assembly GCF_030254825.1 of Meriones unguiculatus. Lineage (NCBI taxonomy): Eukaryota > Metazoa > Chordata > Mammalia > Rodentia > Muridae > Meriones > Meriones unguiculatus. The sequence continues at coordinate 65,542,440 of NC_083357.1, read as the reverse complement.
CAGTGGCTGGGTCTTTGATCACCTCCCCCTGAGGGGGAAGTAGCCTTACCAGGCCACAGAGAAAGACAATGCAGCCAACCCTGATGAGACCTGATAGACTAAGATCAGATGGAAGGGGAGGAGGACTTCCCCTAGCAGTGGACTGGGGGAGGGGCATGGGAGGAGAAGAAGGAGGAAGGGTAGGATTAGGAAAGGTTGAGGGAGGGGGCTACAGCTGGGATACAAAGTGAATTGTAATTAATAAAAATAAATAAATTTAAAAAACAAACAAACAAAAACTGCATGAACCTATAGCTTCTAGGCTCCTCACAGTGACACATCTAAAACAGTGGTTTTCAGCATGTGGGTCATGACCCCTTTGGAGTTGAATGACCCTTTCACAGGGGTCACCTAAGACCATTGGAAAGCACAGATATTTATATTATAATTCATAACAATAGCAAATTACAGTTGTGAAGTAACAACAAAAATAATTTTTTTGGTTATGAGTCATTACAACCTGAGGAACTATATTAAAGGGTCTCACGACTAGGAAGATTGAGACCTCTGCTCTAGGCTGACAGTTACTGTGAGTTTGCTAATGTTTATATAATTTCAAGGTATCCTCGGCATCAGCGAATGCCTCAGACCAACACCCACAAATGGTTTCCTGTTTATTTCTTCCTTTTTCTGAGACAGGATTTCATGTTGTAGTCCAGGATGGCCTCCAGAGCATGATCCTCGGGTCTCAGCCTCATGTGTGCTAGAATTTCAGGCACCTCCCATCATGGGTAGCTCATATGAGACTTGTAAGAGAATTCTACTTTGTGATCTTCTGTTATTTTTAGGATCTAAAAAGATACCCATATTAGAAAATACTTAAATGAGACAATTTGCAAACTGCTCCACAGAGAACAGCCTCTTACTTGTTGTGAAAAACAAACCCACAACATAGAGATTGGCACTATTCTTAAAAGCTCATAAGTGCCAAAGAAGTTCAGGGACCATAGCATGGGAACTTAGCTCTTACTTTTTTTTTTTCTTTATTAATTACACTTTACTCACTTTGTATCCCCCCCATGGTTCCCTCTCTCCTCCCGTCCCAATCCCTCCCTTCCTCCACCCTCTGCATGCATGCCCCTCCCCAAGTCCACTGATAGGGGAGGACTTCTTTTCCTTCCTTCTGATCCTAGTCAATTAGGTCTCATTAGGAGTGGCTGCCTTGTCCTCTTCTGTGTCCTGGTAATGCTGCTTCTCCCTCAGGGGGAGGTAATTAAAGAGCAGGCCAATCAGTTCATGTCAGAGACAGTCCCTGTTCCTATCACAATGGAACCCACTTGGATACTGAACTGCCATGGGCTACATCTGTGCAGGGGTCTTAGGTTATCTCCATGCATAGTCCTTGGTTGGAATAGCAGTCTCAGGAAAGACCCCTGTGCTCAGATTTTTTGGTTCTGTTTCTCTACTTATGGAGTTCCTGTCCTCTCCAGATCTTACTGTTTCCCACTTCTTTCCTAAGATTCCCTGCACTCTGCCCAAAGGTTGCCCATAAGTCTCAGTATCTACATTGATAGTCTGCAGGGCAGAGCTTTTCAGAGGTCCTCTGTGTCAGGCTCCTGACTTGTTCCCTCTTTTCTCCTTCTTCTGATGTCCAGCCTCTTTGCCTTTCTGGATAGGAATTGAACATTTTAGCAAGAGTCCTGCCTCTTGATTAGTTTCTTTAGGTGTACAGATTTTAGTAGGTTTATCCTACATTATATGTCTATATGAGTGAGTATATACCATGTGCATCCCTCTGCTGCTGGGATAGCTCACTCAGGATGATCTTTTCCAGATCCCACCATTTACCTGCAAATTTCATGATTTCTTTGTTTTTTATTGCTGAGTAGTATTCCATTGTGTAGATATACCACAATTTGTGCATCCATTCCTCCACTGAGGAACATCTAGGCTCTTTCCAGCTTCTGGCTATTACAAATAAGGCTGCTACAAACATGGTTGAGCAAATGTCCTTATTGTGTACTTGAGAATCTTTTGGATATATGCCTAGGAGTGGTATAGCTGGATCTTGAGGAAGCACTATTCCTAGTTGTCTGAGAAAACACCGGATTGCTTTCCAGAGTGGTTGTACAAGTTTACATTCCCACCAGCAGTGGAGGAGGGTTCTCCTTTCTCCACAACCTCTCCAGTATGTGTTGTCTCTTGAGTTTTTGATCTTAGCCATTCTGATGGGTGTAAGAACAGTGGTCCAAAAAGCAAAGACTAAGCTCTTACTTTGAAAAGCTCTCTGGCAGCATAGATAGCATCTTAGGTTTCTGTGTCTCAGTGCATTCTTTTGGAAGTTTAAGTTATGTATCAAATTCCTAACTTAGTTTTGTCAGCATTGATTGCTTATTTGGAAGTATTTTTCATATTTTCTTTTGTGCTGACTAAGATTTTCTTTTTTACATAGGTTATAATTCTTTGATTTACCTTTGATGTCATTTTATTATTACCTTTTCCAATTATCTTAGTGATTTATCAAATATTTTTAAGAGCTGACCTCAATTTTTTTCCGTGTACATAGGGAATTATATCCAACACACAATGAAAATATGTATATAATTTGTGGTTTTATGTTCATATAGCTTTTATGTCTCATGTATTTATTAAATTTCCCATAAAATACACATTCTGAATAATCTTTGCTCTATCCTTCATTTTATTGGATCTGGTTTTGGCTATTTGTTATCTGTATTTATTAAACATAACGAGCTGTCTCTTATCTGCAGTGGAAATTTGTGGGAAATCATGTTTTAATGCCTCAATTTTGGCTTCCAAACTTATCCGTTAATTTTGCTACTTACCAAAATATCAGAAGCTGTTTTCTCCCTTAAATTCTTTAATTTGATGGATTGCACTTCTTTTATCAGTATGATTAGGCAACTCTTACATTTTGGACTAAGAAAACTCACATAGTTGGAATACAGTTATTATATTGATAATCTGGAGTTTAATACAATGCATGTTTGTGCTGTGTGTGCATCTTTGTGTGCGTGCGTGCACGTGTGTGTGTATGTGTGTGTGTGTGGGTATGTGTGTGGGTGGGTGAGTGATCATTACACATCTCAGTAACACTATCATTCAGGTATGGTAAGAACAAATTTTAATTTTTTTCTCTATTTCTACATCATTTGAATAGTAAAGAAATGTTCATCCTTTAAAATGTCAACAGATTTAACTGCAATATCTTCTGAGCAAAATGTGAGGAAATTCTTTGTGATTCTCCCCTCCCCCTTTGATCTTTGAAGACAGTGTTCACTGAGCATAGCATTTCTTCCCAGTATTGACTATCCCCAGTTATCATCATTAGCAATGTACAGCAGAGCAAATGGGCTAAAAAGGGGGAAATTTCCCTGATGAGGTCTGAGAGCCACAATCCATGTGTATAGAAATGTGGATGCAGAGGACAGTGTGATTGTGTCCAATTAGCAGGAAATGGTTGTGGTTTTAACTCTGGATGCTGCAAGTTCCTCAGCCCTGGATTTCTGTCCAGATTTCTTTTTTATTATATTATTATTATTTATTACAATTTATTCTATTTGTATTCCTGCTGTGGCCCATTCCTCATCTCCTCCCAATCCTAGTCCCCCTTTTCCTCCTCCCCCATGCTCCTCCCCTAGTCCACTTATAGAGGAGGTCCTCCTCCCCTTCTATTTGACCCTAGTCTATCAGTTCTCATCAGGGCTAGTTGCATTGTCTTCCTCTGTGGCCTGGCAAGCCTGCACCCCCAACTGAGAGGTGATTAGAGAGCCTGCTACTGAGTTCATGCCAGAGAAGGTCCCTGCTCCCCTTCTTAGGGACCCCACTTGGAGACTGAGTATATGGGCTACATCTGAGCTGGAGTTTTAGGTCCTCTCCATGCATTGTCCTTGGTTGGGGAATCATTCTCTTCAGGGCCAAGGGCTCAGTTTTTATGTCAGTTTTTATGGCCTCCTTTTAGAGGTCCTGTCCCCTCTAAGTCTTTCTATCTCCCCCTTTTTTCATGATATTCCCTGCACTCTGCCCAAAGTTTGGCTATGAGTCTCAGCCTTTGCTTTGATACCTTGATCAATAGAGCCTTTCAGAGGCCGTCTGTGGTAGGTTCCTGTCATGTTCCCTGTCTTCTCCTGCTTCTAATGTCTATTGTGTTTGCCCTTCTGAATGAGGATTGAGCATCTTCCTTAGGGTCTTCCTTGTTGTTCAGCTTCTTTAAGAGTATAAATTTGGGGAGGGACATTCCTGAAAAAGGGGGAGGAAGGGAGGGATTAGAAGGGAAGGAGGGAGGGAACTAGAGGGGGGATACAAAGTAAATAAGGTGTAATTAAAAATAAAATAATTTTTTTTTAAAAAAAGAGTATAAATTTTAGTATGTTTATCTTATGTTATATGGCTAATATCCACTTATAAGTGAGTATATACTATGTCTTTCTGTTTCTGGGATACCTCACTCAAGATAATCTTTTCTAGTTTTCATCATTTGCCTGCAACTTTCATGATTTCCTTGTTTTTAATAGCTGAGTAGTACTCCGCTGTGCAAATGTACCACAATTTCTATATCCATTCCTCTGTTGAGTGACATCTAGGTTGTTTCTAGATTCCAGCTGTTATGAATAGAGCTGCTACAAACATGGTTGAGCAAATGTCCTTATTGCATACTTGAGCCTATTTGGATATATGCTTAGGAGTGGTATAGCTGGATCTTGAGGTAGCACTATTCCTAATTTTCTGAGAAAGCACCAGACTGTTGTCAAAACAAAACAACAGCCTATATGTTGGGAAAGGATCTTTACCAACCCTATATCTGACAGAGGGATAATATCCAGAATATATGAAGAACTGAAGATGTTAAACAACAACAAACCAAGCAATCCAATTAAAAATGGGGTACAGAGCTCAACAAGAGAATTCTCAATAGAGGAATATCGAATGGCAGTGAAACACTTAAAGAAGTGCTCCATGTCCTTAGTCACCAGAGAGATACAAATCAAAACAACCCTGAGATTTCACCTTACACCTGTCAGAAGTCAGAATGGCTAATATCAAAAACTCAAGTGACAACACCTGCTGGAGAGGATGTGGAGAAAGGGGATCCCTCCTCCATTGCTGGTGGGAATGTAACCTTGTACAACCACTTTGGAAATCAATCTGGCCAGATTTCCTTTCCAGTGCACAGACATGAGTTTCTTCCTGTGTCCAATTAGAAAGCAGTTAGCTAACCCCATAACATTTGATTGCATGGCTGTGGATGGCCCCACATTTAGGTATCTATGGGTTAATGAAAGTCAGTGAAAGCCAGGCATGGTGGCAATACTCAGGAGGCAAAGACAGGCAGATCTGTGAGTTCAAGGCCAGCCAAGTGTACAAAGGAAATTCTAAATCGGGCAGGGCTACATGGAGAGACCCTGTCTCAAAACAAACAAACAAACAAAATAAAAGAACAACAAAACAAAACAAAAAAACCCACAAGGTTGAAAGGTATGGAGAGGAGCAGGGTTAATCTGGCAGGAATTAGGGAGAACAGTAGGACTAAATATGAACAAAATAAATTATATGAAATTCCCATATAATTAATATTATATTTTAAAAAGTGACATTTCCTTTCACGGGTGTGGTGCACTAAACGCTGGGATTGTTCTGTTTGTTCTTTGAAGGAGTGTACCAATCTCTGCTGTGAGCCTCTGACTTGTCAGCTGAAATCCCAGCCTGACTGCAGAGAAGAAGCATCCAACCACATCACGTGAGCATCGTCTTCTCTGTGTTTCCCGAATGAGGCAACATCTTCTCATTTTTCTTTGAGATGTGAAAGGGTGTCCCACTGGGTTCAACAATGCACTAAAAACAAAGTTCACTTACACTTTTCAAATGACTTAATTTTGTAGTGAAGAAAGAATGCATTTATACACAAAATCAAGGCTGTGTGGTTGATCATACACATATAAAAAATGGCTTACTCTGACATTTTTAAGACGAAGGAGCCTAGAACTTGTGCTAAAATTGGTTATAAATTCCTATAATTAACAAGTTAATATGAAAAGAACTAAAGCATATTTTGGACAAGCCTTGATTGATCAGCACAATTCATTTCCCTTAGAGATGTTAGTTATCATTTCTAAGGTAGTCAGAAAATCAATAGCACTTAAAAACTCAATGTAAAATTTGACAGTTTTATTCCCTTTAAAGTGTCTCAGTGGAATACAATCCAGGTGTTGTTTTGGGGTGCTTTATAGGCAAGTGAGTAGGGAAACCAGTGGCTTGGCATTTGAGATTAGGTTTTTGTTTGAGTGTAAAATAGTCTCTGTATATAAAGACTATAACAGCAACAGATGTCAGAAAGCTGGGATTCAGGAGACATGCCTTATTCTGGGCTCCTTTCTCAGACATTTCCTGGAATTAAAACTGCAACGAGAGTGAAATAGAATGGTCAACCCCAACACTATTCAGTATCACTTCCTCAGGAAAGGAGCAAGGTCAAAGAAGAGTCAAGATTCCTTATCTATTTACTAAATAGTGTTGAATATTTCAGTGAATTATGATGTGGGTTCACTGGCAGAGATTTCTGGAAATCATGCCCAGACACGAAGCAGTTTTAAAAGTAAAAAGCAGAACAAAAAAACTTAGTTCCTTAGAGGGCTGGAATGATAGGTAACTACACCCTTTTCTGTGTAGAATGGGTAGTTCAAGATCAATGGAATAACATTGAGTTTGGACATTTAAATTCTAGTCTTAGTTCTGGAAAAACACTGTGGGGTTTAAGACAAGTTACTGAATTAATTCCCTTCCTTCTTGTTCCATGGAACTACTTATGTGTTCTCTTGGCTAGTGCTGTTGAAAGTCTGTAAATTTCCATTTGTGTCAGCTCATAATATTTTATCAGTATAATAATTATTGCTTTTGATTTTATGTCTTTCTTTAATTAGAGAATGATCCAGTGTCTACTTCACTGAGGAGCTACTTTGCCAGGACAAGAACCTGACTACCCCAGGGATCTTCCTAGTTTCACTTTGTGCTTCTGTATAGACAGGCCTCTGTATGCTGTGTTCTGTGCGCCTCCCACAGAGTCAATGACTAAACAAGAAGATCCTGAAATATGCTTGTATCTGTTGCGATCACGTAGACCATAGACATTTTCTTCTTGTTATTCCCTACATAATACAGTATAACAACTATTTGCATAGCACTTTTGTTGTTTCAGTGTTAGAAGTAGTCTAGAGATGACAAAATATTTAGAAAGATTTCAGTAGCCGTATGTAAATATACTCCAGTTCTTAAAAAGGACCTCCAGAGATTTTATCTGTGTGGCCCTGGAGCCAGTCCCTAGTGGACACAGAAGCAAGACCCTTGCTTTTCTCTTTCCATTCTGCTTTCTGTGTTTCTACCGGTCCAACCAACAGGTCAATAGCTGCACTTAGCAAGCTGTCTATTCGTTCATGTCTTATCTGCAGTGTGAATGGGAGAACCCTGAAAGTGAGTTTTAGTTTCCATCTTTGGAGAACAAAAGAAATGAACCTTTGCTGAAATACTCCGCCACTCCATTGAATTATTAAATTAACCTCAAATCACAAAATGAAAGGTGGTTTAACTCTAAATCTCTTTGCTAGTGAACAGTGGGAAGAAAAAATGCCACCTGCTGAGGGAGGGTGATAGCAGAAAAGAGAGCAGAGTCACAGCCCCTGGCTGTCCCTCAACACCCATTTTGTCTAGCATCCTATATGGGCCCATGCTTTTTTGTCTTGTGGGGATATTGGTTACATTCAAACACTTTCTATGAGAGCAAAGATGGTTGCTCACACATTTATCTATTTTGAGAGGTCTGTGTTGTTTGCCTCTTAGAGGAAATGGAAAGATAAGGCTTCATTCATTGGTTGATGTAATAAATCATGCTTGTAACAAAAACAATGATTTCTGTGTGGTCATTTTTTAAAAAAGATTTATTTATTTATAATGTATGCAATGTTCTGTCTGCATATACACCTTCACATGAGAAGAGGGCACTAGATGTCATTATAGATGGTTGTGAGCCACCGTGTGGTTGCTGGGAATTGGACTTAGGACCTCTGGAAGAGCAAATAGTGCTCTTAACCTCAGAGGCATCTCTCCAGTCCCCCTGTGTGGTCATTTTTAAAAGGAATATTTTTAAATTTATTCATGAGTCAAGATCCTGGTTATCATTTACTTTAAAAATAATCTGCCTCAGATAGTTACACCTTATATAGATCTGGGCAGCAGGGGAGGGGGCAAAGAAGGAAGCTCCTTACAAATTCAAAGCCAAGAGAGGGTATTTTCACAAAAGGGCCACACTTAGCCCCAAACGGTTTTAAAATCTAAGTTCTAAGAAGTTGCTGGACTAGAATGTCCTGCTGAGTAAATTTTATCATGAAAAGCTCCACTTTTCTGTTGTGTATTTTCAAGACTGCGTTTTACTTTTCTCCCTTCCCTCCCCCCCAAACCTTCCCATATACCCCTCCCCACTCTTCTTCAAATTTGTGGTGTCCTTTTTTAATCAATCATTATTGCATGCATTTAAGTATTTGTATATGCACATATATTAGTAAATATAGTTTGTTGAATCCATATTATGTCTCTTGTGTGTACGTTTTCAGGGCTGACTGTTTGGGACTGCCCAAGCAATGGATGTGGTCTTTCCTAAGCAGGCCCACCTCTCCCGCCCCCCGCTTTACTCTCCAGCCTATATTTGTTTGTGTAGAGTTGAGGCCTCTTGGCCTTTTCCTCATCCGCTGTTACAGAAAATGAACTTAGCTATTTGGATGGTAATGAGAATGCACAAAATTGACCTGTCGCCCCGTCAATAATGTAATATTTTCTAGGAAATTTATGAAATTACATAGGACAGGTAGTCATTGCTAGGGTCATAAAACTGTTCAGAGAATCATTGCAGGGCGTGAGAATTCAATGCTGATTTTGTTAGTCTCTGAATGAGTGACATGTCACAAGACCAAATTTCTGCAGGGTTTGCTTTCGGTGATGCCAGTGTGCGTGCAATTTCGTTCTACGTGCTGCACTTTTAAGGAATTTCTTTTGGTGCACACAATTCTATTTCCACCCCCGCCCAAGCGCAAAACACTATCATGCCTCTGTAAAGTCCATAAATGTTTCAGAGTACTTTCATATTTTTGTCTAGTTTGATACTTAATTAAATGAATAAGTTATGCCAGGAAATATTTTATGGGGGAGAATCTGTGCTCAAAAAGTCTAACTGGCTCGTCTAAGGTCTCACTGAAAACCTAAAGTAAATATGAAGTGCATGTTCGTGCTCTAAACCTTAAACCTAGAATGTCCACTGTCGAATTTCTTTTTGATGGCATTCTCGCTAGAGATGGACTGCCCATCCTATAGCCTTTGGAAAGCAATTAATGATTGGTGCTGACAACTGTCCATCCTATAGCCTTTGGAAAGCAATTAATGATTGGTGCTGACAATGTGTGGTGATTTCTAAGAGCACCAGGTAGGACTAGAAACTGCCCAGGAGCTCAAACATTCACACACACACACACACACATACTCACATGTACACACATTCTGAACTTACATCCCCCCACCCCCACTGGGCACTCATGCCTTCCACAGGTGGCCACAGAGCTGATAACCACAAACTATCAGGTCTTCATTTTGTAGTAGTACTTATTTCTAGCTATGATTAGGAGTTCAGTTAAGTGTTTGTTTTCCTGGAGTAGCTCTTTGCATAGATTTTCTTAGAGAAGCAGTCGTTATGATGTGTTCTTAAGAAGGGATTTCTCCATGAACTGACACAGTTGGACAACAGAAAGTAAGTGAGCCCAGCCCAGAAAACACAAAATGATGGGTTTGTTGTTGTTGTTATTTTGTTTTTGTTTTGTTTGGGATGTTCATTTGTTTTGTTCTAAGCCTGGAGAGTGAAAGGAAAGGGTCAAATATTGCACATGAAGTTAAAAAGAGTCGATCAGAGGAACTGAACATCTGGGCTATGGTTCGGAGAGCAGATCACTTCCTGTGGGAAAACATGACCAGAATTCCTCCTCAAAATATTTTTTTCCCTGCCCAAACCAGACAACCAGATGCAAGAAAATCTGCTGAGCCATGTAAGGGGGATTTCCAGTCAGTGCGACTTCCCGATTCCCTTATCCAAGCAAGCACAGTCAAAGTAACACAGCTGTCTACTCTGAGAACTAAAATTAGTCCAACCAGGGACCGACCACATTTGTTCACTTTCTTCTCCCAGCTCTCGCTCAAGGGGAAAGCAATTCAGTATGTTGTACATATTCCTCCAACCTCAGCCTAAAGCCAAACAATTCAGGATTAGAGCATCACAAGTTCAAAACCACCCTGGGCTACACACAAAGTTCCAGGATACTCCAAACAGCATTCCAAAGAGTGATCAATCATGGGTGCGGATAGATGCGTAGAGGGGGGTGGGATCAATACGCAGCTAGCGATTAAGACACTTGCTGCTTCTGCAGGGAACCCAGATTAGGCACTCTCGTAGTGGCTCCCAACTGGCCATTAAGGCCAGCCCCAGGAGGTCTTATGCCCTCTTATCGCCCTCTTATGGACAGGAAACCAGATAACGTGTGGCACATATACATACAGGCCAGCGAGACACTCATAAAATAAAAATAAAAATAAAAAATCTCTTCTATTTTGGGAAGAGGGAAAGGAGGGAGCAGCTTTTTTTTTTCTTTGTCTTTCTTTTTTCTTTGCCTTTCTTCTCTTCTGTAGACAGGGTCTTTGATCATGGCATGGCCTCCTACCCACCTGTGAACTTACTGCCAACTGACCATTGGTTGACTAGTGTTCTAGACACAAGTCCTCTGCCTCGAAGGCAGACCCCCAGCATTTCAGACAGATCAGGCACATGCCCATAAGAGATTTCCCCCGGGCTAAGACTTGCCTTTACAGTATCTTCACGCCATCTTTCCAAGGTTTGGAGATTTTTTACATTAATGAAATCTGAAGGGTCGTTTCCCCCTTGCATGTGTGTTTTCCCTGAACCAGAGCAGCTTTGCTCACCCTCACTGCCAAGACTTGCCGTTGTTCTTTCTCTCAGAAATCGCATTCTTTTCATTTTATGCTGAAGTCTGTGACACATCTCAAATAAATGTCCACGTGCGGTGACAGTTAAAGGCCAGTGTTCATTGTTTCCACACATGCAGCCAGATTTCTAGGACTGCTGTTGAAAGATTAAGTAGCCCCGTTTCTCTTGGTGTATGGTAAAAATGTGTGTAAGAATCCCTTTCTGGCCCATCTCTTCTCATCTCTTCGTTATGCACCTATCTCATGACCTTATTGGTTCTTCCAGTTGCTCTGATGACTAGTCATGTTACTTGGACACCATGATATCTTAAAGAGTCTCTTGGCTGTGCAGCCATGCTTAACCTTTCCCTCCTGATCAAAGCAAAGGACCCTGTCAGTATCCTGATGCTCTGCCTTCCCCAGCTCCTGTTATGCAGTGACTATCTGGGTCTTCAGAACATCCTCCTACCAGCAAAAGATTGTCATGAACATCCTCCCCATCCCCGCGCTTCATCTTCCAAATGTTGCTCAGGCTTCAATTTCGTCTCACCATTTCGGTGTAGAGAATGGATCTTTCAGCTTTTTAACCTAGGGAGGTGGTGGGTTTTGGGGGGGATACCTCACATTTATTACTAGTAGAAAACTGATTTTGTTTGTTTGTTTCTTAACCTATTGTTTATTTGTTAATTAGGATTAACTACTGTTTTCATTGGATAAACTGAGGTATAGAATAAATAACAAGTATGTGTGGGATACACTAGGGTACTTTTCCTGGCCCAGATATTTGTAGACAGTAGATATACAGCTGCTGTTCCATGAAAGAAGATTCACCAGTTTTCCCAGCACTAAATATCAAACCCAGGTGTCTGTGCGTGGCAGCTAGGCATTCTACCTACAGCAATATCTATGTGTTAGTGGTGTGGCTGGCTGTACGTTGAAGGGGACTTTCTCTTTTGAATTAAGAAGCACATGCCATGCTTCTCTTTTGTTAGGCAATTGTGACATCTGCTGTCAGAAGTGAAGAACTTAACATCTCATCAAAAGTGGGCTATTCTTAATGAAAAGGCAGATGTGTTGGGAACTTCTAAAGAAAGGTGAGGCAGGTAACAGTCAGTTTTCACCTCCTTGCTGAAAGTCCGGTTTTAAGCAAGTAGACTTTTGGGTTCAAATTTTGTGGGCAGCGCCAGGCTTATCTTTTTCCTGGCTCTTGACATTTTTCTCAGAGTGAGTGGTGAGAAATTTAGTGACCACTAGGTGGACAAATATTTGCAGCTCTTCACTTACTTTAGGGGGTTTAGAAAGCATTGTCTCTTCCTTCCTAGCTTCTTTGGTGGTTTTGCAGACATGTATAGATAGATAGATAGATAGATAGATAGATAGATAGATAGATAGATAGATAGATAGATGAGATAGATAGATGAGAGACAGAGAGATAGATAGATAGATGATACACAGATATAGACAGAAAAAATGATAGTTATAAATGAAGGATAGATAATAGATAAAGGTAGATGATAGACAAGCTAGATAAAAATAGACAAATAGATTATAGAAACAGTTGATAGTCATATATCTATATGCTTGATAAGTGACAGATAGATAGGTGGAAGATAGATAGAAGATAGACAGATAGAGAGGTAGATGATATAGAAATGATAGAGAGATATACAGAGAAGTAAACTTTCTTTTGTGATAATCTAAACAAAATGTCCTACTCTCTCCACCAGCACATGGAACATTTCACTCCAAAGCAAAAATATAGCTCTCCCAGCTTATTCTCCAGACCGCGTGAAGATGGGATCAAGCAGCAGCCATGGATATTTACTTGTTTTCCAGCAAAGAATTCACTTAACACAGAGATGTGGTAGTAAAGTTAACTTAAAATTTCTGGATGGCAAATTGAATCCTTGGCTCTAATAACTGGGGAATCTCATTAATATTTGGAGGAAATGCAGCAAATATTCCAGGCCTTAACTGGAATGAAGTAAAATGTTTTTGAGAAGGAGACTTCATTAACAAACCAGCAGCTTAATATGACAAAATGTCCTCACAGACAGTGAATGACATTTTTAAATGTGCATCTGACATGTACATAGCTATGCACATACCAAATCTGTTCCTTGTGGGTTATTATATATGATCTTAGTGGCCATCATTAGAAACTGAAAATTAGCTTAATGTCACAGGTTATGAATAATGATGTTTAGAAAGAATAAATAACCATGGCATAACATTTGGCTAAAATATAAAATCATCATGAGAAAAACAAACCAACAAGCAAATGAACAAACAGACAAACAAGAAACAATGACAATAACCTCCCCCCCCCAAAAAAAAATCCTGAAATAAACAAAAAACCACACTAAATGGAAAACTAAAAAGAATAATGAGAAATAGTTCTGGTTTCCCAGAGAACATGAAGAAATTGGAAACAGTTACCTATCTTTTCCCAGTTGTCCTAAGGTTCACCAAGGTCCAAAAATAGCACTGACTTTCACTCTATCAGAAAAAAACAATTATAACTTCTAGTTTGAAGCAAAGGAAATCACAGAATATGATCCTTTGTCAAACGTCTGTTTCCCAGAATAATATTGAAGCGATTTATCTATTATTATCTCCAGCTACTGCTGCATTACTCATTTCCCCAAAAACCTCAGTGGCAATGTATTGATTAACTTTTTGTTACTATAACTAATACCTTGGATGATCAAATTGTTTTAAGGGGGGCTACTAATTTTGAGTCTGTTTCTGAAGATTTCAATCCATAATTTGTTGTGGTTTTTGTTTTTAAATCTGAGGTGAAATAATAAAAGCATATGGTGTATGAAGGAGAGAAAAAAGGTTAGAAGGGAAAGAGGGTGTAGACCTCTTTTTTTAATTTTTTTTATTTTTTTCTTATCAGTTACATTTTATTAACTCTGTATCCCAGCTGTATCCCGCTCCCTCATTCCCTCCCAATCCCACCCTCCCTCCCTCATCTCCACAGTGCCCCTTTCCAAGTCCACTGATATGGGGGGACCTCCTCCCCATTCATCCAATCTTGTTTTATCAGGTATCTTCAGGTCTGTGGCCTAACAAGACTGCTCCTCCCTTGGGGGGTGGGGAGGTCAAAGAGCCAGTCATTGAGTTCCTATTAGAAATAGTCCTTGTTCCCTCTTTAGACTTAGGCTGGTTGGGGTCTTTGGGGAGTTCTTTGGGAAAATACCAATCTCTGCCACCAGGATGTCTAGCAGTCCAGCAACAGCAAATGGCAAATGCAGCAAGACAAAAAAGCAGCTTTTTTCTTCCTCTATGCATCTCCTTGAAGCTCCTTCCTCTTTCTGGGCTCTGCTACTTATAATCTCCCAGAGTCCTTAGAATTCTGCTAACTCCAGCTGGCAAAGACCACAACCATCTCTGAGCTGCACAAAGCTGTTATCAACTGTGCATAAACTAAGGCAGTCCTAAGAACAGCAAGCTCTCTTGCCCATTGAACCATTTCTCCAGCCCCACTTTCTTATCTATAAACATGAGAAAGTCCTTTAAGTCTGTCTAGATTTATGAACATGTGGCTCTATCCCGCTCAGAAAAAATCATTCTCCTCCATTTGCATTGTTAAGGAAAAGGAGAAACAAAATTATTTGATAGCATAGTGCTTTAGCTTTGGAATTGATATAGGTAACTGTTTCCAATTTCTTCATTTCATTCTTCCAATTTCTCTGGGAAACCAGAACTATTTCTCATTATTCTTTTTAGTTTTCCATTTAGTGTGGTTTTTTTGTTTGTTTCAGGATTTTTTTTTGGGGGGGAGGTTATTGTCATTGTTTACGTCATTATTCATAACCTGTGACATTAAGCTAATTTTCAGTTTCTAATGATGGCCACTAAGATCATATATAATAACCCACAAGGAACAGATTTGGTATGTGCATAGCTATGTACATGTCAGATGCACATTTAAAAATGTCATTCACTGTCTGTGAGGACATTTTGTCATATTAAGCTGCTGGTTTGTTAATGAAGTCTCCTTCTCAAAAACATTTTACTTCATTCCAATTAAGGCCTGGAATATTTGCTGCATTTCCTCCAAATATTAATGAGATTCCCCAGTTATTAGAGCCAAGGATTCAATTTGCCACCCAGAAATTTTAAGTTAACTTTACTACCACATCTCTGTGTTAAGGGAATTCTTTGCTGGAAAACAAGTAAATATCCATGGCTGCTGCTTGATCCCATCTTCACGCGGTCTGGAGAATAAGCTGGGAGAGATATATTTTTGCTTTGGAGTGAGTGGGTTTAATAAGCATAAAATAAGCCAAAATAAAAAGATTATAAATAGAAAAAGAGGAGAGAGAGAGAGAACATGCCACTCTAGCTCCTGAGAGAGCGTGTCTTGGGCAGAGCAGTGTCCCCTTTGGTGAGGCGTCCAAGTAAAAGAACAAATAAGAGCAGAAAGAGAATATCAGCAGAACAGGGCTTCCAAAGCCAGCCGAACAGGACGTGGGAAGCCTCGTTGAGACAGTAGCTGGAGCTCCCGAATGAGCTCTCTCTCCTTGGATAAGCTTCCAGTAGCCCAGCATCTGGCTTCTCTTTCCAGTGGGAGGCACCTTTATACCACAGGATGAAGAACCGTAACCTCCTCCATTGGAAACGCTTCAGTTTCTAGCTCTTCTCGGTGGCACACTTGAACTCGGGCTGCCTTGCTCTTCCCTTCCTTCCCTGTCACAGTTAGCGGTACTGGCTCCACCTCTATGCATGGGGTCTTGAAGGACATTTAACATACCCATAGTTGGGTCTTCAGTGTTTGCCTGGCAGATGTGAGGAACCCAGCTTCCACAGCCAGTCTCTCAGTGAGCTCAATGAGCATGGAAACTTACCAAGGCAAATGTATTACCCTCTCTTATCTCCCCCTCTCTTGTGTGTCTATGTCTGAACAGATCTGTTAGCCTACCTGCACAAATCTAGCCACTCCTACACTGCATAGTGTAAAAGGTTTATGATAACTCACAATTATTCACACTGTATAAAAAGCAGGCATAAATTTGCAACTAGAAAAAGTGAGCCTCTGGGTTCTCAGTGGTCATCATTATGAGTTTTATCCTCAGTGTGCACAGGAAGTGTCCTAGATCAAATACAAGATACTAGTATTTCCATAACGACCTTTTCTTCCTTTTCTATAGTACTTACTCTAGGATAACACAATAAAGGTGCTTGGAAAACAATCTCTTATTTGAGAGAATGGAGGAAAATGGCTTTTTCTCTGTTCATATGTTTGTGAAAGACATAGGTATTATTTATCCAGAGTGTAAAGGACAACAAGACCTCAAACTTCCTGACCTTTTGGATAGAAGCATACACAATAAAACTCAATGCCTTCACCTTTGGTAACTTAACCTTGTTTCCAAGGATGTGTGACCCATTCTACCTCAGAATAATAAGCACTCACCTTCAAAGCTGAGTAGAATACTCTGAATCATTTCTACCACTTATACTTTTGTTACTGGATTAATATTCTAAACCTTGCTTTTAACCAGGGTAGGAAATGGTGGTAAGTTTGACTCAGAAAAGAATTCAGACACTGAAACCATTTTCTGCTTTCTATAAAAATAAAATGGCAAAGGCCTGTCAAGCTTGACAACCTAAGTGTGGTTTCTAGAGCCCGCATGATGGAAGAAAAACTGACTCCTGCAACTCATTCTCTGACCTCACATGTGCACATGTCATGTGACCACTCTCAGCATCCTACACATGCCCACAAAATAAACAAGTAAAATACAGTAAAACTATTTTTAAACTGTTAAGAACCCTTAATATTAACAAGATTAGGCAAGTAGTTCTAGCAAAGTCCTTGAACTTTTCATTTTTTAGTAAATCCAAGAAATTAGCTAGCCCCGTATTAATGGACTCTCTTCAGGATTAAATAGAGCTGCATCCAGGCCTGTAACAGAAACACATAGAAAACAAATGAGAAAAGAAAATCTATTTTTTTTCTTTAAAAAAAAATCCTGCAACTACATTGTTTTGCTTTTGTTTGACTCCCATTTGGGGAATTAAAGTAAGATCCACAGAATTAGAAAACCAAAATAGTTGTTGGGAATTAGAGGGGAACTCATTAGTCTGCCTGAAAGCACTCGTTCAGTAACTCCACTCTCTCAGATAAAGTGCTTTTCCCCAGAGCCCGCAGTTGAGGTCAGATTTTTTTATTAGGAACAGAGCATTTTAGAGTCAGAAGACGCCGTCAGTCTCTACAACCTTAATGGATTTTGAGCTTATTTTAGAATAAGTCATGACTAGAACACATATTGATTCCTAGGAGTGATGGTTTGATTTTCTCGGGGAGTATGTATTTCCAATTTTCAGTTTTCCTATGGCTCCAGTGAAAATTATAGCTGCTTGAGATAATTTTTGGCTGGAGAAAAAGACAAGATTAAAGTAATAATCGTTTATCTCTAATAGAATCACTATGAAGGATATTGGTTCTGCAGGAAATGATCTTGGAATAGAGTCCTTACTTTGCGAGCTGCTACCTGTGTGAAAATGGAAAGTGAAGCAGATTTGCTCATCTTCAACTTTGACCCATGCCTAATCTACTACATAGATGAAGACCCAGAATGGGCATCCTAGTTCTTGAGTAGTTCTCAGGAGAGTGCATGGAAATTACTGCCTAGCTACCTGTATCAGATAAGTCAGCACAAAATGAACAGAAGATAATATTTGCAAGCATTAGTACTAGACATTGTGTTTCTCTTTGTTCACCCTTGTATTTAACATCTAGATTTATTAAAAAAAAAAAAACACAACAACAAGCAAACGTCTTCCGCAGCACTATCTTCTCTCTGACTCAAAAGAGAGTGACCTAGGCTGGTGACCCAGGCTGTACTTGGCCAGAGTCTTTCCAACCAAGTGCACTTGACTCTAACCAAGCAAGTGAAAGACCTGTTTGAAAAAAAAACTTCAAGTCTCTGAAGAAAGAAATTGAAGAAAATATCAGAAGATGGAAAGCTCTCCCATGCTCATGGATCAGTAGGATTAACATTGTGAAAATAGTCGTTCTGCCAAAAGCAATCTACAGATTCAATGCAATTCCCATCAAAATACCAACACAAGTCTTTACAGACCTGGAAAGAAAAATTTTCAACTTCAGATGGAAAAAACAAAAAAACCCAGAATTTCCAAAACATTCCTGTACAACAACATATCATCTGGAGGTATCTCCATCCCTGATCTCAAGCTGTGCTGCAGAGTAATAGTAATAAAAACTGTGTGGTATTGGCATAAAAACAGAATGGTGGATCAATGGAACCGAACAGAGGACCCAGAAATAAACTCACATACCTATGAATACTTGATTTTTGACAAAGAAGCCAAAAACCATTCAATGGAAAAAAGACAGAATTTTCAACAAAAGGTGCTGGTCCAACTGGATATCTACATGCAGGAAAATGAAAATAGATCCATATTTATCACCCTGCACAAGACTAAAGTCCAAATGAATCAAAGACCTCAACCTAAAACCAGATATACTAAATTGGTCAGAAGAAAAACTGGGGAAGAGCCCAGAACTCATTGGCACAGGAGACAACTTTCTGAACAGAACACCAACAGCACAGGCTCTAAGAGCAACAACCAATAAAAGGAACCTCATGAAACTGAAAAGCTTCTGTAAAGCAAAGGACACTGCCATCCGAATCAAACGACAGCCTATAGACTAGGAAAAGATCTTCACCAACTCAATATCTGACAGAGGACTGATATCCAGAATATATAAAAGACTAAAGAAGTTAAAAAGCAATAAATCAAGCAATCCAATTAAAAATGGGATAAGAAGATAAGGAGAGAATTCTCTGTAGAGGAATATAGAATGGCAGAGAAACACTTAAAGAGATGCACAACGTCCTTAGCCATCAGAGAGATGCAAATCAAAACAACCCTGAGATTTCACCTTACACCCATCAGAATGGCCAAGATGAAAAACTCAAGTGGCAACACATGCTGGAGAGGTTGTGGAGAAAGGGGAACCCTCCTCCACTGCTGGTGGGAATGTAAACTTGTACAACCACTCTGGAAATCAATCTGGCACTTTCTCAGACAACTAGGAATAGTGCTTCCTCAAGATCCAGCTATACCACTCCTAGGCATATACCCAAAAAATGCTCAAGTACACAATAAGGACATTTGCTCAACCATGTTTGTAGTAGCTTTATTCATAATAGCTAGAACCTGGAAACAACTCAGATGTCCATCAATGGAGGAATGGATACAGAAATAGTGGTACTTTTACACAATGGAATACTACTCAGCAATTAAAAACAAGGAAATCATGAAATTTGGAGGCAAATGGTGGGCTCTAGAAAAGATCATCCTGAGTGAGGTATCCCAGAAGGAGGAAGACACACACGGTATATACTCACTTATATGTGGGTACTAGACTTATAAGATAGGATAAACATACTAAAATCTGTACACGTATAGAAAATAAACAAGAAAGAGGACTCAGAGTAAGATGACCAATCCTCACTTAGAAAGACAAATGGGATGGACATGAAAGTAGAAGAAAATAAGTAACAGGACAGGAGCATACCACAGAGAGCCTCTGAAAGACTACCTAGGAGTGTATCAAAGCAGATGCTGAGACTCATAACCAAACCTTTGGCAGAGCGCAGGGAATCATATGAAAGGAGGGGGAGTTAGTATGACTTTGAGAGAACAGGAGCTCCAAAAGGACCAAATATATCAAGGGTCTTTTATGAGACTGTTTCTCCAACAAAGGACCATGTATGGATATAATCTAGAACCCCTGCTCGAATGTAGCCTGTGGTAGCTCAGTATCCAAGTGGGTGTCCTAGTAAGAGGAACAGGGACTATTTCTGAACTCAATGTCTGCCTTTTTGATCTCCCCCCCGCTAGGGAAGGAGCAGCCTTGCTAGGCCACAAAGGAGGACATTGCAGCCAGTCCTGAAGATACCTGATAAGCTAGGGTCAGATGGAAGTGGAGGAGGACCTCCCCTATCAGTGGACTTGGAAAGGGACAGAGAGATGAGGGAGGGATAGTGGGATTGGGAGGAAATGAGGGAGCCAGCTACAGCTGGGATACAAAGTTAATAAACTGTAACTACTACTTTTTTTGTAAGTCTTCTGCAGCACTATTATTTCTCTGACTCAGAAGAGAGTGACCCAGCTGTATTTGGCCAGTACTTGGCCATGCTGCAGTGCACTGTACTCTGCCATACACATAATGTCACACAAATAGCCACATACATTCAACAAAGAGCTGTGCTCTAGAGTCCACGGAAAGTGGTGACTAGGTCTGTCATTACAAAGTCAGATATTTTAAGGGAGAAGATAAAAACATTATGGCGTCAGCTTGCATGAAGAATAATATAAGGATCTCCTCCTGTCTCTTCTTTCTTTTGTTTTTTTTTTTCTCTTTCTGTTTTAAATGAGTTGGCTCTCTGACAATTTCATACATGCCTATAATGCATTTTGGTTTCTGTCCCCTAACCTTCTCTTACCCCCCACCAACACTCATATAAACATTCCCTTCTCTCAACCTGTCTCTTTCTGAGATCTTTGCTTTGGCCCATTTAGCTTAACTAGGGCCCTACATCTGACCATTGAATTGACTGTCTCTTAGAAGCTGGTAGAGTTACCAGTGGTTGCACAACTGAAGGAAATGACTGGCAGCTCCTTTCCCCACAGCTATTAGTAGGAAATAGTCCAGTAGTCTTTCTTTTACTCTCATATTCACTTGTACTGCAACATGGCTACAATATCCCATTGTATTTGGCTGTTTGAGGATTTTTACCCATTTCCTTTCATTTGTTTCTCTTCTTCCTATTCCCACTTCAACTTTTCTAGGTAAAATATATAATACATATACTTTTTAGGGACAATAAATGTCTTGAGAAAGAAACACATCTTTGGGAAAGTATTGTGCCCCCTCATGAAAAAAAAAATCACTGGGTTATGGCTACTGTGTAACTGCACAAAGTTCATTTCTTTAGAGTTTACTCTGAAGCAAAGACTTGTATGGCTACTTACTTACATTTGATACATATTTCCTTAGAATTTAGTCTGTCTGGCATTTATTTTTTTTTATGTGACTGGATCATTGTCCTTCAGTCTCAGCTCCCTTTCCTGTTGTGCTTGAGTTGGAAACCAAGATTATCCATGACAAATGGTTATGCTGTCAGACTGCCTTTGAAATATTTGCCTTTGTAGTAATAGACAAGGTATGCTTTCAACTTTTGTCAGGGAAGCCTCTTTTGGCAGTAGGCAGCACTCAACGCAGAGTTCTGTAACTGGATGGAGCGCTGAGAATAAGATACTAATCTCTAAAAGAGTGCTAATCTTTAAAAGGGACGTAGAAATTAAGCTGCCCTCCACCAAGGCTCAGGGAACATTACAGAAGGTGTGGGAAGAATGGAAGGGCTGGAGAAAGGGAGGGAACGTTCTGAGATGCTATCTTCTGAAGATGACATGGTCCTGATACTCTTGAATTCACAGGGTCTGTGGTTACAAGTGAAGGATCAGCTCGGCTGAATTTCCAGCACAGATTAAGAAGTTCTCTAGGCCTACTGTTTGCCGATAAGCTGTTAGCAGTTGATAGCTGCTGAGGGAGGAACAATCATTCCTCTTAAGGAAGTTCCTACAGATTGGGAAAGGATCTTCACCAACCCTACATATGACAGAGGACTGATATCCAGGATATATGAAGAACTAAAGAAGTTAAACAGCAAAAAGTCAAGTAATCCAATTAAAAAAATGGAGTACAGAGCTAAACAGAGAATTCTCAATCAAGAAATATCGAATGGCAGAGAAACACTTAAAGAAATGCTCAACCTCATTAGCCATCAGGGAAATGCAAATCAAAACGACCCTAATAATTCACCTTATACCCATCAGAATGGCTAAGATAAAAAACTCAAGAGACAACACTTACTGGAGAGGTTGTGGAGAAAGGAGAACCCTCCTCCACTGCTGGTGGGAATGTAAACTTGTACAACCACTCTAGAAAGCAATCTGGTGCTTTCTCAGACAACTAGGAATAGCATTTCCTCAAGATCCAGCTGTACCACTCCTAGGCATATACCCAAAAGAGTCTCAAGTACACAATAAGAACATTTGCTCAACCATGTTTGTAGCAGCCTTATTTGTAATAGCCAGAAGCTAGAAACAGCCCAGATGCTCCTCAGTGGAGGAATGGATGCACAAATTGTGGTAGTTTTACACAATGGAATATTACTCACCAATAAAAAACAAGGGAAATCATGAAATTTGCAGGTAAATGGTGAGATCTGGAAAAGATCATCCTGAGTGAGCTATCTCAGAAGCAGAAAGATGCACATGGTATATGCTCACTCATATAGACATATAATATAGGATTAACCTATGAAAACCTGTACACCTAAAGAAACTAGTCAAGAGGGAAGACTCTTGCTAAAATGCTCAATTCCTATCCAGAAAGGAAAAGAGGATGACATCAGAAGAAGGAGAAAAGAAGGAACAAGTCAGGAGCCTGACACAGAGGACCTCTGAAAGGCTCTGCCCTGCAGACTATCAATGTAGATGCTGAGACTTATGGGCAACCTTTGGGCAGAGTGCAGGAAATCTTATGAAAGAATTGGAAAACAGTAAGATCTGAAGAGGACAGGAACTCCAAAAGGAGAGCAACAGAACCAAAAAATCTGAGCACAGGGGTCTTTCCTGAGACTGATACTCCAACCAAGGACTATGCATGGAGATAACCTAAGACCCCTGCACAGATGTAGCCCATGGCAGTTCAGTGGGTTCCATTGTAATAGGAACAGGGACTGTCTCTGACATGAACTGATTGGCCTGCTCTTTAATTACCTCCCCCTGAGGGGGAAGCAGCATTACCAGGCCACAGAAGAAGACAATGCAGCCACTCCTGATGAGACCTAATTGACTAGGATCAGAAGGAAGGAAAAGAAGACCTCCCCTAATAGTGGACCTGGGGAGGGGCATGCATGCAGAGGATGGAGGAAGGGAGGAATTGGGATGGGAGGAGAGAGGGAACCACAGGGGGGATACAAAGTGAATAAAGTGTAATTAATAAAGAATTTTTAAGAAAAGAAAAAAATAATATGGCCTTGCATGGAGTATTTGAGAGTTGATGAATATCTCTTATCCATAGGCAAGTGTGTGGCCATTAAGCAAGCTTGTGTCACTATATAAAGACCTAAAGTCTAAAAAACTGAACTCTGTGGAAGGAACTTCAGTTATAGCAAATAACACACTGCCGACTATTTTCTGAACCAAATACAACAAAAGAATTACAGTAAGCTTACTGAATTCTTTTTAACTCTTACTTAGTATCTTTTTGGACTTATGGGCATAGAAATTTTATGGGCAAACAAATCAATGGGTTTCATTGCGGCCTCCTCAACTAATCAAATTCTTAAATTATTCTCTACCAAACCTCCACAGTATTCTTGGTCTGTGGATGGGAGAATCTTCAAGGAGCAAATGAAGAGCAGTCAAGGGTACTGTTGCTTGTTTGTTTACAAAAATAAAGTGAAAGACAATATATTCCTAGAATTCCCAGAATTTGAGGGCAGTCACAGGGAAATGACTTACACCTTCAGACACATCACTTTGTTTAGGTCCCAACTCAACACCAATGTAGAAACTTACCAAACACCACAGGCCTTACTAACATAAGTTCACAGGTATTCACATCCTAACAGACAGGAAGGCAGAGGTGGTCAATGCTTAGGGATCAGGAAAAGGCAACATCACCATGAAGAATGTGGTGCCAGGTGTGTGGGTTTGGGAACTGTACAGTGGAGAACCCCATGTCCCAGAGTGACTTATCACATTGCCAAGATGAAGGAGAAAGTTGGCATCAAGTAAAGAATATGAATTTGCCACCAAAGACTAATTGGTTCTCTCAGTTCCATCTACTCAACCTTGAAAGGCTCTTTGAGCTAAGCTGTAGGAAGATGAAAGGAAGGGCAGCTATGTAGGAGAACAAACACGGGTGGGACAATAAAAGAGAGGAGGATGCCATGAAATGAGTAGGCCAACCAAAGAAAAGATCATTGGTTAAAAGTAAAGCCCTTGGTTTGTCGGTTTGTTGGTTTGATGATTATAAAATATTTTGCGGGGGGGAAAAAGAGAAGGAAATAAAGAATAGAAAAAGAGTCAAAAAAATATTTTGCATGACAACCAAAGTATTCTTGTATCCATGGCAACTAGGAAATCCTAGGTGGCTAGATAAAGGGTCTGAGGTCCCATTAACTTTTATAATAGTCAGGTTGTTGACAATGAAACACAAATTATAAGGACAAATCCTTAAACAAATGAGGAATTTTCTAGAAGAATTTGAAGACATCTACTGCATATGAGAGTCTACTCTGGATGTATGATATCAACTGACACAATCTATACTGCATTATAATTCAAGGCATCAGACCCAAAACAAATATTCATACATCATTTAATGATCCAAGATATGCATCTCATTGTGAAAACATCAGCATGCACACACACACACACACAACAGCATATTGCTGCCATGGCATAAAATACTATTTTATGCTGTTTTAAAATGAACATCGTTTTGTTGTTTGTTTGTTTGTTTGTTTGTAGACAGGAGTACACTTTAAAATAGTCATATCAGAGACAGTCTCTGTTCCCATTACTATGGAACCCACTTGGACACTGAACTGCCATGGGCTACATCTGTGCAGGGCTTCTAGGTTACCTCCATGCATGGTTCTTGGTTGGAGTATCAGTCTCAGAAAAGACCCCTGGGCCCAGATTATTTGGTTCTGTTGCAGGGACTGTCTCTGACATGAACTGATTGGCCTGCTCTTTGATCACCATCCCCTGACGGGGGAGGAGCCTTGCCAGGCCACAGAGGAGGACAATGCCTCCAGTCCTGATGAGTCCTAGGGTCAGAGGGAAGGGGAGGAGGATCTCCTTTATCAGTGGACTGGGGGAGGGGCATGGGTGGAGAAGGGGGAGGGAGGGTAGGATTGGGAGGGGAGGAAGGAGGAAGGTGCAGGAGAATTACAAAGTGAATAAATTGTAATTAATAAAATTAAAATTAAAAAAATAATATAAAATGAGATGTTTTCTAAGTGCCTGGAAAATAACAGTCATAAAACTACAAGTCTTAACCAAATTAATACACTTCCAAATTTTTTTTTTACCTTTACTGTTACCTTAATAACAAATGCTTTTTCTTGACACCAAGCATTATTTTTATGTGACTGGCTGTGCAATGAGCTAGAAGCAGCATCACTACAAATACATGAGGAATGTGCTAAGATACTATGGTTCCAAAGGCTGTAATGTCTCTTGTTGATGGGGATTTTTAGCTTCATTATAATTGTGTAAGATTCAGTCTTTTACTGATTTAACATGTGTCAATAATGGAATAGATAAAGAAGCTATAGAAATCCAAGAATAAGCTAATTGTGGACTTACTCAAAATAGTCACACTGAAAGGGGTTGATGTGCTTAGGTTCTGAGTATATGATAAGAGATGAGACACTGGAATTTTCTCATAGGTCATGTGTAGAGCATGAGAAAAATCCAGGTGTTCCAGACGACTTCAATGTCTTTGGCTTGCCCAGTCATGCTGGCAGTATCCATTTTTCTGAGAGAAGAAAAGTATTCGGAGGAAGAATTTTCAGAATTAAGATCATGAGGTCAGTTCATGTATTTTCTATGGCACATCTGAGTGAGGTAGCCCAGAAGCAGAAAGACACACACGGTGTATACTCACTTACAAGTGGATATTAGACATATAATATAGGATAAACATACTAAAATCTGTACACCTGAAGAAGCAAAGCAAGGAGGAGGAGCCTGGGTAAGATGATCAATCCTCACTCAGAAAGGCAAACAGGATGGAAATCAGAAGAGGGAGCAAACAGGGAACAGGACAGGAGCCTACCACAGAGGGCCTCTGAAAGACTCTACCCAGCAGGGTATCAAAGCAGATGCTGAGATTCTTAGACAAACTTTGGGCAGAGTGCAGGGAATCTTATGAAAGAAGGGGGAGATAGAAAGACCTGGAGGAGACAGGAACTCCACAAGGAGACCAACAGAACCAAAATATCTAGGCCAGGGGTCTTTTCTGAGACTGATATTCCAACCCAGGACCATGTATGGAAATAACTTAGAACCCCTGCACATATTTAGCCAATGGCAGCTCAGTGTCCAAGTGGGTACTCTAGTAAGGAACAGGGACTGTCTATAACTCAGTGGCTGGCTCTTTGATCACCTCCCCCTGAGTGGGGAGAAGCCTTGCCAGGTCACAGAGGAAGACAATACAGCCAGTCCTGATGAGACCTGATAAACTAGGGCCAGATGGAGGGAGAGGAGGACCTCCCCTATCAGTGGACTTTGGGAGGGGTATGGGAGGAGAAGAGGGAAGGTGGGATTTTAGGAGAATGAGGGAGGGGGTAATCTGGGATACATAGTGAATAAACTGTAATTAATAAAAAGTAAAATAATTAAAAATAAAATCAGAAAATAAAAAAAAATCAGGAAACAAAATCAAAGTCATTAAAGTATTTTTGCATTACATGAACAAGCAATGACACCGTAGTAGGTTTTAGGATAGGCAATTTGTGAGGTGTATAGCCAAGTACTTGTCGACAGAAGATGCAGAAAAAAGTGCAGCCTTTCCAGTGTTTACGAGTCTAGATTATGAAGAGAAATGTGTGAGAACGTTAAGAGTATTAAAACACTAATGTGGGAGAAAACCCTAAGCTGTAGGTCAAGAAAAGAAAATCTGTCCAAAAGCTTGGACAGAGAAGTGGTCAATAAATGAAGACTAAATGAAAGGAAGGTCATTGCCTTTAAGGTCTGAAGGTCACTGGTGACCTTGAAGAGGAAGTGGTGCAGAGCAGTGAGGACAAAGGCTTGAGGGGTGCCTTAAGGAGAAAATGGGAGAACCTGGGATAGTGATGGGTAAAAATTCTTTCTAAGCGTGTTGAAAACTGGCGAGTGGTAGAAGAGTGTATGCGCTCGGGAGCCTGAGCAAAATGTGCTTAGAGGTGAAGAAAATCGTCTGGAGTGATAATAGATGACTAATGAGACTCCTAGAATTAGAGGTGACAGTGTACATTTTCTGTTCTCTCAGCCTTCCGTACAACCCTGTACCCTTGGGCATCAGAATGTGTTAACGTTTACCCGTTTTGTTGTGTTTATTATGAGACAATTTCTATGCGTGTTAATAGAAAAATCTGTGCATCTTTGCCTCATTTGTGAAACGTTTAATAATATTTAATTTTTTTAATTCACTTTACACCTTTGTTGTAGCGCCATCCCTCCTCCCCTCCCAGTTCCGCCCTCCCTCACCCCCTCCCCTTTTCCTTAAAAAAGGGGGAGCTCCTTTTCCCATCTAGCCCAGCTCCTCCAGTTGCACCAGGACTGAGAATGTCCTCTTCCTCTGTGGCCTGGCAAGGCAGTCCTGCCGGGAGAGAGTGATCAAAAAGCCGGCAAGTGAGTCCATGTCCTATGCAGACATCTACTTCCTTTGCTATAGGACCCACATAAAGCCAAAGCTACCTATGTGTTACATCTTTGTAGGGGTCGTAGGTCCAGTTACTGCACGTCCTTGGTTGATGCTTCACTCTCAGCAATCCCCTTTGGGCCCTGGTTAGTTGACTCTGTTGGTCTTCTTGTGGAGCTCCTGTCATCTCCAGGTTCTTTTCTCTTTCCTTCCATTTATCCACAAAATGCCCTGTGGATCACCCAATGTTTGGCTGTGAGTCTCAGCATCTGTTTTGAGGCACTTCTGGGTAGAATCTCTCAGAGGACAACTCCTACAGGCTCCTGTCTGCAAGCTTCGCAGTGTATTGTTCATAGTGTTAGGGGTTGGCAGTGTATTGGCATAGTGTTAGGGTGGGTCTTTGGTTGGGCATTCCATTAGTTTCTGCTACAACTGCTCTATGCCTTTAGCCCCAGCACTTGGGAGGCAGAGGCAGGCAGATCTCTATGAGTTAAAGGCCAGCCTGGTCTACAGAGTGAGTTCCGGGACAAACGGGTACACAAAGATACCCTGTCTTGAAAAAACAAAAACAAAAACAAAATAATAATTTTTAATTTTTCACTAATTTTTTTTTATTTTTATTTTTTCAAGTGGCACTTTCTACTCAAAGTAGGTTTTAGTAGAAAAAATGCAGAGTCAAAGTAGGGAAACATGGCATCTCAATGATAAAGACTCTTCAAGGTTAAACATTATTATAACAGACTCTATTTATAAATCAGACACTGAAGCCTAAAGAAATAAATGATTTTCCAAGGGTAGGTGACTCAATGACTGGAGAACACACAGCTCCCAGTTCTGAATGTGATGTTCTTTTTGGTGCACTCAAAACATAATTAATAGGCTGAAACTGACCCCCATGCCTACAAAGAAAATTACAGGCAGACCTTCATTAGTAAGGGTTTGAGCTAATTTGTTTACTTTCAAGTCAGATAGAGCATATTTCTTTTTAACCCATTGTTAGACTGCAAATAATCTAAATCTGAAGGTTATTGCTCCATTTTAATATTGATTTCTGTTTTGGTGCAGACTTTTATCACGTTATGGAATCCTGTTTGTTCTAATCTTCTTTGTCTCCGGTGCTTATAGGTACTTACTCATGAAAAGGTCTTCTCATCCCGACATTCTGGATCCTTTCTCTTTGTTTTCTTCTAGAACCTTCATGGTTTCAGGTCACAGATTTAAGCTTTGATCCACTTGAGGTTGATTTTTCTAAGTGATGAGAGATAGTAGCCTACTTTCTTTCTTCTGTATGTATATGGCCCATTTTCTTGCTACTATTTACTGAAATAAATGACTTTTGCCTAGCCTGTGTTCCTGTAACCTTGGCTGTGCATGCCTGTATTTGCTTATAGAATCTCTCTTTAGTGTCATTCATTGCTCTTGTTTTCTGCTTTATGCTGATCCCATACTGTTATGAGTAGATTATATTAAATTGCAGAATATTTTTAAATCAAGTAGTATTTGACCCCCTGCTTTGTTCTTCTTGTTAAGCTAGCCTTGGTTTTTCTAATATTTTACAGTTCTGTATGAATTTTAGAATTATTTTTCTATTTTTCTGTGAAAAGTATCATTGGCACTTAGATGAATTTCTTCAAAACTTTATTTTGGATACTGTGGATGGCCCTTGTTAAGATAAATGGGCCACAAGTTAAAATGTAGAGACCTGAGTCTGGGAAAGGGACAAGTGGAGATAAAGGGAGTTTTTGGTGGTCAGCGGAAGAAAGCATGGGGTTGGAAGAAAGTAACCAGAATATTTTATATACATGTATGAGAACTATTACAGAACAAATTTAATCAATAAGAAATCACTGCATATTTTACAAATTATCTGGTAGAGAAAGAAAGACAAATATAACAAGAGGATCTTCAATAGTGTGTCAGAGAGGAGAAACAGTGAGAGACTCTGGAGCTCAGAGAGAGAAGAAGACAACGAAAGAGGATGCTCAAAGTCGATCTCCAGGATAGGACTCTGAGAAGATGCTTATTTACTACACTATTTAGCTTCTTAATGATTAATTACTACGATGAGTATAGCTTACTTTAAATATTTCTATCTTAATCTTTCAATTATATGTAGCTGTGTGGTGGTAGGGGGGGTGTCTGTGCATGTGAGTATTGCGGTCATGGAGGCCAGAAGAAGACATCTGAGGCTTAAGTTATAGGCAGATGTGAGCCATCCAGTTTGGGTGCTGGGAACCAAACTCAGGTCCTCTCCCAAAAAAATATGCACTTTTAACCACTGAGCCATCTATCCAGGCTCCAACAGTCTTGTGGTACATTTACACAATGGAATACTATTCAGCTATTAAAAACAAGGATATCATGAAATTCTCAGGTAAATGGATGGAGCTAGAAAAGATCATCCTGAGTGAGGTATCCCAGAAGCAGAGAGACATTCATGGTATGTCTTCATTTATAAGTGGGTATTAGCCATATTATATAGGAAAAACATACTAAAATCTACAGACCTAAAGAAATCACAAGGAGTAGCCTAGGGAAGATGCTCATTCAGAAGGGAAAACAGGACAGACACTGGAAGTGGTAGAAGAGAGGAAAGAGGACAGGACCCTGCCACAGATGTCCTCTAAAAGACTCCAACCAGCAGGGGATCGAACCAGACACAGAGACTTTGGACAGAGTGCAGGGAGTGTTATGGAAGAATAGGGATATAAAAAGAACCAGAGGGGACAGGAGCCACACAAGGAAACAAACAAAGTCACACACACACACACACACACACACACACACACACACACACAAAAGCAGGGCCCAGGGAGGACTTCAGAGACTGATGCATTAACCAAAGACCATACATAAAGAGGACTTAGACACCCTGCTCAGATGTAGCTCATAAACAGCTCAGTCTCCATTTGAGTTCCCTCGTAAGAGGAGAAGAGACAGTCTCAGAAGTGAACTTGGTTGCCTGCTCCTTGATCACTTCTCCCTGGTGGGGCGACCCAGATAGCCGCAGAGGAAGAGGATTCAGGCAGTCCTAATTGGACCTGATAGGCTAGGGTCAGACAGTAGGGAAGGACTTCCCTTATCAGTGGACTAGAGAAGAGGGATAGAGGAGGAAGAGAGAGGGAGGGTAAGACAGATAGGAGATGAAGGAGGGGCTAGAACTGGAATACAGAGTAAATAAATTGTAAATAATAATAATAATAATAATTTTTCTGAAAAAAATGTGAGAGTCTTTGAAGAAACTATGAGGACACCAAGTTGGAAGGGTCAGAGTAGATGTCCAGCTTTCACATTTGGGAAATCAGACATTCAAGTGAAGAATTTTTTTTCTAAGGATTTTAAATTCAGATATCGGTTTAGACAGATAAATGAGACAGAGGAAAACTATACAAGGAAGTTGAGATATGTTTGGGAGGAAGCTAAACTGAAAAGAGGATGGAAAAATGGCAATGACTAAAATACCAATCAGAAAGAATAGAACTTTCCGGGAATATAATGAGTTTGCTTAAATCAAAAGAACTTGAATAGCAGGAGAATATTAGAGAGATGGTGTGTACTGGAAGAGGGGACAGGATCCCAAATGCAAACAAAGGGGATGCATTGATATTTTAAGACAACGCAAATGTGTAAAAAGGCTTTATCAATTGACCCTTTCAAGATCTGTCAGTGCTTTGTTTTCAGTGTTAGTTTGGAAAGAGTGTCATAAAGCTACTTATTTCTTCCTTTAATATGTCTTTTATTTTAATTAATATATAATTTGTATCATGTATACATTTTTAAAACATTTTTCTGCCTTTTTTCCCAGTGTTCCCAAGTGCTTTTTATATGTGGTCCTCTACTTCAACCACTTCAACCAAAGAGTATACAAATAGACCTCAATAATTTTTTTCCCTACAACACTCCTAATTTTTTCAACTCAGAAGTTCTAATACATCTATAATCATATTAGACACGAAGTAGAATCCTTGCCAAGTCCACTTCCACCCCCACTCTCTCCACTGTTGTCTTTAATTAGTACATGATGTCCACCCCTGGATTTTAGCCTCAAGCCCCAAATGAGTTGTGTAACTGGGTCTAAGAGTGTTTCACTTATTGGATCAAAACTGCCTGTCTACCTACCTGGTTGGGCATCCTTGCAGTAGAAGCAAGAACAAGGAGTACGGCACAGCTTTTGTCAGACAGCCATTCACAATGCTTCCCACAGGTATATTTTGGATGACTGTACTTATTTCTCAGATTCAAGGTATGTGTTTTTTTTTCTCTGTAATGTTTATTTATTACACCCAACACATTCTTTCTTTAGCACCAATATTTAAACTGTAAGTTATAAAACTCTAACTGCATTGGTGGCTTGCTGGAGGATCCTGTTGGGCTTAGATTGTGTTACAGTTGATCTTGGGATCTAATGAGTCTGTGAAACCCATTATCACCCTTTAACAATCATGACAAAGAGAAAGGAATGGGCACTTACAAAAACAAAAAAACAAACAAACAAACAAAAAAAAAAAAACAAAACTGTAGAAGAATAGACACTGGGCTAGCCCTTAGCTACTTTGTATGTCGGAAGATTTAAAATCCTATACTATTATCCCTTTTAGTGCTAAAGAATATGAAAATACTGTTTGTAGATCAGAGAGATTAGATGTGATGGTACCAGTGGCCACACAGTTCATACACTTGTGATGCTTTGATTCATATCTGAGTAGTTCTAAAAGTCCATATTATTCTATCTTTATGGCTATATATGGTCCAGAAGAAACTAACATCTGACTGCCAGTGTGATGGAACATGATAAAAAGATAATGTTTAGCACTGACATGGGGGCCACCTAAGATTAGCTGGGCAGGGGAAGCTTTGAGCTCTACCTGTGGGATTTAAGGCTTCTAATGCAAATTCACTGAGGAAATAAAAACAAGAGTTATTTGATGTTGAAATAGGTCATTTCTGTACAGACTTTGGCAGGAGGCAGCATCTGGAGAGAGATGTGGAGAACAAAAATGACAAAGGTGTGAATTCAGAGCAAGGTGAAAATTAGCTCAAGGACTCTTTGCCTTCGACTGCCTCCCTCCTTGTGTCTTTCTAATCTGTAAATAGCCATCTCAACTTCCTCACATTACAAGCTACAGATGATGTGAGTGCACGGCTAGAAATTGGAAACACACGAACCACTGCAGCAAAAATCCATTTGTCACTCACTAGAGGGTGGATTGTAATAACACATGGATTTTTCCCTTTATGTTTTCTTATAGAAAAGGTGATTGTTGGGACAGAGGGCCAAGAACTGGTTTATCCTAAAAAGCTTCCTCTGATACAGAAACGGGATCTTGAACACATCCAGGACTCTGACATACCGGTATACATTTTGACCTAATAAATATGATTTAATAGTTTTACACAGATGTGCAGAAAGCGTCCCCTGGCTCCAAGCAGGAGTAAATGTGAAGAAAATACGGTTTTCAGTTTCTGTAGTGGACCGCTCACTTGGCTTACAACATATGCTTTAGGGTAACTGACCCTCAGTGGGTTAACAAACCAAAAAGCTCAAGCTTTGGGGTACCTATTTTTTCAGTTTCAGTGAGGAATTTTCCTGAATCTTTGCATCCTCAGTTTTTCTGAGCTGGTAACCAGGATCACAATCTCTAGCCTGTATTTTGCTTTTGCAGATTTTCAGTGCACAGGTTTACTTGCTTTACAGATTCTGCCATGCAATGGGGCAACTTTCATGGGAACAAAAAGTGCTTGGCTTTACAAGGGTTTTCATTTAAGTGTTAACATTTGAAAATACCTAAAATATTATTTCTAAATGAATGTTTACTAAAGAAGATATACAATATATACATAAGATTTAACATCATACTTTATTCAGCTTCCAAGATTATAAAGATTTTTAGATGGGGGTCCTTAGATAGTTATAATTAGAAATTTGCATTTTATAGCCTAGGATTTTAACTTGGGCTCACAGAAGGCTTACAAGTCTTCTGCCCTGACAACAACAAAATACAAACCTCTTCTGGTGCCATGACTTTCCTTCCCTTTCCCACGATGACAGCTAGTTTTCCATGCTCTTTCTTGTTAGATTTCTCAGTCATTAAAAAGCTGCATTTCAGCTTCTCACATAGTCTCCCAGCTTGATGCAACAGAGGCAGCTCTCTGCTCTCTTCCTTCTGAGGGCAACGCTGTGCTATTTTTCTCTAATAAGGTTCTTTGTAAATATTATTTTGATCTTCAGTTCTTTCTGCATTTTCTCAAACCTTCATGTAGTTAAAAGCTTGGCTACCTAGCCAAGCAGGGAACCAGCTTCCTACCGTCCACTGTGTGAAGACTTGTCTTAACAACAGTCATATTTTATATCAGGAGCTCTATTGTGATTGAGTGAGATTAGGATGGGCCAGGGAGAACTACACAGGATGAACCTAGAGCTGAAAAGTGTTCCATGTGCAACAAAAGGCTGCCCCTCCTGACTTTAAATTCCTATTAGGGGGACATATCAATAGACAACTTTAAAAGCCTCCAAGAGAAAATATGGGATAATACAAATAATAAGATAAATGATGAGATTTTTGCTGCAATATAAATTATCCAACAGGATCCATGAGGCTTTGCTGATGCAAGTAAATAGAAGAATAAATGAACATATATGAGAGGATAGCTCAGTGTTTTGTTTTGTTTTGTTTTGTTTTCTTACAGAAGAATTGATTATTTCTATCCATCCTCTCCTCTTCAGAAGGTATAGAGTGTGTCCCTTAACCATGGGCTTCTTACTATAATTTCATTCCAAAGAGTGAAGCATAGGGCAAAATAAAGAGTCACTTTTCAGAGAAAATTGTAATTCAGTAAAATGTCTGCCAGGTGACCAACATCAGCATCACCCATAAGAGGTCATGTTGACAGTATAGACTCTTGCAGTGACACAATGATACTGTCTTTATTGGTTTTTATTGGGAAAACCATAACTGTATCTAGTCTTAAGAAAATCATTCAAAACCCAAGAGACATCCTATAGGACATCTGAAGAGTACAAGGCAAAAATGGCAAATCCTTCAAAGTAAAGAGAATCCAGGAAACTTATGGGCTTGAGAGGATGGCATCAGGGTTAGGATTGTGCAAGAGTAAGAAGATAGTCAGTAAAATTAAGAGAATAAAAATAAAGAGACTTCAATGATAACCCAATCTTGGTTAATGAGTTGTAAAAACATATTATAACTATGTATTATGTTGATAATAGAAAGCTTAGTTGAAAACTTACCAATATCTTCTCAAATAGTTTTAAAACCTACTCTATTGATCTAATTATCACTGTGCCTGAAGTAACAGCTTTGTCAAACAAATGAATAATTCACTTAAAAAGTAGGCAGAACATATGAATAACTATGATGCAGGATTATAAAGAATTCTCATAAAGTATAAAAACCAAACGGGATGAATCAGAAGTTCAGCAAAATAGTAATAACTGAAAGAGCTGTACAGTTATGCCAAAGAAAAAGCTAAAATTTCATAATCCATCACTGAAAGCATCTACAATTGATAAGCCAACTTGTCAAGACTAAATACTACTGTCAGGATATCCAACCCAAGTTGACACTGATTTTGTTGGTAAAATTTTAAGTCTATGTTCCTTTGATTCATATCATCTTACCAGTATGCATCAATGTATCAAAACCTTACTTATTTCATCCATCTTGTAGACAGTAACTCTGGTGACAATGAGTATCCAAAGTAAATTTCAGATAATCAATACAGATTAAGTAAATTAATATATTTTCATATTATGTGTGTCAAATATAAAACACCTTCTAGATGAGACTATTTATAATAGGAAGTGGTAATGATGTGTGGAGAGAGGAAGAATATGGAGTATATATACAAAACTTTTTAAACACAAAAAGGGGAAATCTGAGGGTTTGACTATAAAGTTACTTGTACATTCCTGAATGAGGAACAAATATACATTAAAATCATGTTATTTCATTAGTAGAAATATGTTTTTAACAGAGATATAATTAGTAAAAATCATCCTTATAATGCTGTATGTAGTGAGATGTAGGTGGGTCATAGCCCCATGAGCCAGCCCCTTACCCTAAGTAGATGTGGAATTCATAAACAGGATCTTGTTTTTCAGGAGGCATATGAAGAAGAATTATTGTATGAAATAAAATTGGGCAAAAAAACTTTAATCCTTCACCTTCTGAAAGCAAGGTAAGGTGTTTTGTTTTTTATTTGTTTCAACAGCGTCTCCTGTAGCCCAAGGTATTCTAAAATTCACTATGTAGAAGAGGATGACTTTGAACTCCTTATCCTTCTGCCTCTGGCTCTCTAGTGCTAGGATTACTGGAGTCCATCACCATGCTCAGCTTAGATCAAGGTAAGTTCTATTGTGGCCACATATGTTATAGAGTTGGGTGTATATGATATTCCCATTTTTTTACAAACTGCCAATAATGTGAATTCCTCAAGTCTTCATGAATTTGTCCTCTTCAAGTATAAACCCATCACATTTCAGTAGCAAAAAGACTATAGATTCTGTTCTTTGGTTACTAATTTACTCTTCTTATTTTGCTTCTTGGGAGCATTTGAGAACCATCTATTCTCTCTGAGAAGAATATTAGTACATTGATACTTATTTGAGTCAGTGTTAATTCTAAGTATAAAGGAAGCTAATATTCAAAGAGAAATTTCTACATACCTTTTTTCAATGCCGTTTCTCATTTTTCTCGATATCCATATGGAATGTATACAATTCTTACACAACCACTTTGGATATCGGTCTGGTGCTTTGTCAGACAATTAGCAACAGTGCTTCCTCAAGATCCAGCTCTTAGGCATATATTCAAAAGACATGCAAGTATACAACAAGGACATCTGCTCAATGATGTTTGTAACAGCTTTATTTTTTTAACCAAATCATTTATCATGAGACACAAGTGGTTGGTTATTGAGAGACGTCTTAGTATAGGGGGTTGCTTTAAATAAAGAAATAGTAAAATGTTAAAAAAAAAAACATGCTCAAGGTCATGATGCATTTCTGTGTACACTTAGGTTCATCTTGTCAGTTGACGACACCACCTGAATAAATTTTTGTTCTTTATTGAATCTATAAATCAATTTGGAAATATCTAGCTGACAAGTCAATAGGTTTCATATTATGACTACATTTACTTACTACCAATATTATGTCATGGAATTACTTCATCAGATTAAGAAAGTTCACTGAGAAGTGTTTTGGGATTTGTTTTTGTCTTATCACAAGTGGATCAGTGTGTCAAAGATCTGAAGATGGATTGAAGAAGTCACATTTATAAACACTAGGGCCATATCTCAATTATGTATTCTCTGAAGAAGTTACAGTGTGATTTACATTTGTGGATTTAAATTTTGAATTATCCTTGTGTGTCTAGGTTAGTGTACCAGTTGTACTTTATAAATTGTTTTACAGAATTCTTTGAAACACTGCTTTGCTAGAGTTATCATAATCTTTGCTGACTTTTCTGTAGCATGTATAATAGTATGAGATTCGGGTTTTCTATTTTTTTAAACATGAGAGGACTGCTGAGATTTAGGACCTCTTCAAGGCTGCTCAGCCATATAACTGGTTGTGTGTGGGGGGGGGGTATTTAGAGTTAATAATTTCATTACCTTTCCTCTCTCTTTCAGGGAATTCTTCACCTCAAATTACAGTGAGACATACTACAATGCAAAGGGAGAGATGATCACCAAGCATCCTCAGATCTTGGTATCTTACAAAACCTTATGTTTAAGGCCTACTCTGAAACTTTTATTTCTTGATAAGATTTTAAGTAGCAAACACTAGATTTACAAACTGTTTCAAAACTTCTTTAGAAGAACTAGCTCTGAGTTGACTACTCTTAATAATTGTGGTAGAATGGAAAACAGGATCCTTTGAACCCTAAAGTAGGCTGATCACTTCTTAGGAAGCTGATCAAAGATTCATTCTCTCTCTCTCTCTCTCTCTCTCTCTCTCTCTCTCTCTCTCTCTCTCTCTCTCACCTCAGCTGTTTTCTTTATATTCATGATGGTGGTAAATGAAGGAAGAGTGAAGTAGGAGCCAATATTACATCTCAAAGAAGTTGTAATTAAGTAAAATGAATAAAATCTAAATACATGAACCAAGTTCTACAGTGAACGGGCTCTTATGTGGGTCTGTGACCCCTCTCCATCCCTTCTAATACACTAACATTAAGGGTCTCTTCTTCATTCTCCAGAGCAAGCTTTGAATAAATCATTACTATTATTCCAGAGGCATAGAATCTTTTTTTTCCTTCATCATTTTTGTAGAACTTGCTTTCTACAGTCTTTAAACAAGAGAATTCCTTCTCACCAAAAGCATTATTTGAAATTCTACTCCCTCTATATAAAGCAGCTTTAAACTTTTTTTCAATTTTTTATTATTATTAATTACACTTTATTCATTTTGTATCCCCCCATATGCCCCTCCCTCCTCCCCTCCTGATCCCACCCTTCCTCCCCTTTCTGCCTGCATGCTCCTCCCCAAGTCCACTGATAGGGGAGGTCCTCCTCTCCTTCCTTCTGATCTTAGTCTATCAGATCACATCAGGAATGGCTGCATTGTCTTTTTCTGTGGCCTGGTAAGGCTGCTCCCCCCTGACGGGGAGGTGATCAAGGAGCAGGCCAATCAGTTTATGTCAGAGGCAGTCCCTCTTCCCATCACTATGTAACCCACTTGGAAACTAAACTGCCATGGGCTACATCTGTGCAGGGGTTCTAGGTTATCTCCATGAATAGTCCTTGGTTGGAGTATGAGTCTCTGGGAAGTTCCCTGTGTTCAAATTTTCTTGTTCTGTTGCTCTCCTTGTGGGGTTCCTGTCCTCTCCAGCTCTTGCTATTTCCTACTTCTTACCTAAAATTCCATTCACTCTGCCCACCAGTTGGCCATCAGGCTCAGCATCTGCTTTGATAGTCTGCAGGGCAGAGGCTTTCAGAGGCCCTCTGTGGCAGGTTCCTAGGTTGTTTCCTGTTTTCTTCTTCTTCTGATGTCCATCCTCTTTGCCTTTCAGGATGGGGATTGAGTGTTTTAGTTAGGGTCCTCTCTTTTGCTTAGTTTGTTTAGATGTACCAATTTTAGTTTTTTAAAAATATCTAAGTCACCATGTGGTCTTAAAATAAAGAAGTAGAGAAATGCAGAGTCCAAGTGTGAAGGGCATGAGGGGATGGAGAGCAAGATCTAATTCTAGAAACATCAAAAGCTTGCCTTGGTTTACTAGGTACCTGGGGAAATGACAATAATTTGTCAAGGTTAAAGGTTGGGTAGAGGAGCCATATTTATGCTAAAAGGGTCATATATGAAACTGGTTTTATCACCTGATAGACAAACTTACAAGGGAAGAATTTATATATGGGTTTACACAAAGTAGTCAGTCAATTAGGGTAAAAAGTCCCTAAAGCAGGTTCAAATGTCTTAAATGAGTGTCATGAATAAATTAATGGCAAATGTCACTTATGAAATACTGATTCATTCTCAACAGAAATTAATTATCAGTATTTATAGAATCTTGGTATTTTCACCTGCCTTAAAACTCTTCTGTTTTAGGATCACTGTTTTTACCAAGGGTCCATCATACATGAATTTGATTCTGCTGCCAGCATCAGCACTTGTAACGGTCTGAGGTAAGGAAGAGCAGCTTCCTACTTCATTTCCTGTAGATTTTAATGATAACCATTTGACTGATTTCTTCTCACAAATGCTAGCACAGATAAAAGTTAGTGGGAAGGGGACTCTGTGTGTTTCCAGTGGTGAATGTGGTTTATGCTCATGTTCAACAATAAGAAACCTAAAAGACAGCCCTCTAGAAAGTGAGTCTTCAGCAAGGAATAGAAGAATTTCAGAGCTGGAAGATTCCTGGACACTGGCTAGCATGTACACTCATGTTTGAAGTTGGGATGCTGAAATTACACAATTGCTCAAGAACACCAAAGTTGCAAGTATTGGACTGATTTAGCAGCATAGGTCTCCTGACTCTGAGGTCTGTGGGTTCCTCTGATGCTACCGTTCCAGCCCACTCTGGTTTCGAAAATATAGTCAGAAATAAAGGTCATCATTTTTCTGTAAGTCTTATTATACGTGAATAAAAAAATGGAAGATGTGAGGAAAGACGGAAAGTAGAAGAAAAAACTTGCTTTCATTTGTCTTGACTTTCCTTGAGTAACTCCCAGAATTTTCATGAGTGAAAACCTCTTTTATGACAAAAGTACCTGACCATATGATTTGTACCTTTAGATACTTATTCTAAAGTTAGTTCATGAAGAGTTTATCAAACCTGTGCAAAAATTTTGAGGCAACCACGGAGAAAACTGTTTTTCTGCCTATGCTCCAAGCAGAAATCATGCTGACAGGCTTCTGAAGACAAAAGTTAAACTGACTCTTAGAAAGTGGTACTAATTCAGTCAAAGGCCACATGCCAGGTCACTTGTTTGCCACCCAAATCACCCAGCTACAAGCTCAGGAGGTCTTGACCCCAGTAGTTTCCCTTCTTGAAAAGGCTAATGTTAATAAAATAGAGTGGGAGAGCTACAGATATGAATAATGTCATGTTGCCGTTTCCGCAGGGGCTTTTTCAGGGTGAATGACCAACGGTTTCTCATTGAACCAGTGAAATACTCCGACGAGGGAGAACATTTAGTGTTCAAGTACAATGCCAAGGCACCCTATGCTACTGGTTACTTCTGTTCGGGGCTCAATTTAACGAAGAAGTCTGTAGTGATAGATGCTAAGTATAAAGAAGATCACAAAGTGGAAGTGAGTGTTCTAAATTCTCTTTACCTTGCAGCGGGGGAGGGGGACACTTCTGATTTCCTTTATGATCTCTCAAGAAAAAGCCTATGCACACAGCTAGTGACATGCGGGTCCTACTCTGAATTGGAAACTCATGGGACAAAAGCTGAACTTCAAACTTTGCTGTGTCTCTGTAGAAAATATTTATTCTCTTCAGTAAACCTCAGTTTGTTCCATCAGTTTTAATAAAGGGAAAGCCTCCCAATCCTCCCTATAGAATAACACCACTAAGGCTGCAAGCAACTGGAAAAGGGAAACTTGCTGTCTGCTGAATCCTGTGTTAGATGTTGGCTTTCCTTGTCTTCTTTACTGCTTTGGGGGGAAGTTGTTGGTTACAGAGGAAGCTCACCTCTCACATCAGAACCAGCACTATGATAAAAGACAACCAAGGATGATAGCAGCTTCAGTTTCTGGTGGTGTGCTTGTGAAATCATCAGTGACTTTAGGCTTCCACCGAACCAGGTGTTATCTTCTTGGCTTTCCCCTAGATGTTAGCTGGAAGGCTGCAGGCTTGTTTCACTTCTTATGCTCATGGTCTAGGCAGTGGCTGTCAACAACATTCTATGCCTCGCAGGTATTTCTTGGATGTGTAACTCAATGAATAAATAATGACATAGTTCAGCAAAGAATGACGT
Organism: Meriones unguiculatus; assembly: GCF_030254825.1. Taxonomy (NCBI): domain Eukaryota; kingdom Metazoa; phylum Chordata; class Mammalia; order Rodentia; family Muridae; genus Meriones; species Meriones unguiculatus. The sequence goes on along the minus strand of NC_083357.1, from coordinate 65,501,516 downwards.
AGTTAAATCTTTGAAGAGTGTCTCTGGGCACTGTTCAGAAAATGCATTTGCCCCATAGAGCTAAAAACTCAGAAGAGTGTCCTGGTGCTTGTATTTCCTATAAAAAAAGAAAAGGCCTATAATTAGCAGCACTTATAGATGTCCTTGGAACTGAGAAGAGGAGGCACTGGAGAGAAGTAGAGGGAATGGGGCATTCTTGGCAGTTATTTCTCCGACACACATGTTTGTACACATATACATATGACTGTATGTATAGATATTAATATAAAAACATATGAGCAAGTAGCACATGAGCTTAATTGCAAGCTGTTTTGTCTGTAAGTGAAAAAAGAAAACCCAAAATAGAAAAATACCTAATTTGTAATAATTTATAACTCTTATTTGGAGCTGGAAGTTTAAACAAACAACAAAAAAAAAAAGGCAAAACAGTCAAATATGGAATGCTGCTCAGGATTATTAAAATGTAATGTCCAGATGGTTTAATAATAAAAGTTGATATACGTATCAGATACATTCATTTTACTTCGCCTTTCAACATAGTAGTACGAACATTTCTTGTCAGGAAAATGTTGGGGGGAGTTCTATTAAATTAGTATGAGGTTCAGTTGAACTTTCTGTACATTTTCAGGGCTTCCACAAAGAAAAGTTTATTGAGCTGTTCATTGTTGCCGATGAATATGTGGTAAGTTCTCAGATGGACATCATACTCCTTATTACTATGTAAAACTACAGTTGTTGCTCTCGTTTAGAAAGAAGGAAATTCCAGGAGTTTCCATTCTGGATTCACACTCCTGCTTTCAGCTCCTCAAAACAGATGCATACAAGAAACTCTTTAGTCTCTTCTTAGTCTAACAGATTAATCTAAAATGGAACCTCCCTTCCTACTATGAATAATGGAAATTTTGAATCATTTATGAAAAGTTGAATACAGATAAACAATCTGGAATTAAACTCAACAAAAGGCATTGAAGATTTCCAAATGCTAAAAATTTAAGGAGAAAATCTTCATCAGAATGAGAAGTAAAATTTAGAGGTTGTGTTACCTGTAGTTAGCGCATACAGGAAGACAGAATTAATTATCCATTCTAACAAAAGAATGGATAATTCTTCTCAGTGCTGCCTCTACTCATGAGCTCCACAAAGATCCCAGAAGATAGAGAGAACTTCCTGTCTGCCTGTAGCCAGAGCAGGGAAAACAGCAATCATGGGAAGACAGACCCTAGGCTCGTGTTATGCTCCACAACAGACATGCCAGCACAAATATTCAGTCACTGGTGTGCTAAGCAAAACTTTCAAAATAAAGAACTGCTTGGAGATCTGGTAAACAAGCTAGAACCCAAGTAGAAATTTCCCAACAAAACCATCCCTATATGCTAGATAAAAACAGACTTCATGAGACAGCCAACCAATGTAATAGAAGATAGGTTAGGTCTCCAAGAACTGTCAATCAGCTGTCAATTATATAGTGTGATACTCCAATTATACTATATAATAGATGCATAAATTTAAAGTCATTGAAAATAAGAAAACGAATAAAGTAAGATGACTAGAATGGTAAAAGAGAGACTACATAAAGTGATAGGTTTCTGGGGAAACTCCCTTAACATTTGTAAAAGAAAAAAGTATTTATCTTCAAGTGAATTAAACAGACATTAAGCACACATTAAGAGAGAAGATGTGAATCAGAGAATGAAGCATGGAAATCAGAGAGTACAGGGAAGTAAAGAATGCAAGCTATGAACGAGGCAATGGACATTTAAAAATTGGATGAAAAAGCATGCAGGTAACCAGATGTATTTGATAGTATTTGAGAAGCAATCCTAAAGAGTCTTCCAGAAATAAAGAGCTATTAAATCAGATAGCAATATAAGAAAAATTCAGAACAGTAAAGATAAGGAGGGAATATATTTTTCAAATCAGTTGAAGAAAAGAGCTAGGTTAACTGTCTAATTTATATGTCATTTGCTATAAGCCATAGAAGATTAGGATAATACATTTAAAATAGCAGTAAAAATATATTGTTATGCTCAAATTTGGCACAAAATATCTGGCAGTGACAGTTAAAGGATTGTGGGAAGGAAATCATACTTATGTACATGTGGTACGACAGACCTAACGACTTCAAGTGAAAAGAAAGACCCTTGTGTATGAGTGTTGGGTAACAGCAAACACTGAGTGAAAGGTTAGGAGTAAAGGTACAAAGCTCATACCCATCAATGTCCTCTACTCTCCTTGGGTTGCAAACTTTAACTTTATGGTTTCCCAGACAGCCTCGGGCTTTTTCTCTACAAAGTATTTCAGACATCTCCCCCACCCCAACTGAGTAATAGGAATCTCTAGAATTTAAGGGTATTGCGGGAGAAAAGGAAACAGTAGTAAATGGTAGTAGAAATCAAGATGTAAAGAAACGCCTTGAAAGAGAAACTGGTCAGTACATATGGACCAGGTGCCCAGAAAGATGAAGAGCAAGTGTTCAGTTCAGTGAAGAGGAAGACGCTTGTGGACTATAGAAAAGAATTCCAGAGACGTCCGGAAGGGCATTCTTGGCACAGAGTTTTAGAATGAACAAAACATGACCATGTGTGTGCTGGCACAGAGAATTATTCCCTATGGCTAGTATAAGAAACACAGTTTTAAGAACAGAATCTGAGTCAGAGCAGTCAAGTCTAGTTGGCCTTCTGAGCTCCCACCAGGAGGGAAGGGATGGCCTGTGCCCCTGTACTTCATAGGGTCTGCATTGACTGTGTGTCTTTTTTTAATTTGTTACCTCCAGGTAGTCAGGGATCATGAGGAGTAAACTTGCTGATGCTAGCAATAGGATGGCTGCAGTATAACTTTAACAGTAGCCTGGGAATAGAAATGAGCTCTGAAGACTACTAAACAAACAAATACAAAAACAAACAAATGTAATGTATTATAATTTGAAAAGGAAATAACCAAAACCAAAATTCAAAAGAAAACCTTAAAGCAGTGCTAAGCCAGAGCGCATCTTCAGGGACCATTGTGTCTAGTTTTTCAAAAACTGCCATGTCTTCATAATTTGTTTAGATTTTAGCTAACTGGAAAGATAATTCTCTTCCATTGCCATCTATTTGTAGTGGGGTTTTTTGTTTGTTTTGTTGGTTGTTTGGTTGGTTTGGTTGGTTTTGTTTTGTTTTCTACAATATCTCATAGTAAGTGAAGTTTTTGCTGGACTTTTTCTTCAATGTTGATAAATAATAAATGCCATAATTATTTTTCCAGTACCGCAGGAACGGTAAACCCCAAAACAAGCTAAGAAAACGAATTTGGGGAATGGTCAATTTTGTCAACATGGTAAGTTTGGATATAATTTGAACTATATTTATATATTATATTTATATTTTCAACCTGAAAATATAAATGAAAATATATATGGATGAGAAGGTCTTTGAAAGAACTGTAGTAATAGCTGTGACATTGAAATAGCACAAACCGCAGTTCTACCAGGTCAACTAGTTAGTAAAAATGTCTTCAAAACAATCATAGCAACAAACCACAGTACCAAAGTTTTGGTTTGCTAAGTAAATTACACTTAATTTCTAAGTAAATTTCAAACCAGCATCTTCTTTTGTGTCTCCACACCTGATGAATAGACCTAGAATGTGTTAGTAATTCACAAAGGAAGATGTGAACTACATTAGGACCAGGGAGGTGTCTCACTACACACACACACACACACACACACACACACACACACAGCACCACACCACACCACACTAATAATAAGTAAGAACAATTTAAAAACCTCTGATCACACAAAAATTAAGAAAGAATGCACGGGCAATTGGAGAACCAAGTAAATAAATATTAGACCACACTATTTCAAAATCAGTGTTCTGTGCCTATGTGTAACAACAACAAATCATGCTGTCATTTATTGTCTATGCTTTGTCATTGAAGTCAGAGACAACTTTACTATAATCTATTAAGACTGTTAGTGTATCTAAGCATTCATGAATAAGAACCGTTTCTAAGACAAATTGTGGGTGGTCACATCTTCCTTTGCTGAATCACTCTAACACATCCTGGCTCCATGAGTAAGAAGATGCAGAGGAAGATGCTGGGAGGAGTGGCCCATCTAGATCAGTGGCAGTGCACCGTTTCATTCAGCAGCTGAAAGACATTTTGCTAATTGCATTTTTTGCTAGCTACTTTAAACAACTGTGCGTATTCATTTGTTTTATATAAATAATTAAGAAGTTGGAATGCTAGGTCATACAGAATGTGCATATTATTTTAGCTCTTTGCCACAGCGTTAGACCTCGTTTTTTTTTCTTCATTCTTTCAGTGCTTTGTATTTCAATTTGGATAATTCCTGTTGAGCCAGCAGGATTCTTGCCCTGATTATTTGTAGCCTTCTAACGTGCTCATGAAAGGCTATAAATTTTTATATTATTTTCATTCATACTTATTGTTTCCATCTCTATGCTGAAATTATGATATTTTCAAACATAGTTTTACCATATTAGTTTCTTTTTTGGAATTCATGAAAATTCCCCCAGTGTTCTATGTGATACTCTGCTTTATCGCTAAGTATATCAATTTATAAAACAAGAGGTGTGCTATGTATGCTATACATAACAAGTTTGAATTTTTTTTTCAATATAAGGGAATGCAAGTAATAATGAAAGAACCTTCTAACAATTTGATTTTGTGAAATTATTGCTTCTTTGAACAGATTTTTAAAACTTTGAATATTCACGTGACATTGGCTGGCATTGAAATATGGTCAGCTAGAGACCAAATAGAAATAGTGTCAAGTCTAGAAACTACCTTATTGAGTTTTTCAACTTGGCAAGAAACAGTTCTCAGAAAAAGGAAGGATTTTGATCATGCGATTTTACTGAGGTATGTGATTATTCCATCTTTCTTCACACATCTGGCAGATTATTAAAAAGCAACAACAACAACAAATAGGGTTCAGGAGATGGCTTTGGTGGGTGAGAATGCTCACTCTGAAAATATGAGTACTTGGATCCCAAGTACTTATGTAAAAAGTTAGGTGTGGCCGTGCAAGGGCCAGTTGCCCCAGCAATGTGAGTCAGAAAGAGACAGGAGGACCATAGGGACTTACTGTCCACCAGCCCCAGCGTCAGGCCCAATTGGAAACTCTGTCTTAAGGGAATAAAGCATGATAGAGCTGAACCCCTAAAATCCCCTTCTGTTCTCTCATGGCCACACATGGGCATACACATGTGTATACACTTGTGCAAATAAACCACACACACACACACACACACACACACACACACACTCACACACACGCCAATGAAAAAAGAAAGTAAAACAAAATAAACAACATAAAACATTTAAAAGTATTTACTTTTGTTATTATACAGGAAAAAGTGTTAATTGTGGGTATAGGCATTTAATAATATTTTGGCTAATACTAAGACTATATATATATTCTTATGCAGAACTGAAAATTTGTAGAAGCAAGGTTAAGTTGAGGATCCATGGACATTTCTTATCACCACCCAGGGCCAGACCCTCCCCAAGATTCCACCATTTCTGGATAATCTGCCCTGATAACTTTAACCTGCTCTAGCTTCTTTATTTGTAAATAAAAGTTCGAGAGGATTCACTTAATTATTAATTCTTCTACTCAAAATATCTAGCATTATACTTATTTCAGAAGAAATTGATTAAGTATATATAGAAATGAAAAGCACAGACCCTGGGATAAGTGTCTTTGTTTTCATAAGTGACATCACATTGCTGGAGAGCTACATGAGAACAGTAGTAGATTTAAGTATCTCTTCTGATGCTGCTGACGTCACTGTCAGAGAAGCACCTGCTCTCTGCCTATAATGACAATAAAATCTCCAGAGTTCTGCAAACCCAGTCTGTGAATCCTCTTTTCGGGGTTAGCTAGAGTTAAGCTTTCAGCCTGAGCTCAGAAGCAAGCAGTTCCTAAAGCCTGTGAGGAGTCCAGTCTAGTCACTTAGTGGATTGATGAGAGAGATCCAGACTGTTCATTTTCATCTTGATGGGTCCACAACACTTCTTTTCAGGTGTGTAAGTGTGCCTGTCTTGGGCTTAGACATACACCGTTATGACCAAAAGTTATGGGGGGATGATGCATTGTAAAATATTACCATAAACTTTATGGAAAGCGAGAGGCCCCTATTTATGCATTAGTGTTTAAATGTGTGTTTATTATTTGTGATGTGTGTGTATATGTAGGTATACATGAGTTACTGTGCACCTGTGAAAGTCATAGGACAACTTGCAAGAGTAAGCGTTCTCCTTTCACCAAGTGGGTCCTGGGGAATCGAACTCAGGTTGTCAGGCTTGATGGCTAGCATCTATTCCTACCGATTTAACTCACAAAGCCATATGCGAATTTTAGGACATCTAGTACTACCTAAATAGGTGCAATGTACAACATTTTACTTTAGTAAAAAAAATTTTCTTATTTTATGGGTAACTTTCAGATCAGTAAGTTGTTTACAAACAGGGGCTTAAAGAGGACAGCTGCTCACCGCAACCCGGGCATGATGTCTGGGACTTCCCATGTATTGGGGTGCCAGATATCTTCTGTCTATAATCACAAAGATTTAGAAGCAGCTAGATAAGACACATGGCATTGTCATCGTGTTATCTTTAATTTCGAAGTTCTTTGAGAGAAGTCAGCCTCTAGCTTGACCGTCCCTAGTTCTTCACATTTCTCATGTTCTTCCAAGGTCTTCAGAGGCTAGCAAGCCCAGCATGCTAAGCTCTAAGAAGCACAAGCAAACAATTACACATAGAACACAGAGATAGAAACATGGTATATCTTCTCAAATAAAGAAATAAAAGGCTAGCCTGGCGGTGGTGGCAAATGCCTTTTTTAATCCCAGGAGACAGAGGCAGGTGGATTTCTATGAGTTCAAGTTCAGCTTGGTCCACAGAGAAAAAAAATCAAGGAACACCAAAGCGACACAGAGAAACCATCTCTCAAAATACCAAAAAAAAAAAAAATATATATATATATATATATACATATATATAGAAAGAAAGAAGGAAAGAAAGAAAGAAAGAAAGAAAGAAAGAAAGAAGAAAGAAAGGATGAAAAGGGTCTCTTCAGCTCACCTCCTTTCTTGTATTTGAATTTCCTGATATTACAAGTGTTGTCTTCTAGCTCATGGTGGTTCTGTTTACAAAGGCCCAACTCTGGTTAAAATTAGACCCCTACAATGTAGACATTTATCCTTTTAGGGAACATGGGAATAGTCTTGTTTTTACACATGGATTCGTTTAAATGTCGGGTTAGAACTACCATTGCTCCTCTCTGACCTTCTATGATTGATATTTTTAAGTGTTATCAAGCATAATCAAATAATCATGATTCTGAGTGCATCTGCTGTACTGTATTTCCCTCCCAAACACCTTAAAGTTTAATTAACTTGCAGTTTTTTGTCTGTTTTTGACATTTAAAAGTTTTATTCAGATATGAGCATAAAGTAAAGAAGAATCAACAAAAACAAGGTTCTTCCTCTTTAAATTTGTTTTTCTTAGGGAAAAAAAAAACATTGTTTTCCGATTTCATCGTAAGAGCACTTTTGGCTTTCTTGGTGCCTCTAGGTTTAAACTGATCCCAGTGACAACTGGGCCTTCCACTTGTCCAGAGCTGAGAGGATTGTCTCAGGAGCAAAGGGGTTGCCACTGTGATGATTCAGTGCCACTTGGATTTGTGTTAATTAAACTGTTCAGTCAGGTTGAGAATAAGTATTCTTGTTTCTATCATAGTGGGAAGTGGCTCTACATGCCTATGCAAGGAATTGCTTACCCAGGAGGAATGTGCCACCCGCTTCATTCATGCAGTGTTGTTAAGGTGGGCTGTTGTACAATTAAACATCGTACCGTTTAATCCAAATATTTGAACTAATGTTGTATATTTATATTTATCTGAATCGCATTGAAAAGCCATACGTGATCTGTAGTTAACCTCTATTTCCAAAGGTTTGTCACAAAGAGATCTATATTCTTTTTAGCAAATGAAAAAAAAAAAAAAAACCAAAAACAAAAACAAAAACAGTGTCTTATGAAAAACTGTGAGTGAACAATAAAGTTAAAGCACAGTTCAAAGATCTATACACAGGAATGAAAACACAGCAGTGTAGTCCAAAGCTGTAACTCTTTTGTGTATTAAGTATGACTATTTACAAGGACAAGTAAGGTCCAAGACATTTCAGGTACTTAACCATTAAGTACAAGCCACTTAATGTGTACTATCAAGACAGGCTTGGCAATCACGCTCAGCTAGGAGAGGAGCCATGCACTATCATGTCTCCTTGCTTGGATGGCCTCTCTTTTAGCCTCAAAGCTTCCGGGAAAGGCTACTCCTGTAACTCCGTTGGAGACATACTTGAAAACATGAAGATTTGTGGCTTGCTGTCTTTCCCTGGTTGCTGCTGTCCCCAGCTTAGTTTTGTTGAGACCCAAGCTTAAAAGCTAGTGTTTGTTCAAATAACCTCACCTACTTATTATTTTGTAATCACTTCTGTGACTATAGATTCGCCTTTAGAATATGAATGACATAAGGCCTACATGCAAATTCAGTTTATCCCAGCTGAAGCTCTTACTACTTCAATTATCATATTCTAGCCAGACCAAGAAGCATTTGAAGCTTCATATGAGGAAAATAAAATAAACAAAATAAAGGTGTTCTGTTAACTTTATAATAACTGGATGACCTATCCTGCTTTGGATTTATGTTTTATGAATACTGGGGTTAAAGCATGAACTAGATCCATGAGACAAGACAGCAACCAATTCTACCCTGGATTTTATATTTCTGACTTCAGAGTTTTTTTTTTCATAGCACAAGCAATCTCCATAAGAATTATAAAATTTTATTTTATGTGCATTATGTGCATTAGTATGAATGTGTCTGATCTCTTGGAAATGGACAGTTGTAAGCTGCCATGTGGGTGCTGGGAATTGAACCCTGATCCTTTGGAAGAGCAGGCAATGCTCTTAACCACTGAGCCAAGGGAACTATAGGGGGAATACAAAGTAAATAAAGTGTAATTAATAAAATTTTTAAAAGAGTTATAAAATTGTTTGCTCAATATGTCAGGATTGATTGAAAACAACAGCAAACCTCTTTGTTGGAATATCTAGCTCAGAGATGATGTCAACACCACTTATAAAATTGTGTGGGATATTGGTCTTTAATCTACCATGGGCTTCTGTAACAAAATATCAGAAACTGAGTAGGTTGTAAACCACAAAAATGTATTTCTCACAATTCTGAAAGCTGAGGAGTCCAAGAACCTGATCCACTTGTATCTGGTGAGGGTTCCCAGCTTCTCACTGTCTCCCATTGTAGAGAGACGTTTCTCCTGAGCCTGCTTGCTTAGGACACTGACACCACTGCCGGGGACCTTGCCCCCCTCCTTGGCCTAAACACTGCAGTCCATTGGGGCTTACAACTCCAAAATATAGGTTTTGAAGGGATACTGCTGTCAGGTAGAGTAATATTAGTTAATGGATTTTACATAGTTGGATAAATGAGTGCTAATACAACAAATAGGAGTATGCTGTACACTAAAAAATTATAAAGTTAGAAATATTTAAAAAGCCATTTTCCCTACTTTATTATAAGTTATAGTCATGGGCTGAAGTATGGATGAGATATAATTAAGATATAATTAGTATAGATTTCTCAAATCCATACTAACTAAGATTCAGAAAAAGAGCCTTTCAAGGACCGATTTCAAGTGACACCCATGTACTACTTTGGGGTGTCTTACATACATCTCCAATGTTCCCCCCCAAACAGGATCTTCTGCCAGATGTAAATATAATTGGAAACAGAATGGCGCATCAGCTGGGGCACAGCCTGGGCATGGAGCATGATGACTTTCCATGTACCTGTCCTTTGGGAAAATGTGTGATGAGCAGCAGTGAAAGGTGAGGCTCTGAGAATATACATTCTGAGATAATACATTTTTTATATACTTTTTGAAATTTTTTTGTATAATATATTCTAGTCACAGTTTCCCCTCTCCCTACGCCACACACTTCCTCCCCATGCACTCAACACTACCCTATTTCTTTACTCTCCCTTTAGAAAACAGACAGGCAAAAATAGAGGAGAAACACAAGAAACACAGACACACAAACAAAACTCCCAAACCCATAAAAAAAAAAAAAACGTGGGAAACCATGATATACAGATAAAAAACCAATAAAACAAACAAAAAATAGCCAAGTAAAGCCATAGGAGACAAAAATACCACTTACTTTGTTTTCTGTCAGCCATTGAGTGCTGAGCTTGAAGTCTACTCTTAAGTGAGGTCGATGTAGCCAGTGAGACTCCTTTGGAGAAAACACGTTTTCCTTTGCAAGCAGACAACCATTAGAGATTACTCCACAACATACAGTGAGTGACTTGCCTTGTGGTGGAGACCTCATTCCTGTGCATCTTCCGACTCCTTTGTAGCAGGAAGAGTAAGGAAAATGTTATTGTTAGTGGTTTCTTATGTATGCAGATTGACTCAGTGATGCAGTGTTGAAGCTGGAGAGATGGCTGCGTGACTCCAAGCACATACTGCTCTCGCAGAGGACCTAAGTTCACTAGCATCCATATTGGGAGGCTCACAAGCACCTGCAACTCCAGCTCCAGGGGGATCTGAGGCCCTCTTCTGGGCTCTGTGCATGCCTGTACACATACCCACACATCAACAATTTGAAAGCAAATAGATATTTTTAAAATGATGGAAAATAGCTAAAGCTCAAAGTGCAGTGCTGTCATGGAATAGGACTCAGCAACTGATTTCAAGATAGTAATATTCTCAGGGTCATACTAACCCCATTGGATGGACTCAAGTCTCTGAAAGGCCTTCTGTATTTAAGCATTGAAGGAAATCAATCAAAGGAAGAGAAAGGGCAGTGGAGTATTGGTTTAAAAGGGGTATTTAGAAGTCATAAGTTTGTTTTAAATATTATGGGGTTTATTTCTACAAGTATGGTAGAGAACTATGCCATACTAAACTGTGTTAACTCATGGTTATTCTTAAAGAATTGAACGTAATGGCCTCTTTGACTTGGTTGCAAAGTTTGTCATCTTTCGGAGATGGTAAACCAGATTTATATTGTTATGTGCTTATGTTACGAGGAGCACATAATATTATAATTCTGGTTTACAGTAGGGGCTGGGGAGATGGCTTGGTTGTTAGGAGCACTTGTTGTTCCTGAAGAAGATTGAGATTCAATTGCCAGCATCTACACGAAGCCTTTCAACCATCTTTAACTCTAGTTCCTGGGAATCCAGTACCTTTGGGCCTCTACAGTCACTGCACATAGGTATACGTACAGACAAAATGCCTATAACCTAAAATAAATACAATTTTATTTTTACATAAGTGGGACAGATTAGAGGGTAAACAGGAACAGGAAGCAGAGACAACTAACTAACTAGCATGTTCAGGAAGGATTTGTTGAAAGACACATAACCAGAGTGTTTCACTGAAACGACATTCATTGGTTGTGTCTCTGGAACACAACTACGAAGTAATAAGGAACTTGGCCATGGCTCTGCTCTGGCAGTTAGCATTTGTATTTATTTTCCTATTCCTCATTAATCTTTGACAGTTCCACTTACGCAACAAATCTTTATGTTCACCCCATCTCATCTCTAGCATCCCTGCAATAAAATTCAGCAAATGTAGCCTAGCCCAATACCAGCAATATATGAAGAATCAGAAACCAGAGTGCATATTCAACAATCCACTTTCTGACGAACTCAACGATTATCCATTCTGTGGAAACAAGAAGGTGGATGAAGGAGAAGAGTGTGACTGTGGGCCGGCTCAGGTATTTGCAAATGCTGTCATCTTTAACAAAGAGGGTGCTCAGCTGGAATCTCATACTCTCACTGAAACTGTATTAAGCTGATTTCATCATCCATTTAAAGCCCAGCTGTGGAACAGTCTTCATTTCAAGCCTTCTTATGAAATCTCCAGTCATGTGTGATGATCCTGCTGGAGATCAGGAAGCATTTCATTTGCTTGGCCTATACAGTAATTGTCTTGACTTGTGAGAAGTACTCTTAACTCTGATCCCTCAGCCACACACAGTAGGTGGTGGCCATCCTAGGAATCATCTCCTAGTCAATCAAATTATACTTAGAGCCTTGGGAAGCTTGTCTATATCATAGCTGGGCAGTTGTCACTATAGAAAACTCTCCTTTAGGAAAGGAACAAAAAACTTTCGAATTGTTCATATACTTATTGAAGCGCAGAGCATTTACATTTAGAAAAGGCCTTAGCTGTAAATTTTCAGGATAATTCTTGCTCTGCTTTTATAAGCCATTTCTTTCAAAACTCATCAAATAAATATGCATCCTCCGCTACTTAGGCCTCAAATGAACAAGGGCAGTGTAAACCTCTGGGGAATCTGTTAAAATATGAAGCATAGTAAGTCTCCAGTACAGCTGCAATCCACACGCCCACCAACCTGCTGAGCTCTAGATGCTGTACAGTGTAAAGTTCTCTACTAGAACAGCAACTGAAAGAGTCTATAACGAGGGTGGGGCCGACTCGTCCAGACAGCCTGAGACGAGTCTTCAAAGTCTCAGATGAAATTAGAAAAGGCTTTCGGCTTTGGACGAGGATCCATTTGCCCTCTGTTCAAACGTGTGGAGGCCTTGGCTGATCAGATGCAGACAGACAACTACGCCTGGAGTAGGCCACACTCCTGAGTGACTGTCTTATTGTTGTGCTATAATGATGTGTTGGGGGGAGGAGGGGGTTGGGAAGTTCAGGTTGAAATGCTTGGCATCCCAAGCCAGAGGTAAGGTCAGATTTTAGAAACTGCATTATCTCACGTCAGACGCTAGCACAGGGAAGCAACAGGGTATGAAGTCATGAGAAGGCTGGGAGGTCATTGTCCGTGGACTCTATTCCTGCCAATGAGAGTGCATAAGCTGGGAAGTACAGAAGGAGCAAGACAGAAGGCAACACAGCAGGAGTCCCAGGCACCAGCTGTACTCGGTAATCCAGCTGTATATCAAAGCCAAGGACCCTGCGTTTCTACGGAGCTCTTGAAGGAGCACAAATAATTACATCATCAAATAGGAGCCAACACACAAACCCATTCGTAATGTTTACATTTTCGTCTTCCCAGGAATGCACTAATCCTTGCTGTGATGCACACAGATGTGTCCTGAAGCCAGGGTCCACTTGTGTGGAAGGAGAGTGCTGTGACTCATGTCAGGTGAGGCCCTTGGATCCCAAGGATTCCCGTGTTCTCAGTTTAGGTGTGTGGACCAACAAAGCACCCTCTGGCCCCTGCACTGCTGCTTCCGGGGGAGAGAGTGTCTCTTGGAAAGACCCAAAAGTGTTTAATCTGAAACGTTCTGGTGTTTGAACCAGGTGGTGCTCTCTCTGACCTGGGAAAAGAGAACATGCTGAGCCTCATTTGATGTTTGTAGGAGTGAAATCACATGACCAACGCTATTCTTGTAATCTGTTTAACCTCAAGAGGATGGGGAGGGAAATTTATACATCCCCAAAAATAATTTATCTAAAGGAGAACAGATTATATATAAATACTAAATACTAGATGACTAGGTATTGGAGTAGGAGAAAAAAAAAGAGACCAGAAACTCCATGGGTTTAACTGACATTTGGCCCCACTGAATTGCAAGTTTGTGAATCTTCATATCTTCAACTCTTTCTAGGGACCCCAAACATTTCAGAGAAAGTGAGAATCAGGGGACTGTTACAGCATATGTTGTGAAATCTGATCTGTGGGTGGCAGAGATTCCGTGCTCTATACTCCATGCATGGGTAGGGATTCACTGGCGTGATTTCGCCAGCACAAGGGATGAAGAAAAGCAATGTCAATGAGAACATCTGCCCATTTCACCATGTTGTGTCCAGGTCAGACCTCCTTAAGGCTTGTGTGATATCAGTTTTCAAAACCATCTTCTCAGGCTGGAGAACAAGCTTAGTAGTTAAAATCACTGGCTGCTTTTGCAGAGGACCCAGGCTAGGTTCCCAGCACTCATGTGGCAGATTACAACTGCCTGTAACTCCAGCTGCAGGGTTCTGATGCCAACTTCTGGCCTCTGTGGACACCAGAAATGAATACATGCAGGCATAGCACTCATATACATAAAACAAACAAATCCTTAAAAATAGCCTACTGTCTTCTCATCCTCAGCGTCATATAAGAGTCGTGGCATCTAAAATTTATAATTCTTAGCACTTAGCTTGGAAAGGAAGCTCTAAGCCAGTCTCTTAGAGATAAGTTAATTAATTCAACCTTCTGCCTAATATACTCAGCTTCAGCAACTCACACATTAAAGACTCCAATATTTGTTCTTCCTCAACAGATAAAGAAAGAAGGGATCATATGCAGACAAGCAAAAAATGAGTGTGATTTTCCGGAAGTGTGTACTGGATACTCTCCTGAGTGTCCTAAGGACCAGTTCCAAGCCAATGGGTTTCCTTGCAAGAATGGAGAAGGCTACTGCTTTATGGGGCAGTGTCCCACTCGGGTGGATCAGTGCTCAGAGTTGTTCAGTGATGGTGAGAGATAGCCCCAGGAATGAATGATTAAGATGACAGTCCATACTTCTCTGTTACTATCTTCTAAGAATTTAGGGTACAGTTGGAGATAATATAATTTGTGACATTCAAGGTTTCTTTCACCTAGCATTTCTTTGGCTGCAACCTCTATTGCTGATTTTACCTCCAATGTAATTGATTGGCTCTGTTTTAGAGCTGGTGTGCATGCATTGTTCTTACAGATCTCTATTCCTACTTAAACTACTCTCCTGCCTCAATACTAATGATTTATTGATTCCATTCTATTGCACCGTTTTGTGGTATGATTCTGTTAGCTTAACTGTAATTCTCAATTCAATATTCACACCTTTTGTTTAATTTTATCATGTAATTGTCAACCCCAGGAGCACAAGAGAGTCACAATTTTTGCTACAGGATGAATAAAAAAGGCAACAGATTTGGATACTGCAAAAAAAGGGGAAATACATTTGTTCCTTGTGAAGAGAAGTAAGTGCCTAATGGAAATAGATCCCTATGAAAGTTTACTGAAAACTCAAAAGGGCTTCTGTTCTGATGCCTTTTAACCTGATTTTGCTGAGAATTATGAGGAGAGTGGAGAGTACAGACCCCTGGCTTCATTGGTTGAATGAAAATCTTTGTGGGTCCTGGAGTAGAAAGAACTAAGAAGGGTTAGAATGGAGGAAAGACAGGGAGGAGAAGAGTGCTACCAAAAGAGGACAAGCTGGAATGGAAAATGTGTTTTAAAGTGGAAAAACGAAAGAGGGAAGGAAAGCAGTGAAGGCACTTAAAGACAGGTGCTCGTAGAGTAAAGAATGTTGGAGGTGAGGCTGGTCTACGTGAGCTAAGCTCCCTTCCAGGCCTGTAAGCTGACATTCCACACAGCCCATGTGACAAAACGGGAGTTGGACTGAAAAGAACAACTCCTAAACCTTCAGTCCAGTTCGCCTTTGTTTCCATCCACACTGTGTGCAAAAGGAATCCCCTCACTTCCCTCTCAGTAACCTTCGCTTGCTATCTGACTGCAAGGCAGATGCTGAAAGGACAGCAACCCCAGATCCCAAAATCAGTTAATGTCAAAACATAAGAGCACTTTCACTGGTCCCATTCAAGTCATGCTGGTACAAGTTACTAACAAATATTATCTGTGAACTTTTATGAATACTGAGTTTTGAGGCCTGGGAAATCTTTCAGTGATTATTTTGCAGACTGTATTTATTCGTATCAGTTCCTAGAGTCGGAACTTTGAATGCCTGAGAGAGAACTCAGCCTACCCTGGCCCTTGGGTCTGCTGACAAAGAGGGTTTAGAGGAAAGTGGCCAAGCTGATTGTCTCTGTTCTGCTGGTTGCTTTGGTTACTGGTCCTAAATCTGAGACCATTCCACTTTTCCTCCAGAGATCTCAAATGTGGGAAGATCTACTGTCTAGGAGGCCAGCACTCCTCGCTTCTCGGAGAGGATAAAGCCTATAACCTTAAGAACCCGAAGCAGAATGCAACCATCAAATGCAAAACCGTGTTTTCACAGCACAATTCTAAAGACATTGGCCTGGTTAATTCCGGAACAAAATGTGCAGAGGGAATGGTACGAGAAAAACTTTGTGTATGGTTAAAATGTCTTGGTTCAGGGTCTCACAAACATCATCCATTGTTGTTATTGGTTTCAAAGGGGGTTTGTTTCTATATGAGGAAACAAAAACCAACCAAACCAAAAGCAATGGCAACTTTTCTGGTAATTATTGAGGGACAGGAAAGAAATAATAAGGTAATGTTATTCTTGCTCAATTGCAGTTACACTAAATTATAAGTAATTGCTATAAACACGTTTAATTGGTGTCTTAAAATAGGCATCTAATGAAATCACATAACTTCTACACGGATTACTGTAACTGATGTCAACAATCACTCTTTGTTTATTTTATTCATTCAACCACATTTACTGGCTAAGTCCTAGGTTTTCAGTAATGAGGCTGGATTCCCAGGGCCCACAGACAAGCGTACTTGAGATTGTCACACACAGAGCATTCCCAACAGAAATGCTTTCCTGGAAGCCAGTGAGTAGTGTAGTGTGACGACTCATACTTCAGCTTGATTTGAAATACTTGTTTTTTTAACAGAGAGAAAACAAGAAAGGCTTTTTAATGTACCTTTCTGGATTTTAACAATTATGATCTCTAGTTAATTATTGTGCCTATTTTTAACCCTTTGGCACATGTGTAGAATGAGCAACAACCAAATCTGAGTAACTAAGATAGACACCACTTTAATCTGTGACCATTTCTTCATGTTGAGAACGCTCAAAATCCTTTCTACCAACTATGTGAAAATACTCAGTAAATTGTTATCAATTACAATCATTCTACTATACTGTGAACCACTGGAAACTATTCTTCCTGGTTAATTGAAAATTGAAACCTATTAACTAGAGTTCCCTTTCTCTTTTCCCTGGCAATCCACCAGCACCTGGAAGCCACAATTCCGTTCTCTGCTTCCTTAAGGTCAACGTTTTAATCTTGCACACATGATTGAGAGTTTCTCATCTGTCTCTGTGTCTTGTCTGGCTTATCTCACATAACCTGTCTCCCACACTTATTAAAGATGCCATAAATGACATCCTTTTATTCATGTTCCAGCTAAATTATACTCAGTTGTATGCCTGGCACATATTTTTGTCCAGCATAGGTAGGTTGAATCAATCTCTTCATTAGTATGAATAACTTTTCAGCAAACATGAGAGTACATAAAAGCCTTTTTTTTTTTTTAAAGAAAGAATTTCTATGTTAAACACAGCATAAAGCTTCTTGGTTCCCATGTGCCTAGCTAGAGTACAGTAGTCATAGCCGCAAAAGAAGAGGAGGAAAGGTAGATGACTGGAGAACTACAAAAACAGGAAGGGAGAACAGAGGAGAGACGCAAGAGAGTATGAGGGGGGAGGGAAGGCTAGTCCATCTATTGGCATAGAGGGATTGCAACTCTTTGTGGTTATACCTTTTAGCTAAATAAAGATGGCAAAATCAAAGCAAGACTTTTTTAGCATTACACCTTACCTGGCTTGTGATCCTCCCAGAGAGACTGACATGGGTGTTATGGGTGTGAAAGCAACCTGCCCTAGTGCGGTATCAAACATGCAATTAAGCCGCAAAAGGAGGAATGTATAATTTTATATGTCTGTAAAATCATGTCTCCTAAGTTGCATCACTCTAATCCATGCCTGTTACTTCCTCTCTAGGTTTGCAGCCATGGCGAATGTGTACAAATAGAAAAGGCCTACAATTCAACCAGTTGCTCCTCCCAGTGTGATGAAAACTCTGTAAGATTTCATTGCCTCTTCAAATAGTGCCTTACTGACCGTTTTTTAGCCTTCCCTCTCTCTCGAACCTGCGTGGAAGTATGCTGGTCCTTTTAGAGAGTGATATATTTTATTTACATTTTATGTATGACCAATAAAATCAGTGCAAAGAGCCAACCCAGATATTTACAAATAGATGTCACCAATATTGCACATAAATAATCTGTTGTAAAATTGGTAATTTAGAAACCCATTTATGTACATACATATGAAGCTTAAACACGAAGTTTAAGGTTTAATTTGTCCTAATATCACTTACAATTAAATGATGCCAGTATCAACATTCGTTTGTAAAAACATTAGCTTTTAGAAAAACACACAAATTGTAAATTTATTTTAAGCTAAATACTGCTCAATACTATCAGATTTGGGTGGAACATTTTCCCTAAACCAAGTTGATCAGTTAAAAATTTATTAAGATTTATATCAAACGCTCTTTCAAGTACTAGAATTTACATGGATATAAATATGGATGTATGGGTCTGATGTAAAACTAGCATTAACATAGGCGAGCTGTGAAACATAGCTTCTATCATTCATTCAGTAACAATAACAAGGCATTATTGACTGTTCTTCCAGGAGGATGATCAGAAACCTGAGTGTGAGTGTGAGGAAGAACCGCTAATTACTGACTGGGGAGAAGCCCTAAACCTTACCAGTAAGCAGTTTAGAATATAATACTCACATACATCCTAAGCCTCACACACACACACACACACACACACAAATCCCTTCTGCCATATACTTGATGTGTTTCTATTTGGATTTTTATGAGTCCATCTTACTATTTCACATGTTGGGAGACCCAAACTAAATTTATCATATTTGCCTTTTAGAATTAATGTATCTTCTAGCCATCTGTGGTTAATGACTTCTGAAATCCAAAACACAACGGGGCCTTTCCTATAGCTGGTTAATAACTAACCAGCAGACATCTTCTTGCTGACTATTATTTTCCTCAAGCATCATGGAATCTTAGAATTGATCGTTATAACTTAACCTGTAATTTGTATCATATCAGAGGAAGGAAAGCTAAAGTCCTTTAGGGAAAAAATGAAGTGGCAACCATTGTTAGCCTTCTACAGTCCTAAAGTAGGTACTCAGTTGAAATCCTGTTAATTTGTTTTTATGGTGTAGATGTCTCCATCATGGCCATTGTGCTTGTCATGGTTATAATTGGTGTTGGACTTGTCACATTATTAATTCGTTACCAGAAATGCCTCAAGATGAAGCAACATCAAAGGTATGTCTGCATATTCCTAGTCAAAGGAAGCTATCACTAAGAACATACCAACTATGTAGACACAGAATATATCAATGCTGGGTGGTTTGAGTCTAGTACTAAAGCTCAGGTAAGAAAACCAAATCAAACTTTTACATGCCTGTTCATAGCCACATTCTTATCCCTGTAGTTCTCAAACTTTGTTATTTGTTGAGAACCATACAGCTCGTTCATAAAATATAAATATTGGTTTCTCGCTGAAATATTGTAATTGAATTGTGACAAGGTACAAGCTACACATCACTTAAAAATATTGGGTGTGGTTTAATTATAATCACTTGCCTATTCCCATAGAATGTGTCAATGTTCCATTTCCTCTTTTTACAGCTCTTCTAGAGAAACACAGGGAGTAGAGAATAAAGGGTACTTTCCCAATGAGCATCAGACAAGGAGTGATCCAATCTTGACAGATATCCATCCCCTACATGTGAGATACTTTCGCTTGTGACAGTTAATGAACTGTCTTGTGTATGTTCATGTAGTTTTTTTTATTGATGTGTTCTACTTATTCTTATAATCTGATATATATGTATGGGTATATAATATATGGTGATATATCTGTATGTATATATATGGTGATATATATATAATGATACCTAGATTTTTCTCTTTGGAAGAAATTCCTGTCCAACGTCTTGCTTCTGCTGGGCCATGCCTTTTAGCTGTCTCACTGTCTCCTAAGGAGTTAACATAAAGTATATTAAAGAAGGACACACCTGTATGTTCATAGGCAGTTTGGAAGCACCCAAAGAGCTTCCACATTCAACACAATGTAAGTGACTCTCGCCTTTCAGAACTCCAACGGGACTTTTGAGACCTGGAGGCGACCAGACTCGTCTGGTGTTATTCATACCACAGGATACTAAGAAGATCCCATCATCTCCCATGTGTGTTCTTTATAGAAAAAATCTTAGATATACTCATTTGTAAGACAGCCATCCAGGGAAGATTACTGTTTCTGCATCTTTCCTTATTTGCACATTTACTGGGTCTTTGTCCCAGGATAGGAATACATTCTGTGGGCTTAGAAAGAGTGATCCTTTCTTGAGCACTAGTTGCAGATTAATAGTATCTTTTCATCACAGAGCACTGCGGAGTCCTTGGAGCGCCTACCTTCCAGTTTTTCAAGTCCTCACTACATCACACTGGTATGTCCTTCCTCTTGGTTGGTTGTGTCCATTTAGGTACATTTAATTTTTCTGTCACTTAACTACTACTGGTTCCTTGAAAAGGCCCAGTGACATCACCCAGATATTAGGGTGGACTACAACTAACTCGCTCTGGTATCAGCACGTGCTTAGCCTGGTGGGGTAGAGCAGGAGAGGATAAAACGAGCCTGCACACAGGAGATACCCTTTGTTTAAAATGTTCATGGGTAGTCACAAACTCCATTAACTGTGATTTAAAAAAATTTAAAAAAAAACTACTGCCCTTTTACCCCTAATAGTGTATTACCGTCTGTCTACTCTCACCTCTTTCCTTAAAAACCCACTTCTCCCTTCTCAAGAACTCTTTCTAGTTTTGTGATATAAAGCTACACACAAATGCAAAGTTAAAAGCCAGGCTCCACACTGGAGAGACAGTTGAGATATTTGTCCTTCAGAGTCTGGGTTAATTCACTTAATGGAATAATTTCCAGATCCATCCACCTTCTTGCCAGTTTTATTTTTCTCTGTGGCCTGAATAACATTCCATTGTATATATTACTGTGTTTACATTACCTCAACTGTCTGTTGAAGGGCATCCAGGCTAACCCCACATTCTTGTTATTGTGAGTAGTGCAATATTCCACATGGATATCCGAGAACTTACATGTTAGGGCTTAGGGTCTTTGGGGTGTTTGTCCAGAAGTAGTCTTGCTGGCATTAGTCACTGTAATAATTGACTTTGTTTTTTGTTGTTGTGGTTGTTATTTAAGGTCTGTTTTTGTTTGCTTGTTTGTTTGTTTTAATGAATGTCTTCCTCACATCACCCCAATCATGGCCCCATTTTTAAGGGGTAGAAACACAATGACAGTTTTCACTGAGGCCTTGGTCAGCTCCACAGTTCTGGACTCCCCATTAACCAAGATGGTGAAAACAAAGAATTAGTACATATTCTCTAGTAATTCCCCATATCCATGTGCATCTTCAAAGTTGCACATGAAGGTACTTCATGCTCGGAGATGGAAGATGTACATACTCATTAAGATTCTCAGATCTGCAGTTTAAAACCATCTGTTCTCCCTAAATGGATGACCGAGAGGCTTGTGATCAGAGTTGTTCTGTCTGGGATTCTTCAGTATCACAGAAAGGACCTCATACTGCGCCTAACAGATGCAAATCTTCACTGTGTTTCCTGCAGAACCTGTGTGGCCCATATCAAAGATGTTTCTAGCGGGTTTCTGGATGTTTGAAAACTCTTTCACACAACATGTTCTAGGAGTTTCACACACAATACTAAAGCTAGTGGCTTCTCATGAGACCTTCCCTAAGTGCAACTATCCTCAGCCTCCCATTGATGATTTATAAAGTGCTTTAGATGATTTTCTCATAGAGCAAGAAGTAGTCTGCCCTGTGTGTGTGTGCCCGTGTGCATGCATGCATGCATATGTGTGTGCTGCTAGAAATAACTAATCCCATTCCTGATAAAACATACTTTATGTGTCATAGAAATATATCAGCAAGGACTCAAGAAGAATTGCAGATCCCAAGCAAAGTAACAACGTGGTAAGTTCCTGTGACGGAAAGTGGCCCCCTATTTAATTTTTCAAATGCTCCCACTCTTCAGTGTCCCTTACCTACCCATTCACTGGCTAGAGACATCCTCTGCACTTACCAGAAGATAGGATGATCGAAATTGTCTTGACAGACACTCTGAAATTTTATAGGGTACCCCGCAATGTATATTTACACTAAGACTTGTAAGCTTTGTGGAAGGAGCAAGCTAAGAATTAACAGTGTCAGACTCAAGATGTTCTAGAAATAACTGACAGTTTTCTTTCAGATTTTATTGGCCATACCCACGCTTTCAGATTCTTTGATATACTCTAAAGGGCAAGATGGCACTGTTTATCAAATTGCTCCATTACTAAAGATTTTTCTTACCAAGTCAATGGACAGCTGCAGATGAGAGCCACTGACGCATTTGAGTATTTATGTTTATATTGGGGAAAAACTCTATTTTTTGTTAGAGAAAAAGAACAACTAGTTTTTGCCTATATCTTTGAGCTTCTGCTTTCTCTCTTTTACTTGTTTCTGTGACGTTTCTGCAGTGTGGTGGATGCTCTATTTTTGTCCACAGAGTATTTGGAAGAGAATCCTAGCCATTACAGGCATGCTAGGTTGGAGAAAGAAGAGCATGTTCTAATAGCTCCCCTCCCCCAACCCCTCTGTGAGGAAGGAGAGCAGTGAGTGGAGACACTCCCGCCAGCAAGCATGCTATCTAGCCTCCTGGCATGAATGAAATCACCTTCATTCATTTTGTTATGATCAGCCCATTTATTTTAGAGCATAAACAACCATGGCTACCATCTAAGAGGTGTGAATAAAAGGCAATACAATGAACACAGTGAGAGGGTTCAGCAGCTGAGGTGCCCGCTGCGCAAACCCAACCACCTGAGTTTGATCCCAGGATGCCATGGTGAAAGGAGAGAGCCAAGTCCCAAAAGTTGTCCCCTGACAGCTAACTACATTCTACTGTGGTGTGCATGCACAGACATACACACACACACACACACACACACACACACACACTCTCACACATGCACAAACACATACATGCACTCTCACACACACATACACACTCTCATACACACACTCCCACATTTTCTCTTATACACAATAATAGTAATTATATAATTTTAAAGTAGTAAAACAGAATCAGTGAAGCTAAGTCCAATTTGTAGATACAAATGAGGGACTGAAGCAGAGGTTTATAGATTTTTGTGGAAAACAACTCACCTTTCACCATATGCTTCTGTTTAGAATTTGAAGCTGGACATCCAAAGCGGCTGCGCAAGACTAGGCTGAAGATCCTCAGTTCAGGTCGTCACATCCTTGATGTCTGCTCAACAGATCTTGGTTGTTCTCCAAATATTCTTTACATGCATGGAAAATGCTCAAGATAAATAGCTTCTTTCTGTTAAATATTGAGTCATAGAATCCGAAACTGATAGCACAGACGTAAGCTCCAGAAATGTATATGAATTTCTCAATGGGCTTTAACTTAATATCCAAATAGGAAGTCTCTCTGCTCTAGTAATTTCCTACACAATATTAATCTTGTTACTCTCATAAGAATCAAAACTTGGGCATAGGTCATTTATAGCCTCACGAACAAGGCTGGTGATTGGTCACTTCATGAGGGTCATAAAAGCACTTACTCTCAGGCCAGGTGTGGTGGCCTGGGGCCTGTGATCCCTGGAGGGTGAGGGAGGGAGATCACAGGTTCAGCGTCTACGTGGGCTGTAGAGAGAGATCACATCAAGACTGGGAGGCTCGGTGGGAACTCTTTAACAAAAGCATGAAATTTTAAAAATGCACTAGGGACATTAGGGATGAGCTCAGGGGTGGGGCAGAGTAGAAGACACCCCGGTTCAGCCCCCAGAACTACAAACAAACAAACAAACAAACAAACAAACAAACAGAAAGTTCAAAACAAAGGAACAGACAGTGTGCCTGCTTTGATTTGCGAGCTAAATCACTGACATCTGCTTGAAATGAAATCATCTCCTGTTGAAGTGCCAGGGAGGTCAGGACAGGGTAGAGAGTTATGGTAGACAATTACAAGTTGAGGGAAGAAAAGAACGGCCTTCTTGACTGCAGGATAGACAGAAAGTGTATCATATATTACTAAGGTTGCAGGGGCTTTTGGTTTCTGGGTCTGCCTTTCTATAATTCTATAAGAAGCTCAGAAGGTGACAGGGATTTTAAAGTTCTCTTTGTCTTAGGTGCAAGAGAGGTCTCTGGGCCCTCCAGAAACATGATGGAAGTGCTTGGTGTCTATTTCCATCCTGCAGATCACTGCAGACCTGTGAATTTGTTGCTGTGAGTGGGGTTGCTTCTTTATACAGACGTCTGTGGGTGGGGGCACTCTCTCACAGCCTCTGATTTCTTGTTGGGAACTCTTAAGCCTATGGAAGCTATAGCTATTTTTTTCCTCATACTGAAATAAAGATCTCAAAAGCTAAATGGATTTTTTTTCTGATTGAATGAAATAAAAGCCAGAGGGGAACAGAGTGTGCTGTCCTTGGTGGTGTTTCTATCGCTGTGCTATTACAGTTTATCCTCCTGAAGGAGCCAGTGAGAACCCTGGTGACTCAGCACATCACACAAGTCAGCTTTCCAGAGCATCCTATTCAGGTTTTTTTTCTTTTTTATTAATTACAGTTTATTCACTTTGTATCCCCCCTGTACCTCCCTCCCTCCTCTCCTCCCAATCCTACCCTTCCTCTTCCCCACCCGTGTCCCTCTCCCAGCCCGCTGATAAGGGAGGTTCTCCTCCCCTTCTCTCCAATCCTGGTCTATCAGGTCTCATTAGGAGTGGCTGCATTGTCTTCTTCTGTGGCCTGGTAAGGCTGCTCCCCGCTCAGGGGGAGGTGATCAAAGAGCAGGCCAATCAGTTCCTGTCAGAGACAGTCCCTGTCCCCATTACTATGGAGCCCACTTGGATACTGAACTGCCATAGGCTACCTCTGTGCAGGGGTTCCAGGACATCTCCATGAGTGGTCCTTAGCTGGAGTATCAGTTTCAGAAAAGACCCCTGTCAGAAAAGACAGACTTTTTGGATCTGTCACTGTCCTTGTGGAGCACCTGTCTTCTCCAGGTCTTACTATCTCCCACTTCTTTCATAAGATTCTCTGTACTCTGCTCAAAGTTTGGCTATGAGTCTCAGCATCTGCTTCAATACCCTGCAGGGTAGAGCCTTTCAGAGGCCCTCTGTGGTAAGCTCCTGTCCTGTTCCCTATTTTCTCCCTCCTCCGATGTCCATCTTCTTTGTCTTTCTGAATGGGTATTGAGTATCTTAGCCAGAGTCCTCAGGAATAGCGCTTCCTCAAGATCCAGCTGTACTACTCCTAGGCACATATCCAAAAGACGCTCAAGTATTCAACAAGGAAATACGCTCAACCATGTTTGTAGCAGCTTTATTTGTAATAGCCAGAACCTAGAAATATCCCAGATGCCCCTCAGTTGAGGAATGGATACAGAAATTGTGGTACATCTACACAATGGAATATTACTCAGCAATAAAAGCAAGGAAATCATGAAATTTGCAGGCAAATGGTGGGAACTGGAAAAGATCATCCTGAGTGAGGTATCCCAGAAGCAGAAAGACACACAGGGTACATACTCACTCATAAGTGGATATTAGACATATAATATAGAATAAACATACTAAAATCTTTACACCTAAGGAAGCTAATCAGGAAGGAGGACACTGGCTAAGATGCTCCATCTGGGGTTTTAACCAAAGCGGCCTCTTTAAGAAAAAATATTGGCCTGGGGCTGCAGCTTATGGGGAAGGAAGGGAATGAAAGGAGGAAGGGAGGAACGAAGGGAGGAAGAAGACAGATCAGGTCAGGGAGAGAATAAGAAGGGAAGAGAAAGGATGAGGAAGAGCAGGAGGAGGAGAATTACAAGTATTAGGAGGAGATCTCAACACCTGGTAGAAAGTGGCAAGGAACTAGAAAGTTTGAGGAGAGCCTAAGCTGTGGAGTGAGCTCAAGGCTGTCTCAGCTACATATGGAGAGTTTGTCTTAAAAAAAAAATGTTGCCTGTTGATGTAGCTCAATAAATAGAGCTCTGAGTGTATTGTGTGAAAAGTATAAACGTATTTGTATCTTTCCACAACTTCAGAATTCATCAAATATCAGCAAATTCATATGTTACTTCAATTTCATTGGCTGTGATTTTGCTTAATAGCTGGCCTTGCCATTGACAATCACAGGCTCATTCATTCTATTTTAATCATTAATATTAACTTGTAAATCATACACAGTACTATACTGTTATGTGTTTTACAGAATGACAAAGAAAGGGTTCATGAGGCTGCAAGGAACAGAGGCACTGTTCTAAGAGAGACATGCAGCTAATACAGGTGTCCAGGAAAAGTCTGTACAGGCCAGATGAGATGTCTAAGCACAGGTCGGTGCAAATCTGTTCAGGTCAGATGAGATCTCAAATGTGGGTACAGAAGGCTACAAGGGTCAGCTTGAAGTGGACTGAATGTCATGGGCAGAAGAAACTGAACTCAGGATTGAGGACCAAGGCAAGAGTCCTTTGATGTGTCATTTTTTTTCCCTGAATGAGGTTCATAACAAGTGACTAGGTAACCAGCTTGTCTGAGATGCTTTGGTCTTTGGTTGTTCCTTCTATGGCCTAAGATAAGGGGAGGGAAGGTTCTTCTGATATGACTGATAAGTACATGGCCCAGTGTTGATCATATTATCATATACATCTTTAGGTGTCCTCAGTGCTTGGCAAAAATATCCAGTCTGTGCCTCCCTCTGTGCTGGTGTGGTTGGCCCTTACATTTGTAAACAGACTGTAGAGTCACTTTTTCTTGGCTCTTTCTTACACTCAAAATGGAGTAACTTAGGATAAAGCCTGTGGTTTTATAAAATGGAGCCACTCAGACCAGGCACAACCTGAGCTTATATTTCATACAGCACAGAGCAGCTCAGAGTAGGGCCAGCCTGATCTCTTTCAATCCCACTACACCAGACAATAATCAGACACCCCAAATTGATGGAAAAGTACACTTCCAGATTCTCCTGAAAATGACCCATGTGGGTGAACAGCACACACATTTTGGTATAATCTAAGTACCTTATAAGAGGATCACCCTCCTGGTTTTTCTAGTTTTCTTTGCTGTCTATCCAATAGCTCTTCCAAAAAGCCTACCACAACTATTATTCTGTCTTGGTCTCCACTTCCCCAAGCTCCGGCTTCATTATTTCCCCACTAGACAATCTCTCTAAACATCTAATCTGTGTATTATTTCTTCAGATAAACTCAGTGCCTTCTGAAAGGCAAGTCCTTTTATGTTTTCCCCGTAGTTCTCCAAGACTGTCCACACTAATCATTCAGGTTTCAGTGACTTCATCTAGTCTTCCAAACGCTGCTGCTCTCGTACACTCTGGGATGTTGTGTTTGGGCATACTACCCTGTCCTGTGCTGATGACAGAGGACATACCCCATTTGTCCTAGAAGGGACATATTTATGAGGAAGCTGAAGCTTCTGGGTCTGTCTCTTGCAATGTCTCAGTGTCTTTCAACCAATTACGTCTCTAAGTTTATTGCTATTTTTAACTCCGGGCTGGTCGTCTAACTCAGGCGAGACACACATTCTGCTGTTAAGCTTCACCTCTCACCCTACAACTTTTAACTGCCCTTCAACGGACAGTAGGAGAAATCCAAGATCTCTACCTGTGCGAGTGTCAAAGCCCGCCCCTAGCACATGAAAAAAAAAAGGAACAGAGACGCACTTTTGTGAAATGAGATCACTGGATGGAGAGAAGCCTTGAGATTAATCCAGTGTGTGGTCAGAAACCGGAGCCTGAGCGTGGAGAGTAAGATCTGAAAGCCAGCTGAACAATGGCCACGCTCCACAGCCTGCATACAGGCCATGGTTCCTAGGGTTTAGGCAAAACGTGGTCCCGATCACTGACCTCCTAAACTACGCAGACACCTGGCAACTCATGCTTGAAACAGGATCAGACACAGCAGTGACTGCACACTGAGGAAATGTGCGGTCACAGAGGGGACTGTGAGGAGTGACCAGACACCCCTCAAACACTCAGACACTCGAGGCACAATCTACATTTATTTTCCGAAGGTTGTGGTGCTAAGGAATCTCAAATATATTTTCATGTCAGTTTTGTCGGCAATGGAGCGATGGTGCTACAAAATGAACTATAGAAGTGATCAGTGACGATATCTTGATGACTCAAAGAACCACAAAAACCTGCTCTTTTTTTTTTTCTTTTAACTACAGAATTCAAAAATCACGTTAGAGATATGCTGAAATTGAAAAGCTACCTTTTCAACGTTTGTAGCAGAGAGAATGGTTTCCGGAAATGAAGTTCACAGAAGGAACACACGATGGCGACATAGCTAGCTAAATTTCAGGAGAGTGAGCCTTTACCCAGATACCACCAGACTTTCAAAGTGATGACTTTGAAATAAACTTACCAAGAAATTTGCTAACGTCACTCTCAATCCTTAGAAATGGAAATTGGTGAGATTTTTTTCTTTCCTGCTCCCATTTCCTTATCTGCAGAGATTACAGGTCAAAGGGAAGATAGACACCTAAATCAAACAGACACGGAAATAGTGGCAGAGTGACACCTTTGAATAGAGACATCCAGCTGGAAAAGGAAGCGACTCAGGCTCAGCTCTGAAGTTCTTGACACTGGAACATAACATATCCCAATAACCCAGACTTGCATAGGGGAGAAGGAGGGGGAAAATGGAGATGAAGTTATTTATGTGATTTTTTTTTTTTTTTGCTGTATACTATCTGCTCATTTATTTTTTCATGAAGGCCCTCTGATGCTATAAAAGCCTGCAGAGCCCCCTCTGCCCTCATCTCAAGGATGTGTAATGAATGGTCAATGGGAGGAAAAGCTGGACATTTGTGTGGTTTATCTGACTTGGGGTTGACTGTCGGTGACAACTGATGTCCCTCTGCTAATCACAGCCAAAGAATGAGAAATATCGACCAGATTCTCAGGGTCATTGAGAGCTTCCTGATCACTCTCTAACCGAAGGTCAGGCTTTTAGAAGACACAAGAGCCTTTCTGTGAGGAAACGGCTGTGCTGTGGGCTTGACAGAGTCCGTTAATGTCTTTGACCAGGACATCTGTAATCCCAAGTTATAGGTAATGGATATTGATTGCCAGGAAAAGGAGATATAGACAACTTAAAGGTTTCAGGGGCCTTCAGGGACAAAAGGTATAGAAAGGTTCTTGGGAACACAGGGATGCTATCTGGGGAGAAACTGTAAGAACTGTCTTACAGAATCTTACGTAAGTGAATTCAGAAGCCAAAAACTGCTTACTTTAGGTTATCAGAGATTTGCCTTGGGAACAAACATGTTTTCTGAGCATATGCTTCATGTAAAA
This sequence comes from Meriones unguiculatus, assembly GCF_030254825.1. Taxonomy (NCBI): domain Eukaryota; kingdom Metazoa; phylum Chordata; class Mammalia; order Rodentia; family Muridae; genus Meriones; species Meriones unguiculatus. The sequence continues at coordinate 65,472,239 of NC_083357.1, read as the reverse complement.
CTTTACTCTAAACACTTCATTTGCATTAATTTAGGTAACATAAAAACAACTCTACAAATTAATCATTATTTTTGATTGCTAGCTTAAGAAAAATGATACCAAAACAAGTCAAATAGTGCACCAAGACACTACCAATCAGTGGTACAATCAGCTTCTCAAACTCAGAGGTCTAGCCCTCAGGAGTATGCTTTGCATCAGTCCTATGATGCTGACATACAGTTTTGATGAGGCAAAACACACATGCATGTGCCCAGCACACACACACACAGCCAAATTCAGACTTGTGTGAGTAAAACGAATATACTTCATTCTCAATCTCACTTTCCATCCACAGGACTGCCCCGCCTTCTGTGATCACAGGTAGGAAATGCCAGCTCGCTGCTGACAAATGAGAAAACAGAAATCTGAACAGAGCTCAAGTCAAAGTCATAATTGCAACTATTACCCACCCTAGGCCTGAGCTGACTGATATGACCACAATCCCGAGGGCAATGAAATGCCCTAGGGGTGTCACCCTGGGGATAGAAGCACTCATCCTGAAAGTGGCTATCTGGGAGACAGTAGACAGTAGATAGCAGCCTTTCCTTACACCACTTGGAGTCTCCACAAAGAGGCAAGATATCAATATCATCCTCAAATTTTCTCTAGCTTGTTAGAGTCAAGCCTAGAGGAAAGATAGATGTCAAAGGTCAACTGCCATTCTGGAAGGACTCCAGAAAACAAAAGTCACCGCTTATCTCTTCGAAAAGGTAAAAGGTTTGAGATGAATCATACTGCCGTCTACATTTAAAGAATGCCCCTCGCATCCATAGCACCAGCATCTTGATGTCAAACATAAGGACGGGGAGCAAACAGACAAGGTACATCCTGACTTTGCAGTTCCTTTCCCTTAAAACCCTGACTCAGGACTACAGAATGTCAAGTTCATGAAAAAAAAAAGTGACTGGACATTAATTCAATCTTCCCTGAAAGGCCTCTCATGTTCACTCTGAAGGAGACATTGACTAGTTCTGGAAATAACTCACACTTAATCCTAAATTTAACCCCAGCCCCAACCTCATTTCAACCCTAACCATAGCCATAACCATTACCACAACCCATAAGTCTATGCCAAATCTATGACTATTTCTAACCCTAACCTAACACTGACGCTAAGCCTCAGATTCAGAAGACACCTTAACCCAAATCTAACAAAAAAATCTAAACCAAAACCTAAACCTAATCTTAACCCCCAACCCAACCCTAACCCTAACATTATCTCAAGATAACCATGACTGTGAAACTATCACTAACCTTAACCCTAACACTAACCCTCTGTTCCAGAAGACATCTAACCCTAAACCTAACCCTAATCTAACGCCAAACCTAAACCTAAACTGAATCTTAATGCCAAACCCAGCCCTAAACTTACTCTTAACCCTGAGTTGCAGAAGTAACCCAACCCTAATCCTGATCCAAATCTAACCCCAACCCTAATATTCAGCTTAACTACAATCCTAACCCTAACTTTCCACCTAACCCTAACCCTAAACCTGAGTTCCAGAGGTCACCTAACCCTAATGCTAACAGATACTAATATCCTAACCCTAAGCCTAACCTTGGATTGCAGGTTACAGGATATCAGCTAACAAATAAGCTAATCATCACCTTCAGTCTCAGACTTCATCTAATGCCAACCCTAACCCCAACACAACCCTAACAACAACTCTAACCCTAACCTGAGTTACAAATGTCACATAACCATGAGATTTAGAACTCACCTAACCCTTACAATAACTGTAATCCTAATTTAGTACAAACAATAAGGCAAATCATATCAAACCAAACCCAAAGCTAACAAAAACCCTAACCCTAAACCTAATAGAACACAAACCTAACCAAAATCCAGACATGAACTCTAATCCTGAATTCCAGAATTTCAGAATTCAGGCCAATTTTATGGCCAACCTAACCCTAGCCTTAACTTGGACCTTAATCCTAACCCTGAGTTCCAGAACTAAAATAACTATAACCCTTATCTCTAGTCTTAGCCCTAGTCTTGAGGTGCAAAAGTCACATAGCTCTAACTCTATCCTACACCTAACCCTAATGCTTACTTTAAAATAAAGCCCAATCTTTTTTTTCTTTTTTTTTATTTTTATTTTTTTTACATTTTATTAACTCTATATCCCAGCCGTGTCCCGATCCCCCATTCCCTCCCAGTACCTCCCTCCCTCCCTCATCTCCACCGTGCCCCTTTCCAAGTCCACTGATGGGGGGGACCTCCTCCCCATTCATCTGATCCTGTTTTATCAGGTATCTTCAGGACTGGCTGCAAAGCCCTCCTCTGTGGCCTAACAGGACTGCTCCTCCCTTCGGGGGTGGGGAGGCCAAAGAGCCAGTTATTGAGTTCCTGTTAGAAATAGTCCCTGTTCCCCTCACTTTGGGAAACCAATTGGTTACTGAGCTACCACAGGCTACATCTGAGTGGAGGTTCTAGGTTATATCCATACATGGTCCTTGGTTGAATGTCAGTCTCAGAAAAGACCCTGTGCCCAGATATATTTGGTCCTTGTGGAGCTCCTATCCTTTCCCCATCAGACTAACTCCCCTTCCTTCCTATGGTTCCCTGTACTCTGCCAAAGGTTTGGTCATGAGTGTTTGCTTTGAAAACACTGCTAGTTAGAGTCTTTCAGATGCGCTCAGTAGACTCCTGTCATACGTTCAATGCACATCCCATCTGTCTTTCTAAATGAGGATTGATCATCTTAACCCATGTGCGCTCAATTGATTATCTTTTTTAGGTGTATAGATTTCATTATGTTTATCATATCTTATAGGTCTATATAAGTGAGTATATCCCATGTTTGTCTTTCTCCTTCTGGGATATTTCATTCAGAATGATCTTTTCTAGATCCCACCATTTGCCTGCAAATTTCATGATTTCCTCCTTTTTGATTGCTGAGTAGTATTCCATTGTATAAAAATACCACAATTTCTGTACCCATTCCACCGTTGATGGACATCTGGGTTGTTTCCAGGTTCTGGCTATTACAAATAGAGCTGCTATAAACATGGTTGAGCAAGTGTCCTTTTTGTGTACTTGAACAAACTTTGGGTATATACCTAGCAGTGGTATAGCTGGGTCTGGAGGAAGCACTATTCCTATTTGTCTTAGAAAGTGCCAGATAGCTTTCCAGAGTGGTTGTACCAGTTTACATTCCCACCAGCAGTGGAGGAGGGTTCCCCTTTCTCCACAACCTCTCCAGCATGTGTTATCGCTTGAGTTTTTCATCTTGGCCATTCTGATGGGTGTAAGGTGATATCTCAGGGTTGTTTTGATTTGCATTTCCCTGATGGCTAATGAAGATGAGCATTTCTTTAAGTGTTTTTCTGCCATTCGATATTCCTCTGTCGAGAATTCTCTGTTTAGCTCTGTTCCCCATTTTTTAATTGGATTACTTGGATTGCTGCTTTTCAGCTTCTTTAGTTCTTTGTATATACTGGATATTAGTCCTCTGTCAGATAAAGGGTTAGTGAAGATTCTTTCCCAATCTGTAGGCAGTCGTTTTGTTTTGATGACGGTATCCTTTGCTTTACAGAAACTTTTCAGTTTCATGAGGTCCCATTTATTGATTGTTGCTCTTAGAGCCTGTGCTGTTGGTGTTCTGTTCAGGAAGTTGTCTCCTGTGCCAATGAGTTCTAGGCTGTTCCCCACTTTTTTTTCCAATTGATTTAGGGTATCTGGTTTTATGTTGAGGTCCTTGATCCATTTTGACTTTAGTTTTGTGCAGGGTGATAAATATGGATCTATTTTCATTTTTCTGCATGTAGACATCCAGTTGGTCCAGCACCATTTGTTGAAGATGCTGTCTTTTTTCCATTGAATGGAATTGATAAAGCCCAATCTTAACTCTAACCCTGAATTCAAGCGATTGGAACCATGGCCATAACTCTAATCCAATTCTAACCCAAATCCTAATCTTAATCCTAATCCTAAACAGAACCCTAACACAAATCGTAATCCTAACCCTAATACAGCCTACTGTTTCTTGGACCGGGCAGAAATGAGGAAAAGACAACCTCAAATGCAACAGAATGAAGACATTTAATTCCTCCATATTGAGCCACCATCACAAAATGCAAAGGACAAATGAGTCCATCTGTCCATCAGTCACATTTCACCTCTGCTAAGACTGTCAACTGGACAGAAGGACTCCATAAAAGTAAAATCTAGCATACACATATATGTATATGTCTGTATTCTGTCTTACTCGGATGCTATGTCGTAGGTGACTCCCTAAACCTTTATAACAAAAATACAGAGTAAATATACTAATATTGATTTAGATGTAAATGAAATGTGTTGCTTTGATGAGCAAAGAAAAGAAAACTAGATGAGTTTAAATAAGTAGAAAATAGCTAAATATTCACAGAAATCTTAGAAACAGGGTTCTCTTCCCCGGGCTTCTTGTACAGTGTATATTCTCTGCTCATCCTCAAAAAAAAAAAAAAAAAAAAAAAAAATTGCCAGGGCAGGGCAGATTCTATAAGTGTTCCCAGGTGCACAGATTTTCTCTTCCATTAGGCCCTACTGTACCTGTTTTTCTGAGCACCCCCCCACAAAAAAAGGTCCCAGAAGGGATAAGGACATTTTATTTTAGAAGGCAGTGATATTCTCATCCAGATCTATTCAACAGAATGTTACTTGTCTCCCTGTTTGGATTCAATGCTTCAGTGTAAACCTTTAATTGTGTTTAATCCATGTCTCTACATAAATACTTCAGTGCATTTCGTATTGTTATAATACCTGGTGCTAAATACCAGCCTGAAAATTCAAACATCTTAGACAGTTTTGAACTGGTTTTGATTGGATTTTCTTTGAATTAGGTTCTTTATGGACATGATATTTTTAAAAATTATAACATGACTTTTAGATATTGTTTGTGGAGCTGCAGAAATGGCTCAGCAGTTAAGAGCACTTGCTATTATTCCAAAGGATCTAAGTTGGGTTCCCAGCACCTACGTGGTGGCTCACAATTGCCAATAACTCCAGATTTAGGGGTTTGAAAGCCTCTCCTGGCCTCCATGGGTACTGCACTCATGTGCACACATATAGATACACATGAATCCACAGAAATGAAAATAAATTTTTGTATGTTGCTCAGAGTTTCACTGAATTGCTTATGTGATTGCAGGGTTTCCCTTTGCTGCTTTTTTTTCTTTATTGATAATCTTTGCTGTCAACTTTCCAGCTGCATTGTAACAGTTTTGGGGAGAAAAAAAGTGCAAGGAGGTGAAAGGGAGTGTCTTTTTCTTAATTGAAATTTAATAAATAATTCCTAAAATTATCTGGAGTAGAGGTGGAAGTATTAGCAATTTATTTAGGAATATGGGTTCAGCTGAAAGTGAAAAAAAAAACCTAAAAGTTTTGATTGTGCAGTAAATAATAAAAGGGAACGAAGAGGAGGAACATATAGGGCAGAGGTTCATGTCTTTTGTTAGAAATACTTTACTGTTATTTGATACTTTAAACTATGTGTAATTTGTATAAAACATTTCTAAAGGAGGTAAGTAATGAGACCCAGTAAATTAACTAAGAAATTGCAGTCCTAGTTCATACAAATGAGTAAGTAATGATCAATTTTGAAATAAGCTGGCTGTCTTTATTTCCTGATTGAAACTCCAAAAAAGGGAGTATTTCTAGCCCTTATTAAATATTATTTCCCTAGCACTTAAAGTTGGCTTTTCCCAAGGGAGAATTCAGGAGAGCAGACTGAGGGGCTGTGTCTCTAGTGTCACTGCAAGCTCTCAGACTTTATGAAAGCTCTGCAGTGCCAGAGGCCAACCTAAAATTGTGACTGAAACAAAGCAGAGGCTGAGGGAGAGAAGTTTTAGGGCAGCCTGAGCCCTAAAACTGTGATGGAGGCACAAGACCTGCATGCTGCAGTCAGCTGGAACCGGGCAGCTAGGCAACTTGATAAGAATTGGCTGAAGTGAACAGAACAAACAGGAAGGAGTCAGGAGTAGTCACAGAGGTGGGAGTCAGTGCCCACCATGCCAGCTTGCTTGGGTGGATTTTTCATGTACATTTATTTGCATGTGTAAGTCCATCTAGCTTTAGAGATGGGGTGTTAGAGAGCTTTCATCTGCCAGAGTAGAACAGATATATACACATACAGCAAAGAGACGTATACAAATGGCAACTGTTGGGTGATGGCAAAAGCCACCCTATGGCTTCTGAGATACATGCAAATAAATGCAATGAAAAGTGAGCAGTGTTCCAGGAATGAGGACAAACTGCCCTTCTCTGCAACATCAAGGCAACACCACTTTGTGACAGACACACTAGCTGTGTGATCATGGGTGAGGTCCCTGCAGCCTGCTCTTGACTGCAGTCTAGCAGTGAAGGTCTTTTCTTGCAGACAGATGCCCGGTGTTGCTTTAAGGAACACTGCTAACAGAGGGCTGCTAGAGCCAAGGCTTCTGTTATAACTCAAAGACGCTCTAACATGATTTACTCTTTTAATTAGACACAGTTCTTAGGATTTTATCTTGGATGACATTGCAGTACTTAGACAATGACTATGCTGCTTGGCTTCCTTCAGTAACATCCTAGTAATTTTAGTGGATTCCAGGGTAATGTCTACGAGAACTCAGGCATCTGTTTTTGAATGGTTATGTTAAAATGAAAACTGAAAAATATTCTAAGCTAATGATACCTAACACTTACTTCCATTTGGTTAAAAGCCTTTCTTTATTCATAATTAATTTCTCAAAGATGCTTATGCTATAGGCATTACTCTTTATCCTTGTTTACAAGAGGTATAGGGTTATTTCTTAAAGCTAATAGAAATAGTGTTGCAAACTTTGAGTCGTGTGTGTGTGTGTCTGTCTGTCTGTCTGTCTGTCTTTCTGTCTGATCCTCTTCCCTCCCCACCCCTGCCTTGTGTGTGTGTGTGTGTCTGTCTGTCCGTCTGTCTGTCTTTCTGTCTGATCCTCTTCCCTCCCCCCCTGCCGTGTGTGTGTGTGCGTGTGTGTGTGTTGTTTTGAGACTGATTCCCATTGTGTAACCCAGCCTGACCTCTAACTCACTGCCTTCAGGCCTCAGCCTCGTGAGTGCTAGGATTACAGGCATGTGCCACCATACCAGGTACTATTTCTACTTTCTTTTCATATCCGAGGCTAATGACAGCCAACGATATTTCTGTATTTCCACTGGCTCCCCGAAGTGTGGTTGGAAAGAGAAGAAATTGACCTTGGTGCTGCCTGAGTCCTGCTTGGATTGTGAAGGGAAACAGATGCTCCATTCCACCCTTGTCCTCAAGCACTACCAACTTGGAGTATAGACTTACCTAGAAGAAGAGAGAAAACCCAAGTGGCAGTGACCTGATGTCAACTAGGAACACAGAGAGGGCTATGTCTCGCCTGTGCTTAAACCTGAGCATGAAGAGCCTTGTGACTGTTTCCTACTGATTGGCACAAGGAAGAGAAAGAAAGAAAACCAAATACAAATGTTATTAAAATTTCATCTTGGGATGAAAACAGTTCAGCGAGTAAGGGCATTTGGTGCTAAGCCTGATTCCAGTTTAAAGGGAAGTGTGAAGCATCAGCAAGTGTATTAGAGGAGTTTCTATGTCTCATCGGGCTGCAGGGTGGGGCTAATTTATTTTCTTTTTGCTTTCACCATCCAACTTTGATAACAGCCTATTCCCTGTAAAGTTGGTGCTATGCTGCCATGTTGAATACACGAGTACTTAGAAATTGAGACACACAGTAATCAGCTCCCAGCAGCCCTGTCCACTGTCATCCTTGTGTGTCAGTCATTAGAAGATACACATGGATGAAACAGCCAGAGCCAGACAGTTGTTTTATAAAAGTCTAGTTTATTTTTAAATTTTTTGTTGTATGTGTGAGTGTTTGGCACATGCCTGTGGGTACGCTCAGAGGTCGGAAGTGGGTTTTAGATACTATAGAGCTGCGGTTACAGGCAGTTGTGAACTGCCAGATGCGGGTGCTGGGAACCAAACTTGTGTCCTCTGGAGGAGCACTATGAATTTAACTACTGTGACATCCCTCTGGCCCTCAGATTCTAGTTTTGAAAGCTGTTAAAGTCATCAGCAAACTTTTAACTGATATGTACTATTTGCTCAGATTTTAAACATCTTAAATTCACATCATTTCTATAAAAAGAATAGGTAGCTCTTAGCCTTCTATTTAGTCTGTGAAAACAAGATTTACCAACACATAAGTGCATGTCATTCAAGGCTGGATATTAGGGCACAGAATGAAAAGTGCTGTGGTATGACTTTTTCCTGGAAGGACATGAATAAACACTTACTCACTTCAGATAGGGCTCTAATAACATCCCAAAGAAATAAATCCATCCACATCTATGTTAGTGAATCAGTAGGGTTATTGGGGTTACTTACAGGAGTGTGGTGACTGAAAGGCACCTGCATCCCCAAAAGGTCCATCAGGCATGGGTGACAACTCTCAAAAGGTGGAGCTTTCTGCATGACTTTCAGGCAGCTCAACTGGCCAGAGTCTCCTTCCCCTCTCCCCACAACTATTCATTCCTTTTATAGCCTTGGGGAGATGCTGTACTGTGAATCTTGTAATTCTGGGGCTTCCTGAGTCCTGAGAGCTTCATTTGCTTCCCACATCTAATAAAGCTCCTTCTCCCTCCAGAAGAGAGTGTTTTGATTGAGAGGAAAAGCTACACAACAAGGTCTATACAACCCAGACTTTCCAAGTACCCACTTCCTGTGGCTTCAGATTGCAGGTGAAGTTGTTAAAACCGCTGACTCCTCAGGAAAGTCCCCCCAAGAGAGTGAGACCTTTGGCTCTGGCGTGCACCGCTGAAATCTTTTTGGCCATTGCCTCTTCTTTTTGAGTCTCTCCGTATGTGGCCCTTAGGAATATTATGTTCTGTCTAAATTTAACTCTTTTGTTTCTGGGAACCCTGCATGGATTCTCATGTATTATCAGCAAATCTCAGGTTTGGTGGTTGTTGTGAAAGGAAAATGTTATGTTACTCAAAGTGATTTGTGTATCCAAGCAGTATATCCTATTATTGCTCCAGTACTATATACAAAAAGAGAGAAAGAAACTTATAATTTTCAAGGAATGTAAAAATCAGAAAAGAGTTCAGTACCACTTGGTACATCAGTACCAAAATGATGTAACCTTGACAGATTAGAAAAATGAAAGAGTTCAGTTGGTGTCTTAGGGATGAGTCACATTTGTGCAAAGAAAGCCAGAGAGGTCATTACCATTATGAAGAACAGACATGGGGGACATGGGGGACATGGGGAGATGAGGCCAAATGAGGAGACAAAACTCCTCTCAAACTCTTACATGTCACCCAGAAATATCTACATTCTATTTAGAAAACACCAAGTTCTAAAAACAGACCCAAGAAGAGTAGTGATGGACCTCTATCGGAAATTCTACTCTGGCAATTTTTGATTAATTTGGCAAGACCTTAGACCTTATGAGTCCTCTCTCAGAAGGCCCATATTAAACTTTTAGGATGATGTATGAGCAACACAAGGCAGGCCAATCCTTCCACAAGAACACATGTTGATATCTTTACATCTTTATTTAAAGGGGTCCTACAAGAATTATGGTGTTTTGCTGGCATTCTGCTGGCTAGAGGAGAGATGACTGATGAATAGGCCTTGGTCATGTTCTGCACTTGAAACCACAAATCTGTCATTGTGTCCACAAACTCAACTTAAAGAGGCCTCATTACAAAAGAGTTTCCTAATTTTTATGTCTGGAAAATTGAGAGGATAATAATTCTTGCTAATGATACATTATTGTATTTTCAACCTAAAAGGAGCACAGGAAGGGAGATAAAAAGATGAAAATGATCAGAAATGGCTGCATGGAAATTCTACCTGACAGGGACTCCAATGAGGCTAGGGATTGCAGAGTGACCTCAGCCTTCTAAGCATTAAACTTAGATAACATTTTTTTTTATCTTCATAAAGGGCACAATTACAAAACATTGAGAGGGAAAAAAACCTAACAGGTTATGAGTTCTAGAAAAAGACCATGTTTGGTGCTATTTTCTGTGCATTTCTGTACAAAAGCTTTGTAAAGTCCAAACTGTCCAGTTTGCTTAAAACACCTTCCCGATGGTGAGTGCTCTCTGTCATGAACAATTCCACATTTGGCTAAGGCCAAGGATCTGGCTTGCTTCCATGTATGTGGACCTATCTGTATTGCCCACATGGCACACTGGGGTTGGCTACCCAGAGGCTATTTAAGCTGTGGGCTGGTTTTCCCCAGGGTCAGATGATTGTTCAAGGTTCCTGAATAAACTGCATTGAAAAAAAAAAAAAACCACACAAATATCTGTCTTAAATCAGGCTATCCACTCTTTCATAATTAATGTCTTCCATATGTTCTACAACTTTATTACTATTAGTCTGTTTTCTACAACTATAACAAAATAATTTCAGTCTGTAGGCACTTTTTAAAAATATTTTTAATTTGGTTTTCTTATGCCTCTGTCTTCCTTCTTCATCCCAATCTCTTCCAATACCCCAACACCAGGTAGGAGAGAAAGAAGATTAGTGAGGAGAGGGTCATAGTTCTCTTTAACTACTTACTGATGTTTAGGGACATAGTTCCTTGGGACAAGCCCAGTCTTTGTAGTCAGAATATCCAGCAGTCCAGCAGTCTAGCCCGCCAGCAAACCAGCAATAGCAAACACAGCAGCAGGACAACCAGGCAGCAGCAGGACAACCGGGCAGCAGCAGGGAGAGCAGCAGCTGCCCCAGGCCTTCTAGGGGTTTTGGCATTAATTTCCTCTCAGAGACCTCAGAATTAAACTACTGCATCTGGCAAAGATCACATCCCTATCAGAGCCTCCATGAGGCAAATAGTTTGCTGCTGTGGACAATCTAAAGTAGCCCCATATCCTATACATGGCATTAAAACAAAAACATGTTTACATAACATAACAGAGATGATGATGATGATGATGATGATGATGATGATGATGATGATGATGATGATGATGATTTATTCACTTTGTATCCCGGTTGTAGCCCCCTCTCTAATCTCCTCCTGGTCCTACCCTCCCTCCTTCCTTCTCTATCCTTCTACCCTAGTCCACTGATAGGGGAAGTCCTCCTTCCCTACTGTCTGACCCTAGCCTATCAGGTCCCATCAGGACTGCCTGTATCTTCTTCCTCTGTGGGCTGGCTAAGTCACCACATCAGGGAGAAGTGATCAAGGAGCAGGCAACCAAGTTCATGTCAGAGACTGTCTCTTCTCCCCTTAGCAGGTGACGCATGTGGAGACTGAGATGTCTATGGGCTACATCTGAGCAGGGGATATAGGTCTTCTCTATGCATGGTCTTTGGTTGATGCATCAGTCTCTGTAGTCCCCCCTGGGCCCAGGTGTTTTGTTTTGTTTTGTTTTGTTTTGTTTTGTTTTGTTTTGTTTGCTTTACTGGTATCCTTATGTGGCTTCTGTTCCCCTGGGTCCTTTTCTTTTCCCTTTCTTCCATAACTGAGTTTCTAAAAACACTAAAACTTCTACTACACCAATCTGTACAAAGGAAACAAGGATTATTTGACCCACATCCCCATATATTCAAGAACATGGAGCCAGCATCGTCTCAGCTCTGGCATGGGCTGTATACATATGGCAGATAGTATCATAAGGGAAACATAGATGGGGGAGGTGGAAATCGTATGTTAAAAGAAACCAGAGAGAGCCAGATTGGCCTGTTTTTCTTTCTTTTGTTTTTTTTCCAAATCAGTCCATTTATTGTTCGTTCAATCTGAAAGCATCCCCTTAAATGTCCCTGTTTACAGTGAACTGTAATTTAGAGACAACATCAGTACAGTTAGATGGTTCTAAATAGATTAATTTATTTTGGTGTGGTTACGACCTTTTTTAATTGTTTATTATTATTAGTTACATTTTATTAACTCTGTATCCCAGCTGTATTCCGCTCCCCTTATTCCCTCCCAATCCACCCTCCCTCCCTCAGCTTCTCCCTGCCCCTTTCCAAGTCTACGGATTGGAGAGGACCTTCTTCCCTTTCGTCTGGCCTTGTTTTATCAGGTAACTTCAGGACTGGCTGCAAAGTCCTCCTCTGTGGCCTAGCAGGACTGCTCCTCCCTTGGGGGGTGGGGAGGTCAAAGAACCAGCCATTGAGTTCCTGTCAGAGATAGTCCCTGTTCCCCTTACTATGGGAAACCAATTGTTATTGAGCTACCATAAGCTTCATCCTAGTAAATGTTCTAGGTTATATCCATGCATGGTCCTTGGTTGGATAAACAGTTTCAGAAAAAAACCCTGTGCCCAGATATATATGGTCCTTGTGGGGCTCCTATCCTTTCCCCGTCATACTAACTCCCCTTCTGCCAAAGGTTTGGTTATGAGTCTTAGTATGTGTTTTGAAACGCTGCTTGGTAGGGTCTTTCAGATGCCTTCTGTTGTAGACTCCTGTCATATGTCCAATGAACATCTCATTTGTCTTTCTAAGTGAGGATTGATCATCTTACCTCATGTCTGCTTTCTTGTTTATCTTTTTTAGGTGTATAGACTTCATTATGTTTATCATATCTTGTAAGTCTATATAAGCGAGTATATACCATGTTTGTCTTTCTCCTTTTGGGATACTTCACTCAGAATGATCTTTTCTAGGAACCACATTTGCCTGCAAATTTCATGATTTCCTCATTTTTGATTGCTGAGTGGGATTCTATTGTGTAAAAATACCACAATTTCTGTATCCATTCCTCCGTTGATGGACATCTGGGTTGTTTCCAGGTTCTGGCTATTACGAATAAAGCTGCTACAAACATGGTTAAGCAAATGTCCTTGTTGCGTACTTGAGCAAATTTCGGGTATATACCTAGCAGTGGTATATACCACTGGGTCTTGAGGAAGCATTATTCCTAATTGTCTGAGTAAAAAAGCTAACCAGGGTCCAAGCAGTGATCAGTCCCATCTATGTGCATACAATCTAGTGACCTAACACCTTTTACTAGTCTGTTCCTCTTAAGAGTTTTACAATCTCATCCAGGTGTGATGCTGCACGCTTTTAATTCCAGCACTCAGAGAGGCAGAGGCAGGGGGAGCACTGTGATTTCAAGGCCAGCCTGGTCTACAAAGCAAGTCCAGGACTGCCAAGGCTTCACAGAGAAGCCCTGTCTTGGGTGGGGAAAGGGAAGAATTCTACAATCGCAATACTGTCACACTGAGGACCATGGTTTAGTACCGGAGCCTCTGGAGACACAGTCAAAGGACCTCTGACCTACAGCACGTGCTTCCACCTATCTAAGAATTTCAAAGCTAAACTCCCACCCACCTGCAAACAGTGTTCTTCTAGTTCTCTGATCTAAAGGTAGTCTCTAGTGAAAGGATCCCCCAGCCTTAGGCCCCTTCCTGACTTTTTCGTTGATTTTGAAAATTCTCTTGATATGTGTATTTTTAAAAAATGAGATTTTATATGATTTCTCATTTAAATTTTCATCTATTTTCTCATCTATTGTATGTAATACATTGATACAAGCTCAAAGAAAAGCTGTGGAGTTTTCCTTAGGTTGACTGAAATAAAGTGAAGACACTTTGGATGCAGGCTATAGAGAAGTCATTTTTTAAACAAATCTAGAAACTTCTTTGCTGTCTGGATTTTCTAGAGCTGTACAGGATTCCGGAGGGTGAAAACACATCAGTGGTTTTCCCAGTGCTAGACCCTGCGTGGTACAATAACAACCTTCCAGGCAAGATGCGCCTACTTGTGCAGTAGTGGCATGAAGGTTATGAGAGCCAACAACTGCTTTCTGGTTGAATGTGAGTTCTGCTTCACTGGAGGAGAATGCCATGCCTGGTACTGTAACCCTGGCCAAAAGCCCATGGCTCAAGAAGCCATATGCCATAGGGTAGGGCCTGTGTTGCTGTTTTGCTAAATGATCACGCTGTCAAATTGCCTTCTAAATCGTATGCTTATGCCCGTAGACCCAGGCTGCTCTCGTTCTTGTTCAGAGAAACTTCACTTTAGCGGAATTAGCAGCCAGTAGAGAGACACTTAATTGGTCCAAGTGCTGGACTGATGGATGGACTGAGGGAGTAGTCTCCATCACCAAAACAGGCATCTAGCTGAGAGGACATGAGGAAGTGCTGAGGTACAAATGAAGAGAACTAATGACAGGAAATAGTGTGTAGATATAATCACATGTTATTGTAAGCCTATATAAAATTTTTGAAAATTAAATAAACATTTATTTTGAAAAGAATAAGGCAGTTGAAAAAGTAAAAAAAAAAATAGAAATTATGTACACATACACATAAAACAAAGCAAAAAAAATTAACAATCGTATTTTTTTAAGATGAGGGTTTTACTGTGTAGCTTAGTGTTCTAGAGGGAGCCCCACAAGTCATGTAACTATATATCGGTGTGTCTGTGATCCAGCAATGGCTGTCTACCAAAGGAAAGCCTAAGACTCCAGAGCGCTGGGATTACAGACATGTCAAGGGGTAACCATAAACAAATGGGACAAGAAATTTTGCCAGTCCTCTAAAGTTCTGGACTGTAAATTTGGTATGATATTTCAAAAGTGACCACAAGATTCATTATATTGAAAGTTGAAAATTATACGTCGTGAAGAATTTGAATACCAGTTTTAAGGAGTCTGAAATGTGTCTAGGCATGGGGAAGTCGTGCTCTATATTTGAACAGAAAAGTCGTTTTAGTGTCTTTTAAATCTGAGTAGTTTCCAAGCACAGCACAACGTTGAGATAATGCATAAGCTCAATATACAAGTTGACTAAAAACACAGAATTTAGACCTGAAAAACAAAAAGTCTTTTAAATGATCCATTTTCATCCTTTCCTGGCTTCACTGGAATGGGAGATTGTTTAAGTGCAGAGAAAGGAAACTCCCTTCTCTAATAGAACAAGGCCATATAGGGCTACTCTGAACCTTTAGATTACTTGATGCTTGTCTCTGGACTGATTGTTTGCCGACTCACACATCAGTGCTTCGAATGGTCTTTGTTATCACCGATTATTATATTGACTAATATCTGGGGTCTTTTAGGACCCATCTAATCTGGGTCCAGCACAATGCCTGATGCTCATTCGTTTCAATGATTGTGTGCCTGCACTGGTATAAATGCAGCATGGCTGTCCTTCTGATTTGTGCTGACTGATTTGTATTGACTTTGAGTTAGTGCCCTCTATTTTGCAGTGACTCCAGCAATGGAGCTCCCCAATTTGGGGACACGGTATATGAGCAAAATGAGACTAGTCTAGAATGTGGGAGTTAAGTCTTCTCATCTACCCTAAGCAGCAGAAAAAGATGAGTTGTGGGATCTCTTTAGACCATGAGCAGAATAAAAATGAGCAACAAAGGAACTGAAAAAAAAAAAGGGTTGGAAAATGTCTCAGCAATAATGTGTGTTCAGAATGGCTCAGCGAAAGGGGTTCTGTTAAACTCTCAGCCAGGTGGTAGGCATAGGTGAGCATGCTCCTTCCTCCACACCTGCTCTGACGTCTTGGATAGCTAAGCTTGGATATTTAACTTTGGCATCTGTACCTTAGGCCATTCATTATCACAACTGGTGCAAAGGAGCACATAATTTATAGAAGTTGCAAATCTTGGGGTTTGTTGAAAAAATTTGGATGTGCTCTTTCATTGTCTGTATTATTTATAGGTCGTTCGGGGCAGCAGACTGAAGTAGCTCAGTGGATAGCTTAGTGAGAAAGCCAGAAAATGGCTCTCAGCTGTACTATCCACATAAATAATGTTAAGCTCAGTAAGTTCACAGTGCTTCATTTTCCTAAGAAGTAAACTATAATACTAGGGCCCATGTCTTAAATGGCTGACAAATTGCTATTTTTGTTACAGGTGTTTATTTGTGTGTGTGCATATGTGTATATGTGTGCAAACACATGTGTGAGTGCCCCTGAGTGTCATGTGTATGGTGGAGGTCAGAGGACATCTTGCAAGAGCCAGTTCTCTCCTTCTAATATGTAGGCCTCCGGGGATTGACCTTAGGCCATCAAGCTTGTCAGCAAGTCCTTTTAGCCACTTAGCTTCCCTTAGCAGTTATGATAGAGCCTGACAACAGAGACAACAGACTAGTAAATATTGTCATGCTGAGAGGACATTCTTTAATTCCGTGCTTTCCTATTTTTATTTTCTCCTTTGTGACATATTTTTTAAAGACATCCCTGAATCCTGAAAATGTAGAGTGCAGAGTAGGAGACAGTGAAGGGAAAATTGTATAATCAAAGAGGAACAATCACACCCTCAGATCCCCAAGATGCAGCCATGTCTGTAAAAAACAAACGAAAGCATATTCAGGAGCTTATATCTTAAAACAGATGGTAGAAAATAAAGGCAGTTTTGTGAAATTAAGGCAATTGTGAAATTAACTTGGTTACATTCGCTATTGCCATGATAAAATACCCTGACAATAGGAAGAAATAGAGGGATTGTTTCAACTCAAAGATCAAGGGTGGCACTGTCATGGCGGCAGGAGCTCAGCTCGACTTGTCCATCTCTCCAGGGAATGATCTTATCCTACATCAATCAGTCTTGTATCCCTCAACTCCTCCAGATCTACCTTCCCACTCCACACCCCCCCAACCTTTATATCCTCATTTTTTAAAACAAAACAAAGAACCCGTATCTAATCCAATTAGTGCTGGCTGTGTTTTACCTACCAGGGACCATACTCTCAAGGTAAATCACTCCCCTACGTAGTCCTGACTCATTTTATATCGAGTCCAAGAAGACATCAAGGAAACTGGCTGGCATGCTCGTGTGGTATCAACGATTGATTTTGCTTCAACCAGGGCTGAGCTGGTCCTGTAGTCACACAAGATCACTAGACTGAAGGCTGAGCTGACCTTAGGCTTCTGTCTGTGTTTGCTGATGTTTCCTGATGGCATGGGTACTTGAAGCTGAACTCAAAGAGAAATAGATAGATACACCCCCATCGATTTCAGCGTAACTCCATTGGCATGTATCTTGGGCATTAGACCTATTTTTCTCCACCACTTGCATTGATTCATATCTTTTCAAAGAAAAATGTAACATCTGGGCCACAGATTTTACTGGACAAGGCATTTCCGAATTACAGAAGACTCAACTGGTTTCACATTATTACATCGGGTGTCCTTATACAGAAAGCCCTGATCAAGAATTAACTAATGTTACTTATAGGTACTCCCATTCATAATTGTTTATGGTCTCAGAAGCTAGGTGAGCACTAGGTAAGCACTCTGCCTCTAAGCTCCACCCCAGCTCAGAGCCTCAGCTTTTGCCCTCCCATCTTGTGTCTGAGTTTTAGCCTAACCTGTGTGTGCTCAGTCTGTCCTTCAGTAGGCAGCTATAAGTGGTTCGCTGTGGCCCATCACACCCCACAGCAGAGGCTGCTGTACCTACTTCACTAAATGTAGAAGCACTCACGCATGTGTATGTATGTAGACTCACAGTGCTATTACAGATATAAATATACACATCTGTGCCTCTAAGGGTACAAGAAAGTTGCAGCAGCGCTGCTTTACATTTCAAATCATTGAGCAGTACATGAAATGTAATATAATTAATACAATAGAATGTTACACTGTCATCTTTCTTTAACAAGATATTTTCTCATCTGAGGTCGGTATACTTTGCTAAATGTGTATTATATTCTAACTAAAATCATAGTCCCTATAATTCAGAAGCCCACTACTTCATTTGGCTGTTACAGATACATAAGTAAAACACATTATTTATCTTGGACATTACTCCATCTCTACTCAAAAAAATGTACTCCTGCAGTTCAATGATGCCAAAATCCATGGCTGTGTCTCTGGCATCATTACCCTGCTGGTCAACCTGGCCTCATAAACATGATGCTCAACTTGGATAGCTCCATCCCACAATTCCATGTTTTCTGCCTCTAAAGTCTTGAATTCATTCTCTCCTCTTCCCTAACAACTTTCATTCTCCTTTCCACCTCATGCCTTTTCCTGGACAATGATAGTACCTCTCTAATTGTCTTTACAGCTACTACATTTTATGCACAGTTTCAGTATAACTTCCTTAAGTCACCACATACAGTGATGCCATTCCATTGTTAAAGCTGTTGACATCTCTCAGTGACTTGCTCAGTACAATTAAAGCTATTGGACCTGCCCTATATAGTGTCCCAACTATCCCTTTTGCCACCTACCTGTCCTTTCTTCACTACTCTGTTTCATATTTGGCCAACTTTGTCATCTCTCTTTGTATCGTCTTACTATCAGTGCTTTTTGATTCATATAATTATAATCTTTTTCTTCTAAGATTTTTTTTAAACTCCAGAGTCTTAAATGTGTTTATTCTACAATGTCCAATTAAAATGCTACCTCCTGGCTAAAGAAGGTGGACACCAGGGGGGGAGGAAGAGGGAGGCTACTAACTCACCCACAAAACCTTTGACCCAAAATTTGTCCTGCCTATCAAAAAGTCTATGGATAAAGATGGAGTAGAGATTGAGGAAATGGCCAACCAATGACTGACCCAATTTGAGACTCACCCCATGGGAGAGAACCAACCCCTGGCACTATTAATGACACTTTACTATGCTTGCAGACAGGAACCTAGCCTAACTGTCTTCTGGGAAGCTTCATCCAGCAGTTGATGGAAACAAATAGAGACCCACAGTCAAACAACAGGTGCAGCTCTGTGAGTCTTATGGAAGAGTGGGAGGAAGGATGGAGGGAGACAGAGAGGTCAAGGACACCACAAGAAGACCTACAGAGTCAACTAACCTGGACCCATGGGGGCTCACAGAAAGTGAACCAGCAACCAAAGAACATACATGGGCTGGACCTAGGCTCCTTACACATATATAGAAGATGTGCAACTTGTTCTTCATGTGGGTCCCTAACAATTGGAAGGAAGACTCTCCTGACTCTGTTGCCTGCCTTTGGATCCCTTTTTCCTTTCTGGGCTTTCTGGTCTGGCCTCAGTGGGAGAGGATACATTTAGTCCTGCTGCGACTTCATGTGTCAGGGTGGGTCCATGCAGGGCTTCCCTTCTCTGAAGAAAAGGGGAGGAGGAGGGAAGAGGAGGACATGAAAGTGGGACTGAGAGGAGAGGAGGGAGGGGGCTTCAAACAGGCTGTAAAGTGAATAAATAAATAACAGGACAATAATACCAACCAAAAATAATGCTGCCTCTTGCACAAATTATTTTGCTCATTTTGCCCACTTATGATGTTTCTCTCCTTTATTGCTTTATTTACTACTATGAAGGCAGGATGGAAAGATGGGAGAAATGAAGAAATAGGAAGAGAAAGGGGACCCTCACTCCAGAATCTGATTGGGGCTTCCTGCCAGATAAAACTCAAAAATTCTAGCACAAACACTATTTGCCATGAAGGTTGCTGATAATATTCCTTTAATGTAAAATACTTTTAAGGGATGTTAAGGAATGCTTTTTTTGGCTGAACAATAAGACCTTGAGCATGCTATTTCTTCTTCACAAGATATTTTCTAGAAATTTCACACTCACACACACACAGACACACACACACTGGCTATTAATTTTGTTTATAATAAAAATCTTAACTTCCTGTGCAGTTCTTAGAATTTTGGATTATAGCTCATCAACTGCAATTATCCTGTCTGGTGCACTTCCAAAACCAGCCTATGAGGTCATTTGGGTTTCTTAGCAACTCTTTGAAGACATAACATCACAGCCTCCCAAATTATGTAAGTAGCCGTTGTCAAGACAGTCAAGGGCAACAATACTTTTTGAGAAGCCCACACACACCCTTTGATCTGTCTCATCCTTTCTTCGAGTACCTCCTTTTATTGGTCCCTTTCTACGCTTAAAGACTCCTTTTGATAAGCTCTAACTCTGCTTCATCCTGACTCTTCCTGAAATTCTTTTCTGCAGCAAAGTTGAGGTTCCTGGTTTCTGTTCGGTGGAGGTCTCTGGAATAAACTCCTCAGCCTGCAAACATCAGGGTAGAGCTGGATGTCTGGCCCACGCCTGGCTGCTACTGATACTATCTATCTCTTTATGACCCTACACTATATGTAACTATGTATTTTCTGCCTGAATCTAAGACCTCACACAGAAATGCTGAATCATGAGTCTGGATCCCAGCTCTGGTGCTGGCCTTGTGTGATTTTAGGAAAGTCTCTTTTTTTTTTTTTCCAGGATATAGGACACAGGTGATAATTTCTAGGGGTGATGATAATTTAAACCTTATCATACAATCAAGTTCTCCAAGCTTACTAGAAAGCATTGGAATTCAAATAACAGACTCTTAGCTAAGGGACCTCTCAAGTGGCTCAGGGTTAGAAAACATTTCCTTCATGTTAGGGGTACTTTTATGCCTTTTCTTATCCTTTACAGACCTTCAAAGACTAAGAATATGGTCTATGAGACTTATTTATATTACTTTCAAAGCACGATCACGAGCCTGACACACCTCTGCTCGCTCTAGCAACACTTGTGTTGCAAGTAATTCTGCAGAAGCACCACAGGGTGGCAGAGAACAATATCACATGGAGTGAGATAGGGAATTTGACCAGAAATGGCCAAAGATTCTGGTCCATGATAAAAAAGAAAAAAGAAAAGAAAAGAAAAAGAAATCACCACCACCAATAAAAGACAGAAACAAAAACAAAACAAAACAAAAAAAAAGGAACAGAAACAAAAGCAGAAAAAGCAGGATCAACACACAGAGACTGGGACCTTAGTAACTCCATGGCTCATTGTTGACAGCTCTGGATAATCATCCAGACCCCTGGGGTCATTTTGCAGGTCTTTGTGCCAAGTGCTCAAATGGGTTTCCCACTCGCTGCATCAGGCAAGCTACAGGGAGATTCCAGGTTTCCTCTCCTCTCTAGAGGTTTCAGCCTGTCACGTTCCTTACCTCTGAAAGCCCTGTTGCTAGGCAACCGTGAGCTCTTTCAATCACTTAAGTTTAAAGTGCATTTTATGAAATCTCTCTTCTTGGCATACTTGAGTTAGATAGTAGCAGTTTCTAAGTAGAAAAAAACAAGCCTAGAAGTGGCCAGTTTGTGATCTTAGAACAGTTAACTAAATCAGTTTCTTCAATGTCCTTGGGCTTCATGAAGGCCAGATAGTCAGGGGGTGGAGGATATCTCTGCCATGGACCGTGTTGCCCGCTTTTTGATCATTTGCCCCCGATGGAACTGCCCATGGGCAGGGGACAGGGGAGGAAGATGAACTCAATCTCCATGTGAATAGATAAGGGTGTCCTGGTAAGGTGTGGCTCCCCTATTCTGAGGAAATAGGGGAAGGGAGGATGTGGGAAGGTGGATGGGACTTGGAAAAGAGGAACAAGGAACCTACAACCGAGATGTGAATTGAATTTAAAAATATACATATATACTAGCGTAACAGTGATAAGCAGCAAGAGTCTACACAGGCTGCAGGAATGCTCGAGGAAACTATTATATTTCCCTCAAGGTCAGTGACTATTTTCCTTTTTTCAGTCACTATGTCCTTTCAAAATAGGCAGTTAAAAATATGTTTTAACTGTAACTGAATTCTTACTTGGAATCTTCTGTATTTAATCTGGTTCTTACAGCAATACGACGCAGAACAGAGGGGTTCTTCCCTCTCTCTCTCCTGATTAATCATTTTTTCCTGCAAAATTGCCCTGGCCAGTTGCTGAAGCCTGTGCTCTGCATGCCTGGGGCTGCTCCACAGCAGGAGCACATGGGCTCAGAAGTGACTTCTGTAGCTAGATTTGGCATTGTTCGCGTTTCCCTGCAATGCACCACAGAGGTCTCCGGCAAGCAGAGCCGGTCTTCGATCTGCAGCCGCTTAATAATTTATAGCGTATTTCAGTGTTGGAACTTAGAACACATATTTAGGATAGCTCAGCTTGCTGTTTCTCAAATACTTGGATGGGAGGAGGACTTTTTAACTAATTGCTCCCAGGACCACCATTGGGATCCAGAGACAAACTGAACACAGCCTACTTCACCATGAAACTGACAGCTTTGACCTTACTTTTGGCTTTTTAGTGATGATTAACCACTTACGTCACAGATAATGCAGGAGCATGGTTCAAAACTCAAAAATATTTTCAAGTTGCCAATGGCAACAACATAATGACTCCGTGGGCTGGATGTGACTGGAGGAGGATGTGGATATTAGATCTAGTTTACTCCAAGGGCGTGCGGAGGGTCGAGTATCACGTGACCTGCCAAGCAGCGTTGCCTGGGGGAATCTCCATCTTCACTGGAGGCCCCTAACTCCAAACCTACTGTTTTGCAACTAATGCTACTCTTTGTTACACGCCAGAAGGTTAATCTTCTGCACTCCCTAGGCAAGATTCTGTATCTTAGAAAAAATATATATAATTTTAATTAGCTGATCCTAAGAGGAGGTGATATAGTTTGAGATAATACTGTCTTACATGAGCATTAGTGATTTCGTCATTGTTTCGATGAGGAAACTCAAGCTAAGACAAGATATATCACTTGAGAATTATCACATGACCAGGAAATGAAGACACAACTACAGGCCAGTTAGTGACTGCTGTCCGCCATCATGATCTCCAATAGCAGCTGAGTAGAAATAGGCTGTGATGGTGACTAAGCAAGCTCGCATATTCATTTTGGTCTTCCTTGTGTGACCCCAAGTTTATCAACATGAACCTACTATGACTCGAGATACCTTTCTTTGGTCCTTCTTCCCAGGATTGAAGTAAAACCTGATCGTTACAGTGGTCACACATTCTTGTGCACCCAGCTCATTTCTGCTTTGCCTCTGTTGTCCATTGTCAGTGTTACCACTACACCCTTTGTATTTTTAACAGCTTCCCGGTATGAAAGACAGATCATTTGGCATGGACTGCACAGCTTCTCAGCAACTAGTCTTTCATGAAGAGTAAAATCATACATCGTGTTGTGTAATTAACTTGAGTGTGGGGGTTCTAGTCACGCAGTCCTTCGCTGTGATTAAATTATGAAACTTGCCAAGGCTTTCTATCTTTCACCTGCAGAGTGGTATCATCTATATTTGTCATACACATTTATGATAAGGGTAAATGATACACTGGCATTAGCTCTCAGAAATTTGTTCTAGTCTTCACCTTATTATCATTTTTTTTTTTTAATATTTAATGCATGCTGACACTGACGCTTTTCCACATGTGCTACTTCTCTTCCAAATTAGATCAATCCCTCAGCCCCCCTGTGACCAGGTGTTAGATCATAGCATGTCTGTAAATACTCAATATGTTTCCTTGTCCCTGCTTTCTGTGAGACAAATGTTTGTTGGGAGTGGACCTGGGTATTAACTATTCAGAGTTACTCAGCAATAAGAAATGACTGTCATAGAGTCAACAGGACTGCCAGAAAGCCCAACCCCTTCATTTATTAGATTAAAAAAAAAGAAAACTGACTCCCAAAAAAGAATAAACAGGCCTTGCTTACACTTGATGGGTACAGCGCTTCTTCATACTCCTGAAATGGCCCTTGGAAAACATGCATCAACATGTTTAATATGCATGTGCTGCATTGCAGTAAGACTTCTTCCCACACATTGATCCTTGCATTTACATCTTTATTTTTCATATGAGAATACTGTACACCATCCACTGAGGATGTAAACAGGACAACAATCTTAAAGGAGATTGGTCTCTCTGTAAGAGCGTGACAGCTCCTTAAATAAGCATTGCACTGTCCCTTAGGATGGCATCGACTTGCTTTAGCTGTAGAGAAAGTCAGTTATAGGTTAAAATCAGTGGACAGGTAGATGGTGAGACTGTTTCCAACCTCACACAACAGTCTGCTTGGGATCTTGGGACTGGGTTAGTGTGAAGCTGAGAGGGACAGGAAGACAAGGTCACTTCTTTGAGACACTCACGTGGAGTCCTGCTGGAGGTTGCTGTGTTCCATCCAGTAGAGGCTGGCTGCAGAACTGAGCAGGCAGTCGCCAGGAGAGCGAATCAGGATTTATGTAGCCAGTGTTACAGAATATACCTTGACAGAAAGAACATACTGTGGGAAAACCCAAAGAAGGGAGTGGGGAGCTATTGTTTGAGCAGAACTCAAGCCCACTTGAACACACACACGAATTACACTTTCTAATTAAAACTCACCATATTTTATGCAATATCTTATTAAATATCCATCACCTAGATAGACTAAAGCTGCGTGCAGGCAGAGGAATTTCATCCTGGATATTACCGCAATCCAGGTTTTAATTATTCAATAAATGTTTGTTACTCGAACAGATGAACTTCACAGAGCAGCACCTTAAGTATTAAAGCAGATAGATATGAATCAGGTGGAAACCAAGTGGTCCCTTGTGTGTGAGGCTGGACTTCTGGAAGTGGTGCAGACTCACTTCTGTAGACAAGATCCAAAGTCAGTGTGTCAGAGAAAGAGATGTCATGTGACTCTTGAAGCTGGGTCTAGAGTGTATGATGTAATATCAAGTCTAGCCAGAAAAAGAGCCATTGGTGTACCCTGTCCTTTCTAGACTTAGCTCAGACTACATAAGTCTGAATGCCGCTGGATTAATCACTTGGGAGTCAAAAAGCAAATTAGAGTAATTTAACCTGCATGAGATCATTTGAAAGAGGCGTTCTGGCAGATTTTGTAAAGTCTATATATTGGCTTCGTTTATCATTGTAATTTTATGGAGAGCAGGGTATTGATTTTTAAAGTAAAAAACAAGAAATATTTGGAGAGGTTTTGATCATTTCCATTAACGTTATTAGGCCCATAACAAATCATCCATGTATTAAAAGTAAAGTGTTCTTGTAGGGGAGTTGGGTCTCAGTAAGCCTGTCCTACTCTCTAACTCTTACTAGAATATCCCAGTAAGTGTTTTGACTATGCTTGCAGAGATTATCTCTTCATGACCTACTCTGCTTGTCTCCTAACTTTTACAATACATAGTTCTATTTAGAAAAGAGTATTTCCTGCTTTTCCTAATGGTAAATTTAAGTGTCTGGAAATTCACAAATATGCATTGGGAGCTATTAACATTTTCTTTTCATTTCCCAGTTGAATTAGTTTTTCTATGAATAGTATGGAGTGGCATTTAAGGATAATTCGGATTTATATATGAGTCATGCTGGGAAAAAATGTAGTCTGAGGTGGAACTGAAACACAGCCAGATCAAAACCCATGGAAACAAAGCTAGTCTATCTAACTCTGTATCATAGAGCTTAGGTGTGGAATCTGAGTGGGCTATGTGCTCAAAAAAAGTAGATGCTGAAAGAAGGGAAAGGGGAGAAATAAATGGGATGGGTGTGTTAATTGCAATGATACAAAGTAATGTCCAAAGAGGTTGAGGGACCCAGCGGATAATTAGTCATGAGTACATAATCAAGTCAGACCTGTGTTTCATGAAAATATGGCCTGTCTTGAAGGCAGGCAGATGGTGGGAATAGTGCTTCCATGGGAACTGTCTGAGCCACAGTTGAGTTTAAGACTTTCACCTCATCATGGCAACCAAAGATTCCTCAGGGCAAGGGCACTCGTCGTTTGGAAGGGAGAGCTCTGAGTTAGAGCTTCGTGGAATTCGGAGGCTTGATCTTCCTCAGATGTAGAACACACTGAGGACAACAAACGAAATGCAAGAGCATATTGTACCCAGAGCAAAGAAGAGATGCAAAGAAGAGAGTGAGAAGGCAGAGCTCTATACCTGACCAGAGTGCTTGCAAATTGTTTGTGAATTAGACCCCATTTTCCCTAGCTTTCTAGACAAGGAAACCCAAACTGATGAATACTAAGTGACTTGTGAAATATAATGACACAGATAGTCAAATCCAATCCTTTTGAAACACCACCACTGCCTTAACACTCTGAGAAACTAAGCCACTCATGAGCTAGGGTTTCTAACAGGTAAAGAAATGAAAGTACCATGAGTCAGCAAAAAAGAAAAGTAAGTTATACTTTAAGTCATTCATGCCGCTGTTACATTTTGAATAGAAATGAATGCTGTTTGTTTCTTTGATTTAGACTTATGGTATCTGAATACCTCAGGAGGTCTTTAGCATTAAAGGTTAGCACTTTAGACACACAAGGGCTAGACACTGTATTAAAGCTCTCTGAAAAGTAAGCAACCAATGGAAACCTCTTCTGATGAGGTAATGCCTTATGCCTGAGCTACATTGGTTGAGTCTGAGATTCCTGTTTCCAGGAGTTTGAGGACAAGTTTCTCTGCAACCAGAAAGAACTGGATAGCCTCCAGTTGCTTATATAAGATATTTAATGATCACTAAATAAAAGCATGTCCCTCTTCAACTTGCCAATAGCCTCCTTGAATTATTTCCCAACAACTCAAAGATAAACTTGACTGCAAAGAATACTGGCCGTTCCAGAAGAAAAACTACCTTTAAAAAAATAAGAAAAATAAAGTTAAATTCTCAATGATTACATTTGAGCACGGTGGTGGGAAAATAATGAACTGTACGTAATACCTAAGTCCACATTTCAGCTCAGATGCATACCCAAACTTCACTGCTATTTGGGAAGGTGAGGCGGATACTTTAGTTTCTTTACTCTTGAATACATTACATTCCTTTGCTGATGGAGAGAATGCATCAGGTCGATTACCTTTATAGGGTGTGCATGCTAGCCATCTAGTTAAACACTGTATTATAAGAACTCTGAAAGCTGTACATATCTGTCTCAACTTTCAGTTTCCATGATTTTGAGGAAAGAGAGCATTAATAATGTCTTATTTCTGAGACAATGTTAGCACCCTTTAGAAGCAAGCATGAAAAGTCTCTTTGCTAGAAATGATGCTTCCATCTGGTGAAACATCCCAGGAGCTAAGAAGGCATTCTGTCTTTGTGCCTGGGAGAAATATGCAAGGTTTCTTTAGGTAGAACTCTGTGTGAGTCAAACTGCCTTGAGGCTTAATTATCTAGTTCAAATATTGCTGTTATGCTCATGAAATATAAATAGGCAGTTCTTTACATAGTGTTTTAATTTCCATCTTTCAGCCTAGTGGCCTTACAAACGAGCAGACCATGTTGCATTTTAGTGCCCAACTGTCTAATCACACAACCCACTGTAAAGCAAAGTAGATCAGTTCTGAGCGCGTTGCTATCTTTGTAAGACAAGAATTAGACTCTTCATCTGAGAGGTAATGCTCATTATAAATCTTCCAATACTTAAAATTGAAGCTCTGGGACCATTACTAGGCTAGCCTTACTAGCCTGGCTTAGTAAATGAAACACTACTATTCATGTTTGTTGTTGAGTCCAGACTCCTTGGAGTGATCCCGGGTTCCTTTCTTGCCACTCAACCTCAAATCTATAAACAAGTCCCATAAATCAGTCTCAACAAAAGACCTAAAATCTGGATTCTTTCTCACCATTTCATCTGCTATGTTTTGGGTCAATTTTACTTCTATCCATTCCCTGACAGATGAACTAAGACCCTTCCTATTTTCTTCGCTTCTGCTTCTGCCCCTGTACAGTCTACTGTTGACATAGAAACTGAAGTGACTCTTCTGCAGTCATGACCTATGTCACTTTTTGGCTCCAAACTCTCTGCTTGACTACACTCAAGAAAGCAGCCAGAGAATATAAATTGAGATGCTACATAACATGATGGTGACGTGGCCTGGGCAGCCCTCTGCACTTCCTCTCCTGCTATTTCCTACATCCACTACTCAGACATCTAGAATATCTCACTTTTCCTATCCCTTCACATGTTCCTATTTCTTTATTTCTTTGCTTTGCCCCCTTCGATCCTCAGACTGAATACAGCACGTACAAGGTGTATTATGGGACTTCTTGCCTTCCTAACCACTTGATCAAATCTCCATACTAAATCTTTCATTTCTACATCTGTCTCTACTATTATAAGTATGTTTCTCTGGAGGCCTAGAAATAAACACTGCTACATTTAGTATAAAGCCAATCGGTAATGTGTTTATGCGTGCACATGAGTGTACTACTAGGAAAATGTCATCTATTGCACTGAATATAGACAGTCAAGTTCTGGCATATGAGTAAGCTAATCTCCAGGAACAAATCAACTAGTTAATCATATAGGTGACAAATGTATATTTCATTGATTTTAGATACTTAGAATTTAAAAAAATTTCTTGCAAAGAATCAATGTACTTTTCATGTGACATGAGGGAATAATCATGGGCAAATCTGTTTAAAAAATTATTCTGATTCCTATTAAGGATTTTTATGCAGGACTTTTGGCATGTTGAGAATGTTCTAGTAGAGGAGAAAGATGACCCCCAAAGGCAAAGGAAAGTAAGTTTTGAGTGGCAGAGGGAAAGAGTCAATGAAGGAAACACCCAGATCAGAGGATTCTGAATAAACTAAATGAACAGGATTCTTGCTAATAACTGGACTGAGTTAAGCTTAGATGGTGTAGAAAACAGGCTATGTCTGAAAGAAGAGCCAGAGAAGGTTGACTAAAGCCTTATAAAAGATGTGATCTTTGTTTTATAAAAAGGTAGCAAAAGAGTTTGTTTGAAGTACATTTGTCTCAAAGTATCAAAAATTAAGTATAAACCATCCAGTATTTAATGAAAATAACAGGTACCCACTGTCCCTGCTCAAGACACTGTACTAAATGCAGAACAAATAACCTCAAGTGATTTGATCTTGACTTGAGACCTTGGGGAGCACAAATAGCAAATGAATAATTACAGCATCATTTGAGGAAGGAGAATAAACTATGAGACACTCTGTAGATAGAATTAATGCTAACCAAAGAAAAGAGTCATCAAGGGAAGCCTTCTCAGATGGAAATTCTCTGGGTTTATATTTTGATGAAAGCATAGTATATTCCAGCAAGGGGGAAAAAATCAATGACTGGAGAAGGTCTTTCAAGGCAAAGATGACAACATATACAGGCAAAAAAAATTATGAAACAACATGGTAGCTCATTAAGAAATATGGGCAGAGGCTGCTCCCCATGGAGGGAAATGGGAATGGATATTGCTGGTATTCATGTGAGACCATATAAAAGATGCTGTGCCCTAAGATACTGTGTTTATAATTGCTTTCATAGGAGAACTAAGAGGAGAATTCAGATTTATAGCCTGGACAGGTTTCTCTGGCATGGCTCAAAGAAAAGTTGGAGAAGGAACAGATCAAAGGCAAAAGGCTAATCTTACAGTTTCTTCTCTCTAGAGAGAAAATAAAGGGGTAATAGTGCTGTAAAGGCAAAAATAGACTTAGAGGTGGACAGTTTTCTTTAGCAGGTCTATGGAGCCAGTGTAATTTAATAATGGCTCTCATCTCTGAGAAGACAGTACTGATATTAACAATTATAAGGAAAATAGAGAAAATTAATGTAGACTTCAGGGAAGAGAGAGACAGAGCAATTGAATGTGGCGAGGAACTTGCAAGGCCAGTGCTCAGATTTTTGTATGGGTTTGTAGCATAGAAGGAGGCAAATAGTGAGACAAGAATTTGCAATAATCATAAAGGGGACAAGAGTTTAAATCACTGGAGAAGAAAAGGAAAACAGCAAGTATACTCTGCAAGGACAAAGTCAAAGACTGGGTCGAGGTCCATGCACGTGGAGGAAAAGGCACTGGGAGTCCATGGAGGAAGACTGGGTTTTATGTTATGCAATTCCTACTGTCTCGAAGGAAAATGAATTAAGTTAATGAAAACACACTGATAGGTTTAGATAAGCTAATTTGAGATATGCAAATTTGTGAAATTACACTGAAATTTAAAGAGAAAAGAAGTGAAGGTGATTTTGTGTTTCTAAGAAGAGGTGGAGCCTCAAAGTGGCTCAGCTGGTAAAGATTACTAAAGCTAAAACTTGAATTCAAGTTCCAAGACCCACATGGTAGAGGAGAACTGATTCCTGCAATCTATTCTCTGACTTCTACCGACAGATTGTAGTTTGCATATACCAACACACACACACAAATACTATGTAATAATAAAAGTATTAGAAACGAATAGGTGTGAGATTATAAAAGAAGGGAAATCAGAGATAGCCTTGTAGGGGAGTTAGAAAAATATTCGAGAAAGGGATTGTGAAGTTCAATGTCGTAGAAGTTCAGGATCCATTGATGATTTTCTCTGTGGATCAACTGACCTGGTGTCTGGAGGAGGAGTGGTCGGTTCTCCACAAAAGAAACTTCATTTCTACTTTGAGTTATTCAGTGCAATTAAACGACAGTATGTATCAGACATAACATAACAGAGTAGGACATGGGAAATTAGTTTTCAGTAATGGACCCAAGAATTGTCTGCAGGACTCCCTGCATCCCAAAGGGCAGGAAGGCTCCAGTCAGCCTCTGTTGCGCAGTACAGACAGACATCAAGGCATATGAACAAAACGTATTTTAATGTGGCTACCTAGCTGGGATCCTACGCATCACATTCAAATTCAGAATGATGGTCTCACGGAGAAGCTCCTCATGAACCATCGTTCCTGTCTACACTGAACAACTCTTCTACCCTCGTTGTCACATGTTTCGGCACAAAAGGTTGCTTTGATGTACGCCTCTGAACGCTACAGAAAATGAGAGCATTAGTTCTTTAAGTCTTTTGTGACAGCCGAGTCATTCCAAAAAGGGAAGCTTAAAAATATTTTCATGACATACATAAAAGTCAATCAGCGGGGCTTTTTTTCTATTAAAGTAATCAATATTGCAGAGAAGATCTCCTGGGCATTCTGCAGGCTGCTGCTATCAAGTTTTCATGTAGCCTTCTGAGTCCCAGAGGAAGCTCTGATTCATGCTGCGGATGCTGCAGAGATGTGGGTGTAGTTTTCAATACAGAGGCTGGCTGGGCCTATGAATATTCATAGACACACTCTAGGTAAAATCCTCTAATGGTTTTCTGGGAACAGTTAAAATAGAAACAGTAAATTGCAAGCTAACCAGATACAAGCGGTCCCGGCTGGCAGGATGCTGCCGAGTCCTCTGAAAATGGGTCTAAGCAGGAGCCAGACCCCAAACCTTCACCACAGAGACAGTCACCCCTGAATTATGTTCCTTCCAATTAAGAGGAATATTATCACAAAGCAGGGGTAGCAAATAAGAATGAAATTTCCAGAAAACTATAAATCAGGAGTCATAGCCATTCCTAAGATGCTGTCTGAAACTGGTTATTTCTAGATTCCCAGGAAGAATTTTGAAACTCTGGCAGTCTCGTGCTTCCTTTACATATTATTTAGTTTCACAAAATTGTACCCCTAGTGGTGTTATTTTATCTTAATTAGGAGATGATCTTTGTACAAATTGAGAAAAGACATTATTGCATAAAGAAAGCCAAAATACACTCAATTTCCAAATCTAAAATGTATAAACACTCTTAATATGAGACAACTATTTATCTATGGCCTAAATAAATTTATCCATACAATTTTGTTGAGGTTGGATATGTGGCTCAAGAACAAGACACTATTTGGTCACTTCATGGAGCTGGTTTTCTCTTTCTGCCTTTTCCTGGGTTTCTGGGATTGAACTCAGGCTGCCAGCTTTTTGCAGCAACCATCTTTACCCACTGAGCCATCCCTCATAGGCCCTGGAGGAAAGCTTCTGGATAGAAGCGAGAAGTAACAGCAAGTCCCACCAGAATGAATAGACAGCAGACAGGAAAATCTAGGCCTGAGAATCAAGGAATGCCACAGTTTGCAGTGGCAAGTGACTTCTCATTACAGAATACTAGAGGTTGGTTCTCCTGTCATTGCTGATGGGCTAGAAGTAAATCTCCAAAACTGGTACCATTGTTAGCACCCTGATTACATTATTTCCTGGCTAAAAATGTCCAAGGAAATAATCACAGAATAGATGCTGTTATTTCAGTCATTTAGGAAAGAAAAGTTTCTCAGTGGTTAATTAAGCTACCCCCGGCTTGTAATCCATCTGAGACAAATAGAATATTTAGATAAATACACAATTAACAGAAATTTTTTAAAAGCAGTTATCAACAGCTCAGGATGGAGAGATAGATACAAACCCTTGTTCCTCAGGCCTTCTGGAGTTCCTGCTCTTTTGAATATTTACAGGTAAGATTTGCTTTTATGTGCTCATATGGTGGCATCTTGTATAGAATTAGTCCCAGAGGTTGTTTCATCAGG
Source organism: Meriones unguiculatus (assembly GCF_030254825.1). Classification (NCBI taxonomy): domain Eukaryota; kingdom Metazoa; phylum Chordata; class Mammalia; order Rodentia; family Muridae; genus Meriones; species Meriones unguiculatus. The sequence continues at coordinate 65,440,207 of NC_083357.1, read as the reverse complement.
GGTAAGATTACTGCTGCAAAAGACCATAATATTTCTATAATTATGTTATTCAGAATCATTTTGTTTTATAATAAATTATATGCCTCAATTCAAGGCTAGCTGAGCAGTATCAATGGGTAAGCTTAAGGGCTTTGATATATGACTCATTTTTACCACCTCTGCTCTGTGGTATGACCCTTATCACTCAACTTGTTGTCACTCACAGCCTCCATACAACTCTTGTATGCCATGTTTGGGTGATGTCCCTGGGAACCCTGCTCTTTTCTTAAGGGAAAGAGAGGACTGGTGGATCTGGGGAAGAGGAGAGGTGTGTGTGTGTGTGTGTGTGTGTGTGTGTCATGGGGGACTGGGAAGAATGGAAGGAGAGGAGACTGCAGTCAGGTTACAAGTATGAGAGAAAAATAAATGCAAAGAAAAAAGAGAACAATGCAGAGGGTTTGCAAAGATTTGGAGGTACAGTTTCTCCTTGACCAGCAGAAACTACAATGAATCACCCTTGCTGGCAGATGACTGCAGCCAAGGCTGTCGTGATGTCTGCATTTCCAATGAGATCACCCTGATTTATCTCATCTGCACTGATTCAATGTGCCTTCCTTTGGAGGAATGATTTAGAAATGCCAGGAGCTCTGAGCCTCTCTTGAGGCATTGTATCTTGTCTCTGTTGTTATTTCAGGACAACCATAGACGCACCTTTACTCTCACCTTGCTGTGGCCATTTCAAGTTTGAAGTAGCTCATCCAAGAAGGGTCATCCTGAGGTTCAACTGAGGCCCAGCTGTTTGAACCAAACACTAATGATGAGACTTCTCTGTTTCTGTCTACACAGAGCATACCTCCACCCCGCCTGGCTTTGCTGGTCAGTGCCTGTTCCTTGCCATCCTGTGGACTTTGGGCCTTTACTGTACTTAACATTCCTAAGTGAATATTTTTCCCTGTTCCTTCACAGACACCTGCTGCCTAAGGAACAGGCACTAGCTGCAAACTTAGGTGAGTTGGAAACATGCTCTTTCTAGAAATTAACAGAGGTCAGACCATAATTTCCAGTTCAGTGAAGAAGTAGGAGTCATGAGCATATCTATAGCAGCAAACTAAGTCCCTTAGTTCTTCATTCCATACTTGAAGTCAAGCCTGCTATATCCTTTATTCCATTCAGAGCATCACCATAGCCCTCTAAGGCACGAACACCACCATCTGATGTATAGTGTTTAAAACTGTGACATACAGTGAGTTGGCCTAAGTCACTGATGTTGGTAATTTTTCGTAAACCAAATGATAAATGGTACCAGTCAAATTGTGAATTCTTCCCCTTAAAGTACTGAGAATAAGGGGAAAAACTAAGAAAGAGGCATTTTCAGATCTGCATTCCATAACACACTAGGACAAAGGAAAGCATACAGGAGAATGACAGATGAGAGCGGTAGCTAAGAAGAAAGATGATGGAAGCAGAGACAATGATGTACCTTTACCCAGGGTCAGAAAGATGGCTCAACAGTTAAGAGTATTTGGTGTGCTTTTAAATGACTCAAGTTCAGTTTCCTGCATCCATGTAACTCCAACTCCAAGGGATATGCTATCCCTTTTGGCCTTTGTAAGCACCCAAATGCATGTGTGTGCCCATGCTCGAGTGTGTGTGTGTGTGTGTGTGTGTGTGTGTGTGTGTGCCTGCAGGCACTGGCACACATGGGCACACAACAAACACAAAAAATAATGCAGTAAATAATCTTTTAAAGTTAAGATAAAGCGTAAAATAACAAGTTTAGCAGGTACTAAAGGCATCCCACCGTGGTGTGTCTCTCCAAAAGGTTATGGGAATCTCCACAATTATGCTGCCATCCCACAAAGCAAATAAATTTACTCTGTGATCTGGAAAATCTGATTAGTGAACAACAGACTGATTTATTTTAAACTCCTTGTCTAGGATCATTAAGAAAAAAAAAAAAAAAGAAGAAGAAGAAGATATCTCTTCATGCATTAGATCTTACTTCCAAACATGAAGATTTACATAGCAGCCTTTGCTCCAAAGCTTATTAAAAGAGCTTTGGAAAAATGGTGCAATATAAGCACAGCATCCCTCAGAAACTGTATGAGCCAGTCTCTACAAAACAGATGAACGTAGAAGCAGCCCAGACCAGTGGCTATGTCTTCCAGTGATGCAGACTCCTTAGTTCATGCCTTTATGAGAAAAAGAAAAAAAATGTAAGCTCATCTATGAAAAGTACAGTTTCTTTCTAAAGAGTCCCCTTGTTTAGCTTTCCCAAGAAAACTTGCCCTCAACTTTTCTTTGATATGTCCATGAAAACTAGTTAAGAACAGTTCACTCAAGACCTTCCCTCATCCAAAAAGCACACTAGGAATCATAACTGTCTGCAGTTTCCCAGGAGAAGCAGAGTCATAGGAATGCTCACAAGATTGCAGGCATGCAAACACACACACACACACACAGAGAGAGAGAGAGAGACAGAGACAGAGACAGAGACAGAGATTCCCCACATTTTCATAAAGAGCACATAGAAGTTAAATTTTTTGTATTGTTCTTTTTTGTAAGCTATAAGTACATTTATTGTGTTAAAATTTCTTAAATCATAGTCATAATAAAGCATTGCATTTAGAAGGCTGGGTAACTGTTGGTAAGTGGCACCCTATTTTAAAGTAGAAAAACCGATTAAAGTTTCTATGTACTATGCTGGCAGGTTGCCTAATTCTAAAGACAAGCAAGTAGTGAGAGTATAATATATGTATGTGTCTTAGGGTTTTATTACTGTAAAGAGACACCATGACCTCAGCAACTCTTATAAGGGAAAACATTTAGATGGGGCTGGCTTTCAGTTCCAGAGGTTTAATCCGTTATTGTCATGTCAGGAAACATGGAAGCATGTAGGCAGACATGGTGGTGCTAAAGATGGAGCTGAGAGTTCTACATCTTGATCCACAGTCAACAAAGAGAGACTGTGTACCACATCGGGTACAGGGCCAGCATAGCCTATCTCAAAGCCCACCCCCACAATGACTCACTTCTTCCACCAAGGCCACACCTACTCCAACAAGGTCACACGTCCTAATTGTGCCACTCCCAATGGGCCAAGCATTCACACACAGGAGTTTACGGAGGCCATACCCATTCAAACCACATGGTATGTAAAATAATATTACATGGAATTCTTTGAGTGATTTTTTAACACGTATGCTATATGTTAACATTTTATTGTGGCGATAAAATGGAATTTAAAATGATTCAGAATTATTATTGCTTCTCACGATGTCCAAGAGTTCAGTCATGGTCCTTGGGATCCATTGCCTCTGGATCCATCATGCGGTTGATACAACATGGCAGAGAGCATGTGAGAGAGTAAAACAGCTTACCTCATGGATTTCAGAAAGAAGAAATGAAGACAGCAAGGAAACGGGGCAAGGACAAGACACTCTTCATAGTCACATTCCTTCACAGGCCCCACTTGCTCCAACTAGGCTCCTTCTCCCAGCACCTTTGAATAATGCCATCAAGTTAAGAATCCATATTGGATTACTTTACTGCTCAGATGAGAGCTATCATGTTCTTGTCTCTTCTTAATAGTTGGATCTACAGTTTGAGATCCAAGCCTTTGAGGACCGCTCCGTATTGAAGCCATCACTCACACTTCAGTGCACTAAGATTTAACATATCTAAGATGTGAGACTTTACAAAGCATTTAGCTCCATGTAACCAGGGCTCTGTTCATGAAGGTCATGGCTAGCATTCTAGGAGTTGACTTGAACCACATTTAATAACTCCTTTCTCCTTAGGCACTGAACATTTTGTCCTACTTTGAAATTCGTACCTTGAGTCTTTGTCTTCAGATGTGATGACATTGAAATAGGAGACCTGTGGGAGATAATTAGATTTAGATGAAGTTGTAAAGATTCGACCATCATAATGAAGTTAGAGACAAAAGAGCTTTGTCTTCTACCCTACAAATGTATCAAAAAATAAAAAAGGGGGGACATGTGAAGTCAGAACAAAATGGTGGCAGCTTACAACCCAGGAGAAACTTCATTGAAACCTACCTTGCAGACTCTTGAACTTGGATCCCTCAGCCTCCAGAACTGTGTTGCAGTCACATAATTCATGATAAGACAGACAAGACTGATAATAGTACAGATTCTGTTTCTTTGATTTTGAGCTTTATTTAATATATTTTAAGGGTACAATGTCCTTCAAGTTTCAAAGAAGATATTAAAGAACTTTGTTGAAGCCTTTAGGGTACTTTATATACATAAAAGATAATTAAAAAATAAGGCTTAGCACAACTGCCTTATATGAGTAAGCAATTCTGCTTCCAGGAGATACAGGACATTAAATCAAAATCTCAGTGCCAGGCATGGTCACCTTACTACGAGTTATTGACCAGGGAGGTCACAGAGGCACCTCAGACAACATGAGCTATTGCCATTGTTTGTGGTTGCTTACCACAACTCAGATGGTGGGATCCTCTTACTGATGACACCATACTCTTATATTGTAGGATAAGGAGAAATCAATCTTGAACAGACCAGGAAGCTCTCTTCCTGTTAACTAGCTCTCACAGTGCTGGAATGTGCTACACAAACTGATAGGGAAGAAAAGACAGCATTTTACCCTGCATGCTGTAATACAGACACTCCTGTAAAGATATGCCTTTCCAGAGAAATAGTGGTGAGGTTATTTATAGATATAACCAACCACTCCCTTGACTTGGCTTGATGATTTGATTTGATTTTAAGGAATTCATGGCTGGTACTGTATCTACGGTCAAAACCCATCACCAGAGAAACCATAAGCAATACTATTGATGTTGTTCTGCGAAAGAGTACAGTTGTCAAACTGCTTTCTAAATATTTATGGTTTTTGTCAATAGATTTGCGATTCTCAACCTTAGTCAGAGAAGCTTCTTTTTGTAGTAGGTAATGGTTAAATGAAGAGATTCATAACTACTCAAAGTACATGCTTGTGATCTCAGCCACAGATCTATAACAACTCCCACTTCAAGGCCCAGTGAATATCATGGAAGAGAGGATATAAAGACTATGAGAGCTGGAGAATGGAGAGGGGTGCTATGAAATGCTGTTTTTTATATATAAGGTGTCCACTGAACACATGAACTCACAGTAGCTGTGATTGCCTGCACAGGACATGCAGACGACCAGTTTGGAGGGAGATATTTTGGGGGTAAGATGATAGAGTTGGAGGGAGGTAATGTAGGCAAGATGCTACTGTGCAATTTAAATGCTGATTTCTGTACCCTACCGCCCCCCACCCCCAATCTGGTTGCAATCTTCATTCTGAGAATGTCCAGTTTCAATGTTGTGTAAACACTGCTCTCCAATTGTCCCCTGATGTGCCTTATAGCCAATCACTGAGCAGGTGAGAGAATAGGGCTGGACTTCCTGACAACCAAAGGGGGAGGAGTTAGGAGAGGAAGTAGGGGAGCTGCTGGCAGATATATAAGAGAGACCAGTTGAGAGAGCTCACCAAGAAAAGCTACACAGTGCAAGTATTGCTGGGATGTACACTCTAAGGAAGCCAAACTAGCATAGAGTGTTAAGAATAGAGAGGATCCAGGCAGTCCTGATGAGACTTAACAAGCTATGGGCAGATGGCAATAGTGGAGAACTGCCTCTTTCAGTGGACTAGGAGAAGGGAATAGGGGAGAAGAGGGGAGGAGATTGGGGGAGTTAAGGGCTTCAATCGGGATATATAATGAACAAATTGTGAAGAAAAAAAGTAAAAAAATTAAAATTAAAATAAGAATAGACTAATAACTGCTCAGTTCTTGTGTTGTGAAGCATGATAAAATAACATAATAGAGTCTCAGTTATTTGTGTAATAGCCAAGTTGAAAGAGAAACTAAGAGAAACATACATTTTTGTAAAACTTACATTAACAGAGATATAATCAAGAAACATTGTAGACATATATGACATTTTCAAATAATATTTTGTTAAAAGAAGACACAGCAAATTTTATATACTGATTCTATAAGCCATAAAGAGATGTTTATTAAAGGCTAGCCATCACTTTCAATTTTCCCATTTTTTAAAATTATATTATTACTATTATTGTGTTTTATCTATCATGAAGACAAACATCAGTGGGTTATAACAATAAGAAGTTTAATACTCATTTTGACAGATTTGAACCTTCATTATTAGAAGCACACCCCTTTATTTCCAGAAGTATTTCTTACCACACAGCACTACTTCATTTGACATTACCAAAGCTACAATACTTTTCTTATTATTTGCATCAAATATAGTTGTTTAATTTAATCCCTTTATTCACTGATTGTTTAAATGTGATTATTTTTATCATTGATACTTAATTTAGTTCTTATATCTATCATTTTACTACTTTATATTTAACCCACACGTTCTGTTTTCTCTACTTTTCATTGTCATGTTTTACATTGTTCAAAGATTGTATTTATTCCATTTTGCCCTTGTAAGTAATTTATTATTTGCTGGTTCATTATTTTAGTAAGCATTACATTTCATCATGGCAGGCATTTTTTTAGTTAGCCCAATATAACATAAATAAAACATTTTTTACTTTCCAATAATGTTGAAACTTGTATTTTTCTCCTGACACTCATATTATTTTTGTCATACTTATTAATTCTGTGTGTTTATTTAGACCTAAAAGTATTATGACTTATCTTTACTGAAGTCAATATGTCTTCACATTTATCCACACATAGACCCTCATCCTTTCTCATTCTTCTAAACTTCCTTTATAAAAATCTTGTTATTTCTACTAGTGTGTGTGCAGGTGTGTGCTTGTGTGTGTGTTGTCTGTTTGAGAATTCAGGTGTGCACAATGCACTATTTAGAGATCAGAAGACAATTTTTCTGGAGTGTGTTTTTTTCCTTCCATCATAGACTCAGACTCAAACTCATGTCTTCATACTAGTGTGACAACTGACTTTACCCACTGACCCATCTCAGCAACCCACCCTTAGCCATTCCCTTTTGAATTGTTCATTTTCCTTCAAAAACTCTACTGTATTGCTTCTGCGATGTATGCTTTCAACTGTCAAGTTTCCTCAACTCTCTTGGGAACATGTTTCATTTTCACATTAGTCTTTGTGTGTAAAAGTCTAGGCTGACAGGTGTTAGTATTTTATCTCTTTGAAAGTGTCATTGCATTTTCATCTAACTTCCACCAGTTTGGAAAAAGAACAAAACATCTGTTGTCAGTGTTTCCCTTAAAGGTAACATGCCACTGGTTTTGTTTTGTTTGTTTGTTTTTTGTTTTTGTTTTCTTTTCTATTTTGATGTGTGTGTGTGTGTGAGAGAGAGAGAGAGATGGCTCATGATTTTCCTTTTCCTTCTCAATATCTTATATTCATGTGCTCAACTGTCCTTTAGTTTATATTTATCAATATGGCTGTCAATCTGTTATATGGATTACTCTGTTTCTATTATCTACTTTTGTCCTTAAATTTGGTCTGGTATTTCTCTTAATTTTTATGCTTAGCAATTTTTACTGTGGTCATGTGCTGAGTAAAATTTTTTTAAGTGTTACAATAGAACAAAACTAAAAATCGACAGCATTACATACTACATAATATACATAAAAGGTTATGGAAACTCAACATACCCATTTAAGGAAACCAGGATGGAAGCTTAAAAAAGCATTTAGGATAGAATGAAAATGGAAACAACACACCAGTTCCCATGGGATACAATGAACATGACTCTAAGCGGATCATTTACAGACATAAGAACTGAAAGAAGTTTTAAATAAATGACTTAACACTGCACTCCAAGACTGTAGAAAAATAAAAGCGAACCAAACCCAAATACAATAGATAAAAGGAGTTAATAAAGACCTAGGCAGAAATCAATAAAATGAAAATGAAAATAATAATACTAAGAACCAGTAGAATGTACAGTCAGTTATTTGAAAAGATAAACAACATTGCCAAAGCCTAACAGATACCAAAGAAATACAGAAAGTCCTTAGAGCACACATTGAAAAATCTATATTCCAAAGAATAGAAAACAGGGAAAATGGCTCAATTTCTAGATACATATTACCTACACAGAGCTAAAGCAAAATAGCACAATTTGTATAAATCTATAACAAGCAATAACATTGAAATGGTAATTTTAAAAAGTATCTCCTGAGTTAAAATCTAAGCTCCAGTTGGATTCACTGCCTCGCCTTTAAAGAAAACTGAAAACCAATGCTCCTTGAACCATCTCATACAATAGCAATGGAAGGAAATCTATCGAACTCATTTTATAAAGTTAGTATTACCCTATTACAAAAGAGAGTGGGGGGCATAAGAGAAAAAATAGGCCAATCTTTTCTATGAAAATGCTTGCAATTTCTCAATTACATCAACTCCTAGGAAACTGAATTCAACTCCATATGAAAATGATCATTCACCATAAGGAAGTGGACTTCACTCTAGGGAAGCAAAAATGATTCAACACTTGCAAATGTAATACCAAAAATTAATAGACTCGAGGCCAGAAACCACATGATCGCATCAATAGATATTGAGAAGGTGTAAGACAAAATCTAACATCCCTTCATGACAAAGTCCTGAAGACAGTATGAACCGAAGGGACATATCACAACCTAATAAAGGCGGAATATGACAAAGCTCTGCCCAGCATTGTAGATGGGGAAAATCAAAGCATTTCTGCTAAAATCATGAGTAAGACAGAGATGTCCATTTTCTCTGGTCTTACACAATGTGGGCAAAATAAGAAGAAAGAGGGATGCACCTAAGAAAGAAAGAAGTTGAAATATTTGGTGACGATGTGATTCTTTACACAGCAGACCCAAGAATGTCTTTATAAAACTCCCAGAACTGATAAACACTTTTAGGACACACAATACATAAAAAAGTGGTAGCTTTTCATGTACCAATGATGAGCATACTGAAAAAGAAATTAAGAAAGCAATCCATTCACAAGTTAAGCAATAAAATGTGCAAGAATAAACTTAATCGAAGAAGTTAAGGATCTTTACAATGCAAACCTTAAAACAAGAAAAAAAAGAAATTGAAGGTGACACTAGATGATGGAAAGATATTCTGCACTCATGGATAGGTAGACACTTCAACAAATGGCAATGGCAAAACCAGACAGCCATGTGTAGAAGGATGAACAAGACCCTATTCACATCATACAAGGATAAATTCAGAACTGATCAAGTACTTTAATGTTGACCTTCAGGCTAAAGCATCATGAGAAAGCATGGAGAAGATAGGTCAAAATAGAGGCACAGGCAAGACTTTCTGAAAAGGACTCCAGTCACTCAGGTAATGACACCAAGATGTGACCAATGAAGTGGTCTGGAATTAAAAGACTTCTGTACAGCAAAGGATTTAGAAGCTATACATCTAACAAAAGATCAATGTCTAGGATATATAAAGAACTGAAATTAAACTAAATACCAAAAAAAAACCAAAACAACCCAGTCAATAAACAGGCTAATGAAAGGAACAGATAGTTCTCAAAACATGAAGCACAAGTATTCAATAAACACATGAAGAAAAGAGCAGTTTTAACTGTCAGGGTGATGCAAATCAAAATTGCTTAGAGATGTCCTCTTCCCTCAGAGGCCCACAGAGCAATGCAGGCCACTGCCATTGATCTTGTGCACTCACACAAAGGAGTTGGTAAGAACTGCTGAAGACACCACAAGCACGGGATGAAGCACACAGATATATCAAGCAACAATGAGATTGGATGCCACCACTCAGGAGGCAGCACTCATTGGACCAGAAGGTGCTATGCATGCTTCTGAGAGAGAAAGGGCATCAGTGATCATCCCTACTATGGGTCTGAGGTACCACAGTAGCAACCTGCCAAACAAGATGCTCCCATTGCTACCAAAATGGCGTTATTGTTTTGGAAGTGACTAACTACATTCTGATTGAATTCTAGGCCTGTTCCATTGAGGGAAAATACCCGCTATTGTAAACTTGGGCAAAAAATGTGGCTGGAGATGTCCCTGGCCCTAGGTCAGCCTTGTAGCTAATATTACACTAAGTGGGCATGCAAGCTAAGTGTCCTTCAAATACTTCTGTTCATATCCTTAGACTAGCACTGCTGCTGTTTGCAGTAGGTGATGGTTGATGCAGAGACTCAAAGATGGTCACACTGCTGGGAATAAAAGACTGTGAGGGGCTTAGCCATAAATAGGACAACGCTATCATCCCCTCCAAGGACAACAAAGGAAAAAGAAAAAAGATTGTAGAGCTGGAGAATGAGAGGGATTCTGTGAAACAGTGTCTTCTCGATGTGGCATGGCCAATGTAATAATGAGCACCACAGTAGCTATGGCTACCTGCACTCACCCTACACAGAGAAAAGATGACAGTAAGAAGAAAATTGGTTGGAAAGAATGAGGTTTATAGGAGTAAGAAAGGGAATAGGAAAGGGTAAGGAGATCATGTCTTCACAATGCATTGAAAATTTACATAAAACATTCAGAAGCACCATTAAAAATAAAGCAGCCTGGAGATACGGCTCAGTGAATACGATCACTGTCTAGATACATTTCAACTTCCAGCACCCACATGGCAGCTTACGACTGTCTTTAATTCCAGGTCCCTGAGACCAGACACCCTCTTCTGGCTTCCTCAGGCATGGGACACACATGTGGTGCACAGACATGAATGTAGGCAAAACACTCATACACAGAAAAATGGAAAAAAAAAAAGCCATAAATGATGGTAAGGCTGGATGAGTCACATGGGGCTTTTGCACTGCTGATAAAAAAAATGTAAGCTGGTCCAGCAATGATGAAAATCCTCTAAAAACTAAAAATAGTCCTAATCAGTGGAGGAGAGAATACCGGAGGAGAGAACAAAAATCAGAGGTGGTAGTCATCTCTGGGATGTGGCAAACACCTGGAATAGAAGAGGTCCCCAAAGTCCAAGGGGCTGCCCTAGCTGAGGCTCCTAGCATCAACGGATATGGAGCCTGAAGGAGCCACCTTCTGTGGCCAGGCAGGACTTTCAGTGGAGGGATAAGGACACCAAATCACCCACAAAACCTTCAACCCCAAATTTGCCCTGCCTACAAATGTGCAGAGACAAAGATGGAGCAAAGACTGAATGTATGGCCAACCAAAGATTGGCCCTACTCAAAACCCATCTAATGGGAGAGAACCAATCCATTACACTACTAATATAACTCCCCTGAAAGGCTTCACCCAGAAGCTAATGGAAACAGATGCAGAGAACCACAGCCAGACATTAGACATTAGCTCAGGGAGTCCTATGGAAGAGTTAGGGGAATGATTTGGGGAGCAGAAGGGGTCAAGGATTCCATAAGAAGACCTACAGAGTCAACTGACCTGGACCCATGGGAGCTCACAGAGACTGAACCACCAACCAAAGAGCATACGTGGATTTGTCCTAGACCTCCTGCAATATCTAGCAGATATACAACTCAGTCTTCAAGTAGGTCCCACAGCAAATGGGATGGGGGCCTTCTCTGACCCTGAGGCCTGCCTTTGGGTCCCTTTCCCGTAGCTGGGCTGGCTGGGCTGGACTCGTTGGGAGAGAATGTGCCTAATCCTGAACAACTTACTATGCCAGGGTGGGTTGGTACCCATGGGAGCCTTCCCCCTTCTCTGAGGAGAAAGAGACGGGGGAATGAGAGGAGGGACTGGAAGGAGAGGGGGATGGCCTGCAATCAAGATGTAAATTGAGTAAATTTTTTAAAGTGTAAATTCAAAATGAGAAAAAAAAAAACTAAAAATAGAACTACCATATGACCTAGGCACTCCTGGCGGTGTACTCAGAGAAATAGGTGTCAACAGAGACAGCCAATGTATTTATTACAACACCACCCACAAAGTCAACTTATGGACTCAGTCTAGATGTTTATCAATGGATGCATAGTTAAAATATGTATATATATATATATATATATGTATATGTGTGTGTGTGTGTGTATAGTATACATACATAATAGAGATTTATCCAGTTATAAAGAAACAAAATTGTATCCTTTTTTGTTGGAAATTTGAAACAAAATAAACCAGATTTAGGGGGCAGATATTACTCATTTTTCTCAGTTGTGGATCCTAAATTGTACATACCTACCCAAAGACACACTACACCCCCAGCAAACACACACACACACGCACACACACACACAGTCCTGTAAATACCCCCTATCTATACTCTATATTTGTGAGATGTAAAAGGCAAAAGGGGGCTTAGAGAAGGGAGACATTCAGAGAAAGGGAAAAAAAGTAAGGAGGTGAATATGGCCAAAGTACTTTACATATTTAAAAAAAAACCTTCATTATGAATTTCAGTACTATGTACAAAGTATATGCCAACAAAAATAAACTCCGAGAAGTAAAAATATAAATGCAGCTACTTCTAATGATTTTTTTTTAATCTCACATAAGAAAAGCTTTCTACTTACTTTTGCCAAGAACTTAGAAGGAAGCTGACCATGTATCACTGTGGGCTAGAGTTCTCTTATGACTCTTGTCAGCCTCTGTGTGTGCTTGTTCCTAAGGGATAGCCCTTTGTGGCTTCCAGTGAAGATCCCTATGTGCCTGTCTCCTCAGCAACCAGAAATTTCAGAGATTTCTGCTCTGATTTTCATAGGTTTTCATCTCAGCTCTTCAGCTCCTCACTTCATTGCATCAAAAGCTCACAGTTGTCTCGAGGAGAGCCACTGAGCCCCGTGTCATCAATATGCTTCTGAGCAAACACCAGCTGCTTTGTTGGTTTCTTCATCCACAGCCATGATCTTCTGGGGTGAACCTGGGTTCCCAGCTTACAGCTCTACCTAGATCTACAGGTGCCTCTCTGGGAAAGGGAGTCAGAGTGAGATATTTGTCAATCCACTCCGGCCTTCATTCCCTTTTCAGGCATCCTTTTCCAACTAATTTGCTTCTTGGTAAGATGGAAAAGTCTACTTTGCTTTTCTGAAATTTGGTTTTGGTTCTTCAGTCTCCTGTCCTATGCATATTTTGAGCTCCACAAATGCATTAAAGGGAAAGCAAGCTGCATGTTTATGAATTTTCTCATACAGAATCTGTCACTCAATTCCTCATGACAACTGTTTTTTTGTTGTGTGGTTATATGTTACGAATTGAGTCTCTCCTTCCCAGAGAGAAAGGGGTAACTTAGAAGACGCAGAAAGCTAAGGAAACTTAACAAACCTAAGATACTTAAAAATACTCAGAGGACTCAGGACTTTACATGGGAGGTAAGATCCAAAGTGTGGACAATGGAAGAGAATTGAATGAAGACTTCATTCCAGGTCTTCCTATGACATGTCTATGCTGTTTCACTGATTTCCCATATAGCTAGTATACCAGACATTTTGCCTTGAGCTGAGAAACTATCCTAAAACCCTGCAGTTTTGACTGCATAAGTCAATGAAAGAGAACAAGCTGATTAATTATCAACGGTTCAGAGAAGTATAACTAGTGTAACATGAATGATAACACACAAACATAAAAGATTTGTACTCAAATCAAAAGTAACAATTAGTTCATGTTTGTCTGAGAAATGATACTTGCGCTAAATTTTAAAGGTGTGAAGGTGGCGTGAAGGGGGAACAACAGGATTTGTATGGAGGCAAAAGTGGGTAGAAAATTCTCAGAGCTGTAAAGCACAAATAGTTGAATATTCTCAATGTAATCTACTTGGGAAATAGTTCAGAAGGCTACCTCTAACTTATTTTCTACTAAATATTCTCAGAAGGGTCCCCCAAGGTCTCTTAAGTCAATTTGCCTATTAGCTACCACACCGCATCTTAATATCAACCAAGGGAGTCATTAATTCAACAAATAAAACCTTCATTCTCTTCAGTACTATTCCCCATTAGCTAACAATGCACCTTTCATTTTCTAATGAATTGGAGAAATATTCTTGAAAACTTATAAACCGCTTGCTTCTGTCTTGGGTACAATTTCTCCTAGCTCATCACTGAGGAGAACACAAAGAGCAATGTGAAAAGGCTTTGACATATTAAACTCATCACCTATTTTCCCATCTATTCTGGAAAAGGTCATGGCACCCTTTGCAGAAAATTAGTTTCTCTCCAAGCAGTCATCATAAACTCTCACCCAAGCTGTTATTTTTCACGGGTCAGTGTTTGCAAGCCTTTCTTTTCTCTCCTTCCTGATGCTGCACTGTTATCTGGAAGGCTTTCTAATCTAAACACTAAATAAATAAAACAAGACAATTGTTCATTTTATATTGCAGGTACTAATGTAAATTGGAATTATGTATTAGTTGTAAATAATAAATGTTTATAAGAGCATATATGTTTCAAGTTTAAGTCGTATATATATATATTTTTTTGTAATCTCCTATTCTGTGGCAGATCCTAAGGCACAATGTCTATCTTGGGTCTTCCTCCCTCTCTGTCTGTCTCCCCCCCCTTTTCTTTTACTCTCACCGATTACACTCTAAATATCTTACTGCAGCAAGTTCTACAGCGAACAGATGGGAGTTACCTTCCCTAGAGTTGATGCTGCTGATTAGAGTTCCAGAATTCCAAAACAAATGAAAAATTACTACCTTCAGGGAGCCCTCCCTTTGAGTCAATTATGGAATATTCCCTTTCGGAATCTGAGATTCATCATCTATATCCCCAACCCAGAAGTAGGGTCTGACCTACTTTCTAAATTTACACTGTAGTGCTCTTTGCCCCCACTTCTAACAACCCAGTTTATTTCACTGCTTTAGGAAGGGAGGGAGGTGATGTGAACGTACATCTAGATTATTTTTTTTAAGTTACACTGTTAGCAGATCCACAGTCTGAAAAGAGACAAATGAAATTTCTCAAGCGATAGCTAGAAGGAAAAAAAATTAAGATTTATCATGGCTTGTCTCTTAATTAGATGGGTAAGTGTGCTAAAGTCGCCCCAGAGTGAAGCTCATTAAAACTACTCTCCTCATAAGCCAGTTTGGGAACAACTTTCTAGTAATTCATCTCCGTCTTCCTAGTGAAGAGATTGTCTAGTGCAAATTAGAATTGAAATAGAAGAAAATGGAAGTCGAGCAGAACAAAGAAAACTGGAAGAAATTGGAAAAAAAGTGATAACACAAGAAAGCTGCCAGCTGAACAAAATTTCTGTATTAAAATTACCGATAAGTTACAATACCACACAGGAAGATAATTGTCGAATATTCCAATAAAATAAAAACACATGCCAGATATCTGAAATTAAAATGTTTGCAGACATCCAAACAAAAAAAAAATGAGTTCCCAAAGAAATACGACGTTATCTGGTTTATAGTTTTATAACCTTCTGAATGCTGAATGCGTATGGGATGGAATCAAGCAGACAGAGCAACTGGGAGGTCGCCATTTATGCTTCCAATATGCAGATGACAGAGGAAGTGAAGAAGTTTCTTCAGAGCTAAGAATCAACCACAATACAAAAACAAGCACTACCAGTGGACTGAGTGACTTCCCAGATCTTTAGGATATCTTCACACAGACTCTTGGGGCTGTAAATAGGCACATGCTTGCATGTGAGCATAGTGGGAAGACTTGGAATTCCTTTCAAAGTACCAAGCAAATTAGCTTTATATTCCTACATCTTACATGTCTATCATATTCATTTAGCTGAGTCTGTGAAGACTTTCAAAGCATGTGGCTTTCCACTCTGTCTCCTTCTCTTTCCACACTACCGAAGAAAGCAGCAAAAAAAAGAAATAACTATGATAACTATAGTCATCTAAAAGATAGTTCATCATTTACGCCCTCAAGAAATCAAATTTATAAGCAGCATAAAAAACCAAAGCTAAGAGCATATGCATCAAAGACATAACAATGATATTTATTGGGTATCTGCAGGGTGAGCTTTGACGTTGGAATAGCCATGAAGGGTTGTAGCCAGGTCAGACAATAAAGCATGAGCATTTAAAAGATAAAGAACCAAGTGAGAGATGTTGCAGATATCATGAGATAAGTAACAGTGGAAATTCAACACCTGTGTTTGACAGGTAGAAAGAAGAAGTGGTCCCAGACAGAGAGACACCTATGACAAGTAAAAGACAGTTTGCTGGTTTGAGTTGTACTCCATTGGCAAGTTGAGTGCCCATTTGTAGAAATCCATTATAGTCTATCTTCTTGCTTATAATCAGAGTCAGCCTTGGCTCTGATTATAATGATAGGAATGACACAATTTGACACCAGCACTTTTCAAATAAATTGTATTTTATATTCTCTGTACAACAGCTATGGGATTTCCCTACCCAGATCTAATTTCAAGAATAAGTTCTATGGGGAGAGCAGTTGAAAGACAACACCAGGCTGGCACACTTTGAATTACTCCAAGATGAGCTTCCTCTGTGTCCCACCCACAACAGAAGAGGTGCTGGCACTTGGCCAACCTCACATATGTTATGGGCTGAGTTTCTTCTCCAAAGTGAACTGAGATCTAAGGTGTCCTCAGCCAACCTTTATCTTTCTACTTCCTTTCCACTACTGTCTATCAGCATCACAGACTGGATGTGTTCTCTGCCTTCAGAGGAGTGTACTGGGAATCTCTGGCATATTGATCCATCTTGAAGCATACATCACATATACGTGCACACACAGCTCAAGGTCACCTCAACATGTAAAACTCTTATTTGTACATATCCAAGGCATTGGAGGATAATCACCTCTCTAGACCTAATATCCTAAGATAAGAGAATTATTAATACTTTCCAAGTTTAATTATTTCTATTCAAGGATTTGAAGACAACTAACTCATCCTCACATTCTGATGGGTAACTATGAAAGGCAATGATTAATGAGCCCTTATACTTCACTTCCACGCCCTTTACCATGTACCTTTGTCATATCTCCCACCCACTGGGTATTTATTCCTTCACCCCTTATACATAGGTCAGACTTGTGACTTTCTGTGGCGATAGAATGCGAGTGACAGAACACCGAGCCAAGCCCAGAAGTCTAGTCATGTTGTACACCCTTGCATCTCCTGTACCAGGAGATCATTTTCAAGGTCATCTGGTGAAAGGTAACACACCACACAAAGAAGACCTCAATCAGTCCAGTTCTTTCAGCCAGTGGCTCGGCCCCGAGAGAAAATCCAGTTAGGCTAAGCACAGCTGCCCAGTTTATCTATCGCTGGCCACAGATAAAAGAAGGGGCCCCACTGAGTCTAGATAAACAATGAGGCTGGTTTGTGAATTCAGTAGAAATACAAGGAGTGTTGAGTTGTTGTTGTTGTTGTTTGCTTTGTTTTGTTTGTGCTTGTGTGTGTGTGCATGCATGTGTATGTGTGTCTTTATGTGGACGCCAGAGATCTACCTTCCTCCTCCTCCCCGGCTCTGAGAACTCAAGAGCACTCCACAAATCCTGGCTTTTTATTTGGATTTGGAGGATGGACCCCAAGTCGTCGTGTTTCCGCAGCTAACGCTTTGCCCATCAAGCATCTGCTCAGGGTCATAAGCATTACTTCAAGCCAGAGTTTGGAGATGACCCGTCAAGTAGGATCATTGTGTAAAGGAAACCAAATACGTGTGCCTTCGAAGATCTGCCTTTTATGAAAGCACTCGCTCTGCTTCTACTCGTGTTAGAGACACGGATATAAATAATTGATTAAAATTGGTAAAACACAACTTTCTTTATTGTCCTTATATTAAAAGAATAATAATGGAACACTTGCTGGCAGAGTGACTAACACTGAGGAGTTAGAGCTCTTTGGCCACCCAGGCTGGCCAGTTATCGAGTGCTGGGTTCAGTGAGAGACCCTGCCTCAAAAAACTGAGGTGGAGAGTGAAAAAGAGGGCACCCAACATCAACCCATGGTCTATAAACACAAACATACACATATGCATGTACAGCTACAAGCACATGTTCATAGATTCATGGGGCATATTTTATTGCATGTGTTTGTCGGTACCAGGGATTGTTTGGAGGGGTAAAAAATTGTTATTAGTAAAATGTAATTATTTTCTGGGATTTCGATATTTCCAGTTCACAAATCATATTTGCTATCTAAAGCTCTGTGTGCTGTTTGTCAACTAAGAAACATATGCCTGAAATTAAGAGACATCAACAAATAGGAGCTGTTGTGTTTTGTTTTGTTTTGTTTGGAGGTTTTGTTTTTTATTTTATTAATTTACTTTGTACCCCAGCTGTAATCCCCACCCTCATTCCCTCTCAATCCCAGCCTCCCAATCCCCCACTCTTCTCCCATGCCCCTCCCCCAGTCCACTGATAGGGGAGGAGGTCCTCCTCCCCTTCTCTCTGACCCTAGCCTATCAGATCTCACCAGGACTGGCTGCATTTTCTTCCTCTGTGGCCTGGTAAGTCTTCTGCCCCAGGAGGGGGAGGTGATCAAGGAGCCAGCCACTGAGTTCAGGTCAGAGACAGCCCCTGTTCCCCTTACTAGGGAGCCCACTTGGAGACAGAGCTGCCAGGGGTTACATCTGTGCAGGGGTTCTAGGTTATCTCCATGAATGGTCCTTGGTTGGAGTAACAGTCTCAGAAAAGACCCCTGGGCCCAGAATTTTTTGGTTCTGTTGCTCTCCTTGTGGAGTTCTTTTAAAAGCTTTTCTTCTACAGTGGAAAATACCCAAGAACTAGGTCTGGTTCAGAGGTTCAGTGATAGTCCACCAATTCCTGAAGATTCTTATGAATGCAAGGTAACTATCCATGATCCAGATATTTCAGGAAGATAAGGGGAAAGGTAGTTCCATATTGGGGCTATCATACACACACATGTGTCACATTCACCTATACCTGCAGGTGCACACACATGCATAAAGTAAATAAACAAACGTGATTACTGTGAGAATCATGTTTCATGAGGTTGCCTGGACTGCGGCATGCAGCTGTTGTATGTGCTTCATACACATACAACATACATACGCATCTGCTGAGGAAAGAAAGCAGGGGCAGAAGTGGCTGGGATGGGTACCCCGTTAGCTGAGAGGAGTGCCTGCTATAATCTGTGCGGTCAAGTGAAATGTAGAGCTGAGTAAATAGGGAAAGTGTTCTTAGTTAACGCAGACTCGGTGTGCAGAGACTATTTAGGTGTTTGCGATTTTTTTGAAAAATCATTACTTTTCTGAGAGTTTTACTAATATCCCCCAAAGTGTTAGTAATATTCAGAATGCCGAGGGACTTCAGCTTGAGAATGTTGTGTCTAACCTAAACTCTGGAATATACATATTACATGTAGATATTATATATAACTACAATGACAACTCAGACTTCAGTGCACTCATCCTGAGCTTGTATCTACACACCGACTGACCTTATCATCGTTTCCTCTCCTGCATCTACTAATCCCCAAGTGTGAGCACCCCACTCTCCCATGCAGGATTCACACCATGCTCCTCACGTTCTCACCAGGACAGCTGCAGTACAGCCTTCCTGGCTCCTTCCCTTAGGATTTTCTTCCACCAATCGATACGCAACAATCCTAGCAGACACATAAATACAAATTATAACTGTTTGTTCCCTTAGTTGTTTTCAATAGCTACCATACAGTTCACTTCCCCTGAGGACACAAGCAAATGAATTTTTTTTTCTCCAAAATCTCAAAGACCCTTTCTGATCTGGTCTTTACCATCTCTCTTGGCTAATTTTGACATTTCCCAAAAGACCCAGTGTATGAAATTTTGGGAAATTTCTAGACACTAATTACATAAGAAGCTTTCTTCTGTCTACATGGTCCGATCAACATTTTTTTTCTCAAGTGGGCTTTAAAGTCTATTGTTCAGAAGACATAGCCTTTATCTTGCTCATCAGCTTTCATTTTGATTGCAGCTTCTTCTGCCCGCCTTCTCTTCCTTTGTATGTGGCTCTGTTACGATCCCCCTGAGTTAAATAGACACTTTTTACGCTTACCAGCAAATCCAGGATCCCACTATTACTCATTGCAATTGCTTACCTCTGTGTGTGTGTGTTTGTGTGTGCAGGCATGTGGGCACACATGCTGTCTTTTTAAATCCATGAACACCTTGGCTAGTGGAAGCAACTGGCAGAAACACTAAATTGGTATTTATGTGCCACCATGGCCCTTCCCTTTACTCTGCCACAAATGTCAGGCTGAAATCTATGATAGAGGCTGTGAGCGTAGAACTATTTTTTTTATTTGTTCAACTAGCAACAGACAACATACCCCCTGCAACACCACACATTCATTATATAGCTATAATGAGGAGGGGTGCATAAAAATACCTAGTTAGCAAAAGCCCCCTTTCTGCATGATAAATTTGGGGTGTGATCCTCTTTGAGACCTTAAAGCTTTAGTATTGGGCTAACTCTCACATGATGAGACACCATTTTACACAGTAAAGGAGCAATTAATCATTTAGCTTAGTGTGACCATTGGCTCTGAGAAATATGATGAGGACATGAGTGAGTAAATAGAGGCTCTTTGTGCCAAAAGAGCTCAACAAAAAGAAATTGTTTAGTTTCTCTTTCCACAGCCTTTTCCTGGTGTGAAGCCTCTTATCAAATGATCCACTGTATCTCTTTCACAGTTAAGTCAAATCTTCGTATTTCGTAGATCATTAAAACACTCAGTAGATTCATTTGCCATCAGGAATATAAAACCAAAAGTTTCAGCCTACTACATCCACATGGTAAAAAACTTCAAACCAATGAATGGCCTTTTGGATTAAGTGAGTTCTCTCCTGGAGTGGTTGCCTAATTAGAGTTTTGACTCGAGGTACAGATAGAGTGAACGGAAATAAGCAATTTGGCTTTGTACGTCCATGAATCAAAGCTCTTAAAATCTAGAGCATTTTCTAAAGTGGGATGCCATGGTGCACATTCTTATCAGTCCAGAAGCTGGGTACCACATTTGTAGCCCCAGCTTATTGCCCTTAGGAACTTATTAAAATAGTTTGCAGGAACCCAGTGTTGCTCCAGGCACTGCTAGTAAGTGTGAAATTCGGAAGCACTGAGAAATGTTTAACAGAAACCAGCAACAAGGATTCAGAGAGGCTCTTTAGAAAGCAAAAGTTTGTTTATATGGATCAGGTCACAGCTGAACACTTTATATGAATTACAAAACTTGCCAGTGGACATTTTAAAATGCTTATTTGATACCTTGACTACTTAATGGATTTCATAGTGTATTTTAGGGCGGCAAGATAACTCTCTTTTGTCTTTTAAGCAAAAATAGCATTATATAAATAGTGTTATTAATCTTTCAAGTATGAGGAGGATCTAAACCACTTAAGAGACATTTGTTTCCCATCCTGAATAGCTGGTCCCCTGGGCTGCTTGGAATCTCCCCCACAGAAGTTATTTCTTTCTCCCAGGAGACATCAACATAAAGGCCAGTGATGAGGAGCAAACTCCAAGTTTGATACCAACCTGGACCCTTGATTTTAGATACTCAAGCTGAAGCAATTTTCCTAGGCATTTGGAGGAATGGAAACTGTTACTTGATCTAGGATCTGGGAAAGAACATGGCGATCTATTAATACACTTCAAAAAACATATTTTATAACATTGGCTAAATCGCCTACCTCATTAGAACTCCAGTTCCCCATGTGCGACTGTACACACATGCACACACACACATGAACATGGAAATACACATACATTACACACACGAAATCACACAGTGATTAAAAAGAAAAGTAGTATCTACTCTCGGGGTTTCCAAGTTTATATTAATATGCTGGTAGAAGAAAATTAAAGTCCCTCACATTCGCTGTAGTTCAGAAGATCATGATCTCACATCAAGTATCAACAGAGCTAAAACAAAGAGAAAAGTTGATTCTACTAGAGCCTAAATTTCAGGGGAATGCCCAAGATTTTATCAGGGACCAGAAACAGGCCAAATGATTCTATTAAGTGAGAATGAGAAGAATTTGTCGTTAATCTTATATTATATTATCAGTGAGTATATACCATATGTGTCTTTCTGCTTCTGGGTTACCTCACTCAGGATGAGGATCTTTTCTAGTTCCATCCATTTGCCTGCGAATTTCATGATTTTCTTGTTTTTAATGGCTGAGTAGTATTCCACTGTGTAAATGTACCACAATTTCTGTCTCCATTCCTCAGTTGAGGGACATTTAGTAGATTCTGGCTATTATGAGTAAGTCTGCTATGAACATAGTTGAGCTGTTCTTGTTGTATGGTTGAGCATCATTCAGATATATGCCCCAGGGTGGTATAGCTGGGTCTTGAGGTAGCACTATTCCTAATTTTCTGAGAAAGTGCCAGAATGATTTCCAAAGTGGTTGTAGAAGTTTACATTCCCACCAGCAATGAGAGAGGGTTCTCCTTTCTCCATAACCTCTCCAGCATGTTTCATCCCTTGAGTTTGTTTATTTATTTATTTCAATTTATTCACTTTGTATCTCAGCTGCAGCCCCCTCCATCTTCTCCTAGTCACACCCATCCTCCCTCTTTTCCCACTATGCCCTTTCCCTAGTCCACTGATAGGGAGGACCTCCTCCCCTTCTATCTGACCCTAGCCTATCACGTCTCATCAGGGCTGGCTGCATCAACTTCCTCTGGGGCTTGGCAAACTTCTGCCCCCTCAGGGGGAGGTGATCAAAGATCACCTTGAGTTCATGTCAGAGACAGGCCCTGACCCCCTTACTAGGGAACCTATTTGGAAACTGAGCAGAGGGCTCTAGGTCCTCTCCATGCATGGTCCTTGGTTGGAGTATTGGTCTCTGCCAGCCCCCTGGGGCCCAGGATTTTTGGCTCTGTTGGTCTTCTTGTGCAGTTCCTGTCCCCTCTGACCTATCTCCCTCTTCTTCTTTTCTGCACTCTGCCCAAAGTTTGGCTGTTAGTCTTAGTATCTCCTTCCATAGCCTGATGAGTCTCACAGAGGCCCCATGTGGGATGTTCCTATCCTGTTCCTTGTCTTCTACTTCTGGTGTCTATCCTGTTTGCCTTTCTGAGGCAGGTTTTGATCTTAGCCATTCGGATAGGTTAAAGGTAGAATCTCAAGGTAGTTCTGATTTGCATTTTCCGGCTGACTAAAGATGTTGAGCATTCTTTTTTAAACACACTAAAATAGTCCTAAAGAAGCTAAACAATAAGGAGGGCCCTAGAGAAGAGGCTTAATCCTCACTCAGAAGGGCAAACAGGATAGACATCAGAAGTAGGAGAAGACAGGGAACAGGACAGGAGCTTTCCACAGAAGCCCTCTGAAAGATTCTACCCATCAAAGTATTGAAGCAGATGCTGAGACTCATAGCCAAACTTTGGGCAGAGTACAGGGAATCTTAAGGAAGAAAGAAGAGATACAAAGACCTTGAGGAGACAGGAGCTCCACAAGGAATCCAACAGAACCAAAAAATCTGGGCTCAGCTCAGGGGATCTTACAGAGACTGATGAATCAACCAAGGAACATGCATGGTGAGGATCTAGGCACCCTGTTCAGATGTAGCCCATGGGCAACTCAGTCTCCATGGGGGTTTCCTAGTAAGGGGAGCAAAGGCAGTCACTGGTTGAACTCAGTTGCCTGTTCTTTGTATGTCTTCACTTAATCCTGTCCTTTCTCTATGAATTTAGATTGTGTATTATTTAATCCCAAAAATTACCCTTAAAAATGGTTCCAAGAAAGCTTGCTTGTGTCACCTCTTGGGCATTCTGGGTCCTTCTCTAGAGTATCAGAAAGTTCTAGCCTGAGTTCATTGTTTGGTCTACGAAAAATAATGTCCTGATTGTCTCTCCCATTCCCAAGTCTCTTCCAGTGATAGAGGCCACCATAGTTTCTATAACTGCTTTATTTCTCCCACACAAATTTTGGGGCTTATTCTTAACTTATTCGTAAAGGTTAAACTTTGCTTTGATAATCTTATGAGACTGCAAATGAACCCCCATGCTAATCCAATATAGTTAACATCAAAACAACACTCTAAACCCTTAACAAATAAAACTTCTATCACTTAGTCACACTTTCTATATCTTTGTGTCATTACCTAATGTGTTCTTTAAAATCCTCTGAATAGACATTATCTTCATTTTAGAGACAAAATTGTGGGCCAAAAAAGTTATTTAGAAAATGGCTTGCAAAGAAATTTACCAAATGGACTAATAAGGTGTAAACCATAATCCAATATCTTTAATGCTTGGCTTCAAAGACAAGGACTGCTTTATGTTACACAACCCCTGAGCAAGGACATCGATACAACCAAGCCACCCATCCAAGCTCAGAGGCTGTTGCTGACCCAGTGGCAATACAAAATCACCTTCTGCTCAACTGCAGCCTGCTTGTTTCTTACCTTTATAGAATAGCTCAGTTATTTCAAATGCTTTCAATTTCCAATGGATTTGAGCCCAGACTTCATTCTAATGATAAGACTTACTCAAAGCATGCTTACATTCTATTACCCGTAGTTGGTTAACCATGAAACATCAATTTCTAGCCCATTCTTCACCACACTTCAAACAACTATGTGTGATATTGTCTAGTATGCTAATGGTGAGCTTGAAACAAAACATGATTTTTTTTGCTCTCCAAGACTCATGCATTGATACTGTCATACTGAATATTTAGTAAGGTATATATCTTATCTTTTCAAGGATAATATATACTCCTAGATAACAATGAAAGATCCAATCACTTGGCACTCAGCATTGCCTGGGATCCACTGAATATTTCATAATATTTCACTCATATTCTCTCACCAGCTTAAGCGAGGTGTCATTTATAATTTATAGCAATAAGTGGAAAAGTAAATAACCATATAAAACTGATCATCAGATTCATGACAACAAAACTGACTCTTGTACAGAAGAATTAAATAGTTAGGATACAATTGAGTTAATTAGAGAAAAATCTCCCAAGAAGGATTTAACAGTGCTACTATGGAGGATGATTTCCTTGAGGTCTTATGACAATGCTTTATTTGTTTTAAAATACTCCCGAAACAGATGAAAGATATATTATAATGGACCTGAAGCAATGAAAAGGGCTGATTCCAGTGTGTACCCTGCATGTGCTGGAACATCTGGAATCTGAAAGTACTTGTGCAATTGCTCATGACATAATCCTAACCAGCACCATGGAATTGGAGAGGACTCCTGCTCTAGTTGTGCCCATTTGTTTGTATATAACAGTGATCTTGAAAATCATGGATCCTATGATTTCCCATGCAATCATTTCACCCAACTGGACCAAAATGACTAATCCCATCAGATGAACTACCTGTGAATTTAGAGGTCCATTTTACTTTGAAAGTTATGTAACCTTAATAAAGCAGAGAAACAGCCAGCATGAACTATATAGCATTTCTAGAGAATTCCAAGAGAGGAATCATGAGTTATGTCACTTAACATGTGCTCTTGAACACTACAGTTTATGGAACATTTCACACTTTGTGTATCATTTGATCTCTACCAGACTTTGTGATCATTATCATACTGTCCACTTTCCTGATGAAGAAATTAAAATTCAAAGAAGTTTAAAATTTTCTGAAAATCACAGCCTGAGGTATATTACAAAAGGTTGGTTCTCAAACCCAGTCTTTTATGTATAGATACGAATGCACTTACATTGTTGGTAGTTTATCAACTTTGCTGTATAGCTGAATCACCTGGAATTCAGTTAAGTGCAGATACTGGAGCTAACAGCAAGAATGCCTCAAATGTATTGAGGCAGGTGCATCTACTTTGAGAAACACTATCTTATTGTGATGGCTAATCCTACTTGTAGTAATTAAGCAATACCTAGGAGATCATTAAACATACCTGGGGGTGGCTATCAGATTGCTTTAGTGCACGACAGCCATGACCATTAATGGATACAAAGTTTGATTTGATGAGCGAGAAGTGGTAGAATTTCCTACCTGGCTGAAAGAAATAAGTCTGTCCTTGGAGGCCTGACATTATTTTTGCCCCTTCCTGTATTCTGTTCACTCTGCTTACTGTCAGCCATGTAGCTGCTCTGATCTGCTTCCTGACTTCCATGAAGTAGGAAAACTCTTCTACTGAGTGTTCTGACTGCCATAAAGTCCTGCTCAAGCTCATGAGAACAAACAGCCATGTGCTTGGCACTGCCATATCTAATAGGAACAGCAAAAATCATAAAGCCGGCACAGCTGCTTGGTTCAATTCCCAGCACCCACATGGCAGCTCACAACTGTCACTAACATCAATTCATTCCAAGGAGTCTGATACCTTCATACAAATGCACATAAAATAAAGTAAAATAAACTATTAAAACAGGTTAAAAAAGTAAACAATACTCTGTAGGCTAGATAAGTTGGCAACAAATCAAATTAAAAGCCTTTTCCTATTACAGATGGACAAAGAATCATGTGAATACATGATAAAAGAATAAACTATTAAGACCTCCCTTTCTTAGAAAAATTCAACTCACATAAGGCCACTATTGTTATATATGGCCAATGAAGAAAACAATACCAAGATTAAGTATATAAATAAATTCTACAAATATGTAAAATATAAACATGGTGTTATGGCAGAAATTAAATGATAATAACTGCAGCAGCTTTGGCCTGAAGACTTCTCTTGGTCCTAATAACAATTAGCACTCTGACTATTAAAAGTTGATAATATATTCTGGATATCAGCCCTCTGTCAGATACAGGGTTGGTGAAGATCCTTTCCCAGTCTATAGGCTGTCATTTTGTTCTGAAGACAATGTCTTTTGCTTTACAGAACAGGAACTATTTCTGAAATGAACTCAATGACTGGCTCCTTTACCTCCCCCGAACCCCGACGGAGAAACAGCCTTGCTAGGTCACAGAGGAGGACATGACACCCAGTCCTGAAGATACCTGATAAGCTAGGGTCAGATGGAAGGGGAGGAGGACATACCCTACCAGTGGACTTGGAAAGGGGCAAACCCCTAGTAAAAAAAAAATATAAGGCTGAGTAAGAGAGAGAGAGGTAGAGAAAAATAAAAGTGGAAGAGACTTATTCCTCTGAGAGACAGATGTATTTAGACATGCCTAAGAGTTCTCTTAAGAAGAAAGAAGTTTATTCTATGTTATATGTCTATATGAGTGAGTATATGCTGTGTGTGTCTTTCTGCTTCTGGGACAGCTCACTCAGGATGATCCTTTCCAGGTCCCACCATTTATCTGCAAATTTCATGATTTCTTTATTTTTCATTGCAGCGTAATACTCCACTGTGTAGATGTACCACAATTTCTGCATCCATTCTTCAGTTGAGGGGCATCTGGTCTGTTTCTGGCTTCTGGCTATTACAAATAAAGCTGCTACAAACATGGTTGAGCAAATGTCCTTATTGTGTACTTGAACATCTTTTGGATATATGCCTAGGAGTGGTATGGCTGGATCTTGAGGAAGCGCTATTCCTAGTTGTCTGAGAAAGCGCCAGATTGATTTCCAGAGTGGTTGTACAAGTTTACATTCCCACCAGCAGTGGAGGTGGGTTCCCCTTTCTCCACAACCTCTCCAGCATGTGTTGTCATTTGAGGTTTTCATCTTGGCCATTCTGATGGGTGTAAGGTGAAATCTCAGGGTGGTTTTGATTTGCATTTCCCTGATGGCTAATGAGGTTGAGCATTTCTTTAAGTGTTTCTCTGCCATTCGATATTCCTCTACAGAAAGTTCTCTGTTTAGCTCAGTTCTCCATTTTTTAATTGGATTACTTGGTTTGCTGCTTTTCAGCTTCTTTAGTTCTTTATATATACTAGATATTAGCCCTCTGTCAGATAAAGGGTTGGCGAAGATTCTTTCCCAATCTATAGGCAGTCATTTTGTTTTGATGACAGTGTCCTTTGCTTGATAAA
Organism: Meriones unguiculatus; assembly: GCF_030254825.1. Taxonomy (NCBI): domain Eukaryota; kingdom Metazoa; phylum Chordata; class Mammalia; order Rodentia; family Muridae; genus Meriones; species Meriones unguiculatus. Next base: position 65,412,513 of record NC_083357.1, on the reverse strand, counting down.
CCTACTAAAATCTGTACATCTAAAGAAACTAATCAAGAGAGAAGACCCTGACTAAAACGCTCAATCCCCATTCCGAAAGGCAAAGAGGATGGACATCAGAAGAAGAAGAAAACAGAAAACAACCTAGGAACCTGCCACAGAGGGCCTCTGAAAGGCTCTGCCCTGCAGACTATCAAAGCAGACGCTGAGACTTATGGCCAACTGTTGGGCAGAGTGCATGGAATCTTATGTAAAAAGTGGGAAATAGCAAGATCTGGAGAGGACAGGAACTCCACAAGGAGAGCAACAGAATCAGAAAATTTGAACACAGGGGTCTTCCCAGAGACTCATACTCCAAGTACCAGGCATGGAGATAACCTAGAACCCCTGCACAGATGTAGCCCATGGCAGTTCAGTGTCCAAGTGGGTTCCATAGTAATGGGAAGAGGGACTGCCTCTGACATGAACTGATTGGCCTGCTCTTTGATCACCTCCCCCTGAGGGGGAAGCAGCTTTACCAGGCCACAGAAGATGACAATGCAGCCACTCCTGATGTGATCTGATAGACTAAGATCAGAAGGAAGGAGAGGAGGACCTCCCCTATCAGTGGACTTGGGGAGGGGCATGAGTGAAGAAGGGGGAGGAAGGGTGGGACCGGGGCTGGAGGAGGGAGGGGCTTATGGGGGGATACAAAGTGAATAAAGTGTAATTAATAAAATAAAATAAAATAAAATAAAAAGAAGAAAGAAGTTAAAGTTCAGGACAGTACCTTGTCAGAATTTTTAAAGTTTATACAAAAGATTAGCCCTTGGTTTCTAGACAAAGTTGCTTTAAATTTAGAGACCTGGAATATATTAGGAAAGAATATTCAGTTTGGTGTCAAGAGCATGGCCCTAAAACTGTGCCTGCTGAGAATTATTATTAGAATGTCCTTAGACAGGCTGCTAATGTGACCAAGAGTGCCCACACTGTAAGACAGACAAATGAGGAGACCTCATGGGAGGTCCTGACTTATAAACTCCTCAAGAAACTTAAACCCTCTGGAGCTGTGAGCCAAAATAAATAATTCATAATTCTATAAATGGAAATACTTGAGAAATAGCATGGCTACTAGAAGGAAATATAGTTTTAAATTTTTTTTCTATCAGTAATAGTTTAAGCAAGCAGGCAAACATATGAAGGAGATGGGGTTAACTAGGCCATAAGTGTTTTTACAGGAAATTAAAAATGTAAAGGAAATCCTTAAACAGCGAGCAACCGAAGATATGCGGTATAGAAGACTACAGGGAAACCATGTTTAGTGGGGCTAATTAGGTGTGTGTTCCCTTGTGGTTCCCTAAGATAAACTGACTAATTGCCTTTAAGAAAGCTGTGATTCCTCCCCCTCAGAGTGGTGCAGCCTTACCAGGCCACAGAGGAAGACAGTGCAGCTACTCCTGATGAGACCTGATAGACTAGGATCAGAAGGAAGGGGAGGAGGACCTCCCCTATCAGTAGACTTAGGGAGGGGCATGCATGGAGAAGGGAGAGGGAGAAAGGGCTTGGGTGGGAAAGCAGGAGGGAGCTACATGTGGGATACAAAGTGAATAAACTGTAATTATTAAAAATTAAAAGAAAGCTGTGATTCATTCTGGTTTGTTTGATTCTTTGCTTGTTTTGTTGGGTTGGGTTGAAATGGGTATTTGGTTTGGTTTGGTTGGGTGTTTTGTTTTGAGGAAAAGCTATCTCCTTATACAACTATTGTCTTAAAGTCTCAGAGAAGTCATAGTGAACATAAACAAAACACAACATAATGACACACAAAAATAGAGCCAACTCTCATTCTTTTTACCACCCTGATGTTATTTAGGAAGCTGCTGTTTCACAAATTTGAAGAAAAGCTCACCCTTTGTAGATGTTTTTATATTACTATCTTTAAATACTGACTTTTTATCTCTCATTTAAAAAAAAAGTCTGGTTTTCACCAATAAAATTTGTCGACAACATGATGTTATAGAAGTAGTTCTCAACCTGTGAGTCTGGAGCCCTTCAGAACTCACATGTCATATATCCATCCTGCATACCAGATGTTTACATTCCGATTCATAACAGTAACAAATAAGAAATAGTAACAAATAATTTTATGGTTGGCATCACCACATGAGAAATTGTATTAAAGTACCACTGCGTTACAGCTAAGGCTTTTCTGAAGAAATGTATTTAGTAATAAAGACTGCTACGGATCCTTTGGCGAGATCTTCACCATGCTGATTTGCTTCTGAGGAACTACGATGAACCAAGGGTCTGTTGGAATAAGGTTGGGTTTGACTTCCTTTCAAGGACATAATCGATCTATACAGCGCTGACATGGCTACATGGAGGGAGCGTGTGAAAGAAGTGCCTGTGGGCTCTGTTGTCCTTAGACAACACTTAGCACCAGAACGTCCAAGGAAAATGACAGAACAAACATGGAAGTCCAGAAGTCACAACTTCATACCATTCAGAGACCCTCAGAGAAAAACATTTTCTAAAAAAAAAAAAAAAGGTGTTTGCCTGGTACAACTTGAGAAACTGAGTCTGATTTTTAAAATAATAAGTTTGAAAATCTTGGCTGTACATAGAAGTGAAGAAACAATGTTTATTTTAAAAAGTGGGATGAAAAGTAATTTGTCTATTCTTTTTTTTATCCTTTTTATTGCTAACTACTGGATAAATATAATTGGACAGTAGTTCCTAAAAACGAAAAAAAGAGAGATCTTGAATATGAAGAAGGTAGAGAGAGTAGTGATGAATTCATGGCTTGACTAAGCTGAAGGAGGGGGTGACAGTAGTTCAGGAATGCTACAAGCAAGACAATAAGATGCTGATAAGTATGGAGACAGATAGACAGACGTTAAAGTAGTCCCATCTACTGTTTTCCATGTTCATTCTGAGTTTTATTAATTGGGTGAGAGGGAAGAATGAGAAAAATGAGTTGGTGGGTTTTAACTATTTCAAGTGATTAGTCTCAAGTTCACAGGTAAAATAGTATGAGACAAAAATATGGAAGTATTCATAGAAAAAGGATGGATGATCTAGGAACTAGATATAGAGATATAACAGAAAATAAGGTTTGGCATGCATTTAGTAAGGTACCTCAATTAGATATTATACAATACCAAAGCTAAATATTTGGATATAAAATTTTAAGCTGAACCAAGTAAGAATGCAAGTCAAAGGTACAGTAAAGGGATGATGGATATAGAATTAACTAATAATATATTCATATAAAACTTAAAGGATGTTCTAGTTTCATTTCTGTTTCTGTGAGAACATACTCTGAAAACAAGCAGCATAGGGTAAAGGGGGGTTATTTTAGCTCATAGTTCCCAGTCCATCACTGTGGGGAAGTCACAGAGGCAGACATCTGGTCACATCCTATTGGCAGTCAAGATGAGAGAGAAGTGATGCGTACATGCACTTTTGATTGCTTACTGTATGCTGGTGCTCAGCTGTTCCCTTAGGCTATCCAGGACACCCCAAGCTTAGGGAATGCTTCCACTCACAGTGGGATGGGTCTTCCCATATCTATTAAGGCAATCAAGGCAGTTCCCCCACAGACATGCCCACAGACCAACCTGATCTAGACAATTCCTGTATTGAGACTCTCCTCCCAGATGATTCCGGCTTGTGTTAACTTGAAAATTAAAAACCATCACAAAGGACATTTGTGCAATGGAATGACAGGCAGCAGGGTAGCCGTCTAGCATCTGGGCCAATTTTCAGCAATTAAAAAGTGTCCAGGAAGCAAGTGACAGCAAGGAGAAGGCTCAAATAAGAAAGTCAGATTGAACAAGACATGTTGCAAGATTAGTAGAGATTAAACGTGACCTTAATGACATCTAGTAACGGTGGGATGGGGTGAAGTTTGCTTACTGAGGACGCAATGGAAAGTTTGGAAGAAGGTGACAGAGCTGTTGACATAACAGCACTAAAAACCCATTGAATAAAATCTATCCTTCTGATCCAGAGAATGAAATGTAGGGCTAAGGTGGAGAACTAACATTTCAGTGGGGCTGGTCAATCATCTGGCCCAGGGACAACAGACAGGAAGATGAAACCATCCCTGTAAAGCTGGGTTCACCTTAAGCCATGCCAAAGAAAGAGGCAGAATAACAGAATAATGGTACTTTTAATAAGATGCTGCACTTTCTTTCCCATGATTCCCAGCTCCTAGTGTAGTTGTGTAGAGTCACAGCCAAACAGCTTCATAAGTCTGCCCACATTTGTGAATTTCTCAGAAATGCTTAACTTCCTTCTTTTTGTTTTCCATTTCTTTTCTAAGCATGCTCTCCTTAACACTTTGGGTTTCCTTACTCATTATCTAAAGTCTTTCTCCCTGCCATATGACTTTTCTGTTGCCATCGATCTCCATGCCAACTTGCTCTCAAACAGCATGGCTGTTTATTTTTTTTCCTCCTCTTCCTTCTCTGTTTATTTTTTCTCCTTCTCCAGTCAGCTGCTGCGATTTACAGCTTGCCAAACGTTTCTTTCTTTTAAGCTCTGAAAAAATTGTCCTTGAACTTCCATTTTTAGTCTGTTCTCAATTTTTGTTATTATAGAAAGGTGACCCAAATTTCCTTGGTATCATCTGGTAACCAGGAAGGGACATCCCAAAATTTCAATAACGTTGTGGCTTGAGGTACAGAATAAATCGAGGAATATATAAAGAATTATTATTTTTAAAAAAATTCTTGGTGTACATCAAAAAGAAAAGACAAACTATGTTCAATGAAAGCAAAGAAATGCTGAATGAGCTACATTTTGTTCACTGACTCACGACTGGTGAGCCACTACGCAGTCACAGACTGAAGTTTTATTTAGGAGGAATGGTGTTCTGAGGGAAAGCCCACCCAAGATACTATTGTTTATTCACTGGAATCTAATCCCTCCTTTTTCTATATTCAGGTTTGTAGTACAAGAGTGGAAAGTTAAAAAAAAAAAATTAAAAAGCCCTCTAAAATCTCTTAGGTGCTTTGAGAGCTGGGTTCTGAATAAGACCCGAATTTTAATAGTGACATGTACATGAGGAAGTTTAGGAGGCAGAAGGTAACCAAAGACAATGTGTCTTTGCAAGCTCATACATGCACCTTCTGGTCGAGAGAATGGGGTCTTGGGCTGGGTATTGACTATCACCACTATCAAGACGCTCAATTAAACCATTCTGGAGACTGTGGGATAGACTTTTAGAGTCCAACTCACTTTTTCTTTATCTCCTCACTCTAAGAACCACTATCATATTCCTCAGATTTACATTATTTCACAGATGTTTTCTACATAGAATTGTATGGTAGGTTTCCTTCGAAATAGTATATTTTAAATAAAATTTCTTTTCTCTTTACATTTTTTTTCGAAAATTGTGTAAAGCAAAACTGTGTATAAATGAGATCTAGAAAGCAACTTTAGTTCTTGGCTATGAAAACAGTTTAAAAAGAAAGTACCAGTTATTTTTAGTTCTAGATTAATTTCAAGTTCAGGAATGACTTTGCAGTAACTCAATGTATTCTAAAACATACAATCAAGGTGATTCCCCAATAGAACACAGTCCTGGAAGGACACTGTTTCATTCCCTGTGGTAAATGAGTCTATAGGCCCAATTAAGAGGTATTTTAAAAAAGTATGCTGTCTTGTGCTTTCAGTGTTCATAATTTCAGGCAAAAGAAGTTCTCCTGGTTATTAATGCAAAGTTAACATTTATGAATCTTGATGGTGCTTCTTTTGGAAGACAATCCATTCCACCCACTTTGCTTTTAAAATTGGGGTAAGCCCAAAAGAATTTAGCAAACTTTTCATTCATGTAGGCAAAGTGAATATTAATGAAGCAGATGCCTAGAGCTGAGTAAGTTCTGAAGAGTTCAGAGACAGATTACATTGAACTAAATTGTTATCAGAGGCATTCAAAGGTCAGAGGACTGTCTCTGAGACCATTTTTCTTCTGTTGGAGCCTGTATTTTGGAATTGATCACAAAATCCCCAACCTTCTTCAGCTCTCAAGACAGCTAGGTATCTTATTCACCATTTCTATTTGTATCTTCTTTCTTTCTCTCCTTTCTTTTTTTCCTTTCTTTCTTCCTGCTTTTCTTCTTCTTTCCTTCCTTTTTTTTGTTTGTTTGTTTTTCAAGATAGGGTTTTTCTGTCTAGCTTTGGCTGTCCTGGAACTCACTTTGTAGTCCAGACTGGCCTCAGACTCACAGAGATCCATCTGCCTCTGCCTCCCAAGTGCTAGGATTAAAGGTGTGTGCCACCATGGCCTTTTCTATTTGACTCTTTTCTATATGAACATTCTTTTTTGCCTTTTTCAAAATAAATGGCTCCATGGCCTCTTTCAACTAGGTGAAGCAATTCAGGGTATGGATTTTATATAACCCATATTGTTAACTTCAGGTGTTTTTATGGATATAATGAAGTTTCAAAACTATTGAAATCTGGGCTCTTTACCCACCATAAACTCAAGAAGTCCTTAAAACACTTGTGTAGCAGGAATATGAATCTGTTTGCTCTGAAAACAAAATACCATACACTTGATTGTTGAAGACCATCGGCTTATGTCTCCTGACATAAAGAAAAACCCTAAGCCCCAGGTCAACCTTTAGACCATAAAAATAAAGACAGCAAGACCTTTTAAAGTTTTCAAAGCTTAGGCCTTAGCTGGAGAGACTCTCAACTTGCTCATCCAAGTTAACCTGTCCACATATCTCATCCAGCTATGTGGCCAGCTATCCTCCCAGTCCCACAATCACGCCTGTACCCCTCCTTGTTTTCTGGTATAAAGACCTTCCTTTCCTCCTTCTCCTTCCCAGAATTCCACCCCCCTCTCAGGAAGTCCCATTCTTTCTCTCTGCCCAGGTAGTTGACCAATCAGATTTTTATTGACAGCTGCTACATCCATACATCACACAAGATATTCCTTTTACACTTGATAGATCATATATCACAAATGTTTTTTTCTCACAGTTCAAGAGACATGAGTGTGCAGTAAGCAGAGACCACTACAATGAGGATAAATGCAACTGATTCTTCAGTGACACATTCAACAAAGATGACTCTGTTCAGTTCCCTTGAGTGAAACTTGCCCTTAGCCCAAGGTTATGAAATGAATGGCAGAGAGAACTTTGTACAGAAAGTAACTAAGAACTCAACTCCTTCATTTTATGGAGTCTCTGACAAATTGAAAAGATTCCAAATGAGATTTACCAGCACTGAAGACCCCCAGATTTCACATGGAGAGCTCTCAGAACAGGGAGCATGATCTGAACTGGAGGTCTAGTTTAATGAAGGAAGCTACTGTAAAGAGGTTTGGCCAGATGTACTGCAAAAGAACTTCAGACTTCATAGCAGAGGGAATGGTGATGCCTAAAAGTACAAGTTCAAGGAACAGAAGCCTTGGGAGGTCAGGAGTAGAGTGACTGTCAGCAAGTATTAGGTGGACAAAGCTGTCCTTCTCCAAAGAGCTTACAGAGGGATACACAATATGATGGATTAACAAGACACTACTGTTTGTAATCCCAGCAGCGGATGAGAACCCCTGTGACAACCACCATGATCTATGACACCTGAGATCCAGGCCCATCATTCACTTGCACCCAATGTTCTCAGTATGGGGGCTGCTTTGAGGCTAGCCAAACCTCTGTACTTAGGCATACCAGGGAGATGACCAGGAATGTAGTGTAATGTTTCTCCTAACTCCAGGTCTGGATATTATACTAATTCTGGTAGATTATGTAAATATTATGCATATTTTCAAGTACAATTAACTGACATGATAAAACAGGTACTGCGGTTTCAAAGACTTCCTTCTCTATGGGATTATACCTCCCTCCATTTTGAAAAAAACATTGCTCACATGAGGAATTTATTTGCCAGTAACATAGCAGAAATAGCATAATCCATGTTCCAGTAGGAGTTCTAAATTGTACCAGCCTCCCCATTACCTTCTACACCACTGAAGTCTCCCTGATCTTCGGTGTTTGTGGCATCCAATCACCCTTTGACCCACATAAGATGTCTACTGTGCTGATTTTGTTGACTCTAGAACTTCGTGCCGTTGAGCATATAGTCTTGGTACATGTCTCAAAGGGCCTAGAGGCAGTATAGCATAGATAGCAATGAAAAGTTTTGAGGAAAGGAGGCCTGGGTCCAAATCCGATTCTGTTTGTTTGCAGTAGCAGTGTGACAATGGAAATAACTCTGAGCCTGTCTGTGCTTCAGCATTCTCCTGGGTAAACAGAATAATAATGGCATGCGTGCACCCTCCAGTCACTCTACCACACAGTAGAGATTAAGTGAGTTGATTCACACAAAGCAGATTCACAAGGACTAGTGCCTGAACTATGTGCAGTGTTGCCTGGACACAAGTGTTGACATTTAACTGCTGACATCATCATTATGAATAATAAGTTGTATCTTGGAATAGTCAACCCGGTAGTAAGACTTGTATCAGAAACACCTATCTTGAAAGTCTTGAAGAAAGCTGTTGAAAGAAACAAATGTGAGTCCCATTGTGTGAAAACCAAGTGTTTTCAAACCCTTGGAGGCCTATCCGGAGCCATTTTCTTTGATCCCAGAAATCAAGCAGCAAACTGGATGTAGTAAGGAGGGGAAGAAACAAGGAAAGCATCCAGTTGTCTTGGAAAAACCCCAGAAAAACTGTTAAAAGAACACACGTTTCTTACCATGGATAAATGTATTCTTTAAAACGTAGCCATTCACAAAAGAATATTTCAAATTTTCTCTGGTGATCAAGCTTACAGAATCATCTTTATAGATTTTATTTATTTATTCATTTTACATCCCGGTTGTAGCCCCTACCTCCTTTCCTCCAAGCCCCAACTTCCCTCCTTTATCTCCCACCTTCCCCTCCCCTTTTCCTCAGAAAAGGGGAGCCCTCTACCAAACCAACCCAAAACATCAAGTTGCATCAGGACCGAGCACATCTTCTTTCCCTGTAGCCTGGCAAGGCAGCCTCACCAGAGGAAAGTATCCAAAAAGGAGGCAACAAAGTCCATGTCAAAGCCAGCCCCCATTCCTCTTACTAGGGATCCCACATGAAGCCAGAGTTGCCCATCAGCTACATCTGTGTAAGAGGACTAGGTCCAGTCTATGTATGATCATTAGTTGGTCCTCTGGGCCTTGGTTAGTTGGCTCAGTTGGTCTTCTTGTGGAGGTCCTGTCACCTCCAGGTCTTTCTATCCTTGCCCACGCTTTTCCACAAGACTCTCTAAGCTTCCCTCAATGTTTGGCTGTGAGTTTCAGCATCTGTTTAGGCTGGGAGGTGGAGCCTCTCAGAGGACGGCTAGGTTAGGCTCCTGTCTGAGCACAGCAGACTATTTTTAATAGTGTCAGGGGTAGTTCTTTTCCATTGGGTGGGTCTAAGGTTGGGTCAGGCATTGGTTGGACATTTTCTCCGTCTTTGCCCTATCCTTTTATTCCTGAACATCTTATAGGCAGAGTAAATTTTGGCTTAAAGTTTTTGTGGGTAGGTTGGTGTTCCCCTCCCTCCTCTAGGAGTTCTGTCTGGTTAGGGGGTGTTCTCTTCAGTCTCCATGACCCCTGCTACTAGAAGTTTCAGCCAGAGTCATCTCCATATCCTCCCAGAAGCCTACCCTATTGTAGGTTGTCACAGAGATGCCCCTGCCCATGGTTTCTCTTCTCTCTGCAGGCCCTCTGTCCTCCCACCCCCATTCTCCCCAGGTCTGATCTCTACCCTCTTTTCTCTCCCTGCCTCCTCTCCTGTTTTAATCCCTCTCTTCAACTGCTTCCACTGTCTATTCTATTTCCCCTTCTGAATGAAATTTAAGAATACTCCCTTGGGTCTCCGTGTTACTTATCTTCTTTGGGTCTGTGAATTATAATATGTTTATCTTGCACTATCTGGCTAAAATCCACTTATAAGTGAGTATATACCATGTGTGTCTTTCTGGGTCTTAGTTACCTCACTTAGGATGATATTTTCTAGTTCCATCCATATGCTTGCAAATTTTATGATTTCCTTGTTTTTAGTAGCTGAGTAGTATACCATTGTGTAAATGTACCACAGTTTCTTTATCCATTCTTCAGTTGAGGGACATCTAGGTTGTTTCCAGATTCTAGTTATTATAAATAAAGCTGCTATGAACATAGCTGAACAAGTATCCTTGTTGTATGGTAAATCATGTTTTAGGTATATGCCCAGGAGTGGTATCATCGGGTCTTGAGATAAAACTAATTCCAATTTTCAGAGAAACAGCCAAGTTGATTTACAAAGTGGTTGTACAAGTTTGCACACTCACCAGCAATAGAGGAGGGTTCTCCTTTCCCCACATCCTCTCCAGCATGTGCTGTCACTTGAATTTTGATCTAGCCATTCTGGTGGGTGTAAGATGGAATCTCAGAGTCCTTTTGATTTTGCATTTCCATGATAACTACAGACGTTAAGCATTTCTTTAAGTGCTTCTTGGCCATTCGAGATTCCTCTGTTTAGAATTCTCTGTTTAGCTGTGCCCTGCTTATTTAAACAAAAACAGAAGACTGAATTTCCTTACAACTAAAATCACTGAGTTATACATCCTTTTAAAAATGTACTTCGTATAGCAAAATGAATGAATAAAATTAATATGCCAGGGTGATCTTTTATGAGATTCAGACTTTGCTTCATTTGGGCAAATATTAACATTGTAATTAACTGGTTCTTGCTGAATATGATCATGTAGATTACATTATTCTTTATAAGCCATTCGTATGGAATATTATCTGCATAATGAATATGAGGAATAGATTTACTCATCCAGATTAAACATATTAACACATCTTTAGATGTAGTCTGAACTATTTCTAACCTACAGTTTTCTGTTAGAATGCTTGTCACTGTGGACTTTCATTGTCATCATCATTATTAGCTATTGAAAATGGACTAATGTAATGAACCAAGGCTAATGTGAAGATAAAAGATACCAGTATTCTAATAACTCAAAGGCTGTGGATTGGGAACAGACATTCATAGTTTGAAAAGCCAGGAATGCCTAGAAAAAAAAAGGAAATCATGCTGAAATTTGACCGAGCGGCGTGATAAAGTTTTGTACTTAACTGAAAACAGAATGAGGTGGTGGTGCACAGGCTCCCAGGTGCTCTATTCTGTTCTACTGCTCTAATGTCGCTGCATCACTTGGCTTATTTTTATATATAATCCTGCCTGGGTTGTTATTTTTCATCATTGCTACGGCTACCCTTATACACTGAATATTCATATAAATTTTATGGTGAACCTGTCAGTCACACTACTGAGATTTTAACCTAGCATCTGTTTCATAGAAAAGCTTTGGGGTGTAGACATATTTATAATATTCTAATCTATGTAAATGAGGTTGCAACTTTAGGACTTTCAAATAAAATTCAGTAATACTTCAGTTTCCAGTGTAGAAATGATTCACAGGTTTCTTTAGATATACTTGTAAATGGTGATACTCTTTGAAACCATTATGAATCATGCCTCTTACGAATATTTGCTTTTGGTTTTATGTGTAAAAGGATTTAAATGTGTTTATCTTACCCTACAATAAATAATACTGGTGATCACTTATGAATTCAGTTGTATCTGTAGATTCTTCCTTGAAACCAATGCCATCTGTAAATGGAATTCAGAATCTTCCTGTTCAAAACATAAATTTTGGTTCTCTTTTTTGCTTTATATCAATGAGAAGGGCTGCTCTACAGTGTTAAATAAAAGTAAGAATGAATATATCAATTTAAAGGCAAACCCGAGAAGGATTTTTTTTGGTCAATTATATTTATTATGTTTATTATATGAATTTATCTGATTAATGGTTTTGGTTTTATGTTTTAGTTCAGGGAATTTTATTTTGGTTCCATCTTTGCTCCTATCCTTTACTCATTTTGAATATACGATGTTTCCATATATATTCAGATGAACCTATATTTTACGTTGATTTTTATTAATTCCGTGTGATGCAATCGTGTATTTTCATGATGCATACTGGGAACATGCATAGTGAGATGACAGCATGAAGACATGCGGGGAGTGTAGAGGTGTGGTGGACAGTTTTAGATCAACTGGACATAAGCTAGAGTCACTTGTGAAAACAAAACTTTAATTAAGAAATGCTCCCACCAGATATTTCTGTGGACAAGACAGTGGGGCTTTTTTTTTTTTCTTTCGAGACAGGGTTTCTCTATGTAATGGCCCTAGCTGTCTTGGACTCACTTTGTAGACCACATTGGCTCAAACTCACAGAGATCCACCTGCTTCTCTCAGAGTATTGGGATTAAAAACAAGCCCTGCTATACCCAGCTCAGTGGGTATAGCATCTTTAAAAGATAATTTTGATGTAGAAGGGCCCAGCTCATGGTCAGTGGGGTCACCTCTGAGCAGGTGGTCCTGAATGCTGTATGAGAGCAGACTGGGCAAGCCAAGAGGATCTAGACAGTAAGCAGAGTTGCTCTGTGGCTTCCACTTCACTTCCTGCTTCCAGGTTCCTGCCTAGAGTTTTTGCATTGACTTCATTCATGCTGGACTATAACTGTGTCTGAAATAAACCCCTTTCTCCCTAAGCTGCATTTGTCATAGTATTTTAGAAATGCAAAAGAAACCCTAAGACAAAAACCCTTTTTTAAATCAGGATGACAGATCTGGAGCCCCCCTTTTTTTTTCTGCAGGCACCATAATGAGACTCTTACCCTGGCTTCAGACTTCCAGGCTCTAGACTTGATGATAGTAACTTCCTGCCCTTTAAGCTACTCCATTAGGGCACTTTGTGGTGGGAGGCATGGCAAACTAATGCATATTCATTAAAAATAAAATAAGACCTCAGTGGAGGGTGAGGAGGATTCTGCTCACTTGTCTCTTAACATCCGTGCTTAGAGTCTTTCGGAGGTCCAAGTCAGTGACACACTCTTATCTTCCGCCAGTAATACTCAAAGATCAAAACGGAATACTTTAACTTAAAATAAATAAAATGAAAAAAAAATCACATAGTAATTATTAGGCTCAAATTGCAACATAACTCAGAGGTTTGTTACTGCATACCTCTATCAAATGCATTTGTGATGCAATTAACGTATCATGGAAAATCACTTTAAGTGACCCTTGCCCGCTGGTCTTATCTAGGCTTCTTTTTGTAGAAATCATCCCTCTAATTCTCAGAGACAAGAGGATGATGTAACACATTTCTTTGTTGAGCCCCATAGTGCAAGCCCACACTGTTTCCCATAGACCCTCCTTGGTGTGAGGACAGTAGACTACTCTACTGTCTCCGCACACCAATGTTCAGGATCTGAAGTATAGATGCAACCCACTCCTCTTCAGTGCATTTAGCTGTTTGTTTCCGGGTGGGCCTGCTCAGACCTGGTGCTGCCGAAATTAAAATAATTCCCACTGTGCATCTTCCAACCTGTGCTCTGCAGAATGGCTTTCCTCAGCTGCTCATCTGTGATTACAGCCATGGCTGCTCACACTACAGTGAACACTCTCCAAGCTTGTGCTCCATCAGCAGGAACTGTGAGGAATATGCTGCAGGAACTCGAAAGATCTGCTTTAATTCTAAACACAGGAACAAATAATAACCATAAAGAGCAAGCTCAGCCTCGCACTCCTTATTAAACAATAGGATACACCCCTTCTACCTCTCTCCCAAAGAGCTACAGTATTCTGTTGCTGTTTCTCAGTGGGAGTGTACACAGCTCAGGAAAAAGCAGGAAGCTCACATCATTAAGATTGTCATCACAGGTTGTTGTTTTGTTTTGTTTTGTTTTATTTCCCTTCCTTTTCTTGGGAAAAGTGACAATAACTATTCAACAAGGCAACAAAGAAACACTGTGGCTAGACTGTAAATAGTTACGATGCCAGGCTGAGTTTGGACTTGGTTGTATTATTGTCTACAGAGTCTCCTTGGATTGAAGATCTCCTAAGAGTATTACTATTGTATCGACTTGTAAAGATTACTGTGTGAGAAACTTTTGCAAATAATTCAAGTGAGGATTCATAAAACTGCATGCTTAAACAGTGACTGAGAAAACGACAGGATAGAGATGGACTAAGAAAGATAAACAAGAAAGAAGTCATAGACTTTGATCATTAGTTTGTAAAAAAGAAAGAAAGAAAGAAAGAAAAAGGAAGTTTGAGGCTGTGTTCAATTGTAAACCTACAGAGTCTGAAAGATCTGGGTTGCAACATTCACTGCTTTGCTCATTTACTACCTGTGTGAACTTGGGCCTTGGTTTGTTTGCATGTGTATATGTATGTATGAGGCTGTTATTAAAACAAAATAAGATAGTAATTTACATCAAAGCACATTGCAAGTACCAGGTACAAAACTGAAAGGCTATACAGTTAGTCACAAATTGGATGAGTGATAACTTAAAGATTACACAGGTGTTTCTGAGTGAGCATCCTTCCAGAGATATTCTAGAGGAGATTAACACAGGAGTCATGGTGGAACTGCATGACTCAAAGTTTAGACACAAATATAAATCCAGTGGCAGACAAAGAAATAATTTACAGAGCATATCTCACTGCCACAGAATCTCTGCTCAGTGACCTCATACAGAGTAGCCTGCCGCTCTTCCTTTGATGAATCGATTCTTGCAGAATTCTAGGAGACATTTGACTCTGCAGCCTGGGAGGCAATCCCTGATTGGACTGATGGCTCCTTCTAGGCTTTCTCTCCAGCCTCGGGTCATGCCCTTGTCAGAGCATCCCAGCTGCTCCTCAGCACAAGGCACTTGGCTCTCCATCACATGCATCTTAGGATAGGTGGTAACCATGGCAATAAACATCGGGAGACACAGCCTCATCCCCAAGCTGACCTACCATTTGACCATTGTACTGAAAACTGCAATTCCTACCATTTACTGATGGTAAGAGCTTCCTGTTATCAATCAGTGCAAGACACAAATGATATAATGTCATTCTAACATAATTTGGGGCAAAATGCAATCAGTCCTTTATCTCAAGAGGACACGAATTCATCAATTCCTGTATTAGTCTGGGACTGGATGTGCCTGCTTACTACTAACATCCATTTTTTTTTCTGCAAAAAGGAAATATATGCAATATTTTCTTAAGAGAAACACAGGAATATAAGGAAACTCATTTAAGAAGACTTGAGTGGTGCCAATTAAATTTAAGAGTCTTCTAGCTTATATGCCTGACTTGCAAAAGAAGTAACAGCACAAGTTTTTACATGACTTAACCAATATAGTGAGTCCTTAGAGAGCCAGGTGGACAGTTTCAATTTGTCTTTTAATTCTCTACAGACCTTTGTGTTTGTTTGTTTTTTCTGCTGTGTTTTGCTGCTCACTTAGTGTAAAAACAGTGGAGAGAATAATTATACTGACATATTTACAACTTGTTTTTTTGAAGTTTTAAAGACCAACAAAAAACTAAATACATTTCAGTGGGAAAACAACCCTGGAAGTAAGAAGGCTATATTCACATTCCTCACAGGCTGCAGGCTGTAATCTGGTTTTCATTTTCCTCATTTGTGAAGGAAAGCATAGTTACGTGCTTGCAGAGCTAACATGAGAATGCATTAGAGCTGTCTGCAGCAGTGCCTACCACTACAGCAAGCAGACAACAGATCCTTCTCTCTCGGTTTATATACTCAAAGACTAGAAATAAATAAGCAGTGCTTGCTACAATGAACACAGAGGAGGAGAAAGGTAGGTTTGGACTCATTCATTGTTTTTTTTTTCCCCTTATTAGACCAAAAAAAAAAAAAAGAAGTTGTCCATTGAAACACTCAATAAACACACAGCTCATATAAAGAAACCCAACATAATGAAGCTAGAGGGTGATGAAAACACACGTTTGGATTCTCTGTGTAACACATTATTGATTCGGTTTGAGATAGCCAACACCCTGAGAACCTCCTCCACTGGCCTGTGATTGCAGCAAATGCGTCTTTCACGTGCCACACAGGAAAGATACAGAAGTGGGGGAGAGTCAAGAGCTAACTGTTCTCCTCCGAAGCAAGTCTTTTCAACAAACTCAACACAGGTGCTTCTAAGCAGAACATTTCTCCCATACAAAGGAGGACAACGGCAATTCAGACTTGTGTCTAAGGAAAAAGAATAGACAGAAAAACTAAGACACGTCCTAATGCCAGAGTCAAGATGAAGTTCTATCGGTCAAGAGGACAGGTCAAGTTACAGTCAGAACAGACACAACTCAAGGCCGTTTTAAACAAGCCCCTCTTCATATAACAAAGACCTACGCAAAAAAATAAAAATACAAGAGTGCCTCTTGTCTCTTCCCCTCCATCTCCAGGTTCAACCTGTCAACAATGCAGGCGCCTGAGGCAGAGGTCTGTTGTCCAGTTTCGCCTTTCCCTTCAAACCTTCCTCATGAGCAGCATCAACTACACACTAGCATCCTCTCGCTGCATCCTCTCAGCACTCTTGTTAGAGAAATGCTCGGTGTGAGACAGGAAGCATGTAGAGCATGAGTCAACACTTTTGCTGGAGCTTGAGAGGTGGCTCAGCAGTTAAAATCCCATAGGGCTTCTGCAGAGCATCTGGGTTCAGTTCCCAGCACCCACCTAGGGAGGTCCAGAACTGCCTATAGTACAGGGGAATCCAACTCCCTCTTCTGGAGTCCACAGACACCTGCACTTACATGTACACAGACACACACAATCCCCTTGCCCCAGTGTACCCCCCTCCACACACGTAATTAAGATAAAATAAATCTGTACAGAAAGGGAAAATGTTTTGTTGCCATTATTGACCCCAAGGTGCTTTCTTGACTTTTCCTGAGCTCTTACACCCTTTGCCGTTTGGTTACAAGTGCTTATTTTCTTCTCCGTGCCTTCTTAAACTTATATACCGATTACTATTAAGTTGTTAATGAGTCTGTGTGTGTGATGGTTCTAAATTAAAACGTTAATGTGTGCTATTTTAATGAAGAGTATTTATGTGGGAGGACTATAATCTCTGTAGAGAGTGATTTCAAGTTTAATAAAAATAATAGCTTACCATACCAAAAGAGAAAGATTCACATTTGAATTACATCCCGACTCTTGTGATTATTAATGGGTTTTCTTTGGAAGACACTAATTCTGAAGTGCTTCAAGGTTTGAGGATGGAAAAATCCTCTTTTATCTGTAGGCATATTAGCTGTTGTAAAGAAAACCACATCTTTGCTCATGTGGAAAAGATGTAAAAAAACAAAAAAACAATACTCTGGGTTCTCTGCCTAAGTTTCCTTGGAGG
Source organism: Meriones unguiculatus (assembly GCF_030254825.1). Lineage (NCBI taxonomy): Eukaryota > Metazoa > Chordata > Mammalia > Rodentia > Muridae > Meriones > Meriones unguiculatus. The sequence goes on along the minus strand of NC_083357.1, from coordinate 65,395,314 downwards.
TGCTCATGCTGAGCCATGCACGCTGCGGCACCTGCTCCACACCCACACTTCTGAGAGCTTCCTTCAGCTTTCATCGTCCGCCGCGCTCACGGGCGCTGAACGAAAGGAATATTTTCCTGAATGCCTGCGAGCCGCAGAGCCAGGCTGCCGTGCGCATTACGGCCACGGACATTTAGAAGGCGCTGGTACGTTAAAGTAACAAGGTCTCCTGTGACCTTTTGGTACTAAAGTAGTCCAGCAAGACGGCAAGTGTTTAAACTCTCCTCTGCAGGATGCCTCTGGAAAGGAGTGCGCCGGCCATGTGTGGAAGCCATGGTGCGAGGAGAGTCTGCAGGACCGACCTAACGGAACAAGATGGATTTCCGTGAAAGCCTCTCCTGAGCAGTCTGAACACTGGAGGTTTTTCTGCCATGATTTTACTTCCAAATGTAAATGTCATATACATCACCCTGTACCTTAAAATACAGTTGGGGTGGGGCGGAGATAATACAGTTTGAGTTTAGAGTCCTGGATCCTCCACCTAAAAATGTCACTGACAAGCCTCACGTGGTCTCCAGGGTGACCCTGCAAGCTAAGTATTCCCGAAATGCTCCGGTATGTTACGTGCCTTCTAAGGATGGCCACGCCCTGTCAGACGAGGAAGGATGAAACCTGAGAGAGTGAAGCTGACAAAGGTCAAGCGTCTAGCCAACAGCGAGGTCACGATTTACACCTGGTGTGCCTGTTCTCAGACCTTGCTTGCAGCCCTTCCTACTCCTGCCTCTCTGTGGAAGCAGCAAAGGTGAAGGAAATGCTATTCCACGACAATGGCGCCAGCATGGCTGTCAGCGTACCTTTTGAGAATCTCTGAAACCCTCTGGCTGTCTTACTCCTTACTCATCTCTGCGGCCTGACCCGGTTTTAGACTGCTGTCTTCTCATTCCCCCCCTTTTCACGCTCCTTTTATAATATACGCTTCAAGATGTCACTGGAGCAGACTGCGATTTCTCTATCAGGAGATCTAACACCTGCACACGTGTAGACTATTCTTTTGTTCAGTTAAAGAATGACTCAACCTCTTCTGCTATCCTACGAAATATTGTTTCATTTGGTTCTCTGTGAAACAAGCCCCTTGTTTCTGTGAGAATTTAGTAACAGGGAATTCAAACTGCTCCGCAGTCATGCTGCTGCAATTGTGCAGCCACGGTTTAATTAATGCTCTTTTCCGAGTTCACTTTACTTACTATCCACAACCTAGCTAATGTCCTTTTCTGTGTGTGTGTGTGTGTGTGTGTGTCTTTGTCTGTGAGTGTGTCTCTCTGTTGGGTGTGACCCATATAGAGACTTACTTCTGGAGCCGAAGGAATAAAAGCACACATACGTCATAGATAAAGGATACATGTATGAAACCACACACAGTTTGAGAACTCACAAGCCCTATGCATGACATATTCGTTTTTAAGACATGGCTTTACTGCGTTGCCCAGGCTGGCCTAAAACTCACAGAGGTACACCTCTCTCAGCCTCCAGAGTACTGAAAGCATAGGCATGTGCCAGGACGCCTGGCAGACATTTAGTTCTTTATGTGTATGTGTTAGTTTATATGTACCCTGCTTGTGTAGGAGAAGACAGAGGTTAAAAGAGAGCCTCAGAAGCCACAAAGCTAGTTACAGGTGACTGGAGCTGCCTGATGCGTGTGCTGGGAACCAATTCTAGGTCTCTGCAAGAGCAGTAAATTCTGTTAGCCACCGAGTCATCACTCCAGCTTATTTTTAAACCAGTGGTATATATTGAGTCTCTTTCCACGACATGAAATAGTCTGTAAATGATTATTCAGCTAAATATATATTCACAGCTTGCTTGTCAAAGCATAGTTAATTTCAGCAACCCTCTCTCAGTAAATCTTGCTTTTTCGTGGTTAATTGTCAACACGATGAAGAGGACATCATTGGAGTTAAATACATATCCACGTCATTATTTCTCTAAAGCAGCCTCCGGGTTTTGTCTTCCCCTGCCTTGTAGTGTTTCACAGAACGGAACAAGCATCCATTTCTTTTCCTCTGCAGTTGAGTGTGCAGACTCAGCGGAGCCAAAGCAGATGGAGTCTTCATTATGCTAACCTACACTCCCTGCTACTCACAGGTCCCTGCCCTTTCCTCCAACCCATGTGATGTCCATCCTACTGTAGCAGACCAGTCAAAAACCCATTGGCAAGTTTGCACAATCGAAACGAGTAGAGGAATTTTTTCAAAGGAGAACTAGGAATGCATATCCTAGGGAAGATGTCATTTTGATGGTGTGGTTGTGTTTTGGAATCATCCCTGCATTTAAATTTTTAATTTACAAAATGCTAGAGGGAGCTTGACACAGACTCCCTAAGTTCCCGGGGCCTAACCATGAAGTTTATTAGCCTTTCTAATGGGCTCAGCAACTTTAAGGGAAAGAAAAATGCATCTATCGATTTGGCTCAGCTGTCTCAATTTGGGAGCTGTCCCAGTAATCTCATTATTGTGGTGTGTATGCTTTTATTCCCTCAGCTCCAGAATTAGGTCTGTAAAGAGAGCCAGGCGCTGCATTCTCAGCAGGACCTCAAGGTATCAAATGCACCCAGGGATTCTCTCCTACCCATTTTCAGCAGCATGGGGTACAAATGACAAATCGCCACTTCTTGGCCCTCACATTATTTTAAGTTCAGGGATTTTTGTCATCCCTTTCTATAAACGTTGGTCTACATTAATGCATGATTTTTGTCATTCCCAAACTTGGGCATTTCACATATCTTGATTTGAAAAGAGGTTCAGATATCCCCAAGAAAACCCTTCTTTTGTTTGACCTTTCTTTTGTTTTGTTCTTGTGAGGTCCCTAGAACACCCTAGAGCATCCCTCCTGGATCAAGGGAAAAGAAAGCTGCAATCCTTGAAAAAAGACACCAGATATCTTTAATATTCTGTCACAGAAATTAATCTCAAATAAGTGCGACTGCTTTTTTTTTTCATTCCACTCCTTTCCATACCCCACTTCTCTGCAAGGAAGGGAATAGGCTCATGTGCAGGAAATGTGGCTTGCGAGAGTCTCCAATTCACCCCCCACTCGCCATATGCAGTGCATAAATTTATAATGTGTTAAGCTCCAAGAACAGCTGATGGTGAATTTCAGTTTCCCAACCTAGGTTTAATTCCACCTAGACTCTCTGTCCCCTCACATCAGCTCTTCATGTTGTGAAAGTACTTTTATGACTAATCAAATATCTTCTGCTACAGAGCATTTAAGGGCTCTTGGGGAGAATGAAAACCTATATCAATAAGGATGTGAGATGTGCTAATGAAGTGTACTGCTCTCCCCACCCACTTTCTTTCTTCCATAGCCTTGAAAGGTCATGGGCTTTTGTAATAGAAGTATCCCAGATGGCCAGAGTCTATGGCATTCAAGTATAATGTTGGGTTATAAAGTACCTCTTTACCCAAAGAAGATTTGTTCCTACCCTGTTATCTTTTTGCCTTCTAGTTTCCCAGGTAGAAACTCTTTTCAATTTCTTTCCGTTTGCTTGAGGCAAAACAAGCATATTTAATCTCTTACAACTACAATTAAGGCAATTTGAAAAGAGGAAAATATAATCAAATTCAACCACCTCATTTTATAGAAAGAAACAAAAGGACTTTCTTGTCCTACAACTAGATAATAATGTTTGTCCCTTAAGTGTTTTCCAAAATAACCAAAAATGATACTTTCATCACTAGTAGATGATGAAAAGGTAAATAGAAAGCCTATTTGTCTATACAAGTTATTCTCATGTCCTAAAAACATCAGGCTGAAAAGTTTGTCATTACTTATTGAACAAAGGAAGATTTTTTGTTCATTTGTTAAAAATCCATGACTTCCAACCAAATGATATTCTGGAAAAGGTAAAACTGCAGAGAGTGAAAGTTCAGTAGTTGCCAGAGAGGGAGATGAGCAGACAGATCACAGAGGGGTTTTAGGGTGGTGTAACTATTCTAGGTGATACTGTCATGGTGAATACATGTCATTGTGGATTTATTAAAATCTATAAAATACACAACACCAGCAGCAAGTCTTGAAAGCGTAAACCGTGGTTCTTGAATGATAAACGTACAGGAGTATAAGCCCATCAATGCTACTCTGGCATACTCTGGCATGTACTTCTCTGGCATATTGACAGTGTGGGGGGAGGGCGCAGTGTGTACTCAGGTGGGGATCATGACATATGAGAAACCTCTTACTCTTAATTCTGTTGTAACCTAAAAACCGTCTTTGAACCACCTTTCTAAAAAAATTTTGCTAGCCAGGTGGTGGTGGCACATGCCTTTAAGCCCAGCACTCAGGAGGCAGAGGCAGGCAGATCACTGAGTTCAAGGCCAGCCTGGCCTACAGAATGACTTCCAGGACAATCAAGATTGCACAGAGAAACCCTGTCTCTAAAATCAAAAACAAACAAAAAGCAAAAATTCCCATTAACATATCAAATCAGAATAAAGGCCGAAAGTGGATACCTGCCTATCAAAGTAAAGAAGAAAGGAATCTACCGGACGATGGGCTCCTGAGGCGAATCATGACCTAAGAGGAAGAGATAAAGAGAAGACTCAGTGGCACACCGTCGTGAATCTGGGATCTTGAAAGAAATGTAAACTGGGAGTTCACTAAGATTCCTTAAAGGAGTTTTGAAAAGAGATTAAGAGGCTTCCTGAAACTGTATCATCTTGAATAAAAACATCCCAGCTACCTTCACTCCTAAAATATCACCAAATGACCAGAAGGACAAAAAGCAGTGGGAGACAACGTGTATCAGAACTGGGAGAGCAAACACACCGCTGCTCACACACCACCAAGCAGGAACTCACATTCTGCTAAATGCTGCACAGATAGGAGCAGTCTGCACACACTCACCAGGGGCCGGCTCACACCTGCTCTCCCTGGGAAACAAAAGACTCTCCAACGTACTAACACAAGACAAAACATCTGTGAGTGGCTCACAGCTCTCAGGATCACAGCTAAATTAAGGTCTAAACGTTACCAAGTGCCATGGGAGGGGTCTGCTGCGGAAAACAGAAAGTGATTTCTAAGTCTCAGCCCTGATGTTCTCTCCATTAGGGCTACAGCTACCCCTGTGCTTTGTATTTCCGTAGATGGAAAATCGTGAAAATGATCGCTATAACATAAAACCAAAGTCTTTTAAAATAAATTCCCTTAAGCAAATTATGATGAGCTCACTAGTAAGGGGAAAAAATAATACCTTAAAGAAAATACGCTGCCCGTCTTTATTTTATTTTTATCATTAGCTTTAAATATTCCATCGAGTGGTGACAATCTCAACAGAAATTATTTAGAGAGCTTTTCTTTGAAACTTTAATTTTTTTTGACAGGAACTCTGGGATTTTACTCTGCAGGGACACCGTGTTTCCAAGAGTCACAGTAACCCTTAATGTGCACGGCTCACCGGGACAGCGTGCTAGGCAAGAGCTCAGCACCCATCATCCACCGAGGTTCTCACTCTGCAGGCCACCATGTCAGTCTTTACACATCGTTACTCCTCTTTCGCACAGAATCAAGATTTGGGTTTGAGTTCCAATTTTTTAAATAATTCCCATTTCGTTTGTAAATGAGTAATCTATTTATATAATATTCATTATTCTAAATTAGTAATCTATCATAGCAAATGTTATTTATATTTCTACTTCAGGCGGAAATGATAGCAGCTCCATCTACTTCTGGCAAAGTCAAGGAACAAAGCTGGAACAGGAACTTCGATTCAGACTCCTGGGCTACCCCCGGTTGTTACTTTTATCTGTTTGGATCTCGTTACTGTGCTTGAAAACTATAAAACTGCCGTCAGCACCACTCTGGATTGTTTCTGCAAATGCAAAGGATAATAAAATAGAAATGAAATCTAACTTTGTCTCAAACTTTAGAAATTTGACACATTGTCCTTTCTCGATTTTTGTCGTTGGGATAAAACACTTTGGGGGAAAAGGGAGTTTGTTTAGTTTACAGGACACACAGCCCATCAATGAGGGAGGCCAAAGCCAGAACTCAAAGCAGGAGGCTGAAGGCAGGAACATAGGCAGACACCATGGAGAACTTCACTAAATGTTTTGCCCCTCTTGACTTGCTCTCTACCTTTCTTATACAACCCACGCCCACCTTCCAAGAATGGTATGGCCTACTGAGATAGGCCCTCCCACATCAAATAACAACCTAGAGGAGGCCTCACAATCATGTACACGGGGCAATCTGATCTAGGCAATCTCTCAACTGAGGTGCTCCTCTTCCCAAAAGACTCTGGATTGTATCAGGTTGACAGCTGAAGCAAACTGTACCATTATCTTTTCACAGGACTCTATCTAAATTATTGATAGGGAGAGAAATCGTTCTCCATAATGGAGCAAGTAGCTTTATAATGGTGGCTCTCATAATAATTAGCTGTTTGTTCCTAGGTATGTGTCTGTTACTAGCCTGGTGAGTGGGCCTGGAGCTCACTTTTTTCTACTGAAGACATTTAGGGTGTTAAGTTTGCAGAAGCACAGATAAAAAAAATGTCCTTGAAGATCAGAACACTGCACTACCCTATCCTTTCCCACCCACAGCCTGATCAGCATAAATGTCTTTTATCAGGCACCTCACAAAGATGTAAGGGCCAAGCAAGCAACTCTGCGCTGTTACTCTTTGAGGGGAGTTCTTGTCTCCGGATGATTGAAATACTCTCCTTACAGGCAATTCTAAACACACAAAGCGACCCCTGTGGCATCCAGGACTCCTTGAGATAATAGTAAATGAGATTTAATTTTTAACCACTAATACGGAAATAAAATAACAATGATCAGAATATTGGCTCCAGATACTCCTAAGGCCTTTGGACTGCAAAGCTTTTTAAAAATTACACAATTTCCTAAATTGCACCCTGCACTTATGAAATCCCTCCTGGATATGAACATTAAATTTTAGAGTTCTCATTAGAAAACATAAAACCAAAACAAATAAATCAAGACAGCACATAAGAATTGCAAATGACGCTATGATTTTAAAAAGATAGATGCAGCACTTTCCCTCCTGAATGTCAACGGAGAAGTATTTGCATCAAAAATTCTCCATCTACAGTTCCAAAACCAAGAACCTAAAGACATACTAATAAAGTCCATCTTTATTATGATATCTTAATGACCTTTACCTATGTTAGGATAAAGCAGATCAACCAGAATATTACTTCTTGTATTTCTGCATCAAATTCATTGTCCTTCTCTACCTAACAACCATCTCTCTTTATGTATGTCTCTTAAACAAGGTTTTGACTTTATAGAATAAGGGATATTGAAAGTAGAATCCACCATATAGAAAAGGCTAACCATTTCATTTGGAAGTCAAAGGCACTTCTTTTATGAGAATAATAGTAAATAGCAGTATAATTTAACATAAGTAAGAACATAAGAACTTCATGAAGTTCTCTTTTTATACAAGGCATTGATAGAGAAGATGCTATTCTAGGAAACATTGGTATTTGGAAGTACAATGGTCATACCCTTTTTTCATGTTTGAAACCACATGACAGGAAGAGGAAAACAAGAGTTGAAATCTAGGCACAAAGGTCATTGTCCAAGTGAAGACTGAGCTAGGCACATGTGACTCCTGGAAGCACAGGAATAGATATACCTTTCCAATTTAATAATAAGACAATATGACATCTATACAGATGATATATAGATGATAGCTAGATACACAGATGGTAAATAGAAACTGATAGATAAGCCAATTAAAAATAGCACTCTTGAAAAGTGTCACATATTTGGTATTCTCATCTTAGGTCGGAGACTACAGATGATTCACAGTGAACAAAAAAATTATAATTGTCTGATGGAGTGGACTTTTGACACTATTACAGCTACCGCTGGTGGCATGGCTATCCATTCGTCTTGCTCTTCAAAGGATGAACAGCAAACATAGAATTTTATTTCTCTTGTCAACACCTAACATTTCCTGATAGCCACCTGGCAGATGCCCCTGGCTACAAAGTTCCATTTTGTCTGCACAATATCAGCATCTTCTCCCATTACCTTATGGATGAGCAAACACTTCACACATCAAGATCTATGTGATCCAACTGAAAGCAGGAAAATGCCACACAACAAGACTGGTTAACAAAGAAGTAAGGATGCTTCAAGAAACAATAAGAAGACAGGACTAGGAAAACACATTGGAGATGCTGACACACACCTAAGAGTCTTTACTTAAATGATAAGAGAACCTCTGAACATTTTCAAAAGAGGAGGCAGAGAAATGTGCTTGAACTCTTAAGGTATGTGTATTTTACAGCAGTGAGAGAACAAGAAAACTAGAGCAGCTAGGTAGCACAACTGAGAAGAAACACGGAAATTAAAAAACCAATGTAGTATAATGCAAGGAGAGTAGTAATGCAGTGAGTGTAATGCAAGGAGAGTAATGCGGAAGGGAGACTGTCCCTGGGCATTGTTGACACAGAAATAAACAGAATTTGGAACACTGAGCATAAGGAGCAAGGAAGAGAAAAAAAATAAAAGCATCGAAATTCCAAGTTGAGTTGAAATAACAATAGAGAGAAGGCACAAGGCAAGGAGAGAGAGAAAGAAGGAAGGGGAAGAGAAAGAGAGCTAGAGCAAGAGAGAGAACACCTACTTGGCAGAACGGTTGGTGAAGCCTTCTTGTGAGTAGCCTTCCTTTGAAACCAAATGCTGAAAACACAGAGCAGTGAAGGCCAAGACGCAGGAAACCACAGTGGTGACCTACCCGGGGGATGTACCCATGAGACTGAGAAGTGGAGGACCTTTTGGTGAATAAAATGGCCACGGTTGAGAGAAAGTCAGAAGCCAACAAAAATGCATACAAAGAAGAGGAAAGAACTGAGGGGAAAAAAGATGTGGGGGAGGGGTGACCGAATACCTACCAGGGACGCAAAACTAAGGTAAGGGGACGTTTAGGCAAAGTAGATGATCATCAGTGTAAACAGAAAAGGCCTGATAGGTGACCAATAATCATTTTGTAAAATGAAAAGTCGCTGGAGGAGTATTTGGAAAACACCATACTATGAGATAGTATCTCATAACATTAAGCGTGCAGGGATCACATGAGCCAGCAATTCTTCTCCAAGGTATGTACCCAGAGAGAAATGAAAATAAATGACTAAACACTTGTACATTAATGTTCATTGTTCAGCATAGTGCAAAAGCACAGAAAGCTCAAATGTCCACTGACTAATGAATATACAGAGAAAAACTGCGTGTCTATACAACGAATTGTTATATGGTGATTATGAAGTAAATGACCGATTTATACTACAGCATGGGCAAATCTTAGAAACGTTGTACTAAGGGAAAGAATAGTAGTCACAAAAAATAGCTACAGATCATATGTTCCCATTTAGAAAATGATGCATCATTTGCTGATAAAGGTGTGTTATATTCTTAGGTGAGCTCAGCATACCACTCACTTATGCAAACCTAGATGCTATAGCCAAGGCTATGTGGGATGATCTATTGTGTACAGGTTACAAAGCAAACAGGATGTCACTATATTGAACTCCGTATGCAATCATAACCCAATTGCAAATATCTGTGTACCTAAAAATACCTACAAATAAAAAATGGTGTAAAAATATTCAGGAAGAGGGACTCTTTGGCTCAGTTATAATTGGCTAAGTATTGCTATGTATGAATAGATAAACATGATGATTAATTCTTACTCAATCCTCTGAACTTAAATTATTATGAGTTAATTTTCCCTTTTTTTCCCTCCTTTTCTTTTATTCTTTCTTTCTTTTTATGTGTGTGTATGCCTGTGCACATGGACATGTGTGCACATGCATGTGAAAGTTAGAGGACATTTAGGTTTTGTTCCTCGGACATCAACCACCTTTTTAATAAAAAACAAAAACAAACAAAACAAACAAACAACAAAATACAGGGTTTCATCCTAGCCTGCATCGCCAAATAGTCTAAACTGGACAGCAAGATGCTAAGATCACAATCAACATATCATCACACCCAGCTATTTAAAAAACAAAAACAAACAAACAAACAAACAAAACCAGTAGTTCTGAGAACCAAACTCAGGTATTTGGGGCTTACAAGGCAAGAACTTTACTGAGTGAGGTGTCTTTCTAGGTCTTATTGAGGAATTTTAATCTACCAACATGGCTGCTCCGGCAAGGGAACACATCTAAAGACCTTCAAGATCTATGTGATCCGACTGAAATGCAGACACACCCTGGATTACTTCATGATCTGATTGGAATACTTCATAAGGACACAGACTATTGCTGAAGGACAGATAAAATCAAGACTACACTTATGAAGAATCATCGTATCAGCAGATTTTCATAAGGACATTCAGACCATCAGATTCATGGGCTTGATAATTTTCTCTCTTATAAAAGTAAAACTGTGTAAAATTTTTAGCTTAAGCAGAAAGGGGGAAGATAGAGAGGAATGTTAATCCAGCAAAATGGCTGCTCTGGCACGGGATCTACCCAAAGACCTTCTAGGTCTATGTGATCCAGCTGGATTGCAGTCATGCTCTGGATTATACTGTGATCTCGGTGGAATACAGGCACAGATCTGATCCCAAACAACAAAAGTAAGATTAGATTATAGGAGGAAGCAGGCATGCTTAAAGTGACTTTTAATTGAGGAGCAAACAGAGTAATGAATCAGAGAAAAATGTGACAAAATGAGTCAGAGATAAGAGATGCCCAACTCCCAGGAGAACAGGACAGGAAAGAGGCTACTTTGAGAGTAGTACAGGGAGAGAGATGAGTTTTTGCCAACAGTGTTTTACCAGGACAGTTTTACAGAGACAGGTTGCAGAGAGAAATAAGACAGAGAATTAAAAGGAGCCGGAAGATTATTAGAACATATTGACAGAGTTCTTTTGAGACCAAGCAGAGCAATTCAGTCAGAAGCTAAGAGAGAAACCAGATTGCATCAGTCAACTTGGAGAGGAGTTTGGGGCAGAACCAGCCAGTAAGAGTTTAGAAAGAGCTAGAAAGGTTGCATTTATTCAGCACTGAGTCCTAGAGGCTGAAACATTCTAGGCCTCAAGTAACAGAATTTAGAAGCTGAAGCTGTCAAGGTTTGGGTTTGCAGAAGATTAGACTGTATGGAGGTTAAAAGCTTCCAGGCCTATGCCTAGGTATAGCTGGAACAGAGAAAGAAACGCTCTGGGCTCAGCCCAATCCATGTATTCATACTTGGGTGTAGCTACCATATCATCACCCCCTCCCTGAGAAAATAAAAACATTTACTTCTAGCCCCTAATATTTACAGTCCTTGACTTTTCGTTAAAAGTGGCTCAGACTTTTAACTCAGTAGAGACTTAAATTAATTGATTTTATAGGAAACCTCATACTCACACACTTTTACACAGGGAATTAATGTGCCCAAAACTATCTAAACACACACACAAACATATACACACACATACACACACCACACCTCAGCATCTCAGAAACTACCCTCTCCACCTCCTTAAACCAACATCTTGTCAGCTGCTTAGAGACAACCGTTCTTGCAGAGGATAGCAAATAGTTAAATACTATCCATTTCTTTTTTTTCTGAGCTCCCACATCAAGAGAATGGAATTGAAGCCTCACCGCTCCAAGGCTTACATGATCTAATATTCAAAGATTAATGTGCCACATGAAGCCCTACAGAACAAGGGGCAGGACATACTGCAATTTCTCAGTTCAGTGAATGGACATCCCACTTATCACTGACTCTGCTGAGTGTCGGGGACAGGGCTCAACTGCTTTAAGGGCTTGCTTCTAAACAAACCAGCTATATTTAGAATGGCTTACTATGGTATAATAGAATGTTAGATTTAAGATCTTTTAAAAAATAATACTAAGTAATATGAACACTGCAAGAGCCCTAAAAAGAAAATGTATTATAAAACTTAAAGTAAGAATCCTATTTGGAAGATAAGCAAAATTTACAATTAGAAACATATCTGGGACATAATGACAGAATAATATCTTCTTTAAACATTTACATGAAAAGTTTATGACTTTATCTACTCTGAGCATAAAACTAAACCATTTTAAAATTACAAATATTTTCATTTCTTTACATGGGAGAAACCAAAGTCCCAAGAGAATAGCAAACTTTTCAAGTTTGTGACAACCAATAGATTAACAGAACCCAGAAATCATCTAAGATTCGAAGTTCAAAGGTTTAACCAGGCTGTGATAATGTCTTTTAAAGCATGGAAAGTTTAGAAAATCAGAAATTGTGTCAAATTTCTTCAGATAATAGACTTAAGGTATAAGGGAATACACAGAGATCTTGATGGATTGTCAATGGTCCAGTTGCAAAAAAAAAAAAAAAAAAAAGCATAGAAGGAAGATGAGACTCTGAGTAAATATTTGAATGCTTCCTAAATTTTCAGGTTGAAATCTCAATCTTAGTGTAAATTTATGTAGGGGTGAGACCTGAGTTCCCCTGGCGGGACAGGTATCTCATAAAAGCAAGGGCAGAAGTTGGCCTAGGAACCAGAGCAAACACAAGAGGTGTCAGAGATAATATTTAAAAGGGGAGATGTACACTTAGATTTTTCACCAAACCTACTTTATTTGGGGTTCTTAAGCACATTTACCTCTCTTCCAAACCCCACCCCCTACCCCCAACCTCAGGTAGAAGATTAGTAGGAAAAAGGGCTGTAGTTCTTTTTTATCTACTTCCTACTGCTCAGAGTCGATGGATAGTTAAGAGTATTACCAGTTTTCAGAATACCGGCAGTCCAGACCAAAGGCCAACACAAAGCAGCTATACAAAGTCAGCAAAAGCCCAAAGACCCAGCCCGACTTCCTGGAGAAGCTCTCTGGAACATTTCTCTCTGCAAAGTCAAGTATCGAAGAACGTAGATGAGAGTAGCAATGTCAATCCAAAAAGCAATGCCTCACTGTGTGTGGGCCTCTATATATATCCTCTCCTCAGAGTCCACCCACGGATGTTCTCAGATGGCCACAGTCATGTCCCTCACACCTGAGAGCTCACACCAAAGCATCACATGCCCATGTGGGCAAAACATCATGTGCCCAGCTTGCAGCAAAACATCACACGACAAAACTTAGTCTTCAAGGAAACCAGAAATTTCCACTTCGGGGAGACTGGAAGTTCAGAGGTCACAGTCATAGTTGAAAATCTATTCAGTATAAACAGAGAACAGAAGATGCCGTCCTAGGGAAATAAGAACTGCATGTTGAAGAGGCCAGTCCCCAAAATGTGGAGCAGAGCTGCCAACAACCATGGGCTCAGGTAGGCAAAGAGTGTGAGAACCCAGGATCCAATAAGAACCACAGGCTTGGGTAGGAATACAGTGTGAAACCCTGGATATATAAATCCGGTACACAAGAACTTCTTCCCATATCCTGAAACAGTAAGCTTCATCTAAATCAAGGGCATCCAAGCTTTTGATATCGGGATATGACAGTGTCATCTCAAACTTATTGGGCTGTATCCATAGACACCCTCGAACACATGCAGCTCATCTGTAGAGTATAGTTTGGACTTGTCTGATCTAGATGGATGAGTGTCATCAGGCAGTAAAAGGGAAGGCCTTCCATTGGGGGAGAAAAATGTGTTTAAAGTTATGTTCATAACTTCATGTAGTCTTCCTAAGCTATTATGAGACTTTGGGTATAAGTATAGAGCACAATTATAGATAGGGCCTATGTACTAGGGACCAGGTATCTAATCTTCTGTGGGGAAACTGTCTTGGTAACTGATTTGGAGTCAGCTCGCTTAGGGTCCGGACAGGGATGGGAAGGAAATCTCACAGGGGAACTCAAAACTTGAATTACAAAAACAGTTTTAACAGAGAAGGCTGCTCAAAGCTGAATAGGCTTTCCTAGGTAACTGCCAATCCATAATAAATTACCACCATGGTTCGCATCTAGCTTTTTACAGTATATGTAGAAATATTTTACTCCTTATACATGAAAAGCCCCTACAGGGAAGAAGTAAAGAGTAAGATATGTGATCTAGTACCGTATTACCCACAAGAAGTTAGTTTTGAGCTTGTTTGATGTTTCTAGATAAACATCCATTATAAGGCTGGAGGACTTTTTTTTTTAATTCAGATGAAATATCTGGGTATAATGTAGATGGTTGGAAACCATGGGACAGTAATTTTAAACATGGAAATGTGTGACCTCTTCCCAATGACTGACAACAAAGAGCCATGGGAAACCTGCAAAGAGAAGTATACGCCCATGCCTCCTGACACAGTCTACAACACGGTCCTCAGCTCCCTGCAGCTGTGACATGCTCTCTCTGTCCTTCTGTCTCCCTCTGACTCGTTCTGTCTCTGTGTCTTGTCTCTTTGTGTGTCTCTGTCTCTGTGTCTTGTCTCTGTATTTCTGTCTCTCTGTGTCTCTTTATCTCTCTCTCTCTCTCTCTCTCTCTCTCTCTCTCTCTCTCTCTCTCCTTGCTTTAGACTTGAGCCAATGCTTCATCTTAAGACATTAGCTCACCCTTTACTGCAATACTCATTCGGCCAGATATTGGAGCAGATTAGTCAGACATGACACTGCAAAATTTTCAATGCCAAATAACTTCTTTTTTAAACCCAGCAATTCCACCTGGATTTTCCCAACTTAGATGAAGGGGAAAAGTGGCTCTTATTTCACCTGGTTCACACAGTCTGCAAATATAACTCAGTCTTCAAAGGTTATGCTTTCTATTGCTGGCACATCTTTATCCTGAGAATTCTTACTCAAACAAAAACATAACGATGCGTTCTTATTTTAGCTCTCTTCTTAAGTGACCTTGAAAATCTAAAGAAGAAACATTCTTTTCTTGGGGTCCTAGTTTAAAAAAAGAAAAGAAGAGGAAGGGTTAGAGAGAAAGTACTGGCGCATCAACTGCAGAGTGTAAGACAGTTGCAAATAAATGCAGCTTTCCTCTAGGGACGAGGCTGTATCTAGGCAGATGCTGGAAATGCCGCGGTGTTGCACATAATGGCTGAAGCACTGCAGATAAATGCAAATCAACCCGCCTTATGGGCAGGGAGCCCATTCAGGGAGGAAACTTTGCCTCTTACTGGAAACTCACCACCCTCCTGTCGACATTCCCCAATCTCCAGTCATTTCTCTAAGGAAAGGTCAGATAAGGACCAGTCTCCACGAAGGGCCATCATCCTCCAAGAGCTTTGTGACTTTCCAAAGCAGTGATCTAGTCCCACTTTCTGAAGGTGCAATCAGCCAGCGCTGTAGACTTAGAGGAACCAGAATGCTCTCTCTTTATTGATTTATTTCAAACTGTATTTATGAAACATCCTAAGAAAAATTGATGTAGAGCATTTGTGACTATTTTTCACCATGTGGAATTAGATTGTAGCTTTAAGATCTATGATTCAGTGATAGTTGTGATCTTAAGGATGATAGAAATTATGGACTATCTATTCTAATGGCATGATCTTCCAGCAGTAGAAAGTTTGCTTTAGAGCATTTCTGCAAAATTCTGCATTCTCCGGTCTGGAGACAAAAAGCCCACTCACTTTCAACACAGCTCATCCCTTTGACAGCCCTAGTTACCAAACTCCTTCCTGATAGGAAGCTAAAATCAACGACCTCTCCTCCCCTACTCCGCTCTCCAGTCCACCCCCCCCCCACATCCACGCTGCTGAATTCCACCACTCTTCTTCATGAGAGTGTTTAAGATTTTTCTAATTTTGCAGAAGCATGACATGCATAGCTGCATGCTTATTCTGAACGTTATGCCATGCTGCGAAACTGAACAGGAAATGCAGAGCTGCAACCTTGGACCTGTTCCGTAAATGTCTTTTTCTTATAATGATCAATGAAATCTGAGTGGTACCTAAAGAGTAAAAGGAACTTTGTATAGTTCCTGTTTGTCTTCACACAGAGAGGAGGGATATGATGTGATCTATGCTGTTCACAACATTCTGCCCCAGCCTCCCAAGTAGTTGGACCATAGGATTGAGAAAAATCTCACCAGAATGTCTAAAATACAAACACAGGAGTCTCGGAAAGAGAGAACAAAAAAATGGTGGAGTATAAATCCACCATGACATAATTAAAGGAAAAGGTTTTCAGAGTTACAGGGTGCAGGTTTTCAGGAAGGCCCACCTCAGGCTCAGCACATGAGAGTGGTGGCGTCTCTCTTACATCCTAGAGTTAAGTATTAGGAAAAGACTCTTGTCTTAGCTGTTGTTCTGTTGCTATGAAGTGTCACCATGACCAAGGCAACTCATATAAAAAAAGTGTTTACTTGGAGGTTTGCTTTCAGTTTCATCATTATAGGAGGAAGTAGACTGACAGGATGCAAGAGCTTTGCATCCTGTTCTGCCAGCAATCGGCAGAGAAAAGAGGGTTGGGGGAGAAAGACAGGGAGAGGCAGAAGGAGGGAGAGAGACAGAGGCAGAGGCAGAGCAGGGAGACTGAGAGAGCCTGGAATGGGCTTTTTAAACCTCAAAGCCCACCTCCAGGGACCTTTAAAAAAACCCACACCTTCTCCAACACAACCATGCCTCCTAATCCTTCCCAAACAGTTCTACTGACTGGGGAGCAGGTATTCAAATATATGAGCCTATAGAAGCCAGTCTCATTCAAATCACAGTAATTTTAAATTTTCCAAAAGGAACAATGGTTTCATATAGACGATCAGTATTCAAATGGTGTCAGATGACCTAAGAGATATACTAGAAGGCAGAGGACTGGGAGAAAATAATCTCAGGGAAAAAATAATTTCCAATATAGAGTTTTGTTCAACCAAATGTTTAATCAGCAATGAGGAGAGAATTAAAATTCATTTTCAATAAGAAAGCACAAAAACCCAGAAAATGGGGTATGCAACCCAAGAGAGAAGCCAAGAACTCCAGAACTGGGTGAATGAAAATAGTAAAGTGGAGAGTATGAGTGGTAGCCAGAGAAAGAAAATCAAAAACACTGTAGAATTTTTATTTGTTTAGCAAAAAAGTGACATAAAAAAACTCAGTAGTTGGACCTATTGGGAGAAGATTTATATTATTAAGAGAGTTCAGTTATACAGGAATATAAACAAATAAAAACTAATCAAATGTAAAAAAAAAAAGTTAGCTGTTCATTATAGGAAGGATTAAAAAAAATGTTGAGCTGAAGGAAGCAGCTATGGCGTGCACCAAGACTCCGCCCTCACATTTAACCGTAAGGTGAAGACAGAATAGGTTTGCCACTTAGTGGCTCCTCGAGTGTGGTCCTTAGAGAAGCCATGCAGCTGCATGACTGCTACCTAAAACCTTGATTGAAAAACTCATTTCCCGGGTTCCCCACCCCCACCCCCAGGTCAACAAGATGGGGAGGGCAGAATCTGTATTAAAATGAGCAAACAGTCTGATTTGGGTGCCCTTAACCCAACGCCTGGAGAAGAGAAGGTGCCAGCTGCTTCTTGATAATGATGGAGAATCAATTCATAAGGTAAATGAGAAAAAAATCTAAGTAAGATTTTAGACATGAGGAAAACATTCCAATGCTTACATGAAATTAATAATTTATTAAATTAGGACATACAATGAGAGCATGATGCTTAGAAATGTGGAGGGTTGTTTTAAAAAGTAATGAAGAGAATTCACTGTAGCATGCCTTGGGGAATGGGTTAGAGAGCAGGGAATTTTATCTTCACATCTTATAAGACAACTGGCCCGAAAGTGCTCTGATTTCTGGGTCTATCTGACCTTTTTTCAGACTACTGGCTTTCTAAAGCAAAAAACAGTGTTAAAACCGTAAGAGAATTTGTTTAAAGTTTTTAAGCCATGCAGCTGCATCACTGCTTCCTATAAACTTTTAATGCAATGGCATAGTTTTTATAATACAATTTTTTTAAAAAAAATATTTTTATACATCTTCCTTTAAAAACATTCACAGAACATACACTAATGATTTTGTGTCCCAAATTCAATTAAAGATCGGTATTGGTGAGTCAGTTATAACTACTTGGTCTGCCTACTATATGTAAGGCCTTAGGTCCAATGCCTAAGGGAAAAATGAAGAGTAGGTGGTTGGAGACTAGAAGTGAGAGAAAGAAGAAAAGAGGAAGAAAAGGACATTGTTCTGGGCATGGTAGCACACATGCCTTCCTGTCACTTGGAAGGCAAAGGCAAGAATACTGCAGTGAGTTCAAGGCCAGCCTGGTCTATGCAGTGAGTTCTAGCCAACCATGGCTTCAGAGTAAGACTGTCACAAACAAGCAAATTAATGGAAACTAGAGACTTCATTGCTATTGCTATCTTTATAGATGAGAATTTTAATCGGATGCCTACATTAGCAAAAGTTGAGGAAGAAAAGCATGGTACCATGACTTTCTTTACTAAATACACTGATGTGAGAGAGATTGTTATGCTCTGCTATTATATGTCATAATATGATATATTAGATGAGATGAATATAAATAGACCTAGACACACAAATATATATCAATTGATGGATGGTGGAAATATAGATAAATGATATGTATGAATAGATATATGACAGAAAAATAAATGAATGGTAAATATAGGCAGATGATCAATCAATAGAAATTAGATACATAGCTATAAATAAATGATTGATATATGATAATCAATCAAATAATAGAAGAAACATAGAGCTTGTCCCTCTGTAAACACATACCTAGACTATCTGCTTGTCTTCATTCACATTATCTAAAACATGGTTTTCCACTCTAAATTTAGGATATCTTGGCATGAAAACATTCTTGAAGATCTTTGACCTCGCACAGCTGCTGGACCTGCCTCCGCCGAACCCTGCTCAACTCTTCAGTTGTAATTATCTTCATTTCAGTTCTTCAGGTGTGGGCGGTGTCTGCAGAGACCTGAGAACTGACTCATTCTGTTTGATGTGAGGAGCTTGACTGACTAAAGTCAGCAAATGGTTCTGCAATTCACTACACAGTCTTTAACAAACTAAAGAATCGAGTAATCGGGAATGCAAAGCCAGTTCACTAAACAATAAAAACACATCTTTTATTTAAAAAAAAAAAAACAAGAAAGGAAGAAAAAAAAGAAAGAAATGAATGAATGAAATCGGACAATTCATAAGGTAAATGAGAAAAAAATCTAAGTAAGATTTTAGTTTCATTTTCTTGAAGATTCAGCTGAAAGTTTCTGCTGGAAATGTGAACACAGTGCCCTCCCTGACTCAGTTTACCCCTGGGGCCCTCCTTCCTTCCTGTTTTATTCAGCAGACAGGCCTGTCTCTAAATAATGCAATGTGTCTGAGATTCAGCCCTGGAATTGATTTACCCAAGAAGTGGAGGAAGCTGTGTAGATTCTCAATCAGGTTTCTGGAAGCCTCTCTGGGAAGTGTGTATAGCCCATCCTCATTCCGGAACTCACCACAGACTTCACGTTTTCCCTGAGCCAGCATAGCATCGTTCTGACTTCTCAGACGCCCACATGTCTGGTGTGTACTGCATCCTGACCAGTCTTGTGAGGGTCTGCACACGCCACTGCCTTTCAGCTTCTGCGGGCTGGCCCCCATTTGAATGTGTGCACTCCAGTGTCCTCAAGACAACTTACTCAGCCTCCCATCCACCCCGAAGCCCTGATGCTCAGAAAGCTAGTGATAGACAACTTTGTGTCGCAGCCAGGTGGGCCCCAAAATCAGCTGAGCTAATATACATATCCTAGATTAAAGGAGGATAGCTTTATGTATCAAGCTGGCTGAAAATAAAAATGGCTTCTTTATTTGGGTACACTTTGTTTATCTTCATGGGTGTGAGAGAGAAATTGCAGAGTCCTGAGAGACAAACCAGCTAAAATGTTTCAGTACCCTCTAACCCCTTCATAATGTAGTGTCAAATATTATTCCCGTCCTTTCCAGCTTTTCTCCCACCTTCTCCAAGGGGAGTGGATCTAGTTATTTCCCCAGCGGGGTGAAACATAGGACTTGTCTGGCTTGCTTCCTGTCAGCCAGAAAGCAGAGGAGTCCCTGCTGCTGCAGAGCTGCGCCTGACTTCCATCCATCGAAAGGAGAAAGGCCGGGGCTGAGGAGGGAGGCAAGGTTCCGATCCTGCCTCGGTAGAGGTAGAAGACTTTTCTATTCTTCCCTTAAGCCTTTATTTTTCTAGTGAAATGTAACATTTGATGGGCACATAGAAAAGTGCATAAAATATAAATTCGCAGTTTAATAAATTATCATAAAGCAAACATCCTCTAAGTCCCGTCCAAGGGCAAAATGGGAACATTGCTGACAGCCGGAGGCACTTGGCATTCAGTTCTTAATCAGAATTCTTGCCTATAGCCTCGACTAACCCTGATCTGACTTGGATGCTGATCATCTGCTTGCATTTCATGAGTTTTGATACCGATGTATGAATCTCTAAATAATGTCTTTAGCATTGCTTATCTTTCGACCTTTTTACATGAATGGGATTGTCTGCTGTGTATTTTTGGTCTGGCTTCCTTCTCTTATAATTATATTTTTAAAGGTTTTGTTGTATTACGCTGGGTTACGTAAGGCCATTTTCATGCAAGTATATGATGCTCTTTGAGCATGTCTCCAGTAATTCCTCACTACCCTCCCCTTTCTCCCCTTCTCTCTCCTATTAGTCTCCTTTGTGCTCTAGACAGTTTTGTTCCTATTTTCCTGACATCTGAACCTACATCATTCTCTGTATCTGTCTAAAATGGTAGAAATTAGTGTGAATATAACAGACCTACCATATAACCCAGCTCCGCCACTTCTGGGCATTTACCTGCAGGGCTCTGAGATGCTCCATCATGGAAGTGCATGCACATAGGTATTGCACACTGTGTTTGAGCCCCATTCATAATACCTAAGCTGTGGAACCAGCCTAAGTTCCAGCCACAGAGGAATGGCTAAACACACTATACATAGATGTGCAATGATGTTCATTTAGCGTATAGATAAGAATGAAGCTATGTCATTTGCAGGAAAACGGAAGCAACTGGGTTGTCATCGTTATTATATATATTTTTGAGATTCCCCTGAGATCTCACATAATGCACACGTAACAGACGATCATCTCTTCCCATCAGTGCATCACATTTCCTTACATGAAATATCTATGTAATATTCCTACTGGTGAGGCCATGAGATTACTCTGTATTTGGGTTATTATAAACAATACTCTTGAACATACATTTACACCGTTTATCTTAAACTCTTCAGTGGACTGGGTGTTGGGGTGATGCCATCTTTGCTCCCTCCTCGCCATCTACAGAGGTCAGGAATGCTGGCCCCCTCACTGGCTGTAGCACTTGGGAGAGTGGGCCCTGAACGTCACCTGGGCAACATAGTGGAGCTGTCCCTGATGGCAAAGGCACGGGTGAGCCAGCCCTGAGGGGATGAGAGATGGAGAGCTGGCCCAGCCCCTCGTAGGCTGCAGCACTTGGGAGAGTGAGCCCTGCAGCAGGACTGGGCAGTACAGTGGCGCCGGCTCTAGAGGTGTGGGAGCTCATGAGCCAGCCGGCAGGTATGAGAAAAAAAGCTGACCCTGCCTCTTGCCAATAGTGGCATCGGGTGGCCTAACCAGAGCAGTGCTGGAGAGCTCACCCTGGTGGTGCGGATAAAGGAGAGCAGGTGTGCCGGCCAGCTCAACTATCACCCAGACCCAGATACAGGGCTATGAGTTGGCTCACCCCAAAATCTATATCATCTGTGAATGGTTAGAATGTATAAAAGGGCCAGTCCTGCTGATCCAAAGCTGCAGGATCTCCATGCCACAGAACAACTATAGGATAACTGAGACGATGCCCAGTGAGGATCCAATATTAATTGTGTTACAGAAGCCAGAGAACCTCAAAACAGGCCAATGACTCATGACAATAAACATTGACGAGTGAAGATGTGTGGACAGTGGGACACTGTTACATACCACAGCTTCCACGATAAGAGGTTTTTTTTTAAACTTCGTTTTTTGTTTGTTTGTGTGTATATGTGTGTGTGGGTTGTTTTGGGGGGGAGGGAAAGAGGTTGTAAGAGCAAAGGGCAGATATGCGGGAGTGAGAAGATGAGCTGGACTTGGGTTCACGAAGAATCAATAAAAATATTTTTAAAAGTCTTTAATGATTGCATGTGTGTCTTACACACACACACACACACACACACACACACACAAACAAGCTTGACTCAAAGGTGAGAGAAACCTGTGACTAATTTTCCATGTATTTAGTGTGTTTATAGTATGCACGTGTGCCCTGGATGAGCCTGAGGAGGTCAAAGGACAGCTCACAGGAGTCTGCCTCTCTCCTGTTGCCAAGGAAGTTCTGGGTCCAGACTCGGGTTGTCTGGGCTGGCAGCAAGTGCCTTCACCCACCAAGTCTTCTGGCCAGACAGAAATAAAAGTTTCAAAGGGAATTTTTAGTTTCTTTGTTTCTTCTCTGTTCTTTCCCATCTCTGATCGATCCTGAAGAAGAATGGACAAGTCCTTGTCGCCCTACCAGTCCTTTTGACATACTTGCATTTCCTAGGGAAAAGTCTTTTTGTGGCCATGTCAGAGAATTTTGAGATCCTAGAAACTTTAAGGAAGTCCCCTGATCATCCTATCTTTTCATGTCAAATTCACAAAGAAACAAATTTCGTATCCAGCTCTTCATGCATTGTGTCTGGTGCAAGGCAAATGTTCACATGAAGCATTGAAGGCCACTGTGAAGTAGATGTCCACACATGTCCACACGTGGTTGACCACAGTTGTTTGGATAATCTTTATGGAATACAGAGATGAAGTCTAGCACATGTCCATCATAGATCGTCATGGCTCTTCACAGTTTGTGTCCTTTTAAAAAATAATTTGAGATCCAGACTGTATTTTGTAAATACCTGGTCAAACCATTACACCAGGTTTTGTCATTAATTTACTTCTTGTTTTTTTTGGTTTGTTTCTGTTTAAAGTGAGGACATTTAATGCATAATTTAAACTGAGTTCAAACTCACGTCTTGTCCTTTAATTAAAACAGCAGAAAACCAAAATATAGATTTTAAAAATGGTTCATATTTAAATATGCCTCATCTCCCTGGAAAGTGGGGCTTAGAGCTGAATGCTACATTGGATAGTAATTAGATTATTATTTTTTATAGAGGAAGGATGTGGGGGATTTTATGATGTCCTGTACAATGTATATTTTCTTCATGTTGCAGGTTTGTTCTTCACTATGCTGTTTTACTTTGATAGAAAGATGAGGTATGTTCCTGAATCCTTGTCTACAGAGTTTGTTTTGACAGCTCTTCTCACCATGGCGATAAGAAGGATGTGCTTGGTCACACTTTGAATAGGACATTGCTCTCAGAGAGTGAGAGGCAGGTGCAGGTGGCTGAGAAGTAATTAGAGAAAAGCTTTTGTCCCTCCACCTCACCCTGCACTTCCCAGCTGCTCCCCTAGATAACGCATGCTCCTCACAAGATGAAGACTCAGTGGGAATCAGGGCTGCTAACTCACAGCCAGAGGAAAGGAAATGCGGGAAGGTCGCAGTTCAGAGAGAACATTTCTTGCGTACAAACTGCACGTAATGCACCTTGTAAAAAGAGAAGCTTAGCAGGGACGCGCCAGCTGCCAGGCCACGGAGAGAGTTTTACTCTGCAAAACTGACAAGGCGTCATTACCATTTTTCAAAGATTAAGAATATCCATCCTCTAGCTACTCACGTTCCCCCTGGCACTGCAGTTTCTGAAATTGGGTTTACTTTACCATTTCTCTCCTTCTCTTTCTCCTCTGGTGCAAATGTAACACCTTGAAGCCAGTCCTCTGGGCAGTTATGTCAGAATCTTTAGCTCATCTCTAAAAGACTGGCTCCTGGGGTTTCTTTAATAACACAGGATGAGTGAGGAGAGTGTGCGGTACAGACAGGGTGGGGGAGGAGTAAAAGGAGGCTTGTGGCTCAGAAATCAGAAGGAAAAATTACCATGTCAGCAGAATCAAACATTGAGTGGTAACCATTTCGACCTGGTCCCAGGCCAAGCCAGTCCTGTAATCATGATTGCACTTTCATTTCCCAAGCCTGGAACGAGATACAATACAATATAATATAATCCCAGGCAGATGAGCTGTCTTTGGCTGAAGTAGCTATAAAATAATGGGTCTGAGCTTGAGTGAAGAATGTGGCTTCTGAGATCTGTTACATTTTCCTCCGGCTGTACTGTGATTAAGTCATCCACAGTCCATTCAAAGGTTGCCTGAAAAGTGTTAGTAGGTCCTCAATGTTTTGCTGGAAAAAAAAAATTATATTAAAGACTGGAGCTTGAAGAAGTAGGTAGCTAACTGATGACAAAATTTATTTTCCAGACAGAAACTTAAAACAAGTGCTCCTTTTAGCAAGATGCTACCTTTTTATCAATTATATGGTGCCTCCATTTCTAAATTCTCTGCAGACCCAAAAGCCAGTGTGTACTGACTCTGCCGTGTGCACGTGGAGGTCAGTAGTCAAGGTGATTTGCCTTGGGTTTGAGTGTGCAGCTATTCGTATTCTCTGGGAGTTATCCTCTGAGGCTGGGTGTCTGCTTCTGAAGCAAGTGTAATGATTGTGTAGCCATTTCTCCTGGAGGGAAGGGAGAAGCTGCTTACAAAGCTCAGAGGGCTTGGGTTACAAACATCACAAGGCCCTTCTACCAGTTTACACGGGAAGAGTAACCTTGGTTGTGGGGAAGGAGACTCTTCGCTGTGGAGGGGGAGGGGAGAGAAGGCTCTCCTGCCTGTAAACTAGAACGGGGCCTTCAGGAATGCTGCCTCAGAGAGTCAATACCATCCTACAGAGGGCTTCTTGATGGCAGCAGTTGCCTTTGAGACATCCATGCTTCTATAAATAAGGCTTCACTTACAGTCCTAAACTCCCCAGTCCACTCAACCAACCTTAGATGAAATCATTTCTCTTTTTAGTCTCTTGTCAATACCTTCTCTAAGATGGACAAACATTTGTTCACATCTCTCCAGGAAAAGCCACACAGTGCTGTGGCAGATGGCTCCTGGTGCCTATGGGATATTTTAAATATTTAAAAACCAGTGAAGTAAGGTATTCAATGAAAGTGTACTGACGTTGATGGCGCTACTTAAATACCTCTCGTGACAGATTAATCAGTGAGGTTGAGAACTGACAGTTACCCGCATACAATAAGCACACGCTGTCGCTGTCTGGTCGTTGATTGCTATTTGGTCTTTGAGATGCAGCAGCCCTTCTCCCTTTTCTTCCTTGAAGCCAAGACTCCTTAGAGCAGAGATTCTCAACCTTCCAAATGCAGCGACCCTTTCCGTTCCTCATGCTGTGATGACTCCCAAACAAAAGATTATTTCTGTGGCTACTTCATAACTGTAATTTTGCTGCTGTTAAGAACTGTAAGTATGTTTTTGGAGACGGAGGTTTGTCAAGAGGGCGCAACAGACAGGAGGAGAACCGCTGACTTAGCGTCATTCCAAACCAAAGCGAAAGGCGTTGCCTGCAGTGTAGTTTGAACAAGAAGTCTTGTTGTTTCTGAGGAGGTGACTGAAGTGACTAGGGAGATCATAAAGAGAACAGGAGGCTCTGGAAAGGTGACTCATGTAAGGGTAAACTAGAATAGTCTTCTGTGGAGGCGCGGAGAGTTTTCACTCACCAGAGACACTGAACCACACATTCTGGATTCACAAAGTTTTTTTATTTAGCAGTTTGTACAAGAAGTGTTTACTGATCACATATTGTAGGTCAGACACCTTTGAGTACTGGTACATTGGCAGGAAAACATCAGCTTTGCCCCTGCAAAGGGCTGAGAAAAAAAAAAAAAGCAGTAAGGTTCATACAGTGCAATGCAGAAAAAGCATCCAAGAATCCCTAATCTGAAAATTCTAAATCCAGAATCTGAAACGCTCCAAGATCTGGAATTTTTAGCACGCTGACAGGATCCCACAACTAGAAGGTCCTCATCTGGCCTCACGTGATAGCCAAAGTGCGAGTGAGCCAAAATTGTTGCATAAAACCACCTTTAGGCTGTGTGCACCAGGTGTATCTGACACAGAAACAAATTCTGTGTTGAAACTTGGATGCCATCTCCCTCCACTAAATATCACACTACAAATATGCAAATATTCCAAAATCTGAACACATGCCATCTTAAATATTTCCAAAGTCCTAGGCATTTTGAATAGAGGACACTTACTCTGCAAATGTTAATGTGTAATGTTTACTAGCATAAGAGCTAGAGAAATGGCTCGGTGGTTAAGAGCACTGGCTGCTCTAGCAGAGGACCTGGGTTTTATTTCCTTGATCTACATGGCAGTTCAAAATCATCTGTAATTCCAGTTCTGGGGGCTCTGACACTCTCTTCCGGTCTCTGTGAGCAGTGCATACATGTGGCACGCATACACACATGAAAGCAAACACATATAAATAAAATAAAAGTAACTCTTTTTTATTTAGAAGACTGGCTTAACTTGGAAGAGTTACACGCTCTGCATTGAGTAGAATGTAGAATTCCATCAAATCTTCGTGGAAACACTGATGTTTCCATTACACAAAAGTACATACGTCTCTGTGTAGGCAGCCAAATGAAAACCATTTCCTAGGACCTTGTTTTATATCACATGTGAGACAGGATAAAACAGTCACTGCCATTTTAACAACAAAATCATTTCAAAGACAACATCTTTTAAAGAGATTAATCTTTAAAATGCCTCCGTAAATTATAAAACAGCCCTCCAGAACTGCATTTCATAACGGTGACTTTTTAACCACACGATCTGGAACAAATGCTGCACAGTTCTCAAAGGAGACAATTTCTTACTCTTTGGCTACAGATAAGTCAGGTCTCCCAGGGTCACAGGTATGCCAAGAGCTGGGGCAATGATCCAGCAAGTATCTCTGGCCATCTTAATATAAATATCCAGGGCCAGAAGTTGGGTCTAGGAGGGAATCCTTTCTGCATGTCTCTCCAGTGCTCTGAAGCCATCTCATGGCCACTCACAGCTTTGTACAAGCTACCATCCACCAGTTTTCTTCCTCACATATCCTCTGCCTCCTTCAGTGCCTCCTTCCCCACCTCTCATCTTCTCTACCTCATTGTGGAATTCACCCTTTTAAAAGAAAAACGTTGACACAACAAAAATGCAAAAGAAAATAGTGGCCTTAAGAGCCCATCCCTTCTGGCCCTTCACTTGCTTATGATTCTCATACCTGTATGCTCAGAGCCACTTCCACACACACCAGCCCTTTGCTGATAATGTTATTCCATATCACCCTCTCTTTCCTTTGAATTCTGGCAGCGGTTATGGTGGCATCCTGCCTGTCTTTGAACAGTAGCATGTCCTTCTCAGTGATAGTCACAGCCACTTTCTTTTATGTATTGCTGTCCATCTCCTGAGTGACTCTTTGCGCACACAATCTTTCACTAGCAAAATCCCTACCTTAAAAAATACTGTCAGAATTAAGGATTGGAATGTGTTTTTGAAACACACAACATCTTCCACTTGGAAGGTGCTGAATAAATAACCCCTGTTCTTTTCTTTCTTTTTCCTCTCCACTGATCAGCATAGCTTTTGGATAAATATTAAAAAATGTCAACCAACAGGATAAGTGGGGCATTGATGGATTCTGCCCATTTCCTATTCCATCCTTCAACGTTCCCTTTGGAATTACATCATTTTTCAGAGCTATGGTGAAAGAACCCATTGCTTTCTATGCTCCTCCCCTTGATTAATTTCCTCTCCACTGTTGTCCTGCCTAATTACACCAGGCCTCTTTGGACCCATCTTGTTATTAGCTGATTCAAAGGCGTGTTTGTTTGTGGAGCCCATTTCAATTTCCACTCTGTGGGCTAATTGCTGATGACATTCTTGAAGTAAACAGTTCAGGAAAGCTGCCAGTGTGTGTGCTGTGAATTCATCACTGGTGGGAGCTCGCAAGTCTGCCAAGCATGCATAGAATGCATGAAATATTCAGAATGGAAGATGACTTGTTCATTTGGCAAAAAATATTCCAGCATATCCACAGCCCAGCACACTGCGTGTGATGGAAGGATGTTTCATGTGCATCACACAGGCTTTTTATTCTTATTTATGGGAAAGGGGGGTAAGAAATTCTGTCCCGAGGTTCATGGGACTTGAAATCTAGGAACTGGATGGATGCTGAATCTCCTGGTTACTGGGACAAGCTTATAACAAAAACATTTTCTATACCTTATACCCTATTCTTATACCTTTACTGAGAGGCAAGAAGGTCAGTTATCCCATACCAATTCCCTTATCTGTGACAGGGGCATCCAGTTATTCTAACCGCCTCCAGGTCCATGATCAAGCAATCTAGATCATTAGCTTTTCCCAAAAAAAAAAAAGATTGTGTTGGTGGATAGAGCCTTCTGCTCACTTTAAGAATACAGAACTAATTCTCAAGAGAATGGAGCCTTCTCAAACACCAACATCCTCCTGAAGGACAGATGTGAGTGGCCAGATTGTTGGCCACCTGGCTGCATAAAATCAATCAACATAACTAATTATGTCTTGTTTATTTTTTTGTCCCTGTGGTCATGGAAGCCTTCTATTTGTCAACATTACAATGCCCCACCTGAAATCTTGTGGACACCCCAAATATAAATTTTGCTTTCTAAAATTGTATACCATAATTAGAAATGAAAGTCTGTCTTACAAACCCAACCCAGATAGGTGACCAGAGACTTACATTCATGTCAGAAAAGAATGTGAAGCCCCCCCACTCCATGCCAAATGAGTGTCCCCTGTAATGGAGAAGTCAGGATGGAAGATGACAGGCATTGATTCCCGCTCTTCTAAGCAAAGGCAGTGCTCATTGACTATGCTATAGAACCTTCTACACATATTTAACTTGCCCTTCCACTCCAGTTTCATGATAAAAGGAATGGGAAAGAGATAGGACCCTATGCCTATGTCTAAAACCAAAGATATGCCATTCACAGGTGTTCAATTACAAGAAAATTCTCCGAGAAACGGTGCTGCTCAAATCTAGAATGAGCTGTCACCTGACAAGCATGTGGCTCTCCACATCCTCTCACAAAGATGAGAGGAAAGTGATCCAGCAGGAGGTGCTGGAGCCCAATCGAACCTTACTATCACCTTGAAAATAGAGAGAAGATGAAATGTGAGCCAAACGCTGTCTGGAAAGCTTGCCAGAGCGGACGTGGGCTTCCCTGTCTCTTCTGAGCTTTCATTTGGCCTGGGCCTTGGCTTCAGGGGGTAAGATAATGCAACCAAGTTCTAGGGAAAGAAAATATGATGTTCAAATTCAATGCCTTCTACATATGTTAGTGATAACTACTTAAAATGTATGGTACCAACAAAGAAAACCTCACACACAATAACAGTACAAACTCCACCAAATTAAGACATAAAGGTAAGCACATAAGCCCTAACATAAAATTAATTGTTGAAATTTAAAAAAAAACCCAAAAAGAAAATCAATGTGCTTATATTACATTAATGTTAGTTCCCCTGAAATAACCCCAAAGGCAAAAGGATTTGAAAACAAAATGAATTATTATATTTAAATAAATGAATTATTATATTAAAATTATATTAAAATATATAATCAGGTAAATGAAATCAAACTTAATATACAATTGAAAGTATTTAAAATGCACTGGAGTCTACATGACAAAGTCCTGAAATACAAAGAATGTTAATTTATTACTGTGAGAAACATAAAATGTAAAAACCCCAAAATTTACCTAATGAGCATCAACTATATTATTAAATTATTTAAACATTCGATAAGTGAATTATAACAGTCCCAGTTTTAGACAAATTACAGAATTATAATTTATCACTGGCAAGAGTCAGGCAATGATCACTCTCATGTACTGCCTAAGGTAATATCATGGGGACAAATGATTTTTAGCTCCTTTTGAAAATACATATCAACTATGGGAGCAGCCTTACCAGGCCACAGAAGAAGACAATGCAGCCATTCCTGATGTGATCTGATAGACTAAGATCAGAAGGAAGGAGAGGAGGACCTCCCCTATCAGTGGATGTGGGGAGGAGCATGCATGCAGAAAGGGGAGGTAGGGTGGGAGCGGGAGGGGGAGGAGGGAGGGGCTTATGGTGGGATACAAAATGAATAAAGTGTAATTAATAATAATGATAAAAAAAGAAAATACATATCAAATTTTTAAATGGTCATCCTGTTTTTACACTATCCCATTTTCACAAATGATTTTAATATAGTTGTAAATATAGCCAAAGTTGTCCCAAAGGATACCCATTGTAGTACTGTTTAAGTACTTTAAAAGAACTGGAAGAGTAAATGTTTGCATTTAAAAACTGATAAAAGTCAAATCATTGCATGCAGTCATTAGAAATACGTGGGCTGAGGAGATGTCTGGGGGTTGGGAGGGGAGAGCAAGTGCTTGCTCCACAAGCATCAGGACTTGAGTGTGAATCTCTGAAATGAACGCACATAAATACCAAGTCAAAGCTCATATCTGTAACCCCAGAATGGGGGGAGGGGGTTGGGTGAACAGAGCAACATGGACCTCAGAGGCATACTGCCTAGTCAGTCCAGCAGAAACAATATGCTCCAGGTTCAGTGAGGGACCCTTGTCTCCGAAAAGCACGTTGAAATGATTCAGAAAATGTCTCAACAGAGGAGGCAGAGAGATTGCAATAGTCGGAAGCTGAGGAAGAGTGCTGTAAGCCACCTTCTGGACTGGACAAGGTGTTACACTCAGGAACTCACGGGGTTGTGTTCACCTGCACAAGATCCGAATAAGATCAAGCCACTCGTACTCCTATCATAGATGGGGAGGGAATACACAAAGCCCCACCCCTCACTGAGGAGTTTGAAGGCTGCTAGGATAGGAAGAGTTAGTGCTCTTTAGGGAGGTGGTTCATGGTAAGTGAACCTACGCTTCACATATGACATGAAGTTGGGATGGAGACCTGATGCAAAGATCCTGGTATCCAGGAAGAGCTGGAATGACAAGTGGGTAAAGTCAGAATACATTGTGCATATGTATGGAATTCTAAAGAATTTAAACTAATGATAAAACAGAGAAGTGATTGAAGAAGACTTTGTGGCATCAACCTCAGGCCTCCACGTACACCCGCACAGGCTAAGGCCCATGCACACACACACACACACACACACACACACACACACACACTTTCTCGCACCCCTCAAAAATTAATTAGAAAAATATGTGATTAGGCTGCGAGTGTTGCTCTGTGGTTGAGTACTTTCCATCTTAATGTCTTTAGTTCAGCCCTTAGCATAAGAAAAAACCAGACATATAGGATTACTGACTGAATATTTAATACAATTCACCTTTTGAGAAAAGAGCCTGTTTCAAGAATTGCATATACATAATGGTCTAATCCCATTAGCTACACATTACTCATTCAGTCGTGCGCTGACAGCCTCCTAGGAGTTACTTTTTAGAGGAAACCCAGGCATTCATTTACTGTATTGTGTGACGTATGCCCTTGAAGGGCTGGATATCAGCAAGTGACTAGAGATTTTTCTCAGGCTAGGTGTGCATCTGGCTTTTCTATTTTTCTAAATTAGAGGTCTTAAATAAAAAGTTTGTTTTAATTTTTTTTCTTATATCTACTTGTTTGGGGTGTTTGTATATGTGTGCCTGCATGCATGCACAAGCATGGCGGTGCAAGGGTGTGGAGGTCAGGGGACCACTTGGAGGAGCGAGTTCTCTCCTTGCTCCAGGTAGATCCCTGGGGCCAAACTCGAGGTGTCAGGCTTGATAACAGATATTTTGCCTGCTGAGACATCTCACCGGCCCTAAAAATGTTGTTTTGAAAATAATAATGGTGTGGCTGAATTTAGTCAAATTATGAGCTCCCAAACAGATTCGTAAATACTAGTGTTTGGATCTAAGTAGTCACTTTCAAATGAGCCTCCCACACACACACGCTCCACAACTAAATTAATAGGTTGTTTTGCTTGGTTTTCTTGGTTGAATAAGCTTTCTAACTAAAATATTTTCCTCCTCAAATGATCATAAACAGCCACAGAGGAAGACTGCAACCAGTCCTGATGAGACCTGATAGGCTAGGGTCAGATGGAAGGGGAGGCTGACCTCCTCTATCAGTGGACTAGGGGAGGGGTCCAGGGGGAAGAGGGTGGGATTGGGAGGAGACAAGGAAGGGGGCCACAGCCAGAATAAAAATTGAATGGATTGTAATAAATAATAAATTTTTTAAAGTAATGGGAACTTAACCAAAAAAGGCTGCAAAAACGATGAAGTAAATTCCTATAGGGAAATCATCATTTTTCTTACACAGGGTTTCTCTTCATTTTCTGAAGAATGAAGGAAGCCTCTGTCCTTGTTCAAATGCTAAAATGTTCACCACAAATTCAGTTGAGATTCAGGGACATTCCCTGAGATACAGCGTGAAGCTCTCTAGCAGGCCTGAGCATGGCAAACTTGGTACCAACAAGTTTCACTCTTTAACTTTCTATCTCCCTTGCTAAACTGTGAGATTACACTCCTAAAGCTAGCCCCCAAAATGTATCCTCTTATTTGGTCACTGTGTCATTCCTGAGACTAAACACCAAGGTCCAGGATTCAAAACTCATCATTTGTCTACACTGACTAACCTGTTCGATCAGGACTTCCCTTTTTTCTCCTTAAAAATCCATGCCTCTAAGCATGGTCCTTGGTTGGAATATCAGTCTCAGAAAAGACCCCTGGGCCCAGATATTTTGGTCCTGTTGCTCTCCTTGTGGAGCTCCTGTCCCCTCCAGGTCTTTATTTCTCCCCCTTCTTTCATATGATTCCCTGCACTCTGCCCAAAGTTTGGCTATGAGTGCCAGCATCTGCCATGATACACTGCTGGATAGAGTCTTTCAGAGGCCCTCTGTGATAGGCTCCTGTCCTGTTTCCTGTTTTCTCCCTCTTCTGATCTCTTTTTCTTCATGAATAAATACAAAGGTGGAGCTTTATCGCTTAGGCTTGTCTTTTTAATTTAATCTATCACAGAGTTAGGAGTAGTTCAACTGAGGATGCTTCAGAACATTTTACACACCTTGTCTGGCATATGTGTAAGCATGTGTGCATCATGAGGTGCGCTGAGGAGAACACAGCATCATTCTTGTCTTAGGAAGTTGGAAAGAGAAAACACAGACTAGAAACATACTCCAATACTCACACAGGTGCTACCACATTGTGTTATCTGAGATTGTCCATCCCTGTAGTCCTTCAAGGCACATATTAACGCTGCTTTTAGGCTGAAAAAGCAAAATCCCAGAAATGGGAACTGGCTCCCTTGTGACTACAACAACAGGAGACGTTTTAAAATTTACAGTCAGTGCCTACCTCACCAAAGCCTGGCGGTCACCATTCCTGTTTCAGTACAGATACTTCTTCCATTCTCTAACTTTCCTTAAATTAACCTATTGGAATTGTATGCCTGCGCATTTGCTGATCACTCGCCTAACTCTTTCACTGGTGGAGACCTGGGTCACGTGTAAAAATCACATTATTACAGAATGGCAAGTATCTCTTGTGTCTTCATTCTGTTATTTCCTGCCCCCGCACTGAAAGGCTATTGCGGCAAATCTTAAAAGTAAAAATTCCTGTCCTGTTGTCTTTAAACCAACCTTGACAGGCTTCTAAGAGATCAATAAGCTATAGAGCACTCCTTAATGCATGCATTAGCTATACTGACAACAGTGGAGCTCCTGGCAGTTGCTTTTACGTTCATGCATAGATGCATATATACAGCAGAGAATTTCGACGGGAAACTGACTTCCAAGAAGTCTACACAGGGTAGCTGGCATCATGTGGTTTGAGTACTTGTCCTGCAGGTGAGCCTAGATCTCAATAGGTAAATCTCAAAGTTCTCAAACTTTATACTGGGTGAATGAACTCAATGAAAATATCTCTGACATTAAGGGAAATCCACACTTGGGATTTGATTTCTAGAACATTTAGCCCTTTCCCCCAAAACTATTGTTACACCAATTTATTTTCCTTTTATTCTATTAATTAATTAATTAATTAATTAATTAACTTTATATCCTGATTGTACCCCCCATCCCTCCTCCAGTCCCATCCTCACACCCCTCCCTACCACTTTCTCCTCCCCTAATACTCAGAGAAGAGGAGGCCCCTCCCCGTGGGTGCAAGCCCACTCTGGCACATCAAGTCACAGCAAGACTAAGCACATCCTCTCCCACTGAGGCCAGACAAGGCAGCTATGGGAAAAGGATCCAAGGGCAGGCAACAGAGTCAGAGACCCACCTCCCTGCACACTCCCATTGTTAGGGGACCCACATGATGAACAAGCTGCACATCTGCTACATATGTGTAAGGGGGGCCTAGGTCCAGCCATGCATGCTTTTTGGTTGGTGTTTCAGTATCTTTGAGCCTCACAGGCCCAGGTTAGTTTATTCTGTAGGCTTTCTTGTGGTATCCTTGATCCCTCTGGCTCCCCCAATCATTCCTCCCACTCTTCTGCAAAACTCCCCAAGCTCTGCCTACTGTGGCTGTGGGTCTCTGCATCTGCTTCCATCAGCTGCTGGATGAAGCCTCCCAAAAGACAGTTATGCTGGGCTCCTGTCTGCAAGCATAGCAGAGTATTATTAATAATCTTAAGGGCTGGCTCTCTCATGGCATGGGTCTTAGGTTAGAGTAGTCATTGGTTGGCTATTCCCTCAATTTTGGCTCTATCTTTATTCCTGTACATTTTATAGACAGGATAAATTTTGGACTGAAGTTTTTGCGGATGTATTGGTGCCCACCTCCCTCTGCTGGGAGTCCTGCCTGGCTATAGGAGGTGGCCACTTCAGGCTCCATATCTCCAGTTGCTAAGAGTCTCAGCTGGGGTCCCCCCCACAGATTCTCAGGAGTTTTCCCTCCCCCGGGTCTCTGGCTTTTCCAGAGATGCACCTCCACAAATTTCTGTTCTCTGTTCCAGCCCTCTTCACACCCTGTCTCCCAACATCTGATCCTCAACCTTCTCACCACCCTCTCTCCCACTCAGTTTCCTTATTCCATCTACTTCAGATGTCTGTTTTATTTCCCCTTCTGAATGAGATTCAAGCATCCTTCCTTGGGCCCTCCATGTTATTTACTTTTCTTTGGGCCTGTGGATTGAAGTCTGGTTATCCTTTACTTTATGTCTAATCTCCACATACAAGTGAGAACATTTCATGTGTGTCTTTCTGAGTCTGAGTTACCTCACTCGGAATGATATTTTCTAGTTCCATCCACTTGTTTGTACAAGTTTCATGATGTCCTTGTTTTTGATAGTTGAGTAGTAGTCCATTGTGTAAATGTGATACATTTTCTTTCTTCAGGTGAGAGACATCTAGGTTGTTTCCAGTTTCTGGCTATTATAAATAAAGCTGCTATGAACATAGCTGAGCTAGTATCCTTGTGGTATGGTGGAGCATCTTTTGGGTAGATACCAAGAAAGCTGAATCTTGAAGTAGAACTATTTCCAATTTTCTGAAAAAAAAATAGAAAAGTGGGAAATAGCCTTAAATGCATTAGTACAGAAGATAACTTCCTGAACAGAACATCATCAGCTCAGACACTAAGATCAACAATTAATAAATGAAGCCTCATGAAACTGAAAAACTTCTGTAAAGAAAAGGACACTGTCAGTAGAACAAAATGTCAGCCTTCATAGCGGGAAAACATTTTCACCCACCATCCCTACACCCGGCAGCGGGCTAATATCCAAAACATTCAAAGAACTCAAGAAATTAAACACCAACAAACCAAATAACCCAATTAAAATAGGGGATACAGAGCTAAACAGAAAATTCTCAACAGAGGACTCTCAAATGGCTAGGAAGCACTGAAAGAAATGTTCAACATCCTTAGTCATCGGGGAAATGCAAATAAAATCAACTCTGAGATTCCATTTTACATCTGTCAGAATGGCTAAGAGCAAAATCTCAAGTGACAGCAAGCACATGCTGACAAAGATGTAGAGAAAGGGGAACACTCTTCCATTGATGGTGGGTGTGTAGACTTGTACAACCACTTTGGAAATCAACCTGTTGGTTTCCCAACTTATTTTCTTACAGATTTCTCCACCTTGTGTCTATTATCAAATTGGTGAGCGCACACCCACTGATATTGTTCTTACACCAGCACACCCATTGATGCTACACTCATCACAAGTCTCCCATGATGAAAGTGTCTGTTCATTTCCAACTCTTTAATTCTCTCAATAAACAAATAAGTAAATCAAATGACTTTCTGCTTATCCTTTGATAGTTGCTTCCTCCTGTTTCTTCTCTGAAGACTCCCATCTCTTTATTCTTTGTTTCGTTCCCCTTCCTCTTTCTCCTCTTTTTGTTTTATTCCCCTCTACCATTAAGTCTTCGAAATTTCCTCCTCTATTGCTCCATTGCAATCAGTGTTTCTTTAACTCCATTCTCTGCTTTTTTGTTTTATTTTAATGATCTCGTTCCACTTCTTTTTCATCTATTCACTCCTTCCATCCACCATCATTCTGGAAACTAGTCCTCAATAAACTGAGAACATCATTATCCATTCTGTGATTAGATCATATCATTCATTTTTTTAAAACATTCAACGTGATTATTTTAATCTCTAAAATCCAGCGATTCTCCTTCATGTCTTGTGCTCTTTGTATACTGCATCACTCAACAGAAATAAATATTAGCACATAATATAATTCATATAAGAAAACACGAGCATTTTAACTGTGTATGCTGAATAACCTCAGCATACACAGTTAATTCTGTAAAAGGCTTTTGGTGAATATCTGAAACCTATTTAAAATGACTGATTTTAATGATATTTTGGGTTTTCTAAACTCTACTTTCACTTTGCTCTGTGTGAGCATCAAAAATAGTAAAATGTTCAGAAATCTTAGAGCAACCCAGTAATCTCTTATATAATCATTGAAAATAAACTAATGATTTTATCATAAAGTGTTTTACTTAAATTATACAAAATACGAGTATTCTGATCAAAGGAGGTATATCATGGAAATAAAAATTTTAAGTTATTTCCAAATTTCCTGAAGTTGGTTTTTAGAACAATTCAGGATTTAAGCTGCAAAATGCAAATAATAATTAACATGAACATCAGAAATAAATGTTATTTAAATAAAATAATCTTGCAATTTAATTTAAAATTTTCATTAACTCTTATTAATACACAAAAACTAAATCCTTTTTGAAAACTGAGATTCAGTTGTCATTTCAAAAACTCAGAATCATGTTTCATCTAGTTGTCATTTTTAAGAATCGGAAACATGTTTCAAAAATATATCTGCTCTGACATGTGTAAATTTTAAATAACTATGATTTCCTTAATATCACAAAATATTGTGCAGTTTTTGTGCAACTTTTGCATATTGCACTAACTTACGTCTCTATAGTAGTGAACTTGACCCAAAGTAGAGTCAGAAGACGATAAATACTTCTGAGAAATGAGATTTTCTTTTTTTTTTTTTTTTTTTTTTTCAATGCAGCTTATTCAGGAACATTGAACAATCCTCGGACCCTGGGGAAAGCCAGCCCACAGCTTAAATAGCCTCTGGGTAGCCAACCCAGGCGTGCCACGGGGGCAATGCAGATAGGTCCACATACATGGAGATTTTCTTATTCAACATTATGCCCCATGCACGTGGAGTGACAACAGGTTCAGTAAATTGACTCGCTGATGTTCTCTGCTGCCTAACCTGCCAGCTCCTCCCTCTACTCTGACACATCCGTGCCAATGTCAGCAGCAATATGATCTGTCAACCTTAACAGCCTCAGGAAATGGTGACTTTCTGTTATGAGGACATAGTTAAGCTGCAGAAGCAGGGTCCTGGGCCTGAGCATGACAGTGGGCAGGAGGATGCTATCTGCATACAGCATCCTGACGCTGACTCTGGATTCCAAGTTTCAGAGACGTGCAGGACTGTTTATGGATCTGTTGTGTGTTCAGGACCCAGGAGAGCCCAAATCACAGAAAGCAGTTTGGGGTTGCTTTCTGCTGGGGCTTGCAGGCAGTAATTCAAGCTGAAATACTGTGATTTTTATAGATAAGAAAACCAGCCACGATGAGGGTCAAATATTGTGCTCAGTATGACAAATCGAAGAAGGGATCTATGTCTCAGATGTGAACGGAGAAGTTTGGTTCCAGTCCTACGCTTTCCTATTTACAATATTTCTAGAAATATCCGTCTATGTTTTAAGATAACAAAATGTCCAGGCTGCCTTAATGCAACCTAGTAACTAAGACAACAACCATAAATTATTACCTTCAGAAGTAGATCACTACTCTCCTCTGCAAATGAGTTGTTAAAGGGGATACTTATGCATCTACTTTATCTTTTCCTTTAGAATCCCCAGTGCAGGCTAGCCAGGCGACCCCATTCAAAGAAGGAAGGTGGGGAAAAGGCATTCTTCTTTGTAATTAAATACCTCTGTAGCTAATCGGCTATTTCAAGAAGACTGTGAATTAAAACCCAGGCACCCTTTTCCTTTGCTTTTTCTCTTCTCTCTCCTTTTGCCACCTCAAAGCCTATCCTTGGCAGACGCTTCACAATAGCAGCAGAACCACTCTAGAGGGAGTCGCTAGCCCATTTCCTCAGCTCCAAAAGTAAAGCCAGTTGTTAAGAAGAAATTAATTTATGCTAATGC
The DNA here is from genome assembly GCF_030254825.1 of Meriones unguiculatus. Classification (NCBI taxonomy): domain Eukaryota; kingdom Metazoa; phylum Chordata; class Mammalia; order Rodentia; family Muridae; genus Meriones; species Meriones unguiculatus. Next base: position 65,356,776 of record NC_083357.1, on the reverse strand, counting down.
CTCAAAACCCCTGCCAAAATGTTCCTTGGGATCTCCATTAACATTTAATATATTCTAGCTGCATCAATAAAAATTTTAGCACTGATGTAGTAATTGAAGATCTGCAATATCCTTTAAAGATTGCTTTTATATTAATCTGCTAATGGAAAGCAAGGTGAGCAGAGTGTTATTAAACTGAGCAATGTCAGCTACATACAAAGAATGTTCCAAGGAGCAAATGTATGAGAGATGAAATTACTTGTATGACCTTTGCTAAATGTTCAGACATAGATATGATTGCTCTAATTCCAAGGCAATTTCCCTCAGGGAAAAAAAAAACAAAAAACAACTAAGGTATCTGGAAAATTTTGTTCAGGATTATGGTCTGGGCATCATGGGACACCCCTTGTCTCCAGTCCTGATATAGTAAGATAATATTCTACCAAGTCTAGGAGCATCTATTTTCTGTCCCCTAGTATTCCATTAGGAGCACACTATGGTTTAATAAAGTCCTATTAATGACTAAACAGTCGAGGAGAGTTAATTCTGCGCTTGTCTGTCTAAGGTAGCACAGCACTCCAGAATTTCCTCAGGGCCATCAATTTTGAATAGTGACACTTCAAACATTAAGGCCTATTGAAAGAAGAAGATTGAGGAAGAGATGACATCCAAGAAGACTGCGGTGTCCATCCAAGAGCAAGATCACTCCTTACAGCAGGAAAGAACAAGGGCTGTACAGCAGTGTCAACACTTTGCACTGTCATCTCTTTCCCCATTGCTACGGTGTGTAGCACCATCTACTCCAGGGACCAGTGCAGTCCTAGAAGATAATGTGCAAACAATGTCAATGGAATTCTTGCTGGGGAGGTACTTTCATTCATTAACAGCAAAGTGTTTTAAACAAACTCATCATTTCTTCACGGCTCGGGATAGACACTGTTTTCCCCTTCTCTGCTTGTGGGAAGTGATATCTATTGTCACCGAGTAGCCTTCACAGATCTGCACAGCATCGCGTTGGGAAGACACTGTTAACTGGCTATACGTCTTAGTTACTTTCCATATTGCTGTCATAAAATACTCTGACAGGAGGAACTCAATGGAGAACACACCCTCTCTGCCTCTGAGGGCTGTCTTTGGCTCCTGTTCCCTTAGGCTGCCTTGTCTGGCCTCAGTGGGAGAAGATGTGTCTAGTCCCTCAGTGACCTAATGTGCCAGGGTGGGTTGGTACCCATGGCGGACATCCCCCCCCCACTCTGAGGAGGAGAGGGGGAAATGGGAGGAGTGTGTCAGGAGGAAACTGTGAGGAGAGGAGGGGGGCTGCAATCAGCTGTAAAGTAAATAAATAAATAAAAATTAAAAAAGTACACTCTGCTATAGTATGTAAGTCAAGGCAGAGTTTGAAGCCGCTGGCCACATCACCTCCATTATCCAGAAGCAGAGAGCTATTACTGAATGCTAACACTCAGCTCCCTTATTCTTTTTGTATAGTCCATGATCCAGTAAGAAACTCCACTGTCCTGCCAGCACAGAGGCCTGTCTCCCAGGTGATTCTAGATTTTGTCTAGTTGACCATTAACACTAAATGTATCAGAGGTTGGGCTGATGACTCAGTGGTTTAGAGTGCCTACTGCTCTAGCAGAGGACTCAAGGTCAGTTTCCAATATCCGTAGCACGTAGCTTACAACCACCTGCACTTAGCTCTAAGTGATCCTTCATCCTCTTCTTGATTCCAAGGACACTGCAGTGCTGTGCACAGAACCCTGCAGCTCCCACCTCATATACATCGTAAAAATAATAACACAAAGTACAATAACAAGCTGAGGAGAGTCAAGCATCCTAGTAATTCTTATCTACCATCAGGGAAAGAAAGAGAGAAAATCTGAGCCCATGGTAGCTCAGTATCCAAGTGAGTTCCCTAGTAAGGGGAATGGGGACTATTTCTGACATGAACTCAATGGCTTGGTCTTTGACCTCCTCTGCACCCTGCTAGGCCACAGAGGACTTTGCAGCCAGGCCTGAAGATACCTGATAACCTAGGGTCAAATGAAAGGGGAGGTGGTCTTCCCCTATCATTGGACTTGGAAAGGGGCAGGGAGGGTGCGATTAGGAGGGAATGAGGGAGCAGGATACAGCTGGGATACAAAGTTAATAAACTATAACTAATATTTAAAAAATTAAAATTTAATTTAAAAAAAAGAAAGAAAATGTTTCCTTCCTTGTAGAAAAAAAAAATGAGCCAGGAATGGCTAGCTTCAGACTCTTCTTAACAATGCAGAGCTGCATCAAGAAACCCAGATCCAGACAGGAAGTCAACGGAGAGACAGGCCAAGGCAGAGTATGCCAAGGGCAAGAATTAAGTTTTAGAACATCAGCAAGAGTGCTGCAGGTCTGAAAGAGAGTGAAGGGTAGGCTGGGTACAGAAACAGAGGGATCCCAGCCTCCTGTCCATGTCCCGTGCTTCCCTAGATGAATGTTCTGTCCAGAAAGTTCTAGGGAAGGAGAAGCTTATTTTTTTCTTGACACAAAGAACAAAATGCAAAACTACCATACTGTCCAGGACTGCAAGATAAATCCTAGCTGAAAAACAGTTTACAACGTGATGTTCCACACATGACTAGTACTAGGAATCACCAAGGACCTATCCAAAATGTGCACTCCTGGTCTCTTGGAGATTCTGATTTGGTAGACTGAAAGGGCTCCAGGAATTTCTAGTTTCTATCCTCAAAGTGATTCTAAAGATCTGATAGGTTGGAGGAACAATGCAGAACTATGAACTTTTCTGTAGTGCAGGTCTACTTATTTTTCACTTCAGGCAAGAATTTTAATACTTCAGATGCTTAGCTTGCTCATGTATAAAGCATGAATGTTAAATTGCCTCCTAGGGCCTGGGGAGTTGGTTCATTGGTTAAGAACATTTGCTGCTCTTGCAGAGGATCTGGCTTTGGTTCCCAACACCCACAAGATGGCTTACAACCAACCCTAACCATCTGATGCCTTCTTCTGACCTCTGCAGGCACCAGGCACACACAGGGTGCACATAGATACATGCAAGCAAAACACTCACATGCATAATACAAAACATGTAAATCTAAAAGGATTTTAATTGCCTTCTAAAATCCATCTCTCCCACCGTGAACACAAAGTGACCCAAGCTCAAAAACTAACACTGTCTGTGGTTTCCTTCATTGTATTCTAGATATTAAGACTTGGTTATGACAGAAAACTCCCAGCAGTTTAGACAGAAGACTATTGCTTGCTTTATGAAGAACAATCTTGAAACATTCAAATGGATAGCAAATAAGAATAACTGAAGAAGGTCCCTATGTCAGACTGCATTTGCTAAGCTCAACTACGGCCAGAGGAACCTCAAAAGACATACATGGAGACTGAAATTTATTTCCTCTGCCTGTCTGTGCATATGGGTGCTCACTTCTACCTCGTTTATTCCCTGGCTATGTTCTAACTACATTGAGACCACCATATAGAATTTATTTTTAGCTGGTTTTTGTTTTGCCTCTTGAGAGTAAATATTGTATTTCTCTCCTCTTCTTCCTGGATTGTAGATTCCCTCTGGCATGCAAATTTTCTACCACTGTCCACAGACCCCATATCTCTACTCCAGATTCTCATCCTAACCACCCTTCTCCTGAGGGAAGAATCTGCCTGCTAAGAGTACACTGGGTTGTGAAATGGTGCCTTTGAACATTGTAGATTCCAATGTCATCTGAAAGGGAGTTACCTGGAACTCTTCCAAACACTGAATGAGAATTTCCATGAGCACTAACAATGCAGGAGCTTGCATTTCTGCTTGAGTGTAAATGTGAGATCTTTTTTTTTCTTTTTTTTTTTTTAATGCAGTTTATTCAGGAACATTGAACAATCCTCGGACCCCGGGGAAAGCCAGCCCACAGCTTAAATAGCCTCTGGGTAGCCAACCCAGGCATGCCACGGGGGCAATGCAGATAGGTCCACATACATGGAAGCAAGCCAGATCCTCGGCCTTAGCCAAATGTGGAATTATTTGTGACAGAGAGCACTCACCATCGGGAAGGTGGAAGGCGGAAATCAGCTCCATCTTTAAGGCATAGCATTCCGCAGCTCTCTACAGTTCCCCCTTTTAACCTGGTCGGGTTCTGAAGAAGTGAGCCAGAGGAAGAGACTAGGGGACTAAGGAGAAACAAAAGAAAGGAAAGCCTCCTAATAAGGAATATCTAAAGTGAATAGAGGAAATATTTGTGATTTTTGCCTCTCTGTCTATCTTACAGCTCTGTCTTAGCACTGAAGGGTCTCTTAGGATTAAGAGGCTCATGTGAATGTAATGGTTGAGTGAGATTAACACAAGTAGGGTGTCATGCATCTGTAGAATGTGTCTTAGTGAATGTAGTCCAGTTAGTCTCACCTTCCTTGGGAAGAGCTTGGAAGATGCCCGTAGGTATGATGGTACCACCATGAGAACATGGAGTTGCAGGAATGTTCCCTTCTGTGGCTTCCCAGGGTCTGGGTATGTGTGCAATGGAGGGGTAGGTAAGTGGCTTCATTCCATTCCATCCCAGTGAGCCACCAAACCTTTGTAGAGACTGGGTAGGATAGGCAGCTCTGCTTAATTTCGCTTCTCACATACCAGCCAAGGTAGAGAAACCCAAGAAGGAGAGAGGAGTGTTGACATGTGCAGCACTGCCAGCGTGTTACAGTCCTGGACCAGTGGTTTGCAGGGCTGTTCATATATCTGGTAGTAACAGCTATCCCATCATAAATATACAGTGGCCACCATCTCACTCTGGAGAGCACTAATGTTCAGAGAGGCTTTGACTTATTCTAAGACAAAACAGTGAAGAAAAGGAAATCAATCTCACTTCTAAATCCAACCCAAGCGCCTATCTTATTAAATATGGCTTTGCACCCCAGTTTCTGCCTTAACTTGGAGGAGTCTTTGCCATTGAGGCAAACCCCAGTGTATTGAACTTCTGACGTGTGACTGTGATCCAGCTCTGACTGATGGGGCTTTTAAACAATACATACTGTTATTTAATATATTTCAAGAATGCCCAGTCAGGAGGAGTCAAGCAAGCCTGAGAAAAGGGCAGACACATGAAAGATTACAAAGCAGAAAGGTGAGAAAAAGCAAGGTCCTTGATGATATCATTGAGCTACTGAAATGAGCACCTAAGAAGCTGACCTACTCAAGACTCTTATTACATAGTATAAGAAATGCCCAGGGTCTTTGTGAACTGGGTTGTATGTTAATTGTAAACGGAACCATCCTGACAGACAAACTGCATGGTGGGAGAGAAAACAGATGAAACATCAGCCCAGGATGATAGAGAGAGAACACCATGTGGGTTCATGAGCAATTCAAATGATATGGAAATGAAGAGGCCACCTGTAGAAGCTCCCATCTACACATGGGCTTTTTCAAAACAGCATCTGAAGAACACTGTAGAGTCAAGCGCTTTCCAAACTTTAACAGTTCCCGCCCCTCCTCAAGTCCCCAAATCTCTCAAGGCTTCCTTACATGGGCTGCTTATTCAAATTGTAGGAAAGGTTTAAAAAAAAAAAAAAGCAACGCTAGGGATTCAGATTTAATTGGTCCTGGAACTTGAACACAGGTTTTTAAAAAGCTCTGCAAATAGTTACAGCAGGCAGGCAAGGTCAAGAGTGGCTGGCTAGCTAGTACCTTTAAGCAGAAAACAAGCAAAACACAGTTTCAAATGTATTGTTACCTCAGGAGATAATCCAGGCTTTGTCCACATCTCACTGAACACATGAGATTCCCTTTCCCCAGGAATATTCTATTGTTTTAAAGAATAAGGAGAGAGACAGTAGGAACAGAATTCAGAGTTACAAGACCTCAGACAATTAAGAGTTCTGAGGCTGTTTGGTGACAGAAGAGAAAGAGCCGGATTTTTATCTGGTTTCTTAGGTTCCTTGAGATTATGGGAAATCCTATACTGACTCTGGGCAGTCAAGCTGCTCCATGTAATAAGACAAGAACAGCTTTCCCATTATTTTCCTCTTGGACACTGTAAGGAGCAAATCATCATTCCTTGCTGAGGTATTGGTCTTAGTGATTAAGCAGGTAGAAGTTTGGTCATTTCCACAGTGCCACCCAGTTATTCTGTGATTGAAATACTGCAGTCATTCAGGAGGTTCTGTCTTTGCCACTCATTAGCTTTTTTTTTTTTTTTTGAGGGGGCAGCGTGGGTAGGAGTCATCAATGCCCTGACGAAAACTTGGACTTATCACAGTGCTGTCCGCAGAGCAAGGCATCTGTCAGTCCTTTCTAAAGCTCTTCTGCCCATCTCATGTGCAGCTGAGGACCTCCAAATCCAGATCCCAGCTCCTGTTGTATGATGTGTCTCAGCTAGCTGGGATGCCCAATGGCCTTACAGGGAACGGCTCAGGGACAGGGCCCTGAACTCCTACCCGCTTTGTGACATTAGCTTTGGAGTCAGCTGAGCGCTTTCTTCTCTGAATCATCATCCTCTGGGGTGAGGTCACTGCTCGCCCCTCCCAGCCCCAGATGCCTCCTGCTCAGTTTGTTCCATTGACAAACTGCTGAGGTGGCTCTTACCTGGGCCCTCTGGGATGCGTGGATCTGATCCACTTACAACCTGCAGGTCATTTAGAGGCCAAGCAACAAACGGCTGTGGGTGTGAGTGGAGGGGGGGCTTTCTGTTCCAGTGCCCTATTGTCTTATTTGCAATTACATTTATTGCCTCTGGAAACCATTCCAGGATCAGCACTTACTCTTAGAGGAATTGGAGGAATAAATAAGGGCAAGCAGGCCAGTTCTTACTTAGGTGGAGCCTGGTACCACTTCTGCCCTTGAACTTCAGAGAGACCGGCAGGTCTGGAAAGAGCTGATTTCCCAGTATGATTTAGAACTGTGATGTCCTCTTTCCGGGAAGACAGATACCGGAGAACCCTGACAATTGTTAGGGACACCAGAAGACCTGTAATCCTCTGCAGCACTGAGGAGGGTTGTTTCAAAGCACTACAGGCAGCTGTCCGCTCCACCACCACCCCCAACCACCACCCCAATACTCAGACACTCTGTGTCCTGCTTCTCAATAGTTCCCCTTGTGTTGTGGTTATGGATAGTCACATCATTAACTTGCTCTCTGAACTGTGAACTCCAAAATGGTGGAGGACACCTTGACTTCACCTCAGAATCAGTTGAGAGCTGACAATCACCAGGTCTCTGTAAGGATGGGTGAGTGGATGAACTGTGAATGATAAAAAGAGGATTTGAAAGTATGAATCTGTTTCAGAAAGCTTTCCCATCTGTCTTTGGAATAGCGGTTTCTGTGACCACAGCACAGCATATCCTCAGCCAGCTGGTCCTCTACCAGCCTGTCCTTAGGTGAGCAGCTTTGCTCAGCCCCTGATTCTCTTGTGGACTCAAGATGAGTTTTCTGGCAGCCCTCACTGGGTTGAACTCCCCCGGTGCCCTCCACTGTGGTACCGCCGCTCTTGGGGGCAGAGGCTCTTTTTGGTTGTGTCTCCTGCTGTTTTCAATGGTCTCCCATGTGCATTTGCAGCAGAAACAGGCTGTAGCTGACTACACACCCCTTTGTGACAGAGCGGCTTCAGGGTGAAATCTGTGAGTAATGTTCTGATCTCCACCAGCAATGCACAAGGGCTGGGAAAACCAGATTTCTGAGAAGAATGGCAAACTGCATCGTGGGACACTCTCAACAAGCAATTTCATCTTCTCAGGCACAGTAATTACTCTATGACAGAGTCCTCCTCTATGCGTTTGTAATTATCTCAGCAGAGTAAACGCCGTGTAAAACAACTCCTTTTGTTATAAGCTGCTTCATTTGAAGGGCTTGCTTTCTCCCTCAAGTTTCAAAAACAACACTGTTTCATTCTTAAATGAAAATGATGGCAACAGACAGTTACCCCACTTATATATTTTTTAATCAGATAGATTCTGGTTAGCCCCAAACATCCAAGCCCAAGGTATTTTCCAGTATGGTCTCCTTCCCAGTTTGCACCCAGTATCCACACTCTGACCTTGACTTTGTCTTATGTCTGCTTTTCCACATGACATTCAGTGCCTTTGTGTGATTCTTTTCAACCTTCAGCCAAGGAAACAAGGGACTTGAGAGTCTTTGTAACATTCTAACTCAACCTAAATAGCTCATCTGTCCAAAAGAAAAAAAAAAAAAAAAACTTAAGATGACTTAAAATGAGACATTTGTATAATGATTGTCAAATAAACATTTAAAAATTATAAGCATAGGAAATGAGTGAAATAAATAAACAAGCCAGGCTAGCTGGTAAACTTGTTATAAAGTACAAATATTCCCTGTTTTTGGTTTTTTGTTTTGTTTTGCTTTCCTGCAGTAGGGCAAAAGGAGAACCAAGAGAAATGAGAAATTAGTACACTCTTATTACTGGAGATGAGAAGGAAAAAGCCACATTCTAGGAGAAGCTGTGTCCTTTTGAACCTGGTTGTAAAACTGAAATGGATTTTTATAAGAGACCCTGAAAATTGGCAATGACCTTGACAACAGATTTTATAACAGATTTTACTGCAAATACACCAAAAATGAATTTCATATGGTGCCTTGTTTGTAGCCTACAAATTTTAAGCTACAGGGTATTTTTAAGAACTGTGGATTTCTGTTCTGTCTCTGTGGACTGGATCATAGAAACTGTATATAACTCCATGGAGTAATTATTATCACATGTTTTCAAATTTAAAACAATGGAAGTTAAATGTGGTTAGGAGGCTCTCCCAATATCACACAGCCAAAAAGGACAGAGCTGGGACTCGAGCCCATATTTAATGTTTTAAATTCTGAAGACGGTATGCTAAATATAATTACATTAAGGCAATGTGGTAAATTGTCCAAAAAATATAGTCTTCCAACGATCTGACAGAAGGCAGCAATACACTTTTCATTTTCAGTAAATGGAGGATATGAACTATTTTTTTTTTTTGAGAAGCGTTCTGCTGAGTTGGAATTCTGATGAAATCTAAGTAGCATACACTTGCATCTGTGTATTAGCAAAAGGCTCTAAAACTCTATCAGAGATCAAAGATCTGGGGTGTAGCACAGCTGGGCTAGAGTCAAAGATTTTTAACCAGGTCTCAGCTGTTCCCCGTAATCATATCCACCACTTCCCAACCTGAGTCACAGTCATCAATTCCCGTGTATATATGTGTGTGTGTGTGTGTGTGTGTGTGTGTGTGTGCGCACACGCGTGTGTGTGTGTGTGTGTGTGTGTGTGTGTGTGTGTGTGTGTACAACATGAGCAGATCCAGGCAAGGGGGTCATGCCCTCTTCCTCCATTGTTCTCTACATTATTTTTTTGAGACAGGATCTCTCACTGAACCTGAAACTCATCTTTTCAACTAAGCTGGCCCAGCTTTGCTGGCTAACAGGCCCTAGGATCCGTTTGTTACCTACTCCATAGCACTGGGATTATAGCAGCACTCTGCCATGACCTCTTTTATGTAGCTAAACTTGGGTCCTCGTGATTACTAAGCCAGCACTTTCCACGCTGGACCATCTCCCCAGCCCATAGAATACTGACATTTTTAACCTGATGCAGAATAGTCCCTCTGTGTCTAGTGCTTATCAAGGGATGGTGTGGCTAGAACCTAGGAGAGGCCTCATGGAATGGGATTATGTAACAGTCCTTCTAGACTGCTTGCTGCACTGAAAGCAAGCTGAGGATAGCTTTCTCAGGAAAAATGCCAGGAGACACACGTCACACGAAGATAAATTCCTACTGCCTCCGTGTTCTATTTTATTTTCCATGCACAGTAGTATTACCTTAAATACTGACTTCTGGTCCTCAGCAATGTCCCCCAGGCACTGCAACTTAATGAACTCAGCCATGACTCATTCAAACAGCACCGGAATAAAGGTTTGGCTGAGAAAATCCTGGATTTGTTCCACAAGGGTAATACTCTCTAAAGAAGAAGAGGAAGAAGAAGAAGAAGAAGAAGAAGAAGAAGAAGAAGAAGAAGAAGAAGAAGAAGAAGAAGAAGAAGAAGAAGGAGAAGAAGAAGAAGGAGAAGAAGAAGAAGGTTAGAACACAGTCAACTTATTCACAGTAACTAAGTGTGACAAGGCTTTGGAATATGTGTGTGTGTGTGTGTGTGTGTGTGTGTGTGTGTGTGTGTTATGCATCTGTATAATAAAATTCAAATAAACAAGAAGACTGGATCACACAATGGGAAGTTGGCATATAGACTATTCATAGACACCATACATTGAGTTTCACATGCATGTACATGCACGTATACACACACACACACACACACACACACACACACACATATCATCTGAATCATTTACTTTATATGTATTCAAACAGCTATCCATGTCTGAAAAAAAAATGCAGGAAACATCAAATAAGGAATATGAGTGACTATATATAAATTATAAAGTGAAAGAGAAATGGTGCAGTTCAACAGTGCAAATTACATGGAATTTCACCAGAGAAAAGTTGTTCATTCAATGGATTGAAAGGATAGTGAAGAAAGCATTAAGGGATTGCAGAACTCCATAAAGTACTCCACCTGAGTGTAAGAGAAGAGTCCCGAGAAAGGAGGAGCTGAAAAGAGACAGAGCAAAGCAGATTTGAATAAATAGTGGTCACAGACCTCCATTTTTAAATTGGCCTTTATGTTGTCTTGATACCTAGGTTTTGCGATCTCTATGTATTTTGGACATATGCCTTCCACCAAATGTATAGCTGGTAAAATCTTTTCCTATTCTGTAGGCTGCTGCTTTATCTGATTGATGGCATCCTTTGTAGCGCAGAAGCTTCCCAGTCTCACAAGGTCCATTTAATTAATTGCTGACCTCAGTGCCTGTGGTAACAGCGCTCTGCTCAGAAAGTCTTCTGCTGTGCCAGTGAGTTCATGATTATCCCTCATTTTCTCTTCTATCAGGTTCAGGTACTCATTTATGTTGAGGTCTTTGATTCATCTGGAGTTGAGTTTTGTGCAGGGTGATAAGTATGGATCTGTTTGGATTATTCTACATGCAGTTATCCAGATTTACCAACACCATTTGTTGAATATTCTGTCTCCCCCCCCCACACACACACACCGTGTGAGTTTCTGATTTCTGTATCCATAGGTGTATGGATCTATGTCTGGATCTTCCGCTAGATTCCACTGACCAACATGTCTGCTTTTGTGCCAGTACAAAGATGTCTTGGGAAATATTTATATTCCACTAGCTGCAGTTTTTAATGACTCTACATACACGATTTTACGGTATTTATTATGCTTAACCTCAGTCTTTGATATTGTTTACAGCACATATATGAGCAGTGAAAGCAGCATAATAATTCTGATCCCCAAATAAATCAGAGAAGGAGAAAGTTCCAGAAGCAATTTGGAAGCTGAAAGGGATACACTTCAACTACATCCAAAAAAAGAGAATAAACTGAAAACAGTGTGCCAGCAGCTAATAAACAAACATCCCTTTGGAAGACACGCTTTCCTAATTAACTGTCTTTGGTGTTTAACACCAATTTCTACAAGCTAGACTTTTTTTTTCTGTAGCTGCTAGAATCAATGGTGTTATTTTTGTTGCTGGCAAGCATTTCTCCTTTCAGCTACTACAAGAAAACATAAAGCTTTAAAAGCCCTGGATAGCTGCGCCTGGATGTCTCACTGTTCCTTCTCTGTGCTTTTCTTTGAAAATACTATTCGTGTTTTCTCTACTTGTTTCTCCAGTGCTTTGTCTTTTCAAAGAGACGTCACTGGCTTATCTAAAACCGGACATGGCCGGTGAGTCAAGTTTTATTAACCAAACGGACACACTGTCTAAAATCACTGGGGAAATAAGTGTAGGTAAGGTAGACTTTGTTGCTAACAGCTATTTTATTTCATATTCTGTGTTAACACTAATTAACATGGAAGGACACAGCATGGACAGCATGTCTCCATCCCCCTGTGAGTTCTTACTTCTCCAGGTCTTTTCTCACCAATATATATTATGTGTTATTTTTACAAAGTTAACTTGGTTACAGTAACATAGATGCACATTTTTCTTGCTCAAAAATACTCACTAACATGATCAAAATTTTTGCTTTTTACTTATTATGTACAATACGATTGGTCTTTCCCATCGTACATTTTTTCAGGTTGTGCTCTATTACTTGTATTAATAATCCATGGTTTATGGGGCTTTAGGGATGGCTCGGTGGTTAAAAGTACATACTGCTCTCCCAGAGAACCAGGGTTTGAGTCCCACACCCCTCCTGGTGGCTCACTACTGTCCATAACTCCATTTCCATGGAATTCAATGATGTCCTCTTCTGGCCTTAAGGGGTATCAGGCATACCATTATGCACATAAGTGTAGGCAAAGCACCCATAGACATAAATTAAAACCAAATGTGCCTTTTTTAATGAAGCAATTTAAAACCCATAGTTGATTCAATATTTCTTATTAATAAGTTTCTATAATTAAAATTTTATTGAACTCTCACATTTTGAAAATAAATTTTGTGCTTCAAAATTTAAAAATTGATTAAAATTTTTTGTTTTAAATAAATTGTGTCCATACCCCTCCTAGGCATATATTCAAAATATGTTCATCTATACAACAAGGACATTTGTTCAGCCATGTTTGTAGCAGCTCACTTCATAATGGCAAGAAGCTGGAAACAACCTAGATGTCCCTCAGTTGAGGAATGGATACAGACATTGTGGTACATTTATACAATGAAATACTATTCAGCTATTAAAAACAAGGAAATCATAAAATTTGCAGGCAAAGGGTGGGAGCTGGAAATGACCATCTTGAGTGAGGTAACCCAGAAGCAGAAAGACACACATGATATATACTCACTCATAAGTGGATATTAGCCACATAATATAGGATAAACATACTAAAAATCTATACTCCTAAAGAAGCTAAACAACAAGGAAGACCCTAGGGAAGATGCTCAATCCTCATTCAGAAGGACAAATGGATAGACACTGGTAGAAGAAGAAGACAGGGAACCAGATAGGAGCCTTCCACAGATGGCCTGAAAGACTCTACTGATCTAGGTATTGAAGCAGAGGCTGAGACTCATAGCCAAACTTTAGGCATAGTGCAGGGAATCTTATGAAAGAAGGGGGAGACAGAAAGACTTGCAGGGGACTGAAACTCCAAAAGGAGACCAACAGTGCCAAAAAAACTGAACCCTTGGGGCCCTGAAGAGAATGATACCCCAACCAACGAACATGTATGGAAAGGACCTAAAACCCTGGCTCAGATGAAGCCCATAGACTCAGTCTCCAAGTGAGTTCCCTAGTAAGGGGAGCAGGGACTTTTACTGGCATGAACTCAGTGGCTGGTTCTGTGATCAACACTCCCTGGGGGGTACAGCCTTGCCAGTCCACAGAGGAAGTCAATGCAACCAGTCCTGATGAGACCTCATAGGCTAGGGTCAGATGGAAGTGGGAGAAGACCTCACCTATCAGTGGACTAGGGGTAGGGAAAATGAAGGGAGGGTGGGAATGGGAGAATACAAGGGAGGGTGCCACAGCTGGGATACAAATTGAATAAATTTTAATAAATGATAATAATAAAAAAAGAAAAAAAGGAAAAAATAAATTGTGTCCGTTCATCTGAAAGTGAGAGTTTTCTTAAGTAATAATAACAGCATAGTGTAGATTTGGACTAGAAGGGATATAAAAAGAACACAGGCAGTTTCCAGCAGAAGGCCTAGGCATCAGCATTCACATCCTAAAAGACACTGAGCAAGCTATCATTAGACTCCCAAAAGACTTGAGACCAGAGAACAAACTACTACTCTCAAGTCAGGAAAGAAAAATGGACACAGAAACTGCAGCTGAAGCCAGGCTCCCCTGAGAGGAAGTCACTGGAGTCGTCATCTGAGAGAAATACCAGCTGCTCTGAGGACAGCAAGAGAGTTGGAAACTCCAGGGGAGGGGATAGTTTCAAATTATTGTGATTTTTTTTACCTCATAAAGAGTCAATTTTAAAAAAAAGGCTCTTCTTGTCTTCCTAAAAGAGAAGTGTAACTCTCAAAACATACCAAGACAATTCCCAACAAAGAAGACATGCTTCACAGATTTCCTCACCTACAAGGGAGAATATGTCTTGGGACTTCTCCTGTCACTCAAAGAGGATGGATGGGGTTCTTCCAAGATGGTGGTGACCAGTGTGTACCATATCTAAGGGGCAGAAGCTCAGAGACTGTGAAACCAGTGAGTAAATAGGTGGCTGGATCCAAAACACTGACTTTGTGCTTTCTGGACAGGAGGGGACATCCAGGAAGTTGGGAACGAACAGATGCAGGTCCCCTTGTGGCAATATCCCAGGTCCAGGGGTCATGAATTGTGAGCCCCCTGTCCTTTCCACATACTCGAGATAATGCAGGCCCCCGGGTCCAGGGACCCTCCACTCCAGCAGCCAGACAATGGATCCCTCCTGCTTCCCATAGGGCAGTGTCTGGATTCCTGGGACAGCATCCCAACCTCCAAACCACACTTCTACTGGTGGCCCTGGGGAGAGCAAGTGGATAATAAAATCATATGGATCGCTGATCCAAGATGGGAGCCCAGAGGAGCCTGAATTCCAGGTGCTCAGTCTCTGACAGGCCTGTAAGCCACAGCTCAGCTGTGGAAATCTGAGGCACCAGATCACCTGTGATTGTCACCTAAAGCACACCCTTCCCCCTGCAGCTTCCATGTGAGGTACCTGTCCCCCTGAGCTGCTAACTGGGATGCCCACGCCTAATCCTTGGAGGCACCTGTCCCTGTGCACTTGCATCCCTACCATTCAAAGCACCTGCTCCAGTGCTCCTGCTATTGAAGATACTTGAGCAAGTTTCTCTATCATTAAAGGCACCACTACCCATTGCCTGACTTCTGAAACACCCACACAGCATGGCTGTATCCAAACCTGCCCCTCCAAAACAATGGATATTCTAATGCAGCTGAAACACAGAAAAAATGACCCTAAATCTATGATTATGCAATTATTGCAGGCATATAAAGAGGAAATGAATAAATCTTTCAAAGAAATAGAGGAAAATACAACCAAACAAATAGAAGCCATCAAGGACAGACAGAAAACCACCATCAAACAGGTGAAGGAAATAAATAAAAGAGTTCAAGACCTGAAAATGGAATTAGAATAAATAAAGAAAACACAAACCAAGAAAACCCTGGAAATGAAAAAATTAGAGAAGAGATCAGGAACCACAGAGGTAAGTATTACCAACAGAATACAAGAGATGGAGGAGAGAATTGCAGAAGTTGAAGATACAGTTGAAGAAATTGATACATATTTCAAAGAAAACATTAAAATGGAAAAGTCTCTGACACAAAACATCCAAGAAATCAAGGATACCATGAAAAGACAAAACCTAAGAATAATAGGAATAGATGAAAAAGAAAATTCCAGGTTCCAAAGTCCAGAAAATATTTTTGAGAACATCATAGAAGAAACTTTCCCCAACCTAAAGAAAGAGATGCCCTTAAACATACAAGGGGCCTATAGAACACCAAATAGACTAGACCAGAAGAGAAATTCCTCCCTCCACATAATAACCAAATCACTAAATCTACAGAACAAAGAAAAAAATATTAAAAGCTGCAAGAAAAAAGGCCAAGTAACATATAAAGGTAAACCTATCAGAATCACACCTGACTTCTCACAGAGACTATGAAAGCCAGAAGGGCCTGGGCAGATATCATGCACTACAAGACCACAATGCCAACCCAGACTACCATAACCCAGCAAAACTTTCAATCACCATAGATGGAGAAAACAAGACATTCCATGACGAAGCTAAATTCAAACAATATGCACCAACCCAGCCCTACAGAAGATTCTAGAAGGAAAACTCCAACCCAATGACATCAACTACACCCAAGAAAACGCAGGATATAGATAATTTCATAACAGCAAAACCAAATGAAAACAAGCACACAAACACGCTATCACCACCAACTCCACAATAAAAGGAACTAACAATCATTGGTCACTAATAGCTATCAATATCAATGGACTCAACTCTCCAGTAAAAAGACACAGGCTAACAGAATGGTTGTGGAAACAGGATCCAACATTCTGCTGTATTCAGGAAGCACACCTCAGCGATGAGGATAGACACTACAAAGGGCTGGAAAAAGGTTTTCCAAACAAGCAGACCCAAGAAGCAAGCTGGAGTAGCCATCCTAATATCTAATAAAACAGACTTTCAACCAAAATTAATCAAAAGACATGGGGAAAGACAGTTTATTCTCATGAAAGAAAAAAAATCAACCAAGAAAACATCCCAACCCTGAACATCTATGCAAATACAAGGGCACCTGCATTCATAAAAGAAATAGTATTAAAGTTTAAATCACACATTGATCCCAACACATTAATGGTGGGAGACTTCAACACCCTACCCTCACCAATGAACACATTATCAAGACAGAAGCTAAATAAAGAAATAATTATGCTAATAGAGGTCATGAACCAAATGGACCTAATAGATGTCTACAGAACTTTTCACCCATACACAAAAGAATACACATTTTTCTCAGCACTACACGGAACATTCTCCAAAACTGACCATATAGTAGGTCACAAAGCAAACCTCAATTGTTACATAAAAATTGAATCAACCTATTGTGTTTTATTAAAGCCAGACCTCAACAACAACAGAAACAACAAAAAGCCTACACACTCATGGAAACTGAACAACTCTCTGCTAAATGATCACTGACTGAGGAAAGAAATAAAGAAACAAATTAAACTTACCCAGACTCACGGGAAAGCAGTTCTAGGAGGAAAGTTCATAGCACTAAGGGCCTTCATAAAGATTTTGGAGAGATCCCATATTAGCAATTTAAAAGATCACCTAAAAGATTTAGGAAAAAAAAAAGCAAACACTCCCAAAAGGTGTAGATGGCAGTAAAATAATCAAATTCAGGACTGAAATCAATGAAGTAGAAACAAAGAGAGCAATACAAAGAATCAAGGAAACCAAGAATTGGTTCTTTGAGAAAATCAACAAGATAGACAAACCCCTAGCCAAACTAACTAAAAGACAGAGAGACAGTACCCACATTAACAAAGTCAGAAATGAAAAAGGGGACATAACAATATCCAAATGATCCAAATATCCTAGATCCCAACAATCATTAGGTCTTATTTCAAAAGCCTGTATTTCACAAAATTGAAAAATCTGAAGGAAATGGATGATTTTCGTCATAAATTTCACCTACCACGGTTAAATCAAGAGCAAGTAAGCAGTTTAAACAGCTCTATAACCCTTAAGGAAATCAAGCAGTCATCAAAAGTCTCCCAACCAAGACAAGCCTAGGGCCAAATGATTTTAGCATAGAATTCTACCAGACACTCAAAGAGCTAACAGCAACACACCTCAAAATAGAAACAGAAGGAACATTACCAAATTCTTTCTACGAAGCCACAGTCACCTTCTACCTAAACCATACAAGGACTCAACAAAGAAAGAAAATTTCAGACCAATATCTTTTATGAACATTGATACAAAAATATACAACAAGTTACTTGCAAACCGACTTCAAGAACACATCAAACACATCATCTACCATGATCAACTAGGCTTCATCCCAGGGATGTAGGGATTGTTCAACATACAAAAATCCATCAATGTAATTCACCACATAAACAAACTGAAAAAAAAAATCACATGATCATTTCATTAGATGCAGAAAGAGCTTTTGACTAAATCCAACACCCCTTCATGATAAAAGTCTTGGAAAGATCAGGGAAACAAGTCCCATACCCAAACATAATAAAAGCTATATATAGCAAGCTGATAGCCAACATCAAACTAAATGGAGAGAAACTCTAAGCAATCCCACTAAAATTAAAGAATAGACAAGGTTGCACATTCTCTCCAAATCTCTTCAATATAGTACTAGAAATTCTAGCTAGAGAAATAAGACAGCTAAAAGAGACCAAAGGGATGCAAATTGGAAAGAAATTAAAATATCGCTATTCACAGATGTATGATAGTATACATAAGCAACCCAAAAAAAATTTCACCAGAAAACTCCTGCAGCTGATAAACTTCTTCAGCAAAGTGGCTGGATACAAGATTAATTAAAAAAAATCAGTAGCTCTTCTGTACACAAATGACAAATGGGTTGAGAAAAAAAAAATTAGGGAACCACACCCTTCACAATAGCTAAAATAATATAAAGTATTTAGGGGAATTAACCAAGGAAGTCAAAGACCCTTCTGACAAGAACTTCATGTCTCTAAAGAAAGAAACTGAAAAAGATACCTGAAGACTGAAAGGTTTCCCATGGAGATGGATCAATAGGATTAGCATAGTAAAAATGGTCATCTTTAGTAGCCAGTGTTTTCCTCAGATAGTTGATCATATAAAACATTTAACTGTAACTGCTTAATGTCCTTTTCTACCTACTTCTAGCATATATTATTTCTTAGTCTTTTTGTAATTTTTTACTTTGTTATGGGTCATATTTCCCTTTTCTTCATATAGTACCATATTCTTTTTGGACTGGAAAAGGTATTACACACTGATACCTTTATACCTTATTTATACCTTTCTTATAAATAGCAAATATTTAATCCACAGTGCTAGGAAGAGAAAAGGTTTCTCTGAAGATGATTAAACAAGCCTCAGCAGTCAGTCCACAGAGGAGGCTGACACATAATTCCCTTTTAATGAGGTTTATTCTAATCAGATGGCCTCAAGGCCATGAAGGGAATTAAAGGTGAGAGGGAGTTTTAAACAGTTACAGTACAAAATGGGAAGACTAACCATGATGGGGTCTTGAAAGGAAGGAGAGGTGTCCCTTTGAAGCCTGGGAGGAGCTTCATTAAGGATGAGAATAAGAAAGAGACAGGGAGAGAGCTAGAGAACTGTGGGAGAAATGAAGGATGCAGGGAGACCCTATTCAGAAAGCAGTCCTTGTCTCATGTTAATATTCCCATTCCCATGGAGTCCCTGAGGAGTCTCAGGCCAAAATCCCAGAGAAGACAAAAGGTCTGACTTCTATAACTTTTACATCATGTAATCTCAGCATAGTATAGGTGACACAGAGCTTGGAAGAGCCAAGTTTCGTACAATGAAAGCTGTCAAATCATAGCATAGACTGCTTATTAACTCTTTGTCCCAGAGAAAGCTGCAAGGAGGCATGGCCTGATACAGTGTTTGGGTTTAGGCCCAACAGGTCAGGGCCATGTTCTAACAAAGGTCAAGATCATTGTGTCATAAACAACACATGGTGAGAACATGCTTCCTGGTTGATAGAACACTGTGTCCTCACTATTTCAGTGGTACCAGGAGTAAAAATGGTATTTACAAATACACTAATTCCATTCTTAAGGACCCCATCTTCATGTAAACTTGTACAACCACCTTGGTGCTTTCTCAGAAAATTAGGAATAGTGCTACCTCAAGATCCAGCTATACCACTCTTGGCATATATCCAAAAAATGTTCAAGTATACGACAAGGACATTTGCTCAACTATGTTCATAGCAGCTCTATTCGTAATATCCAGAATCTGGAAACAACCCAAATGTTCCTCAACTGAAGAATGGATACAGATATTGTGGTACATTTACACAATAGAATACTACTCAGCCATTAAAAACAAGGAAATCATGAAATTTGCAAGCAAATGATAAGAACTAGAAAAGATCACCCTGAGTGAGATATCCCAGAAGCAGAAAGACACACATGGTATATACTTATTTATAAGCACATGTTAGACATATAATATAGGATAAACATACTAAAATCTGTACACCTAAAGAAGCTAAGCAAGAAGAAGGACCCTGGCTAAGATGTTCAACCCTTATTCTGAAAGGCAAATAGGATAGACATCAGAAGAGGGAGAAAACAGGGAACAGGACAGGTGCCTACCACAGAGGGTATATGAAAAACTTTACCCAGCAGGGTATTGAAGCATATGCTGAGACTCATAGTCAAACTTTGGACAGAGTGCAGGGAATCTTATGGAAGAAGGGGGAGATAGAAAGACCTGGAGGGGACAGGAGCTCCACAAGGAGAGCAACAGAACCAAAAATTGTGGGCCCAGGAATCTTTTCGGAGACTGATACTCCAACCAAGGGCCATACATGGAGAGGTCATAGACCCCCTGCACAGATGTATCCCATGGCAGCTCAGTCTCCAAGTAGTTTCCCTAGTAAGGGGAACAGGGGCTGCCTCTGATATGTACTCAGGGGCTGGCTCTTTGATCACCTCTCCCTGAGGAGGCGGCAACCTTACCAGCCCACAGAGGAAGACAATGAAGCCAATCCTGATGAGACCTGTTGGGCTAGGATCAGATGGAAGGGGAGGAGGACATCCCCTATCAGTGGACTTGGAGAGGGGCATGGGAGGAGAAGGAGCAGGAAAGAGGAAGGGTAGGATTGGGAGGGGACAAGGGAGGAGGCTACAGCTGGTTCAAAAGTGAATAAATCGTAATAAATAAACAAATAACAAGGAAAAAAGACTAGAAAAACATGAGAAAATATTTATGAGGAAAAACAATATAATGGGCAGCATAATGTTTCTTGGAAATAAAAAAAAGAAACATAAAAAAAAAAGGATTTCATCTTCATGACTTAATTACATCCCTAAGGTCTCATAGCACATTACATTAGGTAAGATGAGGGGTTCAACATGTAAATTTGAAAGAATGCCAACATTCAGTCTATAGACTGTGGCTAGGATTTTTTGTTTTAAGTTGAATATTATAAGCCATATGTTACTGAGTAGTTGATTGTATTGTATTCCTCAAGGAGAACTGTACTGTTCCATGAAATGATCTCTACAGGTTATGATTACTGCAAATCGATAATCTTTAGGAGGGATCTGGAGTAAACACTTTCCTGTGGTGTGTTCAGCCCCACTTTCACACATCACTGTTCTATGGCCCGTGCTCAATTCTAAGTGCATTAAAAGAGGGCACTGCTCATTGCCCAGGGGGACTTCAGTGTTCCCATGCCAGTGAGAACCCAAGACTGAGTGACCTGTAATTTTTCGGTGCTTTCTCTTTCTTCAGAAGTTGCTCTTACGGCTAGCTTACAGTCACACTTTATGCGTGTGTAAATTCTTTAACCAAAGACGGATGAAGGCCCTCATCTGCTCTTCTAGAGGTTTTTTGTTTGTTTGTTTATTTTTTGTTTTTTTCCTCTCCATACACTGGCTGCTTCTCCCGCCCCCCAGAATTCTAGGTGTTTTATCTTCTCTGTGCTTTGGAGCTCATCTTCACGGCTTCTTGAGGTTGGTTAGAATGTTGGAGGTTCACTTTCCTGAGCCACAAGGCACAACCTAACCCCAGGAAGCCTTGAATGGATGGCCTCCTCACTCGCTTCCTGCCTCTTCTGCTGTCCATTGCCCCATGTCTAAAGAGCACTGTTTTTGGAATTCCCCCATTTTTAGACCCCTAAAGCAGAAGAACAATCCATTCCAATTTGTTTTCTGATGGTAGGAGCACAAAGTTATTTTTGCTGACTTTGTTCACATAAATCTACCTCTTATTATTGGATTTATTTATGCCCATCTTTAATATAGTGAAATAAAATAATAGTTCTCTATCCCTCAAATTATTTAAGAGTGGTTAAAGATATTAAAAGTATAAGCATGACACATGTAAAAAGGAGTACCTTCCTAAATGAACCGTATTAACCAAAAATCGCAACTTAGAAGTTCACACTGCCTTAATGCTTATTTTATCTGAAATTATTAGAGTTGAAGATATCATGAGTGATTTACTTCTTTTTCTACATCTGCATGCTGAGTTTAATGTCCACCTTCTCTAATAAGCTTTATATGTCTACTTTCCCTCGATCACTATGATCATGCTTCAGCTACACTTTACCCCCTGCAGAATTCCATTTAGTAACTAGTTTTAAAATATTCTGAGACGCATTAGCATTCCCTACCAAGTAATTGATTATAGCAAAAAAAAAATCTCTATGAAGAATTCTTATCCCAGAAAATCATATGGTTTACATATTCAAGCTGTTTTCCCTCAAAATGTCTGGTGCTGGAGGAAAAAAAAAGTGTGTGTGTGTGTGTGTGTGTGTGTGTGTGTGTGTGTGTGTGTGTGTGTGTAAGTAAAAATAGTGACCCTGTTTTAAGGAAATTAAAGTCTCTAGCAAACAATCATTAATTATCACCTAAACTGTCTATTTGTTAGTTTCAATGTAGTAAAGAGAAGGGAAACCATCCTATCAGACAATGGATGTAACAAGGGAACCCAGCACTGTTTGCAAAACTTGGAACATCTCAGTTACTACAGAAATGAACATGAGGAAAGTAGCCTGTCCTGAGTGGAGCTTCATGACATGTGGGTGGAAACCACCACGATTTGAGGGGGTGGACAGTTTCTGAAGATGGGATGTAGCCATTTAATAAATTGGAAGCAAGTCTCATGTGATTGAGGGACAATCTTCCTTTCCCCTCACTATTAAAAATCAGATAGCAGGATGACATTCTTCAACCTGTTCAGTACACTTTCTGCCTGTCACTCACGTGTGTCCTGCACAGGGTGGATTCTTTTACCCGGAGCAAGACCATTCTTGATCCTTATCCTTATGGAGCTTACAGTACAATAAAGAAGAGAAAAATAAATTAAACATGTCTGTGAGTATAATCAGGTCCTAGAGAGATGAGAGGCCTGTCCCTGTGAGTCACTAATAAAAAAGATGATCCGACGTACGGAATCAGATCAATTTTCCGGGTAATTGAACTGAGAGCTAAAGGAGAAGTTTGAGTTAAATGGGGTTAATAACGTCTTGTCACAGTGTTGTCGAGAGGATTTGCTGGAACGCTAGACTACACGAGAAGCCTCGGGCCATGACAGTTTCTTTGCTGCTAAGACAGTATGAAAAAAAAAAAAAACAACAACAACAAAACAGCAAGCTAACCGTAACTCTTGGTGGAGGAACACAGCAGTGAGTGAGGATGTGGGTCAGCAGTAGAGCGCTTTCGTAGCTTCCACAAGAACTAAGAAAAGAAAAAAAAAAAAGTAACATAAACACCCGATACTCCACATACTTTACACACGGTACAGCTTCCCTCCCGAAAGAACCCACACAGAAAGACTGGACACAGAATTCTTTTTTCCTAAGCCTTGCCCAGTTCATCCCACGAGCTATACCTTCATCAAACCGTGTTGCTTTCTACTCCACTTTCTCCTTTCCTTGTCACCCCTCAGGTACCGTGACCCCCACTTCTCTCACTGAACGTAACTTTATCAGTTTCTCACTGGTGTTTTACGTCCTCTATTCCTCCTTCAAGGGGTATTTTTATCTTGAAATATGCTATAGGGAAATTGACAAGCACAGTTGGGAAATGAGTGCATAAAAGTAGAATTTTAAGCATTTCAACTAAGACTACTCTGAGGTGAAGACCTACTCAAAGATCTTCCAATGAGAATAAGTCACATGGTGACAGTCCATTTGTAGTGGAGAGACTGTCCAGTGTCAATGGGTAGGGTGTAGCTTGTTCTATGCAGCCATTGAGATATCTGCCTCTCCTCTAACTCCACTTCTCCTTGGTATCTCCTCAAGTCAGCAGCAGGGTGGCAAAAATTTTTGTGAAATGTATAATGAAGACATTTAAAGGCTGACAAGATGACAAGAGACACATGGCAATTTTATTCACATTTCACAAGCCAGAATTTGGTGTTATGGCCACATCTAACTGCAAGGGAAATGAAGACACTAAAGTCTAAGTAATTACCCAATCGAGGGAGAGACAGATAGTAACAAGTCAAGGGACTCAATTCCTCTACAAAGGCACTTGTTCCACCTATACCCCAGCCACTGTCATCAGCATAGTTACTTATTGACTAATGTGAGTGGTTCCTAAAGGCTCCGAGTTTATTCAAGACTTGGCATATGAAAATCATTCAGATAAGCCATCCACAATCCCAAGCAACACCCTTTTGAACAAGGCAATAGCGGAGGGGAAAGAAAGCAACCTAGCAAAAGTAGAGCACACTGCATGTGAATGGACTTTCCATGTCGTATTTCCATGTGGGGATCCTATAAAGAAGAACATCCTACCTCACATTTATGACTAAGAGAGCAAATTGGTGGGTGTTTAAGAGCAAGCTGCCCCAGGGGTCTTTTGTGAGACTGATACTGCAAACAAGGACCGTGCATGGTGATAACCTAGAACCCCTGCACAGATGTAGCCCATGGCAGCTCAGTGTCCAAGAGAGTTCCCCAGTAATAGGAACAGGGACAGTCTCTGACATGAACTCATGGGCTGACTCTTTGATCACTTCCCCCTGAAGGGGAACAGCCTTACCAGTCCACAGAGGAAAACAGTGAAGCCAGTCCTGATGAGACCTGATAGACTAGGCTCAGATGGATAAGAAGAACCTCCCTTATCATTGGACTGGGGGAGGGGCATAGAAGAAGAAGAGGGAGGGAGGGTGGGATTGGGAGAGGATGGGTGAGGGGACTACAGCAGAGATACAAAGTGAATAAACTATAATTAATAAAAATAAAATTAAAAAAAGAGCAAGATGCCCTCTCATAAGGCATGGAAAGAAGGAAGAATGAGGTAAATATGAGCCAAATCCCACAAAGAGTCAATCAACACCAGATAAGAAATGAAGGTAGGGGGTTATTTATGGCTGAAAAGAAAAAAATAAGCCTCAGACTGAGCTGTAAGAAGCACAGAGGGAAAAGAGGAAATCTGGATCAAAGAGCTATCCGTCACTCCTGCTGCTGGGGAAATGAACAGCTGACTTTGAGACTTAGACTATCAGGAGCAGTAAAAATTAGCCAGGTGCATAATTAGTTGCCTACAATTTTGCAAATATAGAAATGGAGCATCCTAGAGAGTGATGTCCCGATCCAATTTCAAACCCAGCTCTGATTGGCCACTTTCTTGGCTAGGGACCATGGACACTGACTCTGCAGTGAGCCCACAACTCCTTGAAAGAGTCTGCTCTTTCATCTAACTCTCTTCCCTGACTGTTGACAGGACCTTCACTTCCTTTTGACCCTATGTGGCAAAAGTCGTGGGATGCCACATCCATGGTTATTACGTATAGACAACTTGGTCATATAGAAGGTTTCCCTTTTCTTTTAAGAAGCGAAGAGCCATGCTGTAAGGGATTTTACATGGAAGTCTTCAGGAAGGGTGTGCTGATGGCTACTGGAGATGACAAAAGACAGCAAGAAACAGATGCCCTAACTGTAATAGCATAAGGAAAGGAATTCTGCCAATAACGTGGCTAGTCCTGAGTGCAGACTCTCCTAGTCAATCCTTCAGCTGAAGACACAGCCTATCTTATCTCTTCATTACAGTCTGGTGAAAGCATCAACTAAAAATACAACTAACCCGGGCATAGGTTCCTAGACCACAAATACTAAAATAGCAATATATATTATATTATGTTACATTGTTATACATTACATAAAGTTATATATATATATTACACTGCAGTAGAATATACAGCTACTTTTTTGCTCCTCTGACAGATTCGTGCAGCTATGTCATACACTAATAATCTTAATCTTTAAATTTAATTAAATTTTGTTCTTAAAATTCTATGGGTATGAGCATGTCATCCCCTTGTATGGACGCACACCACTTCTGTGAAGTGCTCACAGAGGCCAGAATAAGGTACCAGATTCCCTGGAACTGGAATTACAGACAATTATGAACTACCATGTAGGTGCTGGGAGTTGAGCCCAGGCCCTGTGGAAGAGCAGCCAGTGTTCTTAATCCATGAGCCATCCCTCTAATCCCAATATTAAAGTGTAACTGTTCAGATTGGATGTTCAAAGGGCAGCACACATAGGCTTTCTCATCCTTCAGAGAAGGCTCTTCCTGGATCTGATATGTTAATCATCCTTCCCCTCTGATGCTATGCTGTTCTTACCAGACTTAAACGACAAGCACTTGGCCTTGTTATTCCAGTTATTGAAATTCCACCCAACATTAATTTCATGCCTGGTTGGGTCTTAAATGTGTAAACATCTTTCCAAACTTCACCCAGATGGGTAGTGAAAAATAAGATGGTAAAACGAACGGAAATAAGCACAGCGTTCCTCCTCAGACTCCTGAGGAGCAACACAGTATGGACCCCTGTGGCTGCCAATCTCGTGTACTCTGGGCACTGAGCTAAACAGTGCTTGGCTCCGGTCCGCTCTCCCATGGCCAGAAATACCAGGTCCCCGGAGAGTAAAGAAATGCTCAGAACAGGCTGAGGGTAGGACTTTGAACTGCTGGACTCATCAGCCACACGGAACAACTGACAGATGGAGCCGGGTTTGCAGCCAGGTGGGAGGCTGAGCTTCAATTCAGCTTCCCGCCCATCAACTCATCCTTCCGCTATGCTGAGCCATCCCAGCAGGAACCCCAGCAGCAGCAGGGATTAAAGGACTGAAAACACCTTAATAGAACCTTCTAAATAAGACACAATATAGCCAGCCTTTTGGAATATAAGTTCCTTTGCTATTTAAACGAGAAAAAAAAAAGTCAGATACTTCTCTACAATGGACTGCGGAGGGATTGGCTATGCGTTGGCTTTGTCCTATAGGTGTGATTAAATAATCTCTGCACAGCAACCCATGAAGTCCTCACTTCAACTATAGTGAAAAGGAGCTTTTAAAATAATGTTGCATGCATATATATAAATACATTAGTTTGGGTAACACAGTACATAAGATGTATCCTTAAAAGTGTGTAATTGCTGCTAGTGACTCAGGGCATAATATCCCTAGGGTTGATTCATCTTACTCAATTGAAACTGCGTGTTCATTGATAAGTAACATTTCATTTCCTCTTCCTCCAGGCTCCCTAGTAACCATATGGAGACAAGGGGGTGAGGGGTAGATAAGTCTGAAACATCTTGCCCTCTTTAATCCTCCAACCAAATCAGGCTCCAAACCGCAGCTCAGTTTTTCTTCTCTTTTGCCAGCCACTCCAAACATGAATCTTTCTAATGCTTTACAATTCATCTATTTCCCTCTGTGGTAATAGTCTCATCTTTGTGACAAGTGTAATTTACAAATATATAACTGCCATTTCTAGATATATATATTTCTATAGAGAGAGCGAGAAATTTAATTCAAGGGTGCTCATCCTTGAATTAAATTTCACTCTTTTTTTTTTTTAAAAAAAAGATATTATTTTAATTTTATGCATAAGAATGATTTGACTGTATTTATGTATATACATTGTGTGCATTTCTGGTGCCTGCAGTGGCCAGAAGTGGGTACCAGATTCCCTAGAATTTAAGTTAAGAATGGTTGTAAGCTACCTGGCAGAAGCAAGGAACCAAACCCAGAATCTGCAAGAGCAGCTACTGCTCTAAACACTGGATCATCTCTCTGGTATGGATCTGAGTAGTAAGCTGCACTATTCAACTCTAAGTGCTTTCGAATTTGATGCTTTTGTCTAAATGAGACGACTGTGGTTATGAAAATTTCTGGGGATGTGAGAACTCTGTGCACAGATTTGGCAGAAGAGGCACAGATTTTGACTCTGCCTGGAGAACTGGTAGCTTTAGTTATCAGGAAACCCAGGGAGGGCGGTCTGAGCCTGGTAAAGGTTAAGAACACAGGCCTAGAACCAAAAATAAGAATTCGTATATTGAAAGCCCTGTGGATGCTTATGTTACTGACAATTTGAAGAATTCAGGCAAAACAAAAAAACAAAACTTGCGTTTATAAAAGACCTTTTTGTGATAGCAATTGCAGTTTAAGCAAATGCAGTTGAGGCTATGCACACTAAGCAAATCACGCACACACATCGAAAGAGTTGGAGTAGAACAAGGAAGGAGGTCCATGTAAGTTGAATGATCTCAGAAGGAGTTGGGGGACATTTTCCTGACAGGTACCTGCCTTAGTACAGTCAGTTTGACTGAAGTGCTGCGAGCCAAAGAAATGTCCTGTGAAATACAATACAGGCTCATTTGAGGCAAGAAGGGCATGTGGGAAATGAGTGAGATTTGTGGATGAGATGTATACTATAGTGTGGGTGCTAGATATGTCTGACCACTCTGTGTTAGTGTGGTCTTGTATGGGGCTGGAAGGTGGTGGAAAGCCTAATGGGAAATCATAAGGTCATCAGGATGACTTTGAGTGATGACCCCACTTATTCCTGTCCCTTGCTCCCAGCTAGTAAGATATGTTGATCCAATATGTCCTCCTGCCACCAACAGCTGCCATGTCTCATAACCAAAACAATAAAGTCCATTAATCATGAATGAAAATCTCCAAAGCTATAGCCCAAATAATCCATTTCTCTTTATATGACAAATACCTCCAGCATCTTATTACTGTGATTAACATAGTATGTGACCAACACACACACACACACACACACACACACACACACACACAGAGAAGGCTTTTCTGTAGCCTTCAGCTATGCATTGTCAGAGTTTATCAAAACCAAGTCAATTTTTATTACTTAATTTATTTTTTATTCACTTTAGCCCCATCCCTCATCCCCTGCCAGTCCCACCCTTCTTCCTTCCTCCTGCCCTCCTTGCCTCTTCCTCAGAAAAGGGGAGCTCCCTTTCCCATCCACCCCAGCTCATCAAGTTTTATCAGGACTAAGCATGTCTTCTTCCTCTGAGGCCTGGTAAGGTGGTCCCAGCAGGGGGAAGTGATCTAAGAGCTGGCAAGTGAGTCTGTGTCCAGTGCAGTCCCCATTTCCCTTACTAGAGTACTCACCTAAGCTGCCCATCTGCTATGTCTGTGTAGGGGACCTAGATCCAATTCATGCATGGTCCTTGGCTGATGCTTCAGTCTCAGCAAGCCCCCCTGGACCCTGGTTAGTTGGCTCTGTTGGTCTTCTTGTGGAGCTCCTGTCATCTCCGGGTCCTTTCTCTTTCCTCCCACTTCCCCCCCCACACTCCTGGGAACCCTCAGTTCATTCAACCATGGAAGAAGGTAGGCTAAGTGCAGCTCCTTACCTCTCCCTCTGCTTCTCCAGGTCCAATTACCCAGTCTTATCCCCAGCTCTATAGTAGAGCTACTGCTGTGGCCTCTCCTCACCTTCTGGCCCCATTCCCAGGGGACAAACAGATCCTGCTTTCCTTCTTCCTCTCAGCCCCCACTTCCAGTCCATCCCCACTCCTAGGTGTCAGTTGTCAATACCCAGAAACACATTTGCTAGAACCCCAATGGCTACTCCTGGCAGGATCCCAGAAGAATCTTGTCTGGATGACACATAGTCACCACCTTCTCCTAAGAACCAGAGAGGGTACAAAAACAAAGGGGGTACACCAAAGACAAGACCAGGTATCAGCATCTACAATTATACTCTTACCAAACCCAAATGAAGCTGAGAGAAGAGAAAGTCAGGAAAGCATGAATTCACTGGCACAGAAGACAGCTTCCTGAACAGAACCCTGTTAGCACAGGCTCTAACAATTAATGAAAATGATCTCATGGAACTAAGAAGCATCTGCATGAATGATTGATTCTATAGCCACCGCCTACAGATGGGAAAGATTTTTACCAACCAATAGGTTAATATCCAAATTATATAAAGAACTCAAAGATTAGATATCAAGAAAACCTATAACCCCATTTAAAATTTGGATTCAGATCTAAACAGACAATCCTCAACAATGGATGAGAAGCACTTAAAGAAATGATCAACGTCTTCGGAGCCTCCTCCATTGCTGGCGGGAGCATAAACTTGTACATCTACTGGGGAAATCAATATAGCAGCTTCTCAGAAAGATGGGAATCCATCTACCTCAAGATCCAGCTACACCACTCTTGGGCGTATGCCTAAAGAGTGCTTCATTCAACCACAAGGACACTTACTCAATCAAATTCATTGTTGCTGTATTCCTAACAGCCAGAGATTGGAAACAACTTAGATGCCCTCAACAAAATAACTGATAAAGAATGTGGTACATTTAGTCAGCTGTTAAAAAAATGACAACATGAAATTTGCAAGCTAATGGATAGAATTTTTTTTAAAGTATCATATGTGAGGTGAAAGATAGACCCAGAAAGATAATATGTTATGTGTTCATTTATAACTAGATACTAGATATTACATGAATGACAACCAAGCTTTAATCCATAGACCCATAGAGGTTAAATACAGCAGAAGGGATTGGGGGGGGACGACACATGGATCTCCCTGGGAGGGAGAAATAAAATGCGAGGTCAGTTGCATGTATGCATTTGTGCACATACATGTGAAGGTAAAAAGCTGGGGTCGGGTATATTCAGCAAGTCCGCTGAACCCATAACTCGATGGTTCTATCAGCCTATCTGGCCAGCTTGTCCAGTGATAACCTGTCTCCACCTGGCTTGAGCATTAGGATTTCAGGGAGACACCATGCTCATCCGACTTTTATGTAGATGCTGGGGTCTGAACTGACCCATACACCTACGTAACAATAGATTTGTCCAGTGGACCTTCTCCCTGCCCAAGGGAAGTATTTTTTTAAATTTGAGAAAAAAAAGAAATGGAAGAAAAAGAAGTAAAAAAAAGGAAAGGGGAGTTTGGGGGATACTTTCAAACGGCTTAGATACAAGAAAGAGAGCCAGCTCTTTC
Organism: Meriones unguiculatus; assembly: GCF_030254825.1. Lineage (NCBI taxonomy): Eukaryota > Metazoa > Chordata > Mammalia > Rodentia > Muridae > Meriones > Meriones unguiculatus. The sequence continues at coordinate 65,326,271 of NC_083357.1, read as the reverse complement.
TCTCTGGTATTCTTATCCAGATGAGATATTTAGCTGATTGAACCAAGAGCTGGTTCACTTCCAAAAAACTCCATCACTTCTATTATCTTTCATTTTTTTCTAGAGGTTGAAGTATGCAAACCTTTCACTTGCTCAAATACCTCGTGTCTTGGAGACAAGCTTCAAGTGCAATTAGCCTCTGCTTTTGCTGACAACAGCTATGACCCCTCTGCCCTTCAACTTGTCTTGTTCTTTATATCGCATCTGCGACTTCGCCTGACTCAATCAACAAAACCATGCAGGATGGCCTTACGTTTTCCATTTTCTTGGGACTCACAGCCATCATCTGTTCTCTAAACAAACATCCCAGGGACCTCCATCTCTCAACGCCTTAACCCATGTTGCCTGAAATGATTCGTCTTTTTTTTTTTTTTTCGTCTAAAACTTCCAGCTGTACCACTCTGCACCTGCCTTACCTTACCCAGAATGTACTTGGTTCACTTTTCTACACAGCTTCATGTTTAAGCAACATTTTCCACTTTGATAGTTATTTCAATCGGGCCAAAGGTTTACATAACTTTCCTATAAACGTCAAGCGGTGCCTGGGATGAATTAGTTTGGAGGCGCCCAGATCCATTACAAGGCTGACCCGAGAGAACCGAGAGTCCAGCGACAGAGGCAGAATGGGGGTGGGGCGGGAGGCAGGGTACAGTCTCCATGTATTTTATATAATGAAATTATAAAAGCTATTTAGAACTGCAGTAGATGTCAGACATTAATCCATGAGGTTTTTTTAAAGCCAGTCTCCTGTGTTGGTCTCTCTGAAAAGCCGTGTGTACCGACAGAATAATTTACTAAAAGCCCATGAGTAAGCAATGGGCAGACATTCCCTCCCTTGTCTCACAATATCATGTCTAGTTTTACACCTGTATTTTTTAAATATGTTTTAATTGAAATAGAATTACATTGCTTCCCCCCTCCTCCTTCCAGCCACTCCCTCCCTCCAACTCTTCCCAGGTCCCCCCACTCTCAAGTTGATACCCTTTTTAATTTGATTGTTATTGACATATATGTGTGTGTACACAAATATATAGCTCTAACTTAAAAATAGTCTGTTTTATTGTTTTTATGTACATGGTTTCAGGGTTTTACTTCTTAGCCCCATTTTTTGTATGTTGGAATTTATACTTTTCCTGATTTAAATGTCTCAAAGCATAACTTGTGGGGGGGAGCCTAATGTTTTTCTTCTTTACCCTACTTCATAGTAAAATGTTGAGTTCAGAAACTTTATTTTAGGTTCAAGCAACCTAACTTCACCAACCAGATGTACCACCAATTTTTTTAGTGGTTTTTTTAAGGTTTATTTTATATGTATTTGTGTGTAGAGATGCTGTGTATTTTTGTGTGCCTGCAGTGGCCAGAAAGGGGTGTCAGATCACTCAGGAGCTGGAGTTACAGGCAGCTGTGAGCCACCTACAATGAGGTTAATATTCAAGCTACAGTTTTCTGAAATACCAATTACTGCTTTTAGCCACTGAGCCATCTCTCCCCACCCTCCTCAACTTTTTTTTTGTGATCTTAATCAATGCTAAGCCTTGTTCTTCTTACCTAAAATGAGCATAATAACATCTGCTTTTCCAGATTATGAGAACGGAATCAGAATCATACACACAATCTCTTGTGCTAGACATGTGCTATGCTCTGCAAATGACAGCTGTTACTAAAGCACAAAGTGATTCTCAGATGATTTTACAATCTCTCTTTCCTCTCCAATTTCTCTCACTTAGAGAAGCTATCACTAGCTATGAGGTTTTCTTTATGCTATCAAATTCCCTTACCTGTAAAAATAAAACAAAGCAAGCAAACAAAACCCTACACATTAACCTTCACTACAGATTATAACTGCAGCAGGAGTAGAGGAAAATATTAATCACTGCACCTTTGGGTTCAGGCAGGCCACAGGGCAAAAGGAGGCTCCACATGAACTTGGAATACTGACAGAAACCATATAAGCCTTAGCCTTTTCATTTATAAAGCGAAAATACATTTATAAGGTGCAAAAACATTTCCTTCAGCAAAACCCAACAAGAAGGAGCTAAAGAAATGGCTCAGTGGTTAAGAAATGACATTGGCTGCTCTTCCAGAGGATCTGAGTTTGATTCCCAGCACCCACACAGAGGTACACAACCCTCTGTAATGCCAATTCCAAGGGATCTGACACCCTCTTCTATCGTATGTACCAGACATGCAAGTGGTGTGTATATATACATGTGTGCAAACACATAAAGTAAAGATAAAAATAATGTTTTTTAAAAATATGGAATTGTAAGTTATAAAACACACTTAAGTATCCAAAAGATGCACATTAACTTTCCTTTAACTTTTTAAAGGAAAAAAAGTTGGCTGGGCAAATAAAAATAAGCATGCCCATCCAATTCCCTAATATTCAATTAACAAAATATAACAATTCTATATATAAGTTTGTTGTTTCAAGAATTGACAAAGACTATTGAGACACCAATCTTGTACTCTAGCAGAAAAAGAATAAGTTAGAGCAGCCATTTGGAAAAACACTGTAAATCTTGATGAAACTGAATTATCTTCATATCTATGAGCAAGCAGACATTCCAATGCTGGGAAGATATTCTTGTCACACTCTCATTCAACTCTATGAGGACACTGAAATGAGAATTATGACAGTATGGTTCATTATATTGTGCTAACAAAGGTAAGTTCTTATCATCCAATAAACTCTAGTCAATTGTTTTCTAGATTCTCATGCTATGCTAAAAGAAATAAACAAGATATGCATGAGGAGTGTAGCTTACGATAAAAAAGAGTGAATAAAGGTTGTTTGTACAAATTAAAGACACATGTAAAACAATGCTGAGTATTTTACAGTGTGCATAAAATCCCAAGACCACATACCCAAACCCTTGGAGCAGGTAGCCACGGGAGAGAACGGCAGTGGAGATTTAGTGGCGGAGAGATGACAAGGTTATAGAGTTTCCTTATATAGACCAAGATGAGTTGTCATAATAAGCTAAGGGTTCCTAAGTGCCTGGAGTCCAGAAAACAAAAAGTAAAGAAATCAGAATTAAAAAAAAACTTGTGGGAGACACCATGGTTTTTTATGTACCCTTCTATTCTCATTAGAACTTCTAGAATAGTACACACTAAATCATAGCACCTTTTTGAAAAAGGAAGTCCAGCTGGCTTGAACAGAGGTAGGGAAGGATAACTTTGTGCATTTTCCTCACCATTTGAGTTTTTGTCATCCGTCAGAATAACATCATTTGACATCATCCTTAATGAACCTGTTAATGAAAGAAGGGAACTCCACTCTTCCAACCTCATATCCCATCATCCGTATTCACACCCTGCGTCAGAACCTTTCTGAAGTGACACTGTGATTCTAAGTTTCCACTTAAGAGCCTTTCAGGGACTTCATTTCCTGCTAAATAACTTCAAAACTTGTAACATGGCAGGAAAAACCCTGAGCGAGCTGTTACACACTCTCTAACCTGATCTAAGTCCACATAACCTTTATTTTTGGAAAGTCAGGGTCCTCAAGTGTTTCTACACTGCAATCTCTATTGTATTCCAATTTTCCCGCTGCCTGACCTGCTCTGCCCTTATTGCGCAATCAGGTAAATTGCCACATGCCTAGTTCTACCATGCCTACATCATTTCATCTCCTTTCTGGTTTATTCTCTCAGCCCTTGCTTTCCTGATCGGGCACTGTTACCTGCCCTTGAGTCAATTTTTTTTTCACACTTTAAACAATCTTCAAAAAAGCCTGAGCTCAGTGACCCGGGTTAATTATTGCCAAACCCACATCCCTGACTACACCATGAATTGGGTTCCTGTAAGTTTTAAAATTCTAGTAAAATGCAGCGCCTAGAACACACCCAACAGGTGCAGAATAACTATTGAATTAAACTGCAAATTTCATTCTCACACTATCTCTTTAAATGAACTGCTATGGCCATTATTTTGAGCAAAGCATAGGGAAAATGAAAAACTCTATCCTGGATATCAATACTGAAAGGCTCTGATGGAGCTCCCTTAAAAGAAAGAAAAGAAAAGAAAGAAAGAAAGAAAGAAAGAAAGAAAGAAAGAAAGAAAGAAAGAAAGAAAGAAAGAAAGAAAGAGAGAGAGAGGAGAGAAAGAAAGAAAGAAAGAAAGAAAGAAAGAAAGAAAGAAAGAAAGAAAATTAGAGTTACTTCCAAGCTTCTTTCCTATAAATTCAAATAAATATCCCTCCCCCAAAGTCATAATAGTCTATTGTTAAAGAGCTCTGGAAGAGAGGCCAACTGGCTAGACTTTGGGAGTTAATGTACTACTGAGTTCTTGGAATTTTCTTCCTCTCTGCTGCACACCCTTCTAAGAGATAAAAAGTTTAAAGAACTCAGACCTTCAAAAGATGTAAAAGAAAAAGATCTAGATGTGGAGAAAAGGAAAGGTAATAAGATGGAGATGGAACAATAGAAGGAAAGGTACATGGTAGCATTCAAAGAAACTCTAAAAGCAAAGAAACCCCAAAGCAAAGACCTTTGTGACAATACTGACATCATGTAGCCAAAATTCATGACTGCCTCTGCTCAAAGCTGTAGCACCAGCAGACACTGAGCAGACACCTCATCCTTTAATAAAGATTTAGTGACAAGAAACATCATCCTTTCCTGTTGGTGGAACCAGTAGAAACAAGGCAGGGAATTTATACCCACTCCCCACTCAGCAGAGGGGCACATTAGCACTGCCCTACTCTATTAATCTTTTGTTGGAGTCCAACTTTTAATTTTGAATGCCCACATCTATCAACATATGCTGTCCTCCCAAGAAAAAAGTCAGGAGAGGATCTAAGAGAAAGGAGGGTGTAGAAGGGATTCCTACCTAACGGTACATTGGGAAGCCTGATCAAGTCAGAAATACAATGAATCAGAATCTATATTGCAAATGTTTGAGAACTGAGTTATAGCACAGGACTCCACTCAGATCTTCGTGGTGGAATCCAATGTAAAACATGATGGACCAGTTACAAGACCCCTGAAAATTCAAATAACATTGGTATTTCATCCTATAAACTTTACCCATGCAATATGCAGAAACGGGATCATTTTTCTGAGGAAACAGAAAATGCCAAGAACCAGGAAAATTAACACTTGAGGGATAAAAGAAAACTGACAGGTGTCAGCACTAGGATGACTGACAAGAATGTTAAAGCCCCTATCATAAATGATCGGAAGACACATTTCTCCAAACAGACGTTTTAATGGTCCGTGAGGAAATAAGCAACGTCAGTCGTCACCGAGGAAATGCAAATAAACCCACAATGAGACGTCTCCCCACCCCCACAGGAAGGCTTTTATCGAAAAGACAGAAGGTAAGAACTACCAGTGAGCACAGAGTAAGGGCACTGTTGGTGAAAATGGCAATCAGTATAACCAGCATGGAAACACATGGATATCTCTTCAAAGACCAGAAATAGAATCGTCATACGATCCAACAACCCCACTCTAGGGCATACTGCCAAGGAAAGGAAATAATATGTTGAATGCACCTGCATTCACATGTTTACTGCAGCACAGAAACCAAAGTAACTATGTGTTAATTGACGAATGTATATATAAAAAAGTAGTGTGTTTGTGCGCACATGCATGTGTGTGAATACAATGTAATATTACTGCATCATAAAGTGGATGACATTCTATAACGTGTAGTGACATGTATGGAACTAGAGAACATATGAAATAAAATGCCAGGCACAGGAAGATAAATAACACATGTTCTCTATTCTATGTGAAAGCCAAGATGATAATTGGAATTGGGGATGCAGGGAAGATGACTCCATCAATAAAGTGGTTGATGTGAAAGCATGAGAATCAAAGTTTGAATCATCAGCATCCAATAAAAATCCAGTCACAGTGGCAAATGCCTGCAATCCCAGCACTGGGGTGATGAAGAGGAGGTCCCTGGTGCTTGCTGGCTATCCAGTCTAACTGAATTGATGAGCTCCAGTGAGGCACCCCATCTCCATAAGCCAGGCAGAAAGTAATTTAGGAAGACACATGCAAGCACACATAACCATATAAACACACACATGCATGTGTGTGTGTGCGCACATATGAAAGAAATAGAGGGAAAGAAAGAATATTAATTGATTTGGAGTACAAAATAGAATAATGGTTACAAGAACCTAGGACAGATATGGGAGGAGAGGGAGAATGGAAGGAGGTGGTTAATAATACAGGAATGAGGAGTCTTAAACAACAACTCCTACTGCTCTGTACGACAGCAGCATCACTATGGTTGAAAATAATTTGTGTATTTTAAAATGTCTAGCAGAGATACAGCTATGCCCACTTTTCTGAGAAAACACCAAATTGATTTCCAAAGTGGTTGTGCAAGTTTGCACTCCCACAAGCAATAAAGGAGTGTTCCCATTTCTCCACATCCTTGCCAGCATATGCTGTCACTTGAGTTTTTTATCTTAGCCATTCTGACAGGTGTAAGATGGGATCTCATAGTCATTTCTATTTGCATTTCCCTGATGACTAAGGACACTGAGCATTTCTTTAAGTTCTTCTCAGCCATTTGATATTCCTCTGTTGAGAATTCTCTGTTTAGCTCTGTACCCTGTTTTTAGTTGGATTATTTGGCTTGCTGGTGTTCGATTTCTTGAGTTCTTTATATATTTTGGATTTTATCCCTTTGTCAGATGTAGGATTGATAAAGATCTTTTCCCAGTCTATAGACTGCCATTTCATTCTATTATACCATTCCTAGGCATATCCCCAAAAGATACTCTACCATACAATAAGGACACTTGCTCAACTATGTTCATAGCAGCTTTATTCATAATAGCCAGAATCTGGAAACAACCTAGATATTCCTCAAGTGAGGAATGGATAAAAAATTGTGGTACATTTACACAATGGTATGCAACTCAGATAATAAAAACAAAAAAAAATATGAAATTTGCAGGCAAATGGCTGGAACTAGAAAAGATCATCCTGCATGAGTTAACCCAGACCCAGAAAGACATACATGGTATAGTACATGATAGATATATTATAATTCACAGAAAGAAGATAAGTAAACAAAAGGACCCAAGGGAGGATGCTTAAATCTCACTCACAAGGGGAAATAAAATAGACAACAGAAGTGGCTGAAGAGAGGGAACAAGACAGGAGCCTAGCAGAGCTGTCTTCTGAGAAGCTCCACCCAGCAGTGGCTTGAAACAGATGCTGAGATTCACAGGCAAACATTGGGCAAAGTGTAAGGAGTCTTGTGGAGATGTGGGAGGAAGAATAGAAGAAAGACATGGAGGTACTAAGAGCTCCACAAGAAGACCAACAGAGTCAACTAACCAGGGCCCAAGGGGGCTAGTGGAGACTGAAGCAACAATCAAGGGCCATGCTTAGACTGGACCTAGACCCCTTACATAAATGGGCAGCTCAGGCTTCATGTGGGTTCCCTAGTAAGCATGGGAGTGGGGGTGTGTCTAGAGATATATAGACTACAAGAGAAGACTGGATGAGTGCAAAGAAGGGTGGGTTCCTCCATTTCTTTCTGCTCTTGACTGTGGATGTGCCATGACGAGGTGCTTAAGTCTCTACCGTAACTTCACCAGAACATGGACTATAACCTCGAATTACAAGCCAAAAAGAGGCTGTCTCCAATGTTTGTTTTTATGTTTGTGTTTCTGAGATAAGGCTTCTCTGTATATACAACCTCTGCCTCTCAAGTGCTGGGATTAAAGGGGTGCGCCCCCCCTGGCTCTCATATGCTACTTTAAAAAAATTTTTTTATTGTCATTTATTACAATTCATTCACTTTGTATTCCAGGTGTGTTCCCCTCCTTCATCTCATCCCAGTCCCACCCTCTCTCTCTTTTCTCCCCCCATGCCCCTCCCCTAGTCCACTGATAGGTGAGGTCCTCCTCCCCTTCTATTTGACCCTAGTCTATCAGGTCTCATCAGGACTGGCTACATTGTCTTCCTCTGTGGCCTGGTAAGGCTGCTCCCCCCTTCAGGGGGAGGTGATCAGAGAGCCTGTCACTACATATGCTACTTTTTATTAGGATATTTTATCGAACCAAAAGACATGAAACTAGTATGAAACTTAAATTTTTCTGACAATACCCCGAAACTTACTCAAGGTTAGCTGCGGCTGTCAGTCAAACTGCACTTCAGCATTTTATAAATAACCTGCATGTATCTTACTCCTTTTCCCCAGCAGTAGATTGAAGGTCAAAGTCTTGTTTTTGTCAAGTTTTCAGGAAGACCTCAGCTCCAATAAGTGAACGTCACAATACGCTTGAGTGATTCTGAGACAGCAGCTTGCTGTGGTTGAAGAACCTCCATAGGTAAGCACAAACTGATGAGGAGGGGCAATGGAAATCTGCCTATGATTATGCTTACCCTGCCCGGCAGGTGAAAATGGCCAAGTGGAAAGTCAATGCTGACCCCGTGTTCTGAAGATTGACAGAGTCAACAATTGTACAGATTGCCTCCTGTACAAAGTGTCCTTTGCTGAAACAGGCGGCCCTCAAGAATATGCAGGGAAAACATTCCTAGGTACTCCATTAGCTGGCCACTTGAAAGTCCTCTGTGACCATTTGATTTGCTTCTCTGACGATGACGCAAGATGTCAACTTTTCACTCTCTGCGTGACCTTGGACAAGTCAGGAACTATCATTGGGCTTGTGAGAATAGAAATCAAGACAGAATGGAGTCTATTTCTATTCATTTCTCTCGGGGAGAATAAAATAAGGCTGTGTGCTTAGAGCTTCCCTCTGCCAGAAAGGCCTCTGACAAATATATAATGGATTATTGTTCTTGGAACCAACCCCAAACTGCTGCCTTGAGAAAAGAGGCACACAATCAATACTTCAGCATGACAGACTGATTCCCCAAGCAGAGGTATCTGTGCAAGGAGGCTACGCTGGGAAACCGCTCCCATCAAGTACATACACAGCAAGTCCATGAGCTTGCAGTCATGGTGCCCTCCTCTATTCTGGGTCAAGGGTCAACCCTGCAGGAACAAAGCAGACATACAAAGAGAGTAGGTAGAGCATGCCCATAAACCAAGGGGTCTCAGAAAAAAAAAAAAAACACCTAAGTCTAATAACACAAAAATCCTTAAGAAGGGGCTGGAGAGATCACCCAGTGGTTAACAGCACTGGCTGCTCTTACAGAGGATTTAGGTTTGGCTCCCAGAAACCTTGTACAACAGCTTGAAACTATCCATAACTCCATCTCTCTGCATACACGATTCCTTTTTAATATGTATTTTTATTATTTACAATTGCACGTTATTGTGAGGTGTGGGGTGGGTGCTCATGGAGGTCAGGGGTATTGGATCTCCCCAACGCTGGAGCGACAGGTGCCTGTGAGAGACAGCCCCTTGCTGGGTGCTGAAAATCAAACCCGCATGCTCTGGACGAACAGCACACTGCTTTAACTGCTGAGCCATCTTTCCCAGTATATGCAATTAGAGTTGTATACACAATTTTAATGATCCATGCAAAGCTCATTAGTCCTGCCTGTTAAGGAGCCCAGGTCTGATCATTTTAAACTAAAGGCTTTTTTAAAGAGATTGCCTGGCTTGCAGCAATATCCCCACTAGTCTTAGAAGCTTTCAGCATCTGCCCACATTGTGCTGTTTCAGTACTAGCTATACCCCCAAATGTTCATGATTAGTTATCTCAGAATTTTTGGACATTTGTACGTATAGATAGATTAAAAAGATAGATGGATATTTCTTCTAAGTTGCATGGTCTGAAAGGAGGTACTTTCTTAATTAACTCAGAATCATACTTTTTCACTTAGCAGATAGAAGTTTAGAAATAATGAGAAGGAAGGTCCTTTGGGAAGAAGAGGAGGAAATCTATGTTGCTGTTTTAGGCATCTTATGTGAGAATGACAGGTTTTCTAGAAATGGGTGAAGTTGAAAAAGGAAGAAAAGAGACAAATTCTGTTTTGCCTTATAATATTCACTAAGCTTTAAATTCTCTCTAATTATTATGAAACAAGGTTTTTAGGAAACAAAAACAGAGAGTATCATGTTGCCTCCTCCTAAGTGAATGGGGCAGGGGGAGACTGTTTTATCATGATTTGAGATACAATCAGACAAGACAACGCCTTAGCTATGAGGGAGCTGCCTTGCTATCGTGAACACATACCTGCTCTTCACACACCCACAAGCCTCTAGTCTGCAGGAGACAATGGCTGTGGAAATATGGTGGACTGTGAGCATGGAATGGATGCCTCATGCCAAAATCTACTGAAACCCTGCAGATGGAGTTGGCCTTGAGGCTTGACCCTATAATGTAGAAGCAGAAAAATGAACTGATGCCATCCGAGTGGGGAGCAAACTGGCAGCCAACCTGACTTTGACAAACGGTTTTAACTTTGATTCTAAAACAAAAGGAATGCATTCAAGAGGTGCGAGCAGCACCTAGGGACATGCCACGCTGCACTTGCATTAATCAAAGCGCGTGAGGTCTCACAGCAGCCATTATTCACAGGAGCGTGTGCGGTGTTGTCAGAAAGGGGGCGGGGTGCGCATCAGGAGGTGGCTGCAAACATTACTGGACACCTGCTGTTTGACATACACTCTACTAAGCATTTTACTAGGAAAATTCTGCTCAGTCCTCCCAGGAACCCCTATGATAGGCAGCCAAGGGCTAGAGCCAGCTTGCATCAGCCGATGAAGCCATCTCTTTGTGTTCAGGTCCCTTTGCAAACCCCTATCTAGTGACATCTTAGGAGCAGCTCAAGATCAGAAGGTTGGGACCATTTATATAAAGGGGATCAAAAAACACTACAATTCAGGATTTTTTTTTTATTCCAGTAAGTTGGCTATTTGGAGTTTATCGACATGCTGGCATTGTATGACTGAGACTCAGAGACGTTATCCATCTGAACACTGCTATCCAGACAAATAGTACCTGAGCCTAAACTCAAGTGTGAGTCCACAATTAATGCCAGAATCTCATATAGAGGGACCACTTGGACCAAGACTTCCTCTAATGCCTCAGAATCCATCTCCAAGATTCTCTGAACTCAAACACACTACCCAGTAAATACCAGCAGTTTTATGAAAACCCTGTAGCCTTCTGTGGTGATTCTGTAGTATATCTGTTAGGATTCACACATCACATCAAAATCTTCCCGGAGGGAAAGAGTGGTGCGGACCTCAGATGCTGTGTGCATGTTCTTAGCTTCTTAGTATCTTCTCTTCTCACTCAGCATCTTGGCTTTCAGATCCCCTGATGGGCACCTTCATCCTTCAGGAGCCCTTTCCCTGCTCAGGGAGTCTATCTGTCTTTGGTTGTAACATAAGACAGGTATGTGGTAATCCAGTATGATCTAGAAAAATACTTCGTTTGGGGATCACATGATAATATAAGGAATATGATATGTATTTTTAAATACTAACAGTGTGCCTTGCCTCAGCGGAATGTGCAAAATATACTTGTGAAACAAATTGGTGGTTAGAATAAAAAGACTGGTAATAACTACCAATTTAAAAATTTTTGAGGGTGGTTCTCACATAGCCCATACTGGTCTCAAACATACTGTATAGCTCAGGATGACCATGAACTTCTGATTCTCCTCCGTTCACCTCCCAAGCACTGAAATTCCAGACATTCACATGCCTGGTTTTACATCATGCCAGGGATCAAAGCCAGGGCTGTGTGCATGCCAGCCCAGTATTCTATCCACTGAGCTAAACACTCAGCCTTAAAAGTCATTTTTAAAATTAAATATACAAAAGTTAACTATTATTCCTCTGGCCAAGAAAATCACCTTTTTGTATTCAATGGCTTTTAATACTGTTGGAATTAAAACCTTGGTGGAAACAAAGGAGAGGGGATGTCTATCCTGGAGAAACCACCCCCTTGTTTGGGTTTTTAGTTTGTTTTGCATTTTCAGTTCACCTATTTTCATTGTTTGAGAATGTTGTTCATGCCTAGAGTGTGGTTTGATCAAATTCACCCCATTCATCCTCCCTCTTTGATTCTTCCCCTATCTGCCTATCCTTCCCCATCATTTTTCCCTCTCAACTGAATGTGCTCTTTAAAAACAAATAAAACACGTAGCCCACACAGTGCTCCCTGTAAGCTCATGGGTGGATGGGAGGTGGGAGCACGAGTATACCGTCAGCTCTCACATCCCTGGCGCAAACAGACTCTTCCCCCAACAGCAAGAAGATCTTGTTAAGTAACGCAAGCTGACCCAGAACTCAAAATCCTGCTTTGTCTATTTTTTCAGGTGCTGGTCTTACAGCCACTGAGCCTAGTTAAGCCAACACCTTGATGCCGAGTTTAAACCTTTTCTTGTTCCTCCCATCTTGTGTTCAAATAGGTTTCCCTAGTTACAGAGGTCACCACTAACTGTTAGGTAGCAACAGCCTAGCAAACACTTCAATACTTGTTAAGTGACAAGCAAAAAAAAAAAAAAAGTGCAGATGTAAATATCTGGAGGCATTGCCAACTCTATAATCATTTTTCACATAAACTTATGCTAACTTCCTTTTCCCCCTCTTTTTTGGTTTTTGTTAATTACCTGAGAATTCCATGCACTATTTTTTGATCGTGTTCACTTTCTTTTTTTAATTCATTTTAAATTTATATATTTACTTTATACCCCGATCTTAGCCCCCTTCCTCCTGTCCTCCTGCTCCTTTGCTCCCACCTTTGTCTCCCAATCCTTTTTCCTCTTGTACTCAGAAAAAGGGAGCACCCCCCCACACACACACACACACCACATCAAGTCACGTCAGGACTGAGCTCCTCCTCATCCACTGAGGCCAGTCAAGGCAGCCCTGCTGGGGCAAAGTAATTGAGAGCAGGCAACACACACACAATTATCTGATCCATAACCAAAATGCTGCTTCTCAATCAATGTCTGTGCTCAGCTTAGTTTCATGCCCAACCAGTTCTTAGAAGTTTCTCTCTCTCTCTCTCTCTCTCTCTCTCTCTCTCTCTCTCTCTCTCTCTCTCATTCTCTCTCTCTCTCTGTTTCTTTCTTCAGGTTTAAAAGTCCTTTGTATGAAAGGATTCACTAAGAGCTCTGTCTCCAATAACAAACCCTGAATAAATTGCTAAAATCGACCATCCTGCTGACGAATCCATTTCCTCAGACTGCAGCTTCTGTTGCCCTTCGACACCCTGTGAACAGTCGGGGGCACCTGGCTTTCATTAGCTCTGACTCTCCCTCTCTGACATTTAGGATGCCTTTGGCTTTAGGCAAGCCACTTAGCCTCTTTGAACATTTTCTTTCTCATCTGCAAAATTAGGTTAATTGTTCCCTTTTTTACCTGGTTCTAACGAAATTCAAAGGAGAAAACATTCTAGCGGGGTTTGTCAGCCATAAGTGCTGAAGGCACTGGTCCCTTTTTGAGTGCAATCAGCCGAGTAAACTCTAGTCTCAGATCCGGGGCATCAGCGTGTTCTGATACCATGAGCATCCAGATAAGCCTCCATCCGGGTTCCTCTTATTGTTCTCAGTTATTGTGAAGCTTAGAAACTCCATGATTTATACCATACATCCTACATAGTTATTTTTTTAATTCGTGTGTATCATGTATGTGCACTCATGTATATGCATGAATGTGGGCCCACGTGCCAGTTAAAGCCAAAGGTCAACCTTGGATATTATTCTTCAGGTGCCAGCTACCTTGATTTGTGGGATAAGGATGCTCATTGGCCTATAGCTTGCCAATTTTATTAAGCTGGATGGCCAGACAACCCCAGGAATCTATATCTCTCTGTAATCCTAGTGCTAGGATCACCAGCACATGACAGTTTTTTGTATGTTTGCTTGTTTATGCATCCATCGTACTCTGGTCCTTGTGCTTTGTGGCAAGCACTTACTGACTGAGCCATTTTTCCAAACCCTTTACGTAGGTTTGTACATAAAAAACAGATGTCTAACACCCCAAAGGATGTAGTTGCTAAATACAGACTTTGCCTCGCTGATTACCTCAAGCTTAATAATGGCACAGACCACACTCTGCCTTTTTCCAGTCACATGATGGATTTGAGGTGGGGATTAAAAATCATACAATCCACGTTTAACAACAGGCTCTGCCGTATGCTTGTTGCAGGAGTTAGAATAAGTTCTTTAAGGCCTATGAGTATCAGTGAGGGTAGGGATGTTTTGGAAAGTGTGTTGTAAGAAGTAAAACCACACTACGAACAGCTGATTACTAGACCTAGCATAATGTTCCTGCACTCATGAAGTGTCTCATATTTCTATCCTTTGGTGCTAATTTTTCACCTAATGCCCTTTTTTCTGTTGTTGAAATGATTCTCTTTCATTTTGATTCCTTGTGATTTTGATTTCATTTTGATTCCTTTTTTCTGTTGTTGAAATGATTCTCTTTCATTTTGATTAAAAAATATCTAATCTAACGGGCTAAGAACCAATCTGTTAAAAGGTCAGAAGGGAAAGGTGGGAGTGGGAGAACCTTGTCTCTGGAGCCAGCGGCTAAATGGACTCATCTATTTCTAAAGAGAGTGAAGCATAGAGAAATCAGGTTCTCCCTGGAAGGTCTGTTCATGAGGTTTGTTCCTCTGGTCCTGTTCAATACCGCCAAAGACTGTCCTAGTTACAGCATACCCTGATTAAGAATCAAGTTGGCTAGTAAGCAAGAAAACATTTATCTTGCTCAAAAACAAAACAAAACAAAAAAGTATGGATGTTCTTAACACAGGAATAAGTCATGGGGATCACTGAATTGGTCTGGATACATTTAAGAGAACAAGAAAGTCTTACTTTTAACTACCAGTGCAAAAACCAGAAAGTGGGAAGATTACACCCAGATGACCTTCAGTAATTGAAAAGACCTTCTGCCTAATTCCTTCCTGTCACTTCTTCCCCAGGTCCTGTACCTGTAGACCCTGAAGTCAGCGGTGGTTTTCTTTTGGAAGCCATGAGAAATAAAAGTGGTTTGGGTTTTTTTTTTGTTTGTTTGTTTTTGGTTTTTTGGGTTTTTTTTTCTTTTTTTTTTTTTTTTTTTTTTTGCTAGATTGCATCTTGTCTGCTGCTCCCACACACATACACACCTCAGGGTTCAGCAAACACCTGAAAAGACAAGTACGTTTTGGAAGAGCAGGCATGCCAAGTTATCAGCTGAGAGCTCTTTTCTGCACTGGTCTTTGTACATCATGAGGATAAAAACAGCGGGTGACTCAAAGCAAATTCTCCAAGCAGGCTTCCTCATCACTGTTCCTGCTGCAGAGCCCAGTCCTCAGCAACCGGACCTTCTGGTTGAAAGCACCAATCAATTTCCCCTGCCAAGGGCTGTGGCTCTAGAATGGAGAATGCTGTGGAATGTTCAAAAGACCAACATTTTTAAACACTGGGGGAGAAGCTCCTAGAGAGAAAAGTTAGTGGATAATTGAGTGGGCTTACCAATATGCTGAAAACCTTCAGCAGTTGAGAGCTAGAGATGCAAAGGTGTGAAAACATACACTCCGGGTCAACTCAAGGTCATGCTCTTCTCTTTGTGACGAATCTGGGGAAACCTCTGCATTTTCTGGCCATTTGTTCCTTCCTGTCTTCATAGCCAGAGATAAGCAGCCATCACTGGTTGCTGGAAATATATAAACAAATCACTGGATGAGATGTTCCAACGCAAGCAGTCATAGCCTTCGAGGATGTGAGTTGGAAGCCATTGCCAACAGATAAAATAAGCCAGCTTAAGATGGGACATGCAAGACCTCCTCCCACCAGAAAGGGCTGTTAAGAATAAGATGACAGGGGATGATGTTTAGTCAACTCCCTACCGCTGAAAATCAGTCACCGGGTTAAGGCTAAGTTAAAGGCCCTTCAAGCAAATGAGCCCCAAGCAGGAAGGGGATTCAATTAAGTTTTATGGTTTGCATAGAAACCACATTCCATGTCTGTGGCACTAGGCATCTCAGCATTAGGAATGCTGGGAGTCACTGCAAGAAGAATGAGAGGACCTGGCTAATTCTAAAAAAAAATATTTGTTTGGGAGCAGTTCTCAACTATACCCGTAAGCCTGGTTCTCCTTCATCCTGTTTCTGCATGAGTCTGAGTTATTAATAGTAGTTCATCTCTATTGATTCCACTCCACCATTATATTTCTTCTTGGACCATCACCACCATGTTATGAGATGGAAGACTTCAATGATTCTGCTATAAACTTCCAGTAGTTGAGGATGATCGCTGAAGGATCATTTAGATGATGGACATAGCATGTGTTCCTCTGAAAACTGCCATGGAAGTTAAACATGACCACCACGGATACAGCTATGGCATCTAATAGCACTAGAAAGCAGACAGATATTTGGTTTTGTTGTCAGGAAATTACTCAGTCCATTATGAACAAAGTGGCATGATGCCTGTGATGCTTACTTTTCTTGTCAACTTGATACAACCTACAATCACCTGGGAAGGGTTTCTTGATGACGGTCTGTGTAGATCAGGTTGCCCTGTGGGTGTGTCTGTAGGGGTTATCTCTATTGAATTAACTGATATGGGAAGACCAATCTAAAGGTGAGTGGAACCATTTTCTGGTTGTCAAAGTCCAGCTTTGACATGGACAGGGGAAAGAATGAGGTGATGTATGCAGAGTCGGCTGGATAATGTACTCTTCAGAATTTTTTCTGGGGGTTTACGACTTAACTACTTACACTAGCAAAAAAACTTCTGGCTCTTTTACTCAGGGATGAACAGCAGACCATCTGCACAGGCTCAGAGGCTCAGAGGCTCATTAACTCTTTATGATCCAGAGAGAGAGACAAAGAGAAGGAAAATCATGCATTCCCATAAATTCATAGCATCAGTTCATACATGCATACAGGCAAACAATCAGACATGCAGACACGTACATTTATACACATTTTATACACACATTCAAGGTGCCCCCATCTTACATAGACATCATGCACATGCACAGATATTTACACACTTTACCTATATTACAAATTTATCCAGACAATCAGACATGTCCATATAAACGTATACACAGACAATCAGACAGAGAGACACATATTTGGTGGATGGTGGATGAAGGAAAATTCCTATCAATCAATAATTTTATTTCTGTCCCGGGTTTCCTACCCTCTAAGACACAGGTTTTCTCTGTAAGAAAAATTACCTCATTCAAGAACAGATACAATGGTAGCACAAAAAGGGAGTTTTAGTAGGACTATTTATTGTTAAGTTCTTTCTTTAAGACTACATCTAACCAGATGCTCTTGTTTATTGTAAGTTTAAAGCAGTGGTTTTAGCTATATGCTCATTATGAGTTCAAAGCAGAAGTTTTATCTTTTTCTTATTTTGTATGTACATTATGTGTTCAAATGATAGTTTTTTATATCAAGGTTTTTCTTATAGCTGTCTGTCCTGTCTTGGATAGCTAACTATTTATTCTTTGTTTCTATATTCATATGGTCATTCTTACTGTAATGTACACCTGGCCCTTATCCTTGGACTAAACCGAGAATGAATGTATTTTCTTGATTATTAATTTGTTTCAGTCTTGTGTTCTTTCTGGGTGCAAATTAAGTGCTTCATAGAGCTTTTTAGCTAATTTGCAGGAGGGTAGAAGTTACTTAAATCAATTCAGGAATCACATCGGGAATTATAAAATCATCTGCAGGAAATCTACCTAACAGAGAAAGTAGCACCAATGGAGGATTTATTCATGCTCAACTGCATTATGCCAGGTATATGAGAGATGCCTAGGAAGGCAGTATAGCAACAATAAGCCATCTTGAGACAAAATCCCTAAACCAGGGGTATATCCATTCGTCAACCATGCAAAAACAAGTGGGGTGCCTCTAGGAGGCTCACTTGCTTGCTTTTGCCAACCCAGCATGCAATTGCTCCCATCACCTGAGATTTCCTGTTGCCTGGGATTGGGTCCTACACCGTGTATAAGGAGGAAAGCAAGCTGGGCACAAGATGTGAGTTCTTTCTCTCTCTGCTCTTGTCTGTGGAAGTGACAAGCTGCTTCAAGTTCTTGCCACCTTGTCTTTCTACCATGATGGACAAGAACCTGGAACTGAGAGCTAAAAATAAGCCCTTCCTCTCCTAAGTTGCCTTTGTCGGGGTATTTTATCACAGTAACAGGAAGTAAGCTGGGGCAGCACATTACATGAAAGATAGAAAACACGTTTTCGCAAGGCCACCGATTTTCACTTTTATTAGAAGAAAAGAAGAAGGCTGGGATGGGAGAAGGCTGGGCCGGGAGGGAATGCTCCATATTGAATCTGTTTCACCACTGCTGGAAAGATGCACATGAGCCCCATCACTCTAGAAGAAGCAATGGAAAAGTCAGAGAGTGGTGAGGTTTCTGGTGCAAGAGCCTGCCAAAGTCCCAGTCAGAGATCACACAAACAGTGATTTCCAAGCCCAGCTACATGCTGGACTCATCTGGGATCCCTAATAAATATCTATGCCAGGTCTTTCTATCTCCTCCTTCTTTCATAACATTCCTTGCACTCTGCCCAAAGTTTGGCTGTGACTCTCAGCATCTGCTTTAATACCCTGCTGGGTAGAGTCTTTCAGAGGCCCTCTGTGGTAGGCCCATGTCCTGTTCCCTGTTTTCTCCCTCTTCCGATATCTATCCTGTTTGCCTTTCTGAAAGAGGATTGAGCATCTTACTCAGGGTCCTCCTTCCTGCTTAGCTTCTTTAGGTGTAAAGATTTCAGTATGATTATCCTATATTATATGTTTAATATCCACTCATAAATGAATATATACCATGTGTGTCTTTCTGCTTCTGGGATACCTCACTCAGGATGATCTTGTCTAGTTCCCACCATTTGCCTGCAAATTTCATGATTTCTTTGTTTTTAATTGCTGAGTATTATTCCATTGTGTAACAACAAAACCAAAAAATCTGAGCCCGGGGTTTTTTTCTGAGACTGATACTACAACTAAGGACCATTCATGTATATAACCTAGAACCCCTGCACAGATGTAGCCCATGGCAGCTCAGTATCCAAGTGGGTTCCCTAGTAAGGGGAACAGGGACTGTCTCTGACACAAACTCAGTGGCTGGCTCATTAATCATATCCCCCTGAGGAGGGGACAGCCTTAGCAGGCCACAGAGGAAGACAATGCAGCCAGTCCTGATGAGACCTGATAGCCTAGGGTCAGATGGAAAGGGAGGAGGACCTCACCTATCAGTGGACTGGAGAAGGGGCATGGGAAGAGAAGAGGGAAGGAGGGCAGGATTGGGAGGGGATGAAGGAGGGGGCTACAGCTGGGATACAAAAATGAATAAATTGTAATAAATAATTTTTTAAATCAACATTCAAGAAAAATTGACGCCATACCCCCTTCTTTCCCCAGATTCTAATCACACGTGATGTAATTGCACTTAACTGTAATGCAGGATAAATGCAGAAGGCTGGCTCTTATCTATACAACTTCATGACAAAAATGACATTAATGTATGCTCTTGATTCCTGCTGCTCTCCCCTTCCCCTTGGCAGCAGGATCTTGTCACACAGGATAATCAAACTTCCCTGGAGGGGGAGGAGAGGGATTACAGTTACAGGATGAGGCAGCCTGAGTATGGTCAAGAACCAAGCTGTCAGAGACTCCTCTGCACAGACAAAGAGAAGTGAACAAAGCAAGAACCACAGAGGACATGAATAAGAGCTCTAAATGAATATAAGAGTTTAGAAGAGAAACTATTTTTGAAAGAATAAAACAGATATTTAAAGATTATGTTTTGTGTTATTAATGCTATTTCAAGATAATGAGAATTCTACAACATAAAACAAAGACTTAAATAGAACTTAAAATCCACAGGCTGTTGGTGGCTGGTGTCATTGCTCTAGTCCTCTGCTATCCTTAAACATCAGTTTATCGAAACAGATACCTCAAAACAAACAGAATATTACAGGGTAAAATGGGAGGACATTCAAAATTATTGACCAAATATGAGAGCCACATTCTCAGAAATGCAAGATGTTAGAAAATATACTATCTGGAGCTCTTTGAAAAAAAATTTTTTTTTAAAAAAGATAGTCTCTAAAACACAGTCCTACTGGGAGAATGAGACAAATAATTTTAATGACATAGAATTAAAATACTGTTCTGCATTAATATGAGAAAAGACATAGTAGCAGAAAAAAACTGCAAGAAAGGAACTAAAAATATGTTCTCATAGCATAAGGAATAACTTACATTTCATTTGCATTAGAGGAACAGATCTATGAAAAGTGAGCGGACCTTCTAAATCACTAAAAAAAACATGATATAAGAACATAGTTTTTAATGAAATAATGGGGAAATGTGCTTAAAATGTTGCCAAATAAAGCTAAATATATAATTTATAAAATATATAGAATTAATAATATACATATGTATGTACGTACATACACACACATATATAACTTCCATGATATAGTTAAAGGACAAGGTCTCTCAGGTTGAATTATAAATACATATGATTGTAGATGAGACATAGCTAAAATGAAGTGACAATGAAGGCTGTGACTATAGAGGAAAGGTACATAAAGCAACTGAAAAGATGGAAGCAGAAGTGGAACACCGACGTCAGCAGAAGAACACAAAGCAAAAGAGCCACAGTGGTGCAAGTGCAAGCGTAGATTTGGTAATAAGCATAATCCAAAATGAAAGTCTGTGTCAATCATGGATAGCTACACACCAAGTGGTTCCAGAGTCAAGTCAAGCCAGAACGTGTTCAAAATGTATGGGGAAAATAGAAAAATTAAAGAACAGGGACAATTCTCATGTCATGTTTTGAAGTAGTTGACAGAAGGATGAAATGAAGGAAAAGAGAAAGAGGACGTAAGAGAGGGGACAAGAGAGAATAAAGTGTGTGTGTGTGTGTGTGTGTGTGTGTGTGTGTGTGTGTAAAGAGAGAGAAAATAAAATGTTTATAAGTGAGGTTCATTTCATTTGCCTCTGAACAAAGAAAACTATTTAACAGGGTTGAAAGTAGCAACAGGGTGATAGAGAAGACAAGATCAAAAGCGAATGACAACTGTAGCAGAGACCACACCTCTGGGAACTACTAATCCTAGAAGAAGTGTCTTTTGGTTCAAGATCTTCATGAAGCAAATGACACCGAGATGTCTCAGCCTGTTTTCCTCTCCAGTCGTACATACAACACCTTCTCCTAAATAGTTCTAAGATAGGAGCTCCATCAGAAGACCAACAGAGCCAAAAAATCTGGGCCCATAGGGGCCTGCAGAGATTGATGCACCAACCAAGGACCATGCATAAAGAGGACTTAGACCCTCTACTCAGAGGTAGCCAATAGGCAGCTCAGTCTGCATGTGGGTTCTCTAGTAAGGGAAGCAGGGGCTGCCTCTGACATGAACTCTGTGGCACTCTCTTTGAACACTTCCCTCTGGTGGGATGGGAGGCATTGTCAGGCCACAGAGGAAGAGGATGCAGGCAGTCCTACTGAGACTTGATAGGCTGTGGCCAGAAGATAGGGAAGAAGGGCTCCCCTTTCTAAGAACTAGGAGGAAGAATAGGGGGGAAATAAGGAGGGAGGGTGGCACTGAGAGGGGACAAGGGAGGGGACTACAATCAAGATATAAAGTAAATAAATTATAAAAAATAAAGTTAAAAAATGATTCAACCATAGAGGGTAGTTTTCCATGAATAAAATGAAACTCTAATCTATACTTACTCTAAGTAGTGCCTTGTTCTGAATTTTGTTTCAGGAGGATGTCAATGAAACATCTTTTATTTCTATGTTTCTTCACAGTCACATATAACTCAATCACGATCATCTTTCTATTACAATCTCACTCAAATTTTGAGATAAAAATCTTAAAAAGAGGCAGGTCATAGAGCTCAGTGGTAGAACTCATCTCTCACTTGAAGAGATCCTTAGTTAAATTTCTCAGAAAATCAATCAATCAATTTGTGAATAACCTATGACTAGAATTTGCATTCATTATTTATAACAAAAATGAGGTTAATCAGCTGCTTTGAGATCACTGTTTCAATTCATTTGGATGCATTCCCGGATGGAGAATTGCTGACTCACGAAAGAGTTCACCTAATTTACATTGAAGCAACTCCATATTGCCTTCCACTATGGTCCTCCAATTTGTAACCCTCTCTCTCAGACAGAAGTGTTTCCCTTTTCTCCTCATCCCCACCACCTCTCCTCTTGTTTGTCTTTCTGTCTGTGATAACAACATGATAACAGGCATGAGGTTATATCTTACTGTCGCTTTGATCTGTATTTCTCTGATTAGTGACAAGGATGGAGCACCCTCCTATCCCTGCTGTTCATATCACTGACTTTTGAAGACATGTCTATTAGGATCCTGTGCCCATTTTAAAGATGAACCCTTTGGTTTGAGTTGGGACTTTCTGGTTTTATTTGTTTGGGGGTGGTTATGTTTGCTTCTTTGCTTATCTGTTTGTTTTGCTATGAAATTGTAGAAGTTCTATACATACTACAGATAGTAAGCCCTTATCAGATAAAGGCCCTCATCATGTTTTATCATGTGCTGTAACTGCTTTGTCTGTTTTGTCAATTATTTCCTTTGCTGTACAGAAGTGTCATAGTTTGATGTGATCTACCGAAACACCACTCACAATGGGAGCAACTTATATAACCATCCACATACAAATGAATAACGAAACATGATCTATTCATAAAGCCTTAAAAAAAAAGAGGGACATCTGTCATGAGGGATAACACCAGGGACCCCAAAGAGATTATACTAAGTGAATCAACCAAAGCATAGCATAACATATGCTACATGACAGCATTTCTGTCCCGGTCTAAAATGGTCCAGCACATAGCAGCAGACTGCAGTGGTGCTTGCTAGTGAGTGGAAGAGGGCTGTGAGTCGCAGTAAAATACTAGATGAATAAAACCTGGAGGTGTGGTGCCCACCACAGTGACTGTGGGTCACGCCACTGCACTGTGCGCTCTGAAACATGCTAGAGTGGCAAGACCCCCCCAGATTCTCTTATGTCCTAAAGCAGTAACCACAAGAATAAATAGGAGCAGAAGAAATGTCAAGAAGGGATAGACTGGCGCACGCCACACATTGTGGTGAAGTTTAATGGGATTCTACTTAGCTCGAAATGCATCAAGTGGGATTCTTTAAATAGGTCCAGTATATATATATATATACACACACTGGCCATACTTTGAAAAGAAAGTTTAGAAATCTAACTTGTTAAACTTTTAAAATCATAAATGCAAAGTCATGGTTGCCTGAAATAAAGAATATTAACAATTAAAAGTTAAAAAGCAATTGCTTTGACTAATTGTGATGGCCTCTTAATTAATTAATCAATTAATTAATTTTTATTGGAAATTATTTTTAATATAGTATATTCTGATATAATATAGTATATCATAGTTTTCTCTCTCCCCAATCTCTCCGAGATCAGACTTTTAAATTTAATCTTGAGTTAAAATTAAACTTTGTATACTATATTTTCTCAAATAAGTAATAAGAGCTATGGATCCCCCACCATAGTAGAGCATTTTCTAAGTATGTACAATGCTCTGGGTTCAATTCCCAGCACTGCAACAAAACATAATAAATCTATAGTTATACAAATAAGTAATACTAGTAGCACAGAAATAGAATGATGATGTTAATACACACGCTTTCAGTGAAATTTTTTACAATATTTTTTTTATTTTTTTATCATTACATTTAATCAATAAACTTTAGAAATAAGAAAGATAATTTTATCTTTTCAGACAACAAAAGAAAGGTACCAAAAACCAATCACCTTTTCTAATGGTTAAAATTTGACAGAATATGGTCATATGGTTAGGTTGCGGTTTTCAGGGAGGGTCTGAGTGCGGAGAAAAACAGGGAAAAGAAGCAAGATTTTTGAATCGCTTTTCTCCATGAGACATCTTCTCATAGAACAAATAGATGAACAGTAACGCCTTTAGTATAGATCAAAGAACTGAGCGCGATGGTAATTATTGTCAATTCGGATAGCCCGGGAGTTTAGAAAACATATTTGTGGGAGTGTGCATGAGAACATTTCTGCAGCCACCGCAGGAGGAAGACTGACCCTGCCTGAACTTGGGCCAATAGTCTGCGGACCAGATGGGGTAAATGGGGAAGAGCTTCAGAGCAGTGGATTGGTAAGTGCTTACATGCAGGGACAAACGATTGTGATATTCCAATGCACTTGTCATCCTGTTGGTGATGGAAAGAAAAAGCTCACGTACGCCACACTTTGTATGTGTGTGTGAGAGAGAGAGAGAAAACTAGAACATGCCACAGTCTCTCAGTGAGATCCCCCAACTCAGAAGGCTCTTAGAAGCATTTTCCCCAGGAAGCTATAGCACACACGGTAGCCTTTCTAGAGTTGTATCCTACCAACTACCTAAAAAAAGTCTTCTGTGCCCGCAGTTAATTTTAGGCCTGTCCAGAGATTTCACAGCAAGCTCACAAATCTAATCTCATTTTATGCTAGCCTGCTTGTTCAGCTGGGATAGAGCGAGGTCTGGCTCTGAAAGCAGGGACTTGCCGGTTTAGGAATGAATGTGGCCTGAGCTCTGGCTCCTGTTTCTCCCTTCCCAGGCCGTCCCCTTCTGCTTTGTCTACAGCACGCAGGCAGTGTTGTCTTAGACTCACTCCTCTGTTGCCATCCTCGCCTTAAGGACCAGCATAGAGTATGTACTGCAGAAATCCCTAAACAGGCCTCTGTATCTTTAACAAGAAAGGGATCGTCCAGATAAATCAGATTCACAACAAATATAGTAAACCCTAAAATTATAATGCTAATTTGTTCTGACAATGTAGAGACTAAAACCAGTATTTCCTTTAAGATGATTCTGCAGATTTCCAAATACGAATATATAAGCTATGCATAAGGAAACCCCTGGCGTGTCATGATTCTTTCCTATGCTCTGAAACCAGCATTGCTTTAAGGTCCTGCAAAATTATCTCCTAGTGTTTGCAACTAGGAATTTAGTTTCACTCTTAGCCTCTGGTTTTTTTCATGTTAGAAATTATAAGTGGTAAGCCACATACAGCTGACCATGTCAGGAGCAATACCTTCCGGTTAAAAAGAAAAGCCAGCTGCTATAAAAGGCTCTTGCAACAAGGTTTTTTAAAAGAACATAATTCTGTTAAGGAGGAAATTGACCTTATTATGATTGAAAAGAAAATAAAGCCAAGAATTTGAAAAGGCACAGCAAGGTCGTCTGCTTTGGGCTATTTCTCCACGGGACAGAGTAAAAAATTCAGTAGGGGAATGGCCAGACTGCAGGGAAGGGCTCCTTTGTTTCCGATTTCCGCTTTTATTCTAACCCAGGACCCACTTGTTTCACATAATGAGGGTGGTTTCAGAAAACACCTGAAGGTAAACTTGAAGTGATTACAAAGACCCAGGTATAGAATCTAGAATTGTTGCAAAAATATTAAAGACATCTTTTATGCATTACTCTCCTAGGGGATTTTCAGCCATTGATTTTTCAATACATATTTAATGAACAGCTATTAAAAGAAGCATTGCTGTGTACACTAAAGCATTAATGGGGGGAGGAATTTAAACTACTGGAAAAGATAAGATAATAGGAACAGATGCATAATGATAATTGATCAACTAGATATAGAGATGATGATAATGAAGAGATAGATGATAGACGGATGATAGATGGATAGATAGATAGATAGATAGATAGATAGATAGATAGATAGATAGATAGATAGACAGAAAGCTCATACACATGGGCATACACACCACAGACACACACACATTTGAGAGAAGAGAAGAACATTGACATAATAAGCATTAAGCTTTGGGAGGTCATAGGAAAGATTTCACTGGCTTAGGACATGGAAGGGGTGAGAAGAAATTGTCTGTACATGCAGCATACTAACATACACTTTTAGAGGAGCCAATGACAGCAGAAACTGTCAGGGAGGCATGTGAAACAGGAAAAGCTGACTATACAGGGAAAGGGAAGTGGTTCTATTTGCAAGGCAAGGAAAATAAGAGGGAACTGCAGGAAAAGAAGCAGCACAGGTGTTATAATTCAGGAAACTCATGTCCCGGGAGTGGTTCATCACCCACAAAACAGTGTCGGAAGCAAACAAAAATAAATCAGTAAGTACTTTATTTCTCCTACCTATTAAAATTTTAGTGTAACCAACTCTAAATCTCCTCCGTAAAGTACTTTGGATTATGAAAATGATCACTCAGTAACACCAGGGGTTTAAAACAAGGGCGGATTCTGCAAGATTTCCAACACTATTTTGTATATCCTTTCAAAACAGAGGACAGGGGTTTCCTCTGAGGACAAATTAAGATAATTTTCCAATTCTTTGTTGCCCACACCAAATCAAGTAACAGAAGCCGAATAGGAAAATCAGCATACACTGCAAAGAAAAGACATCAGTATTGATCTAGAAGCCAAGTAGCTATCTGAGGCATTTCTAGTCCCAGCTGTATTTCACTGTGTTTTGAAAACTGGAAGATATAGTCCTGTCACAATCACTGCCAGCAGATGTAGTTTTTATTGCAGTTTCATTTGTTTTACCAGCAAAGCCAGAGCAAAGAGACCATAAACCTTTCCATCCAGCCCTGGTCTTTGGAAGGATATGTAAATGGAACTATAAAAAAAAAAGTGCTCCGAAAGTTGGCACCTGGCAGTAAGTCAAGATCTCTCCACTTATGAAATTAACTGGCACATCCCCTCCAGGAATGGGAGGTTACAGGGAAATTGGAAGACCATTGCTGTAGCCTCGCAACTCGGGGCAGATGGTTTTTAAAAGCTGAGGAGTGTTCCCCACATGAGTAAATTGTTGCTCCCAATGAGTTACTGTGGATTTGCAAAAATGGGATGAGTGCTGTCCACACTGTTGGGGTATGTTTTTATACCACTCTATCTTGAGTAAAGTACCAGCTTGTCCCACATTTTACCCAAAGAAAACTCATGGTTACAAAAGGCCCTTAATCTTGTTCAAAAGCAAGCTTAACTTAATTTTTAGCGTGTATAGGAAATCGAGAATCTCAAATCCTGTGTGAAAGAATTTTTCTGGACCAGAGAGATGGCCCAGCGGGTAAAGCAGCTGACAGTGCGAGCCTGATGAAGGAGTTCAGTCCCCATAACTCATGTAAAGGTGGAAGGAGATAACCAACTTCACAATGTTGTACGCTGACCTCCACACACATAGCATACGATACACAATAGTGATCATTTTTTTAAATCTATCCATTTAGGTAGACCAAGAGTGACAGATCAGTGACAAGTGTGTAACAACTGTGCTATGAACAGACTGAAAGGTTTAGAAGTTAGAAGCCACATGAGTTGATGACCACACTAGTTAATGAAGTACTTGATGTTTTATTGATGAAGACGAGCGGCCCAGAAAAACCTATTCAGTCCTGAACCTCTCATCAAAATGTTCTGGTCAATTCCTCTACCATCCTTGGTCACTCTGTGTCAGATAATTACTTCCATCCTGACCAGTACAGGAGCCATGAGCTGCCACAGCCTCCCTTGTGTCCTTGGAGACAGAGAACAACGACATAAAATCGTTTCCAATAGTGAAGGACCAAGAGAGTTCTCAAAATTCTGTTTGTGAAATAGACACACATGAAAGATCTGTGAGATTAAGGGAGTAAAGCAAGGCGGACATGTAGGAAAGATGCAAAGAAGGAAGGCCAACAGATGTACCCTACATAAAGGCCTTATAATGTTAAGTGCATTCAGAAATGCCTACTTGGGTCGTGAGATAATCCAGTAGATAAAGACATGCGCTGCTAAGCTTAACAGCAGCCTGACTTCAATTCCCAGGTCTCACAAGATGGAGGGAGAGAACCAAGTCCACCTAAGTTGTTGCCTGACACCATCGTGCAGCCATTTGCACATAGGCACACACTAGCTTAACTAATTATTAATTAATGTGAAAGAAAGAGAAGCAGAAATACCTGTGTCTTGCTTGAGTTTTGAATAAATGAACTGAGCTGTTTAGTTTCTTTTATTTATTTATTTTTTCTCATTATTGGTCAGGTGGGAAACGGGAAGGGGTTTCAGACGGAACCTTGGAATGATATTCATAAAACATCTTCCGCAGCTCTGTGTGCCAGCTGCTTCCCCTTTCTCAGCTGAACTTCGCTTTAATAGGCAGAGGGAATTTAGTTTAATTACACAGTTGGGTTTGTGAAAATGACAGATTAGAAATTATCCCTTAACTTATGTTAAAGTAAATTCCATCTGATTACAATTTGAAGGAGAACAGACGGGGGGGGGGGTTCCCTGGAGAGAGGCTTTTTGAAGGTCTTCTCTCTGTTTTCTTAAGTCTCCCTGCTTCCTGCTCTTTCTCCTCCAGTATTTAAATCAGCACTAAGTAAACACGCTTTGGAAGTGGGAGGCTTTATAAAAACATCCCGCCTCAAATATTTGAACTGCTATGATAGAGATTCTCAGGTCTTCATTCATCTTGGCCTTTTTGATCTTTGCATACCAAAGTACAGGATGAGGGAGCACACTGCCCAGCTCCCCAGAGAAAAGGATGATCTTTGCTATCTCAGAGGCTGCTGACGCGTGACACTGAGAGAAGACCTTTTCTTCTTTTGTTTCTTTTGTCTTGCCTGTCTTGAGACAGGGTCTCACGTAGCCTGTGCTGGCCTTCAACTCCCTGTGTAGCCAAACAGGAACTTGAACTCCTGATCCTCCTGCCTTCGGCTCTGGAGTGCCAGGGTTGTCGTAAGAATGCACACCATGCCAAGTTTACGTGGTGCTGGAGATCAAGCCCAGGACCCTGTGCACAGCAGGCACTCTATTTCCAGGTGTGAAATACTAGTTACTATGGCAGCTTGAGGGCTGCAGGGCACAGTAGAGTCCCAGACAAAAGAGAATCCCTGATACTTGCTATGTTGCTGACAACACAGTGTTGTGCTTTCTCTGTTGAAATGAAAGATTTTCAGAGGCACAATAAACTGTATTTATTTTGTGTTCCTCCCAGCATGTGAAAGAGCACTAGCCACGGTTGTGTTAGACATTTGCTGAACATATATAATTGATTGATTGGTTGAAAGGCATCCTGAAATGTATTTACCGTTTTGAAAGTTCACTTTCATCACCATCTTTAAAGAATTTTCTCACTGGGTAGTGGTGGCACATGCATTTAACCCCAGCCCTCAGGGGACAGAGGCAGGCAGATTTCTGTGAATGTGAGGCTAGCCTGGTCTACACAGAGAATTCCTGTCTCAAAAAAAAAAAAAAAAGACATAAAGAAAAAAAGAGCTTTCTCATAAAGGATGTGATTTTTTTTTTCTTGCTTCACTGGTCACACCACTTGTCTATAATTTTCATTTGATATTTTTATTTATTCTTTGCAAATTTAATATACACATATTAAATTATACTCATACCCACCCCTGATTCTCACTACTGACTTCCCCCAGGCTCCTCCACCCACATCCCCTCCCAGCTTCATTTTTCTATTTTATTTTATTTTTTTAATTTTTACTAGTTCACAGAATGTCCTTACTGCTGGCTGCATGAACGTAAGTCCATCCACTGGAACAAGGATAACCTATGACTCCTTCTTCTCCAGCAGCCATCGACTGCCGGCAGCAACTCAGTGAGGACTGAGGCCTTCCGAGCTCCTCCGCCGTACATGATGGAATTCTGGCTGGCTTGGCTTTGTACAGGTAACCGTGCAATGGCCATGTCCTACTCAGAAGACAGCATTTCACACACTCTTTCTCATACCGCCTTTAGAGTTTCCCTGGCCCATTTTCTGCAATGTGTCCAGAGCCTTGAGGTGGTGGAGATAGAACTGCCATCCAGGGCTGAGCACCCAACAGTCAGTTCTTCTCAGCTCTTTGAGCTGTTGTGAGTCTCCGAATTAACCACTCCCCGCTGCAAAAGGGAAGCTGCTCTGACCAAGGTTGAAAGCAACACTAACCGATGGTTATCAACATGCATCTTTAGAAAGACTGGCTGTAAATTTTAAGTCAATTTCACATTCTCCAATAACGTCTGTCTTCGCTCTTTCCAAGCATTTAATTGTTTATGAACAATCACAACTTTATTTTAAAAATAACTCTGTGACCCTTCCCAAATCCAAGTCTTAAAACAACGACAAAATGTTTTCAGAGTACAGATAACCACTCCCACCCTAGGCTTAGTCATTGGCATCCAATAGTCATACACAGCATTCTCATAGAAGATAAAAGCTATGCATCAACTAACCAAGGTACAATCAGAAGAGATAAAAGTAATAGAAATATAAGAAATCTCACTGATAAATTGAGGGCTTTGAGCTTATTACTTTAGTTCAAGACACGTATCAAAACGTTCTTTCCAATTTTCTGGAAGCATGAAGCATGAGGAGAAAAGGTAAAAAAACATGAGAGGCTCCAAAATGTGAAGTAACTGTTAATCCTGAAATTTGCAAGAAAAGCCAACTCCACCATTTGGTGCCAAATTTAAATACTAAATACTGACCAAGAGATGAAGTTTGGCCAAGACCATTCCCCCAGAATTTCCCAATGGGAATGGCCTCAAGCCACTTGTTACAGAGGCTTATAGGGAAAGAACAAAAAAACCACCGTTTTTTTTCCCATGAGGCTTTGTTATTTCCCATGAACTATCATTCCCAGCATTCTAGGAAGTTACCTGGTTCAGGGGCAGGTGGGGATTATAGATGAATTTTGGGAATTACAGTAACAGCTGCAAACCAATCTCTCCGTATCCTTGTCAGTAACATCACAGCAGGAATAATCAGTGGGGTGGACACAGAAGATCAGGGAAGCCAGCTGGCCAGGATTTTATGGAAACAGAATTGCTGTCACAAGCAAGAGCAATAAAGAACCATAATTTTCCCCTAGCTGTAAATCACCAGGTAAAAGTGCTTGCTACAGGGCTAGAGAGACAGCTCAATAATTAAGAGCTGTTTCAGCTCTTCCAGAGGACCGGAGTTCAGTTCCCAGCACCCTTCCACATTAGGAGGCCCATAAGTGCCTGTAACTTCAGCTCCAGAGGATCCAAATTCTGTCTTTTGGACCTGCACTCACATGCACAAACCCACACAGAGACATACACACCTATACAAAATTAAAATAGCAAACATATGTTTACTTATCGTATGTACATCAGTGTTTTGCCTGCGGTATGTCTGTGGACCATAGGCATGTCTGGCACCCACAGAGATCAGAATAGAGTTTCAGATGGTTGTGAGCCTCTGTGTGGATGCTGGAAATCGGACTCAGATCCTCTGGAAGAGCATTAAATCCTCTTACTCAATGAAGTCATCTCTCTGGCCCCATAAAAAATGAATATTTTTTTAAAAAAATTTCTAGATACACTGGCAGCAACTTGAAGACTAAACAGATGGTGACGATACAGAGGAAGCCACTTGACATATACACATGTGTAGACTCTAAGTGCCTCTTGTTGCGACTGTCTGGTTGGCTTTATGTGCAGCCATTCCTGGAGATAACAAACTCAGTTTTATAGCTTTGTGGTTTCCTCTGGTTCAGTCCCTCAGCAGTATCCATGAGGATGGAGTCTGTGATTGGGTCATATCTGTAAGGTAGAATAAAACTGATCATTAGGAGTCTTCCCTTAATAACCAAGGGGACCTATTTTTAAGCATCACTACTGTACAGTATTTCAGATTGTGATGGAATCTCATTCTAGTTAACAGCTTTAAGAGGAGGCACAGTAGGGGACAAATGCGTCAATACTCACCCTAATCCGGTTTGCCCTTCCTCCTCATGCTGCAGTAAATTAAAGTCCATCCTCCAAAGAGCATCTGCACTGTTCATGGCTGTTGACTCAATCTTGTTTAGTTTGGAAAAGAACAAAGACACAGTCGACTTTGGTCACCAACAGTGAGCTGGAGTTTGTAGGGTTTGGATCTATATATGCCTTCAATTTTGACAGGTAGTTTAAAAAAAGAGAGAGAGATTGGAGATGAGGGAGGGAGGGAGGGACTGGGAGGGAATGAGGGATCGGGACACGGCTGGGATACAGAGTTAATAAAATGTAACTGATAAAAAAAATTAAAAAAAGAAAAAAAAGAGAGAGAGAATAATATAATGGTACCTCACCTCTGTGCAAAGAATTCTTTCTGAGAATGCAAGACTAATTAACCAGAAGTCTGATGGCATTTTGACTAAGGAAAAGTCTTAAATTCTTATTATAATAACTTACTTTATCTATTTCCAAATACTAAAGCTCCTAAGCCCTATAAAAATGAAACATTAGGAAGACTATTATACAACAAATGCCACTGTGGGTAGTTATTTTTATTCATCGCTATTGAGTTGAGCGCGTAGCTGTCACACAAGCAACTGGTAATGGAAACTTACTGAAAACAAAAAACAAAAGTGAAAAGAAAGAAAAGCAAGTAAGCAAGAGAAAGAAAGAAAGAAAGAAGGAAGGAAGGAAGGAAGGAAGGAAGGAAGGAAGGAAGGAAGGAAGGAAGGAAGGAAAAAAGAAAGGAAGGAAGGAAGGAAGAAAGAAAGAAAAAGAAACGCCCAGCTTGGTATGCAAAATAAATTCACCTCAGCCTTCACTTTCCAAAACCATAGGTCACAAAGCATCCATAACAACAAAGCCAAATTATAACCCCCACCCTTGGTTCACTTCTGGATGCCAGGGCTTCTAACACGGAAAAGTTTTATCTGAGCCTAGGCAACGAAAAGCTAAAAGAACGCAGCACTGGCTCCTGTGTGAGTAGTTTCAATCATAACTCTGCCCTTCATTGGACTGTGTAAGTACCCCTATTCCTGTAGCAGAGCCACAAGCACCTAGGTGCCCATCAATAACTGAAGAGTCCCATAATGAAGACACAAGATCTGTTTACAGATAGTAATAGAGAAACCAGAACTGCTAAACACGCGGGCTTTCCTCTTCAGCAGAAAGGATGTGCGTATCTGTTTTCCGCCTAAAAGGCTGGGAATGGGTACGTTAAATTCCTGGTTGTCTTTACTACTCTGGGCAGGCAGTTCTCACTAAAATCCCCCTTATCTTGAGTATTGTTTCCCCATTCTTACAGAGGTGATCACAGGGACTTTGCAAAAATCATGTCCTTTGAAAAGAAGCTTCAGTGTAGCCATGCCCTAAGATTTATTGTAATAATTGTCACTAGAAAAACCTTCTGACAGAGTTGTACTGGGTTTAAGTATGTGAAACACATAAATTCCTCAAGGTCGGACTCCAGAAATTACTAAGTCATGCTGAACCAGGATTCCTTCTTGCCTCTTGTGGTTCATTTCCGTGCTAGTCACAGCATTTACAGGGACCCCTACAACCTCTGAAGTGAGTTAACACAGAGACCCAAGGCTTTTAACACACAAAACCTGGGCCCAGGGTGAGGTTTTTGCCAAGTTGAACATAACTTTGAGCTTTCCTTCCCACCTGACCCCAGCCTCTATAGATGATCTAAGGCAATTTTCTTAGAACATGACCACGAGGCATGGCAAAAATTTAAGCAAGTACTGGTTGAGGCTAGGAGTCCAACTCCAACCCACTTGGATTTAAACATCTCCTAAAACATCATGAACAAAGCAATCTTGATGCTAAAAGCCTTTGTGTGAAAGAACTCAACTCCCAAACACTAGCCTTGTGGCACCTTTTGTTCGGCAATTGTGGCCTTGAAGGAGACTTGTAGAACAGAGGTTGAGGATTAGGTGATTATGGCCAGGAGGTAACTTTATTGGGGAGGGGTTGAAGTTACAATGTTAAAACTTGGATTTTTGAAGCCAAATCTTGGGTTTAATATTGTGTCGGGTTTTGTCTGCAAGCTATAAAATGACCATCATTTTATATTTTTAAATCTGCTAATAATTTTGAGTGTTGATATTTAGTCAACACTATTTGTCCCTATCTACGCTAACGAAAGGCTGAATGATTCTTAATGACTAGAGTGGTTGCCTTCTTAGACTAACTAATCTACGTAATAGATGACATAAGCATATAAATTACATAATCTTATTTACACAGCTTGGGACTTGGGGATAGTATTCGGAATGGGGTGTTGCTGTGTTCCAGTGTTGGTCCCTAACTCCTTGGCTTAAAGGATTCTCCTGCCTCAGCCTCCTAGCAGGTGGAGCTACAATCGCATAACATGTCATGTTGGACTAAACTAGGATTTTAACCTTTGGCCTAGCTGGTTAGAGATGCCGCCCAGGCCCCTTGGAAGATCAAAGTGACACAGACCATCCCAATGAAGAGGTCAGAAACTTGGCAGGAAAACTCCATGCCTTTTGTGCAATAAACTCACCTTTCTGCTAAGTGTTTTCATTCTGTTAATCCCCCCCCCAGGTTGAGATTAACATCACTACCACAATGTCAAGCCAAATTTGAAGCAAGCTCTAATTAAATAGTAGCCAAGGTTGATGGACTCTCTGGCCAGGTCCATCTCTAGGTTTCCAGAAAATGGCCACAACTCACACCTTATAGAGGCTTGAAAAGGCAAAGTGTATGGCAGTGTGGTTGGGTCAAACAAACTTGCTTAGGGGAATGAAGACACGTGGCTTGTTATTTCCCATAAACAAGAGCCTCCAGTATTTTAGGAAGTGCTTATCCTTGGGCAAGGGGTTTACAGGTCAGAGGCTTTTGTGTTTTATGGATCTCAGGCATTGTTGTTGAAACATAAACCTACCTTTGGCTCTTACAATTATCACCAACCCCATCCTTCCACATGAATGTATTTGTCTTTAAATATTACTGTTAGACATGTTAGTATCACTTACTGGCCATCATAAAATCAGGTTACATTGTTAAGAGCTTGATTCCACAGGTAAAGAAAGTCAGATATTGGGGCTGAGGAGATTGAGGAGATAAGCCATTGCTTGTTACACCAGCATGAGGCCCTGAGATCAAATCCCCTTTGCCTATGTAAACATCTAGGCATGAGCACATTTGTACGTATAATCCCAGCTGTAAGGATTGCAGATAAGATGACTGGAGCTTGCCAGCTGCCAGCCTTCACTGAAAGACCTTGTCTCAAGGAAGGTGGGAACACTCAAAAACCTCCTCTGGCTTTTTTGTGCCCAGGCACCTATACCTTCATGAAAACATGTGTGCGCGCACACACACACACACACACACACACACACACTATACACATGTATGGTACATTCATCTATGCATATGTACACAAAAATAAGTATTCAGATATTGGACTATATAGAAAAAGAAGCATTTCAAGAACTGAAGATATTCTGAGATGATGAAAAAATAAAATGGGGCATAGATGGACTGTTTAGTGCCTATTCATCTTCAGCTTCTCTTCTGTATGTTAACAATTGCCGATGCTGGGCTTTGAGTGGGAATCCTAGAGTCACTATCCCTACAAAAATGTGGTAAGTAGATAGGCACTCATTGTTCTCATTCCCGTCTGCCAGCACAGCACACAATGCTCTGAAGCCTGGAGAGGACAGTAGGTCATAGAAAGTGGCTTTTCTTTTCCAATTTAATTTGCAAGTGTGTGTGTGTGTGTGTGTGTGCCTATGTGTGCATCACATGAATGCCTTATGCCCACAGAGGACAGAGGAAGGAATCAGATCTCCTGGAACAGGAGTCACAGACAATTATGAACCATTATGTGGGTGCTGAGGATGGAACCTGGGCCCTCTACGAGCAGCAGCCAGTGTTCTTAGCTGCTAAGCCATCTCGCCAGCAAATTAAGTTATGAAAGCCCCCTTTAAGCCCCTTTAAGTCAGTAGAAAAGGCTTTCTCAAAACAAAGCTATTGTCTGACTTCCATAGAACAATGAACTTTTCTTACGAAGAGGGTAAATTGGTAACAATTTAAAATTTTTAAATCTCTCTTTGTATGAACTGGTTAATCAAACTTATGACTTTCAGATTGCTCCCCAGTGGGCATTTGGCGGAAGGTTATTGAAGATGCAAATGAGCTTCCTCAGCTCAAGTCATAAGTTAGTGCCCTTGTGCTGATATAAGGAGCTTATGCTTGGCACTGTTCAACTTCCGAAGCATTGTTTTAATTAAATATCATCAATGCTTTTAACCTTTGGAAACTCCGAGGTTCCTACTGCAGTATATCATAAGTCGTCAAACTGGAGTGGAGCACTCTGAAGGCCAAGTGGAGATAATCAGGTAGACTTCCATTTGGGAAATTGAACCACTGGCTTCATTCCACAGCTACAATGGCCTCTCAGAATGTGAGCTGTCATTCTCCAGCCAACGCCGATGTTAAGATCACCCTTAGCAAAAGTTAGAAGGAAAAGAAAGAATTTGAGATCAGTCCAGTTCTTCTGGAACTTTTATATTTGGTTAGACACCTATAAAATATCAGGTTTCTGGATTTCACTTAAGACACGCATATCAAACATAGAGCATGTATCCCAGGATAGTGGGTAGCCAAAAGGAAACAACGCAGGTTTTACCTGTCTTAGCCTGGAAAAGAGTCAGTTCTCAGCCCTAGCTTTAGAAGTTTTGTATGCAACAAAGTTCCCGTGCAACAAAACCAAAATTATTCATGCTTTGAATCTGCACCCAAAGGACTTACAAAGATCTCATTAAAAACCCATCAGTTCAGGTCAGGGTCTCTTGCGAGTATTTTGACAGGAGCCTGGCTGGCATTTATTTTATTTATTCCATGCAAACCAAATAAAAAAATGTTGTGAGCAAAGAAACCCTATTAACAGAAATAGATGACCAAAAGGCCGTCTTTGGAAAAGTAAAAAAAAAAAAAGAGACCAGTATAAATAGCCATGCTTACAAGGCAATGGATAGCCTAAAACAAGCCCTCAAAGCTAGCAAGCTAGCTAGCAGGCTGGAAGAACTGCCTGAGTGCCTTTCTCAGCCTGCTTTGTTGTTGTCGATACTAAACGTGGCTTGTGACTACTCATCAATGGAGTCTGGCTTTCTATAGATCCGGGCTGAATTAATTGTTCCCTGCCAAACGATCCTGAGCAAGCGATTCCTCCTCGGTGCTTTTCTTCTGCATTATAAAATGCTGGCGGTACCCCTAGATTGCTAGTCAGTGAATTCTGGCTGTCTGTGAAGGTGGGCTGGAATAATGCATGTAAATCCCTAGCAGAGCAGTGCTCCCACAGAATCAGGGCATCCTTTGTAGTGCTTTCACTAGGTATTCAGTGGAGCAAATAATAGATTGACATAATACAAGGTTACCAGCTGAGACATTCAGAGGGCCAAAAAGCCAGCTCCTTCTATCTAAGAGGTGACAAGGAACTCTATTAGAGGAAAATGTTTATTCAGCTTAAACCATCTTTTCGTCTCTTTCTCTGTATGTGTGGGATGGCTGTGTTTTTGTGTGTGTGTGTGTGTGTGTGTGTGTGTGTGTGTGTGTGTGTGTGTGTGCATGCTTCTCCCTTCACCTTCCATACACATGGAGCAATAAAGCCTTTCCCATGTATTACCCACCCTAATAAGTAAAAATTACATAGAGTAAAAGAAATACGGAAATACTACAAAAGCCACGAAAAATTATCCGAATAGCTTTAGAAATTTTAAATTTTTTTCTCCATAAAGTGAGGCAAATTTATTTTCACTACTTTCACTAATTTTCATGCTGTAGCACTAACATGCAATCATAAAGATGCCTTGGCAGTTACATTTGCTATAGTAGAATATAGCAAGTATTGGTCATCGTATCCTATCCCACGTTATTGGACAATCACTTCAATGAGCCTTAGAGTTAGCTCCCCCGCTGCACCTCTCCTCCTGTCCCAAGGTCGCGATGCTCAGAACCCTTCCTACATCCCCAAAGTATCTTCTGTCTCTGCAGTTAGGACTTAGTTTCTTTCTTTAATCTGCTCAGAAATACTTTTTCCTCTACAGATTGTGGGATAGCATTTTCTCAGTCATTGAGATGCTGGGGACCTGCTTGGTGGAATAAGCAGGACTGTGTGTGATGTCTGATTTACTTACTGGGAAGCTTAATTCACTTCTAAGTGAAGAGGCATTTCTGAAAAACAGGAAAATGAGCTTCTTAAAAGCTGTCAAATATAGCATCAAGTAGGATAAGGAGAGATGGCTCAGAAATTTAGAGCACATACAGTCCTGCAGAGGACCCAAACACGGTTCCCAGCACCCAAATCAGGAAGATTATAACTGCCTGTAACTCCAGCTCCAGAAACTCTGACACCATCTACTGGCCTTGGAAAGCGCCTGCACTAACCTGCACATATGCCCCCCCAAACACACACATGTACACACACACACACACACACACACACATACATTAAAAATAAAATAAATTTAAAATATGTGTGCAGCACCAAGGAAGTGCCAAACGTTACATTTTTTTCTTCTTCTCTAAGTGTCATTATTAAAATTAATTTATCACTCACTGGTGGGTGCAGGCAATGGCTCCCAAGACTGTGCTGAGATGACTGATGAAGATAATGAGGATGTAAAGAGAAGAAGACGGGTGGGGGGTGATGAAGGAAGGAAAAGGCTGGTAGAAGAAAGTCCACCACAAAGCTCATTAATGGAGAATGTGGGTCCCATTGTGAGTGTATCCATCTCACTTCCATGATCTGCTGTTGAGCATGAACTGGATACAAACCACAAAACCCATTCTGCTAGGATGGCTACAATCCTATTTATTTTTATTCCACTGGGCATTGTTAAGTAATATGGAATGAATTCACTTGCATTTCAGGTAGGTGTCCTTCCCAATTTTTGCTCTGGATCTGTTAAGAAGTTACGTATGAATTTCAAGAAGGCACCATGTTCTTTTTGCCCTTTCTTCACTGTTTTGTAACTGAGGTTGACTTAGCTCTTGAATAATGAGGTAATGACAAAAAGGAAAAAACATGTCATGCAGATGATTAAGGTGAAATACTGGCTCAGTCTCACTAAAGTGATATCATTTTGGCAAAAATAAAAAGCTAAATAAGTTTGCATAGTGAAGTATCACTCTGTGTCCTTTCCAATAACTCCTTAGGTTTTTCTACCAAACACTTTTTAATCAAATTTTGTAGTATCACCATTATTAAAAGACACTTCCTGGGTATAATTAAATATCAAATAACCATTATCATGAAATGATAACCTAGTATTAGGTAGAGTACATATATTGTTTGTAGCTATAATACAAATATCATAGTCCACAGTCCGACCCCCCCGAACTAGTACTTGGCCAACTTTATTTTCTCAAATATTGTTATCTAAATTATTAAAGGGAAGTCTGTTTGTCTGAAAAATTAAGATGAAGGACTACAGGTCAGTGTGTAATTTTGGAAGAGCTGGGGCTTGCTCCCTGGACTGTACTAGCTGAGCTGAGTTGTCACCTTCAAGGATTCCTCTGCTTGCAAGAAATCATCTGCTCTGTCATCATTACAGTGACAATATTATAGAGACTAAAGCATATGATGCTGTCTTTACTTGACTTGCTCTTTACAACCAATGTGCCTTTTTTTTCTTTTTCCTGCCTTATTGCAATGGCTAAGATCCTCACCACAAGTGTAAGCAAAAATGCTAAAACTTCACAGTAGCTTTCTTTACATTTTCAGATCTTAAGAGAAAGTATCTAGTCTTCATCTACCATGTGTCATGGCAGCTATGTTTTCACTAATACCTTGCATCAAAATTTTTAAAAAATTATTTTTTTCTGTATGTTGTATTCAAGAAAATACAGTGAATTTTGTGAACTTCTTTATCTGCATGTTATCTTTGTCTTTTTGTGTTAACATTCTGAATGACACCATCGGTTGTTTGAAAATTACATTCCTGGGATGTAATTTACTAACAATGTATTGTATTTTAACATATTACTATTTCAACTTGCCAATATTTTCTTTTTTTGTTGTTGTTTTACTTTTTGTAACAGAGCCTCATTATGTAACCTTGGTTGGTCTGGTATTCACGAGATAGCTCAAACTTGTAGAAATCTATTGTCTTTTCTGAGGCTTATATTTTTAACATATTTATATTATTATTATATAATATCTATACTGTAATATACTATATATTATGTGTTGATATATTTATAAATTGGTTTCATATAAACCATTTACTTCAGGGTCTTTCCCTACTTGCTCTAATCAACTTTATCTTTTAAATGTTTAGGCCACTTATATTTAATGCAGTCATTGTTGGCTTTTCAGCCAACCTGTGCAGATCTTGTCTACTGGACATGGGATCTAAGAACCTTAAAGAATGGGGTGGACTATAGTCTGATGCTGTGCAGAACTTTACTTCAGCTTCAGTGTACTTATTATACATGAATGAAACAATGAAAGCAATGATCCAAGGAAGGCTATTTGACTTTATAAAGGCATGATTAGAAAAACATGTAAATAGATGTCAGTAAACACATTGTAAATATTAACAGATCAGCCTTTCCCAAAACGTTTTCAAGACAGACCAGTGTTAACACAACTGCCTGGCATATACTACAGATTATATCTAGGGAGTCACAAAAGCAAAACAGAAGGGGAGGAGGGAGGGAACTACAGGGAGGGAGACAAAGTGAATAAAGTGTGATTAATAAAAAATTAAAAATAAATAAATAAATGGGAAAAAAAAGAAAAGCAGAAGGCCTTATCCAGATTCAGGGTACACTGACCAGATTGGGTTCTATAGCTATCTTCTGACATCCAACAAGAATGAACATGTCTTGGAAATTGAATGTAAATGTTTGCCACAGAAAGCACAAAATCACATGTACAGGGGAAAAAGTACACCTGAAGAAAAAAAAAAAAGCATCCCTTTTCCTGGAGCCTCCCTCACAGTTCCCCAAGGCATCGTTCAACATGGGTCGTCCTATGACCATGTTCCAATAGTTCTTAATGTGGTTCGGTGTAAATCAAAAAATCATCTTTTTTGCTCTTTGGTGCGTTTTTACTTTTTCTTCCTTCCCCTGACTCCTTCTGAACTAAGTGGAGATTTATAAGATTTCTTGTTACCGTCTTCACTTTCCATTCCTTTGTAATCTATATTAGTTCGTACTTTTTCAGTTTTGTCTAGAACCTGCCAATGCGCATGTTTGACCTGTCATCACCTGTCTTCCGCCAATTATGCACTACCTCACATATAACATAAAAACTTGACAACAAAATACTTTTATCTCCTTATTGTCTTCTGTGCCACTTACTGCCACATCACTTGCTTCTGTATAAATTATAACTTCTGCAACATAGTGATGTGATTGCTATGATTCATATTTTAATTTTGCAATCATACTTTACAGTGTGATTCCCTAGCAATGGTCTCGTTGCCTCGTGTGTAACTCCGACCATCCATCTCATTTTACTGTCCACACTTCATGTGACAATTTATGGTGCCCATCTCTTCGCATGAGATTCGTTCTGCTGTTTTTGTCTCAAATGTTGTTTTTTTTTTATCTTCATTTTGAGCTGTGTTTTCACTTAGCATACAGACTTAAGTCGCATTCTCTGACGGCACTCTAAGGTTCTCCTGTCTCCCTGCCCTATGCTGTTTCAGGCAAGAGATCTATATTCATTTCTGTATCCATCACTCTGCCTTTAATACAATCAGAAAGTGTGTTCTCAGGGTCCTTTAGGCTTTTGCTTTGTGGCTGATTTCGAGGAGTTCAGTTGCCATGTGTTTAGGTGTGGCCATATGTTTATCCTGATTAAGATACAGTAAGATCCAGCAATCTGTAACTTACACTTTTCATATCACTTAGAACAATGGCAGCCATTATTTTAAGCATGTTCTCTGCCCCCGCTCTGGGCCCATTTTTCTACTTTGAATTCAATACTTTGAATGATGATGCAGGTTACATAAAATGTGATGTTTTACAGTAGGTAAATGAGATGGCTTCAACTTCTTTCAGTTTTTAATCATCTTTTATTACCTCTGTTTCTACTTGAAAATTTTTATTGCACATCTTTCATATCCTTTGCTGTTTCTCCCTTCTTAATTCCTACTCTCTGGTGACACCAATACAGTGATGCTTCA
Organism: Meriones unguiculatus; assembly: GCF_030254825.1. Lineage (NCBI taxonomy): Eukaryota > Metazoa > Chordata > Mammalia > Rodentia > Muridae > Meriones > Meriones unguiculatus. The sequence goes on along the minus strand of NC_083357.1, from coordinate 65,284,419 downwards.
GTGGCTGGTGTTATGTTTCTCAACATTACAAATTATTTTATACTTTTCTGTTGTGTCTGTATTATGTTCCTGATTTCTTTAGATCCTTGAATAGATCTACAGTTGTTTCAAAGCCCCTCAAGGACTTACCAATTCTTTCATTTATGTCACTTTTAATCTATTTTTATTGCTTAAATTATCTGGATATTAAACACAATTCTTGCTTCTTTGCACATAAAGCATCTTTTTTTTTTTTTTTTTTTTGGATTGTGGCATTTGTAAATATGACTTGATCAAGCCTCTGGATCTTGTTGTCCACACTTAATAAATGACGGTCTTTGTTTTGGAGGCAGATGTGTGGGCATGCCCAACCCTTTTGAGACTCCTTTTAAAAGTCTGTTAGCACGCCTCTGGAGTTTAGTGAGCTTGGCTCTGTTATGAGGGCACAATTCATTTTAGTCATCATTGAAATGCTCTGGGTTCTTGTTGTGTTTGTTTGTTTGTTTGTTTGTTTGTTTGTTTTTCACAATGGCATATTCCTTAAAATGTCTTCGGCTCAGCAGAACTTGAGCATGCCTCACCTCATTGTGAGCACACACTACCCACTCCCCGTGTGTGACCTCGTCTGCAGTCAGTCTCAGCAGCATGACTGTACAGATACCCTAAATTAATTTTCCTGATTTGTCTCTACTGTGGTTTTCATTGCTGCTTGTTTGTTTATTGTTGTGCTTTTACACAGTGTGACCTCGTCAAGATTCCTCCTATATATTGCCCCTGGACCACAGTCCCCAAACACATCTCTGACTTCTCAACTCTGAGCTGTTACCTTCTTCTCATTAAACTCTATTCCCTGAATCACACTGTTTAAAAAAAATTAAGGTTTCAAACAGAAAACAAGGGTGGTTTATATTTTCATCAGGCTTGGAACATAATTTAGAAACATGTGATCACAGCCACCATATTACTGAATGTGGAATTCCTGCTGATCAAAATCCCTAAGGTCTAAAATCTCACAAAAGAAAAGTAAAATCCTGAAAAGTAATTTTGAATGCTTTAAAATATATTTATTTATATTTACGTATTTCATTTGAGAATCCATCAAAACTGAGACCATCACTTCCTGGACCACTTTATATGATCAACTATAGAATAATAATATGCATATTTTGTCAGTCAAAGCCCTGAGCTATAAAACCAGCTGTAAGTGTGGCAGGCATGAACAGACCAGCTACATTTAAAAAAAAATGGGTCAGGAAGTGAAATGGATAGATGCATGTCACTGCAGCTGATCATACCATGTGGTCATTTGGAATACCATGATTAACCACCTGAGCCTTTTGACAAGTGACATCAAACCTTGTGCCTCACCATCATATGTGCATGCAATCGTGTAACAACTCAGTGTCTCATATGTGCGTGTCCAAAATGGACAGTTCTTCATGAGTTCATTATTTTTGTGCCCACACAAAATGCTTCCATCGAGTCAGCAACCAGTCAGAAGCCAAAAGCCCAAGGACCCACACAGTTACCACCATAAGTCCTGGGTTTCAAAGACTAGTGAGCCTGAGGTGGTTTTCCAACACCTCAGAAGAAACTGTCAGCTATAAGAGAGGGGTCTGCTGTCTTCACGTGCTCTTCCTGGGTCTCCCAAGGATTAGCTGGTACTACCTCCCCTGATCTTTCCCACCTTGTTCACACATACACTCTCAAGCGGATCTCTGGAAACAGCATCATGGTGTCATCTAAAGTATGTTTTAACAGGGTTCCTACGCACTCAGACTGCATAACGTAAAGTAACGTGAAGCCGAAAACACTGTCACTCCCTTCCTGTAGAATTCCGTTTCTGGCTCTTCTTGCAGCCTTCCTTGACTTCCCAGCTGTGCTTGCGGGAGTGTCCCATCTGGCACTTTCGTTTTGTGATCACACTCAGCGTTTAGACTGGGGGTTTTGGTCTTTTGGGATCTCGGGCTTCTGGTTGTGTTTTTCAGGGCTATGATCATATCAGTCTCATGAAGATGCTTCACTTCGTTCCCTAGGCGTTCGTGGGAAGAACCATCCTGCTAAGAATAGGCAGTAATTTTTGAAGTTTTAAGAAGACACCACTTAGGGGAGAGGGAGTTGATTCAGTCGGTAAAGTGCTTGTCTGAGACCTATCCCGAGAACCCATGCAACAACAGCCACGTGTGGCAGCATGTGTTTATAACCCCAGCACTGAAGGGGGCAGAACAGGCTGACAGATCAGGAGGGGCTCACTGGCCAGCCAGCTGAGCCTTCTGGGTGACAGCCAGCTCAGTGAGAGACACAGTCTCAAACACAAAGGGGTGTGGTGCCGGAGAAATGATACCTGCGGCTATGCCCTGACTTCCAAATTTACACACGTGTGTGCACACATACACACACTCACACACATCCCTCAACCACTCTTTAAGTGCATTAAAAATAAGCAAAGTTGCCTAACTTCTAGCCTCACTTTCAGACAAGCCCCCTCATTATCATAGATAATTTTTCTGTATATGTATATAACTCTTCCAAGCACAGATTACATATGATGCCATTGGCTTCCTGAACAAAAACTCCCCATTTTTTCAAGACATTCTTCATATATCTAGATCGCAATGCTTTTATCCTATGACATCCATCATATAAATAATATACACCAAGACAGGCGATCTGCGGACATTTTATTCCCATTTTTATTCTTCTCAAGAAAGATGCAGGAGACAGGATAAGAAAGAACACATTGAGAAGACTATGCTGCTTGAATTTAGGAACACAGAGTAGAGCTGCATTCCTCTGGCAGGAATTTCAAATAGATGGAACTATGAAGTGTCTACAGCCACTACTGCTTTCACACACTTCCATTTTTTTCCCCTTGTGTGTGTGTGGGGGGGGGGCTGCACATGTGCCCATGTGTGTGGAGACTCAAGGTTGGAGGCCTGGAAAAATCCTCCATCTCTCCTCCATCACATCCAGTGAGGCAGGGTCTTTCAGTGAAATTTAGAGCTTTCCTATTTGGCTAGCCTTCTTGGTCGGATAGCTCTGCGGAAACCCCTCCTGTCAGGTTTCAGAGGTGGGTGTGACAGGCAGGCCACCACATCCACTCAGTATTTATGTGGGCTCTGGGTATCTGAACTCTTACCCTCACGCTCGCTCAGCAAGCCCCTTCACCACTGAGCACTGAGCCAGCTCCCTGTCTCACCCCACCCCCACCTCCTTTACACCATCCTGGTTAAGGCACAACTTCTGCAAAAGTGAAGTGCCAGAAGCCCCAATTATTATGGTTCTGCCAGAGTTACCAATTCTGTTTCCCCCAAGTGGAGCCCGTGCTTGGAACAATGCCTAGGACTCTGAAGAGCAGGTTGTAGAAGCCACAAAACCAGAGGCTCCTAATTAGGACGCATTTGCTGTTTTCCTCCTTCCCTTCGCTCTCCCATTCCCTTTCTCCCTCTTCCCTTCTGTCTTTCAGGAGCGTGGTACCTGGGGTAGTGAAGGAGAAAGAAATCTGAAAGCCTTCTCGTCCAGTCCTCCGGGCAGTTTTCAGTACTAAACGTCACTGACTTCCTACAACTAGTGTGACGAAGACAGACGACAGAAGGGATGTGATTGCATTGGATGCAACTACCGTTGGCCTGTGGATACAGGATGCAGTTGAGCCACTTTAGTGATATAGAGACACTGCCCCATCTAAATTACAGAGCTCTCTAAAATTTAGTCTTTTTCTCAATTTGATTTCTTAATTTCCCATAACAACAGGGCTTTCATAGACTCTAAGAACACACCCAGAGACTTAGACCTGACATGGCATTAATAAACTTACACAGTGGTGACTGAAATACCACCCACTCTGGAGGAAATCCCGCATCGAGAATACATCCTCGTATCCTGTATCCTGTAACAAGGATAATTCTGCTTTAAATTATTTATGCCGATCTAGTTTTACAAACATTTGTCAAAGGAACAGTGTCAGTGGGTTAGTGATGCTAAATGAAAGAAGAATCATCTTGGGCATCAGTGTGTCCCCTTCTGTTCATCTCTGTCACTCACATGATGAATACATGCCGTCTTCATGTTCAGATCAAGATGACTGGTATGTGCTTAAAAGCGCTGCCTATCCTTTTCTCATACACTCTTGTATTAATATTATATCTGTATAGTGTGTATTGTATAATTTTATATAACATAATTCATAATTTAAAGGAAACAGTAAGTTTCCTTTAAAGGTATTTGAAACACTCTGCTTGAACTAGAGAACGTTTCCCTTGAGTTTGGGGGCTTTAAGCAGGATATTGTAAAGTTCGCCTTATGAAGGGCCAGAAAAGGCTTCCTTTAAGTCAAAATCATTTAGAAGTCACATAATATCTCCAGTAAAAAATAAGATGTTTTTCCTAAAAGGGAAAATGAAGTTGGTCCTGGGTAAGAAAGAAAGAAATTTCCAACAGCTGTGAGGAAGAGAAAAGGAGAGAGGCTGAGACGATGTGAAAGAAATGATGGAACCAGACAGTAAAAGTAAGGGCGTTCTTTCTTACACGTAGTCTCAGGGGAAGCTTGAGCCGTTATCTAAGGTCCACCTGGGAGATTCTCTCTTCTATTTGCCCTTTAGTGACCTTGAAGCCACTGGGGGAAATGCAGACCAGCTGGCACAAGGCTCTGTGGACACTTTGTTTCCACTGCGTCCGAGTGCAGAATTAACAGCCAAATCCCTCTGCAATAACCTCTGTCTTCAGAATGTCAAATACTCTCCGTGCAAGTGTCATCAGAGATGCACAGTGCCCTAATAGAGAAAGTCCTCTAAGAATGTGACATTGATCACATCAGTCAATGGAAGAAAACTGGAGACCCAGGTTTCTCCAGGTCTCTTCCACTACTAGGATCCTGAACAATGAGTCTTGCTCATTTCCGCCTCCTGAGCAGATTGCTACACTCCATTGCCTTTTACTGAAACGGTTTGCAACCATAACTATCCCCAGGGAGGCAGCAGAGAAGCAGGAAGCAGGGAAACAAAGGATGCGGAGGACAAATTGCACTGGAAGGCTGCAGGGCGTGAAGAGGGGCTTCAGCTCCCGGGAGGCTGCTTAGTGACCCTTGCCTCAGGCCCCCTGCTCACTGCCAGTCCTTTTTAACCTTGTCGCCTTTATGCAGAAGGAGATGCCGTGACTGGTGAGAGCTAAACCATCAATAATGGATATATGATGTCCCTCAAACCCATTCGAGTTTTTAAAAGGATAAAGGAATAGAAGCAAAGGAGACTCTAGTCACTTTCCTGACTCCCTTATGGGGGAAAAGATGGAGTTACTAATAACTGCAAAGAACTCCTATAAATTGCAAATGAATTTAGAGTCTTCCTGAATGATAAGTGGACACTTTCCCAGGAGACCAACTGCTTGCCTGTGCCAATGAAGGGCAGTTTCCTGGGCAGTCTGTGGGGAAGTACCAGGATGCTTGCTCTCTAACAGAAAACATTCTTGCAGAGACCATCAAGCTTAGGAGGTGTTTCAAATCTTGTACTTTTGTGGGCCACACTGTCCAGTCACAGGCTGCTCAACTGTTCATCAGGTCTCTGCTTTCAGGAAGAAAAGAAACAGGCAGGAATAAGAATGTGACTTTTATTTTGTCAATCCTAGTGTCTCTTCTAGTTTCTCTGCACCTTTTCATAGTTTTATAAGAAAATGAAATAGGAAATATGTATCTGCTCATTTACATTATCAGAACTGTATGAAATCTTATAGGAGGCAAATTCCTGCCCTGGCTATCTTCAAAGTCTCTGCTTTTCCCTTCTTTCAGCATGGGGTTCCTGGAAAAATATTTAATTATTTGGAGTCCATTGTTCCAACTATATGGCAATCAAAGGGAAGGGAATAAGTGCCTCTCTTCAGCATATCCACACAGAGTGTCTCCCTTGCATCAGAGGACAAGCTACCTTGCAAATGCACACAATGCAGGAACCAAATATGCCTGGAGCTCGGTTGAATGCTGCTACCGTTTTCATGAGCTAAAGGGAACTGTCCGTACACATTTTGCTAATTAAATAAGCCACATGAATTATTCATTTCTCAGAGCATGGATATAGTCATATTTTAAACGTTATTACTTCCTCCATCAGATAATCAGTTTCCTCCAGGAAGCTCTTCCTGGTCACCTCAGCTAATAGAAATCTTTGCTCTTGAGTTCCTGTGACATTTGCGACTGACATGTCCACAGCTCACGTTACAGCTGCTTTCAAACTCAGAGACCTTTCTCGGGGTGTCTGAGCAGCCACAGGAGCCAAGAATAAGCATCAGGGCCCCGGAGCCCTCATTCGTCTTGGTCAGAGTCTAGCCAGGAGACTGGAGCTATTCAATTCCCCTTTGACCATCGGAGGGCTCTGGGGTGGCATTACTCAAAGAATTGAATTGCAGGCTCTTCAGGAGCTGGGCTGCTGCAATCTAAAAGCTTTGGGGGCAGAAATGACATTCATCTTAATCAGTGTTAAAGGTTAATGGACAGATGTAGTTGGCTCTGTAGATGTGTGGGGTATTCCCCTCCCCCCAACTGGCACTTCGCTAAGACAAAAAAATAAAATCTGCAGAAGCCAAGAGGAGATAATTAAAAAGCAAATGTCGGTTTTGTTTCCAAGACATCTATTTTCTGTTCTAAACCGCACACCTTTGCCCTTCCTGTTGTGTCTTCAGCCAGGGGAGTGGAGAAGGTCACCTGAGAGGTGACAGAGAAGATGTTGCTGACTCAGAGAAGGCAGAGGTGCCCTGAACTGCAGGTCCCCATCCCCGTCAGTCCCACATTTGCTCGCTCATGGACTCCCATGGCCCACTGACGAGCCATGTCTCTTTTGCGGCTGCAAATGCACATAAAAGCACACAAAAGTGTGGAAGGCAAAGCCTGTTCCGCTGAGTGACTCCGGAGCCCATCCTCAGTCAGATGCAATGAGCTAGAGCCTGCTCCAGCATCTCCACACAAAGGGAACAACTGCACCAAACAGCTCTGTGGCAGCAAGGGGGCAGAAGTGGCCGAGCCGGGTCTGCCGCACACACCCGCAAAGGGAAAATGTCTTCCCACCTTCCTGTAAGAACATGCAGCAGAAGCAGCTAGCATGGGCTGAGACAAGGTCTTCCAGCTGGTCAGAGGTGGGGCAAGGAGCCAGCCCAGCAGAGCTGGGGCATGAGTCAGCAGGTTCCCTGTGTCCAGGCAGCATTGTCCCTGGGAATGAGCTGTTTCTATTTAAGCTATGGTTTCATTCTCCCATATGGAAGTAATCCCTGAAGCAGGTTGCCATTTGTTTTTTGTTTTGTTTTTTGTTTTTTTTTTTTTAATTAGCAGTATAATCCTTATCACCACAGAATTCAGGCAGGCACTTTCTCCCTTTGTCCTTTATATAGGAAAGTGTGGTGCTGAGGCAACCACAGACACAGTTCAAGGTCCAGCTGTGCCACTCACTGTCGCAAGAACCCAAAGCAGTCACAACCCCTTGCTGGGTCTTCATTTCTAAGTCAATACTGTTGGCTCCCAAGAGCTTTCTGTGTCTGTTCCTCCATCAACTTCTTGATGGCAGAACTCCAGGTTTGGCTAAGGTCAAGGAAGATGCCCACTTCCCAGTCTATGGGATCAAGAACTGATTAGGGTGCTTGCCCTCGATCCATTGATTGATGGAAGCATGGGCATGTTGAATATTCCATAAAATGAGATCTAAGACCACATCCGACTTCTGAAGATGTTTGTCTACCCAAGGAAAATGATGCATACTTCTCCATATACAACTCATGCTGTCGCTATGAGGAGAAATGTCCATAGAGCAGAGATGAAGACAAAGTAGAGTGGCTCGTATCTGTAATCCTGATGCAGGGTTTTGAGAGCCACACACCTTTCACAGCCCAGCTGTGCATGACTCGAGTCCCTAAAATTCCTGACACTGAAGGTCATCAAAGACTCACCGGTGACAGCGTCTCTTCATTCATTGCCTCCAACCAATGAAAATTAAATACTTGGACTTCTAGGGGAGTCCGGAAAGGAGAATCAGGCAATCAGGCTTTATTGAGAATTTTTCCAGAAAAGTGATTGAGGACAAGTGTGAGAAACATGTTAGAGTGGAAAAGGTCTCTAAGAGAGGAGAAAGCCACTGATTTTCCTTAGGACCATGCTAGAAACTTGGCAGAGGCTGCGGTAATCTCCATTGAGATTGGGTAAGTCTCTGAGCTATTGTGGACTGAGTCAATGGAGGGTCCACACACCTCTTGGCCCAACTGTAGCTATTAACATGTACTGTCCACCTAGTTAGGGGTGGCTGAAGCATCCTTTTTGTCTGTCTCTGCCACTGGCTTTGTTAGTTGTTGACCTTGACAATCTTTTAGCTATTAGTCACTTGGCCAGCATGATTACCCTCCAGCCTTGCAGGTGTCTTGCTGACTGTTAATTATACTAAGCTCTCTGGCATTGGTGGTGGTCGGCCTTCACAGTCTGCTGGCCATTAGCTCCTGGCTGGTATTGCTACTTCTGACCTTGCAGGTGTCCCAAATGCTGTTAATTACACTAAGTGTTCTTTGTCCTCACTGCTACCAAGAAGGAGCTACAATGTCATCTCTTTATCTTTAGGATAGTGTGGGGTCTCTTTTCTGAAACTGGGATGAGCTCTTTAGAAACTACCCTTATTTCCCAATCAATCCATCATAATGCTGTCTTAGAAGCAGCGTGTTAAAACAGCAGCGTCTAGCATGTTTCCCGAAGGAGAAAGGCTTCTGGGGTAAGTAAGCTGGCTCTCCCTCACTGGCCTGTTTGGTTCTTGTTGCTGTGCTGAACTGACTCACATCCAGAAGCAAGCGTCTTTGCTTCTCATCCTCGACGCTCCCGGCTTCACTGTTTTAACCTTACACTCCGTTTTTGCCTTAACATCCATGCCCACTTTCACATGTATGGCCAACTTACAGTTTCCATCTTGGCTTTTCTGTCCCCTTTACTGCCTACTAACACCCAAGAGGCTGAAGCAAGAAGAGTGCCATGAATTCAGGCCATTCTGAGACATAGCCTAGGCTACAGAATAAGAGCTGGTTGCAACCCTCTCTTCTACCTAAGCCCATAAAACAAGATAGAAAGCATATTTACCATGCATGTTTCCTAACTTTCTCAGTTGTTCAAGGGATTAAACTACTAGATTCAGCTTCGGGAGATGAAATGAGTGACCCTCCATGGTAAGTTACTTTCAGCTGGGTGTTCTGTGACTGGCAGCTGAAATAGTATTCTGAGTCCATCATTACTGCTTCCCCTTTCCAGTCACCTCCTGTCCTTTCCCAGCCAGTTCCTGCTCTGACCAGTTGAGAGCAGCAGGGAAGCAGAGGAAGGAGTGACTGCACCCATCCTCAAAGGTTCTCTGTTCTCAGAGGCAACAAAAGGAAGGGAGAGAGTTTTGTAAAGAAGCTGAAAGGAGTACCAATGTCAAAAGCCCTTAGAGCAAAAGGGTATTGTACGTGTGAGAAGGTTATTTATAATATATCCAACATTGCACTGAAAGAAAATTTGAATGAGGTTGAGACTAAACTAACATATTATCAGATACAATGGATCTGAAGGTCCAGGGACATGTTAGGAAGAGAGAATTTGTTGTTTCTGTGGACCACAAGGAGCCATCAGTGACACTCATCTGATGGCAGCAGACATACATGAGGTTAAGGAATCAGGTGAGGGGTGGTCAGAAGGGATCCCAGGAATAGGTGGTTTCTCTGTCTCCTCCTAAGGAATGTCACTGACCACAGCCAGTGCAAAGGGCAGGTCTGGGGCTTTTTCTTCATGAAATGAAATGAGAAATACATGACTTGCCACTTTTACAGTCTTCAGCCATGATAGAATAAGGAAAGGTGATATAAATTTGGAAGTCCTGTGTGGAACTAACCTGACTGTTAGGGCTCTGAACGGCCCCACAAGTTTTCCTTCCCCTCAATAACAGGTTCTGTCACCTTACTGCAAGTCAGTATTCCCAACACATCTGAGGCCTCAACCATTTCCTGACACACAGAGGGTGCTTTAGCTTTCACTCAATGCACAACAATGACTATGAGCCAAGCACTGCAGTGCGTGTTGCTCCTAGGAGCCAAGAACCTGGAGATGGCAGCTGGGCCTCCTGCTCAGGGCCTTAAAACATTAACAAGTATGTTGGCCGTGTGGTTTCTTCGGCAAAGGTTCAACTACGGAAGCATCTGCTCCCCCAGTCACGTGGTTGCATGCAGCATTTAGCTCCCTGCAGTTACAGAATTTGTGACCTCTTGCTTCTCTCAAGCCAGCAAAGAGAAAAAAGAAATAGCTTATGTAGCTAAGTTGTTGAAGCAGGTCGCAGGTGCCACTCATGTGAGTGCAGAAAGACAGATGACACCAAGGCTCGATCCACAGGAGTCAGGAAACCTGAGAATCATCATAAAGCTTATCTACCTCAGAGACACCCACCCTGTAAAGCAGTTGAGTCCACACAACTGTGTTTCCACGTCTTCTGGGGCACACACTGTTCCCATGCCTCCTCCAGCCTAGTTTTCGGTGCCGTGGGCAAGTTAATACAGGAGCTGTCACAGTCCTTAGGTTGAGCAGGTCAGTAGCAAAGTAGGAAGCAGAATCTCATGCATCAGAGAGAGGAAGAGGAAAAGAAGCGAAAGGATAATGAAGAGGAGGTACTGTTGTTTAAACTGTTTACAAAACAGGCTTAAACCGAGTGTTAAACGGGCATCTGCCATTGTTGGCACCCACTGTGAGGCTTGGTGTGAGGTATAATCATGAGGAAGAAACCACAGCACTAGAGTCCAAGTTTGAGGTTCAGAGGCCCTTCCAACTGAAAACGTTTCATGGCAAATACTAAAAGAATGCCCCACTGTTTGATTAAAGAATATGAAAATCAGCAGTGAGACTTTAATAGTCATCTATCAGATTATTAAGTTTAACATGCAGCTTGCCTGAATGTTACCTCATTTATCTTACCTGGTGAAATCTGTCTTTGATATGAGGCTTTCCTAGATGTGAGATCTTCAAGACCAAGGAAGATAATAGGGGAGGTGGATAATGACATCTATACTGGCGGGTGGGTGGAGAGTAGCAGCTTGATAATAGACCCCTACAGAATCCCTACCACGTGAGAGATGTACTGGGGAGGAGAGCGATGGATAGAACCCAGGCTCTATAGAACAACTGCAGTTTCCTGAAAATCGGTCAGTAAGGAACAGGTCCAGATCCCCCAGGAACTTCTCCTTACAATGAACAGCCCTCCACATGAAGGAACGGACCTTTCCTATGAATCCTTAAGAATCCTTATCTAAGGTCCCTGTAGTCCCTCAGAAACAATCAAATGCCCATTCACTTTTTCTCTCCACTTTGGGAGAAGATGAAGGGATCTTGGCCCTCTCCACATGTTCAGACATTCTTGGAGTTGCAGTTTAACGTATTAGTTTGTTACGTCATTGCTTTGGGCTCTGAATAATTTGGGCTTTCCTCTCTCTCAATGGTTGGACTTCTCTGAACTGTTCATTTTGATAAACCAGCCATGTCCCATGTGGATGGAATTTCCCCCCAACACTAGGCTGCTTCTTCTGATGCCAGTCTAGGTTGTAAGGGGAATATATTGTTAGTAGCCTTCTACTTGGGCTTGAATTTCCTTCCATGTGGTTTCTATATAGAAGGCAAACAGACTATGAATCTATGACAAATGGCCACAGGTCTCTTGAACATCCATCTAAAAAAGCCTTAGGCCAGAGGTACAAAATAAGGTCATGTAGTTCACAAGTGCTTGCTTCATCAGCCATGAGAGATACCATATCTAATATCTATCAGTGACCATTCCCCTCTGCCTACCAGCCTTGTGCAATTTGCACAGTAGAAGACAATGCTGAAATGCTGAGACAGATGACACCTCCTGCCATGAATGTGATGGCCTTGTTCCTCTCCCTGACCCACACCAGAATGGCATTCATTATTTAACACTCTGAGGCTGGCAGAGATCATGTGACCAAATGATACCTGTATCTATCCCTTATTCTAGCAGCTCTAAGGACACATGCATGAGTTGCAAAAGTCCTTCCTCTGAAATCTAGGAAATACTACTGAAGCAAGTAGCATCTTTGATCGCTGAAACACAGTAAGGAACAGAGTCCTATTACCTACGTGGGTATGCTCCACTGAGAAAACCACAGACCTGCATTATTTTGCATCCATGAAATGTCCTTTCATGTGCTCACTTTTAGTTTCCACACAATGGGCTAACTTATTCCCAGCAGTTGCAGACTCCACTGGACAAGGTCTCCACATGATACAGACGGTGGCACGATTTTCATGGGTTCTGATTCAGGGCTTCAATTTCCTGTCCGAAACTCAGAAATCTTTCTGTGCTTTCAGTCCATGAAATATTAGGCTTTTTGGAGAGTTTGTTGAGCCCTGCAGGCTAATAGAAGCAATAATCAACATGACTATAATAAAAAAATTATCACTGATATTTATAGATTGCTTATAGGAAAATTCCACCAGGCTTTCAATTTTGAGATAAGATGTGGAAAATGTTCACTTGGAGGAACAAAACCAGGGAGAAGGGAAAATGAAGAGAGAAGCTTGGGCAGAGGTAGTTATGTATAGGTTGTAGATTATATCCTGGGCATGAGGCATAGCTTTGCTGATGTCCTGGATAGTACATCAGAAGGCCTATTATGAAACTTACGTTAGAATGCAGTCTAATGGTGTCATATTTATTTCTCCAAGGCAGTAAAAATGTAAGCATTTTTAGAATGCATAATTAAATGGCATAGCACAATGATACAAGGTATGAAAGGGAAAGGAACTTCATACTATCATTAAATTAAATGTAGATTAAGAAAGGCCTGTGAGAATAAAATTACTCATAAAAAGAGCTGTGAGTGGTGTGAAGATGGCAAAACTTGAATGAGAATATTACTCAAAGGACGCATTTAAATTAGAGGCTATGGTGAGAATTTTTTTCTAAACGGAAATGGAGACTAGTAAAACAAATCAAAAGCAAAGAAAAGTGGAGTTTCCATTTCCTATGAGCTTGAGAGCTCAAATTCTATTTGACATGAAAAAAATAAATAATGAGCATACAAGATAAACCAAAGTAAATGCCAAGTGTTTCATGGAGTATTTGGGCCCACAAATAGGCCGTATGAAAGTGATGGGCCCTGGCTGCTATAAGAGGGATTAGAAGAGGTCACTTTGCTAGCTGTAGACAGCTTTGAAATAAATAACAAAAGAAAAGAAATAGAAACTCTGACTCCCTATATAATTATGTCCTTCTTAGTCTAGATATGATAATTCTAGAAGTTCCAAGTGAATAAGCCAGCAGACTCTTGGTGTTGACAAACCTCAAGACTCTTGCATTAGCTACTTTTCTCATTGCTATGAATACCGGACAAAAGCAGCTTGAGGGAGGGCTTGTGTGGGCCCACAGTTCAAGGGTACAGTGCACCATAGCTGGGAAGTCGTGGTATCAAAACTGGGAGGCAGCTGGCCATAGCTCACCTTCAGTCAGGAAGCAGAGATGGAAGCCAGAGCTCCACACACTTTCTCCTTTTTGTTTAGTCAAGTATCCCACCCCTTTAAACAGTGCTGCCTGCTTGAAGGATTGGACTCAGACATCTATTTTCCCACCCTAGAAACTCTCTCACAAACACAGAGATTTATCTCCTAGGTGATCACAGATACCATCAGGTTGATGATCAGTGTTAATCATAACAACTATACTGGCTTGGGAGACTCAGAATGACACTGATTGAAGAAACATCAACTGGAGCATTGGAAAAAAAGGTGCTTAAGTCTATCAAAAACATTGACTGTAAGTTTGATGGCTCTACAAAGACAACCGAAGACTGTGACTTCCCCAGTGATGGTTACTCCCTCTTCCAGACAGATCAACATTTCCCAGTGCCTTTCAATTCTGTAAGATTTACTTAATACCCAAGATAGTTAGATGTAGTGAAAGACAAAAGCATCCTTGAAAAGGCCAAATAATTCAACTGATTCCAGCAGGAAATCCAAGATACAATATATAAGAACATTTGACTTCAGCATTAGACAGAAACTCAAGCCTAATTCTGATGTCACTGCACTAACATTGTATGACCTATCAAACAAGGTATGTGTCTTATCTCTTGTTATCTGTACTTGTCTTATCTGTAAACTGGAGACAATAATGGGGAGGAACACTGGTAGGGATTCCTGTGAGTACTGATCTAGTGCACATGGAATGTTCAGTTCTTGGCACTCAGTGCAAAGTCAGTATTTACTCCCTACAGCTTAAATGTCAACTTTCCCTTTTGTGTAGGAGAAATACCCTTATCTCTTTCCTATTAGGTCATCAGTTCATTGCATTTGAAGTATTTAACCTGCTTACACTGCAGAATATAAAATCCTGCTTAGACTTTCTATAGCCTATTCCATTCCAGAATGGAGCCATACAATTCAAAATCACATGAGGTAATACTATTATGGCACACAGAGTGAAATAGCTCCCATAGGACAAGGCTGGATTACAATTAACCAGTAAATTCTCCAAAGCTAAACAAAAGTTAAAGGACTCTTGAAATTGGTCAAACACGGTTGGGCATTTATTCATTATTTAGACCCCACCTTTGGTTTTCTTTGACCTCTTGGAAAAGAAGCAATCATATAATTGGATCATAATTTTTTTCCCAGACTTTTAAAGACTCTTTCTTTGTAGATACCCGAGACCTAAGAAGGAGACCCTCATGGCCATGATAACACAACCAGACTCACTCTCTTCTTTCCTTTGGCAGAAAACCTTTATATGAACCCACATTTGTTAATGGTACAAGGGTGGCTGGCATGACTTGTGCCTTCAGAAAGATCATGTGCCATTCAAAGAACAGTGTGTATCTAGTTAGGAGTCATGGAGCATTCTAAACCCAAATCTAGAGTTCAGCTACGACTCCACAATACTTCCATTTTCTGATGAACTGTCCCTGCACATTCACCAATTTAACAGGCAATGACAACCTCAGCACAGTCTGAGTCAAGAATCAAGAAAGAAAAGAAATGTGGCCCAACTGCTCTCCAGCAAGAGCATGAAGACAATGTGCAACAGGGCAGATATACATAAGAGCTCAAACAAAATGAGCCCCAGTGAAACCTGACCTCATTCCTTCAAGTCCCACAAGAATTAACACATGAAGCCAAACTGATTTGTGTTTATCCTTTAATTCAGTCACCCTTTGATCTCATTATCTTCTACAAATTTATTTATAACTAATATAATTAGCTTGTAGTACAAGTATGACAAACATCTCGATATGATATGACTTTACTAATATGAAGTTCAGTTGAAGAATTGTCCCAAATAGTCCAAACAAGTTGTACATCAAGCATACACAATGCACAGAGGAGTGTTTTCTGCTGTCCTCAAGTTATGACTGTGACACAAGAACCAATTACTGTAGTTTTCATACATGGACATAGTATTAAACTGACTCACAATGGTTTATCATTATAGCCATAGAGCAGTGCATCTCTCAACCTTCATCAAAGATGCTTCAATTTGTAATAGATTGTGATTATTACAATAGAGGTCCACAGCTGGCAAAGGTGCAGAGAATAAAATATTGCAGAATGCGCAGTCTTAAATGGGACATCTGTATCATACCCTTCCTTCCATGACTGAGATTGTTGAGGAAGAGGGAATAGAAAGATTGTAAGGGCCAGAGACAATGAATGACTATGAGGAAACAGTGTCTTCTGGATACAACAAGAGAGTTGCACATGTGAATTTACACAAGTTGTGACAACATGCATGAGACCTGAGCGAGGTCAAGCCAGGCCAAATCCCAGCATGAAGAGAGGATGTATGCACAAAGCTCCACCTCTAGCTGATGATCTATTGGCAACTGATACTTGCAAGGAGAACAAAAGAGTTTGAGGCAGTGGTGCAGGGGGGGGGGGGGGATAGTTGATCAAACTTTACTAGATGACCACACAAGAGTATATAAGCAGCACAAACTGAGGACATGAGTAGGGTAGGTAGATCTGGAGGAACTGTGGGGAGGCAGATGAATATGAGCAAAATATATTGTATAAAATTCTCAAAGAACTAATAAAAAATAAGGAAACAAAAAAGGAAAAAATAAATGTGAAATAAGTGAGATAATAAATGTGGAAAAATATGACAGGAAAAGTTGCATTTTAAGGTCAAGTTCTACCTGCAGTTAGATGTGGACACTTCTTAGCAACGTCCATGTACTTTTATGTTCTTGATACTATTGATACCCAAAATAATAATTGTTGCCCACAACTTAGCAAAGCTATATGAAGCAAATTCTATGTGGTGGACAATGTCCTATATATTAATAATATACTCATGAATAACAGTAGATGAAATTTCTACTTTTATAGAAGTTATAGCATAGTAAAAGAAAGATATTAACATAGTTAATAAGCGATTCTCTCAGTGTGAATATGTGTGCATATACGTGCATACAGATTTTTCTCAAGAAAAGTTTTAGGGTAAGATAGTAGACAATGTGACTTAACGTGGAGGCTCAACAAATATCCTGAGGAAGCTGACATTTAGAGGTTGCAAATCAAAGGACTTATCAACATTAAGTACAAGTTGCAAAGAAATATTAACATTGAGTAACATACTCAAGAGTCCTGTGGCTGAAGAAGCAGAAGTGGATATTTGTAAGCGTGAGCAACAGAAATTATTCATAGCTTCAATATAAAACAACACAGCATGCAGCTTAGCTATCTGAGTAAAGGCTGTGCTTCTATGGAGCAGAGGACACTGATATATAGACTGATATATGTATATACTGATATATGATATATATACTCATATATATATATGGTGGAGGGAGGCTCCTGAGTATGTTTTAGGTAAGCTACCAGTTAAAAAGCTTTGTTACATTATAAAATAATATAAGTATAAAATAGAAAAAGTCATTCATATATTTTAAGCCAATTTTATTCTCATAATTAATGTGTTTAATTCAGTGCTGAGCATAGCATGATGTAAATTAAGAACAGTTGGAAACTAGTGCAATGTACTTAACGTTATGTTCTCTGAAAATTCCCTTACCTAGAGACTCAATCTTTTAAGGTCTGGAGCTCACCTTTCCCTTTCTCTTTTGTTCTGTCAGAAATATTTTGTGACTGTCTGCAAAGAGCTTGGAATAGCCTAAGAGGTACCACTAGAGTCATAATAATATCTGTCTTCAAGGAGTTCATGGCTTTAGAAAAAGATCTTGAATTATATAAACAATTATAACATAGTATTACCACTGCTCTTGGTTGCCCACCAAAACTTAATAGCAAGACCCTGAAGAACCACACAAACTGCTTTCAGGGCATGGTGAAATCATCTTGGTACTGACCAGAACACTTCTTCTAGCATGGATAGCTCCCATAGTACTGGGATTTCTACTGGTGAAGTAGTAGAAATAGCTGCTACTCGAAACAGTAGTAGTAGCTGGAGGAGTCGTTGATAGTATTCTCAAGCTGCGAACTGCAATAATGACTGTCATATTAGGATGCCCACCGGTGCCCAAGTGGTCAACAAGCACTTTCTGATAAAATTTCAGACAAGCTTCCAACAAAGATATACATGCCTGATTTTATAAATCTAACTAAGTACCCATATTTGGAGAGACCACAGGCTCCAGGGGCGAAGGTACGACTATTATTTTGCTAAATGGAAATTAGATCAAAATGCCCTCTGTCACAGTCAGTGTTCTATTGCTGTAAAGGAGAAACCATGACCATGGAGACTCTTATAAAGGAAAGCATTTAATCGGGGCTGGCTTCCAGTTTCAGAGGTTACATTGTCGTTGTCATCATGGTACGGAGCATGTCAGCATGCAGGCAGGCATGATGCTGGAGAAGTAGCTGAGAGTTCTACATCCAGCTCTGCAGTCAGCTGGAAGAGAGAGAGAGAATGGGCCTGGCTTGAGCTTTTGAAACTCCCAAAACCCAGCCCCAGTGACACACTTCCTTCATCAAGGCCACACCTACCCCAAGAAGGCTACACCTAATCCCTCTCAAGTAGTGCCACTTCCTGATGACTAAGAACGCAAATATATGAGCCTAAGGAGGAATTTCTTACTCAAAGCCAAACCCTCTAACTTTTTATATCTACACATAGATAATTTCAGTTCTCAGGCCTCATCAGAAAAGTTTCTTTGGGCAGTAGATGTATATAACACCAAAATTCACAGCTGATCAAAGTGCAGAGAGGTTAGTTGGGAGGCTCTTCGAAAGGCTCAGAGACCACTGTGGAAGATGAGACAGAAATATTTTAAGAGCCAGGAGTTAGGGAGGACTGGAACAAAACAGTGTCCTCTCACCTTAACAGGACCACTGCACACTGAGCCCACAACAGCTGTTGTTGACCATATGAGGCTTGCACAAGATCAAGCCAGTTAACATTCTAGCATTGGGGGGGGAATGGTTCATGAACCCCCAGCCCTAACTAAAGATGGGCTGACAGCTGGTGGTTTGTGGGGAAGGAAGAGTCAGTTTCCTTTAAGAGTATATCTCCTGGTAGCACCATCATGCTCCAGTGGATAGTCTCATATGCAGGAATATGTGGTTAGCACAGATTGGAGTCAATACAGTATAAAATTTAAAAAGATAACACAAAGTTGGGGGGTATGGAGGTGGGGTAGAACTGTGGGAGTTAAAAGGAGGAGCTAGGGGTAAAGAAGAGCATGTCTGATTGCATGCGGGTTGATGCCCCAGGTCCCGCCTCTGAGAAAAAGGTATCGGACAGGTCTGATGCTCTTTGGGTGGATGACACCTAAATGAACATCAGTACAAAGTCCCAATTTATTTCTAATATCAGAGATCAGACCTCTACTCTTGCCTGATGTGTCTAAAACAAAAAGAGGGAACTGTAGAGAGCTGCGGAATGCTGTGCCTTAAAGATGGAGCTGGTTTCCGCCTTCCACCTTCCCGATGGTGAGTGCTCTCTGTCACGAACAATTCCACATATGGCTAAGGCTGAGGATATGGCTTGCTTCCATGTATGTGGACCTATCTGCATTGCCCACGTGGCACGCTGGGGTTGGCTACCCAGAGGCTATTTAAGCTGTGGGCTGGCTTTCCCCAGGGTCCGAGGATTGTTCAAGGTTCCTGAATAAACTGCATTGAAAATATATATAGATAGATAGATAGATAGATATAAAACTTTTTTAACCAAAAAAATAAATTGTACAAAATTCTCAAAGAATTAATAAAAATATTTTTAAAGATAATGGTGAAAGGAAAGGAAAGCATAGAAAGCATTAGGCAAAAGACAGGTAGGGAGCATCTGGTGGGGGAAAATGAAAGTGGGCTACACTGAAACCCTGAAAAGCAGAAAAACCAAGAGCCAACCAAGAAACATTGCCATTGGAGAAATAAGAGAAACCCAGAAAAGTGTTGAGTCTCAAAAGTCCAAGAAAATGATTTTTGGAAAAGTTAGGTCTAAGGCAAAGCCTGAACAAAAATGGCAAGAGGATTCGTGGCTGCCAGGTAGCCTTGTGATTAAATGAATGAAACTAGCAGGTGTGGGTTTCAGATACCTGCTAGCATCTTATCTTAAAGGTAGGTGGTAAGGAGGTACCATGAAGCATTCGGTAACCATGTAGCCAATCAAAGAACACCTCTTGTACAATATACAGATTGCTTTAGTCCTGTGGGCCTGAATATTTCACAAATAGCCGTGTTTCTATTAACCTCTGCTTTCTAAGGAACTTTTTTTTTTATTTTTGTCAGCCTTAACGATGACCTTATAATCTTCAGCACTATCGGCGACTCTGCATCCAATTCCTTCTCTGAGGCATTGGTTGTTGCTATATAAAAGCTGCAGATGCCTAATATAATATTTCTGGAGGAAAACTCATTTCCGTGTTTCTTGGGAGTATCCATCCAGGGAGCTTGGCGTAAGTGCTTTTCATTTTCTTCTTTGCTGTTGATCATTTTGCGGGCAGAAGGGTGATTTGGTTTATCTTCTCTCCATCAAGATCAGGCCACAAAGATTAAAATTTTGCCCATACTTCCAGAAATACGCATTAGGCAGAGGGGCCTCCTGGAGAAAGTAGAGATAAGAATAGGGAAGGCAGCACCGTGCCAATGCAGTAGGAATGCGTCTACCTGCCTTTGCAATATCTCCCTAAGCATCAGATCACCAGGTCTTCTTTGCTATAGTCCACCACTGTTTGAAAATGAAAAACAACAAAATGGGGCATATTGTCCCAATCTTCATTATCCAACACAAGGAAATGCGAAGCATCTGACTCTTACATCATTTTTATAGGCTTGCGATCCATTCATACAGTAAGGTCAGGTTCATTTCCAAACACAATACTCATCTGCTGTTGCCTTGTTTAAAAGTCCTTAATGGTTCCTTTTAAATGAAAGAGAATCACAACTGGACAAGATCCAAAGAGGCGTTAGAGGACTCAGTTCCAAATGGGTTGTCTTCATCAAACCCCTCCCCTCAGGGCTCAGGGAACTTTGCAGACAGAAAGATTGTAAGAACCAGAGAAATGGATGACTCCAAGGAAACAGGGTCTTCCAGACACAACAGGACGGACACATGTATGAACTCACCGAGACTGCAGCAGCATACACAGAGCCTGCGCAGGTTCAAGCCAGAGTCCCAGTGCTGACAGGGTGAACTGGACATGAGCTCCCATCCCTAGGCAAGAAGCTGTCTGCAATGGACAACCACCTTCAAAAGAAAACTGTCTTCTCCAATGGAATCTCACTGGGTATATAAACTGTATGTAAGGGTAGGCTCCAGGCCTAGCAGTGGATGACCAACACAGAGCAAACTCAATACTGTTTTTGTAGATTTCTTTTTCTTTCTTTCTTTTATATATATATATATATATATATATATATATATATGTCTCATATTGCTTTGTTTGAGTATTGGTGTTTTCTGCTTGTATGTTTTCTGATTTTGTATTTTTGTGATGTCTTGTATTGGCATGTGTGTTTCTTGTGTTTCTGTTGTACTTTGTTGTTTTTGTTTTATTTTAATCCTTTTTGTTTCTTTGTTTCATTTTTCTCTTTGTTTTCTAATGAGAGAGAGAAAGAAGGCCTGAAGTTGGTTGGGTAGGGAGGTGAGAAGGATCTGGGAGTAGATGAGGGGAAGAGAAACCATGATCAGATATATGTGTGGATTTTTAATAAGTTAAACAAACGAATGAATGAATGAATGAATGAATGAAGTAGAGGGTAGCAGCATAGCCCTTTCTTGAGGTAAATGACAACAATAGCACAAAACCTAATGGTAGCTAAACAGCGCATGTCACACGTAATTCTGAGCGTGTTAAGAGGAAACCCTCCTTACACATTTTAGACAATACGAAGGGACATGTGTAGCCAAGGAGCAAACGAACAGATATTCACCATCACTGACCGTCAGAAAAGCGTAATTGAAACTGCCTAGCTACACTTATCTGGATGGCTGAGAATATGAGAAAAGTACAGAAAACGGCAAGTGTTAGGTGTATTAATTACTTCCTGTTGCTAGTTTTAAAAATGTCATGTTCAAAGTCAATCTAAGGGAAAAGAGTTTATCTGGGATTACAGTTCCAGGGAGAGAAACGGCAGTGGTTGAGGAGGTATGGTAGCAGCCTGCTGGAGCAGGAAGCTGAGAGATGAGCTGTACAAAGGAAGCAGACAACACTCTGGCAGGGAGGTGAGGCAATAAGCCCTCAGAGCCCGCCTTCAGTGCCATGCTTCCTCCAGCAAGGCTATACTTCCAAAAGGTTCCATAACTTCCCAAAACACCAGCACCAACAGGATACTTTTAACTCTTTTAGGAACCCCCATACTGTTTTTCCACAAAGGCTATACCAATTTACCAGTTTTGGTTTCTTTTTTAGTTTTTGTATGTTTGTTTGTTAGGTTGTTCTAGACTCTGTACTGTAGATTCTTCCCCTCTTTACCCAGCCTGCAATTTTCTGCATGGGGGGTCCTCCCTTTCCTGAGTCACCTTCTTGCTTCTAACCTCTAATTCTGAGGTCCTTTCTGTGCCTTTCAGATGCCCCACAGGCAAGCATTACAGTAACAGTTCGTGCTGAGAGCTGGCAGAGGCAGGTACCTCCTAGCACAAACCGAAGAGGGAGCAAGTTGCCCTCCATCTCTGCCCACACGCACTGCCCACTTCTTACTCCGTCAGACTTCCTCTAAGATCTATTTTAATTCTTTCCGTGCTGTTGACTGTTTAGCTTTGTGTCAGTTTAGTGATTGGTTTGAGAGAAACAAACCCTGTAAATGTTTTGTCAGTAACGCTTCAGATGCTTCTGTAAGTGAACACCAGGAACTTCATTGACTCACCACACTCCATTAGGCTAGAATCACTTCTTGGAGCTGTCACTAGTGACCTATCTAGGGTGACTATCTTCCCAGGAAGATTCTCACAACATTATCCTTTTTAATAGAAGCATTCATGTGTCCTCTTCAAATGAGGCCAGGTCTAGCCCATCCTGGAACCTGCCCTTGAAGGAGCATAGACGGTTTCTTCTTTTTCTTCATGTTGGTCTTTGACCTTGTGTTGGCATTTGTGTGTGTGTGTGTGTGTGTGTGTGTGTGTGTGTGTGGTGTCTGGAGGTGAGATGATGCCCACTTACTTGGGTTTTACTCTGATCCCTGACCTTGCAGCAGGAGAACTGATGCACAAGATGTACTGACAGGTAGACTTTGAGGCTTCCCAGCTTCTCCTCCCCGCGTGAAATGGGAAAGTTTTAATGAGGTTTCCTCTACCAAGTGTCAGCCAAGCCTCTGCCCTAGATACTCTGTAACTGGGCTAGTTTTACTGGCTGATGTATCAGAAGAGAACACTGCAATGTCCAGGAAAAATCCCACAGGTCAAATGAGCATTCCAGAAGAAAGAAACCATCAAGAGAGATTCTGGAAGGTCTACTGAGTGACACAGCTGAACACAAAACCATTCAATGGATCACTTCTCCCTAAGAAAGTTGTTACACAAGTTCTCCTCCCTCTCTCTCCCTCTCTCCCTCCTTCCTTTCCTTCCTTTCCTCCCTTCTCTCTTTCTTGCTTGCTCTCTTTATCTGTCTCTACCCTTCTTCCCTCCTCTCCTTCCCTATCTCTGGCCTTCCCTCCATCACTCTCCTTCTTTTCTTTTCCTTTCTTGCCATTTTCTGTCATATGCATTCCATTGCCCTTCCCACATTCTCCTTTAAAACCTCTTTTCTCCCCTCTCATGGTCCCCTTTCCAATTTAGTGACACACACTCACTCTCATACCCAGGTAATTACACATACATAAAAGTTAGAAGTGGCCTGTTACTCCGTTTTACCAACAAATCCATACTTTGAGTCTATTCCAGCTTCCTATGATTTCCTGGCATTTTCTGTAAGAAAATTTCTCTTCCCCATGGATGTTTTCAATCTGATACCATCTCCTTGAAACCAAACAGACTCTCAGGCTCCTTTCCCTCTTGAGGCAATTGACAACCCCTCTTACTTCATCTTGTATGCTAATTTTCTTCTATATCTGTGTTTCTCTGGTGTCTCTGTTCTTTTCAAGCAAACTCAGTGGAAAGAGTGCCTATTCTGCAATAGCCCACCTTCCTAGAATGTGGCTGTAAACATTTATGTGCCATGCAATTCAGAAAAATCAATGCCATATAGAGTAAATCTGGTTTGGCATCTCTGTTGACAGAGACACTGGATCCTAACCATTGTAAACTATTGTCAAGATAATGGAACTGACAAGTATTTTATTTAATATGTAGATTTTAATGCAATTTAATTGCTTACAACTCCTTAAAACTATGGACCAGGGTCCGCTGAGACACATTTGTCCAGAGATGATAAAGATTAGAATAGACTACAACATGCTTTCTCTTGCCTCTGTTTTCCCACAGCCTAGCGAATAAAAAATGTGTGAGTCTCCTCTGTAACTTTGTTCAAAAACTGGTGTGTCATCAGGGAAATATTGAATTCCTCCTATAAGAAATTATCCACATCTACAAAAATAAAGCATATGAACAAGATTTCATCATCATCATCATCATCATCATCATCATCTGTGAGATACAAACAAATCAATGAAGGTGACTATATTGCTGACTCTTGCTTCACTTTAATCAAACATCTGACAGATAAGTTTAGGGGAAGATTTTATTTAGAACCATGATTTTGAGAATCACTAGTACGGGCAATACTGTGGCATTTACAGGAGCCAGAATATGGAGTATGGAGTAAGGAACTGTACCTCTTTTCAAGATGGCTGCCTCTTTAAGAAGCAGAGACTGCCTAGACTATAACCTTCAAAGAACAAGATTTCCAGCAGAAGATTTCCCACCTGCAAAAGGATCTCAAGAAACTCATTATCTAGGGAGCAAGCACCTAAAACACGAACCTGCAAGAGACATTTGGAAGAATATTACAAATATTCATTGTCATTACCTTTGGTTGGTTTGTTATGGTTTTTTGAAACATTTTTTTCTCCCTGTGGCTGTCTTGAAACTCACTCTGTAGACAGGACTGGCCTTGAATTCACAGAGATCTGCCTGCCTCTGTCTCCCAGGTGCTGGAATTAAAGTCATGTGCCACCACCTCTCGGCTACATTCATTGCTTTTTAACACTGAATAACATCCCAGCTTTTGTGCTTTGGGGTGTGTGTGTGTGTGTGTGTGTGTGTGTGTGCGTACATCTCTTTAAGGATGTCTTGGTTGCTTTCAAGTGGAGCAATGATGAAAAACAAGTTCTATAAACATCCCTATCCAGGATTTGGAATGTGTATCACCGTCAGATAAATAGGAAGGAGTGAGTAAAAATGCTGGATCAGATGGTAAGAATGTGCTTAATTTCATTAAGAACCTGCTAAAGAATCTTCCCAAGGGACCATGGTATTTCCCATTCTCACCCACGAGAATCATCACAGCACTTGGCATTGAAGGTGATCTAGATCTGGACCTTTCTGTAAGTGTGTAATGATGTCACATTGCTGCTTTAATTTGCATTTCCCTGATGAAAAATGACATGGAACATCATTTCCTACTTGTTATTTGTAAAACATGTGCACATTCCACAAGGGTCGTGCCTTTGTTCGCTAACATTTCTTTACGGTTCTTTCCATAATCTTCTTGCCTGTGCCTAGATTATCCCATTTTGCATGTGGCCTGCCCTTTCCCCTAGAATCCTTTGAAATACCATACTTCTTATCAATTTGCTGATCTAATACTGTCAATATTCCTATCTCTGTCTTAGTTTCTGCTGTTTGCTCTATCAAATTTGTTGATGTTATTGTTTCATTTCTTCGGTGTTCTTCCTTTTTAGTTTGTCTCCTAACTTTTTTGTTGAAAGATAGATATGATGTGCTAAGTAAACAGAACTGTGGTGAATAGACTTTGATGATATAGCGACGATGTTTGGGAGAGGCAGGGTGTTCCAAAGTCCCGTGATCAGGTCTTCAGCTTTTGGCCAGCTAGTATTGTAACCCCCCAACACCAAATGCTTCTCAGCCCCGCTCTTAGCTGGGACAGGGTAGCTACAGGGAGTTGGATATATCCCTCCTTCGAGTCGAACCCCGGCAGGTAAGAGTCTATTAAAGCAGTTTCTCCTTTAGACACACCTTGTTAAGAAAAGCAGTGTGCTCTGGCATGACATGTATCAAAAGGCTTCTCTCTGCCCTCCTCCCTGCCAGAAGGGTGTGTGGTATCTTCTCCGGCAAAATGACCTGTGGAAATCTAAAGGTAAAACTCCCCAACGTATGTGGGAATTTTAGTACTGCTAGCTTCCTCCAACCGTTTTCTTTTAAATCTGGCTGGACTGAGCCTCCAGCAACTCACCAATTAATAGAGATTTTCCTATATGCTATTGATTCCTGCAAGTCCTCTGCATTAAAATGACTGTACATATTCTCTAGACTCTTCAACATCATGGGCAATAGTTTTCTCTGTTATCCATCTTTTTTAAAAATGCCTTAGAGTTGTTGAGTCTTCCTTTTACTCAGCTCTATGCCTGCTGTAAGGATGAAAGGCAATTTTCTAAACTCCTTGCATATCAGATGAGAAGAGTCAGTCTAAACTCTTTTAAAACTTCCTGCGCTAACATCTGGTTCAGCACTACTTGACATTTACAGGAAGAGTTAAGTGGAACCATCCTTCAGAACAGGACCTCTCAAACTGTAGGTGCTGAAGGGTTATTTTCCCCCAATTTTCACACAGGGGTACTTTAGAAAACATAATAAGACGAGTTCCTGGAAATGTTTTAAAAGCAGTGATAAGTATGCAGTATCGCTTGCACAGAGGGGCTTGAGGCCCTTGAGGCCAGAGGATGAAGTCTCACGTACTGCTCTATGATTCTCCACCTTATTCCCTTTAGACATGGTCTCTCTCTGAACCTGGAGCTCGGCTGGGCCCATCAAGCCAGAGCAATTCCCCAATCTCTTTCCCACATAGTGTTGAGCTTACAGAGGCATATGGCCACATTCCAGCTTCCCACATTAGTGCTGAAGACATGAACTCATCCTGAAGATACCTGATAAAACAGGATCAGATGAATGGGGAGGAGGTCCCCCCCTATCAGTGGACTTGGAAAGGGGCACGGTGGAGATGAGGGAGGAAGAGAGGGACTAGGAGGGAATGAGGGATCGGGACACACCTGGGATACAGAGTTAATAAAATGTAACTGATAAAAAAATAATAATAAAATAAAAAATAAGACATGAACTCGTTTCTTCATGCTTGCTCAGCCAACACTCTTCCCCACTGGGTCATCTCCCCAGCCCGTGAAGTGCTATTTACCATCACATTTAACAGACTTAACACCGATGTGTCAAATACTGCCATATTTCTAAATGTTTACTCTGAAGCTCCACGATTATCTCTTTATGTGTTTCAAATTCAGGTAACCATTAGGAGATAATGGGATTTTTGAATGCGGTCTATGTAGATGACAGTCAATCTATCCTTGATATCATCCTAAACTCCAGAACTCCAGAGTATAAAAACACTGAAGCCCCTGCTGAGATTCTCCAGTCCTGGCAATTATGGTGTATAAAGTTGTTACAACTTCAGGATTATCAAACTCTGAGTTAGAGTTCCTGGGGGAGATGCAGAATGAGGTTCCTTTGAGCCTCTGGCAATAGCACCCTGATTCACTGATCAACGTATAACCTTGTTTTACGTGTGTTTATTTTTAAAGACACCTTATTTAATGCCTATTATAAGCTCATTAATATTCAATGCATGGTTCGTGGCACCCCATTGCATGCCTGAATGAAATCTCGCTAACGCACATATTGTTCTCATCAGGAACATTTAGCACACTTAGGCAAACTAGCAAATACTTTGGCATGACACTTGGAGACAATTTTAAATAGCAAAACCGGAAGCAAAACAGGAAGTTTAATGCACTAAACCATAGCACCGGCAAGTCCTGGAAGGACAGCTGTTCATGGTTTAAAAGCCAGAACAAGCAAGAAGCTACTCTGTTGAATCAAGGCTGAGGATCTGGGAAGGAGGTGTCTTGGGAATTTCTCTCCATTCTCCTAGTATCCATGAATGACTGTGAATGTACCAAGAGTACTAATACAAAGCTGGAAAGAGATCTCAGTGAAAAATCCAGTTGACAAAGACGGAATCCATAAATAATGAAAAATAATTGTGTATGTGGGAAGTTTGCAGACACATCCAATATTTCCCTAAAGAGACTCTCAACTTCTCTATTTCCAGATCAAAGCTCTGATGGCCTTCCACCAAATCTATTCTCATCCTTTTCTCAATCATGGTAAATGGTATCTATTTTTCTCAAGATCCAAAGACTGTAGAGTTTTTTTTTTTTTCTCGCACCAAGAATATATCCAAAGTTTGGTAAAGTTTCACATGCTAATCTGGTCCAATCAAAACCATCCCTGGCTGATTTTAATGCAGTAGCCCTCCATCTAGTCTATTAAGAAGACAGATGCTCTTTAGAAAATGTATTGCATTTCATGGTTCCAAAGCACAGTTGTTGTTTTCATAGTTTAACATTTATGAAATTGAAACAACAATTATAAATAGTAGAAGAAGAATTAGTTCATAGTTTAAATGGTAAATTTTTTTTACATTTTATCATTTTGTATTATTATTGTTTGGTTGGTTTGGTTGCTGCATAAAATGATAGATCATAAATTTTCAAGTATTTTAGGTAAAATGGAATATGACAGATAAGTTGTGGCACTTACTGCTCAAAAGCTTGTAAGAGCTTGCTACTTCATCCAAGCTGTGTTGGAGCTTACGGGGACCTATTTGATAACCTTCACTTACCCCGCAGATTTCCTGTCTTGTCTTTTACTGAATTCTAGCCATCTTGGTCTTCTCTCTGATCCTCAAAAGGGTAATTACGTTCCTGTAAGCATCGTGACCCTTGCTCTTCCCACCATCGTAGCTTCAGCCTTGCCTTTCCTCTGATGCCACCTCCTCAGTAATCTTTCTCCTCTGAAACAAATCTCCGTTTTCAGCATTGGAACTCACACTGACAGTGTAGTATTGCTTTCTGCCTCTACAGCGAGCATGAGCTTCTTAAATCCCAGCAGTGATGTCCAAAGGAAAGCTAGGCCTCAGCCACGACTGTTGTAAGCTGTGTGCTGTCATGTCCCTACTCCTGGAATCTTAGCACTCTGGAAATTGAATAAAAGTGTCCCTAAGCTGAAAGGCTGGCAATGCGCTTTGGCAGGACCATTCTGATGGTGGTTGCACTGGGCTTTCTGTCGCTTGTATGCCAGTATAGAATCATTGAGGTCAGTGACTTATAATCTGTTTTTCCCACTGTCTAATAAGATATCTCAGTTGGCCTGCCTGGTATTAAGGGCCCTGATCTACTTAGCTTTAAGCTTTTCTTTCTATTTCTACGTCTTGTAAGCCTTCTTTAAAGCTATGAGTTCCTCAGACTGCTTCTGTCACTAACTGCCTCTTCAAAATGGCACATTCGCCAACAGAGCCCACATACCCCCATAAGCAAAGTCATTTGTTAAGTATTTATTTCTGTGTGTGAGTGTGTGCACGCGTGTCTGCATGTATGTGTGTGTGTGCCATATGTATACATTCCCATGGAAGCCAGAAAAGGACATCAGATACTCTGCAGCTGAAATTAGAGGTGTTGATCATGGGGTACCCAGTGTGTGGGTGCTAAGAACTGAGTTGGGGTTCTCTGGAAGAACAGCACAGGCTCTTAAGCACTAAACCATCTCTCCAGCCTTTCAGACCAAATGCATTGACTGAGAAATTCATTAATTGTAATGAATTTTGACCTTGATTTTGTTGTTGAACTGTTTACCTGCTTTTCTTTTTCTTTTTTTTTTTGTTTAATTTTTCATGTTTTCTTCTTTACTTCTTCTCGTGTCTTGGTACCTGGCAATGCAATGTCTGGAGATTAGGGATGGCTCTGCAGCTGAAGAGTGCTGTTTGCTCTTAGAGATAGAATCGTGATAGAATTGTGTTCCTAGCACCCACTATCAGGCAGCTCAAATGCCTGCAACTTCAGCTCTAGAAGATCCAATGCCTTCTTTCGGCCTCTAAAAACACACAGACAAATATACAAACATGCACACACATATACACACACACATATGCACACATATACACACACACATAATAAATATTTTTAAAATATCAAAAAAGGTGAAAATGTTATCCATAAGCAGAAAAAAATAAATCCATAGAAAAAAATCCTAAAAATGACACCAACCTAACAAAAGGAAAGTATAGAAAACTACTATGCTGCCAAAATCTCAAAAATGTATGTGTATATAATCATAGACAAGATTTTTCCAAATTTATGTAGAAAAGCAGAAGAATTAGGACAGCCAAAACAGCTTTGGAAAAGAATGAAGTGAAAATAATTCTATTCAATTTTTAGATTTACTGTACATCTCAGCAATCAAGATTTTGTGGTGCTTAAAGAAGAAGAGACTAAAGGAAAAAAAAAGAAAAAAAAAAAAACCCAGACAGGCCACACAGTTATAATTGAGGTACTTTTGACAAATGGAAATTAGCAACTTAATGGGAAAAATCTGTACTGTCAAATGGTGCTGGGATAATTGAATATTCATAAACAAAAAATAATTAACATCAATCTAAACCACAAACTTCATACTAAAATTAACCTAGAATGAATTCTAAATTTATATATAAAATACTAAACAACCCGGTGTTTAGAAGAAAATGTAACAGAAAATCTTTAGGACCTATACTTTGATGCTTACCCATGACCCCAGAAGAATGACCCCTAAGATAAAACCAATTAAAATGAATGTCATCCAAATTAGCTTTTGCTATGACACAAACTTGTAAAGATGGTGGAAGTCAAGCTACAGACTTGGGGAAAACATTCCAAGTCACACTTCTGGCAAGAGGTCTGTATGGAGGATGTATTTCCAATTAGGAAATGAGAAGCGAGTATAGACTCTGCACTGATGAGGTACGCATATGGAAATGAGAGCAGGAACTGCTGTTCAATCCATTTGTCATTAAGGAAATGCAAATCAAGGCCACATGGTGCTAATGCAAGAATACACATATAAATCCCCACTTATTCCTATATGAATGCAAAACGGCATAGCCACTTCAGGGGAAACAACTTGGGGGTTTATATAAAACAGATATATATATATATATATACCTACCTTGTGCTCCAGGAAAATTTGCATTTATGCAAAACCCTGTATGCAGATTTCAAAACTGGAAACCACAAAAATGCCCTTCTCTAAGTTAATGGCTAAGTAAACAAGTTTGAATAACTAAAATGCTAAATTTTGAGTTATAGATCTTTTGGCTCTGAAGATCAAGAGAAGGAGAAAAAGACAAACTACTTCAGCCAAACAAAATCTGGAAAGCATTCATCCATGAATGTACATTACAAGAAATGTTAAAGATGGTTTAAAACCTTAAGTGGGGAAATGTTACCTAGGGACAGGCAGGAAGAATGGAATGTATTCTGCTCAACATTTCTCATACCATATGTAAAGTGAAATTTAAAAGTTAAACTCTAGCTTTACAATGGTACTAGCGTTAAATTTTAAAAAAAAATCAAACAAGGCATAAACAATGAAAGAATCATTATAAGTTTAATGCTAAGGAAAGGGAAGAAGGAACAAAAAGTAGATGGAAAAAACAGACAGGAAACTATAAGATAGTAGATTTAAGTAAAACCATGTGGATAACTTTTATAGCAAACATGACACATTTCAGATAAGCTCTTCCCAAAAAGAGAAGATGGATGGGATCGGATGTAGAAGCAACTTCTTGCAGAAAATACTTGTGAAGGAGCAAGAGAGGACAACCAGAGTAGGCTGGAGGAGCCTTTCAACTATCTCAGACCTCTGACATCTATGGAAGAAGGAAGCACAGACAGGAGAGCTGAGTAGAAAGTTCTGGCTCTGAAAGTGGTCCAGGCAGGTTAACGGAGGCACACTGGGACTCTCCAGAGGCAACGTGATTTCCATGTGAGCACCATGGAGTGTTTGCAGGTGGAACAGGAGATGTTTCTCTAGCAGTGATCTCCAAAGAAGACTTCTTGGAATAGACCTCCAGAGGTCAGCATCCATGTCCACCATAGTCCCTCCAGGTCCCTCAAAGCTCCACATTGCCACAAGGACCCAGAGTACCACTGGCCTGTTTCCCTCGGGGCACATTTAGTCAGATCATGGCAATGCTGTTGTGACAGTTGGTCTCAGAGCCACAGCTCATCCACAGCTTGTCACCTCCTTCCCTTGTCTCTAATATGCCCTCCACTCTGTTACCTAACCAGTTCTTAGGATCTTTGTTGGCCACAGAAACCAAAACTTTACTTTGAAGCAGCCTGAAACCATGTTGGAGACACCATCCTCAAGGACTGCTGCTGATGGGCATTCACTGTTACATTTGGATAAATGAACACTAACATCCCTCTGAGTGGATGGCCTATGCACCACCCACATTCCGCCCAACCTTCCTATGTGAAGCAGCCACCATCCCCACAATCAAGATCCATAACTTCTCTCAATATGACTTACCTTTCACCCCCCTGCTGATGCATGTAAAGGACTCCAAGTGCCCTCCCAGCAAATAGACCTGTGACCCTTAGGAAGGGCCACCTCTCTTCCCAGTACCAACTTTCTTGCCCTTGCAGAGGTCATAGTAACAGGTAAGGGATGCCTTTAGATTCCCTACAGCCCTTTAGATTCCACTCAATATTCCAGTAGAACTGAAAGTACTCAAAACAAACAAGCAAAGCTTTGACAGGAGGAGGAAGAGAACGTGTCACTCCATGGTTCAAACTTTACTTTCCATATTAATTTGGGTCTCGGCCAAGTATTTGCATACTTCCTCTTCTTGAGGCTGACCACCAAGGTCTAGGTCCAGCTCTCAAAGTATCGAAGTCCAGCAATAAAAAGCCACCTTTGGGCTCACCTAACTGATATTCCCAATTAAAAGTAACCATATCATCCTAACTCAGGGTTTCCCATTTTGCCTGTGTGCCACATCTGCCTCTTCTCTATCCAGATAGCCTTTGTCCCTCCCTCCCCTGGACAAATACTCCTTACCCTTCTCCATTGCCCCTTTACTCTCTTTTGTTCCCTTCCATTCTCTCTTTCTCTACCTCCTCTCTCTTTGTCCATTATTCCTGCCTCTGTCCCTCTGGGTCACACAAATCTCCTTCGTGCTGAGAACTTAGTCTTGGGTGTCCTGAGTGGATATCATTTCTTCCGATAAGACTCGTGTAGCTTCTTTCCCTGAGCATGTAGGATAGAATGCCCTAAGCCTGTAGTATGGAGTTGTCCACGGTCCTGTATTCACATCTCTGCACTGAACCCTTCAGTGCCCTGTTCATCCCTTCCCTTCAGTTTTCTCATGACAAGATCCTTCATCTTCATATCACCACTCCAAGTAACACACAGGAGCCACAAAAAGATGAACAGCTTAGGTGGGAAGAAATGCCAGGTTTGGAATAGCTTTTCCCAAATAGGAATCCCTGCCTACTACTAAAATGGAAATGCAACCAGCATTCCAGGTAAGCAATGAAATCTAAATTAAGGCCTCCATGAAAAGCCATTTCTCGCTATACTGACAAAAATTAAAGTATCTGACAGTTGAAGTTCTGCTAAGAAAATCAAGAAAATGTAAAAGTCACCAGAGAAGATAAATCACTACAAATACTTTGAAAATGGCTCAGTGTTCTCCAATAGTGATGAAGGTACGTGAGCTCTGTGATGCAGCTTTCAACCCCTAGGCATATACCCTGAAGGAACTTAGCTCACAGTCCAGAGGTATACCCAACTTTACCCACAGTCACATAATTCAAACCAGCCCCAAGCTCGAAATCATCTAAAGGGCATAAGCTAGAATCAATACGACTCTTATGTACAGATACAAGATGAAGCTCCATGGCCGTAAACGTATGTAAAGTATAAAAGCACCTTATAATGCATAAAAGTGTTACAACCATAATGACGGAGTCACAAGAGAATTCATCTGCCATGCACTATGTGCATTTTAAAAGTGAACACAACAGGATGAAAACAATCAGGAGGCAAATTCTGAGACAGAGAAATCTGCAGAGATAAGCAGGGATGGATGTTCACCAACATCACATCTGGTGGTGGGATGCTCCAACCTTCTATGTGGTCTGACTGTTTTAGGAGCATTTGCTTTGTGATTGCTTTAAGAACTGTATGCACATTTCATACTGATATGTATGTGTGTGTATATACACATATATGTAATACATTTCTAATGACCGATCTATATCTGCCACCTCTTAATCAGAATGACAGATGCGGTCACAGAATTTAGAGGACACCACAATGGCTTCTTCTTTTACATTTCTTGTGGCATTGGCTCACTTTAAATACCAATTATCTGCTGTTTGTGCTACTCTCTGAGCATCTTGATAGCCGTCCACTGATGCAGTCTGACCTTCTGCTTTGTAATTTTGAACACTCAGCAGGAGGCATGAAATTGCATCAAGAGACAGTGCGTTATGTAATATTGTAAAATATCAGATAAGATGACAGGCTTGCAAAGCAGCAGAATGTAAATGAGACCCTTTGGATGTGAGATGTGCCTTTAATTGGAGCAAGAATGTCACATAATCGAAGTTATGATGGTCTTGGGGAAAAGAGACAAAGACTGTCTTGCTTTCTTGACTCCCATGGTCCTGAGCTGCATGCTGTCCCTTTAATCATTTCCTCACCTTTGAATCTGAGCAGGTGAGAGCACAGTTTGGCAAATGAATTTCAGGGAGAGTATTGCCAAGGTTATCTCCTCATTGTACCTGATACAGTCTTTTGAGGATTCAAATTGTCAGGATTTGAAAACAGATCTCTAATGTCAGAAACCTTATCTCCAATACTACGTTAGATACCCTTCCTAAAAGGGCCCTAGGTGGTTGTTCTGTTTGTTTATTGGGGGGGGGGTGTTTTGTTTTTAAAACCAGCTGTCCTATCTCTTTGTGAAGCCACATGGAGTTTTATAAATCTGACTTCATGCACAAATGCAGCCAGAGAAATCGTGTCAAATCTCTCATCCACAAACAAACAGAAGAGCATAAAACAGGAAAACGTAGTGTTGACAACATCCATTTCTGGTGCAACATTCTTGAGACAGCGTACCAAACACAGTGAGGGAACATGGAAAGCCCTTGCTCGGAGTTCAGAAACTTCATAGGCTGAAACCATGTGCGAGCTACTCAATCTCTAAATATAACTTTTCTAGTTGAAGAGAAGTGACAATTCGCTGCCAAACCAATCACATGTGGGGTGCACAGAAGTGAGAGGAAAGAAACAAACCATTTAATCATCCTCAGGATAGTTTAGCAATAGTATGTCAAAGGGAGATGTTCACACGAATAGTATTTAGCCAGTGGCAACTCTCATCCTAGTTACACATAACAGCTCATCTCAATACATTTACTCATATCGGTCCCTTCATTCCCGTCAGTAAAACATATAACTCATTTGAGGATTATTTCCTAAGCGGGGACTAAGGAAAATGAACAAGGGAGAAGAATAAAGGTAAAAAACACTGAACCAAACTTAGGGTTCCTATTTTCTTCTGTGCAACCTTCCCGGTGTGAAAGTAATGATTTCTTAGGACTGCCTTATTTCTAAAGCTCAATATGAAAAGCACACTGGCTGGAGAGCCCTGCTGACTTTCCAGACTGTAACATATGCTTTGGTGTTTACCCTAATAACACGGAGGGCTGGCTCAAGCCCAGATCTCTCCAGGACCTCCTGTGTCAGCAGCCTTTCACCATGGACCCACCAAAATGAGCAGTTGCAGGAGACAGCAATGTAAAGCTCCTTGGACAAAGTAACCTGGATCGTGCCGAGTTTGAATCCGTGACCTTGGCCTTGTTAGTTGAGCTCTAACCGGGTGAGGTTACCGGTCCAGATGGTGAGAAGACATGGAATGCTTTGCAGGAGTCACTCTGTACTTTCTGAAAAACTCAATGTTTTAATGACATGTGCTGCCCTCCCCCACCAGGTACCCAGTCTAGGGTTCTACAGAAGCAAAAGGAGGGAGACAGATGGTCAAGCTGGAGGGAAGGGGAAAAAAAGAACAAACTTAAAGAGGGGGGGAGATGCTTAAAGGAATAGGTTAGGATTCTGAGCGGTGCCCAGAAATGTAAACTGTAATGGAAGGAGAATTCTCAACGACCGAGAAACTTCAGCATCCGCCTTAGTCATTGCAGTACAAAGCCTGGCCATTAATATGAAATATCCCCTCTTCAGCAAAGCGCATTACCATCAAAACAAAATATAGCACATGATTAGAGCAGTAAAAATTCATGAAACTTCTCCAACCATGAAATATGTTGAAGGTGGAGAAAATAATTTCTACCCTATGATGACTTGAGAATCTCTAAGTTGTAGAAATGGGGGGGAGGGGCAGGGCTGCAGGCTGGCTGGGGACATCCGCTGCAGCAGAGATGGAGCTCATCCCGACAGTGTTACTAAGGAAAATTTCAGAACTGATCTATAAATAGCCCAAGCAGAAATGAGGCTCAGCAAGAGAGCTGAGGCCCTGCATGCTGCTGCTGCTGCAGGAAACTCAGCTCTAAACGTTTCTTTGTTTCTACTTAACTTTTATGGACAGTAGAAAAGAAACAAAACAAAACAAAACAAAAACCAGGAAAGAACACTGAAGAAAAGGAGCTAGATAAATGCACAGCTTGGGAGCCACGGACTGCAATGCCTGAGCTTCTCAGGGGTCCTCCTGCAACTATGGAAAGTTGCTTGTGATGCTAAGCAGGGTACCGAGTCTGATGCCATGCTTCAGTGTTGGCACCTGATACCGGCTCATCCTGGGTCCATAGAGAAAAGCTAAGTCCATTAATCCAGTGTCTTTTTTTTTTTCTAGTGAATAAACTCTAACTCCCTTACACAGTTTTCTTCACCTTTACATGTAATAGAAATATATTTTATCTGACAGTGTTTCTATTTCAAAACACTCCTTCTCCCACACATAACCGTTTTTGCTTCTGTTCTCCCAAACCTCCTCTGTTCTCTTTTGAAAAGGTTCACGCTGAGCCACTTGGGAGTGTTAGTTTAAATAGATGGAAGTATCAGCTTCGGAGGAATGGCTGTGATAGAACTCACCAGATACCCTTCCTGCAGGCAGTTTTATTAAAGTTGCTTCCTTTAGAAACCTCAATCCTGGAAGCTGGTAAATACGTGGGGGGGGGGGGTGCTCCCTTCAGTATCTGTCCAA
This sequence comes from Meriones unguiculatus, assembly GCF_030254825.1. Taxonomy (NCBI): domain Eukaryota; kingdom Metazoa; phylum Chordata; class Mammalia; order Rodentia; family Muridae; genus Meriones; species Meriones unguiculatus. Next base: position 65,247,775 of record NC_083357.1, on the reverse strand, counting down.
AAGTCCTGTTCCTTTGGAGTGCCTCTGAAATTCATATGTCCAGAGATTCTGTGGCCTTGTATTTAAGACTGAAGAAGCATCTTGCCAGAGCCTACTTCAGCTTCCTTGATCTCTGTTCTTACGTCTTTCTGAAAGCAAAATTTGAATGCTTTTCCAAACCAGTACGGAAAAATCATTGAAAGCAAGTCATAGTGGGCATAATAAACAGATTATATGGGATTGGCTCTGTAAGAATAATCAATGAAAATTTTAAAGATTTCCTCCCCTTGAAAAGTATCAAAACATAAGACAAAACTACATTAGAGCACCATTAAATATAAACAAATCAATCTTATAGAGAAGAAAATGTATACAAATTAGATATCTATATACATATATGAATATAAATTTGAAATATGACAATGTAACATTTAAAGGAATGGAAAAGGCTACTGCATAACTGGCTGTTACATAGATCAAATAATGCAGTTATATCATTTATCATGCATTTAATATAAAGATAAACTCAAGTAAAATATAAAATAATAACTTGAAATACAGAAATTTAATTTTAGAAACCAGGTAGGGCAGAAGAGAAGAAAGCTATGCAAGTCACACAAACACACACACACACACACACACACACACACATATAATCATTAACATGCTTGAATGTATAAATTTTAAACCATCAGTACCCTTGGACTATCAGGATTGTGTAAGAGGTTATAAAAACCCCATGGAGCCCCAGACAGACTTAGAGAAAAGGCAGGCACTCCAACTATGGTTCTAGTTTCATGTTAAAAAAAAAATGGCTCTTCTTTTTTTGCATATGACTACATCCCACTAATCATATTATCAACCAAAGTACCTAGAGGGAGAGATGCACACTGGGGCCTCAGTTGACTGATCCCTTCTGTGTAGTGTGAAACAACTCTGACATTGTCTCAGCCCCGCCCTGCCGAGGTCTGAGGTCAGTACTGCCCACAATGAAACAAGCTGGTGACGTGCGAACCTAGGTCTCTCGGGTATGCCTGTGGACATCAGTCTCACGCCAGATCTTAAAATGCCCTGAAGCTTAGTTCTCATCAAGCTCAGTGGTGGCCTGAAAGCAGTCTTGCTCACACAGGGACCCACATGGTGACATACCTGCAAGAGAGACAAGACACAGACCTCCATCTTACTGTGGCTCCTGAAACACCCTTGTAAACCAACCCAGCTCTTGTCTTACCTTAGCTTCCCAGGACCCAGCAGAAGACACACCAGCTCATCTCTTGAGAGGAAGCCTGACAGAACTCAGTTTCAGCTGTAGCTCCTGAAACAACCTGTGACTCAGCTACAGCCTGTTTGAGCCACAGCCTAGGACCAACACCTCTTTACAGGGACCCACAGAGTGACCCAATAGGATGTGTCCCTGGGGACCAAGAGAAACCACACATGTAGCTTGAGCCTGGCAGCATGCCCACTGTCAATGGATGCCGAAATAGACTCTCTTCCCTGTATGAGGCCCACAGACCATGATACTGGAGGTCCTGGGTAATCCGGCCCACTCAGAGACTAAGCAGGAACCACACACTGAAGCCTCTAGTAACAAGCTAATAAACCACAGACTCAGCAGTCACATGACCCAGTTCAAACTCACTGACCACAGCCTCTGAGGCAGGCCCATGAGCACAAAGACCCAACAACACTGAAAGCTTTTACCTACCAAAACTGATCTATAAGATGTTTGCTTCTTCATATGCACAGCCACCAGCAGTACAAAGCCAGCTGGCTAATGAAGAACTAAACAAACTTGATGCCATCAAAGGAAACTAACCATGCTCCCAAGAATCTACAAATTGCCTTTATGCCTTTTCAAATATGATCCTAAAAAGAAAGCTAAAAATCAACAAAACAAAACAGAGACATTTAGTCAACTGAATATAATCAGACAAATAGTGAATGAAGAAGCTTATGCAACTAATAAACAAGTAGGAACATATAAGGAAGAAGCAAACAGAAGCTCTGGAGCTTGAATATACTAAGATAATTCTTTAACAGCAGATCTATGCATGGAGGAGAAAGATTTACATTTTGCTTGGCTTTGTTGTTGCTGCGACAAACAGCATGGACCAAAGCACTTTGAAGGAGAAAAGGGTCAATTTGGCTTCCATGCTCACCATCATCATCATCATCACGGGAAACCATGGCAGGAAATAGGGTCTGAATAGAAAGAACAAGCATTATGCTAAAGGATAAAGATAGAGAACTCTCAGATCATGACATGGAAAGTAATTACAAAGCTGTTCTCATCAGCTGTGTGGTACTGGGGTGGACATCGCCATACTGACTAAAGAAATAGAAAGGCAGTCCCGGGAATATCCCGGCTCAACAAAGATGCCAAAGCTGTAATGGGACAGAAGAGTCTCTTTTTTATTTTAATTTTTATTTTTTAATATTAATTACAGTTTATTCACCTTATATCCCAGCTGTAGCCCCCTCCCTCATTCCCTCCTAATCCCACCCACTCTCCCGAGAAGAGTCTTTTTAACACACAAAGGAAGAAAATTCGGCCTTAACCCCACAGGTTGTAAAAGTTTACTTGAAACTAATGACCTCCTTCACACACACACACACACACACACACACACACACACACACAAAACTAAAAGAATAAACTCTTAAAAGAAAACATGGAGAAAAATCTCCAGGAGCCTTGATTTTTGGTGGCTGTCACTCCAAACACACAGGCAACAAAACTAGGATAAACTGGACACTGTGTGCATCTTTAAACACTATCAAGAGAGTGAAAAGGAGCCTACAATGGGATAAAAATAGTTGTGTACATCTTTGATAAGCAATAAAGGTCCAGGCTTATAAGCAAGTTACAAATTCAAAAGTGAAAACATCTACCCAATTCAAAATAAATACTGTAAAACCTCAGTGGAACTCAAGGCCTATGGTAAAGGCAGGTTTGCATCCCAGAGGCAAGTATATTTCATCTAGATACTTTCTACAAAGACAAGCAAATGGAAACTAAGCACATGGAGAAATGCTTAGCATCATGCTGTCATAGAAATGCAAATCGACTACAGTAAGGGACCACTTCACACCCAAGATGGATGCTACAACAATCGTTTTGTAAAAATAAAAAGAACGAGTGTTGTCAAGAACATGGAGAACTTGGAACTCTCATGCATTTCTAGGGAAATGTGCAATGATTCAGCCACTGTGGAAACAGTTTTGGTAGTTTCTCAAACTAAACATAGCACCACCATATGACGGAACAATTTTGCTCTCAAGTATAAATCCCAAAGAACTGAAACCAGGATCATGCAGAGACTTCCGCATCAATCAATGTTCATGTCAGCATAACTAAAAGCGAGTAAATAATAAAACAACAGCAGGAGCAACCCAGATGTCAAGCAACGGATGAATGAATACACAAATATAGATCCTTATCTGATCTAGACAGGAAAGAGGGCTGTGAGGATGGAGAAGTGGGTAAAGCACTTGCTTTTCCAGTTGGAGGATTGGAGCTAGAATCTCAGACCCCACATGAAGCTGGGTGCCATAGCTGGAGACAACACAATACCCAGAAGGCTCTAGGTGAACTAGCCTGGTATACCCAATAGTGAACAAAAGAAAAGAGATACTCTTCCTCAGACAAAATGGGAGTCAAGGACCAGTATCTGCAGTTATCCACATATACCCACACTCATAGATATACACCTGTACCTACATCAGACAGCTACACTCATATAGACATATACATATATACACAAACGCACATCATACATCTGTACTCGTATACATATACACACATACCCACACTCACAGACACACACAAACATACCCACACCATACACACACACACACACACACACACACACACACACACACACACACCATGCACACACTTCAAAAAGGAAAGAATTTTTGACATGTGCCACAATCCATAACATAAGCAGACGCTGAAAACATTGTGTTGAGTGAAGTAGGCTGGACATGATTCCACTATCACAAAGTACTAAGAGTTAACAAATTTAAAGAGACGGAATGTCTAGTGAAGGTTACCCATGGCTAGAGGCAAAGGTGAAAATAGGCATTTTAAGTACTTTACAGTTGTTATTTTGAGGCTTGTGAAAGTGTTCTGTGTGTGGACAGTGTTGATGGCTCCAAAACATTGTGAGTGTGTCTAAGGACACTGAATTGTGCACTTACAAATGATTAAAACGATGAATATTACGTTAGCTACATTTGACCACAATTTTTAAAAATGTAGGTTGAAAGGGTGATGTGTGGTCGGGAATAATAAAGGCAGGTGTTGACGAGACATAATAAATCGTCAGGCACCATTGGTTTAAAAATAACAGTAGTATCAAGGCAGGGGTTCAAAGAAATTATGGGGTCATTAGGGTTATAGCTCTATTCTTTAGACTGTCAGAAACATAATTGGCTCAGACAGCCTGTCTCTACCCAGGATTTATAACCCTGGACCAAAGCCACTTTATAAAATAAAGACTGATCGTATACTTCTCGGGAGATAACACCAGAAGAAATAATCAGAATTGTGGGCATAGTAACAAGATTGAAAGGATACAAATATATTATGATGTAGTTTTAAACTTGAGACGCCAACCTTGGCAGCCATATTTCATCTAGGCATCTTTTATCCCCCAGTGGTAAAACTGAGTTAGAAATTTTCATGATCGTTTGAAGGGCAAACATTTTCAATCGGGGCTATGTATCATGGCTTCTCCTACGAAAGACTCTCCACTTCACTACAGTAATAAGATTTTTTTTTCCTTCAGATGCGTGTAAATGACAGCTTCTAAAATTAAGCACCATAAGGTCATAGGATGACATAAAATATACAACTTGAAACTGCTGAATGACACAGGAAAATTAGCTGGAATGAAACACCACGGAATTTCAAAGAGGCCAGCACGTCCACGCAAACAGCATTAGAAGAAGCTATTAGAGCAGTAAACATCCATTCCCAGAAACCCATCTGCCCCCCTCATCTGGTCACCTCCTGCTCCTCGTGGGCCAATCAGCCCTCTAACCATTTAAGCTAGATAGATTGCTTTTCCACTCTTCCAGTGTGCTTTGCACTGGAGGATCTGATTGTCATTCCCCAAGTATTTTGGACAATTTGATTTTGTTATTTTCTGTTTACCCATGAGCCAAACAGATAACAGGCACAGATCCCTCTCCGCTTGTGCTACCTGGGACTAAACATCCCTTTTCTTGGCTGTCAGATATTGTTTAACATGAAAGACAGCATATGCATGTCATCCCAGCACTTAGGGAATGGAGGCAGAAGAATCAGGAGTTCAAGGTCATCCTCAGCTGCTTATGAGCAAGATACCAAACTGGGTTATTCAAGATCTTTTCTCAAAACAAAAACAATAAAGATGATTGGAAGAGATGATAATGACCACCTAAATTTAAAATCCAGGCAACATTCAAGCCTACTCCATATATTTGATAAAATAAATTAGCTCAGCCCTGCCTTCCCACCTATACACTGTAATTGCTCAGATTTTCTTACTAGAAACTATTTTCTCATGTTTAATTAAGTCACATCTCCTAACTTCTGTCCATTGGTTTTATTATGCCCCTTGGGTTGAACTGCAATGTAACTGTTTCATTTTCCACATGATTCTTCAAATATTTCTCGAGATTTCAAAAGACCCTCTCTCTGTTTTCTCTTCCCCATTCTAAGGCAATTGAAGACAAATGCCTTCAGTAATTTACAAAAGGACTTTTCAAATTCTTTAATGCCCTGACACTCTCTGAAAACATCTTGCATCGTTTCCACATTCACTTTAGGAATTGTGTGCAAAGCAGGTCCAGCCCTCTCTCTCATGACGATCAGCTGCCAGGAAAGAAAGGGGATTCAGTGCAACTCCTTCATCCCACTTCTCATTAATGGCTGCACGATGCTGCTTCCAGCATCCCACTCCCACATCATCTGCATCTCCATCCTCATCCTACTTCAGAGCCCTTGCATTACCCTGCCTGGGGGGCACTGCTCTCTCTACAGGTGGAATGCCATGCTCCAGTCTGTGCTCTTTTCTTTTCTTCTTTGGGGGAGGAAGAGCTAACGTCAGTCCCTCCAACAAACCGATTGAGAAACAGCTCTCCATCTTTGAGAACTCACAATTTAGAAACATAGCCAATAACTGTCCACCGTGAGAAAACCAGCATCCCTTGTCTCCCAAAGGCCACCACATGCTTCATTCCTTTATGTTTAGAAGTTGTACTGCCAAGGTTTCCCAAAACTAGAACCCACCTAGACTGTCCATACTGACCTTCATCCACACCTGTAAGTCTGTCTACCCATCAGCTTTTTTGCTTTTTTTTTTTTTTTTTTTTTTTTTTTAGAACTTCTTGTACTAAAATCAGACCGTATCCCAGGAGTGATTCAATAGGCCTTGTGTGACTGCTGGTGCTATTGCTGAGATAGAGGTTCTTAATGTCGTTAATCTATAATCAAACCTAAGAACAGTGCTGATGACAGCAGGCTCACTCACTTCTCTGTTAGTTGTGTGCTATGGAAGAATCAATTTCTTTATTATAAAATAGTGCCTATCCTATAACATTGTTGATTTATATCATAGAAACCTTTAGTACAATGTTTAACAACAACAAAAAAAGTCTAATTGGTAACTAGTTGGTAAGTAGTTAGCATATGTTACCATGCCTACCTACCCAGTCTGGTCTATTTAAACTCTGCTCCCACTCACATGCACAAAGAACTCTAAAATCAAGGTGCTAATAGTACTTCAAACCAAATAGTACTTTAATTTTCATATTATATGTATATATAAAATAATAAAAAGTTAAAAATAATTATCCCCACGAATATTTCATGTCAAAACAGTGTTCCTGCACAAATAAAAGAAGCCCTCACCCTCATCAAAGAAGCATCTTTTCACATCAGATGGAGACCATTACAGAAAGCCACAACTTGTTAAAACTCAGAGAATAAATGACATTGGGGTTTCCGTCCCCAAATGAAACATCCGCAATACAACCTTTACACACTAGGCTCAAGGAACATCACAGAAGAGGGGCCAGAAAGCTTGTAAAAGCAATCAAAATGTGTGCAGCAAAATCGAATCTTCTATATATGGCAAGAGGGTTAACACCCATAAAATCTCAAAAACATGGCTGCCTAAACAATGACAACAATGGTTGACATACCAACATGGATGGGGGAAATTGCAAAGAGCAATGAAGAACTACAGGCAACTAAAAACTGCTGGAGAGAGAGAATTAGTCTTTCCCAGAATGAGCACCTGCCATGAATATGAAAGAGAATGGGGAATGGCATGGGAGGAGTTGAAGGGGGGATGATGTAATTATATTTTAATTAGGAAAAATAGACGTATTCCTGTAAAACTTCTAGTTCTGATAAGTATTTTAACAGCCCATTAAAATTATTTTCCTATATACATGAGTATATGAATATATATATTTTTACCAAGAAACCCTTAATAGATTATGCAAAATGACTAACCATAAAATGGTTTCCAAAATATTCTTCCCTTGAGGAATAAAATCAAAAGACAGAGGATAAAATTCTGTTAAAACATGACCTATAAGGTCTGCTTGACATTTTAATCTCTTTAAGATGATTTTTCTTCTGTTTCTTTACCAGAAAGGGACAAAGAAGATGGAGGGGAGGGACCTCTATCTTCTAATTGCAAATCCATCACATAAATTATTGGCAGATTCCCTTTTGTTGGATGAGCTAATGTAATTTTCAAAACTCCCAACTGAGCTAATGTGATTACACTCAGTTCCCATTAAAGAGGGGTCGTCAGGGGCCAAGCCCCCTGCTCCTGAGCTATCACAGGCTGGGTCGATAACGGCAGGAGGGATGGTAGCTGCTCAGTAATGAAAGCATCGTCATCATCAGACTGTAAACGGAAGGCAAAGCTGTGTGGATGCTAGTTGGCATTGTTGATGGAATGCCCAGAGCTATGAATGTCAGCATCCCAAATATTGCAAATCTGCAGTACTAGGACTGGTAGAATCTAAGGGTTCAAGTCTCCTGTGTACACACAAGAGAGCCTAGGCCTCAGGAGGAGAACCTACTTGTCCAGTGAGTTTGGGGCAAGTCAAACGATGGCGTGATCTTCCTACTCACTATGTCCATTTCAGGGTCTTCTAGCAAAACTGCAGATGATACAGTTTTTGAAAAGGACACAATTTTAAGATACACCAAGCATAAATTTGTGCAACAATTATGGAGGTTACTCAGAATATCAACAGAATTATCATATGACCCAGTCATCTCACTACTGTGTACTTGTCCAAAAGAAATGAAACCAGTGTGTTGAAGAGATACATGCAAACTCATGATCACTGCACCATTAATCACAATAGCCAAGATGGCACCAACCTGAGCGTCCATCAGTGAATGGATAGACAAAGGAGTATGTGTGTTTCTGTGTTTGTGTGTGTGTATACACAGATATGCACATAATATGTTTAAAATGAAACAAGGAAGCTACCTACTACTACAAACTCAGTTTAAAAAAAAAAAAACATGGGGTTTGTGTGGTTTAGCTAAATTGACATGGCACCAAACTAATTTAATCAATGAGAAATCACTTTCAATTGTTTTCTAGGAATTAGTATGTTGACTTCGCCTGTCTGGTGCCATATGAGATACAGTTGCTTCCTGTGTCTTCTTTAAGGCAGCATGGATGAGCTCAGGACCTCCATGCTGCTCTCAAGCTGCTATAGATAAAGGAGGATTGTCCAAGGATGAGCTTCACAAACCCACCTGTCCTCATAGGTCGAGCATGCAAAATGCTGACCTCCAAGAACATTCGGGTTCCCACACTCTGCATACCTATCACACAGCAAGCTCTTAGCATCATGCACCAAAATGGCTTCTTTTCTCTCTTCTTCTCCTCCCCTCCCCTTCTCATCCTTCTTTCCACACTCTCTTCTCTCCTAGACTCTCTAGTCTCTCTTTGTATGTATGCATTCCCAGTCTTCTTTATCACAAAGTTTTCTCCAAGCTAATAACATATATGTCACATATATGACATATATATATGTATATACATATATATATGTCAATTCCCTATCCAATTCAGTGAACATTACTAGAAAATTAAATATAAAATAAATACATTAATGGTTGAATTTTCAAAACTGGGAAAAGTGATGAAAGAATCAGAACATATCCTGGAAGAATTCTTCATCATAAAAATTATCCAGAGACGGCTGGACTTAGAGGAAACAACAGCCAAGAAAACCGAAGGTGGCAGGAAGCTAGAGTGATAATGTTTGATTGGTAGATCAAATATTAGTCTTAAAAGTCAAACTGAAAAAAAATTGATCCCAATTAAATCAAGTTTACAAAATAAAGTGAAACTGGAAAGTTGGAAACAGCTTAACTGATATTTTAAAGCCATCAAAGAATTCAATTAATTTAATTTAATCTGTTCTGAAAACCGACGTCTTAAAAATTCATGGGTGGCCCAGTGGTGAGTAGAGCTGTTGGCATTGAAATTTGAGGACAGCCTGTATCTCATGAGCTGGAGCTCGTGTGAATAGAGCCTAGTACCTGTCCAGTAGTTGCTCCTTAGCATCAGGTGTGCGGTAGGCACCATTTCTACCTCCAGTATTTAAAGCTGCTAGAACCTTCTAAAGTGCCACACGCATGCCATGCTCCACACACTGACACCTCAGCTCCAAGTGACACATTTGAACCATGACTAAGGTTTAAGAAAGGACCTTCATTTGCAGCGCATATATAAATTTTACCCAACCTTCAAAAACATGGAACCCTTAATAGAGACATGGTCAATGGGCACATAATTTCAGTTAGCCTAGAGCAGTAAACTTAACAGATCCCTTGTACAAGGTGGCAACATTGGGTTTCATAACAGTATATTACATTATTTAAAAACTGCTGAAAGGGTAATTTTGTCTGACCTCACACAATAATAATAATGAGACACTACATGTACTAATTGGCTCAGTTTAGCCTTTTCTCAATGTGTATAAAAGAATAAAATATAAAACACTGCTTTCATGTGTTGAATAGTTTCTGCATTAAAATTTTCAATCTTTTCAGCTTTTAAAAAAATGTAGCTAAATTATTTTCCTAAATTATAATCAATTTACAGAGTAGTTTAAGGACTGGAGAGATGGCTCAGTGATTCGCAGCATTTACTCCTCTTACAGAAGACCTAGGACCTCGGTTCAGATGCCAACATCCACATAATGTCTCACAATCATCAATTACTCCAGTTCCAAAGATTCTGAGTACCCCTTCTGGCTTCTGTGGGCACCCGGCATGTACACACAAAGAACACACATGTATGAGGGCAAAGGCTCTCTCTCTTTCTCTCTCTCTCTCACACACACACAAACACACAAATAAAAAATAAATATTTTAAAAGTAAAACTGAAGTGGCCCGTATCTTGACATTCCCCCTGGCTTTTCACTGAGCAGTTCGAAAGGCTGATTAAAGCAACAATTAAACAATTAAACAATTAAACCAAATGTCTGATTAAAGCAACAATTAAACTGTCAGCATCCATATCTACTATTACAAGAAAAAGTGATATCATCTCCTTTCAGCTGGGGGGTGTGGTGGATAGAGGCTCAAGGTGCTTATATGATGAGCATGTGGATGCATGTATGATATATATATATATATATATATATATACATATATATATATATATGACACATGCAGCATTCTATCTAAACATACAGGATGGCATATTTCATGTGGATGAGCCCCACCCAACCCATTTGTGGGCCTTCCAGCAGGGGCAGGAGACACACCATGTTTTTTAGATGGAGAGCAGTCAGCACAGAGCTGACTGGAATGACCTGGAATCCACGTGGAGGACGAAGCTGGTGTGTTTTGATGTGTTTTTTTTTCTTTCTCCTTACCTAAGCTAACATGGTAGTTAATTCTCAATGAAGAACCTGCTGATAATTGTTCCATTGTTCTAAACTCACACAAGCACACACAGTATAGTAAAATAAAAAGGCAATGTGGAGAATCTCCTACTCAATTACACAGTAGCTATAGTGTCACAGATAACAGGAAAATATATGCACAGAAAGACAATGGCTTACATTGGGGGTGGTGAGAACCACAGATCCATAAATGGCCCTGGGCAATTGTCAAGGTTATGAGCTCTGTCTCCAGCTACCCTTAATCCCGGTCTTTATTAGATTTCCTTTGCATTTGCTTCCCCAGCTCCTCTGTGCTCTCAGCCTGTCACTGGGGTCACCTTCGGTGTCATTTCTGCTTTTGTGTTTTGAAAGTAGGTCTTTTCATGCTGGAGTACTTAAAAGGAACGGTACTGATGGGTGTGATTTACTTTGAAATGCATCAGACAAAACCAGATAAACTGTGGTTGGACAGCTGGATGGATGTGTGATAAAGTGAGGGCAGTAAAATATTGATGGTAGTATCTAGACACGTGGGGGTGTGAACATCCACTTTACTCTCAGTAGGAAAGTTTTTCTAATAAAATGTTAGAAGGATGGTTGGCATACTGGCCTGATTTTGGCCTGTGGAAAGCTATTCTTGTGTGTTCCTCTGTTCTTTTGATACAAACCTAGTCTCCCACGTCTTAAAAGCTGCATGTAATAGGCAGATGTTATATGCTCATCTTCTGTATTTCCTGTCTTGACCTAGAAACAGGCAGTTCAGTGGCAAACTGCTTCAAAATAACATTGGTGGGACTCAGGAACGTTCACACTGCCAAGGCACGTTGCTGTTTGTGACCTTTTACAGTGACCTCTCACACTAGATAGAAGGGGAGAGATATAAAGGCAGGCGGAGGGGCAGAGAATTTCAGAAGATGTCTTGAGTCCACACCAATACTCCTCTCCCAAATGACTACTGCAGGGATTCTCCTTGTCTCCCCCTGGCACTTCAGTATCTTCTTATTCCATGAGGAGAGTGTTGCTTTTCTATTACTGATGTTTTGCTGCACAGCCGCGTTGTCCAGCTGCCTTCCAGATGTTTATGGTTATCCCCAAGATTAGTGCTCCTCTCATTGGCTCCAGAAGCTTCTTTTTCACTGGTCAGTGGTGAATGCAGAGTCATAAGTGGACAGAGTGTTGAGAATAAGTGACTGCTTGGGGAAGGAAGGAGAGACAGTGCACATATGTAGAAAACTGTCAAAGAAGAAATAAAATTTTCAAAGCATGTTAGTTCCCAGGTCACCAAAGTAACATACTGAAAAATTTTGCATCCTTCTATCGTCTATCACACCTTGTACAGTGTGAGAAAGGTTACAGTAATGAAGCCAACACTGACGGTAGAAGCTGATAAATCGCTTAAGTTTTGCATGTAGTCTTCCTACCCTCTTTCGTATATTTTAAGTGTGGGACTGGGCAGACAGTTCAAGGATCCAGTGCTTCATGTGCAAGCTTGATAACCACAGTGGGATCCTCAAAAAAACCACCAGAGAAACTAGTTACATAAGCAAGTTCAGGGTTTGATTGACAGACCTTTCCTTACAGAGTAATGTAGGCTTAGATTTTCAACCAAACCTACTTTATTTAGGGTTCTTAAACACCTTTACCTCCTTCCCAACCTCCCCCTCCACCCTGACTTTAGATAGGAGATTAGTAGGGAAATGGGCTATAGACCTCTTTTATCTATTTCCAGCTGATGAGGGTCAATGGGTCTTTAGGGGATTGCCAAACTCAGTCATCAGGATACCAGCAATCCAGTCCAAAGGCCAACACCAAGCAGCAACATGAAGTCAGCAAAAAGCCACGTCAGTAAAAGCCTAAAGACTCGACTGGATTGCCCCGAGAAGTTCTCTGCAAAGTCAAGTTTGTCTCTGCGAAGTCAAGTGTTGAAGCAGGAAGATCAGAGCAGTGATATCGATACAAAAAGCCATGCCTCACTGTGAGCGGGCCTCTATATATCTCCTCTCCTCAATGTCCATCCACGGATGTTCTCTGCTGGCCAAAGCCATGGCCCTTGCAGGAGAGAGCTCACAACAAAACATCACTGTGCCCTCTCACAAGCTAACTTCCAGCAAAACATCACATGCCCAGCTTGCAGCAAAACATCACATGACACCACTGAGTCTTCCAAGAAACCAAAAACTTCCACTTCAAGTAAGGTGAGAGAAAAATGGAGGATAATTCCTGACATCAACCTTGGGACTTAATGTGCACGTGTACTGACACACATGAAGATAGGCATACATATACATTTGCATGAAAATGAAAAACACAAAGAACTTTACTAACATTGTCACAGTGTCTTTTCTTACACCTGCCTCTCTCTGTGTCTCTCTGTCTCTTTGTCTCTGTCTCTGTGTCTGTCTTTCTCTCCTCTGCTGTCCTCTCCTTCCTCCATTTTCCCTCAGAGATATATGGTTTATGCTCTTTACTCATTCCTGAAGTCAAAGCTCTCCTTGTTCTTGTTTTTCTGAAATATTCTCTAGTAGATCCTTTGGGAAATGGCCATGAAAGCAATATTTCTTGATTTGTTTCATGCTGATCACTTTGAATTTCCTAGTTCTGATTCCATTTCCTGAGATATAAAACCCTTAATTCACTTTATCAAGAATGCCTTAGACACAGAAAACTATTTCTTCTATTAAAAAAAATTGCTGAGAAGTCTGAAGATAAATCATTGTATCACTCAAAAATAATGTTAGTTTGCTAAATGCCCAAAGGATTCTTGGTCCTAGTTAAAGTGCAGGAATCTTCTAGATTATGTGTTGCAGTGAACATTCTAGATCTGCACCTTCAAGTACCGGATACCGATGTGTGCATCAGCATTACCAAAAACTATAGTAAGACTAAAGTATACAAAATTACCTTTAAATAACCAACTTACAATGTTGTAAAAAATTTCTTCCTTCAGAGGAAAACCAGAAAGCAGCTAATAATCTGCTCAAAAAAATGGTAAAGGGAAAAACAATCAGGCTTTTTCTACATGAACACTGAGTCGCTGCATGGTTGGTAAGGAAAAAGAGACATTCATACAAATATTCTCAGTTAATAAATGAAAACCAAAAAGGTTGGTACAGAGCATCACCGGTTTGCATGTGAGCTTATTTTAGATCCGTCAGAAATCCCTCTGGTGCCCTTGAGGATGACTGCCTCTGATTTAATAAATCTGGCGTCATCTGCTGTCTTCCATGATTTGTTACTAATGTAAGGAAGGCAGGACAAGGTACTTGTGGATGAAAGAATACATTAGCTCCCTTCATTGTCCAGAATAACCTTCCCGCCCTTCTGAAAGCCAACTTAGGTCTGGGTCCCTCAACAGTGCAAGCAATTCCTCAGCACAGGATTCCGGCCATGGTGGCCTGCAGAGAGAGGAAAGTGGACTAAATTGCCACGAACCTAAAACAGTGCCAATAATGGATAAGAGCTAAAACTGTTAGTAAACAGGAAGCTCCGCCATCAGCCCCAGGAACCTGGCAACAGCAAAGCACGTCATCACCGCTGTGTCATCACCAGGGCAACATCTTCTTCAGCCACCAGGAACCCTGTGTTGGTGTCCGAACACGTGCTGAGTTGCAACAGCTTTAAGACAGTCACAAAGCACACATCTACCTCTCGCACATGCGAAATCACCTTATAAAAGACCCTGTCCACTTTCCTCTGCCCTTTTTCTTCTCTCCACCACTTCCCCCAGAAGCTGCTTCTGCATTCCCTTTCCCTAATAAACCTCTCACGAGGTCTGCCTTGTAGTGTGACTTCTTGGATTACATCGTTGTCTAAAACTTAACAAAAACTTCCGGAGAGTTTTCCACAGATGGAATTGGGCCACGCCCTGTAATTTTCCCAACTTAGAAATCAATTGTGAGTTTCCCCTGCAGGGTGACCTGTTACCGAAAGTTCACACTTCAGAAGGATGAAATTTCACTGTTGAGTTTGGTTTACAATGAGACTCATAGAAATTCAGAAATTTCTCTATAACTGCATACATAAATGAACGTAATAGGAAAGATGGCGTTGATCTCAGGAGGCCGAAGAGAGAGTGTAGAGGGAGCTTCCTGCCACTGGCCGCTTGTCTTACAGGTGTTGGCAAGGTGTGATGGCTAATCTTAGCTGTCAACTTGATATACCTGGGAAGAGGGAACCACAACTGAAGAAATCTCCTTCCTTATCAGCCAGGCCTGTTGGCATGCCTATGGGGCATTTTCTTGATTGTTAACTGACGTAAGAGGCCTCAGCCCACTATGGGCAATGGGTCTAGATTTTGTGAGGAAGCTAGATGAATTTGAACCAGGATGCAAACCAAGAAGGAGCTTTTCTTTTTTTTTCAATGCACTTTATTCAGGAACCTTGAACAATCCTCGGACCCTGGGGAAAGCCAGCCCACAGCTTAAATAGCCTCTGGGTAGCCAACCCAGGCGTGCCACGTGGGCAATGCAGATAGGTCCACATACATGGAAGCGAGCTTTTCTTTGTGATGTATAACTTTAGCTCTTGCCTCCATGTCTCCTCCTGACTTCCCTAAAAGATGGACTGTGACCTGGAAGTGAAAGCGGAAATAAACCGTTTTCTCTTCAGAATTGCTTTTGGTCAGGGGGTCTGTCATAGCTACAGAAAATCTAACTGAAACACTAGGGGCAGGTCATATATTTTTTAGCTGGGAAAGGTCTGTGTGCTGCAGGAAGAGGCAGGACCTCTGCACCCCCAAGACTGAAGGGAAACGAGAAGGAAATGCCTTCAGGACTAAGAATGAATCTAAAAGAATCTTCGCAGAGATGGTGTTTCTGTTGGGACTGCCCATGGCAGTCTCCCCCTCTACACACACACACACACACACATACACACACACACACACACACCACAGTGTTCCAGCTTGAAATAGTCTACCACAAGATTGACTATACACATTATTTAAAGAGGAGACAGAGCAACAGAGCCCTTAAAATGAGAGGAGCCAAAGAAAGAACAGTCCAGAACAGCACAGGAAGGTGCACATGCTGGAAGGCGGGTCCTCTCGCAAACACTTGCTTTACGCTCTCCGTGAAAGTAATGGACAACCAAGTGCAAACTTAGAGAAAAGATGATGTGGAAAACTGCAGGGCTGAAATACAATCTGAGAAGTCAGCGACAGGAAAGGATAGGGACAGTAGGGAAGGACACATCTCTGTCCCACCGTAGGTTACAAATAAGAAATTCTACCAAAAGCAGAGAAAGGTGTAGCATAAAAGCAGGAGACTGAAAGCAGATCTAAGGGCCAGCTCCTCACTACAGTGAGGAGAGTCTGTGCTACAACAGCAGACCAACAGATGAAAGAGACCTCCCCGTGCTGAAGGCTTATGCCTGTAAATTCTGAGTAATGTCCTACGATATACCAAAGACAGAATCTGGGCAAACGCAGAAACTCTTGGGTTGGGCTCGCCAACTTTCTCTCTAAATACGAAGAAAGAAAGAACGGCGCACAAGCATGCAGTAAAAGAAGAAATGACAGAGCCAGTCTCTCAAGTCTTCTCGGACTCTAACCATCAAAGAGTAAATGTGATGTCTCCCTGTAGGGCTGAGAGTGAGAGGTGCAACCAGGACCCTGGAAATTTGATGGCATCCACTCTGTCATTTATATGTAAAAGCAGCAGAGAGGCCTGTGTGTAAGCCAAGGGTTCGGGAAATAACCTCTAAATATGATCCTTCAGACATAATTAATCACAAAGGACTAGAGAAAAGTTGAGAAATAATTAAGGCCCAGCAAGCATGTAGTACCAAAGGCTGACGTGAGCACTAGAAGCATGTGGAATTCGATCTTCAGAATGTGCAGTAAGTGGGGTGAGGGCGATTCCGTCGGCAGAGTGCTCGCTTAGGACATACGAGGCCCTGGTGCTGTGTGCGCAGTCATATCTGTGACTCCAGCACTGGGGAGACAAAGGAAAGAAGAGCAAAAGTTCGAGGTCATCCTCAGCTATTTAGTGATGTGGAGGCCAGCCTGGGCTTCATGACACCCCTATGACTCACACAAAAATGTATATATGTGTGTGCACACATGGATCTTTGGTACTGATGTACATATATGTATGTGTGTACATAGATGTGCGTGCATATGTGTTTGTGTGTACGCATTTATGTGTCTGTGTGTATGTATGTACTTATCTGTGTATGTCTGCATATGTATCTTATATGTGTATTTGTTTCTGTGTGCATATGCATGTGTTTATGTGCCTTTTGTGTGTCTGTTTATATCTGTATGTGTGTGTGTCCATGTATAGATGTGCATATGTGTCTTGTGTCTTTGTGACTATGTGTACATATATCTGTATATGTGGATGTGCAAGCGCATACAAGTACATCTATGTATGTGTGTGTGCATGTGAGCATGAGTGTGTGCATGTAGGGGGTATGTGTGTATGCGTATGCATGTGTCTATGTATTATGTGTGTTTGTATACATGTGTGCATATATATGCACATGTGTGTTTCTGTGTCTGTATGTGTGTATAAATGTATGTGTGGATGTCTCTAGGTTGTGTCTATGTGTGTGTCCGCATGTGTGCTTGTGTATGTATATACATGTGTGTACCATGTATTTATGTTTATGTGTGCATATGTGTATAGGTGGGTAAATATATGAGAATGGGCATGTGTGTATATCCACATGTGTGTGATTGTTGTGTGTCTATGTATGTATGAGCATATATGTTTATAAGCATGTGTCTGTTTTGTGTATATCTATATGTTTGTGTATTTATTTGTGCATCTGATTGTGTCCATGTGTAACTAATATGTGTGTGCTTAGCTGTGTATGTGTGTATATAATATTGTACATGTGTTTGTGTGTCTGTGTATAACTGTATGTATATATAAGTGTGTGTTTCAGCATAACTGTATGTGTGTATATACGTTTACATCTGTGGATATGTGTGTGAATTATTGTACAATTGTACACATCAGCAGAATTTGGGAAAAAAAGGGGTTGTTTGTTTTTTTGTTTGTTTGTCTGTTTGTTTTTGATACACAGTGTAGCTTTGGCTGGCCTGGGACTCTCTGTGTAGACCAAGCTGGCCTTGAACCCACATAGATCCCTTTGCCTTTGCTTCCTGAGTGCTGTGAACCATTTTTTTTTAAATATTTCAAAAGTAACAGTAATAGATCAGTCAACACTTCTAAGCTTTTCTGATATTAAAAAGAGGAATGACGGGTTTGGGGAGGTGGCTCAGCGGTTAGGAGCGATGGCTGCTCTTCGGAGGACCTTGGCTCAGCTTCTAGCACTCACATGGAGGCTCGCAATTGTCTGAACTCTAGATGGAATCTGACCCCAGTTCTGGCCTCTGCAAGCAGTGCCCACGTGAGCTGCAAGGACACACACGAAAGCATGGAAGCACTCACACACTTAAAACCATTTTTTTAAGAGAAGGAGGAATTTAAGTTAGTAAAAGTCTGTTTATCAATCAGCTTTTGTGACATAATTAGTTTCATTCTTGGTGCTGATGACTTACAGCTGAAACCGTATTTTCCTGAGGAAAGTAGCTATGAAGCAGATGCAGTTTTGTCATAAGAAACCACTCTTTGAAACTGAAAATACAGCAACTAACCAGGAAACCCCAAAACTTAAAATAAACATCTTGTGTAGAGGGCACCAGGTCTTTGTGCTCACAGATAAGCACACAGAAAACAAAAATGTTAAGCACACAGGCTTGTCTCGTCAACAAAAGGGATGTGTATACCAAAAGGCTGGGCGCAGATGTAGCTAATAACCTGATGACCTCTGACCTAGCCACAGCTGGATCCCCTAAAGCTATGTTTATCCCAGACTCTCCCCCCCAGACCTTTAGCTTTAGCTCTGTCTCTCAGTCAATATAACTCATGCTTAAGGGAGATGTCACATGTACTTTACAGAAACGTGACATCTATGCTATATGTATGACTGGGACCACACCAGTTCTTAAGCTCTTAAGAGACAGACTCCATCTTCACGGTAAAGGTCACATATGCTTTGCAAAAGAGTTGTGACATAATCATGCCTTAAACTTTATTATGCACGTGGGATTGAGATAATTGTCGCCAGGAAACTCTTTTTCCAAATTTGTACTGTGCTTTAAAATGCCTCAGTAATCTTCCCAGCATCGGACTCGAGAAGTTTGAACTAGCCTGGCTAATTGAGCCAGGGCTAACCTGATTTCCTACCTGCCACTCAGATCATTCTTCTGCCAGCTGTAGTGTTTGCAGGGAACCCTTCCCTGCCACACACACAGTCCCATCCCATTTGCTTGGGCTATTATCAAATCCTACAGACTTGTTAGCTTAAAAAGAATAGAAGGGTCTTTTTTAGCTCAAGGTTAGGAGCTTCAGGTACCTGGGAAAATTCATGGCACTACAATACAAGCAAGTGGATCGCTCCATGTGCCAAGACTGAGGACCAGCTGGCCCTGGAGCACTCACATAGGTAACAGTGATTGCTCTGTTACCCATCAGTGCTGTGCCACACTCACATACCCTAATCCATTGCAGGGGGCTGAGCCCTTGTGACTCAAGGGTCATCACCTCAAGCTCCCATCTTTCAACATTCTGCAATGGGGACCAAGTTCCTAACACAAACTGGGGACAACAGCAAACCAAGCACAAAATCAAGTGAATCCATGAGAACATAAAGTACAAAGAGGTGTAAAATGTGAGGGAAGTTAAGAGACACGACAGGCCTGTATCTAAAAAGACAGAGAATAGAATGGACAGAGTCTCAGTGTGTTGGCTGTGGGGGGGTACTCCATGGGTACAGTGCCTGTTGCACAATCATGAGGCTTGAATTTGCATCTTTAGCACCCACATAAAAGCCGAGATCATGGCATGCCTGTAAACCCAGGGCTGGTGAAGGGGAGAGAAGAGTGAATGAATCCTGAAAGCTTTCTGGTCAACCAGTCTCACTGAAACAACAGGGTCACACAGAGAGAGAAAGAGAGACCCTGTCTCAAAAAATAAGATGGAGAGCGATGAAGAAAAATGTCCCAATGTCAACCTCTGTTCCCCCTGCCTCCCAACACACACACATATATATACACATACACACACAGGAATTTCATACTATAGAGAGGCATAATGCTGAAGAGGATCTTGGGAAATTTGATAACTACAAGGGTGAACAAAGTGTTCTAAAGTATCAGAGAGAAGAGATCACCTACAAAGATTAACAAACTCATCAGACTTCAAACGCTGAAGGGTTGGAAACCAAGAATTCACACGACATTAAAGGAAAATTGTGTTGAATTTAAAGTATTCCAGGTTCCCACTAATCAAGAACCTGGATTAAAAAGATCACTTAAAGGCAAGTGAAATGAAAAGAAGCACTGTATCACCACAGTCTTCTAACTATCTTTTGTTGCCACAAATACCATGTAAACAGGTATGATTCAAACACATGGCTTGATAGATATCCAACAGATGAGCCATGCTGTGTGGCTTTCTGAAGTTCAGATAAAATACAGAATTAATGGGGCTTATTATGACCAGAATCGATGCCTTCCCTCTGGCCAATGAGGAAGCACTGACCCCCAGCACGTCAGAATATGACTGCATCTAGGTGTGGGTCCATTAAAGAGATAGTTAAATTACAATGAGATGCTTAGGACAGGTCCTAACCCAGTCTCATATCTATGCACAGATGTGGCGGTATACATCTGTAAACTCAACACTCAAGAGGCTGAAGAAGGAGCATTGCCACCTTGCCTACACAGTATGTTCAAGGTAAGCCTGGACTCAGAGAGACCCTGTCTCAAATAATCACAAAATCCAAACCAAAATATAGCTGTGCACAATAAAGAGACCAGGGTCACAGATGCACAGAGAGGCCCATCAAGAGAAGCAGCTATCTCCTATCCGATGGGAGAGACCAAACATGCAGACACCTTAGACTTCCAGCCTCCAGACCTGGAAGACAAGTGCTGGGATTTAAACTGCCCCGTCTGTGTGGCATACTGTTCTGACAGCGTCAAGAAACTAATAGATGGCTTGAAACAGAAAAGCTGCATCAAACTTCACTTGATAGGAAAAGCTAACACAGGTGAAAGAAGAGGTGGAGAGGATGCTAGAAATCCTAGCTTTCTCATTGGAGAGGGTGGGAAACCAAAGGAGACCGTCTAAATTTCACATGACCGTAACCAAAGCTTTAAGCATATTAAAGCTACAAAGACAATCGGGAGAACAATTAATTGATAATATAATCACCAGATGTGGACAGTAGGAGAAAAGGACAGGTAAAGGATCTTGGGGATGGAGTAAAGCTGGAGGAAATAATCAATACACATTTAGAAACTGTCTTTTATTTTGTGTGTGTGATGTATGCTCCTACCCATGTTTATGCAGCTGTATGCATTTGTGCACATGAGTGTGTGTGTGTGTGCGTATGCGCGCGTGTGTGTGCGTGCGCGCGTGTGTGCGTGTGAAAATAGTGCTAGATGTTAAGTGTCATCCTCTCTCTCTCTCTCTCTCTCTCTCTCTCTCTCTCTCTCTCTCTCGTTAAGACAAGAACTCTAATTGGCCTTGAACTCACTAATTGGCTAGACAGACTGAATGGCAAGCCCCGGGATCCTTCTGTCTCTCCCTCCCAGTGTTTAGATTGTAGGTGTGTGCAGTCAAGGCTGAGATTTTACGTGCGTGCTGGGAATCAGAAGTCAGGCCCTCATGCCTGTGCGGCAAACATTGTATCAACTGAGCCATCTCTCCAGCCCTCAGCATCTCTTACGTGTCATCAGACTCTGTTCTGATCACACAGGATCCACTAGTGAACCTCTGTGACAATGCAGAGAAATGGGCTGCAGAACAGATCAGAGGTGAGGGGGCCATGGGCCGGTCGGAGTCACCTTTCATGAGAACGAAGAGCCTGGGTGAGCCACAGCCAAGGTGTGGTTATCCTGCTGGGAGTGAGCTGGTGTGGGCAAGGACCTAGGGGACAAAGAGAAGGAGCCAGCACAACACAGTGAAAAACACGCCAGCTAAGCCCTTCAGGGGCATCACGTGTTTTAGGAGGAAAATCAACTTGTAAGACAGATCAGAGTTGACCTTATTTCTGTAAGGGAGGATTTGAAGTGTGTGTGTGTGTGTGTGTGTGTGTGTGTGTGTGTGTGTGTGTGTCTGTGTCTGTGTCTGTGTCTGTGTCTGTGTATCTGTGTGTGAGTGTGTTAATGTGTGTGTATGTGTACCTGCATGTGTGTTTGTATGTATGTATGTAGAAGCCAGAAGACACTAGGTACCTTCCTTCAGGTACTAGCCACATTCATTCATTCATTCATTATCTGAGCCAGTCTCTCACCAGCCTGGAAATGGCTAAACAGAGCAGTCTGGCTAGCCACGTGGCCTCAGGAATTTGCCCCCACAATCCAAGCCCTGGTGCCCAGAACCATGTCCAGCATTTTTATGCTGATTTCTAGATCAAATTCAGGACCTCGAGCTTGCAAGCCCAGCAGTGTATTGACTGAGCATCCTCAGCCCCCTCAGTTGGAATTTTAAATAGTCTTGCTGAGGATGCCTTACTTGCTTTTGGGAAAGGTGGTAACAGGGCAAGGGTATTCCAAGGAATAGGATGAGTACAAGTGTGCAATGCCAGGAGCATGCCTGAAGAGAAGAGGAAGACTGAAATGTGAGGATCCAGCTTCAGCCCGTCTGTCCTGTTTCACTGGCGGACCTCTCCCATTACAGAGCAAGGTGATGTACAATCCTGTTGTTCTTGCTGCAAGAAGAAAATCAGGGACTGCCTTTCTCAGGCTTTTGTTCCTCTGATGGAGAAACAGTTAAGAAGGAAATAAAGCAAGTGGAGTTTAGACCCCAGCATATTCTGCAAGGAAAGTGGAAAGGCTGGGATGGGGGGTGGGGAGAGATAGCGATTGCATGACAATGACTGAGTAAAGGATATTTGACCTTCTGTTAAAATGACAAAGCAGATGGCCCAGGGGAGGTGCAAGAAAAGAAAAGCTGAGGCGGAGGCCAATTAAATGCAGAGGCCCAGAGTGAAAGCCTGAAGAAGGCACTGGCTAATTATGAAGATGTGTGTGTGTGTGTGTGTGTGTGTGTGTGTTTTCACTTAAAATAACAAAACGTAGTTAAGAGAGGACATCATAAGAATCCAGTCACTGAAGAAAGCAATAGAGGGCACCGGTTTTAAATGTTTTGTTTGATAGAAACAAAGAAAACCACTCCAGCAATATTTTGCCTTGGATAACAATGTCAAAATATGTAAAGATGGATTTGAAGAGCAGCAGAGCAATAGGGGACTTTGACAGCTATCTGCCCTTAAATCAAATTAGAGGTTCCCCTCAGGCTAATCACACAGAATTTAGGGTAAGGTAATTCCCAGACTCGAACTTGTGAAATTTTGTGATGTTTACACCTTTGCATAACTTTCAAATCATAAATTTGCCACATGAACTTCTGAATCCTAAAGAAATAGCCATGTGATATTTCTATTATGTTTATTTATCAACCCCGAGTGTGTGCACACGTGTGCATAAATGTATCTGTGTGTGTATTTTGTTGTTGTTGTCCCTGACAAAGGCACTGGCTAAGACCGGGGCGGGGGGAGGTGAGGGGGGGGACTTAAACTTACTAAGCAAGTGCTCTACCATTGAGCTATACTCCCAACTCCGCAGGGCCCTTTGCCTTGATGTCTCACTACCTAGGAGATCAAGTTAACACTGGGCTGAAGGGATACCCCCAAATTTTGATGCTAAACTGTTTCTCTCTCCTGCTCTTTTGTCCTCTGAGGAATGCCCTCTCTGCCTCCTGAAAGTTAATCTGAAAGCATGAAGGGGCCCAAGTTAGGGGGAAAGTGGAACACTGAAGAAGGCAGAGGAGCATTGGGCCTGTGAAGGGCTGCGCTGCTAATGGTGGAAAAGTGCCAAGGGGCTCTTCAGATTCATTATCATTAGCGTGTGTGTGTGTGTGTGTGTGTGCACGTCCATCCATGGAGCAGGCAGGACTCATATTACACTTCCTGTATTTCCTGGAGACAGCTTACCTCACTGAACCCAAAGCTCATCATTTTTTCCGTGAAGCTGGATAACTGGCAAGGGCCATGAGCCTCCTGTCTTTGCGTCTACCCCAGCTGTGGGGGGGGGGGGGGCGGGGGAAGGGGGAGTTACAGAAGTGCACAGCGACAAGCATTTTGCGTGAGTGCAGGTCCTCATGCCTGAGCCACAAGCTCTCTTGCCCACTGAGCCATTTCCTCAGCCCTGTCTTTGTTTGTGTTTTGTTTTGTTTTGTTTTGTTTTGTTTTTAGACAGAGCATTGTAAGTTACCAAAACTAGAGAACAGAAAAGAAGTTCATGAGCTAGGTTTTGAACTATAGGAGAACACCGGGAATTGTTCAGGCAGGGTAGTGAAAGAAGCTAGAAAGGTCAGGAATATCGGAAAGGGTCTGGCGCCCAAGTGGCTGGAAATGAGGATGAGGTGGAGGTAGCTAGGGAGCAAGAGTCGCAATGAGGGGAGGAAAACTGTAGCCGAGAGCTGTAGACACGGGGACAGCAAGCCTTTACAGCCCTGAGCTAGTACAGGGAAAAAACCGGAGGGGTCGCGACTGCTTCCGGGGGCCCCGGGATGCCACCCACATATGTAAGAAATGCGAAGTCTGTATTTCCCCAAGAGTCGAAGCCCCTGGTGGCCCGCCATTAATATGAGACAATGTCTTCAGAACTAGCAAGGATTAGGTTTCACGTAACGCATCCATTATTCAGTAAATAATTAATGAGACTCATATCGTCTGAATACACACTTTAAAATGCAACAGATACTGTGAAAGGGTATTGTTTTCTGCACCAAAGAAAATGTCCAGCTTTAAAAAAAAAAAATGCAATGTCACCTTGAAAGAGTGAGAACAGCTGGATAGACTAACTGAAGTCACATTTTAAAATAATTGGTAACATGAACAGAACTCTACAGAGACCAGAGAAAAAATGGAAAAGGAAGAGAGCGGTGGGAGGAGGCACATTCAGTTACAACTTACAGGAACATAAAAGAAAGAGCATCGGCAGTAACTTTAGAAACGTGACATCTGCTGTAGAATCGGGGTAATTAGTGGTCATTAAAGGATAAAGAAATGAATCAAGGTAGAAAATTAGAGTCACAAATAATCACAAGTCGGCAGTTCCATTTATGCCCTCCCTCTGCGCACATCTCTACGCACATATAAATATACATATGGATTTGTAAATGTCTGTGTCACCCAAAGTGTATTACATGCCACACTTAGCACTTTGCAGCTTTGTTTTTCATATTACAAAATATCATACACATTTTCCTCTGCCTTAATTATTTCCCTAAAGTGCATTCAGTCATCCCATTATTCAACTCATTTGCTGTCCCATGCGCTGTCTAAACACAACCTATTCTTAGACATTTAGAATATTAGCTAGGTTTGGCTGCATTTCTCAGTGTTGCCACAAATAAGTTTACAGTTCAGTCAGCTACAAATCTCCATAATACTGACATAAAAAGGATTCTATGATCAAAGAAAATTTTCATGGTGTTCCTCTGCACTTTTAGGATGCTGAGTTCTGAGAACCATCACTCTACTTAAGCCAGCTTTGTGCAAATTATGTAAATTATTGAGAATCTTTCAGAGCCATGTACAACCACTAAAATGCCTCGAAAATACATATCTTGGAAATTAGAAAAGTGTAGTTGCTGTGTCCAAGTATAGGTGATCTCCAGGTTCATGGTATGTATAGGAGGGCATTTTAGAAAGGATCACTGTGCACAAGATTGCCTGACTCTTACCTAACAGCAGCAAATAGGGTCTATTGTTGTCCTTTCCCAGGTTTAATAAGAAGTGAATTCTAGCTGGACAGGCAGAAATCACAGAACTCTGTGAGTTCAAGGGCAGGCTGATCTACAAAGCAAGTTCCAGGACATCTGGGGCTGTTACACAAAGAAATCCATCTCCAAAAAAACCTAAAATTAATTAATTAATTAATATTGAAGATGTGTCTTTCTTTGCACTTGAACAAATGGTTTATTCTTGACCTGTGTGTTTGTTCTATTGTGGTAATTATCATTTTCATTTATTAGGAATAAAATCCTACCTATATGTAATGTTGATATTTTTTCTGTTTTTTATGTTTCAATTTTGTCTCAGGTTGATTTCTTTGCAATTGCTGTATGGGATTTTACACTTTTTAGTTATTTCTTTTTCTGCAGGTGTAATGAGCTAGTTGTTCATATGTGAGTTCTGCCTTATCATCCTTATTGAAGGCTTTCCCACCTAAACAAATTAAGTAAGCTTTACTCATTGAGCTGAAAAGAAATATTTCAGCTGGAAACTAAGTCCAAGAACAACATGCCCCAATCAATATATTTCTTATAAAAAGATTCTATTTCCCACAAAGCACTAGAAGGCTTCTAGGAATACACATTATGTGTAAGACCTTTTGGACAGTTCTATAAAAGTTTATGGGAGGAATATAAAAGGAGAGCAGAATAAATGGAGAAATATTTGATGGTATTGGACAGGGAGACTTGGTATCATAAAGATATCAAACTTTCCAGTTTAATCTATAAAGTTAATTTAATCATACTAAAAGATTCAAGAATTTTTAGTAGAACTTGCAAGCTAATTTTAAAGGGCTATGGAAAAGTAAGCTATTAGGATGCTGATGAACAATAAAGAAAGATCATTTCACCCAAAAAATACGAAGATTATAAGGTTTGTGTACTTATCTCACCAGTCTGAATAAATAAATCATTGAAATAGAAGGAAGAGTATAGAAATAAGCATTATGTGTGCATTTTGATTTACTAAGGAAAAATTAACTATTACTTATTAACTAATCAGGATTTACACAGTGATTTCCTGCATCTAAGGCTCAGGAATCATCACAGAGGGTAGGGAAGAAAGATTGAAGAGCTAGAGGATCAGGTAAGTTTGCTATGAGATTCTGTCTCCTGCAAAAGTCAGAGAAGCTTCACCCATGAAGTCTCCTCAGTATGGCTGCCTGAACACAACCTGAACATGGATGACTCTGATGGACAAGCTAACATGAAACAGGGAGAGCTCAGGAGGCCTCATTCATAGACAAAGAGCCTCAGGCAACTAAGAGATGCTGAGAGTGGGAGAAACAGCCTTCCTCAGGGGAAAGTCACTCAATTGGTTATCTAATACCTAATGGTCATCCCTGATTATTATACATACAAGTAACATTACGCAAAACATTTTATTCATATATTTGGTAATAGGTGTGTGAATGTACATATATATTTAACAAAGAAAAAGAGGCCATGAATTTGAACAAGAGCAATAGAGTCAACAGAGTTGGGAGGGAGGAATGAGAAGGGAGAAAAGACATAATTACATTATGAGGTTTTTTGTTTTGTTTTGTTTTTTTGTTGTTTTGAGACAGGGTTTCTCTGTATAACAGAGCCCTGGCTATCCTGGACCCACTTTGTAGACTAGGTAGGCTGGCCTTGAACTCATAGAGATCTGCCTGCCTCTTGCATCCTGTGTTCTGAGATTTAAGGTGTGCACCACCACACCTGGTTCAATCTCATTTTTTTATTATTATTTAAAAAGTAAATAAGTCGTTGGTATAAAGCAGAAGCTGAAAAAAAGAGGATATGTAATTCCTACCGACATAAGAGAGTGTCTTTTTAAATTAGAAACAACAAACAGAATTTAGTAGTAATAACAGCTCTTGGAGTTCTGTCAAACAATGTCATAGAAGTCATGGAAAGAACGTGAAACACAGCTTTGTATCAGAAGTATCGGGGGACAGAACACTGACTGATGTTTTGATGAGCACTGTGGGACCCGTGAACTTGTGCAGGAACGGGTCACGCAGAGGATGATCTGAAGCCACGTAAAACAGTGCTTTTTGGAGTGATGATTAGCCAACCCAAATGCCAGCTGCATTAACACAGTGAACCACTTCACGAATATTACGGCTAGAGAGATAAGTTGGCTACCTCTAGCTGTACCAAGATGTATTGAGTTCAATTTTTAAAATTAAATTTGAAAAGGACTTAAATTCTCTACTTAAGACACAGTAAGAAATCAAACACTTTCTATCATTGGCTTATTTTTTGGAGGGGGGGTGTATGTGTGTGTATGAGCCTGTGAACTGTATGCATGTATACATGTTTTTGTCTGTGCATGTGTGTACCTTTGTAGGTCATAGGTGAATTTGAGGTGTCTTTATCATGCTTATCATCAAGAAGTCTCCATGTTTTTTGTTTTTGTTTTCTGTCTTTGTTTGGGAGGGGTGTTGGTGAGGGTATTTGTTTTGTTATTGCTGTTTGGTTGGTTGGTTGATTTGGGTTTAGGTTTTGAGAACAGATCTCTCCTTGAACCCGGAGCTCACTGGTCTGATTGGACTGGCTGGCCGAGGACCCTCCTGCCTCTGCCTCCCTAACACCAGGATTAAATATGTGCACCACCACACCCAGATTATTACACGAGTGCTGGGAGGGCCTAAACTCAGGTCACCATGCTTGTGGGGCAAGCATGTCGCCGATTGAGCCTGTCTCCCCACCCATCACAGTCTCTTGAAGCAACTCATGCCTCTGCTGTAACTAAAGCAAGAGCAGACAGTTCCTGAATGCTAAGACATCTGAAGCTTGCCAGTCTGTAAAATGTTAACTTGTGATGAGGAGAGAGAAGACTCTTAAGAACTGGAAGTGTGACCTTGGGAGACTGGATCTCAACCCTGAAGCCCCATATCCTTGTCAGGAGAGGCAAACCATCACTCCACCCTCTAATGAACGTGGTCACGACCTGCTCTGAGATAATACTATACTGTCACTGAGAAGAACTGCATCTTATGGAAACCATAATGCTGATTACGCCCCACCCTACTGCCCTTCATTGATTTCACCTCTCCGGAAGAATTGATTTTGGCTTTCCATAAAAATCCTGATTACAAAGTCAAACGAGAAAGAAGAAGGCTTTTACACCAAAATAGCTACTTACTTCCACAAAGGCTTTGAAATGTAACACAAGAAGGCCATGTGGGGATGGATTCACGGTAGTTCAGCTTCACTTCAGGAACTTATTACCATGGATGCACTGGCAGCTGCTGAATTCAGCATTGGTAGCTATGGACAGGCCTATGTCACTCATCACGTTCAGGTAGTTGAATTAACTTACGGTCAGTAGCAGCTCACACGGATAAGTGACAAGCCATGGGCTTCAGAGACGAATCAGGGTTTAAGGGCACTTGCTGCTCTTGCAGAGGACCTGGGTTTGGTTCCCAGCACCCACATGGTGACTCACAATCTGTAACTCTGGGTTCCAGGGGGTCCACTGCCCTCTTCTGGCCCCCAGGGACACTGCATGCATGTGGCGCACATCCATAAATGCAGGCAAGTCACTTGGACACATGCAATCAAAATAAATATTTCTTTTTAAGGGTAAAACACTAGGTGTGGTTGGCGTGTTTAAGAAGATGGGCATGTTTTAGTGAATTCACAGTGAGCGACAGGCACAGCCTCCACTTGCAATGTGCCCCAGGAGGAACCAGTGACATCCTTTACTAAGACACTAAGAACTAGGTTGATGATAGTCAGTACCTGAGCCAGAAGTGGATACTGGACATTCTACATTTATAAGAAGCTAATGGGACCACAAAGAAGCCACAGCTAAGTAAAAAAAAAAAAATGATCATCGAAATGAGTGGAACTATTGTTGTGGCTACCCAAATAACAAAAGTGCTAAGCTGGTAAAAACAACAACAAAACCTGACCACCAGGGGTTTTTAGAAATGGCTAATGGATCTAAATACCCTTGGAACTAAAATAGATGAGCATCTCCTGAAGATCTTATGTGATATTTAATCCATAAAACCGAAGGACTTATAGTCAGTTAGGTCAGAGAACAGACATTGATGAGTCCCAGCCAAGCCACAATGTCTTCACTTAAGTTAGTTCCCCATCCAGAGCATTCTGGGTAAAAGATATCTTGCTATTGCTTCTCTGGGGAACTCTGAGCAGTACAGTCCACTAGGGAAGAAGGGGACTAAATACCTGAAAACCTAGGTTTGTGGACAGTGATACATGGAGCAGGCAGGATAAGGTTTTTAGTAAATACCATTGGCAATTTAATATTTTAGAAGACAAGAATACCACCCAAAAAAGAAAAATTAAGAGATCTTGGAAATTTAAAATATAATTTTCAAATTTTAAAAATGCATACATTTTTAGAAAGTAAAACTGTATGATTTATGCTGAGTTGTATAATGGACACAATTATACAATGAATGAATTCATATAAAAAGAATTCTCAATGAGAAGAATGGATATATATTGAAGGAAAATTTATTAAATAAGTACAAGAAGCAAATTTCTATTTCAATGACTGTCAGACAATGAAAACGAAAATACCTTTATTCTACAAACAAATAAATGCACATTTCAAAAACCCCAGAACAAAAGAAAAGCCACATGGAAACCTTCCTTCAGCAGTACAGGAACCAAACAGATAAGTTAACCACTACAGAAAAAAAAGAAACTTCATGAACTATCTGCCTAATAACATTGAGGGCTAGGTAACATGGAGAAATTCTGTTATTTCTTAAGGAAAATTATATGCAAAAGAATCATAGAAATAGTCAAATAACCATGCAAGAAAAAGGAAGAAAACAGAAAATGGAGATCTGAAGAGACTCAGAAGGTCACCATTCACTGATCACCCTTGAAAAAGAAATATTTAGGGAGTACTCCAATAAAAAAAAAAAAAAAACATGATGTCAAAACTCTTTTATTAACCTTGAATTTAAGATGCCATTAATTCTATGATTTTTTTTTTTAGTTTATGATTGATTGATTGATATTTTTTATTCACTTCACATCCTGGTTGTAGTTCCATCCCTCCTCCCCTCCCAGTCTCACTCTTCTTCCCTCTTTCTCTCCCTCCCATTATCAAATTTATCAAAAAATAGTCTAAAAATAAATAGTATCTGTTGTTCTTTTGTTGTTACTTTATATTGAACTTCAAAGTCAATTGTAAGAGTATCTTTTATTCTGCAGATGTAATTGTCATTTTGGAGGCTTACTGATGATTAACTTCACCCTTTCTTGTTCTTTCTGAACTCTTCCTGACTGTTTCAATTAGCAGTTCTGTCTCAAAATACCTCTCCAGGTATTCAAACTAATTCAAACTGGCTTCTTTCAGCCTCTGACTGAATTGCTGTTTGGGCTCAAAATAACTCTAGCAATCTATCCTAATTTTCTGGCTCCTTCTCGTTCTCTGGTTTGTCCTGGCTTCACCTGTATCTATCTTGTTCTCTATGCCACCTGCCTATGTAAAACTGTCCCAGTCAAGACTGCCTCTGAACTCCAGGAACTGAACTACCAACAACTCAACTCCACTGAAGTGCCTCATAACTGACTCCCAACTCACTGGTACTGAACTTAACTCTCTAAAACTCCTGCCTCTTCCTGTGCTCCCTTACGTAGCCTTTCTTTCCTGTGCTGTTCTCTTTAGAGTTGGGCATATCTTATTCTGTTAAATCTCTGATTCATCACTTTATCTGTCCCTCAATTAGAAACCATTGTTTTGGGATTAAAGGTGTGTACTAACTGTGTGTCGTGTGTGTTCCAGCCAGAGAGATTAAAAGTGCACTCCAGCTGGATCAGATGGACCTAGATCTTTGGATGTGATCCTTTACCAGAACAACTATGTAGCTAGATTAAAATTCCTCTACAGCTGATATATTTTCTTCTGAATTATTACTATGGAATATACCTCTATTTCCAGAGAATGGGTGATCAATATCTCTTTTCAACTGATGTAACATCCTTGATGTCTTCAAATCCTTTATTTTTTTTCTGAGTGTGTCTACTTCGTTTGGAATTAGAAACAGTTAAAGTCACAAATAAAGAAATGAAAAAGTAAAAATAATAACAACAAAAAACACATAAATTTAAAAAGTCATACAAAATGGGTTTTGTGTGGACTTTCAAAAGTTTATCACACAAACTGGCAAACCCCATGGTTAAGACACATCATTAAAGTATAATAAAACATGAACCACATTCTGAACCAAAAAATAATAGTCCTGAGACTCAACTTATCCCTGCAGAAATAAATGCATAAGCCCTGGAGATGTAGGAGGGTTGTATCCATGAGATGGAAATACCAGCTGCATGCCTAGCTGTGAAGGTAAAAGTAGCTCTTCTGGGTGGAAGCAATCCAAAGCAAGGAAAGAACTGGCCTGCTGTGGAAATTTGATGTCAAATTATCAGCTGTGGTTTGTATCCATTTACAACTCACAGGGCTGTGTTCTAATTGACCTAATCCTACAGCATTTTTCAGAGTCATAGTCCCAAACTGTGTTGAGGGAAGAATGGCACAGAAAGTGAGAAGGACAAAGGGAAAGAGAGGAGAGATGGGACAGAGAAAGGAGAGGGAGAGAGAAAACATCAGAGGCCTCCTATGTTACAAGCCTCTGAAGCACTTTGTTGGTGAGCTGAGGGGACCCTTTATTTGACGGAAGTGCTGCAAGGCGCATATTGTGCTGCAGGAATCATCAGGTATGCAGAGGGGCTAAGCTCCTGCAAGTGAAGTCGTTTATATGGGAGAGAATAAACAATACCAGAAGGATGTGTAATGTAATTTGTGGCTGCAGAGTGGTGACATGCAGAACTTAGGGGCTGCAGAAAGAAATTTTATCCTAGTACCAGCTTAATTATTCAGGAAGCCACAAATGCCACTCAGATCTCATGACGCTTTCAGAAAAGTGAAACTGACCTTTCTGTACTCTGTGGCTCAATTAGGGACACCATTAAGTCAAATGGAATTAGATTCTCATCAATATGAGGCTGCAGGCAAGACCTCCAGCATCTCCATCTGCTAGGACCATATAAATCTAATTACATGCAGACAACATAGGTACCCCCACACTCTGAGCTGCTCACTGACAAAAGAACACTCTGAAATACTCTTCAGATATCAATCTGAATTAGCAAAAAGCTAAGAGCTAGAGAAAGGAAGAGCCACTGGGCTCAGAGGTCTCATGGTCTAAGCACTTGCTCCTTATCAGGAGAAAGTAAATGTCAGAGAATTAAAGTGACTTTCTTAAACACTAGCAGATAGACAGTAAGAAGCAATGAATAGGAATTAAAATGTCTAGTCATTTTTTTGTATTATTTTAGACCTATCAAGGATGTGCACCGCAGTGAAAAAGAATCAAATAAATCTCTGCGTGCCTCTCTACCTGCCTCTCTCTCTCTCTCTCTCTCTCTCTCTCTCTCTCCATATATATATATATAAAATGTATGTTTTTCTTCTTTGATAGAATTTTTAAACATAATATATTATATAGGTATTTAGTCCCTTGGCTACACTGCCTCATGTACAAGGCACTAACTTTCCTTCTATTTATTTAATATTTTATTTATTCTTTGACAGCCTCATACATTTATAAACTATATCTTGATCATACCCATCTATGATTTCCCCAGTTGCCTTCAACATGTGTCTCTCCTGCCTTTAAAATATATATAAGCCATTGACTCCAATTATTCAAGCCTAAATGAGCACACGAAAGCTACCAGCAGCCACACCCTGGAAGAAGAGTGGAACTGCCCACACCACAGGAGTCACAAGTGCCAATTCAGCTGCGGTAAAGCCTCAGGACCCCCTCAACCCGCCATGCTAGATTTTTGACAGGCTTGATCTCATGAAGGTAGCCACAGCTGCTGTGAATGCCTGACTTAAACAGCCATGTCTTGTCCAAAAAACATTTCAAAGCATTCCTCCCTATCCCCAGCTCTACTCTTTTTCCCTGTCCACACTCTATGGAGCTGCCTGAGCCTCATAGAAGTTGTTACAGATGTATCATTTAATGCTGAGCAACTCAGTAGTCACTCACCTATTCTCATTTATCTTTTTCTATTTTCCCTTTATTTTTTCTATTTTCCCTTTATTTAACCACGTTACAACCCTATTCCAGTCCCCTCCCTCCTCTCCTCCCAGTCCCACCCTCAGGTCCCCTTCCCCCATCCCCTCTCTCCTCCTTCTTCTTAGAGAAGGGGAGGCCCCCAAAGGGTACCATCCCACCGTGGCACCTCAAGTCACAGCAGGACTAAATGTATCCTCTTCCACTGAGGTCTGACTAGGCAGCCCAGCTAGGGGAAAGGGATCCTTATGTTGACCCAGCTGCACATCCGCTACATGTATGCAGAGGGTATATGTCAGTCTTTAGTTGGTGGTTCAGACGATGTGAGCCTCATGGGCCAAGGTTAGTTTAGCCTGTAGGTCTTCTTCTGGCTATTCTCACTATCATAAGCAGCTATACTACTCTGCATTGACTGCTGCCCACCACCCCTCATTAAGACATTCTTGCAACTGATAGCTTCCGAGAGAAGAAGAGTCAGTTTTGTTTAAGAGTACAACCCCTTGTTTAGGTTGGCCACCCTCCAGTGAAGGCCACACCTCCAAGAGTATATGAGCAGCAGAAACTGAAGGGTTTGAAAACAAAACAAAAAAAAAAAAATAGAGCACAGTTGGTTGGACTGGAAAGTGGAGACGGCTCTGGGAGGAGTGCGGAGAGGGGTCTATTACGATCAAAATACAATGTATGAAATCCTCAGAGAACTAAGAGAGAGAGAGAAAGAGAGACAGACACACAGAGAGACACAGAGACAGAGAGAGAGAGAGAAAGGAAAAGAAGCTTCTTTGATTAAGGTAAAGAGCAACACTAATCTATAGATATAGACCTCAGTGTTTAGAAGGGAACTCGACCACTCCCTCCTGTCTGTTTGGTAAAGGTACTTCGTCGTGGCAGTTTCATTTACATTCCTTTAGGGTTATATGTTTTGTTTTGTTTTTATTTTTATCGGAAAGGTTTTAAGTCAAATTGTTTTCTGAATAATTTATGTCTTCTGAGATAAAATTCTACTCATGTTATACCACTGTATCTTGTTTCTTGTACTTCAGAGTAACATTCTCTAAGGTCTCTGTCCTTAGCAGAACAAAAGTCGAGATAAGCGTGTCGCTGGCCATGGTGCTGAAGATGCCAGGGATGAAAACTCAGCGACTACGCAGGTGTTGCTTGGAACTAGCAGGAAGAGTAAGCAAAATGGATGTGGTCCGGATGGATTCAGGTCAGGACCTAGAGGAATTGAGAAAGAGAAATGAAGTCCTTTCTGTAATTGTGGTCGTTAGTGATAACTGTGTATTTGACAAACTCTAGAATCACCCGGGAGGCACCTCTGAGTGTGTTTCTGACAAAGTATCTTGACTACATTAACAGATGTGGGGCCCATTCTAACTGTGGGTAGAACTTTGACTGTCCAGTGGAGACAGCTGAGCTCTGTCACTCACACACTCATTGTGCTCTCCTCTGACAACTGCAGATGTAATGTAGCTAACTACTTCAAGCTCTTCGTGCACTTGGCCAATGCCTTTGTGTAAATCTATAGCTGAACTTTTATGTTGTTGGGGAAGAGGGGGGGAGGGTAAACAAGTTGAAGTGGTGGGCTACAATCAGGACATACAGCGAATAAATTGTAAAAAAAAATAATAAAAAGCAAAAAGTAAACCAAACAAAAAGAAATTTTATGTTGTTGTCTTCTAAGAGCATGTAAAACTCACTAGAAAGACTCCAAACATAACAGGATTTTTAATAAGACAGATTCCTTTATTCTGCTCTGTCAAACTAGGCATACGATAAGTCTGTGTGCCAGTTCAGTGGTACCCAAAAAAAAAAAGGAGAAGCTAACTTAACCCCAGTGAAAGAAGGACAGGCTAAAGACAGAACACTAAAACCAGGCCTACTAAGGAATAAATGTTTCTTTGTAAACCATCAATAGTCCAGCTCTAACTGCACCAGACAAAAAAGTATCTCAAGAAAATTCTGTTGAAATTAGACTTATTCAACTACCTTGTTAAACAAACATGGTAGTAGAAATCAAACTGATATTAATGTGTATGATATCTTTT
This sequence comes from Meriones unguiculatus, assembly GCF_030254825.1. NCBI lineage: Eukaryota > Metazoa > Chordata > Mammalia > Rodentia > Muridae > Meriones > Meriones unguiculatus. The sequence continues at coordinate 65,211,936 of NC_083357.1, read as the reverse complement.
TTACTACATATTCATGAGCAAGACAACAGTTGGCTTTTTAAATTTGCATCTCCTCACTTAGAAAGAAAATAATACATTCATATTTTTGCTTGTCATAAATATGAAATGAGTTAATTTATAAAGAGCCTGTGCACAGAAAGGCAATACCCTATGCTGGTCAATGGCTGTTTTATAATGTCCTCTTTTCACTTATAAAGCTCTATGAAGTTATGGTTAATATAAATTCCTGGACCAGAATATCATGCAATTGTGAATCTCCAGCAGCTGTGGTGTTTGGGGAAGAGAACACACACACACACGCGCGCGCGCACGCGAAAGCCCTCAGCTATTTTTGTGGTTAAAAAAACCCTATACCTTGAGTTGGAGAGATGTCCCAACAGTCAAGAATATGTATTGCTGTTCTCCCAGAAGACGTATGTTTGATTCCCACACCCAGGTTGTGGGAATCACAACCACCTGTAACTCTGACTTCAGGGAATCCAATGTCTCTGGCTTCCAAATCCACCTCCACTACACAGACACACACACACACACACACACACACACACACACACCTTAAAAACATTTTAAAGACCAACAAGGAGGAATATATAAGAGTGTTTAGAAAAGGAAGAAGAAAATTATTAGATTATATTGATCTCATGAAATTAAAGAAATAATTTCTAAAACACCAACATGTAAAAAAAAAATCTAAAACTACCATGGTCTGAATAATTATATCTTTCTATAATCCATATGTTGATGTTCTGACCCTCAAAGTAGTGGCACTATGTGGAGCCTTTTGAAAGGTAATTTTCAGTCCTATTTTTTTTGTCAATGGAACCAGTGCTTTTGTAAAAAGGGATCTCTCAAAGCCAGGTAGATTGCAATAAGGAAATATCTATGAACTAGGAAACTTAACTCCAACAAATACCAAATCTGCCAGCACCTTAATCTTGGACTTCCTAACTTCCAGAACTATGAAAAATAAATTCCTGGGGAACTATTTTACAAGTTGATGAATGTACAGAATTTTGTTAGAGCCGCCTAAGTGAATGAATACAGCATCCTAAAAATGAGGATGACTTTTCCTGTTATTTATCAAGCCCATCGTAATTGTTGATACTTATTGATGTTTTCAAGAACTAAGACCACTTAAAAGATAGAAAAGATATCTTCCAAGCTAAAGTTCTCTGACTCCTCTCTTTCCTTCCAGCTTCATAAAAACATCAACTATTGACATGATCAATGAAACGGACCAAATGGTCATAGAAGCAACAAATATGGGGAAGATAAGAGCAGTGATGATAGTCACATGGAATATATGGAAGACAAAGTAAGAGCTACAAGCTATAGTTAAATTTTCAGTTCTTCTACCAACCCCCAAGGAAGATGTAAAATGCCATCTTGCAGATGAAGAAATCGTTGCATGTGGGGCTACGTAAAGTGCTCATAGTCACACTTGATACTATGAGGAGATAGTGGGGATCTGAAGCCAAATTGTCCTGATGGCAAAGCACAGGTGATTTTTCCATCACAAGGAGTCATGAAAAGAGAACATGTAGCCATCCTTAAAGTTTCCCAGAATGGCCAATAGCCTCAAGTATGGGTGCAAAGAAAAATATTTAAGTGGATGTGATTTGAATGATCATACTTTATAATCTTTGTATTTTGTGTTTTGTAGACTTTACTTCTGTATTTCAGCTGGTGTTGTCATGACTTGATCTTGCCATTTGGAGTCCCTGAGCAGCTCAGCTCTGGTCCTCACTTTGGGAACACCCTCATCTCCCAGCACCTGTAACACCATCTCTCTCCCACGGCCAGTCTTGTTGAGGATTGTGGACTTGGCATCCTTGCTTCAAATCTTTTTCCTCTGGCTTCCCGTTATGACCTAATTCTGACTCAAAAACCTACGGCCAAGTCAAAAGAGGAAGATTTTCAGAAAATGCACAAAGCAGGTTTATTAATTAGTTGGCTTTGTTGCTTTGAAAAAATATAAAACGCAATGTGAAGAAAAGGTTTATTTTTTTTTTGTCTCACAGTATGAGAATATAGGTTCATCTTGACAAGTAAGATAAGCCATCAGGCAGTGGTCACACAGCATCCTCAGAGACAAACACTGGTGCACTTCTCGCCTTTTCCTTATTTGGGCTGGAACTGCAGCCCATGAAATGTATAGTCAGGGTGAGACACCTCACCTCCATTAACCCAACCAAGAAAGTCCCTTACATGTGTACTCCCCGATTTGCCTCTTAAGTGATCATGGGTTCTATCAAGTTTATGATCACAGAAGGATGGCAACATTTCCACGGGGAATTATCAGAAAAGGTAATGCAATGGCCATAGCAGAGCAAAAGGTGTTTTCTTGTTTGTTTGAATCCTTGAACATTGATCAATGGCATCCTAAGAGACCAAGGAACCTTTTAACTTCAAAAATACCATTATGGCTTTTTTCAGTTTAATCTGTTAAAGACCCTGTCTACACTTGGGCAAATCCTAAGACATGTTACTGCTCAAGCATCTTTTTAACAAAAATAAAATTAATTTTCCTGGAAACAGGACCTCCTACTATGGTTGTGTGTCTTTGGTCATTGTCCAGAGTTTGGCAGAGGAAAACCACTAGCTGGACATAGCCTTTTGTCCAGAAAATGCTTTTTAGTCATAATGTGTCCCAGAAGAAAATCAAGAAAATGTTTTTAATAATTTCTACAGATAAATCCTTTTGAAACAACCTTGTTCTCTTTTGGAAAAAACATTTTTAACAATAAAACATCTCATCCCCTAATAAATTATGATATAATCATCACTTTTTAATTTTCTAAAATGCTTTCTTCTATTTAATGTATGGCTTTACATTTAAAACCATAAAACAGAAAGGAAAGTTACATTACATCTTCTAAAGAAGAGACAAGGGGAGGGGTATGACGTCTCTAAGTCCCTGGAGCTGGTTAATAGCGAAGAAAAGATGGAAGACCATAGGTCTCTGTGAATTATTTTATTCCTTAGGTAACTCATTAACTATGACATTTTTATTCTGTTTCTATAAAAGGGAACCATTTGGAGCTCATTCAACAGATAAACCCACCGTATGACAGACAAGTATCTAAAACATAGAGCCACATTAACGAGAACATTCAGTCTACCCATGAGTGTGATATTAGAGAGAAAGATGCATTCCATAAATTCCGTGACTCTTGAAAACACTGACTAATGAACCCCTGTTCTGATCTTCTCATTTATTTAGACTTTAGTTGGAATCGCCTTAACCTCTCTGAGTAGATTCTGTCCTACTGTTCTATTGATACATAGTTTCTGGGATGCGGTACAAGCTTCAGCTTGTAGACTGTACATTCCAGCTCTCCTGCATTCTTAGCCCACATTCGAAAAATAGTTTACCCCAAGATCATAGACCATATGACCGCAGCTGTTCTCCAGAAGTAGGTTCTGAGTTTAAACCTTTTCTTGTTGAAATACTGGGATTCCCACAAGACTTTGATAACTTTCTATATTTATGTCCTTTCGGCTTTACTAGTACTTTTTATCTTTTTAATGTTCAGAAAAAAATGCTTTTAAGATCACATGAATGAAAGAATCAGAGCAGCATGATGCCTGGTTTCAGTAAGAAATCAATGCCTGCTAAAAATACCCCGAATGAAATAGCCTGGATGGACCATTTGTAGTTTCAGGGGAAGCCTTTGGGGAGCACATGGGCTTTGGCTCTGAAGTCTTATGGGTATGGTTCCCAAAGTGGAAAGGTTTTTTTTTCCCCTCTACACAATAACAGCTAAAATCATGTGCCAAAGTTAACGTCTGAGCCTTCTGTTCTGAAACAGGCTGATGCTGAGAGTTCCACTCTACTTCCCTTGCATAGCCATCAACTGGGGAAATCAAACGGAAAACTTCAGAAGGAGGATAGTTGAAAAAAAAAAAGATGCCCCTGACGCTTTAGTCATCATTGGGTGGCTATAGGATACTGCCATGTGCTGAAAACACATAGAGAAATTGAAAGAAGACTACAGAATATACCTATAGATTTAGGGAGAATTGATACAGGGAGCTGGGCTCCTGTCCTGGTTTTTAAGTGGGGTAATGAATGCCAACAGGAAGGAATTGTCAACAAGAATTGAATGGTTACATTTCCACTACCGGACTCCTTTCATTATCCTAGTCAATTCCCCCTTTTAAGCCCTCTGCGATGGTTGTTTTAACCCTTCTCTAACTGGTTGAAATCATCTAGCCAGCACTGACTCCTTTACTTCTCATCCATTTTATTGAGAAAATAAGTACCTTTGGGCAGGAATCCCATCACCTGTACACTGGCTGGTTACTGCATCCATCACTACCTTTCTTCCTACTTTGTCACAATGTAAGTGTCACCCTGTTTTTTTGTCTGATGCTCACCCCACCCATCCTCCAGTCTCATTTGTCCCTAGGACATATGCAGTCTCTCATGAAGTGCAGTTAAAATGCTCCATTAGTTAGCACCTTCTCATTAAACTAGAGAAAGAAATGCCCAAGTCTCATGCAGACTGAAGCTGACACACACTTGTACATCTTTAATGTGGACCTCCTTTCTAGCTCCTGACTTCACTGCAATGACGTCCCACTGCATCACATACAGAGCTCTCTCTCTCTCTAATCCACTCCACAGAAAACTGCATAGTTGACCATTCCTGCCTCCCTATAAATGGCACCCTTATTGATCACCTTTTTGCACCTTGCACAGCCCCCCTTGACCATCAGTTTTGTTGAGTCAGCTCCTTAGTGTAGAAACTATCCACGTAACATGAGACAGTGAGCCAATCAAGATCTGCCACAGAGACCTGCGATCACATACAGAATTAGAAGTATCTACAAAGGTCTGTAAAGCAGACCTGTGCGATGGACAACGGTCAAGTATGTTTGTCCATCTGAAAGAAAACAGTAACAGATGAGATCGTGGCTCTCCACCTCCCTCCACCCCCAAATGGAGAACTTCAGAAGCTTTCGATACTTTGTTCAACAAAAAAAAAAATGATTGTTAGTCTTCTAGCAATCAAAACTCCTCAGCGGAAGCCTGAAGCCATGAGCAGTCTCAAACTCTATATAAACTGAAACCATGGAAATGAAGCTATAGAGTAGCTAGTCATACCATATTACTCTCTGTCTTTGTCTGTCTCCATCTGTGTCTCTCTGTGTCTCAGTCTCTGTCTCTCTATGGGTCTCCATCTGTGTCTCTATGTTTCTCTGTGTCTCTCTAGTTGTCTGTCTGTCTCTCTGTCTGTGTCTCTGTCTCTGTCTCTCTCTCCCATGAGTTCCTTGATGGTTTCTTACTAGAGTGTGTGAACGCACAGCTTTTCTGACAAGCTTCTGAGGTGCACGGCCCAGACCTGAACAAACTTTCTACATCCTTTTCACTTAAAACAGTCAAGCTGCAGGTTAAGTCCAGTTAACAAATCACCATTGTATAAGGACTCTGAGTATACCATGAGACAATGAGCCCTGTGTGGGCCAGTATGACACCACATCACTCACAAGAGATTGCTGAGCCATGGAAGAAGATAAGAACCCTCTCCTGCACTCAGCTTTTTATCGTAGGTTCTGGGGATCAAACTTAAATCCTCATGTTTTACATAGTAAGTACTTGACCAACTGAGCCGCCACCCCACTCCCAGCCGTCTCTTCTTTATTCTAGGACATATCTAGCAGGTGCACAACAGGTACTCTGACCATGCAAACAAAGATTGGTTTGAGAATCAGTCTTTCCCGTGCTTACACTGGGATGGAGGCCTTGTGTGCTGATCACTAGAACTGGGCAATTGGCTGCAACTCTTGACATACTAGTTCCAGGGAATATTTATATTTCTATGTTCAAAGCTTGAGCATAGTATCTATACAGTTTTCTGTGGTGAGAGCAATAATCCCTTCCCAAAACACAATCAAGACTTCCCGTGTCTTACTGACTTTTCCACGCCATGGCTTCATTTACCACTGCTCACACCATGTACTCTTATTGTAGGTCCACAACCTGCCTCAGACCCAGAGGCAGGGATCCCAACACTAGGTCCTCTTTCAGGCTCCACTAGTTCAGTCTTTTGCTCATTTATTTCTTTATTCCAGAAATAATGGGTTCGGTCACTTGTCACCCACTAAGGACTTTGCTGAAGTTAATGAAACTGGTGTCTAAAATACTCATTTCCCTTTCATGTGATCAGGAAATATTTCAAGGGGAAAGTAAGTTAATAAATGGATACTTAATGCAGCACTGAGGTTTAATACCTCAACAGGAAGGCAACCAGAAGGGGGAGAAAACATTAAAGAGTGCACATAAGGCAATCTGTAGAGGAGATGCTGGAGGCCAAGACCTTCTCAGAACTCCTGAGCTAAAGGCTTCCATCTAGTCCTTTTCTTGGCCTGCTTTTAAACGCTCACACAGTAGCCTTTGAAGTTCATATATTAAATCAAATAGTCTCTTCATTCTTTCCTCTAATCTAAAAGAGTAATTATAGAATGCAGCTTCTGAGCTGTGCTTGTGCCCATGGATGGGAGATGAGAAAAAAATAACAGTTTTGCCAAATTAGCAGAGTGTATGCATGAAAGGAAATTCACAAATTACAGTGATTACTCTGAGCATCTGACTCCAGGGAATCACATCCAAGCAATAAAAATGGATGGAAATGGAAAACCCAAGAGCAAGATCTGTGGGCTCTGCACACAGACTGTCTGAACCCATTCTCATTGCCATCAGGCTGGCTCTGTGACCGTGAGAACTTGCTAGGCAGCGTGAGAGACCCATGACCAGGCTGTTTTATTCCTGTTGGAGGTAGAATCTATCTAGAGTATATTCACAGTGAGCATCCCAGTATAAACCACAGCCACATGTCACACCCCTGTGTAAAGCTCTTCTGTTCCTTCCTAGGGAACACAGGCTTATAACCAGGCTCTTCACCATCACCTAAAACATCCTGGAAGATAAAGGTCCTGCTTACTCTTACCACATCCCGTGATACTCTCTGTTTTCCATTTACTCTTTTTGATGTGTTCTTTAAACCCTCCCCCGACCCCCCCCCAAAAAAAACATGTGTTTTTTTTAGTCTTTGGGAATTCCAGACCCATATTTATAGCTCAAATCTAGGGTATGTTTACCTGCATGTAAACTATGTCAATGCCTTAAATGAAAATGTCTCTGTAACAACCAATAAGAGGCTGGAATGTTTGGCTTATTAATGATATTCAGAATAAAAACAAAACATTAATAAGTTAGAACAGTAAATACTACATGCATCTGATATTTGTGTTACTATTTTTTTCTAAGAAGAAAACTATGTTTGCACTTAGGGTAAAATAAATCCACTTTTCCAACTCTACTGTCAGCCTCTCTCCAACCTGGAGCTTGTCATTTAGACATAAACAAAACCACTGGACAAGAGCACCCACAAATATTGTCTGACCACTCTATATCTCTTCATTCTAGACACTTGGAATCCTCAGAAGCTATAGGCATCAGGAGCATGAACAAAGGGAACCAAGATTCTCACACATCTCATAATCAGGGTTTTGAATCTTTGCAACACCAACAACAGTCAACCTATGGTCTTTTCTGTTTAAGAGAGCAGGCTCCCATGTGCTTAAAACACTAGAGCATAGGTTGATGAGACAGCTCAGCAAGTAAATGTGCTTCTCACCAAGCTGACAACCTAAGTTTGGTCCCTGGAACCTAGATACTAGAAGGAGAGAGTCAGGACCCGTGGATTGTCCTCTGACTTCCCTGCTATGGCACACATGTGTGTATACATACAGATAGTTAGGTAGGTAGGTAGATTAAAAACTTTAAAGACACTGGAGGGAAAGTGTCCCTTAAGAAGTCATGTGGTTACTAACTAACATAATACTAAGCTATGCTTCTCACAGATTATTACAAAATAGCAATGGAGAAAATGATAAAACAAACAGAATAAGATTTAAATAAATGGAGAGGAGTTTCAGTACTATAAATGAAAGCGCTTGTCGTACTATCATTGGCATAAACACAGCCAGTGCAAAGCCAATTAGTCCTCCTGGGTTTTTTCATAGAACATATATACAGATTTTAATAAAAATTTATAGTAATCAATTCAGAGGTAAATGAATCAATAACTCAGAATAAAATTTACTAGCAAATATTCAGGTTAATGTTTTGATTAAAAGATCTGATTAATTTCTTTTGCATGATGTTTTTATTTAACATAGTCAAATGTAGAATCCAATTTTTGTCTAATAAAGTGCACACATTCCTTTTTTCTGTAACAAGTGGTTAACTTCATGTCAGGGGTGCAAGATAATATTTTGATATTATGCTCTACATCAAAAGCTAAGACAACTTACAGATTTATTTTTTTTATCTAGGTGCAAAGAACAAAAGCTTAAAAGCCCTCTAGGAAAATATTTTTTTTACGTTTTATGGCTAGCAAATGATTTCTTTGTTCTTTCATGAAATACAACCATGAAAGAAAATTTTAATAAAAATCACCATATAAAAATTAAACTGTGGCATAGCTGCAAGCCGAGCAAAGTGAAAATATTCATAACCTGAGTGAGTATTGAGTAATGTTCAATTATTTATTTAGAGCAAATGAACCTATGGATATTTTTATTTTATTTTATGGGTTATAATCCTTCAGCTGATGTCATTATTTTGTTCCCCACATTGTCCCAGATTTTCTCCAGAAAGCGATCCTTCGTCCTGATTTGTCTGTCCTTTAATACTGTTGCACACTGCCTTGCTTTCTGGTACCTGTTTTCTTTTTTTGAAAAACTACTCTGAAACTCTGAACCAGCGGTGTCGGCACCATTTCTAATGAACAAGAAGCTCCATAACCCTTCTCCAGCTCAATACAACCAGGGAAAAAGAGACGTGAGCCATGTCTTCTGACACTGGGGTTGATCTCACACTATAAAGCCAGTTGCATAATTGTGTGTCTAAAGTGTTGTCATTCACTTATAAAAGGACATGAAAATAACAGAGGGGTGTGTTTATGCTAAACATCTGCATAGTGACAAAAGGCAAACAGCCTCTGATACCTATGAGCTGACCTGGTACATACTGCCCTCGCAAAGGACCCATTTCTGGCAGTTAACAACCATCTTTACCTCCAGCTCCATGAGATTCAAGACTTCTAGACCTGGGCGGAGGGGGGGAGGGGGGGAGGCCATGGCACCAGTACTCACATGCACAAGTTCACACACACATACACACACACACACACACACACAAAGAGACTTTAAAATCTTTATTTTTTTCAAAATGATGGGTTCTATGAAATATAGAATGTAGCTCTTCCTTGATTGCACTGTAGTGTACACCAATTTTAACTTTTCATTTCATACACACCTTCTGGGCCACAGTAGAGGGGTATGATAGAGCTAGCATCCATATTGGTCACTTTATCAGTTACTTTTCTCATAGTTGTAAAAATTACTTGACAGTGGGACTGGACATCAATGCAGCCACTAAACTTTCCATCTACAATCTGTCCTCCCTGCAAGACATGCTGGAGCAATGGTGACACAGAACTTGATAGAGTGCCCAGCTCATGATTTGTGGCCCACTACAGGAAAGGGAACCCACGCCTGACATTGCCTGGATGGCCAGGAACCAGAGGCTGGATATCCCAGAGACCCAGAATAGAACTAAACACAACTGGCCAAAGATAAAAAGTGAATGAAGTGATTTCTAATGATATTCAGCTAAACTCATAGATGATTAGCTAGCCCAGTTGTCATCAGAGAGGCATCGTCCAGCAACCAATGGGAGCAGATGCAGAGAACTATAGCCAAACCCTAGGCGGAGCCAGGGGAACCCCGCAGAAGGCAATCGGGGAGGACTATAGCATCTGCCAGGGAAGCTGAGGACTCCATCAGAACATGGCCCACAGAATCAACTAAGCAAGGGCTCATAGGGGATCACAGAAACTGAAGCCAAACACGGACCCTGCACTGGTCTGAGCTAGGCCCTCTGCATATACCTTACGGTGTTGGAGTTTGGTGTTCTTGTGGGACTCCCAGAAATCAGAACTGGGGTTTCTCTGACTCTGTCACCTCCACTTGGGACCTTTCCCTTCCTATTGGGTTGCCACGTCCAGCTGTGATATGAAGGTTTGGGCCCAGTCTTATTGTATTTTGTTAGGCCATGTTCAGTGAATCTCCCTAGGAGTTCTCTTCTTCCTCCTCCTCCTCCTCCTCTTCCTCCTCTTCTTCCTCTTCTTGTTCTTGTTCTTCTTATTCTTTTTCTTGTTGTTGTTGTTGTTCTTGTTGTTGTTGTTGTTGTTGTTCTTCTTCTTCTTCTTCTTCTTCTTCTTCTTCTTCTTCTTCTTCTTTTTCTTATTCTCCTTGTTCTCTTTCTTCTTCTTGAAGGGAAAAAAGGAGAAGTTGATCCAGAGGAGAGGGGAGGTGGAGGGAACTTAGAGGACTGGAAGGAGAGGAGACCATGGTTATGCTGTAATGTATGAGAGACGAGTGAAAGCTAAAGTAAATTAAATTTCTATGATCACATTTTAAATTAAAAAAAAAAAAACTTGACAGAGCAGCTTAAGAGAGGAAAGTCTTATTTGGACTTTGAGGAGATCAATCGGCATGGCAGAGGAAGGCATGGCAGAGCAGCTGCTGCCATTCATATCTTGACAGGGCAGGAAGCAGAGGGCTGAACCGGAAATGAGACTCCAAAGGCTGGCCCTCAGTGACCATCTCTACAAGCCAAACCCCACAACCTCCAAAATCAGTGACACTTCAGGGAGACCGAGCAGTCAAACACATGAGCCTGCAAGTCACAGTTGGCTGGGTGCGTGTCTGTCTTACCCACTAGAAGGGGTTTTTTTTGCTTTTTTCCTTATTTATTTATTTATTTATTTATTTATTTATTTAATATCTTTACAGCCTGACCCCAGGCCTTTCTCTCCTCTCCTCCAAGTCTCACCCTCACAACCCCTTCACCCTCCTCCATATCTTTGTTCTCCTTTCTCTCAGAGAAGGGGAAGCTGCTCCCTAAAGATTATTTAAAGCTGGTGTCAACCAAGGGGTACCAACCTGCCCTTACCCCAAGTCGCAGCAGGACTAAATGCATCCTCTCCCACTGGGGCCTGACAAGGCAGCCCAGTGAGAGGGAAAGGGATCCAGAGGCAGGCAGCAGAGTTGGAGACAGCCTCTTCTCTCATTGTTAGAGGACCCACAGGTTAACCGTGCTACATATGTGTAGGGGGTCTAGGTCCAGGCCATGCTTGCTCTTTGGTTGGTGGTTCAGTCTCTGTGTGCCCTTGACCCCTCCAGCTACCTGTATCCTTCCTCCCACTCTTCCACAAAACTCCCCAAGCTTAGCCTATTGTTTGGCTGTGGGTCTCTGCAACTGTTTCCATCAACTGCCGGAGGAAGCCTCTCAGAAAACAGCTGTTCTAGGTTCCTGGATGTAATCGTAGCAGAATATCATTAGTAGTGACGGGGCTGGCTCTCTCCCACAGGCTAAGTCTCAAGTCGGGCCAGTTCTTGGTTTGCCATTCACTCAATCTCTGTTCTGTCTTTACCCCTACACTTCTTGTAGGCAAGACAAACTTCGGGCCAAAGATTCAATTCTTAATAAGAGGATGCTAAGTTGTTTCCTTTGTTGTATGCAAAGTTAAACACCACTGTGCACAAGAAATGCGTTTGAAGGAACCATTAATTCCTTTTGTATGAGTTGAGTATTCTATTGACTATTGTGCTTTGACACTGAGCTTTAATGTCTTCAGAAAATCTGGAACCTAATTTGCTTGATATCTTTCTACTTCTCTTTGTTGCTTTTGAAATAGCCTTGACTTTCCTTAAGAGTGTCAGTGGCACATGAAGTGTCTGCCCTCTGCAGAGACAAGCATGACTGATCTCTGTTCCTTACAGCCTCACCTTGATACATTGAGCAGTGAGGACTTTAAGTAATCTTTAGGCAGCTGTAATTGAAGAGATATTATAGCTATTGAAATTGTGCCAGTTACCACATTACTGTAGGCATAACTCAGACAAATCACAGACAGGAATGACTTCATGGAAGAGGCTTAACATTCACTTTCATAAGTCAGCTTTTTCCTTTGTTATTGGAAGCTTGCCACTGCCCAGGTTGTAAGAAAGAAGGATTTATCACAATGAATTATAAACCAAAGTTCAAGGGAACATATAAGTAAATGTAAATAAAATAAATGTAAGTAAAATAAAATAAAACAAAAAACATTAAATGATTTGTTTCTGATTAAACTTGTCTATAAAAATAAGACCAAGTCTAGCTCCTGTCTGAGAATCAGGGATGTACATCAATGAAAGACCATAAATTCTGAATAAAGAAAGAAGTCCTGAGCCCATGTCCCCGCCTAGATCCTTACCTGGCCATAACTTTGATGATTCCCTTCACGATATGAACATCTGGTTTCATTTTCACACAGGTGAAAAATAACATTATCTACTTTAGAAAGATGAACTGGGAAAAAGAAATGAATGCAAACATTTTTTATGCACTGCAACTCACTCTGAAAATAAGACAGTTAGTGCTAAGACTTTTCAAGAAGCAGGGCTGGGTGGGTAAGCTGCCTGCTGCACAAATCTGAGGGCTTGAGTGTGGATCCCCAGAACCCATGTAAATGCCTTGTGTGACATGGCGCACCTGTAAACCCAGCACGGGGAGGCAAAGACAGATGGATCTCGGAGGTTCACTGCAAAGCCAGTCTACCAATCAGTGACTTCGGGTCCAATGGGAGACCTTGTCTCAAAAAACTAAAGTGGTAACACCAGGAGTCAGCAACGTCAGACCCTGCCTTAATGACAGAAAGCAGCCTGCTCAGGACATTCCCTTCTTGGGTATCCTACCTCATGTCACAGTGGGACTGTAATGGGCAATGCTTGCTCCAGAGCTTTCTGCTGAGGTGACTATAGGAATCCTGCACGGGCCTTAACTCCTTCCTCAGACTAGATTTTCCTTTTTCTCCTCCCCCTCTGCCCAAGATTGATTTCTATAAAACATTGAAAATCCCAAGCTCCACTTTAATGTGTGTTGTAGATTCCAAGCAGTGGCAGGTAACAGAGTGGAGATCTCAAGTCAGCTGTCCAGGTGTTGTCTGGGAATCCACCCATATGGCTGATAGAAGTAGGGGATGAAGGTAGAAGGGGCCTGATTTTCCACAAGACAAATGAAGAGAAACAGCCAAATAATTAACTCCAGTAAACCATGGCATTTAAACGCAAGATTGGAAAAAGTAAAAATCAAGAAGATATAGAAAAAGAAAGAAAGAAAGAAAGAAAGAAAGAAAGAAAGAAAGAAAGAAAGAAAGAAAGAAAGAAAGAAAGGGGGTGAAACCCATGAAGTACTATGAGAACATTGCCAACCTCAGCTCAGTAGTTCTGGAAGAGATAAAGGGCAGAATCTAGGGCTCAGTGGATTGTGAAAACTGTGAGAACTGGAGCAATAGAGGCCATGAGTGTAAATAAGAATCATCAACCTCAGGGTCTGCCTATGTGACTGAATATTGCCTCCTCGGGTCATTGCCTTCCAAGGCAGCCCACCTGTGAGAGGCAGATCTGAGCCAAACAGGGCTGGAGCTGAAGGGGGAAGTAAGGCTAGGGGGCTTTGAAAATGTTATTGTCTTCAAATACCAATTGGAGAATCAGGCCGGGAAGATGAGCTAGAAGGGAGAGTAGCAGATAACAGATAAAATTCATGATGAACCTGACTACAGATCGTAGAGGAACTTGGCCTTAACTAGGAAGAAGGAAGATGCTATTGTAGACAGAGAAGGTTGTGATTGGAGCTAGACTGCAGGTTTGAATGCAGATGGGGGGCAGATAGGAGCTCATCTTCTTAGCTGCAAATTTTCCTGTGAGGGTAGAGGTGAAGCTGTCTGCTTAGAGTGAGGAGGTTCACAAGGCTGGCTGGTTTGGCTGCAATGGACACCAATGTTTCACTGAGTAAAGTGAGAGAAGGGATTGGTCAGACACTTCTAGAAGTGGGAACTCAGACAACTGGGCAATGGTGAGCTTGGAATCAAGACTTGTTAGCTGAACTTGACCATGTAGTCTAAAGGCCCACAGGGTATCAGGAGGGTGTATATAGCTGGCATGAAAATATCCTCACCTAAGTATCCAAGCTTACCACACACAATTCCCAGGGTCCAGCCAGCAGAAAAGAATACTTCAGCCAAGTTCCCTGTCACTGTGTAATGAGGCTCACCTGTCCTCTAGTGTCCGATGTGGTTCTCCTGCCCACCTGAGACCTTCCCAAAAGCTCCTCTAACTTTCTCATGTCTTACAAAGTTTTGATTGTTACAGAAGTTTTGTAAAGCTATAGGAAAGTTCTCTGCGGGAACTTTCTCAGCCCACACATGAGTTGCTTTTATTTTTAAAAACTGTTCCTTTTATACTTTGAGATGACACTATAATTCCATCATTGTCTCCTTCACTTTTGATGGAGAGAATCTCAGGTCAGAAGTAGAGTACAAGTCTGTTGTTTAGTGGAGAAAGAGGCCAAAGATAAAGAACACAAAGTTGGGTAGATAGAGAGGTAGGGGGATCTGGGAGGAGTTGGGGGAGGGGAAAACATTGCAAGAAAATACTGCATGAGAAATTTATTAAATAAACAGTCTTCTAGTTTTTCTGTTTGAACTGTAGTAATGCCCCAGGCATGGTTCTCAACATCATGAGTAACCTCTCCCACTGCTCTCTCAGGCTAAACATACTGTCTTCTCTGTGCCATGCCTCCCAGGCATAAAACCCCAGCTTTGACAATGCCACTATAAAACCCACAACTTCAGCTTCCACTGTTGACCTGAGATTTCCCACTTCTCCACCGTAGCCGCCGCCACCAGCACACCATCACATGTCAACCCAACATGGCAGAACTGTTCATCTATCTTGTGAAAAACAAAATCTTAACTTACTGGTTCAAGTCGACATGACATTGGAGGATATGGGTAGCTGGCATTATTCCTGGAAGAAGAGAGCCAGAATCAAGGGTTCCCAGACAGAGACAATCCTCAGATCAGACTGTGGAACTGCTCAGGGGAGATGTACTAAAGCCATCACTGTGACCCACAGAACCAAATGGCTAACTCTTCTGAGGCCGGCAGAGCCCAAGTGGCTAACTGTTGGCTCAGACTGTGCCTGGAATCTCCATTGCTGCTGTTTCTGAAAACTAGAAGAGGTTGTTGACTCCAAGGAAAGGATGGCAGGCAGATCCCTTGACGTTTCACAAGCACTGGTGACTGATGAAGCAAGATTCTGAATTCTATCATTGAAGAATAGGGATTCTTAAAGTAGAATAAACCCTGAATCATAAGAATGTTTAACAGTGCCCGAAAGACTGGCAGATGCCCTCCATAGTGTCCAAATGGAACACTCGGCCCTCCCCAATTTCAGTCCAGTCCTCCTGAGAGTCCTATCTGATTCTTCCTTGTGTTGCTCTCTGCATCTAACCACTTATGTTTCTGCAATCCTCACAGGAACCCATCCCTTCTCTCTGTCCAAGCCACTAGCATCTCATACTCTAATAACCTCCAAGATAGTGCCTCTACTTCCATTCTGTTCCCACCTCACCCCAGTCTTCACAGAGAAAAAATGGAATCTATCAGTTCTCTACCTTAAACCCTCTCACGTCTGATTCTGGTAAATAAGGTACTCCATCAGTCAGTCCCACCCACAACATACCACTAAGCCTTCTTGTCTTGCTAAGCTCTGGCCACAATGACACCGGAATTGACTCCTGTTCTTCGATACAAGGCGTTATTCCAGTCACAAAATTCTTGCTCTTATTTTTGTCTCACAGTTCCATCCTTTTACATGTCAGCGCAAACTTTCCTCTTCTGAGAAGCAATCCCTCTGGAACATTTATCACTATGTAACATTGTCTCTTTTGTGCTCCACTGGCTGCCTGTCGCTATTGCTATCAGCCAGGTAAACAGCTCAAAGTAGCTTCCGGAAGTCCCTAAAACTGACCAGATTCACTGGACACCCTCTGCCAGAGTAAGCAATAAAAGCTGAGTGTCCCTCTCCAACAAAATGGAATAGAGTTGCAAAGAAGACTCTGAGACCAGACAGCTGCCTGGAAAAGGCTCAGACCAACTGAGGAACCCATAAAGGACACTCTCCAATCTGTTGAGCTGCCTGCAGGCTGTGCTGTTGTGTGTTCCAGGTTCCCAGCTTTTGTAGGCTGTCACCCATGTTCAATGGGCTTTGGCAATAATCTGTCTTTGATTCATAACTGTTCCTATAACCCTTCACCCATATTTATGTAAGTAACCCCAATGAAACTCATTGATTTACCAAAATGAATGCCTCCAACTGGGCCTGTCAGAGAGTGCAACCTTGATCTGTACGTGTGTGAGGTGACACAATGATGTGAGATAATATAAGCAACTTACAGCTGGAGAAAAATGAAACCACTCAACTCTGTGAAGGTCAGAAAGGTCCCAGCGAAGTGTTGAAACCTAAGCAAAGCTCTGAACACTAAGATGTGAGGTTTGACATATGAGAAAAACGATGTGATGTCAGTCCGCTCTTAAGTCTCAGTGACCTAAACACTTGGCGGAAACAATTTAAGAGTTTATTTTTAAGGAATTCAGCCCATCAAGGTTGACAGGGCAGAGTGGCACTGTTCACGGTGGTGGGAGCTTGCAGAGGATCCTCCTCACATTGCAGTGGGTTAAGAAGCAGAGAGAACAGCCAGGAGCCGGGGACGCTCTAACTTCCAAAGCTCCCTTCCCAAAGGGACCCCTCACTAGCCACACTCCACCACCCTAAACGCTCTACAGACTCAAAATAATACAGGTGGTAACACAAGCATTCGAAACATGAGCCTAAAGGAAAAAGAAGCATGAGCTTGTGGGGGGCGGGGGGGTGTTGAAATGCTAATCATGAGAGGTAAAGAAATAGGAGTTAGCACATGCCCGGACACGCAGAAGGGAGCACAGTGAGGAAGGTAAGATCGTTAAAGACCAAAACCAAGTAGGACCAAGCATGGCAGTGACCATCGTTGACCGGTAACTGTGTCATGAGGTCCGCTTAGATCCACCACAACTCAAACACCAGGCCGATACAGAAAAGAAAAAGAATTATTTTAATCAGGCTGCTACCAATTGATCAGATTGATCAGAGAAGCAGAGCAGGCTTGGGATCTGAACTGCAACCCACCCCGATCCCCAAGGCCAGAATGTTACAGAGCTTTTAAGCCCCCAAACCACAAACGTCTATGCCAAGTTACAGTTACATTTTCGCCAAGCAGCATTTAGGGATAGGGTATTTCCTAAGGACATTTCTTTGTGCTACACTTACACTGTCCTCATGGATAGGTTTATTCTACTGCGGTGGCACAACTTGCCTCGAATTCATGTCTCAACTTGCAAAGCAGGATGTCAGTTACCCAGAGAGGTTTGGGGAGCTTAAATTTTATTTGACCCCTATTCGTAATGGAAGCTTTCCTCAAAGTGGCTTTAGCTCCATTCCTTCTTAAAATAGCATCAGAGCCTGTCCTCCTGGATTATATTCTCATCTGAAGGTTTTCAGCGGCAGTCATGAGACAGTATCTCCTTCTCTAAAAGGAACCCAAGTGCTTTCAACGTCTCATCAAGCTGGGATCTAGAACTGGTGATCACAGTGCCTAGGTGGACTCTGACAGTATGGAGACCAGGGGTAGGAGAAAGCCAGCAGAGACATTGGCATTCCGGGAGCTTATTGGTCAGCCAGCCTAGCTAAAACTGTGAGGTTTTGGGTTTAGTGAAAGACTTTGTCTTAAACAAACAAGCAAGGTGAAAGTGACATGGGCACTGGACATCCTCCTCTGACCTTTGCATATATGTACTCAGATTCACACACACACACACACACACACACACACACACACACACACACACAAAGTGACACTGATGGGGGATGAAGATGAGGGAAGTTCACTCAGGGGGTAGTGGCTCAGGTAGAGTCCTTATCTAGCATGCAGAAAACTGTGTTCCACCCCCCAACAACTCATAAAATAAGACAGGACAGCACACACTCCAATCCCATTACTTGGAAAATGGAGTCAGAAGACTCAGGAGTTCAGAATTCTCCCCACCTATAGGCTGAGATACTTATGACCTTTTATAGAAAGGGAAGGAAGAAAGAACAGAGAAAAGGATGGAAGGAAGGAAGGAAGGAAGGAAGGAAGGAAGGAAGGAAGGAAGGAAGAAAGGGAGGGAGGGAGGGAGGGAGGGAGGAAGGAAGGGACGGAGGGAAGAAGGAAACCTAGCTGCCTCAAAGACAGAATCGTATGAGAAACACATGTAGGAAGCCTTAGGTCTGTAAGCCATAAGAAGGAGAAACTGAGGCAGAAGCCCCAAACAGAGGTTCCATCCGGGTCCTTGAATACTGAGGTGACAGTGGGCTCCTGCCCTATCTAGTTACCCTTGAAGCCCCTGAGTTTGGACAGGAGAAAGCTGCACAAGGCATTAGTGAAGAAAGGAACGAATGAATCACTTTACTGCTGCACCCCCCCCTCGTGTATTAATTAAGCTGGTAGTTCGATGTGAGTTTCTCCCTAAATTGCACGTTCATCTTCTTTCCACAGCACTTAATGACTACAATTGGCACATTAAGAAGGCAAGGCAACCAGCATGCATACATTATCATCATTCCGTAGTCAGCAAGTTTTAGAAGCTGGATTAAACTCAAACTCGCTTCTTGGAAGCTGGGGGATGGGTTTGTGAAGGAATTATGAACCTTAGAATTCCAACCCAGTGAGGACTGCGTTTCCTATAGAAATGATGTGTCAATGACCTGCTTATGAGTTTCTCTTCCCTGGGTTCTCTGTGATGCTCTTCTATCTGCCTGTGGGTTTAACTACATCTCCGAGCAGTTCCATGTCCCTTTCCCTGTATAGCCTCTCTTCTCTCTCTCTGTCTCTCTGCCTCTCTCTCTCTCTCTCTCTCTCTCTCTCTCTCTCTCTCTCTCTCATGACCTCAGGAAACACAAAGTGAAGCCTGCCGCAGTCTGAACAAAGAAGCAATCCATTAACATCCTATCAGGTGACAGAGAGGAAATGACAGGCTTATAACTGTGAGCCCTTGCTTCCTGTTTCAGAAGTGTCGTATGTCATCACCATGGGACTTGTAGAAAGGATGAAGGACGCTCTGGGGAACTGTGAGGCTCCCTTTGTAGAGGGAGTCAGCATGGGGAGAGAGGGAACTGTTCCCCAAAAGGCCACTGGAGAAATGTCAAAGTGACTCATCGGCATCCATCTGCCATTCTGCATGCCACAGAGCAGTTGCAAATTTAGAAAGGAAAGGGGAATGTACAATATAGAAAAATAAAATATGTCACAATAACACAGAGGATTTACAGGTAGCAAATGAGTACTTTGTCATGGCTTGACAGATTTATTCCTTGTCTCTGTGTGACTTAGCATCCTTATGAGTATTATGTTAAATCATTTTGGAATTCATGAACAGACTACCAGCTTTCACCAACCCAAAGGCTAAGAATGCCATCAGACAGCATCTGAGCATGAAGAGAACTCCTCTTGGCTCTGCTGTAACCTGCCTACCTGATCTCTCTGCAACCATATCGGAAAGTATCTTTATAATACTTTTCTTTATTACTAGTAAAACTAGTGAAATTGTTACCATGTTGGGACATGGTTTTTTGGGATAACATCAATCCATGTTCTCAAGCTGCAGACTCCTACATTGGGCTCCAGAATAAAACAACTCTTAGCCTCTTTGAGATCTGAATCATGTTTTTTGTTTTTGTTTTTGATATTTCTCAGTTCCAGAGGTAGGGAGGCAATACACTAACTGGTGAGGGCCTGCCTTCTGGGTCATAGATGATGGCATCTTCCTTGTCACATGGCATAAAGAGACAAGTGAGCTTTTGGGGAGGCTATTTTACAAGGCTACTAACAGCATTCAAGAGGACTGTGCCCTCGTGATCTTAAGACTTTTCAAAGGACCGGTCACCTAACCCCCATCACATTAGTGATTAGATTGTAACAGTTGAACTCTGGGGAAAAAATTCGAATGTTCAGAGCCCAGCACAAATAAAACCATGATTTACATCAGATGACATCAGAGAAATACAATCTTGACAATGAGATACCACCACAAACCTATCGTTATGGCAAAGCCACAAAACAGCAACAGCACCAAATGCTGTTGGACCCATACAAAATAACCAGGATTCTTTCTGTTGCTTGTGAGGATGCAAAATGGTACAGACGCTCTAGAAGACTGCTTGGATCTTTTAGGGGAATGTGTTTCCTTTTACAAAAAAAAAAAAGTAACAGATTTTTTACCCAGGATCACAATAGTACTTTTCGGTATTTATACTAAAAAGTTGAAAACATATCCAAACAAATACCAACATACAGTCCTTAAAACTTTCTTCCCAGTTGCCAAAACTTAAGGTAGACAATATGTCTTTCGGTAGGGAGACAAACAAACTGTGGTACATCCAGAAAGTGGAATATTACTCAGCACCAAATATAAATAAAACAACACGGAGGAATCCCAAATAAAAGAGGCCAGGCAGAGGCTATACACAGTCTGCTTACAGTAGGATTCTAGAGAAGGAAACTTGATGATAAGAGATGAAAACTCAGTAGCTACTGGGAGCTACGGTGGGGAATGAAAAGGTGAGCCATGGAGGAACTTTGGATAGGGAAGCTACGTTCTAGGATACTATGTCAGGAACATGATGTCTGTCTTATGTCTTTCTAAACTTGTAGCATGCGGACTGTACACCATCAAGAGTGAGCCCTAATGTCCACTATGGATCTGGGTGCTGATATGTAGAATGAGTGCCTTAGATGTTATGGGTGATCCCCTCAGGTAGGGAGTATTGACAGTAGGGAGACTGTTGATGTAAGGGGCGAGGACTTTGGGGTAGTCTCTGAGGGGCCAGGGTAGAGAAACATGCAGCTGCACCTTATGTAATACCTAGTTTAACTGTGGACCTGGCACAAGCTAGCATCACCTGGGAAGAGAGTCTCAGTGGACATGGCTGGGAGAGATTATCTTAGGTTAATTGCTGTAGACAGACCCAGTCCACTGTGGGCGGTGCCATTTCCTACGGATAAAGAGGACTGAAGGGAGCAAGCTGAGTACAAATGAGCAAAAGAGGGTGTGTGCGTGCGTTTCTCTTTGTTTTCGTGAATATTATGTGATTAGTTATTTGAAATTACTTGAGCTCTTCCTTAATAATTGACTATACCCTATATTGTAAGTCTTTTCTCCTCCAAGCTTTTGTTGGGGTGTTTTATTACAGCCACTGAAATGAAACTATGACCCCGTGTCACCACTAGGACAAAAGCTGTTATTAGCTTATGCCTAGTTATTATGTTATGCCATTGACCTCCTGGCTGCAGTCCACCCGGAACAGAAGAGGTTACCTTCCTAGCAGAGCCTTGCAGCCTACTGTGGCTGTGTGCGTGGGTGAGTGCCTGTGTGTGTGTATGTGTGTTTGTTTATGTGTGTACTCCTATGTCATTCCAGATGAGGAATAATCACAGTCAGTGTCAAAGGGCTCCTGTAACATCTCTTAGGAGTCTTCCCTGGAGGTAAGAGTAAATAACATTTGTTTCATTTGGCAATTTGGGCGGCAGAACACGGTGCTGTTTCCTGAAGCAGGAACAAATCATCACTTCCCCCAGGAGTGATCCCCCTCTCCCTGGGAATTGAGAAAGACAATCACAGAAGCATGGCAGGAAAGTGGGCAGGAAACATGACTCAGGTATTGTGTTTTCTGTATTGTGTATTGCAGATGGAACTGGCATGGTTATGTTGGGGAAAGCCAAGTGTGGGTTGATCCAGGACAGGACCTCTGACTGAGCATGAAGGTGACCTTGCCTCCAATCCTCACTCAAGTCTACCTTGAGCTACATAGCTTCCAATGTTCCTGATAGGTATACTAGGCTTTAATAAACCAACTAACAACTTGGGGCATAGTTAATGTTTTTCCTCAGACCAACCAACCTATCTTTACTGAGACCCATGCTCAGAGATTAATTACTGTGAAAGATTTACTTGTCTACTTAACACAAGCTAGATTCACGTGGGGAGAGAGTCCATACAAGTTGTTGTCCAGGTAAGGTTGGCTGTGGACATGTCTGGGGGAAGAGGATTATCTTGATCACCTTATAGTTGATATAGGAAGAGTCCACATAAAAGTGGACATCACCATTTCCTACTTCAGGGCCATGAACTATATGAGAGCAGGGAAAGCTAGCTAAATATTAAGGTGCATGCATTTATTCTCTCTCTACTCTTGGATGTGATGCGACCAGCTGCCTTGACTTCTCCTGGAATTCTGAACCAAATAAACCCTTTTTCCCTTAAGTTAAATTTTATCAGGGGATATTATCACAACAACAGAGATAAAACTAGGACAGCAACTGGGTAAACTATAAGTCCACTCTTAAGAAGGCCAGCACTTTCTCAGTAATACCATTCGCTGCAAGCAGCCACAGCCCAGAAAACAGCAGCATCATACATTTTGTAAGAAGAGTCAAAGCAATTTAAGAGATAGATAGTAAAACATGTTAAACACTAAAGTCAGGAAGTGCTATAGCCAGGAAAAAGCATTTGACATGATTGAGGAAAGTAAAATAGAGTCTAAGAAAATCTCTCCACAGGCAGCACACCATTATTTCAGGTTCTCTCTAGAAGGCGCCTCTTCCCAGAACCATAGCAGCAGTGGTGCGCTGCTGACTGGGAAACACCGGCTCCCCAGAACTGCGAGGAGACCCATCCCACATGGTAACTATTCAGTGACAGAACTTGTGAAGCGTAGGAAAGAAGTGATCCCCTCTCACAAGGCAGGGGCTTAGCTCGGTGGTAGAATGGTTCCTATCTTGAAGGGGAACCTGCTTTATTCCTCTGCACCAGAGAACCAGAGGTAGGGAAGGGGAGGGGAAAAAGAGGGCACCAGATGCTGATACCACATAAAAATCTGAGCAATATCTAACAAGGCACTGAGTATTCTCTGCAACTATCCTGTGCACCGAGGAGAACTAAGACAAGGGCAATGGGGATGCAAAGAAAATGGGGCCATGAAGAAGAGAAAAGCATGGCTCAGTGAGGCCCTGGGTCAGACCTGATTAAGCATACTCATGAATTATGCAAAGATACATTACTCTGCTTGCATATCCATTCATGTTGGTTGTTATGCATTTACTTATAATAAAAGTCTTATAAGCTTTCTTTAATAGTATTTGGTCTCAATGAACAACTTCCACTCTTTGCTGAGCAATCAAAGATCTGAATTACAAATATCAGGCTTAGCCCCCAGCCCATAGAAAGTATTTTATTTTCATCTTTTACCCCTTCCCCTGCCCTCATGACCATACCTCCCTCCTATAAATACTCATTAAAATTGGTTGGATATTTTTAGACACATATGTGTCATTGTAAAATTTTATGTATTTTACTGTATATAGCTTGGTGTATAACTGTTTCGCAGTCTCTCAGATCTGTGTGGTATTCAAAAAAAAAAGCAATCTCCTTTTGTCATTTTTCTAGTGATGAACAGTTACATTTCCTGGCTTCAATAAACTCCCATACAGAATTCCTTTAATGCTGTGAGTTTCTCTGTAGTAAACGCCTTCGAATGGATCTATTGCTGTGGTAAAGCCTTCTGATCAAAGGTAACATTTCTTGGGGAGGAAATGTTTATTTGGCTTATACTTCCAGATCACATTCTGTCACTGATAGAAGTCAGAGCAGGAGCTCAAGCGGGAACTAAAGCAGAAAGCAGGAAGGAGCAGTGTGGTCTGGTTCACTCTCAGCTAGCTTTTTTTTTTATACAGACCCAAGACCACCTGCCTAAGAAATGCTTCTGCCTACAGAGGAATGGGGCTATCCTGCCTCGGTAAAAAGTAAAGACAATTCTGCCCACAGACCGCCATGGGCCAGTGTGACGGAGCCAATTCTCCAAATGAGGTTCCCTTGTCCTGGGTGACTAGTATGTGTCAAGCTGACAGTACCAAAAATCAACCTAGTGCAATGTTTATGACCTCGTCCAAGCCGAAGAGGAGAAGGCTAAAGGCACACAGCTTGTCAAGGGGCTACACTGTGGGATGCTAAGGAGAAACTGGCCTCAGAAAACCAGAGGAGCCTTTGCTTTACACATGCTTCTCTGATTTTTGTTTTCTGACATCTTGCCCATTTTTTCAGGAGAAACACAGATAGACGACCATTAGAGAAATGTATTCAAAAGGAAAGAGAAGAGGAAACCTTATATGCAGGCTGTGGACAATGGATGTCCCACTGAATTTAATTATTTGAAACAACTCATAAAGTTATAGAAGAGCAGCGGTCTCAGAAAATGTGTCTGATGATGGTATCTCCATCCCCAGGTCCTTTAACTACCATGTACCTTTATCATAGACCCATTAGTTAAACATTTATAAGACCCAAAGCTATCCATATCAGGTCCTGGCTTAATCTGTCAAGGTCTTAAAGAGGATAATTTTATTAGCAATGGCATTTTTAAATCGCATGATAGAATTCAGCTGCAATAGCCAGAGGCAGCCAGATACGACTACAATAGTATAAAAAGCATCCAAATAATATCTATTATCATGATATATTATCACAATCTCTCATTGTGTGCATCTTGAGCTGCACCAGCAAGTATCTGTTTCACTAAAGGCAACACAGTCCTGTGTGAGCATTTCTTGTTATTTTGCTTTTAGAGAAGATGGTAACCAGGAATATGAGAAAGATATAAATTTGCATCTGTAAAAATATCTGCCTAGAAGTTATTGATTTTATCTTCCCTGAATAGCCTATTAAAAGGAAACACTTCTTCTAATGCTTCCAGGCGACCTGCAGGAAATCATTACTAGTGGGGACTGTTGTTTTATGGGTCTTTAAAATGGGAGCTTTAAATATGAACATGAAATGTGAAAAGGAAGGATGTCCTACGCAGACTCTGGCTGGAAGCTGCCTTTGATGCATTGCTGCCCTCTACTTTATTATCAGGTTCAGCATTAGCTCAGGATGTCTTTCTGGGAACCCTCCTTCTCCTCCTCCTCCTCCTCATCATCGCCCTTCTCCTTTTCCTTCATCTCTTCCTCACGGCAGGAAATCTGTACAAGAGTCAAATTAATTCTTCCGGATTTAATTCTTCCTGCTCCCTTGCATTCTGCCCCACCCTTTGTCACCTCCTCCCACAAACCTATTTCTCTCTAGCCACCAGCCCCTCCAAAAGTCCCTATATTATGACAATATCATCAGGATGAGGCAGGGGATGATATAAGAACCTGACAGGAAGCCTGGACTGTAGAGTCTGCGTCTCTGAAGGACAACTCAGAGTACAGGTGAAGGACTGAAAGGAGTGACATAGTCCAGTGTGGCTTAGACAGACATTGCATGCCCAACTCCTTATAAGGAATCCCTCCGAGACCTTTGAGAACCTTCAAATATCAAACGCAGACCTAGTAATGATGGTGTTAATCAGTGACCATATACAATTCCTTTCTCACTTAATTCTTTTGGTTATAGGGGAGAAGGCACAAATTACTCCCAAGTCATTGATGATGACATTAATGTTTCCTTGTTCATACAGCAGAACTGGCTTCAAATCCAAGCACAGTGAACTCCTTGCTCTAAGCCAATGGCATCTCCTAAGACAGTGGTTCTCCACTTTCCTATTGCTATGACCCTTTAAATCAGTTCTTCTTGATGTGGTGACCCCCAACCATAAAATTATTTTGTCGCTACTTCAGAACTGTGATTTTCCCAATGTTATGAATTGTAGCATAAATATTTTATAAGCAGGATATTTCAACCCACAGGTTGAGAGCTACTGCTCTAAGAGGTACAACTTGGCCTGTTTTGCTTTTGAGCACCATCAAATTTATACGAGCGTCACCATCCTCCCTGAATTCTGAGGCCTGCTGATAAGTTTCAGCATTGTCCACAACGAATGCTCTCAGCAAACTGGAAGGACAGCCAAGAGAACATAAATAATTCAATAGGTAATTACACGAACATCTAGCCTGTGTTAGGAGCTGAGCTAGTCAATGGTAAGTGCAGCAATGAAGTGATAGACAATAAACTAATTGACACAAAAGTCAAGACCAAAAAAAAAAATGGTGAAATTACATACATGTTGATGTCATGATAGACAGAAGTATAACATATGTGAGGGAGCCCGAGCCCCACTCTGAGAACCAGAGGTTGAGTAGGGTATAGAAGTTGTCCTAAAAAGGTGGGCGGAAGGAAGGACACTTGTGGGACTCTGAAGAGGGCAGCAGAGCTTGATATTGGATAAAATAAAAGAAGGTCCATGTGCTTAAATGCAGCATGAGAAAGCAGAAAGGATGGCAGACAACGAGATGGAGAAGGACCAAGCAAGTCTTGTAAGATTCTCATTCTTCTCCCATGCAGAATAGGAAGACCTAAGGAAGGCATTTAGCTCATGCGGGGCTTTTCAAAGAAGCAGCCAATACAAGAGCCAAAGCCATTGGGGAGACTGTTGAAGTCATGCAAACAAAACATAGAAGAAAAGTCAGCGTGCTGGACTACAGCAGTGGCTCTCAATCTTCCTAATCCTTTGACCCTTTAATACAGTTCCTCATGCTGTGGTGACCCCCAGCAATAAAAGTATTTTCGTTGCTTTGTCATAACTGTAGTTTTGCTACTACTATGAATTGTAAATCTCTGATATGCAGGAATATTGGATATGCAATTCCTGTGAGAGGGTCATTCAACCCCCAAAGGGGTCATGACCAACAGGTTGAAAACTGATGGACTAGGGAATCAAGACTCTCAGCTGGAGATATGTGCTGGGGGTAAGCCACTTCGTTCTATTTCTTGAAAGAATAGAAAGAAACAGTGCTGGGCCAAAAGAGAGGCTGTGGAAGCTACTGGCAGTGGAAGTAGAGGGCTGGGTTTACCCAAGCCAACTGGATCCCGGAGATGCCCGAAGGACCCCCAGGTGTTAGACATAGATTTGGTGCTTCCCTGCCTTGGTAAGGTCTGTTCTTGCTGTGCCCTCATTCCTCCCCTTTTGAAGGGAAATGTTTACTCTAGGCCATTGTGTATTGAAAGTGTACAACTTCTTTATTTTCCAGGGCTCAAAGTTAAGAGATGGCCTTGGGTCTTTAGAAGAGCACTTTCTAAAAATTAAATTTGTTCTCAGACAATATGTAATGTATGATGATTACTGTCCTTCCCCATTCTCTCTTACCTCCCTCTAATTTCTGCTATTAGCCTCCCAATCTCTTTTTTCACATTCCTGCCCATTAATTTGTCTGACCCACTGAGTTTAACCAGGGCTACCTGTGTGAATGTTTGGAGCTATCCATTGGAAATGGAATGAGCTCAGCAGTTGTTAAGATAACAAAATGAAGTCTCCTTTTTCTAGAATCTTCCAATAGCTGATAGTTCAGGAGTAAAATATAGAGCCCCATGAGCCATTTTTGTCTGTTATTGACAGAGCCAATTTGTGTGGGTCCTGTTAGAGTAACTACAGATTCTGTGAGATCACGTGCCTAGGGACTGGTATTTCACAGCCCTCGTTCTGTCTTCTGGCTCTTTCATTCATCCTATCTTCTCTTACTATGTTCCTGAGTCTTGGAAAGGGCTGGTATAAATGTCTTATCTAGGAATAGGCCCACAATCCTCACTTATTCTCAGCATCTTTGGGTTCCATGAGTCCCTGCATCCACAGATGTTCCCTGTAAAGAGGCTTCTCTGATTAAGCCTGAGAACAGCTTTTGTTATGGCTATAAACACAAATATTTAGAGGCATTTTGATGCTATGTCAATGTGGTTAAGTGAGAGTAGTACATTCCCCCTCTTGAGCCGGTGACCTCCCCAGGCATGGGTTGCTAATCAAGAGCTTATAGTGCCAGGCGTGGATTCTCTACTGTGGAACAGTCCTCAGATACAAGAGTAGGGTGGATGATTGGCCCAATACTGTCATGCCGCTATTATACAGGTTGGTTTTGCAGTGTGTAAGGTTCACGGCCGGTTAAGACCATTGATGTCCTTTCTCCCCAGGCTCCTTATTTGCCACTTCCTGCACTTTGAAAGTCAGCCAGCAAGGAAGAGCTTTCCAACTCAACTCCAGCTTGCTTTCTCTGTATCTCTCAGCTGAGATGTGTGGTGGCCAGTTCTGGTAGGTGACCAAGACAACTGACAAGAACCTACATTTTTTAGGGGACCTCTGGAGCCACCATATCAACAACTGATATGAAAATATCACATACCTGGCACTGGGAATTTTGCTCACTTAACCCACTGCTTTTAGAAGGAGCATTATCTAACTAGTACAGGTCTGTAGCATTCTGCCAAATTTTCCTCCAGGCTCAATTTTCTTATGTTTTCTAGCATTTTCAAATTTTTCTAGAAATATGTTTTAATAAAAATATTTTTTAAACAGTAATAAATTAACTGTGGCTGGAGTCGGGAATTGGGAGGAAAGTGGTCTAAAGAGAAGGAAGCTAAATGGTGATTTTCAGAGTCTGGTATAATTAGCAAACAATGTGATTTACCTTCTATCCTATGCTACCACGGGGGATCCTAAAGGCTTGGAAAAATGGAAATGAAGTTTTTATATCATGGGGCTTAATTATAGACATTTTTTCTGACTGAAGACATAATGTGTCCTCATTACAGTGGGAAAATGAATGCACAGGAAATTACAGCTCCTCTGTCAACAATTTTTAGGGTTTGCTGTTCCTGTGCTTTATCTACATTGCACAGATTGAACCACATTTTCAACAGCTTCCCTTTTTAAATTTACCATAATATAAAAATATTTTTATGAAAATTTTCACTTCTCAAGGAATAATTTAATTGAGCAATAACTGACTTTACCATAGAGAGAACATGATCTACTTCATTGCTCTCTGTGGTCATATTTGATATTTTTATTTTAAAGATTTATTTATTTATTTACTTACATGGGTGTTCTTTCTCCATATATGTCTACACACCAGAAGAGGGAACCAGATAAGATGGGACCACAGTTCTAGATGGTTGTGATTCATCGTACGGGTGCTGGGAATTGAACTCAGGACCTCTGGAAGAGCAGCCAATGCTCTTACCCACCGAGCCATCTCTCCAGCCCCTGACATTTTCACCTTAAAGAAATTGCAAATGATAACAGAAAAGAATAGTATCTTTGTGTGTGTACATATAGAGAGTGTAGATATTTGTGTTCATTCATGTCCAGGTGTGTGTGTATGTGCATATATACGTAGGTGTGTGTGAAAGTGTTTGTGTGTATGTGTGCAGTTTATTTTAGTAAGCACAGGTGTGTGAATGTTGAGATATACAAGCACATACGTGCATATCGGTACCAAGACTGGAAGTCAAGCTCAAATATCATTCCTCGGACCTGGGATTTTACATAGATGTGGGAATTGAATTCAGGTTTCATCCTTATGTAACAAGCACCTTAACAACTGAGCTGTCTCCCAGCCCCATAAGTATCTTAGTCTATAAATTTCTATCACAACATACATTAGACACTATATTAAGTGTTTAAGACCAAAAGGGACAAAAATGGAACTGTTTCTAATGCAAAGGGTCTAGAAAGTTCCTGACTATGCATCTGTCTCTCCATTAGAGTCAGTTCCTGCTCTTAACAAGTTTATAGCTTAATAGAGGACCAGGGTCCATCCATATCCATGGAAGGGTGACAGCAAAGAGAGAGAGAGACACATGAGTTTGGGCTGTGCATCTAGTAACTAACAGAGTGAAAAGCCCACAGCAAAGCACTGCTGCACTCCATGAGAAGCCAGGATCGGAGAAGTAGCCAAGAGCTAAGACCTTTGAGACAGGGGCTGGGGAGGGAGGGAGAGAAAGAGAGAGATGCAGTGGTAGAAAAGGAAAAAGAAAACCACCCGGAAGCTCCTTGCCTAGTGGCTTCTGTGTATGTGTGACTTGACATCCCAATTAACATGACGTCTTCCAGGTAAGAAGCCATGCTGTGATCCTGGGTTATACCCGCTGTCATATTTAGGGCTACTATTGGCTGTGATGAGACGCCATGAGCAAAAGCAACTTGGGGAGGAAAGCGATTTCGCCTGCATACCACCTTCATGTCACTTTCATTCTTGAAGGAAGTCAGGACAGGAACTAAAACGGGGCAGGAACCTGGAGGCAGGAGCTGATGCAGACGCCATGGAGGGTGCTGCTTCCTGGCTTGCTCAGCCTGCTTTCTTATAGAGCGGTAGGACCACTCTAGTCCATAATGAGCTGGGCCCTTTCTCATCAATCAGTCATTCAGAAAATGTCCTAGAAGCTTGTGTACAGCGTGATCTTGTTGAGGCATTTCCTCAATCCAGGCTCCCTCCTCTTGATCACTATGGCTCGTGTGAAGATGACAGAAAACTATGCTGACAGCACACGAGCATACGATAAGCATGAACAATGAACGATTTAAGAGGCAGAAATGACATCTGCATGAAGTAGATTGTGTGTGTCTGTGTTTAGCATTTTTTAAGAGGAGAAAAATAGACTAAAGCTGTGGTATTTGCCTACTGTGTTCAAGACCACGTGTAAACATTTCTAGCACCATAAGTGGGGAGAAAATAAACTAATGGGGTGACAGCTAATTTCGTCGAGGCCTTCTCCACCTTCCCTCCACCTGGCTTTCTTATGCAGCAATGGAATCTGCCCGGTAGAGGGAGCTCTCTACATACCAAAGTCCTAATTTCCTTGCTACTGGGCAAAATAGACAAACTGGCCTTGCTAACTATGAAATGAGGCTTTCTGAACTAGGAAGTTACAGTGAAGTCTCAGCCTCACATTCCCGGCTGCTGGACCTCTGGGCTGGCGAGGTTGTGCTAATTTCATCAATAGCTCCTTCCATGGCTGCCCGCCGTTCTCAAGGCAATCTGCACTCCAGAACCAGCTGCACGCCGGGCAGGGCTCTCTAACCCGTCCTCTGTGTAGGAAATCAAGCTCCCGGGAACTGCAAGTGAACCAGCATCCTTTGCCTTCATCCTTTGCCTTCAGTGTCTATATCCTGTGCTTGGCACATCCTGCACATGCAATAAATACTGTGTGGACAGTGGACACACACCAGAATGACAAAATAAACAGTCATTGGTCTTCCCTTTTTAAAGCGTGTGTGCGTGTGCTGGTGTGAACAAGCCACAGTGGGACTGTGGGGGTCAGAGGATGACCTCGCTGTCACCTGTTGGGGACCGGGTGTCTTTGTAATCGTCCCACTGAGTGGATGCACCGTGCTAGCTGGCTCCTTTCCAGTGCTTCTCCTGCCTCTGCTTCCCATTTTCTTGTGTGATCCCTGGGATTACAGAAGCTCACCCTGATTTCTGAGGATTCGAACTCACGTCCTCATGCTTGTGTGACAAGCACTTTTACCGAACTGAGCCACCTCCGAAGCCTCTCTTCTGTAGTAGACCATTCCCACAGGTTTGCTCTGGTTCATTCCATCCTGGGTAGCTTCCTTCTCTATGTCCTCACCTCCTTAGCTCTTGGGATGGATATCCTGACCTTCTTCCAGCAATAGGACGGGATCGACAAAGTCAGGATGGTGATAACCAACTTGGGAAAGAAAGGGTTTGTGAAGGGAGGCTGTGGAGGTGGCTCATTTGGGTAAAAGTGCTTGTCACACAAGCATGAGGATGTGAGTCCGAATCCTCAGAACTCAGGATAAGCCTCTAATTCCAGGGCTCACACGAGGGAGGAGCCTGGAGGCAGAAACTGAAACCGAGGCCAGAAAGGGACACTGCTTAGTGACTTGCTTCCTGTGGCTTGCTGAGGCTGCTTTCTTAGGCATCCCAGGACCACCTCCCCAGGGGCGTCCCCAGCTACAGTGAGCTGAGCTCTCCCACGTAAATCACTAGTTACGATTTACGAGAGTCCCCCATAGACTGGCCTTTGGACCAATCTTTTTTAACTCTTTTTCGTTCTTTGTGAATTCCACATCATGCACCTCAATGCCACTCATCTCCTCCTCCCCTCACACCCATCCTCCACCCCTGCAACCTCCCCCACAACAGAGAAAAATAAATCTGGTTGTGGATTCTGTAGTGTATCACAGTGTGTCCTACAGTACACCCTTTAGTTCACACCTCCTCAACAGCAAACGTTCATTGCAACAACCTGTCGGTTTGGCTCTGCCTTGCACCCATCCTAGAACCTTGCCCGGACTCTTCTCAGTCGTCTCCTTGTTGTTCTGTGTCATGAAGCTCCTGCAGCACTGAACCAGTGGGATTGACCCCCTCATGCACTCCAGCAGTTTATCAAGGGAGTAGATGTTGGGATGGGCCAATTCAAAGCCCTGGATCTGGGCTTAGGAGGTATCCAAGCTGGTCAGCCTCCTGGTTCACCCGCAACCCTGGAAACCAGGGTCAACTCTTACCCTGCTGCCCAGGCAAGGTCCACAGCCCACTCTCCTGAGAGCTGGAGCAGGTGAGGGGCAGGGCCAGTCCCTCACTCTTGTGATGGTGCCAGGGCCAACTCTTCCACCTCCCAAAGGTGGCAAGGGACGAGGAGGGAAAAAGGGTACCTCTCCATCATCAGTATCACTGCCCAGCAGACAAGAGCCAGGGCCAGCTCTCTCATGCTCACACGCTTGGAGACACCTCACCCACTCCTCGGCCATCGGGGTCAGCTCTACTGTGCTGCCCAGGTGAGGAGAAGCATGCTCTCCTGCTCTCATGACCCCATCAGGGCCAGCAATCCCACCCACCCCTGGTGGTGAGGGCAAAAGAGAGGGAAGGGGATCTCTCCCTCTCCAATGCTATAGGCCACTCTAACAAAGATGTGTTCTCAATTATGATTTCCTTTTTCCAGATACGTCTAGGTTTTATGTTGAAAAAAAAAAAAAAAAAGCAACCAAGACACTCCACCAGTCCATACCAAACAAAACAGGTAACTCTGATACACTCAGGGAAGGAAAGCTTGTGTTGAGTATCTTTTTAACATCTTACACTTACTGGGCTGCAGAGGTAGCTCAGTTGGTAAAGAGCTCACTATGTAAACATGAGCTTAACTTGGTTTGGATCCCCAACACCCAGGTAAACCCCAGGTACATCTGGGTACCCTTTGTGCATCTACAGCCCAAGCACTTGAGAAAGAGGGAGACAGGCAGATCTCCAGGGCTTGCTGGTCAACCCATCTAACCAAAATAGCTAACTCAAAGTTCTGGGGTGGGGAAAAAAAATCTTCTTTCACGAAATAGGGTAGGAAGCCATAAAGGAAGACACTCAATGTCAGGGTCTGGCCTCCTTTCTCACACACATAATGCAGCATGGGCAGACACACACACACACACACACACACACACACACAAAATCAATGGCCCATCACCTTACCCTTATTCCTAGCATATCCAAGTCCATTCCTTTAGATCAGTAGTTGGATGAGTATCATAATCATTCAGGGGAAATTTTAAAAATTTATATTGATACCCAAGCTAAATTAAATCAGAATCTTAGACAAATCAAATCATAATCACTGAGAGTGGGACCAGGGCCTTGGGGACCTTGCTGTACAGCCAAGACTTGAACTGGAATGCTGCAAACATTTGTGGAGACATGGTAAAGGGACAGAGTGCCGGAACAGTAAGAGAAGGCCTGGCCCCAGTGGAGGAACCTTCTATTTTCACCTTCCTGACCTTCGCACCTTGATACGTCATTTGGACCTCAGTCTCCTTCTTTATGAAACAGAACAAATTACATCACAGGATATTAAAAGAACCAAACTAAATAATTGAGAAAGAGGTCTTTCTACATTGTAAATGCTCCATTGAGAAGGATTACGCTGGGAGACTACCCGACAAATATTGTTAAATTGTTTTAAAATATTTCAATATTGATTAAGCTTATTTTTTTGTTGTTGTTATTTAAAGCGGGATGTGGTAGCATACACCTGTCATCCCATCCCTTGGGAATCTGGCACAGGAAGATCATCACAAGTATGAATCCAGCCTGAGCTACATAACAAGAGCTTGTCTTGAAAAGATAAAAAAAAAAAAAAAAAAAAAACATAAAGCTGACTAATACCTATGGTAACATCTGTTCAAAGATCCCCGTTTCACAGGTTTTATGATTAATGGTTAGAATCCTAAAGGGCCCTGAATTTTTTTCTTCCCCACCTACTTTATTCCCAGCAGTCACTGACTGAATCAGAGTGGACAGAGTGTCTGCCTCTCCATTCTGGTTTTATTCAGTCATTTTGCCTCATCACAGACCCTTTCTTGATTTCCTTAGATAACACCAGCTGTTAGTAAGATCTTAGGCTCACTGAAGAACTTTACTCACATAGCACACGTGAAAACCTTTCACAGTGCACTTTCAGATCCCCAGTGAACTGTTGGATCTGTCCTCAACCTTACAAACCATCACTCGGATGGCAAGCCACGTGCAGAGCAAGCTCCAGGTTTACGGCATTTTGAATAGGACAGATTTACAGCTGAGCTCACAGGCTGGCTTTGCCTGAAACAAGTCAATTAGACTTAATTGTGAGACATGCAATTAACCTAGAAACTAATGAAGGCAGCTCTGCGAATGCTTCCATTTGTCATCCGGGTGTTTATTTCTACATTGTGACTGCGGGTGGATGACTGCTTTGGCCCTGGCTTTTCTTTGTAGTAGATTAGTAAAATCCTGTAAACTATGGAAATTAATGAGGCAGCAGGTTACAGTCTGAAATACGGACAATGAAGAGGAAGCTGGAGTGTGAGGGACAAGAGCTCCCGGGTGCTCAAGGCAATTCACGGTTTACACACTTGAGACAGTCCCAAGAGGAAGCCGTTGATTATCACCTCACAACTCCAGGTCATTCTCCACTTCCAAGACAAGAGGAGGCGTTGAAGAACTGAATCAGCAAAGCACTTATCTTACAAATATGAGAACCCCAGGTTGGTAACTCTCCCTTTTTAAAAAAAAAAAAAGCCAGACATTGTGGTCTTTGGACATTGTCGTTCCAGTAATAGGAAAATAGAGGCAAACAGATCTCTGGAGCTCATTTGCCAGACGATCTGGCATACCTAGCAAAAGCCAGAGGAGTGAGAACGCTTGTGTCAAAAAACAAGGTGTGTGTATGTGTATAGCACATGAGGAACAACACTCAAGGTTGCTTTTTTGCCTACACGTACACACACACACACACACACACCCCACCTAGATAATGTTGCTCACCAAATGTTTGAATCTCTTCCCACCCCACAAATGTATGTCGAGATTCTAACCCTCAATATGGTGGCATGAGAAGGCAGCGAGCGCTTCAGAAGGTCATGAGAGTGGGGGGCTCTGGCGAACGGCATCCTTGTCCTTTTAAAAGAGACCTCAGAGAGCTCCCTCTCCATTTCTGCTAGGTGAGGGCCCTGCAGGAGCCCTCCCCAGACACTGACTGGGGCAGTGCCTTGATCTGGGGCTCCCTGACCTCCAGACCTGAGAAGCAAGTGTCTGTCCTTTGTAACTTCTCCAGCTTGTAGCACTGCGCTTCAGCTGTCGGAATTAACCAAAATAGTTGTGGCGGGTGAGTGAAGGAAATGGATGCTTGTTTTCTGTTGTGCTTAGCCTTTCCTCTTCTCGTAGTCTGGAGACACTGGTTGTCTTTTGTTTTATTTTCCAATTAGAGGAATATATTTAGGCAGAGCCAACTAACTTTCTGGCGACGTAATTAAATCAAAGAGTAAACCTATTTGAAAAACAGAATGAGCTTTATTCTTGAAACCTAATTAAGTCTGGTATTAAAATTGAGATATGATACAGACATATAAATAAGAACTAACTTAATTCCAAGTCATAATCTGCAATTAAATAAAAAAATTACAACCCCAGAAGAGACTGAAGAGATGAACATGTCAGGTATACTATGTGACTCTAAGATGCGTGATTAAAGCCATCATGAAGACATTCTGCCCAGAGAGG
This sequence comes from Meriones unguiculatus, assembly GCF_030254825.1. Classification (NCBI taxonomy): domain Eukaryota; kingdom Metazoa; phylum Chordata; class Mammalia; order Rodentia; family Muridae; genus Meriones; species Meriones unguiculatus. Next base: position 65,176,109 of record NC_083357.1, on the reverse strand, counting down.
TCTACCTCCCTACCCTCCAATTAAAGAGAAGCTTCAGAGGCTAAGAGGTGCCTCACCCACTCCCTTGCAGCTCCTGAGCAGTTGTTCTCAACAGAAACTGCACCTTAGAATTTCCTGGTGAACCAAAAAGTAAAACAAAAACTCTGTCAACTGTCCCAGCACCAACTCTGCCTCCAGTGATCAGGGTGCATTGTTTTACAGCTGGGCTTGAGTTGTTGGTTGCTGTTGTTTGGTTTGAAGTTGGCCATGGGACTTCTCAGTTGCTGCAGGAAAATATTCAGCTGTTTCCTCTGCTGACTTGGAGGCCAGCAGCACGAGGTCAGGAGACGGGAAACGTGGCTCCCAGCTCAGGTTTAAAAGCGCAGAAGTGAAGTGACTTTAGAAGGTTAAGACTTTGCTGTGGTCCACTTTCCTCATCTGTGACTTGGCTGGTTTGGATACAGTGATGTATATTAAAACTCCTTCCAGCTCTTGATTCTCATTTTCTGTTCAATAAGTTTTGCCTTTTGTTAACTCAGATGTGTCTGTCTTTAGTGAGTTTGATGGAGAAGAATATGAAATCAACTTTGAGGTCCCAAGGACTGATACCCAAGTATGCTCAAGCCTCATATTCATCTCTCAGGGCTGCTTAGCTTAGGTGACAATCTAGCTACACACTTAACATGATGGGTAGCGTCTTCTACATACAGCAGAAACAAAACTTTATTCATGATTTTTCTGTCACTGTGATAAAACACCATGACCAAAGCAACTTCAGGAAGAAAGAGTTTATTTGGGCTTATGGTCCTACAGTCTGCTATAACAGGGAGGTATGGCAAGAAGCCAGAAAAAGCAGAAAATTGAGGGCTCATGTCTCGAGCCACAAGCAAGAAGCACAGAGAGAGGGCCCCTGGGATGTGAAAGGCTTGGAAAACTCTAGAGTCCGTTCCCGCTGACATACTTCCTCCAACAAAGCCACACCTTCTAGACCTCCCCAAAGAGCAGCACCAGCTGGGGACCAAATGCTCAAATATATGAGCCTACGTACGGGGAACATCCTCATTCAAACCACCACAAAAACTGAGAAAGCAGGATCTTTTGACCTCGCTTTACTCCCCAGGATTTAACAGAAGGAGTCGGCCCACAGACTGTACTTACAGGCATATGCGGCTGCACTTCCTTGCCAGTGTGGTCCTCTTACATCCCTTACTGCACCTTGCAACCTGTAACCTAGAGATCAGGGGAAAAGTGGTGTAAGACCAACAAAATCCCACATCTGGAATCAGAGAAATTTCGTTCCCAGACCGACCACTTTCTTGGTGAATTTACTTTCCTCAAATCAATTAACTGTTCTGTTGTTAATGTAGAACCTGAGACCAGATGTCTCTCTCTCTGTCTCTCTCTCTCTCTGTGTCTCTCTTTCTCTTTCTCTCTCTCTCTCTCTCTCTCTCTCTCTCTCTCTCTCTCTCTCTCTCTATCGCACACGCACACACACAGCAGTACTAATAACATACAAAACTGCTAACAGTTAAGACCAGGATAACCATGACTTTTTTGTAGACCAACACTTTTGTTCAACAGCACTCCTTGAGGAACAGAGGTATACTTAAAACAGTAACAGTACAGTATAATGCTCAAGTAAAGGTGACTAGGGAAATGGAGGTGACATTACCAGAACAAAGGTGATCAGTGGGAAAGAGGGGAGGTTCATTTCAGATATCTAGGTATTAATAATGATCCACAGATCATCCTGGGGAGGAGGGCGAGCGATTGAAGATAGAAATTCAAACCGGATTTATAACTTACCATCTTAAGCTAACAGAAGTTTGGAGGCCTGAAACAAAGTTAGAGATTGCTTGCCAAAATGTGTCACCTATGGTCTGCTTTTGCTGGTTGTTGGTATATTTTTTACCTTAATTAGCATATTCATTCCTTATTCAACTCTAAACTTTATGTCATCTTAGAAAGGAGAAACAGGCATATAATTTTTTTCAGCCTTTGGGGTTCATTCAGACTGGGTTATTATTAAGGTTTCTGTGCTCTGGAAGTCCCCCAAACCTCTCCCGGCTCAGAGATCTTTAGAGCAATGTCATAACCCTAGATGACAAGACGAAACCTCTGAAAGGCTGTACACCAGGTGTTCAGAGGAAAAATTTGGCAGGTGGGCTTGCAGCTGAAATATGGGAGCATATTGCACTAGCCAGTTGTCACAGCACCAACACTGGAGCAATGGAAAGGAAGAAAAATGGCCTCATTGAGAAAAAATAATGGATATTCTTTCCTAAATCATCAGCAAGGTATCATAAAACTCTTGCTTCCACCTTCCCAAGTCTCCCTCATATCCACACATACTCAAACATCCATGCTCATCCAGTCTCTTCATTTGGTCCAAATGAGAGGACTTGGAGGGATAAGGGAAGACCCCAGAAAAAACACAATCTATCTTCTATTTCTTCCTGTAGAGTTCCAGAATCCTGACAAAAGCAGCGACAAAACCTCAAGCCAGTGGGAATGTGCTGAAGAACACCTGCTCTTCTTCCCGCCTCTTAATCTAAAAGTGACGACACAGTTTTTGGAACCTTGGCTTTCTGAGCCATAAAATGAGGAGCACAGCACGAATCTCATGCCGCCATTTGTAAGCATGGCAGTTGAAATTTCCCGTTAGCCAGATGGGATCTGGCATCACTCTAGGCTGGCCTGTGAGGAATTACTCAGATCAGGTTAGGTGGGCTACACAAGGTGTAAAGATACACCTTAACGAATGGACAACTGAAAAAGGAGACAGGAGCAGCAGCTTCCTGTCTGTGGCTGCAATGTGAAGACCCACATCAAGATCCTGCAGGGATGACTGATCCTCCATGATGGACTTGTGTCTTTAAACTGTGAGCCCGAATAGGCCCCTTGTTTCTTTTTGAGGGCATTTTATCACAGCAACAAGAAAAGTAAAAAAAAAAAAAAAAAAAAAAAAAACATTAGGATTGAAGCGAATGTATAGACAGTGCCCTGAACACCCTTGACCTTCCTAATGATTGATTGCTCTCAGCCATGGAGACCTCCACCAATGCTAGAGTCTACTTCCAGTACCAGATTTGATCTTGTTTCTGATTTTCCAATGGTGACTACAGTGTCTGCCAGAGAAAAATGGGACGAACACTGCCTTGAACTATAAGACTCTGCAATTAATTGGTTTTACAATATGGCATCATCAGAAACTTGTCTGACAACATTCAAGTTCATGTTAGACACATTATGTTTGTTTAATATTGATTTATTTATTTGAGTGCTCTATCTACATGTATACCTGCATGCCAGAAGAGGGCATTAGAGCCCAGTAGAGATGGGTTGGTGGGAATTGAACTTAGGACCTCTGGAAGAGCAGAGAGTGCTCTTAATTCCTGAGGCATCTCTCCAGCCCCTCATATTCTAAATACTACAGCCTGAGGTCTACAGAAAAACCTTTCAGCTCCTAACCCAAAATTATAGCTACTATGGGATCTCAATAAATTGTAAACAATTAGCTGATTGAATGAATAAACTTTACTAAATGAAAATGAGTAAGAATGACACAGAGCCTGTGAATACCTGTCCAAGACTGTATTAACCAACATCCCATCACAGAGAAGGTAGGACCTCCCTGATCATATCTATAAGTGGTTAATTGTTGCTGGGGGTGGGGAGTGTCTGAATCTTCTTTAGTGGTGTAGCCACTGGTAAGGCGCCTGTGGCCTTGTTAACTTATTTTATAGATCACCAAAAGAAGAAGAGGAGAAGGAGGGAGAGGGAGAAGGGAGGAGGAAGAAGATAGAAGAGAAGAGACATGAAAGTGGCAAGGGATTGGTTAGAAGAAGAGGATCAATGGGAGTGGAAGCATAGAAAGGCACAAAAGAGGGTAGTGTGAATATGATTAAAATATACTGTATAGATGTCTGAAGATATAATAAAACTCATTATGATGTATAACCAATATGTGCTAATTTAAAATATTTAAATGTGTGCTCCATGTGGGTTCAATGCCTGCAGATACCAAAAGAAGGCATCAGATCCCCCTGGGACTGGAGCTACTACATGGTTACCCATAGGGTTGTGAGTCACCGTTAGGGTGCTAAGAACCAATCACTGTTTCCTGAGGGAAAACAGCCAGTGCTCTTTAACCACTGAGCCATCTCCTCAGCTCCAATAAAAACATTTTTAAAAGAAAAAAAAATAAAAATAGAAGATTACACAGATGAAATTGACCATAGTAATTTGAAAAACACCTTGACCGATGGCATGATGCAAACTACCAATAGCCAAAGTTTGGGGGATAGGTTTTTCCTTTATTTCGATGACGTACGTGGTCTGAGGCACTAGAAAACATGCGATTTTTTTTTTTTAATTCTGAGAATGACAGCTTGTTTTAAAAGATGGTGAGCAATCTCTAAATGTAGATCCCTAAAGAAAGAAATTTTTAGTCACGGGATTATTATTGTAAACTGGGTAGAAAAGAATGACATAAATAACAGCTCAGAGTGTTCCTGAATATTTCATTAGGTCCCAGGGAGAAAGATGTCTGTGCCCCTGATCATGCTTTTCTTGCGTTGTAATCTTTAGTGTGTATTTAGAATCACCTTGCCCCCCCCCCCCCGCCAGGACACCTGCACTTTAGAAACCTCTTATCCCCAAGTAATATGTTTTATTTTAAAACAAATATAAATTCTCTTCTCTAAAAGATTTTTAAATTTTTAATTAGGATGACTTGGTGTGCACCCATGCCATGGTGGGCATGCAGATTTTAGAACAGAGTTTTCAGGAGTTAATTCTCTCCTTCTGCCTTCTCAGGTAGCATCTCTCTGTGTCCTCCAGCCTAGCTGATGTGGAAGCTTCCAGGCTATTCTCTTGTCTTCACCTCCCAACTCACCAAGGCAGTGCTGGGCTTACAGCTGTGGGCCACCACATCTGGGTTGTTACCGTTTCCAGAGATTGAACTCAGACGGCCAGGCTTGAGCGGAAAGTGCTTTTATCCACTGAGCCATCTCTCTAGCCTCTTGATAAGATTATGTTTGTTTGTTTGTTTGTTTCTCCACTTGTTTGCTTTTAGAGAAGATGAACCATTTTCTTGCAGTTGTGCCTGGATGCTATTAGTTTCCCCAAAATCTTATCCTTCCGTGGATGCTGGCATTCTCTTCCACTCACGGAAAGTGCCCCAAACAAGCACTAGCAAGAGCCAGGGGTCTAGGATTGGCTTCAGAGCCTCACTCCCGACAGTTGAGAGTTAATTCCTCATCACCCCCCTCTCCTGAGGTAAAGTTAAAACACTGTCATGAATGCAGATCACATAGCATCATCCCTGTCAAGGAAATCTGAATGCTGTAGAAGTATAAATGCTTAATTTAAAAAAAAAATGGCATGTGACACTTGCTATTTTTACCAGCTGTCTAACGAGAGCCCACACATATTTTTTTTTCTAAAATAACTGAGTTGCCGAGAAGAAATCACCCAATATATGCACCCAGCCCTCTGGTTTCCTGGGCCATGTGTGATTTGACCCTGTTATAACTGCCCTTGCCATCTGGACTGGAAAGCACTAGTTTGCAAGGCAGATGTCCCTTTTCGGCCTCTGAAACTAGAGGTTCAGGCTCCCAGGAAGGATCCCCTACAGCGATCAGCCAGCCCAAAGGATGTTCTCCCGCCCCTCCCTCTATGCCAATCAGACGTAGCAGATTCAATGTATGATTTTAACTGAACTCCAGCAGCAAGCAGAATTGAGAGGTCAATCAATAGAGTTAGTAAGTGCATGTGACGCCCAGCAAGAGGCTAACACAGCCCCTCAACAGCAGGATCTTCCTTTGGGAAGATGAAACTCAAAAAACTTTTTTTTCCTTCATACTGATTGGAAAAGACCAATAGTAAAACAGACTCTCCCTCATGCCAGCCTCATTACCTTAGCATGTACTGTCTAATCACAAGGACCCAGCGGCTGCGGATCGCGTATGTAAAATCCTGAGATGTGCAGTCTCCCTAGCTTTCTTGCCAGATAAGATGGAATTGATAAAGATGGAGAAATGGAGATGTGGAGAGAAGCCAAAAGCCCCATTGCCACCATTGGCCGTTAGCACAAGACACTCTCTTAAAGAGCCACAGTTCTGCCGTCTTTCAAGCTTGCTCTTTGATGTGTGGATGAAAAGTTCTCAAGCTAGTGCCCTGAGAGGAAATCAAGAGGCCGGAAGCTACACTCACAAAAACTGTCAGTGACAAGGCTCAAACCTGCTCCTTCCTCTTCCCTACATCTCAGACTCATGTCTCTGGCGTGCTCTCTGATTCCGTTTACTTGAATCTGTCTAGTTATAAAACAGTTACTTTATTTGTAAAACAGACAGACAACACCATCCTACAGTCTGATGAGGAGAGTAAGGTGGGGAAGGTGAAGCAACAGCAAGAAGAGGTCTCGGTCTTTAAGAAGCCTGGACTCTGGCTTCAGGGACAAGAGACAGCCACTGTGTAAGGTGGAATAGCAGTGGCCAGGACACTCCCTGAACAACATGCTGCCAAGTATGGTGCTGAAAGAACCTAAAGAAGGGGGTTTGCGGGGGGGGCGGGGAGCATGACATCTTCAGGAGGGAGAAATGGAGCTGAAGACCCAGACAATAGATTTTAGCTAGGAAGTGAACAATAGATGAAGCAATTGGCGGGGGCGGGGGGGACAAGATGCTATAGTCTTAGAATTCATCTCATCCTATCCCCTTAGCCCTGTCAATTCTTTCACATCCGATTGTTTTGAATTCTGCTTCTGATATGTTCGGGAGCACTGATACATAAAATCTTCTCTCTCTCTCTCTCTCTCTCTCTCTCTCTCTCTCTCTCTCTCTCTCTCTCTACCACTAAGCTACATACTCCAGCCAAGATGGTTTATTGATTTCCAGCCTCAGCTTTGTCATCGTGAGCCCTTTGATTCAGCTTGCCTTGAAGCGTCTTCACTAGGTCTCGCTGTTAGGATGCTGAGGCAGGCTGTGTACCTTGCTGTCTCACTGAGGATGCTCCAATAGGGCTGGTGTTTCACTGGGGAAGCATACCGAATGTCACATCTCCCAAAAGTGGAAACTGTTCTTTGTCCACCGAAATCCGTTATCTTCTCCTTCAACAGCAATAGAGTTTTGCTTGATCCCGTCCTGAATGGTCAGGGACTACCCCTACCAGCTTCCCTGGATTGATTTATGTGACTTTGTTTCTGCCGCTGGCAGATAAACAGAAACCATGTGTGTCTTACTGGCCTTGAAGAGACACCGTGTGCCTTTCCCTCTTTCTGGAAATGCAAAACAGATTTGGCTGAAACCCAGTTCTAGGTCTGCAGGTAAGGTCATTGTCTTAGGATACAGGGAAGAAACAAACTTACTCTTTTAGCCAGCCATTGTACCACACTGGTTTAGCCTTCTCAGCTCATGTATAACGCTCACGTCCGCTTTGAAGATGCCATTCCATTTACACAGAGCAGATATTATCACCGTGAGGCAGATGAGCAAACTGAAGCCCAAGGGCAGTGCAAGGTCACTAGAGCTGCTAATGCTTTCTTGTTTGCTGATTTCCAAAGCCTCAGCCTTTTCATTCGGTCATCACACTGCATCCCTGTACTTATGAACACACACACAATTTCCCCTTCAGGTGTTGATGCAAGTTTGACAGGGTTGGATTTCACATTTCAGATGTAGATTGCTGATCCTAGATGTTAAATTAAGCTGTGCACCACAGCCCGGAGTCATAATTATTGCTATTACACGTTTGTTGCTACTGTCAGGTTGCAAGACACACCAGAAGATATAATTGCAAAACGGAGTTCTGGAATCCAGGGTAGAAATGTTTGGCACTTGGGGGTAATTTACACCCATAATGTAATTAAAAAGGAGGCGATTTGCATTCAGATTTACATGTCGCAGTATCTTTTCTGATTATAAATTTTTTTAAAATGTTCTCATAAACACAGGAAGTTTCTGAGCCCTGTGGCTATTATCGCTTCAGAAGAATGGTGCTGGGAAGGAGGCCTCTAACTCTTTTCTGGAGGCTTAGCAGCCAGCCAAGAAAATAGCAAGCTGTCTGTCAGATAGTTTAATAGCAAGCCCGCCGAGTGCGTCACTGTTTGTGCCCCCACATTATATTTACAGAAATATATTTATAGGTTCCCTCTGCCTCTCACCTATTGAAAGGGCAGCCTACAAAAGGAAGATTGGAAAAGCCGTGAGTCTAACCGGTTAAGTGGATAATAAGCCAAATGCAATACTAACAAGAAAATTAGGGCCTGGGGTTATGATAAAAGGGTCTGCGAATTATGGAAAACAGACGTGTGGTGGGAAAGCTGTAGGACTTAGATGAAGCCACAGTCCCTACCGAAAAACACCTGGTAAGTATTTCAGCCCCATTTCTCACTGCTGTCTTCAAAATGAATGGTAGAGCATTTCACTTGGTTGGGAGGAATACGGAGTGTGATCTTTAGGATATGTTTCCAACATGCCACGGGAGCTCAGGAAATACTTGTGACATTATTGAGCCTAAACATGGGAAAATGACAACTCTACTTGTAGCCACCATTTAGTGTGACCATTTAGCCACCATGGTCACACTACGCAGAGGGCCCTTAGTCTGGGACTCTTATCATGGACCAGAAAAGGAAATTGCTGAGTAGAAGGCATGGGTAGCTATGTCCAGGTTGACGGAGCTGAAGAACTGGAAATCAGTTGAGATTTGAATTTAGGCAGCCAAATCTCTCTAGTTTTTGTATAGAAAAGATTTATTCCCTTATCACACAAGGAGGCTTTGTGTCCCAACTCTATTTTGGTAATATTTTGGCTTTGTTCTCTACCAGATATCTCTTTGCCTGAGGTCAAAGATAAATAGAGATTCACAAGGTTGCACGCTCTGCTCATTGTAAGGCCCGATGTGCTTCCAACTCCAAGAACAACGAGAATAAACCTAGAATATAGGGAGCAAAGTAGAAATAGACATCAGAAAGAAGGTAGTTTTCCTCAGAAATCTGCCCTACGTGAATCTTTGCAAGTGTTGCCTAGAGCATGGCAACTTTCTGTTCCATGTTACATACTAGGAAGGGATCCAATGCATACATTCACATACTCAGTCATATGCGAAAAATCTTGTCATTGGAGGAGTCGCTGAGACCAAGCGTTCAGCAACATTGGATGAACAATTCTGTATCTTCTGTAACACTCTCACTGCTCATCCTGTGAGCGGAAACGCATTCACTTATCTCCCTTTTGCTCTGGCAAAGTTCTTGTCTCTCTTTACACCTTTCCGGGAAAGAATGGGTGTTTCTTTTCAGGTTTTTATGGCGCCTGCCCAGTGTTCTGCTGGCCAGGATGAAGACGAGGTGACTGATCACAGCGACAGGAACAGCCTCTAGCATTTCCAGAAGATGGTCCAATCCATTAAGAACTTTACAGAGTCAGGTTATGAAATAAGACGCCATACCGGGTTTTTTTTGTTTTTTTGTTTTTTGTTTTTTGTTTTGTTTGTTTGTTTGTTTGTTTGTTGTTGTTTTTTTCATTTACAAGAGTTAGAAGAAAATAACATCAAGGAGCTTATTACTCCTTGACTGAAAAATACCAACTAAATTTAAATTGAATGTAATGACGTTCCCTCCTGTGTAGTGTCAGAGTCTAACTCTGAATCTGTGTTTTAAGGCTTACTTGTACTTTTGTAATTATGTGTGTGCATGTATGTCTGTGTTGGAATGTTCACGTATGAGTGCAGTTTCCTGCAGAGGCCACAAGAGGGCATCAAATCACCTGAAGCTGTGATCTGCCCAGTTCGGATGTTTAATGGCTGAGCCATCTCTCCAGTCCCTACCTTCATGTCCTTAAATTTGCTTTTTCTTCTATATTTTATACTCTAAATCACATTGTCTTCAAATGATGTCATGTCTTCTACATCAGCCTTGTGAACATCTCAGTTTCCATGACAAAGGTGGTTTTGCAGGCATGATTAAAATGGTCCACCCAGCACTTGGGAGGCAGAGGCAGGTGGATCTCTGTAAGTTCAAGACTAATCTGGTCTACATAGTGAGTTCCAAGATAGCCAGAGATACATGTTGAGATGCTGTCTCAAAGAAGAAGAAAAAAAGAGGAAGTAAAGAAGGAAGGAAATTAGTCTATTGGGAACTGAATTGAGTGCTCTCAAAATCTTCATGTTGAAGCCCTAACCACAAACAACCTCAGAATATAAGAATATCTGGAGACTTTTTAAAGGGGTATTAAATTAAAATGAGGTCTATAGAGTATCCCTTAGCCCAGTGATTAGTATCCTGTGCCATCATTTTCTGATAACCAAATGATAACCTAGGAGACACAGGGAGAAGATGACATCTATCTGCCACCAAGACCTTTGAAGACATTGACCACGCTGATACCTGTCCTCGGGCATCTAGCCTCCAGAGCTGTAAAAAGAAAAGGGTAAAATGAGATTAGATACATTTCTGTTGTTTCCGCTGAGCATGTGATATTTGCGAGCATATCTGAAAGACCATTTCAGAGCCTGAGAAGGGACGCTTGCCCACAGTAGTGGAGATGGTCCAGTGTAGTCACAGAGGTCTCATGAGAGGAGGTCCAGGTGGCAGGACAGAGGTCAGTGTGGAGAGAAGCTGCATTTGGGAAACAAACAAACAAACAAAACTGAAGAGTCTGTGACCCAGGCCTCCTCATAGATTAGATGGATTCCAGAATTAGGAAGGGGCAAGAAATGGGTTCAATCTAGAATCTCCACAAGGTTCACAGACCTATCCACACACTGGCTTTAACCCAAGGGCAGTGAATGAGTTCTGGCTTTTCACCCCCAAAACACTAGAGGGCATGACCTTTGTGTCCTTTTAAGACTCTGATTCTGTGGCAATCTGTTACAGCATCCGCAGGAAGGAACACAAGCATTATATTGCTATTTCATTGTTCCCCAAATTTGTACATTCTACTAGATCAAAGGCCCCTCCTCATCCGCGTCTTTTAATCTCATCTGGGTTTTTAGAATAGCTTCCAAATTGATTGCTTTCAGTCCCTTTTATCCTCCAAACTACCCTGCTCACTTCTGCCAAAGTGATTTTTCTAAAATAACAGCACTCTTCTAATTAATTAAATACTTTGTCTGGCCCTAGCCAGCTGTAATATAATAAGTACAATGGCTTCATGACAAAAGAGCCCTCCATGGCCCCTCTGCAGCCCCCTGCAGCCTATGGTAACTACCCTGTGCTGTCAGCTTTGGCTCTGCCTTTGCTCTCCTCAGAGCAATGTCCCTTCACACACCTAAAATTGTATGCTCTGTCCACATTCTAAGCCTTCAGGACTCTCTAAGCACCTCATGCTGAGCTGGGTTATCCCTCCTGCCTACTCCATGTCTCACAAGTCATTGCAGGTGGCCCCTCCTCCCCAAAGCCATCCCATCCTTGTCACCAGTTATTTCCGTTGCCTGCCCGCCCGTGTTCCTAGGACACGCTTCGTTTCTCTTTGGCCAGGTTAGAGACCATGTCTCCCTCACCCCCACTGCCATGCTTACTGTGCCTTCACTAGCTGAACTTCCCCATCGTCTCTTCATCTCAAACATCTCCCCAATGTCCACACTTGTGCTTGACACAATGTGGCAGTGCAGTGGGGAGGCAAAAGTTCATTTACTCATCCACACTGATATTTATTTGGCATACACTCTTTATAAAACAATGCAGCCTCACAAAAGACTCCTGTGCCCAGATATATTTGGTCCTGGTGGAGCTCCTTTCTTCTCCAGGTCATGTTAACTTCCCCCTTCTTTCTTATGATTCCCTGCACTCTGCAGAAGGTTTGGTTATGAGTCTTAGTATCTGCTTTGATACACTGCTAGGTAGAGTCTTTCAGAGGCCCTCTGTGGTAGGCTCCCGTCCTGTTACTTGTTTTCTTCTACTTCCAATGTCCGTCCCATTTGTCTTTCTAAGTGAGGACTAATCATCTTACCCCAGGTCCTCTTTCTTGTTTATCTTCTTTAGGTGTATAGATTTCAGTATGTTTATCCTATCTTATAGGTCTAGATAAGAGACTGTTTCTCCATCCAAGGACCATGTATGGATATAACCTAGAACCTCTGCTTGGATGTAACCCATAGTAGCTCAGTATCCAAGCGGGTACCCTAATAAGGGGAACAGGGACTGTTTCTGACATGAACTCAATGGCTGGCTCTTTGACCTCCCCCACACACACACACCCTGAGGGAGGAGCAGCTCTGCTAGGCCACAGAGGACTTTGCAGCCAGTCCTGAAGATACCTGATAAGCTAGGGTCAGATGGAAGGGGAGGAGGTCCTCCCCTGTCAGTGGACTTGGAAAGGGGCAGGGAGAAGGGAAGGAGAGTGGGATTGGGAGGGAATGAGGGAGTGGAATACAGCAGGGATACAAAGTTAACAAACTATAGCTAATATTTAAAAATAATAAATAAATAAATAAATAAATAAATAAATAAACCATGCAGCCATTTTTACTATGTTAATACTGCCAAGCCATGAGCATGGGAGATATTTCTTTCTCCAGAGACTGGAAGGTTTTTTTCATATAAGTCTTTGACTTGCTTGGGTAGAGTCACACAAAGGTACTTTGTGTCCTTTGTGGCTCTTGTGAAGGATGTTGTTTCCCTAATTTCTTTCTCAGCCCTTTTGTTTTATGTATATAGGAGGGCTACTGATTTTTTTGAGTTAATTTTGTATCTAGCCACTTTGCTGAAGGTGTTTATCAGCTGTGGGAATTCCCTGGTAGAATTTTTTGGGGTCACTCATGTATACTATCATATCATCTGTGAACAGTGATACTTTGACTTCTTCCTTTCCAATTTGTATCTCCTTGATCTCTTTTAGTTGTCTTATTGCTCTAGCAAGGACTTCAAGAACTATGTTAAAGAGATATGGAGTGGGCAGCCTTGCCTTGTCCCTCCTTGATTTCAGTGGGATTGATTTAAGTTTCTCTCCATTTAGTTTGATGTTGGCGATAAGCTTGTTGTATATTGCCTTTACTATGTTTAGGTAAGTGCTGAGACTCATAGCCAAACTTTCGGCAGAGTGCAGGGAATCTTATGAAAGAAGGGAGAGACAGTAAGACCTGGAGAGGACTGGAGCTCCACAGGGAGAACAACAGAATCAAAAATCTGGGCACAGGGATCTTTTCTGAGACTGATACTCCAGCCAAGAACCATGCATGCACAGATGTAGCCCATGGCAGCTCAGTCTCCAAATGGGCTCCCTAGTAAGGGGAACAGGTGCTGTCTCTGACATTAACTGAGTGGCTGGCTCTTTGAACACCTTCCCCTGGGTTGTGGTGTGGGGCAGCCTTACAAGGCCACAGAGGAAGACAATGCAGCCAGTCCTGATGAGACCTCTGATAGGCTAGGATCAGATGGAAGGGGAGGAGGGCCTCCCTTGAGTGGACTGGGGAAGGGGCATGGGAGGAGTAGAGGGAGGAAGGGTGGAATTGGGAGGGGACAAGGGAAGGAGCTACAGCTGGGATACAAAGTGAATAAATTGTAATAAATTTTTTAAAAAGAAAAAAGTCATTACCACAAACGGAAAGTCAGTCAGTATTGCATGCCAGACGATGAAGGGAATCAAAGAAATAAACACAGTAATTCAGAATAAAATAGTGGGGTCACATACCTGACAGTCAAAACAACAACAATGCAGCATGCACACGCACAAAATTATGCACACATGCGTGTGCACACGCTTGCACACATGCGCATACACATACACACAAACACACAACTGACTTGATGTCCACCGTCTAAAATGCCATGGTTAGGCAGACACATTAGTCAAATGACCAGCAGCAGACGCCTGAGTAGATGACCAATAATAAGCTCCAGAGACCAAAAAGATGACTTTATGCCTAGAAAAAAAATGGGGAGGTTGTGGTTGAGTGACAGTTTTCCTGGAGCATCATGGAAGGCGAATGAGACGGACAAACCCTAAGCCAGTGACTCCCTCTGCTGCATCGTGACAACTCTGTGGCCTCATCAAAGCATAAGCATACCTTGGCAAGATAAGTACCTCACCCTTAGGAGTTGAGTTCTCACAATATATTGAACATGGCAGGTGGAGGGGTCTGTTTATACTATTCGTAGTCAGGGGGGAAGGGAGCCAGTTATTATCTGTGAGTCCATATCGATGACTAAGGAATGGTTTTCATCGTTAGGCACTGAGTCCCTAATAATTTTATGTAATACAAACCCAGGAGCTGATTGTTGCCATGACTAATACAAGATAGATGTTTCTTTTCAAGGTCACTTCCTATTTGAGAAAAATTGAAAAACAATTCTCTTCCTTGACCCTGATAATGGTTAAATAGAAGCAGATTTATATGGATGGAAATAAGAATGAGTCAGAGCATTTTATCCCATAAATAAAAAAAAAAAATGGATTCAGACTAACTTGTCTCCAAGCAACCTATATAAATGCAATAACATAACCCTGATTTTAGTATATAATGTAGATAATCAAGAGGCTCACTTAAAATTATTCATGGCTGCCTTTTCACTATTTCAATAGATTTTAAAAGCATCTTCCTTGCCAGGAATCCCATTGTAAACCTTTACCAATGAGGATAGTGGGCCAAGCTATTTCCATGGCCAAAATGTAAGTGCATGTTTCTGGGTCTCTCAAAGCAGACGTAGTTAAAAGAGCATGACATCCATAAAAGAAAGAAAAAAGAGAAGGAGTGAAGAAGAGAGAGAGGAAAGAAAGAAGGAGGGAAAGAAGGAAGGAAGAAAGGAAGGAAGGCAGGAAGGATGTAAAGACAAGATTCAAAGATCTCCTTTATAATTCAAATGTCTTTAAATACATACACAGGTTATTAAATCAATTAATGAATGGTAAATTGTGTGTAGCACAAATTAAAATCTTTTAAAAACCCAAAGCATATGAAATGTGAATGACAGATACAAGATACAATGCTATAACTAGGGGTCTTATACACAGACCCCTAGTTATATACAGAGCATGGACTAGAGTGAGTGAATTAGATGTCCTTTAAATTACATAAAAAGTTAACTTAAGATTAAAAAAAAAAAAGGCAAGTGACTCAGAGTTTATTTCAATGTCTTTAATAAAAAAGTCACAAATGAAACAAAAATACTCATTTGAGAAAATACAGTATATGTATAAAATGCCTTGGCTGTTTTTAACATGACAGGAGAGTTAGGCAGTAATGAGAGATATTTAAAGTGAGTGATTTTTGAAGTTGGCTACAATGACCTTCTGATGACCTTTACCACCTTCCAGCTATGTGAGTACTTAACTTTGTGTCTCTGTCCTTGATTGCTTTTTCTACAAAATGAGGATAATAACAATGTCATCCGTGAAAGCTGTGGAGACAACTCGGGGAGGTTTTGGCAAAACATTTAACACACTGGAGGCACTTAAGTCATCTGTGCTGAGGGTTCCTGTTTGAGACTGAATTTGGCAGTCTTTTGAGGGAGCTTTGTAATGTCAACACTGTCATCAGAAGACCTGAGTTCTGGTCCCAGCTCCACCAATGATGTGTGGCCTTGAACAAATCTTTCAGTCAGTTTGATCAACTGTAAAATGGAAGGCTCACAGGGCTGGGCCTGGTGACGATGGCTCTGATTGTCTGTTTGGGCTTGGTTTCTCAATGTGCTGGTTACAGCCTGGGATTTCACTTAGATTAGACAAGTAACTAAGCGGTAAAGCAGCCGACAGCCCCATAATTCCACCCTTCTTTTCCTTTTTCCTTTTGAAACAGGCTCTTCTGGAACTGGTAATCCTCCTGCCTCAGTGCCCGGACTAGCTGGGGTTACAGGCCTACCACTATCAGTTCTGATTTGTTTCATCTTAATTCTCTGATATAAAGTTGTATTTGCGTGTAAAAGCCTGAGAGTGGAGCTGTTGGGGTTTGGTCCTATTAAGTAGAAAGGAATATGATGCTACAGTTTTACTAGGTCAGGCTGCAAGTCACCAACAGTGGCCACACCACAGCTCACACCATGCACAACTTTGTGTTTGGGTTCACCTCCATAAATAAAAGGCAGATAGGGAACTAATATCAAACCCAGTCAGGGTTTCCTGATTGGCAATAGCACTAATTACTACTGTTGGGGCTTTATTATTATTATTATTATTATTATTATTATTATTATTTGTTTGTGTTTGGTTTTTGAGGCAAAGATTCTAGTAATCCAGGCTGGCCTAAACTCAACATAGTAGCATGCGGCCTTGAACTCCTGATCCTCCTGCCTCTAACACTCAAATGCTAGGATTACAGTCAGGGGCAGCCACATCTGTTCTGTTTACTTATTCTTCATCTAAAGAACCTATAACAATCTTTTTGTGTTCACAAGAAATACAAGACCCAAACCCAGGTTCCATGGTGCACAGTACTGTGTTTTTCATTTATTTTTTGCAAATAGGCATAATATCATTTAGACAAATACTGCAAACTATACTTAAATTTGTTTTAAAGCTAGAAGATATATCATTGTCTCTCTGTACTTTGTAAATTTCTATTTTAAAAACTAATAAATGAATGAAATATTTTTAAATATACGACACGATGCTCTTGGCAATCCAAGAGAGACCCCAGGCTCTGCTCATGAGCCGTCTGCAGAGGTGTGTGAGAGAACACAGCTTTGCAGGATGATCAACACCGAGGCAAAGAACTCAGGTTTGAAATGATGACGATTGCTAGATGAAATGTTCAAATTTATATCCCCACATTTAGCTCAGAAATTTGATCCCAAAGCCATAGATTGCAGATCAGTAATGGTTATAAAGTTAATTCTAATGAAGTGTCTCCAATAAGAGAAATGTGCGTCTCTCTCTGTCAGGCCGCAGAAAGCTTGATAAGATACAGCTACGAAGGGATAAAGTCATACGCATTGCAGCTTTAAGTGTTCAAATGCAGCTCATCTAGAGCTGTCCCGACTCTACAGGTAAAGACAGCTTGACCATTAAAAACACGCTGCAAATTAATATAACAATACCTCTTCAACTCATCTGTGGTGAGTTCTAGCTATAGACTTCCTCTCAGGAAGTCTCTGGTACTTTATAAAATCCAGCTCTCCTTCCTCTGGCTTTTATGAAACTGATTCACAGCAGCAGAGTGATAGCATTACACAGCAAAAAAAAAAGGAGAACCGGCAAGCTAGGTGTAAGCCGAAAGCCAGAGCTTCCTCCCCCCCGCCAGGAAAACATGTAATCTCCACAGAGAAAATTTCCAAGCTAATTTAAGTTCACATCTAGAGAACATAAAGATGAAATATTTTTAAGATTTCTGGAGACTTCAGACTCACTCCGTAAAGGCAGCAATTGGCAGAAATATATTATTCAATGTGTAAAGTATTTGATTAGAGAAGCAAGCACGTTCTCAGGGATTCTATGTTGGAAAAGAGATGCTGCGTCAGAGGATGTGCTTTAATTAAAAACAATAGCAGCGTACACATGTGACCCAATTGTCCTGATTAAGAAAAGAGTGCTTCTTTCCTGGGGATGTTCTGATGTGGCTTTCAACTACTAAAGCGGATAAACATGCACAGCCTGCCTGTGAAGTTTGACACCTGAAGCTCAGGAAGAAATAAGTGCTCTGGCTTTCTCTTCGCTCGTATTCTCGTATTCTCCTTTCCAGCAGAAAGTGTTCTGGGCCTCCTGCATCAACCACCCCTTTACTAACTAGCAAAGGACAGTTCCTAGGTAAGCATTCATTAGGTTCTAGACGTATAACCCAGTCAACAGGATGGAATTCACACCACAGCAGACTGCTAGGATCTCATCATAGGCAGATGCCACCTACCAAGTGGGCACTGTGGTTCCCTTCTTCCCTCCCTCCTTCCCTTCCTGCTTTCCCTACTCTCTTCCCTCTTCTTTCCTTCTTTCCAGAGCCTCTTGCTGCCATTATTCATTCATATATATATATATATAAATCTTAAGATATATATATAGTAAATCTTAAGAGAAAAAAATAAGTAGAAAAGAGATAAAAATACCTGATTCATCTTAAAAATATACATCTTCACTTTTGACCCAATAAATGAAACTCTTATGCAAATGTTGTATTTTCATTTTCATTACACAGACTCTCAAATTCCTCACAGTGCTTTTCTCTTAACATGGGTTAACATTCTCATTCGTCCTAGTAAAGGAATGAAGAAATACAAAAGTGTTCTTCCATTCTCCAAAAGGCAACTCAAAACAGACAGTATCTTATGCAACAATTCAGGGCTAATTTCATTATAACTCTTCTACCTAAGTCTTACGTGTAGCTTCCCTCTTCAAAATAAGCCACGGAAGTGCTGTAGTAAACTCAGGGCCAGACCCACAGGATGGTAAAGTCAGATACCCCTTCTCCATCACTTTCTCTACGGCTAGCATGTTACAGTTCCATAGCTATATTGTCACCAGGAAAGGAACTACGCAAAACATTTCTTTATATGAAAAACATTAAGGAGGTAAGTTTCCTTCAAAAACTCAAAAGAGAAAAGGAAAGAAAAATAGCTGCTATCTCCCTTTTGAAAAATAAGAGGGAAACTGAGTGATAAGTTTGACCTTCAAGTCACCTTCGGGAGAAATACACAAATGAAAGAACAAGGTACAAAGTAGAAGACTGAGGAAGACTGCAGGGGTACTGAAGCCATAATTTTTTAAAACCATTAGCACATTTTTTCCCTTAACAGAGAGGCTTCTAAGTCCCTGCATCATCCCTTAAGGCCCAGGTTAATCAACAGTTCAGGTGACATTGGAGCTAAGACAGGAAGCGATCAGCACCAGGTTTAGCCTAAGTAATCGGCCACGGCTTCGTTGGCAAGCAGCACTTTTCCTTTCTGTAACTGGCTGGATGTTTAACAGTTCTTGAGCTAGTTTAGACACGAGGCAAAACAGGCTGATTGTGGAAGTAAACATGTGTTTCCTTGTAAATGTCTCTGCAGAGTCATCTCATTGCCAAAGCCCCACAGAAAAGTCGCAGCTGAAGCCTGTTTCTTACCCATGTGCTATCACTGCAGAGAGCTCTTCCCGTGCGTGTGCAGCAAGACGCTGTTGGCTGCTTTACATATCTTATTAGAAGCAGGCAGTACCACAGCTCAAGCACAAATGCTGCATTGTTAAGATTCAGCCATAGATTCAGCCATATCTAGATGGCACCCCGCTGAGGTCCTACCCTTCTAGCCCACACCTGACAGACCCACGGACTTTTCACTTTCATTTATTTTCCCACGGGAAGTCGACAAATCTTGGTTTTTACCATATTCACAAGTTGGTTCGGCCACTTTGTGGACTGTCATTCTTCCGGGCTTGAGCCTGGACGCTCCCTGCTTGAGCACTAACTAACGCTCAGCAGATCAGATCAGCCTCCTGCCCAGCCCCCTCGCCCTCCACCTCCGCAGCCCGCAATGCTGCAGTTTTTCACATCCGAGGACCAAAAGTAGCTCCTCAAATGAACCCTTTAACCCTTTTAAAAAAAATCTCGCTTCTACCTTAAAACGCATGACGTGACAGCTTGTAAAACTACAAAATCAAAGCCTCGGAAAGAAAGCCAAGGCTTTTTAATTACTTACTGGCTAACACAACCCCGTCACATAATGAAGCAGAGAGTATATGCTGAAAAAGAAGATATTTCGGTCTGCTTCCAAGCGCTGATTTATCCCTGCCCACAGCAAGCATTTCACATCTGCCACTCTGGCCTGTGTCTCCCCCCCACCCCCCCAGCTCTGGCATTAGAACTGCATTCCATTCCTCACTGTGTCTGGCGGGACTCAGAACTTTTTCACTCTGAATTTTCCCAAACTGTCATCCAGAATAGAAGGGCATTTTCAGTTAAAAATATACAAGCAAAGGAAACCCTCTGTAGCGTGTTTGTTTAAATAAACATGCCCAAAGGATGGTTGATCTATTCCAAATCAGTCATCAAAATCTACATGGGGAAATATGTTGTGGTTTGTTTTTTTTTTTTAAGGGAGGGGGGCACCTGGTTTGTTCAAGGCTGAGATGCGTCTGTCCAGCTACCTTTCAATTAATTTAAAACTGATTCAGTTGCCCTGTCGGTTATTACAGTACACACAAGTAGTAACCAGACAGAAAGATGACTAAGCATCTTTCAAACTTATCATGCGCTCTGTCTCCCCGGATTTTTCATCTCGGATTTCAAATTCCCCTTCCCAGTGAACAGTTGACCTTCAAATTTTAGGCCTCGTGTCTCCTTCTTCCCTAGCATCCATCATTTTTGTTGGTAAAGTCAAAGTGGGTTTCAAGTCTCTAGCTCCCTTAACTGAGTTTAATGGATTTTAGTTGTTTTCAAAATCTGCAGTCTACTCATTGTGCTAACTCGGTACTGCAGCGAAGTCTTAGCGTGGGGGTTCCAGCTTGGTTCCCACAAACAGTCACTACAGATAGGTTTAACAGTGTCCACGGGGGGGGGGGGGGGGAAGAGCCAGAAGCGACCCTCCTCTGGGCTCCGCAGGCTAACCCAGCAGAGTCCCGGGGGCCTGCCTGGGCGCTGTCCTTGGTTCTGCCGAATCCTAGGGCGCCCCTGCGCCTTACCTGCCGGAAGCTGCCGACGTCCCCCAACCGTTAGACAGAACACCACATCCCGCTTTTTAACACCAATGACTACCCCGGGCCTGTCCTCTTTGTCCCCTTCCGGGAGGTTTCAGGCGGGCCATTTCTCAAAAACTCTCTCTCTTTATTTTCTTCCGCATGAACTCTCAGTTCCTCTCCGGCCGCTTTGAGACGAGGAGGAGAAGGAGGAGAGGGCGGACAAGGAAGAAAAAGACGGGTGGGGAAGAAAAAGGAGAGAGTGTGTGGGAGGGGTGGGAGATGAGGGGAAAGGCTAGGCTGCAAAGGAAAAAAAAAGTCCCAGGGGAAAGGGCTTCAAGAGAAATGCCTGGTGAGGGATACCCCCCAACTAAGGGGGGAGGAGGAAGAGTAGAGGGGAGAAGGGCCTCGGAGCGGGGGGAGGGGGGGAATCATAAAGTACAGCAGAGCCTAGGACCAAAAGTAAGAAAGAAAGAGTCTTCTAGGTGGGGGGCCAAAGAAGAGCCAGGAAGCTGGAGAAGAGCTGCCCAAAGGGGCCGAGGGCGGCTGAACAAAGAAAGGACGCCGGGGAAGGGCACTCGCTCCAAAGCTGTGAGCCGCAGGCTGCAGGTGAAAAGCAGAGAAATGACATCTGCCGGGTCACAAGTGGTCCGGGACCCGAGGGGATGCTGAGGAAGGGCCGGCCCGGCAACACCAAAGTGCGGGGTCCGGTGTGGCGAGGGCCCACGTGGAACTCGGAGCGGCCGCTGAATCACCGCAGGGCTCCTCTCCCCCACCCTCCCCCCCTTCCCCCACCCCCGGCCCGGTGCCCGCAGTCCCCGCCTCCTCGACCGCCGCCTCCACGGGGCGGGGCCCTGGCCCGGGACCAGCCGCTCCGCTATAAAGGGGCTGCGGCGAGGCCGGCAGAACGCTGTGACAGCCACACACCCCAAAGGCCTCCAAGATGAGCTACGCGCTGGACCCGCTGGGCAACCCGTCCGCCTACCGGCGGGTCACCGAGACCCGCTCCACCTTCAGCCGCGTGAGCGGCTCCCCGTCCAGCGGCTTCCGCTCGCAGTCGTGGTCCCGCGGCTCGCCCAGCACCGTGTCTTCGTCCTACAAGCGCAGCGCGCTCGCCCCGCGCCTCGCCTACAGCTCGGCGATGCTCAGCTCGGCCGAGAGCAGCCTCGATTTCAGCCAGTCCTCGTCGCTGCTCAACGGCGGAGGCTCGGGCGGCGACTACAAGCTGGCCCGCTCCAACGAGAAGGAGCAGCTGCAGGGCCTGAACGACCGCTTCGCCGGCTACATCGAGAAAGTGCACTACCTGGAGCAGCAGAACAAGGAGATCGAGGCGGAGATCCACGCGCTGCGCCAGAAGCAGGCCTCGCACGCCCAGCTGGGCGACGCTTACGACCAGGAGATCCGCGAGCTGCGCGCCACCCTCGAGATGGTGAACCACGAGAAGGCTCAGGTGCAGCTGGACTCCGACCACCTGGAGGAGGACATCCACCGGCTCAAGGAGCGCTTCGAGGAGGAGGCGAGGCTGCGAGACGACACGGAGGCCGCCATCCGCGCGCTGCGCAAAGACATCGAGGAGTCGTCGATGGTGAAGGTGGAGCTGGACAAGAAGGTGCAGTCGCTGCAGGATGAGGTGGCCTTCCTGCGGAGCAACCACGAGGAGGAGGTGGCCGACCTGCTGGCTCAGATCCAGGCGTCGCACATCACGGTGGAGCGCAAAGACTACCTGAAGACCGACATCTCCACGGCGCTGAAGGAGATCCGCTCGCAGCTCGAGTGTCACTCCGACCAGAACATGCACCAGGCCGAGGAGTGGTTCAAATGCCGCTACGCCAAGCTCACCGAGGCGGCCGAGCAGAACAAGGAGGCCATCCGCTCCGCCAAGGAAGAGATCGCCGAGTACCGGCGCCAGCTGCAGTCCAAGAGCATCGAGCTCGAGTCGGTGCGAGGCACCAAGGAGTCCCTGGAGCGCCAGCTCAGCGACATCGAGGAGCGCCACAACCACGACCTCAGCAGCTACCAGGTAGGAACCGCGGCTGCGCGGCCGGCCTGCGCCAGCGCCAGCGCCGCGCGCCCCCGACGCGACACCCGAGCGCGCGCCCGGAGGCCCTCTTGGTCGCGCACCCTGGTGGCCGCCTGCCAAAGCGCACTGGCGCAGCGGACCCGAGTCAGCCCGAGCCCGGGGTCCTGGCCCCGCCCCTCCTCGTTGCCCCACCCATCCGCCGCAACTACTTAGAAACGCCAGCTCCTTCAAAAACTCGCTCTCCCGGGGAGAGAGCCCACCGTTAAAGTAGGAGGCACACACGGGTGATCGAGAAGTACATCGTTTAATGAGCAGAAGCACGCAGAGCCTCTGGTGTTCCCCCTCCCCCACCAGGCCCCGCCCTGCCCCACCCCCTCCCCCCACCTGCGCAGCGCTGAGTTCTCAAAACTGGCTGCAGCCCCAAGTTTGGGTGAGGATTGACCCCCAGGTCCGCCGGCGACCTTCCTCAGAGTCCCGGGTGTTCCCCTTCCGGAGGACGATCTAAGCTTTACCGATCTCCGGGTGTGTTGTGACTGGGAAATGTTCGGTTGTTTTTTGTTAGTTTGTTTGGATTCCATTACCAAAGAAAGCGGGGGCGGGGGGCGGGGGGGTGGGCTAGGAGTGGTAGCTTCCAGGCTTATGGAGCTGGGGGGGGGAGGGGGCGGGAGATGGGCTTGGGGAGGGGGGATGGCAAGTGTCTTGTGAAGGAAGTTTCTGGAGACTCCCTGTGCCTTTCAGGACACCATCCAGCAGTTGGAAAATGAACTCCGGGGAACAAAGTGGGAAATGGCTCGTCATTTGCGAGAATACCAGGATCTCCTCAATGTCAAGATGGCCCTGGACATCGAGATCGCCGCATACAGGTACAGGATCTCTGCAGACTTGGTTCAGGCGCAGTCCAATCCGCACTGCAGAGGCCGCTGGCGAACAGCCTTCCCCGCTTAGGCCAAAGCTGGCACGTTGCAACACTCTCTGCTCAAGGAGGCCTGGTTCTCCAGCTCAGTTAAAAACAAGTTGAATCCTAAGTATTGCACATGCATTTTTACCACTTTTATTCAGCTTTAAAGAGTGTATGTGGGAGGATCCTGGAAAAAGGAAGAACTGGGAGAAGGGAAAAGAATACAGTCAAAATACATTATATGAAAAAAAGCCCAAAAATGCACACACAAAAAGTGGGAAAAGGGTCTTTTTGAGGTGCTGGGGACACACCAACAGGCTCAAACACTGAAAGTGCCTTTGTGTGTCTGACAGGCAGATGAAGTTTTAAATTTTAATGCTTCACCTGATGGTTCTAACTCTTTTATAATGTCAAGGACGAACACCAGGTCATTCTACTTCTTTTTCTCTCTTATAGCTTACTGTTGCCATCATCTGGCTGACACTAGATATAGACGCACACTTATCTTAAATCTATGGATGATATGCGTTCACTCTGAGTATTATGTGAACGCAATATATATTTATATATGTAGAGTGTGATGTACATTCATGTATCTAGGTCTATACAAGCATGAATGTATAGAAACATATAGAACTAAATGTATAGGGAAATTAGGTGTGGTCTCTTTATCAGGTGACTGGCTATAGCCCTCCTGAGCGATGCTGTCTTTCTGTTGGCCGGACTCAAAGCACACCATTCTTGACGAAGCAATCATTTCCCATAAGGATGGATGGTACAGCAAGAATAAACTGCACCTCCTTTTATTTTAAAGAAAGCCAGATGATCGTACAAATAGATATTCTGTCACTGAAATCACAAAACAAATTATAACTTGGTTCACCTATATTAACATCTAGGTATAATTTTATTTGCTTTAAAAATTCATACAAATCTTAACAATTCAAATGATGAGGGAGGCCGCCCTTTGGGGGATGGAGGGGGCTGTCCACAAGGGGCTCTTTTAGCACATTCATAACACACCAATGACGTGCCTGCTGCAGAGCGGGACTTGCTGCCTGGGTGTGGTTAGCTGTCTACTGGGCGTGGCTAGATGTTGCAGCAGAGGACTGCCTGGCACACTTGGAGAATCCGCCGCTGGATATGATAAACACGTAAATAAGGTGACAGTAGTCACTGCACTGGTAAACAGAATGTTTTTCTCGTGTGGTTTTATTTATTCAAAAGTGGCCACTTCATTAGCCTTATAGTAATGAAGATTAGAAGATCAGATGAGTCTTTAATGATTTCTCATCTTCTTTGATTCTCTCCTTAGGAAACTCCTGGAGGGTGAAGAGACCAGATTTAGCACATTTTCAGGAAGCATCACTGGGCCTCTGTACACCCACCGACAGCCCTCTGTCACAATATCCAGTAAGATTCAGAAGACCAAAGTCGAGGCTCCCAAGCTCAAGGTCCAACACAAATTTGTGGAGGAGATCATAGAAGAAACTAAAGTGGAAGATGAGAAGTCGGAAATGGAAGATGCCCTCACAGCCATTGCAGAAGAGTTGGCAGCCTCTGCCAAAGAGGAGAAAGAAGAGAAAGAAGAAAAGGAAGAGGAACAGGAAGCTGAAAAGTCTCCTGTGAAGTCTCCTGAGGCTAAGGAAGAGGAGGAAGGGGGAAAAGAAGAAGAAGAAGGCCAGGAAGAAGAAGAGGAAGAAGACGAAGGTGCCAAGTCAGACCAGGCTGAAGAGGGGGGATCTGAGAAGGAAGGCTCCAGTGAAAAAGATGAAGGTGAGCAGGAAGAAGAAGGAGAAACTGAGGCAGAAGGTGAAGGAGAGGAAGCAGAAGCTAAGGAAGAAAAGAAAGCTGAGGGGAAAGTTGAGGAAGTGGCTGTCAAGGAGGAAATCAAGGTAGAGAAACCAGAGAAAGCCAAGTCCCCTGTGCCAAAATCACCAGTGGAAGAAGTGAAGCCAAAACCAGAAGCCAAAGCAAGCAAAGTTGAGCAGAAGGAGGAAGAGAAAGTTGAAGAAGAAAAGAAGGAAGTCATCAAGGAATCACCCAAGGAAGAGAAGGTGGAGAAAAAGGAGGAGAAGCCAAAAGATGTGCCGGATAAAAAGAAGGCAGAGTCCCCAGTGAAAGACAAAGCAGTGGAGGAGGTGATTACCATCACCAAGTCGGTAAAGGTGAGCCTGGAGAAGGACACCAAAGAGGAGAAGCCTCAGCAGCAGGAGAAGGTGAAGGAGAAGGTAGAGGAGGAGGGGGCCACTGAGGAGGAAGGGGGTGATCTCAGCCCACAGGAATCCAGGAAGGAAGACATAGCTATCAACGGGGAGGTGGAAGGAAAAGAGGAGGAAGAGCAGGAAACTCAGGAGAAGGGCAGTGGGAGGGAGGAGGAGAAAGGGGTGGTCACTAATGGCTTAGATGTGAGCCCAGCAGATGAAAAGAAAGGGGATGATAGAAGTGAGGACAAAGTGGTGGTGACCAAGAAGGTAGAAAAAATCACCAGCGAGGGCGGCGATGGTGCTACCAAATACATCACCAAATCTGTAACCGTCACTCAAAAGGTCGAAGAGCATGAGGAGACCTTTGAGGAGAAGCTAGTGTCAACCAAAAAGGTAGAAAAAGTCACTTCACACGCCATAGTCAAGGAGGTCACCCAGGGTGACTAAGATTTTGAGTCCATTGCAAAAGGTTAAGCCATACGACAATTTCAAAATGCATGTGATTGACAGCTTCAAAACAGAATGGGTTCTCCCATGAGGGGCTCCAGACATTGTATTTTCCTTTGTGCAATATGAGGGAACTGCATGCAAGCTCAGGGTGCCCCCTCCTCAGTCCTTGGGGGATTCAAATGCATGATCGTGTATGTACCTGGGGAATTTGCCAGTTTCCTAAGCTGTTGGAAGAGGGGCACTGGGGGATGTCTCAAGATGTATTATGCAAAGTACCAACTGAGCCAAAAAAATAATAATAAGTGAAACAGAACTCTCTTAGCCTTAAGAAAGCTATATATGAATACTTATGTTTACCTCACTGGTGCATTTAAAAATGGACTTCTGTTCATGGGAGAACCTTGCTGACCTGCACAGTTTGCAACCTTATGTTGATTGATGTTAAACGTCACAGCAGTCCTCGCTCAATAAAGGTCATCCTGGAAACATAAGTCAAATGTGTGGTGATACGTTATTTCACAGTGAAGTACCTGTTGCCAGGAGCTGCCTTCCCCCAGAACACATTGTCAGTGGGAAGACATTCTTAGTGGCCAGCTTGTCTCAGTTCCTCAGAGAGAATCTAATGGGAAAACAAATTAAGATGTTAAGATGTTTTCATGTGTTGACACATTTATTTAGCCCAAGCTTCACCCGAAAACTTTAAAACTGTAGCTCTGCAATAAAAAATAAAATCGTCGTGGGTAAATAAAAGAAGATTTGGTGAGAAAAGTCTTCGATCTCTAGATGTTTCCATCCTGAGGACCATAGGAGGGGTAATAATGGGCTCATGACAAGTACCCTGGAATTGAGTCACAACCAGGAAAGTCAAGTGTTAAAAACATGTGTGGTTTAAATAGTCAAGAAATATCTACTCTGGTTAGGTGCTTTCTATCACTGACTCTCAATTTGGTTGAAAAGGATTTATACTGTTAGTTTGTATTAGCTGGGAAAATACTTAAAGTAAATGAAATATTATTATTGGATTCATTTTTTTAAAAAATGAGCCTTTGACTTAGATAGTAAACAGATTTATGGAGAAAGTCCTGGTCTTGAACAAGGGAAAATAATACTATTTCCTTTCCAAAGCTATTTGCCTTAGACATTTACACCCATGTATAAATTAATTAAGCCTATTATTTTTTCCAAGTCTTTATTTTTTCTTGTCATCGAGACCAGTCCGAGGATATCCTCCTTTGATGTTCTTTTGAACGGTTTTTCAAGATACTCCAATTTGAAACTCTGAACGTACCCAGGGAAGCTCAGAGCCAATGGCAGGTTCATAGTGGTCTTTCCCCAACCATTTGCTAGTGCTCAGTTTCTACAGAACCTGCATGTCACCTGCACACGTATTTATTTATATCTTTTCTTTAAAACAACTGGCTTAGACCCATCTTTTTTCAGATGCAGCAATGTCCATGACACCCAACTTGAAACAAGGCTATTTAAATATAACCAGCCCAAAACTCAACTCTATGTGGAATTTAAAACTAAAATGAGCGTACTGGAGGGATCCAGGATAACACCTGGAGAAAGGCATCAGCTGATGAAGCAGGTGCTGGGAAGGAGGAGCTGGGATAGAGGTCACGGGCAGTCCAAAGACTGTCAGCCCAGAACTATGGTTCTCTGATGAGAGTTCCAGAAAACAGCTTCATATTGGCCTTCCATCTCAGCCAATAAGAGGCATCCTGATTCCATCCCAAGGGGAGGGGGGAGGGCAGGGCGGCTCCCCTTCCCCACGGCCTGGGAACCAATCAGAAGTAAGAAGTAAGTTACCCCACCGCCCTGACTGTTTTCTACCACCGCTTTTCTTTCCTAGGAATACTTCCATGCATTGGAAAAGGCAGTCACTATTTTGATCTCCTCGCAAATAGTAAAACAACATTCCTTTGATAATCCATGTTTCTAAATCAATAAATACCCTTACCTATAAGAGGTAAAAATGGTGGCTGGCTCTGTACCAGCTAATCCATGTAAACTTTAAGTAGCTACTAAATAATTAAACATTATTTCAAAAACAATCTTTTGTTCTTAGAACAATCTCATCAAATAAAAGTACCAATGGAGGAAAAAGGAGGACCAATACAGGTCTCTGGGTACAGAAACTTTTTTTTTTGTATTGTCATTGTGTTATCTTTTATTCTTTTGTTTGTTTGTTTGTTTGTTTGTTTGTAGCATGTGCTATTTAAAAGCGGTATCAGTCAGCCGAACTCTCTCTGAGGCCAGAACTGTGTACTCATCCCACCGGCCTTGGCTATTCTCAGCCGCCTCGTTTTCTTTCTTAGGAACTCTTCTGTGTGTGGCAAAAGACAGAAAAGCTATTCTGACCTCCTCACAAATAATAAAGCAGCATTCCTTTGGTAATCCACGTAAACATTTTTAAAACAATAAATGGCCTTGCCGATTTGTCCAGTAAACAAAATGTTTATTGACGATCCCTAGAGACAAACTGTTCCCTTCCGGAATTACTGGTTCTATTGAGAACTGCACTATAATTTAACGGAAAACAATCCGAAATTCGTATGTCTGAATACACTCAGTGATGGTGAGAAAGAGTACTCAAACCTCCAAGTGTTCAGGAAGCTAGAGGGTGACGTCTCTATAGTCTGTCTCTGGCTACATGAACACTAAGCTATTGAAAAAGAGTTGCTGCTTGGCCAGTAGATTGCTTTTGAGATACTGTTTATCTTATATATTATGAGAAGTATCAAAGCTAGTTAGTTCTCAAGTTTCTTAACTAAAAAAAAAAACAAAATCAAAAAATTTTCTTGGCAACTCCTCTCTGTTCAGCAGTTAGATCACAGAACTGAGGCTCCCGAGCACACACTGTGAATCCTGACAGGACACCCACCCCCCAGATCCACCCATGGTGGACAGCTCAGATTGTAAGGATGTCCATCCGATTCCTTTGTTTCCTTTCAGAGGAGAGAGAGCAGAGTCATGCCATGTATCCCCCATTTAACATGCTTATCTCTAGGGCATCGCTTACATGGTGAGGTGAGGCTCAAATACAAAACCGACTCCCTCTGCCACACAGCCACATAAACTCAGCAAGTGCTCTTCTAGTGGTAAACTTGCATGTTTGATTTTTTTTTAAGGAGTTATTTCTGGTGTGTTTTAGTCTACTGCCAGTCAGTGCACAGACAGTATTAAAACATTCGGATAGTCGTTTCCACAACAAATAGGTTGCTAGTTCCAGTTTGGAACAAGTTCTTTTTCCTGGTGGTTTATATAACTTGCCCAGAAGTTATTTTTAAGTGAGTTATTTTATTAAGACTACACAAAATTCCTCCACTTCCAAGATCCCTCTGTCTTTAGAAGTGCAGAGGTTTGACAATACCATCAGGTTAAAGTTCAGTGCAGCCACAGGCGGCACAACCTTGGGATCACGATTATCCTGTAAGTTTCCCCTTCTTGACCTGCAGGCTATGGAAGCTGAGGTCCTCCGCTGACATCTATGACAGACGCCAGACCATTCAGATCCCAAAGCCATTAAGTCCTGGCTTTGTCAACCTGACAACCTGAATTTCATCCCCGGATCCCACAGTGGAAGGATACAATCAACTCCAAAATGCTATCCTCAGACCCACACACAATGTGCTTGCCCATACCCAAACATGCTGTACATAGACACGCACGCAAATAATAAAAGCAGAAAATTCTCAGCCTACAGCAAGCACAAGTGTTTGTTCATATTCAATATTAAACAGGAACAAAGCAGCAGATAAATGATTCACTTACTCTGAAGATAAGAAACTAATGAGTGCATTAATTTGCCTATGTGACTTCAATGCAAATTAAATAGTATTAATAATTACATAAAATACGTGTTCAAGTGCACAGATAATTTCCAGCATCAAAGTTTGCGAGTGGTGGATGGGTGTGTGTTGTGTGGTGCATGTATGTGAGCATGTGGGAGTCCACATGCTGTCACATGCAAAGACCAGAGGGGGCACTTCTGGCATCTTACTCCATCATTTACATCTTGTTGCCTTGAGGCAGGGGCTCTCACTGAACAAGAAGCACACCAACGTTTAGTCTGACCTGGCTGGCCAGTGGTCTTTCAGGATCCACCTATCTCTGCCCCATCTCCCTCAGTACTGGAGTTACAGACATGTGTAGCCATTCCTGGTTGTTCTGTGGGTGCTTAGGATTTGAACTCAGGTGCTCACGCTTGGGAAGTCACTGCTCTTACCCACTGAGCCATCTCCCCAACCATCAAAGCTCCTTGACATGTTTTTTTTTTTTCCCATGAACAGATGGGTTTATTTAGCAGCAAGTTTGAAACTCTTGCCTTAAGCAAGGGTAATTATATCAGGAGCAGACAGTAATTAACATCAGGGACAGACACTTGTTTGCACAGTCCAATATACAGAAGTTCCTCAACACCGATCAAAAAGCAAATTCGGCCCATGTTACTTTGACGTATCTGCTCAGTTAACCCAAGCTGCTCCTTCAGAGACTCTCAGGTAGAGTGAGGGAGCCTGAAGTAGATCTTTAGAGAGTCATAGATGGCCTACAGAACTTCATCACAGTGTATGGCTCTGTCTCATCCACAGAGGAGCAATGCCCTTGTAAAATGCACTTAAGCCTTTCTTTCTATACATTTTGAGGAATGGCTTTCCTCAACGCGTTAGCACGGCCAGGCTGGGTTTGAATGCAAACTTTAGCAGCTTCCGTAGGAGCCAGGGCAATGTCAGCAAAAAACTCAGCACTGTCAGAAGCAGCCGAATATAGAACTGTGTGCCATAGATGGGTGTTTTCCTCACCAAGCATGTTGCTATATAAGGTTTTGAAGACTTCATTAAAAAAACTTGCAGAGCCCTTGTGTAAAATAACCAATCAAAGTTGAGTCCATCTTTTAGCCAAACCACAAACACCATCTTTTCAGTATAACAGAGAAACCATCAAACATGCCCCTGCACTTTTGAAGGTCCACCTGCATGTGGCATTTTACAAAATCCAAGGGAACAACGGCAGTACCCCACGACCTATGACCCCACCAAAGCCACACAGTGCATTAATACTCCATGGGCCCAAATTCACAAGTGCACTCTTCCAAGGCAGTGGCAGCAGGTGGCAAGAGCACTGGGGCCAGGCAAGGGGAGGTGGGGCTGCAGGGGCCTGAGAGCCGGTCATGCCTCAGCTGCAGGTGCGGAGCTTTGAAGAGGTTTGCCACTGCCTGGTAAGACAAGGATGAGACCGTATCTTGCCTGATATGGAGAACACCCAACTGCTCTCTATGCAGGGCTGCTCCTCACGGAGGTGGAATGGCCCCCTCCCCTTCGAAGACACAAATTATTTTAAACGATGTCGCACTGATGAACCGTGCCTTGCCCTTTCTGCGAAGCTTCATTCTGATCAAAGTTGCCTGATTCCTTTTATACTGAATTTCAGGATGACTTAAATAAAATGATAGATGTAGGACTCATAGAACAGATAACTTTAAGTCCTAGGTCCCTAATAAATGGCAAATTCCCATTGATATTATTATTTCGAGAGTGAAGACTAAAATGTTCACATTTATTAAATTGCTGAGTCTTCAAGAGCTACACATAAAAAATTCTGCAATGACAAAGATTCAAGGAATAGAAGAGTGAATATTATTTTTTATTTATATATTTATTTTGCCTACATATGCCCAGGTACCATGTGTGCGCTGTACCCACAGAGGCCAGAAAGAGAGCATGGCATCCTCTGAAACTGGACTGGAGACACTTTTCAATAGTCACATGAGCACTGGAAGGGAACCTGGGTCCTCTGCATAGGCAGCAGGTGCTCTTATGCTGAGCCGTCTCTTCAGCCAACGGTTACCTATCTTCACATTGATGTCCACATGCTATGAGCTACTTCAGTCCAGAATCCTAAAGGCTAGATTAACTTTTCCTCCTTAGCCCACCCTCCTCATGCCTAAATGTAACTGAAGAGCTCTTTGGAACAAACTGTTCCCACAGGAAGCTTTGATAGCATTTGTCAAGTTTTCTAATCTCTAAGTTTCAGAACTTCTACCCTCCTGGAGCAAATCTGACTGGAGTCTAACAGTCCCCAGAATGGACCTTCAGAGAGGTGAAGGTCTGTCCCCAAATTTAAAGAGTCCAAAACAGTAATGAAAAGCACATTGTTACAGGATTGGTAGAATTATTTCATTCAACAATCAGGTCCCCTGGGCATTGGGTGCCATTAGCCTGTGTTTGTGTGTGAGAGTCATTACGTTATGAAAAACCTAGGGCCAGATATATCAAGACTCTAACTGGTGCTGGGGAGACTCTGTGTCCATGTTTCAATTTTTTAGACTTATAAGTTAGAAATTAGATTTAAAAGAAATAATAAAATGGATGTTTCTATTTGTTAGTCACCTATAGATGAGCCCATAGCATAAAGTCCTGTGTTTCTACATATCACCTTGTGACCAAAAAAACACCTTGTTCTTCAGGGACTGACACAAGAAAAAATACCCAGGAATGATTAATAATGACCAAGTGTCCAATAAATCTTATTTTTATGGGCTAGCAACCCAACAAGCTCAGACAGTTCTGATAAAGCCTGGCTTGAATGTAAAATATCAAAAAATCTGGACAAATTTGAATAAGTCACTTCAACATCCCACCCACTGTCATCTGTTGCTTCCACAGCCTGGGCTGAGATTTCCGTTGCATTGTTGCGAAGCTTAATAATCACCATGTCCCTGTGAACACAGTTAGCTGCGTCCACCCACTGAGTTCATTCTCTTTGGCAGGCCAGGATGAGCTTATAATTAGAAGAAATCACATTGTCCTGACATTTGGAGAGATGAGGCTCATCCACCCTTCAGCAGTCACCCATGAAGCATGCCACCAAACACTTCAAAACTTGTTAACCTCTCCTTGGCATTGAGTAAATTCATTTGCCAATATTTTGCTGGGAATTGATTCAGAGGCTTTGCTTGGGAAACAAATATCTCTACCAACAGAAATTAAAAAAAAAGGGAAAGTAAGCAACATCACCCCAACGTACCCCAACTATCTCTTGGTGATGAGAGACGGGGAGGGGAGAAGATGAGAGGGCAAGAAGGGGAAATCCTTAATATAAATAAAGATTTGTTAAGGGCCAAGAAGAGATGATAGCATTAAAGACTGGATCTTGTCCACAGTAACACTCCTTAACTCCATGTTGTCAGAGAAGAGGGCGTTACATACATTTTACTGGGAAGCTGACATTCCCTGTGGTTGAGGGCTTGGCATGTCTTCACAACATACTTGACAACGCTGGATGCCTTTCCATGAGTCCATGTTCCCGTCCTTCTTTGTACACAACAGTAGAACCAAAAGCCTCCAACTTGCCATTATAAAAACTGGGTTGGAATGTTGCATTGAAAACCTTGAAAATGGATGCTCCAGCGATGCAATCAGTTAGCACGGTACTTAGAGAAAACCCTAGTCACACACAGTCTTTTGCATTATTTACTTGGCTCTGCCATCAAGTGTGGGCAGACAATTGTAACAATCAAGGAAGTTCAACATAGCTTTTAAGAACACAGATGTTGGTGTCCAATGAGATCTTGCTTATAGAAGAATGAATCTTGATTACTCTGTCTGAGTCTCTAGAAAAATTGTGTATCCGGGCCTCGAAGATGTACAAATTAAAGTCTCACCAATGAAGCAGAAATCCCTGAGGTAGGTCTAGCTGTTCTCTACCTGAGTTGAGGTGAAGGTGCCTTCCTGTATTGCAGAACAGAAGCAATGACAGGAAATGGATGCAAATTCCTTAAGTAATCAGAATGCAACAGAGTCCAGAGCAGCCGCTACCCACGACAAGGTGATGCTCAAGAAACAGCCTGTTGAGGACTAACCCTTGCCATGAAAACCGTCATGTTTCCTGTTGGGACCAATAGCACTTGCCTCATTCCAGGCTTTCATCTTTGAGAGTTAGATGTGGGCATCAGGTCAAGCATAGTCACCCAACAGACAACGCTGGCTCTTCCTCAGCATTAGCTGCTAATGCTGAAGAAGGGCCAAAGCAGAGGGAGCTCTCTGCTCTGCAGTGCCTTCCATCTCTGTAGCTCTGCCTACTCGTCAAAAGCCTAAAGCATGTGTGTTTCCTTCCAGCTTAGAAAGTAGGTTTAGATATGCTATCCTATCTGAGCTTCACAATACGTAAGTCAGGTGTTGGGCTCTTTCTTTTCAGTCTGCAGAAATAGAACCTGGGAAGTGTTTTACCTAGGTCAGAGGACAGTCACCAGCAGGTGCATTTCTCTGAGACTGATTTTTAAAAAGAGATACTTTACACTTTAAATTCTAGACTCATAGATATTTGATGTAGATGTAGCATGTTGGTGTTATACAATTTCCATATTTCTGTCTCTCTTCATCTCTGCTGTATTTCAGAGTATTTCTAACATTTTTTTTCATTATTTTTTCACACACCAGTTGGAAATGGCTTGGCCATTCTGAATACATCATTTAGAATCCCACCCACTCAGTATGAGTGTATTATAATTGTTACCCTGTTTTATTTCAAATTCACGGTGACCACATGTCACTTGGCATTTAGCATTCTTCATGTCCTACCATCCAGATAGTTCCCTCCCATGATCTCAGTAGCCAGTCTATTGCTTCATTGGCTTCAAGTTTATTTATACTACAGTTTCAAATTATAGAGCGTGAAAGTAAGCATACATCTGATTGAGAATGATAACCTTTACTACGGTGACACACTTGTCATTTCTTACAGACCTCACCATGACTGTGCCGCCAGCACTGAGCTGAGGCAGAGGACCTTGCCAACACTAGCACTGAGTGAGTTGATATTTGACACATCCCACTTAAATCTGAGTCAGAGTAAGCAATCTGTGCCGGGATTGTTTGGGGTTCAAAATTGGCACAAGGTAAAATAAACACCAGTGACAAAGGTCAAGATGTGGGCAGAAGAGTGTTGGAAAATCTGAAAAGAGAAAACAACCTGAGAGGTTGAGAAACGGCTGGGAGAGTGGGGAATATCAGGGAGTAGAGCAAGAAGCTTGAAAACAAAGGGCGAGCGGCGGCTTGTGCAGGCAGAAGGATACGCATCTGTTGGCCATGTCTCTTCATAGATTCTCTCAGTCCAAAGCTGGGCCGGACATGATTATCATCGTATCTATGTTTGTTATCATCATATCTGTGAATACAAAATCTTCAGCTACAGAGAATTGGCATATATAAGACGTCCATGTGACTCACAGCCTATCAAAGAAAGGCACAAAAAGCTATGAGACAATCCGTTCCAGACAGAACAAGTCCAAAGATTCTAGGCGAAAACTTGTGTAGTGTGTTTGCAAAATAAGGAAGAGAACTGGTTGGTAGGAAGAGATGAGGGGCAAGTTGGAAGTCAGAGGAAAGTGGGGCCTGGTCTACAGGAGGACCTTATAGGTCTCAGTAAGTACAAGGCTTTGGAAGGTTTTGAGTAAAGGAATGTAATTGATCAACTTTGAAAGATTATCTCTGCTTATTTTGTTGAAGCGTGTGGGCTAAGATTAGCTAAGAAGGAAAGGCCACTTACACTACTATTACAATGGTTGGGTAAAAGGTTGTGGTGCCTACAAACAAAATAATGGCTTGGTTGAGGAGGAGAAGTCCCGGGCTCCATTTTGAAACTAAAAACCATGGGATTTGAAGTCGAGACCTGAAGAATAAAATCAGAGGTGACACCAGAGTGTCTGGACTGGGAAACCAGGTAAATAAAATTCCTGCCTGTTAGCAGATATAGAAACTAGCAGAGAAGGCTCCAGAAGGCTTAGGAAAGAGGATAAGAGCACTGACCCAGCCATGGAAATTATCATGAGGTATTAAAATGGACATGACAACTCAAGGGAAACTGTTTGCCATAGACCCGGTGCTTCTTATTTAATGTGGAGTGTGTGCTCCCTTACCCCATAGTAGCAAGATAAGAAAGGAGACACTATCCTTTTAAGTTGTGATGTTAATGACTGTCTGAGCCAGTGTTTTGTTTGTTTGTTTGTTTGTTTGTTTGTTTCCTGTGAAGAGACACTGTGGCCACAGCAACTCTTATAACAGAAAGCACTCACTTGAGGTGTACTTATAGTTCCAGAGGTTTAGTCCATTATCATCACTGAAGGGAGCATGGTAGCGCACAGGCAGACACAGTTCTGGAAAAGTAGCTGAGAGTTCTACATCTTGAGCCAAAGGAAGCAGGAAGAGAAGAGACACTGGGCCCGGCTTGGGCTTTTAAAACCTCAAAGCCCACACCCCAGTGACACACTCCCTCCAACAAGGCCACAACCTTCCAGTCCTTCTCAAGTAGTGCCTGTCCTCGATGACCAAGCATTCATATGCATGAGCCTATGAGGGCCACTCTTATTCAAACCACCACCGTGACCATTTTTATTACTACCCAAATTAATATCTCAACTATGAAGACTCAGAGAAACTGACAGATGGGAAGCTGGTACCATATGGGCAGGGGAATGAAGACAGAAGAGAAATCAAGCCTGATCACAGAGACGTAAAACACATTTGCCGACTTAAGTGGCAAAATGCACCTTTACAAATAACAGAGCCTGGGGCTGCCCATGCTCTCCCTTCCATTAAATCTTACACTTAATAAGTCATTTTCTTATTATGATGCCTTACCGCCAGGCTGTTCCTGGCCAGAAGATCTGCCTTTGCTCCTCAGAAATTATGATCAATTGCTTCACTAAGCAATAGCTTGCTTTGTTTCACGTGATTTAACCCTACAAGATAAAACTGAAATTCTCAGTTTCCCTAATGGCTCATACACTTACTTCCAAGAATATAGATAGTAAGTAGTACCTAGAGCTAAATCTAGCATTAGCACCAAGGTCAGTGGGAAATGGAAAAAAAAAATGTTCCATGCTACACAGCACAGACCTGTTCTCTGTTGCTCCAATGCTGCTGAAAAAGGACCATTTTAGGCAGCATACGTACATAGTATACCATATTCCCTGCTACCAACAAGAGCAGGAAGAATGAAAGCAGCATTTCTCAGCAGTCAGAACAGTATCCTACGGGCAAATGTACTGAAACTCTAGTTCAAGTCCCACCATCGACAATTACACTGTCCTTTTCTCTTCTGACTCTCATTTTCCTCAAACATTAAACAGGTTTTTTATTTTTATTTTTTTTTATGATGCAAGGGCACTCAGCTAGCCAGCTAGCTGTTGAGCCATCCCCTGAGTTTTCATAATCCTGAAACTCCTGATTCTGTGATACTTCATATTCAAAGAGATCGTTCTATATTTTCTGTGTGGTTGGTTGGTTGGTTGGTTGGGACAAGGCCATGCTTCGTAGCCCAGGCTGACTCACACTCACTACATGCTTCATCCTGGTCTCAAATTCACAGAAATCCTGGCGTGTCACCCTGTCTAGTGCTGAGATTGAAAGTGTCACCAGCACACCTCACTGAAGGAACTCTTACTTTTAAAAGGGTTAAGGAAGAATTTCAAACGCTAATGAAATTCAAATCTTTATCAGCAAGCTCCCACTACGTATATCTGAGTGTGTCCCGAAGTGACTGGTACACAAAGCCTGGCCCCTTGTTACCTCAGTTCCGCAACCTGGCACATATTCACTGTCCCCACTCCATCAAATGGAAACTCCATCCCATCATGTTATTTATACTTTGGCTATCTGTCACCCAAAGGTCTCTATGTTGAAGGCTTGATCAGACATGGTGCTGGAGAAGAAGCTGAGGTTTCTACATCTTGATCCAAAAGCAGCAGAAGGAGAGTATGTGCCACGCTGGGTGTAGCTTGCACATATATGACCCCAGAGCCCACCTCCACAGTGACACACTTTTTCCAACAAGGTCACAGCTCCTAATAGTGCCACTCCCTATGATCAAGCTTCCAACACATAAGTCTGTGGGGAGCCATATCTATTCAAACCACCACAGTCCCTCAACTCATTAAGTTGCTGGGGTTTCTGGCCAGTAAGAGGTACAGTCCAGTGGGAGAAGGATAGTTTATTTGGTGCGGGGATTTGTAGACAATACTAGGACTCCAGCCCCTTCCTTTCTTTTCTACTTCCTGGTCACCAAAATGTGAACGGCTGTGTTCCATCACACACTTCCTGTCACACACAGTCCCACCTACGCTCAAAAATCAGCAGGGCCAACTCACTAGGAACAAAAACCTCTGAATCAATGGACCAAAGTTACCTTCTCCTCTATTTAAGGTGGTTGTCTCAGCTGTTTGCTGCAATAATGGAAAGCTAATACAGATTCTCACATGGAAACTTCGGAGTCATGCTGACTCCATTTTCCCACATCTCATCTTCCAGAAAATTCATCCTTGTCTATTTTGCTACGGCCACATCATCCTCGTTGTCCTTTTTCCAGCATACAGACCACGCTCCCACCTCAGGCCTTTGAACTGGACTTCACCCATTAGACATGGCTTTCCACTGTGTATCTTGGTCACTTGCAATGTCCACCTTAACAGAGAAGCCAAGCACCCCAGATTCTTACCCAGCTTCCATTCTCTTTACAATACTTCATTGTTCATTATAGTCTATATGTCTTGCCATATAATTTATTCTTTCAACAAAACTGTTATGAAAGCAAAACCTTTGTATTGTACAGTAGTCTAGAACCTAAGCAATGTGGCCAGCCCATCATGGCTTCTCAGAAAGTCTCTGGTAAATGAGTGAATGAACAAAACACGAGTGGTATCTCCCTCCTGGAGTCCTTCCTGGCAGAGGTGGCCGACTGTAATTCCCCCAAGCCTGACCCTAGAAAGCATCATGTCAAAAACTAGCCAATCAATGTATTCTGAGGGCCTGAGTCCTTTCATGCACCATACTTGCCTTCGACCCTTGAGCCCCCAGGCACCGAAACTGTTGACAGTGCAGAGCCTCAGCCAAGCTCACCCTGGGACAGATGCAAAGGCCATAAAATGTCCACTCCATGTTTCCTAGCACCTCAACTTGAAAGCAGAGAAGATGTACAGAAGGAGCCTGGTCTCACAAGAAGCACGTGCCAAGGCCTAGGTATAAAACAGGAACGAAGTCAGATGGGGAACTGGACCTCTGTAGGTTTCGGGATCTGTCCTGCAGACCCCATATGCCTTTATAGCTCTTTCTGACTTTTATAGCTCAGCCTGGACAACAGACTGTGATAAAGGGAAGAACCAAATGGCCCTACCAGACAAGGGACAGAACTCTTTACAAAAGCCCTTTACCAACCTTTGAGATCAGTTCAGGGGTGGGAAGGATGTAGGGAGATGGAAGACCCTGGAATGGGCTGGGCCTCTTGTCCCTGGCAGACCCTTAGCTTATAATTGCCAAGTAAGGCTGAGCCTTTCCTTGCTCCCCTCCTGTTGTAAGTAGTAAGGAGTCCCTCACTTTCTCTGCCTCCTTCACCCATCTTCATTTCCGAGACTGTAACACCAGAAACCTGCATTTTCTGTCTCACACTCACTATGCCCGGGAATTGAAGAGTATCCAATTCAAAAGCAACCAAGAATGTATTTCTAGACAATAACCAGGCCATGAAAAAAAA